>NC_079979.1:15449900-16822125 GCF_029852145.1 Microplitis mediator
AAAATATATTAAAATTTAATTGAATATGAACTGGAGGAAATTTCAATTTTGATATGTACTTTAGAAAAGTCGTTAAAAATTAAATTTTCTCAGACGCATAAAAAACATCTTTTTAGTGAAAAAATATGTGGGGAATTTGGTTTTTTCGTTTTAAGTAAAAAGAACACGTGCCTCAGGACGATCAAAGTTCATTTTTTGATACAATCGCGGTTTTTTATAAATTTCTCATGAAATATGCAGATTAAAGGAAAAAATCATAGGAACAAGTTTGTAGGAAATTAAATTCTTGACAAAAAAGGTCATATTCATTTTTTTTTATAAAATGCGTATTTTTGAAGATATTTTAAAAAAACTTTTTTAGATCTGAATTGAGCGTTTTAAGGATTACAGATTTTGAAAATAACATTTTTCTAAGTAAATAGAAACTATAATAAGCATTAATGATTGATATGTTATGAGTTACGAAGTTGTCTATATTTAAGGAAAAACGTTATTTTTAACATTTGTAATCCTTAAAATGCTCAATTGATAAGATCTAAAAAAGTTTTTTAAAATATCTTCATAAATACGCATTTTATAAAAAAAAATGAATATGACCTTTTTTGTCAAGAATTTAATTTCCTACAAAATTGTTCCTATAATTTTTTCCTTTAATCTGCATATTTCATGAGATATTTAAAAAGAACCGCGATTGTATCGAAAAATGAACTTTGATCGTCCTAAGACACGTGTTATTTTTACTTAAAAAGAAAAAACCAAATTCCCCAGGTATTTTTTCACTAAAAAGAAACTTTTTATCGGGCGCCTGAGAAAATTTAATTTTTAACGACCACCCTAATGTACTTATTTAAATAATTATTTATGTTGTACGTAATTTATTTAAAAATTACACAATTTTACGGCCACCATTTCAATCACCAATAATTTAATTAGTTAATAAAAACACTAATTAACTGTAGTGATCGAGTAAGTAAAAATATTCACAAAGTTAAATATTTTAACACCTGAAAATTTTTTCAACACCGGTAAAAAATATTTACACCGGCGGCGGCGTTATTTTCACACCGCTTTCGGTATTGAAATTTAACACCGAAAATTTTAACACCTACACCGCCTGGACTTACCCCGGTGATTTTTACTGTGTAGGAATCATTACCATAATATATAATAACGATTACCATAACATTTAGAAATTCCTCATATTATAGGAATTATTACCATACTATTACAGTAATGGTTCCCATAACTTATGGTAAAAGTTACCACAGTATTATGGTAGCCGTTACCACAATATTGTGGTAATTTACCACAGCAGTATGGGAACAATTACAGTCATATTATGGGAATATTTCCCATATATTATGGAAACGTTTACCATGTTGTATAAGAATGATTCCCATACGCACCTAGAGACTGTTCTCATGTGGTCATAGGATTTATTCCTATGTGACTAGGGGTACTATTACCATGAGTATGGTAATCATTACCATACAGTATAGGAACTTCGATCATAATTATAGGAATTGTTCCCATAGTTATGGTAACTTCTCCCAGAAATTATGGGTTGCAATAATTGTCTCTCCGTGCCATCGGTTATTAATAATCAAATTTTTTTTAACAGCGACAATAAAACCAATAAGACTAGCAGGACGCAATGAAGTATACAAGTCGTACGCAGGAAGGCAGGCACTGGTTTTGGGTTGGGGTGGAGATGGAATATCACAAACAAGACGCGACTCACTTCAGTTTGGTTTCCTGCCAATTATTTCACAGGAGAAGTGTTTTCTAGATTGGGACCTACCAGAAAGTGTTGTCTGTACGGCAGCTAATACTGGGGTCGACGCTTGCAAAGGAGACAGTGGAAGTCCACTTGTGATAGACAGCAACCGGTACCATGATTACTTGCAAATCGGCATCGTAAGTTCTGGTTACGATGTCGAATGTCCGAGTTCGAGACCCGGTTTGTACACACGAGTTGATTATTTCAACGAATGGATTTATTTTGTCACGGGAATACAATATTAATATTAATTTTAATTAATTAAAAAATTAGATAATTATACGACATAATTATAGACCAATAAAAAATTTTATACGGTCGAATTTGACGTGATTATTAAAAATTAATTTAATTTTTTATTTTTCAAATATTCATTCACTGTCACAAAAAAATTTTATTTAAAATGAACTAGAGAACTGAAAAAAAAAAATTCGTTTGGTATTTTCAAATTCTAACCGGAAATAACTGAAATCGTACTTCCGCACAAAATTTTTTTTAAACTGAAAAATCCGTAATTTTGTTTTAACTTTCAATTGAATGTTAAAAAAAAATAAACGATTAAGTCATAAATTAATTTCATTATATTTAGATCTAGATCTACTTTTATTTAATTTGTAATTAATCACGATACTTAATTATTATTAACAAGTAAATAATTAAACTGTAAATAATTTATCATTTATTTACTGCAATTTAATTGATAATTTTTATTACCAATAATTTTAATTTCAATTATTATTATGCTCATTATAATGACGTTAAAATTTAAATGACATTATTGTACAAATTTACTTTTTAAGTTTATTGTTGACTTGACAAATATATTTTGTATTCAATAAATTTATCATTAATAAAATATATAAATAATTACATATTTTTTTTTTATCATTTTTTAAATCTAAATATTAACCCACGTTTTACACGATTGCCATCTTATCAAAACGGGTACGATAAATAATTTTGTAAATTTTTATTTATTTTTTAACTGAATACACAAGTAAATATATGTATATATATATATTTATTATAGAACGAGTTTATTTAACGCTAGATAATTTGTAAAGATAAATTTTTTTTCATAAAAAATTAAAATTCTTGGATAAAATAAATTGATAGATCGATAATAATTTATTTCTGATTATTTAAACAATAAAAAATAAATATCAGACTGTTCTTCAATCTCAGTAAAATTTTTATTGACAGATAAGCACATAAATTTATAAATAAGCAGCTAAGTGCTAATTGTCGATTATAAAAAAATTAATCGGTTAATTTTAAATAATGTCTGATAATTTGTATAGTCTTCAAGAAGTTTCAAAGCATAACAATAATGAAAGCACGTGGATTATTATTAAAAGTTCAGTTTATGATGTGACGGATTTTTTGAATGAGGTATTTAGAAATTTATTTTTTCTGTTAATTATTTTATTTAATTTAATACTGCGACTGCAATAGCATCCGGGAGGCGCGGAATTGATAAAAGAATGCGCTGGGAAAAATGCAACTAGTGATTTTAATAATTCTGGACACTCGAGTGACGCCCGGCGTACAATGAAACTCTACAAAATCGGGGAGATTTCTGAGGTATTTTATGGTAAATTTTTTTTTTTTTTTTATTTAACTTTAATTTTATTTTTTTTTAAGGAGAGCAAAGTAATAAATGATGATATTTCTGATAAAGAAAACTTATCAACAAAAAAACGTAAAATTTTTATTCCATTGTTCTGTAATTGTACTAATAGACAGTAAATAAAATAAAAATTATAAATAATTGTGTCAGAAATATATTTATTGAATAAAATAAAATATATTATACACGTAAATTAAATCCAACCGCCCATAACTTTACCCGTAGCTTTCGATTTTCCTCGTGCTTTTGTTTCTGCTTCTGGAGGTCTTTCAACTTTTGGTTTATCTGCAGTAGTTTTATTATCTGAACTTTGTCCAGGTTTATCATCTTTTTTCTTTTCCTCTTCTTTCTTCTCTCCCTCCACTTTCTTCTCTTCTTCCACTTTCTTCTCTCCCTCCACTTTCTTCTCTCCCTCGACTTTTTTCTCCCCTTCAATTTTCTTCTCGTCTTCCTTCTTCTTTTCCTCTTCTTTCTTTTTCTCCTCTTCTTCCTTCTTTCGGTTTTCTTCTTCTTTCTTTCTCTTCTCCTCATCTTCAACAGGTTCTTCTGGTATCGGAGAAGGAATAATTCTCGCATCTCCTTTATCTTGACTTGTTATCGACGCCGTAGCTTTAAGCATCGTCTTTCTCAGCGAATCACTTAATGACCCAGAAGTTGATAATTGCGGTCTCGGTTTTGATTGATTTCCTCCAGAAGTATTTATTGTTACCTTCGAAGCTGTTCTTTGTACTTTTTTATCATCTTCTTTGCCATCTTTATCCGCAGTTTCGTCGCCTGTTAAGTTAATAACAGAAAAAAAATTAATTATTAATCTCAATTACTAATTACCCATATAAAAATAAATAACCTTCAGAAATATCAATAATATAGAAAATGTTTCCTCGAAAATAAGGTTTACTCCGAAGTAATTGAATACATAAAAAATAATCAGTTCCGCATTCAATCCATAGTCACTCCGCATTAGATCCGTTTTGAATCCACACTAATTCTGCATTTAATCTACACTAGGATCCACAGTCAATTCACACTGGATTCGCAAACAATCCACGCTGGATCCGCACTCGATCTGCATTTAATCAGAATTAAGATTCGCGCTCAATTTGCATCAGATCCATACTCACTTCACATTCAATCCACACGCGAAAAAAATATATAGGCGCTGCAACAAGACGCAGTTCTGTGGGAGTAACAGGACAAAGTCGTGTTTCAGCAACAGGACAAAATCTTGTTGTGGCAACGCGACTTTTTCCGTTCTAGCAACAGGATTTTTTCTTTGGAATCAATATAGGAGGATTTTAAAATTTGAATAAAAATTCAAATTCTGGATGTGTCCTGTTGCTATAAGATGAAAATTCTGTCGTTGCAACAGGATTTTGTCCGGTTGCAGCGCTTACTTCTTTCCGTGCACTAAGATCTGCATCAGGCGTGCAGTGAATCCGCTTTCACTCCGCCTTTTTCATACAATTCAAAAATCCCTAGGAAATTTATCACGTAGGGGAGGGTGGGGCAGAGCGGCCCCCCTAAGCCAATTATTATTTTTTGTGGCTTTCAACCATATGATCACTTTACTTTTGTTCTATTTCGAACAAATTTATGGACATTTTGCCAAAATTCTGAAAAAATTTTTTTTTTTTTTGTGGGGCAGAGCGGCCCCCCTTCAAAAAGTGATAAAAAAAATTTTTTTTTTCGTTTTTTTTTTTTTTAAATTGTTTTCATCATTAAGAATGTATTTCTTTCTCTTGACAACTATTTTTGGTTTTATATTACTCGACAAAAATTTTTTAAAGCGTAAAAAATCGTTCACTCTCGATTACCTTAATTACTAATTGTTATTTAATAAAAAAAAAATCAATTCTATAACTTTACTTTATTTCAAAAATTTATCAACTAAAAAAAAAAATGTAACTTTTATAAATTTTTAGTGACCAAATTTGCCTCTTACATAGAGAAACGGCCGAAAAATATAAAAAAATAATTTTTTCGGAAGTTTCGGCTGGTCCATTTTGCCCCAGGTGTTATGCGTAGGGCTAGAAATGTGGAATTATGATAATTTTTTTTTAATTTGACGATAAAAATATGAAAAAATCACTTTTTCAAAATTTTGGGCTTGTCCATTTTGCCCCAAATGTCATGCGTAGGGGTAAAAATGCGCAAACATATCGGATTTATAGTAATTAGTCGAAAAAAAAAAAATTTTTTTTTTGGTCAAAATTTCAGGGGGGCCGCTCTGCCCCACCCTCCCCTACGTATTTTTTTACATCGGATATAAATAAAAAAAATCCAATACCTTCTTCGAATGAAACAGCTTTTTTCAATTCACTCTTGTTCATTTTTCCCATTATGAATTTAGCATAAGCGACACGTGTAGCTGGCGAGACTTCCACCAAATTAGGATTATATTCAACCAAACGATTCGGATCCAAAGACGCCAAATCTGATTCCGGATGATTTCTTTGATGAATACGAAGACTCCGTCGGGTTTGACGAATCTGAGCGTCTGTTCTGCTGCCAATCGGATCACGTGCAATAGTATTCTTCCTTACAACAGCGTTCCAATCTTTCTTATTCTCACTTGCTCGTTTACCAATAGCACGGGCTAATTGACTGAATACATCCTTCGGTTCCTTCTCACTCTGGATCACTGAATTAACTATTCCTTCAACGATGCCTATTTGGAAGTCTTTCTGTAATCGACGCTCCATCACACGACCCTTCTTTCCGGAGACTGCAGAAAAATAAACAATATTACTGTCTGTCTAGCTTATTAATTAATTAATCAAATAATACTGTAATTGAACATACTTGAGGCATCCCCTTGATCAACATTGGGTATTTTCATTCCATTCTGACGTAATATGTCTATTAATTCATATCTCAATGTCGAAATATCTTGACGTATTTCAATTACATCGTCTTCTGTTATACCAAAATCATCACGTTTTCTTTGTTCGGCGGTTACATAACGACGTACTAATATACGTATTACTATATCATGTCGTTCTTGAGCTTTTTCACGATTTTTTTTCTGTAAAATGAAACTACTTATTTATTTGCCTCTAATAATTTATCAAAACTTGTATATTATTGATTATTGTTATTATTTTTTTCCTTGATAATTTTTTTATGTGAAAAAAATTCAGTGCAAAAAATTATGAGTGAACATATAAATTTGATTTTCAAAATTTTTGACTTTATATTGATCATTTTTTTAGTTTCAAAAATTTTTTCTACTGAGTTGCAAAAATAATCAACTCAAAATTATGAATTTCATCAATTTTTGTACTTCACTGATATGGACATTTTTGGAACGAATTTTTTTACACGGGCCCAAATAATAAAGTATCTCAAATTTTTTCTTTATGCTTTAAAAATTATTCAAGCGAAATTATCGAAATAAAATTTTGAAATGCGACTTTAATTTTAATCAGCCCAATTTTTTTTCTTGTCCATTTTGACTACACTGTAAAAAATCAGGGGTGAATTCGAAATGATTACGAATTTTATTTCAATCCGCATTCACTCCGATTTGGATTTTCAATATTAAAATAAACTTCCTTTCGGAGTAAATTTCACTCCGAGGGATTTATATAAATGAACAGTCATCCGCTCCGCATTCACTCTGGAGTTAATCTGCATTCACTCTCCAAATTTTTTACAGTTTATTTTTTAAATTAAAAAAAAATTTTTCACTTAAATTTCCATTTGATAAAAAGTTTTACATGGCCCATTTTACCTATTTTTTTTTTTTTTAATTTATTAAAATCAATAATAATACAGCCGAACTCCATTAACTTCGACAATTAGTCTATAGAGGAGCGGAAATTTCAAGAAATTTCCAAGTTAACGGATGCCCCTTCTCCTTTAAAAAGTAAACTACACGCATGCGCTCTTACATCAACATGAATAATGCATATTTCAATACACACAGAAATACATACAAATGTATAGCATCGGGTGGGAGACAGCGTAGCTCGTGGGGGTCAAGATTTAGGGGAAGTTCCGGGATAATGGAGTCCGAGTTAGAGGAGTTCGACTGTAATAAAAATCTAAAATTCCATCCGTAGAAAGTAAAATTCTTACAATAATTGATTTAGTAGGACGTCCAGTTTTACCACAAGAAATGACTTTGTTGAATGATTTAGCAGTGGGTACCATATTAAAAGGCGGCGGTACAGTATCTCCATCTTCAAAATAACTCATCCATAAATGACTTCTCGCAAATTTCCATTCAGTATCCGCGCGTTCCTAAAATATAAAAAAAAAATAAAAAACAACTTCGATCAAGATTAAAAATTAATCAAATAAATAAATAAAAAAAACCATTTACCGAAATAATTTGATAAGAGTTCGACATCATAGCAATCAGCATGTTCAGTAAAACAATAACATTGATAACAGAGTACGATCCAAACATCAGCAACGCCCAAAATCTCGTAAAACTTTTGATTCCCGTTAAATCAAATGACATCAAATCAACCATACCAAAACTTGCCCAAAATAGTGACTGCGAAGTTTCAAAAAGATTCGCAAATCTTCGCCAAATCGAACACGCCTTTTCTTCGTTATCAAAATCCGGTATCTCCGGATTACGTAGATAACATTTTGCCTTTTCAAGATCCGCATAATACCACAGGAGCTGGTTCATACCACAGCCAAATGCAAACAACACGAGGGTGTAAATAAAAAAAAATTTAATAATATCAATAATCATACGACCCAATGATATTTGAAGCGGTCCCAAATGTGGATTGACACTAAATATATGAACTAATTTTAAAAAACTGAATATCATTCCCGCGGCAAAGGCTCCCTCGGACAATAGCATCGGATCAAAAGCATCCCACTGATCTCTTGGATACCAGGGATCTTCTCCACTCCAGTATTCTCTCTGAAAATATATCAAAGTGATATTGAATATTAATTACAGACCGTTCATATATATATGCAAAGGGTGTGAATACAAGCGAGAATAAATAAAGCCCTTCCTTATTACTCTAGTTGGCGTAAAAGAACTTTGATTAAATTTTACTTTATTAATAATAAACGTGTAGGCAGCTGTGGCTGGTTATTTATTTATTTATTTACTTGATGACAAGAGCAAATACTCACTTGTACGACAAACCATGCAGTTGCCCTCATCATAATCCAGACTACGTAGAAAGTGTTTTGAATAAAGTCAACGATATTCCAGAGATCGGAAACATATTCGAGTAAACCATCGGCCCAAAGTGAACGAATTTCGGCAGTTACCAGACCTTTGAAAAAAAAAAAAGTTTTGGTTTTTTTTTGGAAAGAATTTGAAATTTGAAGCCGCATTTTCCGGTTTTATGAAATTTTTCTAGTCGAAATTTAAGTTGAAAAATTTTTTGGGTTTTGTGTAAAAGGTTGAGGTCAATAGTCGGGAAAAATTTTTTGAATAAATTTATTAGTTTAAAAAAAAACTTTTTTTGTCGAGAAGAATCTGCCGTCAATAGAAATTATGACAAATAGACTGTAAAAATATTTTTAACATCTCATGTATTTGCGAGATAAAAAATAATCTGGTGTGTAGTAAAGTATTGAATATTTTATTTACAGCAATAAATTCTCTTTTACCCTGATAGTGAAATTGAGGTGATAAAATTTATGAGATTGACGTACACACACACATAAATAAGTTCAGATTCAGTACAATGACTTTTTTATAAATTATTTTTAATCTTTTGCGACTATTTCTTGGATTACTGCTGGCAAAAAAAATTTTGGATTCTTTATAAATTCAAATTGTGATAAATTTTCAATTTTTTTTACTTAGGAGTAAATTTCCGTCATACTCTAAATTATTTGACTCTAATCTGGGGGAGGTACTAGAGTATCTCAAAAATTTTGAACAAAAAAGAACTTAATACCTGGGGCATTACAGACATTTAAAAAAATTTGATGAAGAAAAAAAACGTTATACTAATTTTGAGTTCAAATTTTGGAGAAGAAAGTTTCCGTTGTAAAATGGGTTACCTAGAAAATTAAATACAAAGAAAATTGACGGTACTTTTTATAATTAGTGAAAAATTTTCTCAAAAAGATTGAAATCTAAAAAAATTTATACTGATTTTTAGTTCGAATTTCAGAGCGAAATTAAATACCTGGGGTAAAATGGGTCACCTAGAAAATTGAAGCAAAAAAATTTGGCGGTACTTATTATTAGTGAAAAATTTTCTCATAATGATTGAAATCTAAAAAAATTTATACCGGTTTTTAGTTCGAATTTTCGAGCGAAATGAAATACCTGGGGTAAAATGGGTAACCTACAAAATTAAATACATAGAAAATTGACGGTACTTTTTATAATTAGTGAAAAATTTCCTCAAAATGATTGAAATCTAAAAAAATTGATACCGATTCTTAGTTCAAATTTCCGAGCGAAATGAAATATCTGGGGTAAAATGGGTCACCTAGAAAATTAAATAAAAAAAAATTGGTGGTAAAACAAATAATTTTTTAATATGAATTGATGACGAATTTAAAAAAAAAATGACTCGTAGATTTCACTCCTCTATATCTGAAATAGCAAAATTAATAAAAACAAAAAATAAACCAACTTACTTATAATATAAATAATTACACCGGATTCAACAAAGCCCGGAATAGAACCTCGTTCATGTTTCTTCCAGCCAGCTAAGATTTCTCTCATCCATGCATTTCCAAATAATTCAATTACCAGATATTCAACACGTTGAGACGCCATTCCAAGTAACACTGCAAGCAATAATTTAATAATTTCAATGCGTATTAAGTTTATAGAGTGTGAATTATTTAGTCGAAATCAGAATTACATTAAACTGATTTTTATTATAATCGTTAATCATTATCTAACTTACTGAGAAAGAAGGCGTAAGAAGACGAGTGACAGATAAATTTAACGAATGGTTTCTTCATAAATAATCCCATTTTTGACGTAGGCGATACCATATATATTGTACTATATATAGGAAACATGCTGCCGAGTTTTCCAACTTCAATTAATTGCCCGACCATACTTAATCGCCGAAATCCTGGTAATCCGTCGTACCAAATGGCTGCTAATAATTGTTGAACATTCGGATGTGCTACAAACTGTCATAAATTCATCAATTAAAAATCTTTTATTAACTAAAAGTCACTAACACGAAAAGAATGTGAATAAGAAAAAATTTGTTTATTTATAAAACTCAATTTTCAGAAAAACTGTTGACTTTAGAAAAAAAATTTTCAAACAAAAATTGTAGGAAATTTAATTTCCTATAAAAAATGTCTCCAAGTTAATTAACGTAACTCTTATAGTTTCAGAGTTACAGAGATAATAAGTAAGGGATAGATTCAAAAATAATTTGTTGAAATTTATTTTTTTTATTTCAAGTTGTAATTACGCAGAAACAATTCATTGTATGTAAAAATGTTATGAGATTTTTTTTGTAGAAAATTTAATTAGCTACCAAATTGTTCATTTGCATTTTAGTGATATCTCTAGTAGTTTGGCTAGAATTTTGATTTTTTTACAAGAACTTTCAAATGCATATACAAGAATTGTAATAGAAATTCAAATATTTAAAAAATTACCTGTTTTTGTTTATATTTAATAGCAAGTTTTAGTCTATCTAATGTTTGTCGTTCGCCTGGCTCCCAATTGTCACCAGTTGGATTATAATTAAGAATTATTTCAAGTTCGTGTGAAGTGCGTGCGTGATCCAGCAGCGATGTCGCAAATACTTGACATTGTTCTTTAAGTTCCTGGATTAAAATTTTATTGATTTAATTTTATAGACAAATCTAACAAATTTAATATTTAATTAAACTGTTATTTTTATTTTTTTTTTTTATTCCTGTGATTACATTGTAGTCAGATCTGAATTCCTGCTCCATACGACTTAGCCGTCGTAATTCCCAGGATAATTCAAATGCAGTTAGTAGAGGATCTCGTGACGATAGGGCAATAAGTGAGGACGATGTTAATGCACGGTAAGCATTTATCCGAGAGCGAGAGTGACGTAGTGAATCTTGATCGTTGGACGTAACGCACTCGTCGCAACCGCATCTTAAATTTGAATTTTTAATAAATAACACTTTCGTGCATTTAACATTAAATTCTGTAGAAACTATTGAATTTACAAAGAAACTTATCTCATACTTTTTTGTAGACAATTTAATTTCCCATAAAAATGCACTCACACATATTTGTCATAATTTCAATAGTTTAGTCATAATTTTAGTTTTAAAGTCACTAGATTATTAATAAATTTTTTTTTTTAATTTAATTATAAACTCAGTAGTTTTAATTTAAAATTACGACTTAATTATCAAAGATACGATAAAAATGTATGAGATCAAATTTATAGAGGATTAAATTTACTAAAAAAAGTGCTGATTAATTTTTTTTGTAAACTTAATAATTAATGAGTTATTTCAATTTAAACTAATTTAAATTTTTATAATTTTTACAATTCTTTTTTTTTTTTTTTTTAAATAATAATAATAAACCTGGCATCATGAGGACATGGTAAAGTTGCACCACGATCAAGTAATATTTTAAGTATTTCATAATTATTTTTATGAGCCGCTAGAACCAATGGAGTGATATCAGGTGTGAAATTATAGTCGCCACTTTCCAGGGCTTCCCAGCTCTAGAATCAATAAAAAAAGAAAATAATAATAATTATTAGTACTTAGTAAAAATTGAAAATTTAAAAAGATAATACGAACGTATGGTTGACCAGCAACATGAATTTTTTCTTCATAATCAAGAAGAATTTCAACAGCTTCGACGTACTCCTCTTTAATGGCATGCAAAAGTGCATCCTTCACATTTATTTTCCACTCCAATAATATGTGAATCAGTTCAACATTTTCATTTTCAATTGCCGCGATCAGCGCGGATCTATTTAACGGGTCGACACAGTTTATGTTCAGTATTTCCGGGTGATCTTTATGCTCTTCGAGCAGCCTGCATTCGAATTTAATTTTCAAAAAATAAATCATTATTTTCCAGTACTCCAATTAAATTAAATTTAATTTGATTAATTAATTAATTAATTAATTAAAAAAAAAATACCTCCGAACAGTAGCACAGTCACCTCGCTCAGCACTTAACAGAAAATGTTTTTCAACTTGACCAAGTACATACTCAGTAGGTGGTTGCAATGATTGCATAGAAGGTGCTCGTGCCTCATTATCAACCAAATTTTCCCTCGACTCCGATTGATTCATTTTTTATTTTATTTATTTTCATAGAACTTTTTTTTTATCTCCTCTTTTAAAAAAAAATTTTCATTAATCACCAACTCAAGGAAATTAAATTTTTGTCCCTCGATGATAATTAAAAATAAAAATTACAAGTTTAAAAAATTTTCAAAAAATTTATAAGAATATCAATATATATATTTGTTATTATTTATATATGAAGCTTTTACGGTAAATAATTTAACAAGACTGACCATCGTACCCAGATACCTTGTGGAATCCTTAACAATGCGAAATCTAAGAGGGGGAGTTAAGAACTGGATTAAGAACAAAATAAACCACGAGTATCGAAAAGTTTTCATGCTCTACTTTTTTTTTATTTTTTCATTTATTTTTATCTCCTGTATTGATATATTAATTTCTCTTTTCTAATATAATTTTGTCAATCATATTAGTGACAATTTTTATATGTGGACTCTAACAACACATATGTGGGCTTATGTATGAGAAAATAACTCACGGGATTAATGCACGGACATCAGTGATATTCTAGCTTCGTACTTTTCTCATTTATCTTCATTACTACCTTTGTACTATGACGAGATTTCAGTTCTATTCTTTCTTTTTCATTTTTTTTTCTTTTTTTTTTTTAGCATATTAGTGTTTGAATATTACATGGACTTACCAACAAATGTATGTGTATGTAGGTGTGCTTTTTACTCTAATAATTTATTTTACTCGGTGTTTTATTCTCATAAGCATATTCTCTTTTTGCAACAGCGGAAATATAAATTTGTGAATGTAACTTAAGATGACATGGAAATTTATCATTTTTATAAAACTTAATATTTCAAAATGGAAGGTATTATTTTTACATCTATTTAATTATGAGGTCACTTATTTTTTGATTCACTCCAAAAAATAGGGAGTGAATTCAAATTTTTTTAAAATCCGCTGTCACTCTGGTTCAGAGTTACGGAGTTTAAAAAAAAATCAGTCCGCATATGGAGTAAATTTTGAGTTTGTTTTTTCTGGGGAATAATTTCGTGGTAAATTTGGATTTTATTTAAATTCGCACTCACTCCAAACCGGAAAAAAATCCACTCAGCATATGGAGTAAATTGGGAGTTTTTTTTCAGTAGAGTTATTTCGGGATGAATCGAATTTTTTTAAAATCCGCTGTCATTCTGATTCGGAGTTACAGAGTTAAAAAAAAAATCAGTCCGCATATGGAGTAAATTTGGAGTTTGTTTTTTCAGGGGAATAATTTCGGGGTAAATTTGGATTTTATTTAAACTCGCACTTACTCCGAACCGGAGTTACGGAGTTGAAAAAATCCACTCAGCATATGGAGTAAATTGGGAGTTTTTTTTCAGCAGAGTAATTTCGGGATGAATCGAATTTTTTTAAATCCGCTGTCACTCTGATTTAGAGTTCGAATATCAAAATAAACTCTCCTTCGCAGTAAATTTTCCCCCGAGATTAAATAAATAAACGATCCGCTCCGAATTCACTCCAGGTTTAATCTGCTTCCACTCCGCAATTTTTTACAGCATGAAAAAATACTTCATTTTTTTCATCAATTCCCGTAAAAAAAAATTCAAAATATTTTCAGTAAACTTCTGAAATCTCATAAATTTTTCAATTTCAATAATTGGCTTTTTTTGTGCGAGAACTCATTTTTTCCAATTTTTTTTCAATTTAAATAATTTTTCCCGGACTTTGAAGTAAAAAACTTTTCTTTAAATTTCATCTGGTTTTAAATCAAAAATATGTTTTACAAAAACTGTATCATATTTTTTTTTCTGCAGCCGAAAAATTAAAAATTTATGGTGGACATCAATTTCAAAAATTCCCCATAGATTAAAATAAAAAATAATTTTGTAAATCCAAATAATAATAAAATTACTAAAACAATTTATTCCAGCCATTATATTTTATTTATTTATTTATAACTTTAAGTATTAAATTTAAATACATATACAAGTTACCTCGAGTTCGAGACATATTTATTATCAATAGACGGATCATATAAATAATTTATAAAATATAAATGTATTTTATAAAATAATTATCTGCTTAAAATATTTATAACTTCATTTAATTAATTAAATTATCAATACCATTGGACTGTAAAGTAAAATATAAAATTATAATTAAAAAAAAAATTTGAAACGTGACTCTGAACAATACATCGGTAATTTAATATACATATAATAATATATAATTCAAAAGTTGACAAATCCGTCGGGTGGATGTACTTTTACGTAACGAACAATATAACGATTAGCCTTGAATATCGAACAGCTGAGCAGCTTTAATCGAGTAATGAATCCTCAAGTAACAACAGAATAATACATTTAATACTCTACTTATTCCAGTAAAATAAAATTCAGCTTAAAAAAAAGTCGTTATAAAATAAAAATAAAAAATAATTATTCATTTTTTTCATCATTAGACATAAAGGAATTGCAGAGACGCGCAAGTTCTGCGGAAGAATTATCAGCAGCCAAAATATCTGAGCAAACGATACCCAATTGTTCGATATCAATCGGTATCACTTTTAGTAATTTGTTATTACGCAGGATCATTGAGTCGATTTTACCGGAGCCAGATCTACCGAAACGTATGATGACGTCAGAACGGCCGCGAGGAATCCGAGATGAGTCGACGTCACTGAGACCGTTCAATGAGTACTCGATATTTTCTCCGGTACCGGTCATATGGTTACGGCCGAATCGTATAAATGATGATCCCATTTGACTCCGTCGTTCTTTTGAATCTGGACTCTCGTCAACGTTGGCCACCGCCCCCGCACTACGCTTCAGTATGTAATCCAGCTCATTTAGTGGCCGTAAGTTTGTTTTGTAAAGATGCAGAGATGAGGGATCCCCCCCTTTCAAGATCGTTGCCGATGACAGTATGCAGTTTCCAATTATCACGAGGCCGTATATTAATCCGTATGCAATCTAAAAATTTAATTTATTTTTTATTTACTTTACTTTTATTTACAAATGGAATTTCTGACAAATATTTGGATAGGCAACGTACGAAAAAAAAATGCGCATTTAATTTTTTTGCTGTCCGTTATAGAAAACGTATGACGTCATGTCATCTAAATTTGTGTAAGAAAATTTTGATGAAAATTTAATTAATTTTTCTGTATGAAAAAAATCGGTTATAAAAAATTTTGACGCAGAAATTATAAATTTCAGACATTGGAGCTTTGAATTAAAGTTTTTTGGAACTTCGGGATTTTGATTTAGAAGTTGAGGTGGGAAAAAGAGAAAATTTTGAGTGAATTTCAGTCAAACTTTTATTGAACGAGGGAAAAATGCAGTAAAAATTTTAATAATTATGTTCAAAAAATTTTCTCATCTTCAAATTTCAAAACCTGAAGTCGGAAATCGACCGAAATTTTTACCATGACAATTCTAAGAGTCCGAAAAAATTTTAACTTGAAGTTCTAATCTGTCTCAAATTTAAAAGTTCCGCGGTCGGACTTTTTTTCACCGGAATTTTTTGAAATGAAGTTTGAATTTTTCACACAAAATTTTGAAAGCCTAGAATCCTGTAAATTCGACGAAAGTTGATAATATATATGACCTATGACTCACAATGTCAATGTATCGATACATATATGCCATATATATTTTTGTATAACGATCAGTGAAAGAAAATTTTTAATAAAAATTTGTATTTGTCGTAAATAATTTAATTCCTACGAAAAAAAATGAGCGGCATTTAAAATAATTAATGGAGTTTTAATAAATAGTGGATTAATACTGTAGTTAAATAAAGTTGATGCTATAAAAATGATAAATCCCTCATGATTTAGTTGAACAAACGATTCTAAGATTTGCCTCGGCCATAGGGGCTGAGTAATTTTTCCTATCTTATGAGTAATCTCCGGATTTTTCGAGTGTTTCTAATTTGCTGTCATATGCTCATTTTTTTTCTATACAATTTTATTAAAAAAAAAAATTCTTTTTAACAAAATTAGATGCCGGGTATAAAATAAAATGATCTATAGATCTATCATTAATTTTTGAAAATTTGACTGATCAGTAAATTTAATAAAAAACTAAAAATACCCCCGATGTTTGATAATTTTCAAAAAAATGTTCTAATTACACAAACGAGTGTTGAATAAAAAATTTTCTGATCCATGATTTTTTACATTTATATACAAAATAATGATCATAAAAAAAAAAATTAATAATTAACACGACATCCGATTGCATACTCGCAAGTTATTGTTATGAAAACCGATAAACTTTTTTTTTGCATAACAAATTATCATCTTTCTTGGTTACTTTTTTTCCAAGGGTATATATAAGGTGTCTTATGATTTTGTTATTACTGTAAACCGAGTATAATAAATGCTATGATACTTACGGTACGTAATTAACGCTAACGGAGACTAGAGCAATAATGTCGCAGGTTTACGATCCGCAAATAAATTTCGTTTCACGAAATAAAGTATACATAAAATTAAATTGTTAAATATTTAGACCGGTCACGTCCAATTTTTTTTTTTTTTTTTTCAAACCCTTTTTACTTCAGAAAAAATTAAATCTCCTAATTTTATTTTTAAACACAAATTCAAAATTTATTTAAAACCTCAGTATTCAAAATCTCAATTTCATAAAAAATTTCAAAAGAATTAAAAAATTTTTCATTTTTAAAAATCGTACGCACATTTCACAATTCACTCGTGAATAAATTCAAAAAAATTTAAGCAATTAAATGAAAAAATTTAAACACTAAATAAAAAAAAAAATTTTAAACACCCGCGTAAATTTAAAAATGCTTAGTAATAAAAATATAAATATAAATTCACTCACCATGATGATAATGTAGCACTTGTAATAAATATATAAACAATTAATTTATTAATTTCGAATAATTAAAATTTCACAAAAAAAATTTTTACGAATGGTTAATTAAATTAATTTTTTTTTATTGTAATGGAGAACTTTGTAAAGGAGATCGCGTTTGAAGCTGAGAGATGTAACGAGTGTCCGGGATACAGAGATGACACCCTTATATATACAGATAGGTTTGCGCAGCTCCCGCCTTGTTGGGATCATAATTGTGGTACCTAGGATGATAAGGATAGTATCGTCTGAATTATTATTTTCCACGCATTTAACACGATACCCCGACATTATATTTTGATTCAATTACACCTTAGTTACCACTAACCACCAGTACCTCGTAGACGACCTACGTAATTTAAACTCATTATTTATTACTCTAGTAAATAATAATCATAGGTAAGCCAAGATATTTATTGTTCTTATTATCATTTTATACTTATCTGATAGACGATACTAAATACAGACGAATATGAGTATTTTGTAAATATTTATGATTGATTTTAACGATGCAATCTTAGATTTTAATAACATGCAGAATTTTTTTTTTAATTCAAATTCAAATAACTCATTAATTATTGAGTAAATATGTTCAAAGGGAAAAAAAAAAACCGGGGTAAGTCCAGGCAGTGTAGGTGTTAAAATTTTCGGTGTTGAATTTCAACACCGAAAGCGGTGTTAAAATAACACCACCACCGATGTAAATAATTCTTTACCGGTGTTAAAAATATTTAACTTTGTGAATATTTTTACTTACTTGATCACTGCAGTTAATTAGTGTTTTTATTAATTAATTAAATTATTGATGATTGAAATAGTGGGCGTAAAATTGTGTAATTTTTTAAATAAATTATGTATGACATAAATAATTATTTAAATAAGTAAATAGCAAAATTTTAATTTCCTCCAGATAATATTCATTAAATTTTTATATTCTTTTACATGTAATAAATTTTTATATAATTTCTGTACGTGGAATTTTTTTTTACACCGCCTACACCGGTGTTTTCTCATTTTAACACCGCTCTTTTTACAGTGTTTTATAATCTTTAAAGTTAATACTCCAAGCGGACGCAGTTTACTCCGCTTTTACACCGGTTTAACATCAGTACTTAAACACTGCCAAAGTACACCGCCTACACCGGTGTTATTTCACTTTAACACCACGCGGTGTTAAATTGAGTCCATTTTTGACACCGCTCTTTTTACAGTATAGGTATTTTTAGTATTATTATTACTGCAAAAAAAAAAATTAATTAGAGTTTAAATGGAAATAACTCATTAACTATCGAGTTTACAAAAGAAATTAACCAACACTTTTCTGTAGGAAATTTAATCTTCTATAAATTTGACACCATGCACTTTCATCGTATCTTTGATAAATAAGTCGTAATTTAAAATTTAAAGTACTCGGTATATAATTAAATTAAAAATACTTTATTATTGATACTCTAGTGACTATAAAATGCAAATTATGACTAAACTATTGATATTATGTCAAATATGTATGAATGCAATTTTATAGGAAATTAAATTCTCTACAAAAAAGTATTTGATGAGTTTATCTGCAAACTCAATAGTTTTAACACAATTTTAATTCAAAGTCAGACATAATAAATTTATTACTTTAAATGGGATTTTATTTTTAAATAAATTGAATTTTTTTTTTTTTAACCCAATTAAGATTTTTTGTCATTAATCCCGTCTAATTAAGATTGTATTAATTTTAATTTTATTTTAGGGGAATATTTTAAAGAAATGTCTTAACACAGATATTTAATTATTATGAAGTATAAATCTTTATTTTCGTCGTTATATTTTTAGTAGACGTGAGAAAATTATAAAATATGTCATGAAATTGTGAAAATATGTCTGGGCTTATTGAAATGTTTGAAAAGATCTGCGGGATTTTTAATAATTATTTTAAACGTAAAAAAAACTCCTACGCGAGATATTTCAATAGAGAAAAAAAAATTGTCTACTCGCGTTTTTATTCTCTATACACTTTTAGTAGATACAAATTTCATTAGAGAGTTAATTAAAATTTATTTATTTTTCTCATAAAAAAAAAATTATTTCAACAACTTTTTAGTCTACGAAAAAAAGCTGGGGCAAAATCGAGCGGTTCATAATTTTATAAAAAATTACAAATTCAATTATATAATTTTTTTTTTTATTTTCATTAATTCTTTGAGCCTCGACTGAATAAAAAATTTCAATTAAAAAGTACGTCAATTTTTTTTTTTTTTACTAAAACTTTAAATTACAATCTGTCATTGGCACGATCAATTAATTTTTGTCATATATAGTTTGTGCGTGTCAGAGTGAGTACACAAAAACTCATCGATAATTACATATATTTATGAATTCATGCCCGGGTCAAAAATAAAATTTGATTTAGACTTGGTTTACTAAGTCGAAATTTGGAGCCGTTTTTTACAAGACAAACTTTACTTTTTTTACGGAGATATGAAACCCGAATCGAAAAGTTTCAGCATTATTTCAAACTGATTAGGCTTAACTAAACCTTAAATGAAGCTGACTGCGCTGAACTGAATCTTACTTGAAACGGACTACGCTTAATTGAGCCTTAAATTAAACTGTTCAGCCTATCAGTTGACATTATTTCAAACTGATCAGCCTGCTAGAGGAATTAAGTTAAAGCTGGATTCAACCTGAATAAGCTTAAGCTTCAAACTGACGTAAAATTTTCAGGCTGTTTTAAAACTGAACCTACTATATAATTGAAAATACAATGCATTCAAGCTGAATAACCTGTTGGTTATTCAGTTCAAAACTAGTTTAACTTTTGAGCTTATTTTCGAACTGAATAAACTGCTATTTAACAAAATTTAGACTTGAATTGAAACTGTCACACTGCTATTATAGAGCATAATTGCGACCTGAAGAACCTTAATTCTGCACTGATTTGAAGCTGATCACACTGCTGCAATTAAACATATTTTTAACCTGAAGAGCCTGATTTGACGCTTTTGTCAAACTGAATAGTCTGACTAATTGATTTTATTTTCAAGCTTAATTTCAGCCTGATGGTCCTGAAAAGTGAAATATGACGACCTTTCAGTCTGAATTCAGATTCATTTTTTAATGTATTTTAAATAGCCTCTTTTAATTATTTTCTACCGTTGGTTAGCAGTTTATTCAGTCTGAATTAATGCTGAAACTTTTCGACTCCAGAATACCTTGAGTTTTCGCCTTGGTTTAGACTTAACTGGCTTACTTAGTTACGATTTAAGACGAAAAAGTTTAAATCAAGTCGAAATTAACTTGGTTTAGATTTACTCGACTTAAATTATAAGACGAAAAAATCAAAACGAAGGTGAAATAATTTTTATACATTAAAGTGAAAGTAAGGCGAATAAATAACTTTTTTTCGACTTGGGTCAGCAAGTCAAAGTAATGTGAATGACTATCGTGCTCAAAGTAAAGACGAATAAGTTCAAACTAGGGATCAAAAAATACAAATAAGTTGAAACTAAAATGAAAAAAGTTGAAAAAAATTTAATTTAAGTCAAAAAAGTCGAGATCTTATCGAAAAATCGTCGGCGAATGGATAATTTCAAAAGAAAATAAGGTGAAGCGAGCCTGAATCAAGTTTTATTTTTGACCCGGGTGGTTAAATTAATAAATATTTTTTCAATCTTATGATTATTGACTTGTTGAGTAAATTGTTAGTGATTTCTTTTGTAAAAAAATCAGGAGTAAATTCGAAGTGAACCCGAATTTTATATTAATCCGGACTAACTCCGCACGCGGTTTTTTTTTCGGAAACTCACTCTAAATCGGAGCAAATAAATAAAAAAATTCACTGCAAATTCACTCTGCATTTACTCCGCAAATTTATTAACATGCAATAATTTTTTTTTATTACCCATAGTTCCTCATAAATAAATTCCATACTTCAAAATAAATTAAAGTATTTTCTGTCAATAACAAAAAATGTTTCCCTGTTCCCATTTTCTTAAAAAAACCAAAAATTAATTTTTGTTATTTTTTTCTCTCTTACAATAAAAAAAAACTAGACGTCAAAAATTTCAAACTACTTTTCCTAAACAATTTTCTATCTACAATAATTTTACTCCGTATTTTTAAATGAAAATATTCCATTACATTTTTCACTAAAAATAATTTTCTCACCTTCCCATTGTCTAAAAAATTTTATCCTCATCCTCAAAACTCGTCTATACTCCGTGCAAATAAAATAAATAAATAAAAAAAAACTAGACATAAAAAATTTAAAGGAACTTTTTATAAAAATTTTACATCTAACAATTTTTAGATGAAAATGTCCCATTAAATTTTTCACTAAAAATAGTTTTCCCACCTACCAATTGTTTAAAAAATATTTTTACTCAGCCTCTTAATTCGCGTATTCTCCCACGTAAATAAAATAAATTAGTGAAAGAAAAATAAAAAAAAATAGCGTAATAACATTAAGTAAAGGTGTGAATAGACTTTATATAACAATCACTATATACGATTCTTTATCTTGAAAAATGTCTATTTTTTTCTTATCCAGCTTTGCTATTGTATCAAGATATTATATGGAATGGAAGAGTCATCCTTTCTGTACAATATAACGTATAATCCGATGTTAATCCGCGGTATCCGGAAGACTGTATAAGTGTACGTACGTGTACTTTATGTACACATTCCAATAGTACACCGATTTTTCCCTGACTTACGAGTATGACTTTTCCTTAATAACTAAAACCAATTAAACTTAAATAACTGATCATCCCATTAACGTAAACAATTTAATCCATTTAAATTCAATAACTAAATTTATTCTGTTAATTCATTATTTATTATTATAATTACATATACAATATTTAGTAAAATTTATCATAAATATTACCATTGATATTTAATATAATATATAAATTTATTAACTAAATAATTTATTTAATAATTAAATTGTCTATTAAATAATATTTTTTATTAAATATATTAGATGTTATAATTATTAATTATTAATTAAAGTAATTATGAAAAAATATATTTAATAATTAACAAACACAACATCCGTTGCCGTGATGTTTAGCTTTGCCGCTTTTTGGAATAGCGAAACTCGGGCAACATTGATCGGATCTAATTAATAATTGGGAATTATTTAGAGACTCGCTGCTCTCCATGGCAGGACAAAATGCATTCATAAGTGCGATGTTGATGTCATCACATGGTGTCGCTTCACGAGAAAATTCTGAAAATTTAATAATTCGTGGGTTACTTAGACTGTAAAAAAAACCGGGATAAGTCCAGGTGGTGTAGGTGTTAAAATTTTCAGTTAAAATAACACTGCCGTCGGTGTAAATATTTTTTATCGGTGTTAAAAAAATTTACCGGTGTTTAAAATATTTAACGTTTTGAATATTTTTACTTATTCGATCACTACACTGTAAAAAATCGGGAGTAAATCCGGATTTAGTTTCACTCCCAATTCACTCCGATCCGGAGTTTTGATACTTAAATAAATTTATATTAAACTGTTAAACAATGTGTATGTGTGTTTGCGTGCATGTGTGTGTTCGGGTGTGTGCGGGTGTTTGTGTGCGTCTGTGCGAATATATGCTTGTGTGTGTTCGGGTGTGTGTGCGAGTGCGCGATTACGTGTGCGTGTGTGTGTGCGTATCAGCTGATTAATTGTAATACGCGAGTTTTACTTCGATTTTATTTAGTGGAGTTATTTTTTATTAAAAATATTATCAAAACTCTTTCCGGAGTGAATTTCACTCCGGAGTAATCAAATTAATAAAAAATTATCTACTCCGCGAAAACTCCCCTTCGGAGTGAATGTCGCTCTGAGGGGAGTGAATAATTAAAAATTCATTCCCTCCGGATTTAATCCGCTTTCACTACGCGAATTTTTTACAGTGTACAGTTAATTAGTGTTTTTATTAATTAATTAAATTATTGGTGATTGAAATGATGGCCGTAAAATTGTGTTATTTTTAAATAAATTACGTATCACATAAATAATTATTTAAATTTCCTCCAGATAATATTCATTAAATTTTCATATTTTTTTATATGTAATATATTTTTTTTTTTCTAATTTCTATACATGGAATTTTTTTACACCAATTTAACACCGGTATTTTAACACTGCCAAATTACACCGTCTGCACCGGTGTTATATTTCATTTTAACACTGCTTTTTTTACGATGTATAAATATTTTTAGTATTCGGTTTTTTTTCGACAAATTAATAAAAAAAAAAATATCCACATGTAAAAAAAAATCTATAGGTGCAATTTTTTTTTTTAATTTATCATTTTTAAAAAAAGTAAAAAGTTATTAGACGTTGGCTAATTTGAGTATCATTTACTTAATGCGTCTGTATCATTTAAATTGTCAGTGATATGATTATTACTATAACTAGATGTAGTATTACTTTTTAATTCTGTTCTACCGTGAACTCCTGCTGATTGTTCTCTAATTGGCAAACTGTCTCGGTGTAAACGAAAGTGTTCTTCGGTATCGTTTAATAATGATCCAAATACATTTGACGGATTACAAACTGCTGTTGATGTTGTTGATGATGCTTCACTTACTGAATTTGAACGTAATTCTGTTTAATGAGCAAATATTATTATTATTCATTAAATTTGTTTTATTAATAATTAATAACATTAATTATCTATAAATTTATTATTTTTGTAATTAAAATTCTGGTTTAAAAAAGTTGACTATAATGAACTTAAAAATTTGAGTAGAATTTTGAGTCTACAATTTGGTAATTTATAAAATTTTTTTTAATTTATATGGGAAAAAAAAAACCTAAGTAATTTTGACTAGATTTTTTTAGCCAAAATTCGCCTAATAAACGTCAATAAAAAAATTAATTATTTATGCCTAGTCTAAAATTTTTTTTTGGGCGGCAATTAACTCTGCAGGCCCAAATTACCCCGATTGGCTGTAATTATAATAATTATTTTTTTTTAACTCAAAAATTTAAAATATCGCCGCCTTGAAACTTCGAAATTGTCTAGAAAAATTTCCATAATGATCAAAATTATTTTTGAAAATACATTATTCATTAATTTTTAATTACTAATAAATAAATGAATGAATAAATAATAACCTGACAAATTAGGACTTTTGGTGGGCGTATTAGCTTCTGAACGACGCGCAACATCTTGAAAAGTAATCGGTGAATAAATACGCCGTTCATCAGAGATAATTCCCGTGGAACCAAATGGTGTAGGAGAAGAAATTCGTGATCCAGGAGATTTAGCAGATATATCAATATATGAATGACTGTCTGATAATTTATGTGGTGATCCACAGGCGACAGTACTGTTGTTGTTTGACAATAACGTGCGTTTTTCCGTCATGCGATTCATCCAGATTGGCGGCTCTTGTATTGTTATATTTTTTGTAACATTTGAACGCAATGGACGTTTTTCCAACCAGTACGTTTTCATTGATCCTGATAAAAATAATTTAAATACACTCAGATTAATTTTTAGTAAAAATTACCCAAGAAGTTTGATACTGTGAGGGCATGTGGTAAATATCTTAATTTCTCCCGTGCTCAGTGTAGAATATACTACTCGGTAGCGTGTAAATGAAGTGCAATTTCTACTAACGACATAGTAAAAATTTAGTTACTGACTAGATGTCCCTGCACTGTAAAAAAAGCGGTGTTAAAAATGGACTCATTTTAACTCCGCCCGGTGTTAAAATAAAATTACACCGATGTAGGAGGTGTAATTCGGCGGTGTTAACACCGGGGAATTTTTTTAACACCGGTGCAGAAAATTTACACCGGCGGTGGCGTTATTTTCACACCGCTTTGGGTGTTGAAATTTAACACCGCCGATTTTAACACCTACACCGCTTGAACTTACCCCGGTGATTTTTTACAGTGTACAGCACCAAACTTTATGGGTAATTTTTACTCAAAAATTATCCGGGTGTACATTTTAAGTAACCGTAAAAATTTTAATTATTCAAATAACTTATTTATTAAGTTTATAAATAAAAATTTACCTTTGCCCTTGACCTGTATTTCGCCACGCTCCTTGACCTTATAAAACGGCGATAGTAACTCTTTAGTCGATTGTGATATATGAATTTGCATGGCCTCACTTGTGGCCTCCATGCGCGAGGCAGTGTTTACAGAGTCACCGAACAGACAGTATCGCGGCATTTTTAGACCAACTATACCTGCTACCACTGCACCACTATGAATACCCACGCGTATTTGCAAATGATCACCTTTCAAATAATCAAAAATTCATTTTTGCTAATTATATGCACCAATAGGGTAGAGGTACCGTTTTTGCCCAATTTTGAACACTTCGATAATTCAAGGGGGACCGCTAGTGTGAAATTTTGAAAAAATCAATTTTTTTTTCATATTCCGATACTCTATAGCTTCAAAAATAACACTAAAATTTCCAGTGCATATCTCGAATAGTTTTTGAGTTATAGATAAAGAGCAACCGCTCATCGGTTCTCAAAAATACATTTTTCAAAATTGCTGCAGTTATAACTCGAAGACAAATCATCTAATCGATTTGATTCTTGTTGTAGCTTCTTTTATGTTTCTCCATACCATGAACCTCCAGTTTTCCCATCGAATAGAAAATGTAATTTTGGCAGGCCAATAATCATCGAATTTTTGCGCGAAAATTTGAAACTTTTTTTAAAAACTCCGCCATTTTGTTGAATTTCAATTTTTCTTTTCGATCGAGGGTCATGGTACAAAAAATACCTTCTAATTTAATAAATTTTTTGGTTTTTTTGATTTCATGTTTGTGAAGGTCGCTATCACTACAGCAGTGGGGGGACTTTTTTTGGAGCGGGAGATTGCGAATAACTCGCTGAATTTTTAATTTTTTGGTCCAAAAATTTTATCACATATTTATTATATATCCACAAATATATCCTCAAAGCATTGAAACATTCCATTCAGTAATTTTCTTTAAAAAAATTCCCGAAAATCATATTTTTTTCAGACGGTCACACTAGTGGTCCCCCTTAAATGAAATAATTAATAATAAACGCAATTACATAATTAATTTTTAAAATAAATTTAAAAAAAAATAGAGCAGTGGCCACAAATTTTTACTTTCTAAATTTACTAGATTTTTTTCTTCCAAAAATAAATGAAGCCGTACTTCTGCCTGATTACCAAAATTTTTTATAGATAAAATTTTTTTTGGCTTCTCTCCCAACCCCACTAAGACTTTGCCCTTAGACCGAATAAATTTCGACACTGATTTTTTGTAATAAAATATACGGAAAATTCTTGTTGTATTGTAAATTTTTGTTTTTCATATTTATATTAAAATAAATTACCAGTAGAACGATCTTTTAAATCAGTAATTGCTTCGACCATATCCAAGGCCATGTCACAAACACGGTCAGCATGATCTGTTTCTTTCGATGGTGCTCCAGATACTACCATATAAGCATCGCCTATTGTTTCTACCTAATAATTATTGGGTCAAATTTATTAAAAATGATAAATAAATATTAATAAATGTTAAAATTAATTAATTAAAACCTTATAAACACGATTACGTTCAGTGAGTGTATCAAAAAGTGAATACATGGCATTTAACATGGACACAACTTCCATGGGGGTCAATCTGCTACAAATTTCAGTGAATGTAACCACGTCGGAAAATAGGATTGATACATTATCAAACATCTAAAATAATAATGACATAAATAATTAATAAATTACTAGTAGTAAATAAATAAATGAAAATATTTAAATTTACTTCACAAGTATCTATTGGATTTTCTCCATTTCTCAAGCGGTCGGCAACTTGTTTGGGTATCATTTGATAGAGTAATTCATCAGTACGACGCATTTCTTCGTCTAATTTACGCATTGACTCTTCAAGCTTTTTACTTTTAAGTTGCTCTTGATCTAGAGCTAATTTCAATTCAACGGACTGCTGAGTGCCGGCTAACATTAAATCTCTGTATAAATTGAATCAATTATTTGATTAATAGATTAATTAAGAGAAACTGGCGCACGAAGGCTCATCTGAGCAAGTAATTATATCTTATGTCTTCAGAAAATGTTTGTGATTACTCTAGTTCGGTAAAAAGTCAGTAAACTATCGGTATATTACAGAAATTCTTTATGAAAACTCAGAAAATTGCCGCAATTACTCTAGTTCGGTAAAAAGTCAGTAAACTATTGGCAAATTACAGAAATTCCTTATGAAAACTCAGAAAATTTCCATAATTATTCGATTTCGATAAAAAGTCAGTATCCTATTGATAAATTACAGAGATTTCTTATAAGAACTCGGAAAATTTCCGCGATTACTCTATTTTGATAAAAAGTCAGTATACACGGAAAAAAATGAACTGTATAAACTGAGAATGACAAGTAATATAATGATAAAGTGATCAGTAAATACCATCATTCTAAATAGTAATTTTTTAATTTATGATTAAAACGTGAATCATTACAGGATAAGTATGAAAATTTATTGTCTATGTAAGAAAAATTACTATTTGAACTTTAAAAATCGTAACTGATATCTAGAAAATTGACGACACGTATTATAAAATTTATTCTTTAGAAAGTTAAAATTCCCCATATTGATACCCGGATTCCGGGTTATAATTTCAAACACTAATTTTTAAAGTTTATTTTTTTCCATATAAACTATTGATAAATTACGAAAAATTTTAATAGGAAACTCCTGAAAATTTAATAATTTAGAAAAAAAAAAAACAATTTGATAAATAATTCTTATAACTAAAAATTCTAATCTCACAAATATCATGAAATAATGAAGTGTACCTGCTGAAATCATGCATCGATAAATCATTGATATACAATCCAGTAGCTATCAATGCATTGAGATCTGGCATAACTGGCGTACCGAGATACATCATCATCCGCCAATTATCCATGTAAATCATCTGCCCCTTTAATCTCAAAGTTTTATCTTCAGGTAAATTTGAACTGTCGTCACTCAGGAATACCGCCTGTTTTTTGCGGTCCGCCGGACGTTCTGTCAAAACTGGTTCTACTGAGACTAATTCGAATATGTTATTTGTTCTATTTAATATCTAAAATCACAGTAATTATTATTGTCATTATCATTAAATTTTACAAAATAATTTAATAGTTTATATTTCATTTAAAAAAATCCATACCGACTGAAACTTAAAAGCAATCAATGGTCTCACTAAATCAAACCAGTGAGTTATTTTTTTTCCAACTAAATCGGGTAAAATTACTATCAAAGAATTACCGATACTTCTCACAACCATGTCGTATCTATAATATTTAATTTATATATTAACAGTAATTATTTATATAATAGTATATTATACACCAAGGGTGGAAAATAGGAGATTCCAACCCTACCTGAGCCGAAGGCCAGGGTGGAAGTGGAAAACTCGCGGATTGGGACGTCCCATCTTCCCCCGTAGTATTTATACTATTTTTCACCAAATCTGCACCTGAAAGTTTAAATTCTTGTTTCTGTTTATGAGAAAAATGGCGCGTGCGCTAATTTTTAACATTTGTTTTATCATAAGAGAAAGAAACCACTTTCATCCCTCTGTACAGAACAAAAATTTAAACTTTCAGCGCAGGTATGGTAAAAAAATGTACATATGTAAGTTTGAATAATTATTACCCAAAGACGATGCAAAACGGAAATATTTCAAATAAAACCGATGCGCCGATCGGTAAATGTTTTTCTTCACGGGTCATAGCAAGTGACGCAAAAGTGAATGCGCGGTTATCGAACGTCAATTGAAATGTAACATGGACTGTATCAAAAAGTACTTCTTCACGTATTAATTCGATAATTAATTCTTTGTGGTAAAAATGTCGGGCTACTTCACGGATTTGGCCCATTGTATAGTAAACGAAACCACGTCTTTTACTTCGATAGTGTAATGTCAAACCTATTTAATAAAAAAGAATATATATTAATATGTATATAATGCAGTATAATGAAGTTATGTTATGTAGGGCGCTCTCACTTTTATTTAAATTTTACCTTCAAGTAGAAGTGAGACACAAAATTTGGCATAAATAAATATAAGGGAGACTGGGGTAAAATGAGCCATCGTTTATGACAAAAAAAATTTTTTTTATTTAAAAATTCGTAAATAATGAGGCATGTGGATCAGTCCAAATAATGCGTGCAATTTAAAATTTTTATTTAAAATTTTTTTTTATAATTGTGGGCCATTTTACCCAGAACAAAAGGATTTTTTGGTACAAAGAATTTTTCCTCGCCCCATGAAAATTTTCATTTTCAAATCATAGTACAAAAATTTTTTAGGGCCAGTATTTTACTGGGGGTGGGTAAAAATTTTTGGCGCCAAAAAATTCTTTTTTTCTGTAAACCTCAGAGTAAATTTTTTCGAGTTCTGAATAAAACGATTTAGAAAAAAATTATTAATTAAAAATGAAATTATACCTTGACGTGTTTCATTTTCACAAATAAATGAAGGCGCACGCATACGTGGGTAGGAAAATTTAAGATACTCATGAAGGTTATCAAGACCATTCAGAAAATCACGTACATGACGTCCTAATACTGATAACACTCTATCATAACCATATTGACCAACGAAACTCACAAAGTGTACTCCCATTTGATCGAAAAATTCATTTTCTGATATCCCGAGTACCTAAAAAAATTTAAATAGTAAATTAATTACTAATTACTAGTATCCGTTATCTGTAATAAATAAATCTCGTGACTGATGACGTACAGTAACAGCCTTTTTAGCCAACCGCGGGATTAAATTCTCTGGGTAAACCTGATGAACGCTAAAACTGGGCTGATCAACAGCCGCGAGTCTTCTTATTTCTTCCCATTTTTCTTCTCCATATTTTTGACGAATAAATTCTGACATATTTTCTAATATTAGTCCATACATTTTGTCGCATTAATTTTTCTTAAATTAAAAAAAAACATACAAATTATTTCTCAAATAAAATATTAAATTTTTTTCAAATTAACCCGCGTGAAAAAATTTTCCAAAAATATTGCGCACGGAAAACTTTCAACTTTCCGATAATTCTTTTCAAATTTCACAGTTTCAGGCTCAAAAATTTTAAACCAGAACTAAAAATAAATTTGTACTTTTTTAAAAATTTATTTAGCTGTCAAAATTTTTTTCAAAAAACACTAGACCAAATTGTTGTCAATTTCCATTTTAAATAAAAAAACAAAACTTTAAATTCTGCATTGTCTTGAAATTAAAAGTTTCCCACACGGAAAATTTTTGAATAAAAATTTTTAAATTTACTCAGGCACCGAAATTTTGAAGGTTTCTTACCTACTTAAAATAAATAAAAATCTCCAGCCTATAAAACAAAATAAATTTTTTAATCGTCTTTGAATTTTTCAAAAATTTACAGCAACTGAAAATTAATTATCAATAAATAATAAAATCATAGTTCAGCAAATTGAATAAAAAAACAAAAAAATTACATAAACATTAATAAAATAAAATTAAATGATACAGGTAAAAGTTTATTATTAGCACACTTGTAAGTATTGTCACGTTCGCGCACTCAACCACGAATACATTATAAAATAAAACCAGAATCAATTTTGCAGCTCCGTTCTTCAGGAGCAAGGACTTGAAATTTATACCATTTACCTAATCTTCAAAAGTAACTTTTATCCATTAAATTCAAACCACTCAAATAAATATCCAAATATAAATAATAACATTCAATTAAATAATTCAATAAATGATAATTGACATATAAATTTTCTCTAAATAATTTAATTAAACAAAAATAAAAAAAAAGAAGTAATTATCGTTAAATTTAAATAGATTCTTACCTTACAGCCAAATTACAAATTATATCGTTAGTTATTATCTAAAAACACGCAACCCTATTTTCTCACGATTAGTAAGCACGCACTAATTGTTAATTGTTTTATAATTACTATTATTTATTTATTTATTTGGTTATTTTTAGTTGACGTTTAAAATATTTAAATAATTTTTTTTTTTAATTAATTTTTTAAAATTTATAATTAATAAATATATTAAATATATATTATAATTTGGAGGTTTTTAAGTGCACAAACTTCTTCTCACAAATGCGTTATATTTCGTCTTTCTATAAATAATAAGAAAACGCAACTAAACGAACGAGGACCGTAGTGGAGTCACTAAAAAAATATCCTGAAATAAATATCCAGTGCAATTTATTATTTCTCATAATATTATATATATATACATACATACATATATATATGTATATATTTATATAGTTTTTTTTTATTTTTAAGTACAAAAAAAAATTTGGTCTATTATTTTTAAAATTAATTATTAATAATTTTTGTAAAATTTATTTATTTTTTATATATTATTATTATTGTTTTTATATACGCTGTGATTTTATAAAATTACAGTACAAGGCCCGCGATAGGACCACAGTCCGCAGTTTTCTTGACGAGCGGGTTTCCTATTCACCAGACAAAACGTACACCTGCGTCACGATTTACGCACAAGGTCTACAACGGTGACACACATGTCCATGCACTCTTATCGTTGTACTTAATGTATTAAAAAATAAGTATATATATGCAGCAATAAGTAATAAATAATAACAATAAATAGATATATAATTATAATAACTGATAAAAAATTTGTTCAATTTTATTTGCAAGCTTGTTAGTATTTTTACTATCGTACTGATAAAGAAAAAAAAAATTGTTTTAATAAATATTAATTATTTAAAAATAATAACGACCTACATTTTTAGCTGAACGTGTGTTAATTATATTGATAACTAATTAAATTTTAATTTTAAATAATTTACCTGAGTATTCTGCTCAATGTATTTGTCAACTTTTTTTATTAGCATCAATTTGTTGTCGTGTCTTAATTTAATTTAATGGAAACTGACTCTAGTTTTCATTTAAGTTTTCAAATTAATTTATTATTTTAGACATTAATTGTAATTTTATTGGATGCATATTAATGGGTCCAATCCACTTAATTTTATCATCTGATCCATTCATAATTAATTGAATTATTCAAATTTTCACCTGAAAAAATTAATATAATTAATTAATTTATTTATTGCACAGAAAAAAAAATGAATTTTTTGGAGAAAAAAATTTTACTCCCCTCAAAAAAATTTGTATTTTCTCCAAGAAATTTTTACACAAAAAATTAAAAATAAAAACTTTTACTCGTCTCCAAAAAATTTTTCCATTATAAATTGAAAATATAAATTTTTTGCTTTAAGAAAATTTTCGTCTTTAATTTATCATACAAAATATATTTTTTTTTTGTATATATATTTTGTAAATAAATAAAATAAGAGAACAAATTAATAACATATATAGAAGCAACAAGTAACAAAACTAATAAATTTACGCGCGCAAAGTGAGACAATGAGTTTTAAAAAAAGTAATTAATCTACAATCCAGATAATAATTAAATATAATTAATAATAATAAAAAATTACTTACTGGTAAGAGAGCTCGGTTTTGGATAATTCGATGATCCATATGCTGAAATTTTGCATTTGAATATTAGTAATTTCGAGTGAGTGGAATACTATTCAACACGTTATACTTGAGCTTTGATATCCTTGACTTGTACTCTCTCTGATAAAGGAAGTATCGGGGGATAGACAACGCGCAAGTCCTCCTACACCCTAACGAATATGTTTTCTGTCTTATAGAATAAAAAAAAAAAAATAAAATAACCGAGAGGGAGTCACGCACAAAATTGATTTTATATAAAAAAAAAAAAAATATATGTATTAGAAACAAAACTAATTTTACGATAACTCCCACTATTTTTATTTGTCACGCACAAAATATACTGTCATTATTCTATAAATATAATTTAATTATATACACATCGCTGTATACATATTTATTTAGAAATTTATTATTTAATTGAATTATTTGTTAATTATATTTAATAGGACTTTGATTTTTTTTTAGATAAATTAATAAAGTTTTGATTAAATAAAGAAAATTTTGTTAATTTGGTTTTATTAAAATTAATATTTAATTTTTTTATAAATTATCGATATGAAAAAAATTGTTGATATGTAATATATGTATATAGATATATATTTTAGGAATCTATGAATAAATTATCATCTGATTTATTTGAAAATTGAATCGAACAATTTAAATTTTTTAGTAATTAGAAAAATTTGATTAATAAATTTTTTCAAAAATTTGAAATTTCAAATTACTCAGCATTTTTTATTGTATTTCCCAGGGAAAAAATCAAGATCTGACAGGATCTGATAATTTTAGTTTTTTTTTTCAGTAAATCCTGAAAAATTTCTTTCAGAATAAAATTTTGAATTTTCAGTTTAAAAAATTGGGTTTTTAAAAACAATTTTCTGAATGTACTCATGGTATAAAATTTAAAAATTTTTTTATAGCGACAAATTACTCATTACTTCAACAAACAAATTTCAAAAATTTATATTTATTATTTAAATTTTTGATATAAAAATTTTAAAATATTGACAGCCAAATTCAAAAAATTTTTATACCATTATCCCCCTTACGAGTGATTAAAATTAATTGTCTAATTCTATTTTAATAATAAAACAATTTTCCAAATATTTAAATTCCAATTAAAAACCCGCGCGAATTTTAAATTTCAACTTTTACAAATTCAAATTCCCCGCCAGTTATAACTTCCAACAAACTCCACAGATTGGTTAAAGAAAATCATCTGACAGCTAAAAATAGACCAATTAAACTCAACAATGCACTTAGTTTAACATTATCTTAATTATTAACACAAATAAACACACATTTATAAAATCTAAAAAAAAAAACTCAGTGTGTTGTGGCAGAGTGTTGAGGTTCAGTTGATTTGTTACTAATTAAGGTTAGAATTTTGTTAACTTGACACTCCACCATCAAAATGATAAATTACCTGTCAAAAATGTTTAAATTAAATAAATTATCCACCAGTACAATTATTATTTTTACAATTATTTATTTTAATCCCATAAAAGTAACATTCGCTGAAGAATTTCCTCATGACATAGAAAAATCTTATCAAGGCACCACAGAGGTAAATTTTTTTGATTTAATAATTATTATTTTTTTTTATTATTATTGCAATAATTGATAAATAATATAATAATTTTTTGACAGGACTCTAGTAATCCGGATCCTAAAATAACAAGTCCAGGTAATTTAGGATTCATCCATGCATTCATAGCATCACTTTCGGTGATAATTGTATCAGAACTTGGTGACAAGACATTTTTTATTGCTGCTATTATGGCTATGAGGCATCCAAGGCTAACAGTTTTCACTGGTGCAATAGCAGCTCTTGCTCTCATGACCATTCTGTCAGGTAATTTATTATAATTATTAAAATTACTGGAAAAAAACAATAAAAAATAATATTAGAAATCTCATTAACTCAATAAATTACAAGGAAACAGTAATTATTTGCAGCAAAAAACTAATCAGTTATTTCATTGAAAAATCTTGCGGGTGAAAAAAATTTCCCGGTCGATTTAAAAAAAAATTACGGAGTAGAACTTTGACTTTCAAGGATTTGAAATTTTTATGATCTGAAAGTTACCAGACAGTAAACAATTTTGGATTTTGTTTTTTACCAAATGAATTACAAAAAAAAAAAAACTAAAAATATGCATATGTAGAAAATTTTAAAAACTCTAGGTGCAATTTTTTGAATTTATAATTTAAAAAAAAAACCAAAAGTTATAAGACGTCGACTAACTTCAGTATCATAAATTTTTGAAATCGGTGTTACAAAATACGCGGCAGTAAATAAAATTTAAAAAAAAGGAGGGAATTCAAAGTTCGATAAATTAAACTGTACATCAAAATTTTTAAATTTAAATCTCAGCGGGTTTTAAAAATTTTCCAATGGATTTAAATATAGACTGCGTCAACTGGAAATTTCTTATCAAACTTTACAGCTGATTAGATTTTTTAACCGACCGGTCGTGATTTTAAAAAAATAAAAAACTTATAAATTTTCACTGCAGATTATTCTTGATAAATAATTAATCAAGATATCAATAAAAGTAGGTTTAGATAAAGAGTTTTATTATTTAAAATTTAAATCAGATCACTAAGCAATCAAGTATTCAAGAAAAACATTTAAAATTTTTATTGTTCTGCTGATATTTTTAGTCATAAGTCGCATTAATTAATTCTTTAATTCGCACTTATTAAATTATTTAAATAATAATTATTATTATGACAATTACACAGATAAGAATACAATAGAGTGCGATCGTGCGAGGGTAATTAGAACCGTCAAAATAAACTAAACTTCAATGACTGGTTTTGTAATTATCAGCAATAAATTTTACGTATTGACGTCATTACAAAAATATATATACATATTAAATAATATAACACCTCGAACAATAAAAATCATGACTACACTTGAGTACACTAGGTAATTAATTAATTAATTTTATTTAAATTTACAGTAATATTTGGATATGCAGCAACAATAATACCACGTGCGTACACATATTACATATCCACGGCATTGTTCGCATTGTTTGGGTTAAAAATGTTGAAAGATGGTTACTATATGGCACCGACAGAAGGGCAGGAAGAGTTAGAAGAAGTTCAGCTGGACTTGAGAAAGCGGGAGGACGAGGTGACTTTTGAATAAAAATTTAAAGTTAAAAAAAAAGAGATTAAAATCTTAGTAAACTTTCTCTCGGTTATCGTTAATTCATACTGATAACGCAGGTGTTATCGAATTAATCATAAAGACAATTTACATAGACAGTCTTGATAAATATACAAATATTTACATATATATATATTTATGTCTATCAATAATGTCTTGTGTTATTTTAGTATGAAAAAGAAGAAATTGTGACGACAATCCAAGACCCAGAGACGGGTGTTATTAAAAAAACTAAAGTTAAACCGTGGATGCTGATTTCCCGGATATTTTTGCAAGCGTTTTCATTAACGTTCTTGGCTGAATGGGGAGACAGATCTCAACTTACGACAATTATTCTTGCCGCGCGAGAGGTAATTATTTATTTTGAATAAACAAAAGTGATCAATTTTTATGAAATTTTAGTCAATTAAAAATTTAATTCGTCCTTAACTTTTAAATTTCAATGCAAATCATTTTTTTACGTCAATTGCGCATACTTTCTAATTTTAATTAGAGGTCATTATAATTTTATTTTTTTTTTATTGACTCATTGCTGTAATCATTAAAAAAATATTTACCGTCTAGAGGATAATTTTACAATTGCAAGTTAATTTTTTAATATTATGAACTTAGAATTTTATTTTTTTTTTACTTGTTTCAATTAATGATTGGTCATAATAATTTTTAGTAATTAAGAGACATTGTTGACTATGAATAATTTATATGCTCGTTAGTTTTTAATTTTACGTTTCGCGAGTTGATTAATGGCGAGGAATTAAACGGAATGAGTTCAGATGGACGTGAGGTTAACGGGAGCCAAAGGCGAGCGCTGCCAAAAAAATCTGAAACTGTTTTTTTTTTTGTCAAGGGCAATTTTAGACAATACCCCTCCCCCTCTCCTTGAATTTTATCAATTGATTAAACAAAATTGCGCCAAGATGTAAATTTAAAAAAAATTAATTACAATTGTAGTCAATAAGGAACTAAACGACATTTGAAAAATAAATTTCAGTAAAATCTCTAATTTTATAATTAGAATTTTCAAATTTCGAAGGCTAAATTTTTATGTACCTGAAGATCGGAACGTTTTTCCCGGAACGAAAATAAAAAAACGAAATGAAAAGTAAAAAATTTACTAGATCTAGATTTCTGAAATGTTTCGCACGTCAGCCGAAAATTGCAGGCCTCCTAACTACCCCTTAAATTTTCTTTAGAGTCAAATTACATCAATTTTTTTTCATTTTCGTTGCGCGAAAAACGTTCTGATCTTCAGGTACATAAATTTCTTTTTAAATTGATATGCCGGGAAAATTAAATATAATTGTACCCGAAAAAAATTTCTAACCCAATGCTTATTAATTGAATAAATAAAATATTTAGGATGTCTATGGTGTTATCGTGGGCGGTGTTCTTGGACACTCACTGTGTACTGGATTAGCTGTTTTAGGCGGTCGAATGATTGCCCAGAAAATATCCGTCCGAACAGGTAAATTACAAATATGTTCATTTACAAAACTTATTACACTGTAAAAAATTAGCGGAGTGAATGCGGAGCAGATGACTGGTTATCTAATCCCCTCGGAGTGAAATTAACTTCTAGAAAAAAATTCATTCTAATCTTAAAACTCCGAATCAGAGTGAATGCAGATTTAAATAAAATCCAGATCACTCCGCTGAAAAAACAAACTCCCTATTAACTCCGTAAGCGGAGTGATTTTTTTAAAACTCCATACAGCAAAAAAAGAATCATCAAAGTGTAAAAAAAAGCGTGTGTTTAATTTTTAACACTTTTGTGTGTCAATTTAACACACAGTGTTTATCTTGTTTGAACTGTCGCGATCGATTGATTTCTTAACACACAAAAATTTTATTGTATTCGAAAGTAACACTTTTTATGTTACTGTCAAATCAACACACAAAATATGTTAAAAATAATCTCGACCGCACGGAAAAAAATGAACTTTAAAAATTAGTGTTTGAAATTATAACTGGGAACCCGGGTGTCAATATGCGGAATTTTAACATTCCAAATAATAAATTTTATAAAACGTGTCGTCAATTTTCTAAGTATCAGTTACGATTTGTAAAGTTCAAATAGTAATTTTTCTTACATAGATAAATTTTCATACTTATCCTGTAATGATTCACGTTTTAATCATAAATGAAAAAATTACTATTTAGAATGATGGTATTTACTGATCACTTTATCATTATATTACTTGTCATTCTCAATTTATACAGTTCATTTTTTTCCGTGCATCACAAAATAATTAGTGGAAAATTTTTATTTTTAACATATACGTTAGAGTGGTCGTTAAAAATTAAATTTTCTCAGATGCCCCATAAAATGCTTCGTTTTAGTGAAAAAATTCGTGGGGAATTTTTCTTTTTAAGTAAAAATAACACGTGCCTTAGGACGATCAAAGTTCATTTTTCGATACAATCGCGGTTTTTTTTAAATATCTCATAAAATATGCAGATTAAAGGAAAAAATCATAGGAACAATTTTGTAGGAAATTAAATTCTTGACAAAAAAGGTCATGTTCATATTTTTTATAAAATGCGTATTTATGAAGATATTCAAAAAAAACTTTTTTAGATCTGAATTGAGCGTTTTAAGGATTTCAAATTTTGAAAATAACATTTTTCTAAGTATATAGAAACTACGACAAGCATTAATTGATATGTTACGAGTTACGAAGTTGTCTACATTTAAGAAAAAACGTTATTTTTAACATTCGTAATCCCTAAAATGCTCAATTGATAAGATCTAAAAAAGTTTTTTTAAAATATCTTCATAAATACGCATTGTATAAAAAAAATGAACATGACCTTTTTTGTCAAGAATTTAATTTCCTACAAAATTGTCCCTATAATTTTTTCCTTTAATCTACATATTTCATGAGATATTTTTTAAAAAACCGCGATTGTATCGAAAAATGAACTTTGATCGTCCTAAGGCACGTGTTCTTTTTACTTAAAAAGAAAAAACCAAATTCCCCACGTATTTTTTCACTAAAAAAAAGCTTTTTATCGGGCGCCCGAGAAAATTTAATTTTTAACGACCACCCTAATGTACGTTTGATTTTTTTTATCACTCACATGTTAAACAACAGATAAATAAGTGTAAAACGTTCATTTTACACACGATATATCTTGATTTTCTCAAATCTTTTTTTTACTGCGCAGAACTCCAAGTGAATTCGGATTGAATTAAAATACGCAATCACTTCAAATTCACTCCTAATTTTTTACAGTATCATATTTAACTCATTGTAAACATATATATGTATATATATCAAAAAATTATTTACTTTTTCAGTAACAATAATCGGCGGAATAGTCTTCCTTATTTTCGCACTGACTGCGCTCTTTGTAAGTCCGACAGAGAGCACGTGAAATAAATAAAGATCTTGAACTAAATAAAATAATAAATAACTTTTTAAAAATAACGTACATTAACTGAAAAAATGTGAATATCAAATATTGTGTAATATAAAAAAAAAAAAAAAAAAAAAAAAATAATATTTTACAGTAGTTAGTAGAATTAATTAAACTTGATATTAAGTATTGCTACTAGAATGTAAATCAAATTAATTATTTTTTTAAAAAATCAACAGGGATTTCAAAATCCTCTATTGTTTATGTTAAAGAAAAATTATTACTATTATTTTGTAGGGCATCTTCACTTACTGATACTGCGAGTGTGTTGTAATAACATTCGAGTACCTGATAAATAAATCATCAAACTATTGTTTGTATTGTTAAATAATAAGGGCGCTAATTATTTTAAATAATGAGTCAACTATTTTACTAATTAGTGTCTTTATATTTGTAAATAATAAACAGTATTTTTTTTATTTGATATTGATTTAAAATATATTTTTTTTTTTTTTTAATTGTGATAAACTTTTTTTTTTTTTTTTTTTAAATAAACGATAATATTTTTATAAATGTAATTGAATAATTACCTTCATAAGTTAATTATTTATAAAATTTCTAAATTAAATTTTGCGTACTCTTTTTTTTTAAATTAAATAATTTTTATGTCATCATATTTATATATTTTTTAAATTTTTTCCCGGGTACTGTAAATTATTATTTATAAAATAATCAAAATTCGAATTAAGTTTTTTTATTAATTTTATATTTGACACTTATTTATTTTTTTAATCAAAAAAAAAGAAATGGATAAAGTGGAAAGTCACCGTCAGATTTTTAAAAAATAAGGGAATAAAAATTTAAAAAAATAAATTGTTTAGTCCATGAGAAATGAAATTTATGTATTTAATTGAATAAAAGAGTGTACATTGAGATTTTTTCAAATAGTGTTCATTTTTTTTGTTCTATGCGTAATAAGAGTAATTATAATTATAATAATCACATACAATTAATCGTAATAATAATTAAATGTGTAATTAATAAACTCTAAAGTACATAATTAATTTAAAAACATTAAACAGGCAACTGTACATAATAGCGGGAAATTTAAATATTTAAAAAAAAATGATTAAAATAAAAGACAACTAGATCATAAAAAAATATCAGTCTAAAAAATATGGACCGCGTATTTGTTATAATTTTAAACTCTATACTAGTAATTAATCATAAATACATTTAATATATATAGTAACATAAATATCTTTAATCATTTGTCGTTTTTTTTAAATTTATAATAATAGTGTAGGTCATTAATTAATAGCCCAATCAATCAGTAATAACTATTTTACTTACGACGACTATACACAACTATAAATTGTTCAATGATATCGTATATTACTTATTATCATAATTATTATTATGTAAAGAGAGCTTATTATGTACATAGTCTGTTTATTCATTCATTCGGCTCATTTATCAATTATTGAAACTAAAAGTTAATAAATAATCTCATTATTTTTTTTTTAAATTCAGATCATGTACCAGGTATTTAATGTTTGAAAAATTAACCCTTTGTTATTTAATTTGGGGATATTAATTTTAAATATCGCGTTACTAATTCAAAAAACACGAATTTTTACCCGCCTTCTTGACTCTAAGGAATTCCTCGAGCCAAAAGAATGTAATTTTTTTTATTACAAATTTTTTTGGAGACTTACTCTGAAAAAAATTTTTGAATTCATAATTTTAGTCATGCGTCATAGCTTTCAAAATTTTTTTGGATTTAATTCGGAATGAAAAAAAAAATCATGCGTTTTTTTGACTAGGAAATTCCGTAAAACCAAAAGGTGAATAAAAATTTTTTGGAATTTGTAATGCAATATTTAAATTTTTTAATTATTTTCCAGTTTTTGAATTCATTAAAATTTTTTTAATTATTTAATTTGAATTTTAATAAATTTTAAATAATTAAAATTCTAATTATTGAATTAAATTCAAATTAATCAGCGCGAATTTTAAATATTAAATTTAAAATAAATTCAAAATTTTTTAATTCAAAAACTGACTAATAACTAAAACTATTTTATTAAAATATTAAATTTTAATTCAATACGAATTATCACACCCCTAATTATTGTAATTAAATTTAATTATTTGGTCCGTAATTGAACCGTCAGTTTATAATTTTTTTTTACTAGATCTAATCTCATTAAATCTCTTTTACTTCAAGTACTAAACTTATTTTAAACAATCGAGTACAAAACACTGGGATATTAAATTCCTTTTTTTTTTTTTTTTTCAAAAATATATATCATAAAAAAAATTTATAAACTGCATCAATATAAATAACCACAAGGATTAATGTTTCAAACACTAAATTCCTAAAAAAAAAAATCATGCTCACGATCTCAAGCCCAGACTATGTACACAATAAAATAAATCAACGCTTATTTAAATAAATATACGAATAAATTCACGTGGGTCTGGATCCATTGCCGCGGTACTGAGCCTCCAGAGCTCTCAATCTTTCTAACCGCTGAGCCGGATCCATTGAAATTCTCTCCTCCGCAGAACTGATAGCTCTCGCCGTCTCATCAGCAGGATCATCACCGTGACTATAAATAATTTGATTCTTGCGCTCGAGATCGATACTTTTTAGACCCTGCTCAATAAAATTTTGGAAGAACTGGTGTGACTTAACTAAGAAAGGCTGGATATCAGCCTCGGGGTGCTGCTGCTTGAAGTCATACAACTGCGCAAGACCTTCCTGGGTGTGTTGCTTGGATCCTATTTTTCGAAAAATTTCCGTCAACTGCGAGTGCATTTCTTTCGACAAATGTTTCTGTTTAGTGATCGTACTGCTGCCGGAATTGATGTTATTTGAATTTGAATTTATCATTTCAATTAAGCGGTTCAAGTATGACCGTAGTTCTGATTCATGGATATTATTTATCATCGTCAGGTGGTTTAGTATAGAACTGCCTTTTATTTTTGTCATACTGTGCAGTACTGTCTTTACAGTACGAACCGGCATATCCGAGTGACGAGTTTTCCACCACGATGACGGATAATCTTTGAAGAACTGATGTACGGTAAGTAAAATAGTGTCATAGTCCAGCTCTGTCGACCAATTTGAAATAGTCTTCACTATTTTCCACAGACATTTCATCACCAATTCCTCATACTTTGGCATAACTGATGACTCGGCGCACTCTTGGAGTAATTTTATCAGCACACAAATAAGTGTCGTGTGATTTGAATAGTCAATCATCTTAACAATTATTACATTAACAACCCGCATGTACATATCGGTATCTTTTACATTTTCAAATTTATTTTCTGCAAGCAGCATCAGCATAAGATAAATTAATTCCTTCAAATGACCAGTTGTTACATTTCTCCCGAGTACTTTTGACTCATAAAATGCCAACAATACCATAAATGTCGCCCGGTATACTTTTGTCACTTCGTTATTGTCGGCAGTAAGCGGATACTTTTGAAGAAATTTAAGCTGTACGTTTATGGAATTTATAAATTTGTCTTCCTTTGATTGGATTAGTGACAGCTGAGATGATTTCATTATTTCTTCCATGGTGTTCATTGCCTGGAGCGCGGTGTTGAGTCGCGGACTTGCCATCAACAAAATAGTGCAGTCTAGGTTGTCATTTTTTGCTGACACTGGTGAGGTAACTGGGGACACGCGAGCTGATGGTTTGGTAATTCCTAATTTTGATGATAGAGATGGCGAGTATTTTTTCGCCAGCCGGTCGATATTCTGCAGAGACGTTATCGAGTCGTTGGGGTCCCAATTTATTTCGGTAAGAACGGGAACGCTCCAAGATGCCGGGTATTGTTCTTCTAATTGGCGTAAAAATTCCATGTCCAGGCCAAAGGGTCCGGAGGTTTTGGGGCGAACCGGTGACTGGGGTGGAGACAACGCGTACCTGTAATCAAATATTTTATTGACTTATTTTTTTTTTAATTAGCGGCACTAGTTTATAAAAAAATTTACTGAGTATTTTTTTGGTGATGAATTTTTTATTTTGCTCAATAAATTTTATTTTTTAAACTAGTAGTTTAAGACACGCAATTTAAATGACATCACAATGACTGCTAACATGCTGATTGATAGAGAAATTAAACCCGCTGACAGACACAAGAAATTTAATTGAAATTTATTTCGATGTATTTTAAGAACTGGAGTTTTGTTTAAAAATTTTGTGGATTTAATCGACAGATGCATTCATTTTATTACTAAACTGTTCTGCTGATCATGCTCATTTTTTAGAAATTTTACCGCGGATTTTAAATATTAATTTTGAGACTTTATATTTATATTTTTTTTGAAATCCAATGAATTTGGATTAATTTTTTAATTTCAGTTTTCTAAATTTTTTTTGCTAAAAAAGTTTCATTTAAATAAAGCCTCAGTATTTTCATTAAAAACCGCGCGAAAAATTTAAAAATTATTCAATGTTTGAAAATAAAAATTTTGAGAATTTATTCCTAGGTAATTAATTTTCATGTAAAATTTTTATCAAAATAAAAAAAATTGTTCTATTTTTTAGCGCCACCCGAATACAAACTTTTGAATCAGACGAATTAAAATATGAAAAATTTTTTAATTATTTAATAACGGCAATGACTAAAAAGTATATAAATAAAAAAATAAAATTTGTCAAGACAAACAAAAAAAAAAGATGATTTTAAAAATGAGAAGACATTCACCCATCACCCATCACCATAAACCACAAAAAAAATTCTTAAATAATATCACGAACGTTTTTTCAGTTTTATTATTAACAACATTGTTGTGAGATTTATTTTCCTGATCATCGGAAAATTTATCTGATGATTTACTGATCTTGTTATTGTCATTTATTGGAACTTTATCGTGTCTTTTGTTGATAGTTGTTGGTATAATAAGTGTCCTGTAAATTATTTTGTCGTCGTGGTATGTAAATAAAATGATAATTAATTTTTCAAAATAATAATAATAACAATAATAATATTAATAATAATAAAAAATAAACTTACCGGTCATTAAAGTCTTCAGCAACTTCCTCAGGCTCCTCATCCTTCTCATCATTGACATCCGGGTCGATGTCTTCGTTGCTCGCAGCGGCAGCCATCGGCATCGTGGACATTCTGACCTCAGAAGCCGGTTTGCTCGGGCGATTTTTATTCGCCCTCTTGATCCTTTCTTCCAACAACGACTGGTCTTTCTCAGATATGTGCCCAATTAATTTATTGATGCGGTCGCCCTCGAGGTAGTACGCCTGGACAATACAATTCAACGCGGCATTGCGTACCGAGTTGTCACGATCAGCGATTTGCTTTGCGATTTCTCTCAAAGCGGCTGCTGGTGTCGGTTGGCAGACAGTGACGCCATAGTTTTCTATGAGCGATCCCAACTGATCTAGACACTCGGTACGTTGTCTTGCGTTCTTGGACTTGAGTCCTTCCATCACGTAAGAAAATAATTTGCTAACTGGATAAACTAGAGCGATCCGTTTGAATAACGCGCGCACGCTATTTCTGACAGAGTCTTTGGGATCGCCGATTTTTAGAATTAGGTAGGGTAGAAATGACGCGGCTTCATTCTCCAGCATGTGATATTGTCCTTCAATGAGAATATTAAAAACTGACTGAAGAAAATCAAGACCTTTGAGTAAAACTGAAGGATTCGTATCAAAGAAACGTAACGTCAGCCACTTGAGAATTAAATCCAAATTAGAAACCAGAGCTTTGCTGTTGTCTTGAACATTTTCTGAAAGAGATTCAATGGCCTTCAAGTGGTACCGGAAGTCCGTGTGAAACATATTGGCAATAAGTGATTTGTTGACACCAGCCGTGCTCATCAATTCTTTCAACAACTCAACGAACTCTTCGCGCGGAGTCGTGAAGTTCCACTTGAGTACTTTTAGTTTTTGTTCATCGATCACTCGCTGATGCTTCAAATTATTAACAGCGAGCAGCGGACTTGTGTCGACGTCATCGTCCTTCTTTCTGGCGCTAGCGGGTTTAGCAGAAGCACTTTTGGGTTTGACCACCGCCTTGCTGGCTTTGGCGGCGCCGCCACTCTTGACAGTCTTCACTTGCTCCTGCGGTGGCTTCTTTGTAGGCAGCGGCTTCACCGGCAAGCTCGGCCGGGTCTTTTCCAGCGCCATCATCACCACATTCTTCGATCCGGGCTTCAGTTTTTCCGTCTGCCGGACCATTCCCTCGTATGTCAGATGCATCATAAATCCCAGAATAGCTTCCTGTGCATTTTTACGGACGTCCGAATTACGGTCCTCTAAATTACTGTACAAGTGGGGCAAGCAAAGCATGAGTTCTTCTTTAGGAACCTGTTTTACTGGAATGGGTGGCAATTTTTGCGATAACCAGTTCCACAATTCAATGCGCAGTGTCGGTGATCCGGCTTTCAGAGCATCAGCAATCATTTCACCGTCGAAAAATTCCTTGTACCCGCACTGATCGCCCCAGGTGTTAATGCACGAGATAGCCGCGCTTCTGATCCAGTTTTTCGAGTCACCTAGACAGTGAACGAACCCAGGAAAGAGTGTGCGCACATGTTGCTTGATAGGTGGACCCATCGCAGTGGCCAGAGATTCGCATATTCCCAGTGCAGTTTGAGAAATTTTTGTATTGCTGTCAATCAGTCGCGGCGACAATGCACGAGGCAATTCACCAATTGACCCCTTGATAAATCTAGCCTCTGCAATTATTGTTTGGACTTTAACAAGACCTTCGTTGCGTACTTTCCAATTTTTATCACCCAGTTCAACAAGCAGCGCTTCTGTTATTTGATTGCTGATGTCCACACGCGGTATCAGATCGTTTATCTCAACAGTCTCACCACCAACGTCATTGTCTTCATCATCCTCATCCACATCATCAGAAACTTTTTTACTCTCACGTGATTTGGGACCACGTGTCGGCTCTGGTGGTCTCTCTCCCTCGTGTTTATCGCACTCCTGTTCGATTTGCTGCTTCAATGCAGGCTTTTCATTTTCAAAAAACATCAAGAGCGGCTTCCCGACATACAAATACAGAGTGCCGATTAGTGTTATCGCTGCAGTACGCACGCCCGGATTTGTTGCAGAGACAGCTTTTTTCACGCTATCAATCAGCCCTTTGACATTCAAAGTGCAGCCGAATTCCAACAGAGCATTTGATAACCAGAGCAGCGACTCCTGCTGTACTTTAGGACTCTTTTGATTGAATGCAAAAGTTATAACTTCAGTGGCCACGTGCTCAAATGACGTCGCATCAGCGATAGCCAGCAGAGTGTCAGCGGCAATCGATCCGTTCTTGGAGTCTCCCAATTTCTCGGCGATGTCCATAATACAGTAGCTAGCAGCCGTGACAGAAAATGTATAATTTTCTGCGAGCATTTTAACAATCTCGAGTCTTTGCTTCAATACTTGGAAGTTTGTGTCTTTCAAACCGGGTTTCTTGGCCAGTATACGAACGATAACCTGGCACGGAACATCACTGCCCATTTGTTTAATCGTATCATTGAGTTGCTCGACCGCCGCGAGACGTGACTTCCAGTTGGCATCAACCAGCCCCGACAGTATGTCTCCAGATAAACATTCACCGGCAATGTCATCCACTGACTCAGCGCTCAGATCTTTTTCAATTTGAATTTTTGGTGCCGCGGTTGTTTTTTTAGCTGCTGCAGCTGCCGGTTTCTTTGCTCCGGGTTTCTTATTGTTGCTGCTACTGCTAGCCGCTGGTTTTTTATTACTTTTAGCCGGTGGCTTTGATTCAACTTTGGCTGGTGCAGTCGTAGGACGATCAGCTTTACGTGGCGCAACAACTTTTACAAGTATCACAGCTTTCTCAGCGCACTCTTGGATCTTTGCCATCTTCAGCGGGTCAAGATCTGTTAGAAAAGGCATCATAGCTTTCTCTCCAACCAGTTTCATTGCGGTACCAAGTGCTTCTGCTGAGTTATCTCTTACTGTTGGATCCGGTTCATTCAAAGTCTTTAGCAAGGCACCGATATAGGCCTTAAGAAGTTTTTTATTCAAAGTTGCCGGTAGTGTGTTGGCAAAACAACGGGATAAAAATCCCGCCGTTTCAGCTTTCACTGACGGATTTTTATTATCTAACGCTGCTAGAACGTCTTCAAGAATAACGTCAACGGTAATACTCTGGAACACTGCGTCTGCTGCTTCCCGAAGTACAGCAACGACATTTGGCTTTTTTTCACGGAATTTTTCCAGCAAAACTGGCAAACATGCGGTAGCGTACGGATGGAAACGTTTTTTAAGTCCATTGGCAAGACCTGTCATACATTTACCTGCTACCGTAACAACAACAACATTAGCATCTTTAGCAATAACTTTTTTCAAAACCCGTATGACGTCACCGTAATCCCCACTCTCAAGTTTAGGATTTTTACTCAAAGTTTCCAGAGACTCAAGAGCTTCCTTACGCTCCTGCCACTTCTTGGCCTCGACTTTATCGAAGAAATCTTTCGGTAATTTAGACAAAATGTCAACTGGATCAATGAGCTCATAAGGATCAATATCATCAGCAGCTTCTTCTTCATTCTCCTCGTCATCGTCAGCATCATCGCCTTCAGCGGCAGCCGATTCGGCAACGACGTTCTTGGGTTTCTGGGAGCGCAAATACCGAGTAGGATGCGCTTTAGCCCCATCCAATTTTGCGAATTCAACCTCCAACTCTGACATCTGGACAGGCTTCAAAGTGTTGAGCTGCTGCTTTATCGGGGCACCAATCCATCGGTAAATTTCAATTACCATCAGTTTACCTTCCTCGCGAACTATTTTGTCGCGGTCCTCAAGAAATCCGGGCATTTTTTTAATCAAAGGTTTTATATTTATTACTTTGGAACCGTACTCACGTAATGACAGCGTCAGAGTATTGATACAACCGGCGACAATCTTTGGGTTTTTGGCCTCAGTACCTTTCAAAAGTTCTTCTTGAACTGTTTCGTGCTTCTCAATCTCTATGTACATCAAAGTTATCTGCACCGCCAGGTCTTTTGTTTTTGCTTTTGGTGCTGCGATACATTTATTTACTATTCCGCTCATCACTTCACCCACAGTCCTATTAAAAATAGAAAAAATCATCAATGAGTCATCAAAATTTTGTTATTAATTTTCTTAATTTAAATCCGATTATTTATCTGATCATTGGCTAGAATTTTTTCATATCACTAAGACTCAATGCGGTAAATATTCATCTGCTACGCAAACTTATTGATTTTAAATATTTAAAAATTTTTTTAAAATCACCGCCAAAATTTTATTAGTTCGCTAATTCTTATCTTTTTTTTCTCACTCGTAATATTAAATTTACTATTTAATTATCAAGACATGAAGAATTTTTTGTATTTGTATTTTATGACCTGAAGTTAACACGATCTGGAAATTAACCGACAATTCAAAATTTTCTGATTTTTTTTTTTGACAATTTAATTAGAAAAAAGAAATATATAAAAATATGCACATGTAGAAAATTAAAAAAAAATACGAGTGTAATTTTTAAAAATATTTTTTTTTTGAAATTGATCGTTTTTAAAAAAATTCTAAAATTATTAAACGTCAGCTGACTTCAGTAGCCGACGTCTAATAAACTTTGATTTAATTTTCCAACGATAAATTACGAATAAAAAAAATTTTTCAAAATTGCACCCATAGTTTTTTAAATTTTCTACATGTACATATTTTTAGTTTTTTTTTTTTGTCATTTATTTGTTGAAAAAAAAAATTCAATTGTTAACTTGGATCATTTTTATTTTCCAATTAAATTTTAATTATTGCGTTAACTTGCACCAACTTTTTAGTCACCGGATAAATAAACCAATAAATCAAAAAAAAAAAAAAAAAAAAGTAAAATAGCGAACTTACTTTCCAGCACACGCAGCATTTTCAATAAATGTCAGCGCAGCCTCTAATCCTTTTTCCTGAGCAGCAACGTTACTGTCTACCACAAATTTTTTAATGAGTCCTAAGAATTTGTTCCACTCCGGGGATTTTTCATCGTCGATGCACCCGAATTTTTTCGTACACTCGTCATACCCATGGACTCTCGCTTTCCAGGACTAAGCAACAAAATAAATAATTAGACCAGTCAACCAACCACTCGATAAATAAATAATTAATTAATTACCTTGTGTACACATCTGTCCTCGACAGGCAATTTTGTAAACTCAGTTTCTTCTTCCATTATTTTATTGTTCCTAAAAAAAAAATCATAAATTAAATTCCATTTGTTTTACACGAGTGTAAATGCAGCAGACATACAATTTTTTTATTGCAAACAAAAAATTAAATAATTAAAGAAATAAAATTTTAAAAAAATGCATGTACTAAATTTTGAATTTTCTAAACATGTATTTTTTATTTTTATTTTATAAACATTTTAATTTATTATTTAAAAAATTGTCAGATGTCCGCCAACTTTGCTATCATTTATTTTGCAGCAAATAAATATTTATATTTATTTAAAAGGAAAAATTATGTCATGATATATATAAATATATTAATTAATGATAACATCCTACGTTATATATTTTACAAGGAGAACGTATTGACCATATATGACAATGAATGAATCAGTTTTCCTTTTTTTTTGTTAAATGTCTCATCTTATGTCGGTTAACCCAACAAATAAAAAAATAAAAAATTTGAATCATAAGTAAAATAAAAAATATTTAAAATTTATTTTATAAAACTGGTGTAAAAAAAAGATGAACTATTTGTTGATGATGCTGATGGATGATGCCAAAAGTACGTTGGAAAATGATTTTTAAAATCAGTCAGTTGATGATGAAAAAATTTATGACTTACCCTTAGGAACAGTCGTCCAAGTTGCTGATTAATTATTTAAGTGATTGGGTAATTAATTATTAAGTGGTTTAGTTATTTAAAAGTGTTAATAATTATTTATAATAATACTGTTATAAATTTATTCGCGTTACAACATACTGCGGAGAAGGCTTAAGATATCAGTCGGCGGCCATTAATGCTCGAGAGCTTCGGTTGCTTCAGTGTTCGCTGTGAATATGGTCTCGATTTTCAAATAGTCGACCAGTACCACACTATTTTGCCTCGTTTTTTTTTTATTACTGTTATTGTTATTATTTGTATTATTATTATTATTTTACAATGGCTTCCAACTGTCAAAACCGGCTTTTAAATATTTACGGATGGAAAATAATTTAAATAATTTACTAAAATTTGAATTCCCGCGTTTTTAAAAAATTTATTTAAATTATAATTCAAAATTATTTAAATTAAATAATTAATAAAATAAATTATTCACTTGAATAAAAAAAAAACTAGATGGCGGGAATTTAAAAAAATACGTTAGGCGCCATTTTGAATAATAAATAAATATATGAATTTATGAGTTTAATTATTAATATTAGGTATTATTTTATGGATAGTAATTGTTAGTAAAGTATTAAATATTAATTGTGATGATTGGTGGTGATTAAAAATCAATAATTATAAATTTTTAGAAAGCGCGGCCATGTCAGAAAATTTGAATTATTTGATTGGTAGAAAATAATCTAGATGTTTTTAAGCAGCAACAAGATAATTTTATGAGTGTGAACGTAACTGACAATTGGAAATTTTTTAATAAATAAATAAAATTTAAATAATTATTTCAACAATTTAAAAATTAGCGCGCGCTTTTTTTAAAATTTAATTATTTTAATGTATTTATTTAAAATTTATAAATTGTCTGATGTCTGCTACATTCATACTCATGAAATTTTGTGTGTTTGTATGTAATGTAATTAGAGGAAAAAAAAAGATAAGAACACGAGATAATATAAATAGTCGCCATTTTCTATCATAACGCCGACGTAAATTATAACAAACTCGTAACTCGCAGTTAAATATTTAAATTTATAAAAATAATTGTATAAATAATATAAATAATTACTCAGAGGATTTATATAAATAAATATACTCAGGAAAAACAGGTAACTATAAATAAATATATAAATATCAAAGTATGAAAATATTTAAAAAATATGAAAATCAGAATCTAGACATAACCTAAGAAACTAAAAATTAAGCAACCGGTGAATCGATAATTGAATAATTTATTGATATCTGTGTCTAGGAAAATGAGTCCATTGAATAGAGGACCGCTGATGCCTCCACGAATGCCACCAGTGGGCATGAGACCGCCGCCACCGCGTTTCGGGCGACTTCCGATGCCAGGAATGCCTCCGAGAATGCCGCCACCACCTCCACCGATGGGCCCAGCTTTTGGACCTATGCGTCCACGTATGCCACCACCACCTCCTAGGCCTGGTTCAATGATGAGACCTGGACCTGGTTGCCCGCCACCGCTACCTCTTTTTGGTCCCAGGACTCGTGGGCCGCCGCCTCTCATGCATCCGATGATGGGACCCCGTGGTATGGGACCACGTGGACCTCCGATGAGACCAGGACCCAGAGGGATTTTACCTCCACAGGGTTTGCCACACATGAGACCGAGGTTTCCACCAGGAAATGGAACCACCAAAGCTAAATCTATTAATAATGCCAAGAAAGGCATCAAATTAGAGGTATTTTTTTTTTTATTGTGTATTTGGAAAACTAGAGTCGCGTCACAGAACTTTTGTATGTTGAAGATCTAGAAATTTCTATATGATCCTGAAGTTAGCAGATAATTGACAATTTTCGGATTTTTGTTTCCACAAATAAATTACAAAAAAACAAAATAAATAAAAATATGCACATGCAGATAATTAAAAAAACTATAGGTCCAATTTTTTTAATATTTTTTTTTATAATTTATCGTTTTCAAAAAAATGCAAAAGTTATTAGACGTCGGCTAACTTCGGTATCATAATTTCTATCACGTAATAATTTGAATTTCAATAATTTCATTTTTTTTTTTTTAATTTGAAATTTTTTAAATGGAGCAAAATTTTTTTTAAATTTATTAATCGCCAGTTTCATAAATTTATTCCGCGACTTTCTTCTATAGAAAATCTTTGAAAGTTAATAGAAAATGTATAGCAATAAGAAATTACTCTCACTCATATTTATTTAAATTTTATAAATTAATTTGCGTAAATAATTATTTATGGTCATCACCAAAGGCTTCATCTGCATGCGATTATTTACAGAATGTAAAATTTTTAAAAAGTTTAAATTTAAATCTAAGCGATCGTCTAAGACAGACTGAAAAATGCCATCTGGCAACCAGAATAAGAAAGTTAATTTCTAAAAATAAATCATATATATCTATATTTATACATATATGAGAAAAATTTACTTGAAAATTAATAAGATTCGATAATATAATTTAACAAATATATTTATTTAATTAATTATAAATTAGTAATGATTAATTATTGATAACTTTTGGGGTCAATATTTTTAATTATTTTTTTTTTCCTATAATATCAATTTTTGTTATCTTTAATTATTGATTTATTATTGATAATTAATTAAAATTTTTGTTTTAAAAAGGAGTTGGAATTAAAGAAGCCTTGGATGACAGACGAAATTCGCGGGGAAATTCAGCGAAAAAATAAATTATACGCGAAAGCTAAAAAAAATAAAGACGCAAAAGAGTGGGAGGAATTCAAAGATCTGAGAAATAAAGTAACGCGTATGATAAAAGACGCTAAGAATGAGTATTTTTCAAAAAATCCTGATCAGGTATGTCCATATTTTATTTATTTATATTTTCCAACTTGATAATTAATTAATATCGCGGTACAGATGCCAGCGGGCGATGAAAAATTTTTATCTATCATTCATATACTTGTAAATAAAACATCACCCTTATGAAACCTGTACCACGATATGTAAATAGTAAATTGTGTGACATGGGATGAAACAAAACGATTCCAGACCAGGATGAAGTCGGCTGACATCACTCGATGTCTGAAATCGTCTTTCATCCTGAGTTACACACTAGACTTTTCATGATTCTCTGCATTGGAACTTGAATTTGGAAGTTTCAGTGTCAGCAGCCAGACAGAAACAAGTTAATTTAAGACAACAGTCAGAACTGTCATTTACGTAAATAAAATTACTATTTAAAAAATGACAAGAATCAGAGTTTGAATTGCGAAAGCCTTCAGTCAGCGGGCAGAAACTTGATTTGTTTGTTTCCAAAGGATTAAACAAGTTTGTTTCTACCCGCTGACTGAAGGCATTCACACTTGACGCGTGTACTAATATTAATTCGTGGCATTAGACTGAAATTAGCTTGCATCGACTGGCTGTAGTGACACTGAAGCTTTAAGAGCATGTTCAGAAATTCACTCTGGAAGAGAAAAATGCAACTTCTGCGTTCATAAGTATCTGATTAAACCGGTGAACAATTCGAGTACCGTAATGCGTTCGTAAATTGCGGAAAAGGTACATGCAGTATCTGGTATTCTTTCGTTCCTCTAGTTTTAATTAAACCACGTGACTTTTCATTTACTGCACTGTAAAAAAACGGGGTAAGTCCAGGTGGTGTAGGTCTTATAATTTTCGGTGTTAAATTTTAACATCGAAAGCGGTGTTAAAATAACACCGTCGCCAATGTAAATATTCTCTACCGGTGTTAAATAAAATTTCCCGGTGTTAAAATATTTTTTCGGTGTTGAAAATATTTAACTTTGTGAATATTTTGACTTACTCGATCACTACAGTTAATTAGTGTTTTTATTAATTAATTAAATTATTGGTGATTGAAATGGTGGCCGTAAAATTGTGTAATTTTTAAATAAATTATGTATGACATTAATAATTATTTAAATAAGTACACAGCAAAATTTAAATTTCCTTTAGATAATATTCATTAAATTTTATAATACATTTTTTTTTCAAATTTCTATACTTGGAAATTTTTTTACACCGATTTAACATCGGTATTTTAACACCGCACTTTTTACAGTGTAACCATCTGTTAAAATATTTATCAATCCCCAGAGTGTTTTTCTGAACACGCCCAATTTTCAATGCTGGTATAATGACAATAAAATGTCCAATATTTTTATGACAATCCTGCTGGTATATTAAACGTAATTGGTATTTTATAAATAATATTTTGCGTACATTAACTATTTTTCATTTTTTAAAGAAGTAAATTGTGTAAGTGGATTACATGAAGTATTTTGCTGACTAAGTGGCCGAGTTATTTGAATATTAATTTATAAAAAAACATAAAAAATAGCATAGAACGTTAGTTTATGAGCAACTTTCCTTACAGGGTGGTCAAAAAGCAAGTGATAAGAATACAGTTGAGTCCGAGAGTGTTCAGGAAACAGAGAAATCAGAGAAAACAGAAATTCAACCTGAACCGGTTACGAAAATGGAAGTAACGGAGGAGTCGCGGCCTTCCAGCGAACAGGCTCAGTCTTAAAGCTTCGGGCTACTCCTCCGTCTAAACAATTTATAAATTTATAAATTATTTACAAAAGTCTATTTAAAACAATTAATAATAATAAATAATAACAATAGTTATTATTATTAGATAATATCACTATCAACTTTTAAATCAAACCTAATTATTTTCCGTCGTCAAGTAATTTGTGCTAACGATTTATTTGGAAATTAATTACTGATAAAAAAAAATTAATGTTTAAACAAACATTTAACTCAAGTACAAGTAAAGATAATTGACATTTTTTTTCTTTTTTTTTTTAATTCATTTATTTATTTTTTAAAAATTTTCTTATACATGCAATTGTTCTTGTAATACTTAGATATTATTTTAAAATAATTGTGGATTTGTTTATTTGTTTGGCTTTGTTTGTGTTTAAAAAAACTGTAATTCAAATGCTAGAGTCATTACATTCCTTATTGTGACGATGCATTAATTAATTAATTAATTAATTAAATTTAATTATTAACAAGGGACTCTAGTCATTTATTTTTTAATTGTTGAGATAAATAATTATCTAGAGTTTATTAAAAATATATAAGAAATATAATTAAGTCTCGATAATTCAAAAAATTTATAGAGTCTCCTTTGATAAAAAAAAAAAAATAATAATAGTAATTGTAGAATTACTAAGTAGTATCAGCGTTAAATTACCTAGTAGTTGTAATTTAAATGGTAATTTTTTTTTTCTTGTAATTAATTAATTAATAATTGAAGTATATTTAGAATTATTAAGTATATTTGTGCAAAAATATAATTATTCAATTTAATTAACAGAATTTTTATTAATTAATTTAAAAGAAATATAAAAAAAACACAAAACAAAGATGTTTGTATTTAAAATAATAAAAATGTCAAAAATAAATATTTCTACAAGTTATAAATAAATTTACTTGTGTATTAAAATTTTTAATTACCAATTAATTATCAAAATTATTATTTTTATTATTTATTTTAAATTATTGTTACAAAAAAGTTCTCTAGTTTCCTGAGCCGACAAAGAGTTAAAATTTTTTTGCGAATGTCCGAAGACTTTGTTGTTAAAAAAAAAAATAATGATGGGTTGGAATGATATATTTATTGCAATTAACATTATAAACATATTTTAAGCGAAAATTTTTAGGCAGCCTTGTACCAAGACGATCAAGACTATCACGATGATCGTGATGAAAACTATCAGAGTGAAGATGAAGACGTTATTTATTACTGTGAAATATGTGACCGTGAATTTATGACCGATAAATTACTGAATGATCACAATAGTACACATAAAGTGTGTGGTATAGATGGATGTAAATTCTCAGCGCATCCTAAATTAGTTGAGAAACATATTGCGATGCAGCATCGTACTGGTTATTTTAGTAAATTGAAAAATTTAACGACTCCTGAGGATATTGACAAGTGGATCAATGAACGCAAACGGTAATCACTTTATTTATTTATTTTATAAATACTAAGGGTGTGCGAATTGAGTTTGAATCGAATCCAATTATTCGTCAATTTTTAAACTCGGAAAATTTTTGAATTATTTGTAACTTATTAAATTATTCGATTCAAATTGAGAAAATTCTGATCAGCTTTCAAATATTTAATGGAGAATTCAGTTTTTAAAGTAATCAAAAATTTATTTTTCGTAGATTTGTCTCTGAACTGAAAAAATTTTGAATTATTCAAAAACATACGAATCCCAAGTAAGGTAAGAGACCTAGTACCCGATCACTCGTGTATTTGCATATCTATATTTACTAAATTTTACTAAATATATATATACAAATAAATGGAGTGATCGGGTACTAAGTCTTTTACTTTAAGAAATCTTTTAAAAGGACAAGACAAATTTTTCTTTTTATTTTTGTTGTCTCAAATTCAAATTTTTAGTAGATTTCATAGAAATCTATCTTTTGGATTTGTCCTCATGGTGGAATTGTCAAAAAATTTTGCCATAATCTATCATAATTCATCGAATCGGTTCCAAAAATACCATTGGTTCAAAAGTTTATATATGTATGTAATATAACGCGCCTTGTTGCGACGATAGCGGCCACAATTTTTAACGGATCTTAATGAAACTTGGCACACTTATTCTATGAACGATTATCACGGTTAAGTTCGAAGATGAGCAAAATCGGTCAACTAGTTTAGAAATGGTGGACATTTGAAATTCAAAAAATAACGAAAAATCCTACTTTTTCGACTTTTTTTCGTCAATAACTTTTTAACGGGTATATCTATACTTATTATCTAAAAAGAACTTGATAGCCGATAGAAAAAGCTATATTTTCCTTTTTTTATTTTTTGTTTTACGAAAATTGTTCCACTTTTAATAAGGGTTCAAAGTCACACAATTGACTCAAGTGTTATAGTGATAATGCCATTGTTTACATCTTTGAAAATTTTTGATGACTGATTATTCAATTATATATATATAGAAATCTACTTCCATTTCGGATGCCGGATTGCCTTTTTTTTAATAAATAAGACATACAGATGTTAATTCTCGGAAGTAATTTTAATTAAAAACTCCTTTAGATGACATTTGTAATTTACTTTTTATCATCACTCGGTCAAGTCTTTTAAGCAGATATTTTTTCACTGACAAATTTCTGATTGATTGTCAACATTTTTGTGCCTTATCGATAGGTCAAAAAATAGCCTCAAAACTGGCATTTTATAGATATAAAGCCAAGTGTGTTACTTGGGATATTTTGAATTTTTCATTTCGAACTATTCCCCTTCCACTTATAAAAAAAAATCGTATTTTTAATTGGTTCAAAAAAATGATATCAGGCATTTTGATTCCCAAACAAAATTCCCGCGACTAAAAAAAATATTTTATTAAAAATTCAAAAAATTTAAATTTTGTATTAACATCCCGCCAATTATTAAATACCGAGATCTTCGAAACTACAAATATTGTTATACATTTTATTATAAATTTTCGCTGATATTTAGTCCGGATCAAACCGCGAGGAACCAAAAAATTTATTTGAATTTTTTATTTAATTCTAATAATTTTTTTTGTTCCAATTATTCACTCGTTTCTTATCACTAGTAATTTATTACAGCATTTCATCCTTTATCACACAAATTACTTAAATCTATACATTGTCTTGAAAACCTTTTCCTGTCTCTCCATTAGATAAATTTTTACCCTGCCTGTAAATATTACCTATCAATTTTTTTTTATGCTGATACACTTCTCCAGCTGTTAAAAAGAATTTGTGGCGAGTAGAATTACCGTTTATTATTTTGTTTTCTTTAAATATTGCAGTTTAATAAAGAATTAAAATTATTTTTTTATTATAGAAAGTATCCAACAAAAAGTAACGTGGACTCGAAGAAAGCTGAGCAAATAGAAAAAGAAGCTCGTGGTGAAATAATGAATACAAATTTCAAATCTAAGATATCAAATAAGTCTAGAGAAAATGTCAACATTAAAAGTAAGAGAAGAAAGAAGAGATTGAGAAAAAAACCAGAGAAAAATACTGAAGATGTTGAGATTGAGGAAACTTGTCAGGGTGTCCGACCATTCAGAGGCACTAGTATGTAATTTTTAACGCGATACTTTTATTTACCTTACAAGTTATTTAATGTCAGTATTTTTTTTTTTCAAGAAATTATCAATGAAGAAGAGAAGTCAGTGTGTGAAATTACGAATGAAGAATTTAAATTAGAGAACCCGATTACTGATGACGAGGATGAGGTTCAAATGACCAATGAACTTCCAGAGGTTCAAACGACTAATGCACTTCCGGAGCCGATAATTAAACCGATTGGTAGTTTGGTTGCTAATTACAGTAGTTCAGATGACGGTAATTATTTTTTTCTCATATTTATTTACAGTCGAACTCTATTAACTCGGATAGTTAGTTACGGAGGAGCGGAAATTTCTTGGAATTTCCGAGTTATCGAATGCCCCTTCTCCCTTAAAAAGGAAACTACACACATGCGCTCACATCACATTTAGGACGTATATATAAATCGCGTGCCAAATGCCAAAAGGGCGTATAATTTTTTTTTTTTTTGGTGCCAATCGTTTTGTAAACATGTTCTAAGCCTAAAAATGAAAAAAAAATTTCCAAAGCCAAAAGGGCGTACGTCTCGAATACCAGCTCTTTACCATACGCTCCGCGTGGCGTTGAATATAGGAACGAATATCAAACTTTATTATCTCTAGCTTATAATTATTAATTATTTGGGAATTTCCTAGTTGATTAAAAATTAAAGTTAATGATTATCTTAATTACATTGGGCTGTCCAAGATGATGAAAAATTAAAGTTACTACCTTCGAAAATGTTGACTTTTTCAAAATTTTTTTTCATACAAACCTCCGGACAATTTTGTAAACTGTTTTTCAAAATTTTGAAAAATCCTGATTTTTAGTAGATTTCATAAAAATCTAACTATTGTATTTGTCCTCATGATGGAATTTTCGGAAAATTTTGCTAATTCTAAACTCAGCTCGACGAGCTGAGTCAGGAAATACATTTAGTTCAAAAGTTTATATATGTATATGTATATATATATATATACAATATAACGCGCCGTTCTCCAACGATAGCATCCGCAATTCTACACCGATCTTAATGAAACTTAGTATACTTATTCTATGGACGATTACCTTGGATGAGTTCGAAGATGAGCCAATTCGGCCAATAAGTTTAGAAGTTATGGTGAATTGAATTTTTGTAAAATTTCCAAAAAAAATTTGTTTACTTATTTAACTGGATGTCACTTTCAAACGGAAAGAGATGGCTTATTTTTTTATACGCCCTTTTGGCGTTAGTACGTCAAAAAATTTTTTTCTGCAGATCTTTACGTTTCGAGCGATTCTAAAAAGAATGGCAAAAAAAAATTTTTTATACGCCCTTTTGGCATGGAACCCTATCTAACTGCTGTAATACGTCCTTTTGGCATTTGGCACGCGAAATATATACAAACATCGCATTGGGTGGGAGACAGCGTAGCTCGTGATGGGGGTCAAGATTCAGGGGAAATTCCGAGATAATGGAGTTCGACTGTAATTGAGTATTTAAAATATTTTAAAAACTTTTAAAATTTATTTTTATTTTCAGATCCACCTGAAGAGATTCCTATTAAAAAAATAAAAGTTGCAGAAATTAATATCAGTCAAAATACTTCCGCTTCTTCAGAAGCCGTAGGTACGAATGCTAGTGAACAATTACCGTTGGTTAAAAATTCAGTTGAATTTAATAAGAGTGATAAAATATCTCGAAAAAATAATAATAATAATAATATTAATAATAATAATCACAACAAAATTGACAAAAGAAAAAATCTTTATCAAAGACATGCATTATTAGAACAATTGTTATCACAATCAATAACACATGAGAGAAATTATATCTGTCAATGTCTAAAATATATCGTCGATAATAATTTTTTTGCACAAAACGCTCAATAAAAAAAAAATAAAATACGACACAAATTTACTGGTCAGTCAACGATATTTTTTTTTCCCCATATTTTTGTAAAAAAATTTTGTGAATAAATAAATCATTTGTATTTTCTAATGTCTCTTTAATAAAAAAATATATACATTTTTTACATAACAATTAATTAAATTATTTAGAGAATCTTTTCTTCTTTTTATTCTTCTTCTTGTCCTCGTCATTATGAAACTCCAAAGCCGCGTCACTCATTCTCTTCTCTGCACTCTTAACAGAAATTAACGACTTAGTACCTTTAGATTTCAAACTATTATCCCATTCCTCATCAGTACCTTTTATCGCATACCGATGTAAGTTTTCCCGCTGTAATTTCTCCAACTCGATTTTCTGCTGTGCCTCTAACTTGCGCGCCGCGACATCCAGTTCTTTCTGCATGGACTTGCCGCTCTCTACATCGACCTTCAAATTGTCATTGACTGTCTCATCACCAATCAACGTCTTCTCGACATGACCTTCGACGATTCCATTCAAATACTGTACGGCCTTTCGAATGCATCTGTTGAACAGTCCAAGTAATTGGGACGACTGCAAAGTCAGTTCCTGTGCCAACTGGTCAACAGTTTTCCTCTGGAGTCCAAGTCCCAGTAGAATGGCCGCTTGGACTGGTGACAAATGAGTCTCTCCCATCATATTCAAGAAGTAAAGCTGCGCAAGTGACGGCAAAAAGTCGCTCACCGAGTGATAGTCAGCCATATTATTACTGTACATCTCCAAACACTTCAAATCATGGGCCGTAAAATAAACATCCAGAGTTTCTTTACTGATTACTGAGTTAGTGGGTTTAAAAACTTTGTTTGTCAGGACGCCAAGTCCCAGTGAAGGTGAATATTTAGCAAAAGTACTTCCTAGAGCAACAGTAAATCTACGGCGGAATATATTCCAGTAGCTTTCGAGCCACGTAAAGTCTTGATCATCGGAATTTATTTTGCAAATCATGATACAAGAATGTTCCCCAGTAATGTCATTGCAACTACGACTCAAGAAAACTGGAACAAATTCAGAACGTTTCCAAAATTTAAGGATCTGCTCGGTCAATCCATAAGAAACTCCTAGATAATCAAGATGTTCTGGTTTACGTTCGCTCAATTTTAATAGCAACGGTGGCAGTGATGCCCGGGGTTCAATCGTTTCTTCAAGTAAATCGACTTGTTCTTCCGGTACCCTTTTAATCTCCATCTCTGACTCGGTAGTTTTATTTTCGTCGTCAATGTTGGGGATCTTCATCTCGTAGTAGTGCTTCAGTAATTCTAGAGCACGAGTACCGTAGCCCATTCTGTGGTAATCTGGATGAGTGGCGATTCGTACGATACGCGCACCAGATAAATTTGGGAAATCGTTGTCGTGAAAATGCTGAGCCAGTGTCCAGGGTATCAAGTCACCGGCAGCTTTCTGTCCGCGTCCGAGACTACTGGCGACAGTCGACTTTTTAATCTCTCCTTCGAGGCAGACTTGGATCACGACAAGTATCTCAGGAAGTGATGTACGGGAAGGATCTACTGGTCCTAGAAGACAGAAGAGGTGATGAGCTGGTGCGTCCGACATCATCAGCAAATCATTCGGCGAATTTTTGTAGTGCGAAGCCACATAAAGAGCAACCAGACGCTGGAGAAACATCTCCGAGGCTTTGTGATACGAGAATAATGTGTCCCGATTTATGTAATAAAGCTGACAAGTGTCTGGCGGTGGACATCCGGATAAAATTGGAGCGTTTGTTATCACATCTAGACACAACAGTTTTGTTAACCAGTCTTCAACTTGGTCTCCCGGCTTGTAACGGATCGATTCGTCGAGAGTTATCTCGAGCAGCTGGCGACCTAGACTTTTTTCAAGCTTAGCCTTCTCAGATTTATCATTTGTGTTGGAGACGGTGCTCTGGCTTCTCAGCTGCTGGAGAAGTTTCAGTGACAATGAACGACCTGTTCCTTCGTAGCCGTTTATGGTCGATGATAAAAATACTAGATAGGGTCCGAGAAGTGACTTGACGTAAGGCAAAGGTATTGCCGCTGCCTCATCTATTACTAGTAATTCAGCCTGACTTAATTTATTTGAATCCGTAGGATGAATGTATTGGATTGTTTGACGATGATCGCGTGTCACGTTGATACGAACTATCGCTTTGCGGAACTCGGGGTTTGTCGATTCTATCAAATCGTAGTCGGAAGTTTTTGAATATGCGAGCGCATCAAAACCTGGACAAAAAAAATTCAATATTTAGGTAAATCTTAGAGAATGTCCCCATTTTTTTGAATTAAATAATGAATAAAAAAAATACGAACCTTTGCAAATAAATTCGAAGACAGTTTTCAAATTTTCTGGACTAGGACTTGTGATGTAAATGTTTGAGTACCCGAATGCTACTGCGCCAGCAATAGCAAGTCCGAGCGTCGCTGATTTACCGCGTCCACGTGCTGCAGTCAGTGATACAGTAGACCGTAGAGTTTTCTCGGAAATAGTTTCGATGAATTTTAGCAAAGCTTTCGCCTGGTCGGCAGTCTTGCAGCAGTTTATCAGCGACGAGATTGGCTGAGTATCTTGGAAGCTTTCTTTCAGCAGATTCAACTCGTTCGATGATTCGTCATCAGCTGAGGCCTTTGGTACCGGGTCTATTTTTAAATTCTGCGAGGATATCGGCAGCACGCGTAATTGGTCGTCGACCGCGAGACAGCGTTTGCACGAAGCCAGTGACAGGAGGAAACGTTCGTTGAACCGGCACACGATGTCCTGGTGAGCTTCGGTACGATATCGTTGATGGACGTCCATTGTCATTGTGTATAATTGTTTAAGTGAATTAACGGACTGTAATAAAAGAATTACCAACCCACCGCCTTCAACAGTTTCTATTGTCCGGGCTAATAAATTTGGAGTCAGCGCCTCAAAGTCCTAAATGATAAATTAATTAATTGGTTGATTAAATAAATAATTTATTTGACTGATGAATAAATACCTGAAGAATACACATTCCAAAAGTCTGTCCTAGGATAGTATGAGTCTCGTTGTAATAACAGTAACGTATTTGTGATGATAAAACAAATATTTCGAACGGGTCATCAGAATCAGTATCTATTTTTCCCGCTTTTACTTTATTTTTTATCTTTTTCATACGTTTCTGGCGATGGCTACTGAATCCCAGCTCCTTTTTGTAACACCATAGTATATTTGGCTTTGGTTTTACTGATGATTTTAACAGCATGTGATGTAACACGACAATCTATAAGAAAAAAAATTAAATATAGAAAAATATATGGTTTCAATTAATGATCCTGAAATTAATAAACAATTAATGATTTTCGGATTTTTTTTCAACATTTCAATAAAAAAAAAACTAAAGAAATGCACGTGTAGAAAATTAAAAAAAATATAGGTGCAATTTTTCGAAATATTTATTTTTTTATGATCCTGAAATTAGCAAACAATTAAAAATTTTAGGATTTTATTTTGAACAATTAAATTTGAAGAAAAAAAGAAACTGAAAAAATGCACATGTATAAAATTAAACAGACTAGAAGTGCAATTTTATTTTTTATAATTTATTGTCTTTTAAAAAATCCAAAAATTATTAGACGGCTGACTTCAGTATCAATTTTTTTTATAATTTATGGTTCTAAAAAAAATCTAAAAATGATTAGAAGTTGGCTAACTTCAGTATCATTTCAATTATTAAATGATCCTGGTTAGCAGACGATTAGAAATTTTCGGATTTTTTTTCAACAGTTTAACTTAAAAAAAAAAAAAAAAAAAAAAAAAAAAAAAAAAAATACGCACATGTAGAAAATTAAAAAAACTATAGGTGCAATTTTTTGAAATATTTTTTTTTTTTAATTTACGGTTTAAAAAAAAAAATAATAAATTAGTAGAAGTCGGCTAACTTGTATCATTAAATTATGGTCCTGAAATTAACAGACAATTTACAATTTCCGATTTTTTTTTCAACAAATCGATGACAGAAAAAAAAAAGAAACTAAAAATATGCACATGTAGGAAATTAAAAAAGCTGTAAGTGCAATTTTTTGGAATATTTTTTTTTTAATTTAGCGTTTTTATAAAAATGAATAGACGTCGGCTAATTTCAGTACCATTTTAATGAATGGTACTACTAGTAGCAGACATCAGACTATTCTGTAATTTTTATAAACAAATTAAGGTAAAAGACCTAGTACTCACTCCATGTTTATGTATAGATATATTTAGTAAATGTAAATATACAAATACATGAGTGATCGGGTACTAGTTCTCTGATCAGGTACTAGATCTCTTACCATAACTGTAAGTAAAATAACATTTTTGAATATGCAGAAAAATATTTTTTACAAGTATTCAAGTTGTTAATTTAAAAAAAAAAATAATTATTTTAATGTCTGCTAATTTCGATACCAATCGAATTAATTAATGAGTGTGAATGTAGCAGACATCAGACAAATTTAAAATTATAAATAAATGGAGTAAATAATTATTAAAATTAAATTTTAAAAAATGCACTTTTAGAAAATTTTGAAATTGATAAGTGCATTTTTTGTAAATATTATTTTTTTAATTACATACTCTATTTATTTATAGTTTTAAATTTGTCTGATGTCTGCTACATTTACACTCATATTAATTTACTAAAAGTTAGAATATTAAATTTAAATTTTTAAATACCTGGTCTCGCGCTTTTTCACCGATAACGACAAACATCGTTCTGTGTCCTTCAGAAACTCCATTTTCTATCAAGGTACGGATGCGGTTATCCAACTTCTTACGAACCATTTTTCTGCTTTTTTTATTTATTTATATATTTTTGCTAAATAATAATTGATTATTTAAACACGTGTCGGCCAAAGTGGCAAAAGCGGAAGATAGGTTATGTTGAACCTATGGAGTTTATTTAAAAACACGTGGTTCTAATGAATGCCGGATAATTGTATCTCGCAATCAATTATTTGTAGAGATATATTATCTCTACTTACTAAATAATATTTAATAATACGTATAAACAACACGATATTTGTTTTGATTTCTCAATTAAAATAATAATTGAATTATAATATTTCTATAACTTATTTATAAGTTTTCAATTGAACCAGTAAACAATTGATTTACTACTCTATCTCTACTGTTTCCTGTTCTGTGCAGTTAGTGTACAATTCTAACACTCCACCGTCCCCAACATTGAGCAAGCACTGGATGTCAGTCGCTGTCTTTGAAAACAAATTTTTTTTTGCGCGCGCACATGTAGCTCCGTCGCTTTTTCGAATAATTATATGGAATTTTTGAGCTCCTGTAATGGTCTTAGCTGTATTGTATAGCAAATCTAATGTTTCTTTTGCTTCGAAATAGTTACTTCTCAATAAATAAAAACATTTATTATAACTGCTCATAAATAGCATTAACTTTTATATGATCCTGAAGTTAGCAGCCAATTAAAATTTTTTGGACTTTTTTTTCAATACTTAAATTTGAAGAAAAAAAAAAACTAAAAATATACATATGTAGGAAATTTAAACAACTACAGGTGCAAATTTTTCAAATACTTTTTTTTTATAATTTATTGCTAAAAAAAAAGCCAAAAAATTATTAGACGTCGGCTAACTTCAGTATCATACTTTTATTTACTGTTTTAAATCCCTACTCAGAATAAAAAAATATCGAAATCAATTTATAATATGCACAAAAAACAGGTGTACAGTGTCAAAAATCGATACTGATAATAATTTATAGCGAAAAAAAAATTTTTTTAATTTTCAAAAATCGAAAAAAAATAGTAATGATGGAAGGCCCACTAGCGGACCGGGCTTAAAAGTTGCAGAATCGATAGAAGTTTAAGATAGAACATTTTCAAGAAAATCGAAGAATACGTTAAGTTTTTAAAAACACGGTTGAAAACTTAAAATTCAAAAATCTTGATTGAATACATTTTGTATATTTGTTTTGTATTTTTTGCTGTAAAGGCCATCTAAAAACGAAAATTTTGAAAAAAAAACCATTGAATTTCGACCATTATTACGAAAGTTATCATCATAAAACCATAAAAAGAGCGGTTTTTTTGAAAATTCGATATTTTTTGAACCATTGATTAAAAAATCTCAAAATTTTCCAGGAAGCCTCTATTGAGGGGTACTAAAAAATACAAAAAAATTAAGAAAATCGGAAAAATCAATTTTTAAAAACGTCCGATTTGGCGTGGAATGTCCTATATAGAAAATGGCCCAATGCAATTATATAAAATTATATATAAATGATACAGAAAATATATTTTTTTAAAAGAAATATAATTAAATTTTTTGGTGCCCGGATTCTTTGACATATTTTAGGAATTAAAAAATTACTTTCTTTTTTTATCAAAAAGATAATATATGTATTTTATTAAACTACAATTGATTTCCAACGCCCAATAACAAAAATTAACTTTTGATTATGTTAACTATTACATGAAAATCTCGTTATTAAAATTAATAAATAAATTTAAATAACCTAATTATTTAAAAAACAATTTGTTTTATTTAATTGTAACATGTATTTTCAAAAATAACTAAAAATACGATTTACATGATAAAAAAAAAGTTCTAACTCTCAAAAGACAATAATTATAATAGTCATAATAATCGACAGTAATAATCTACAATAATTACGTGTTATAAAAAAGTGTACAATTATTGCAATTAAAAAAAAAAAAAAATTGTAAAAATTTCCTGTAAATACATAAATATATATCATCAGTCTACTCTAAATTTTTAGAGTAGATTTTAACAATTGTTCGTGTTAAAATCTATTCAATTTAATTATTTTCTTAATAAATAATCAATCAAGCAATCAATCAATCACTCAATAAATGGAGTATTAATCATTGATTATACGCCGATATTTTCTATTAGGTGGAAATAAATCTTCATCCTCTTCGGGTGTCAGCAGTGGATCATCGTACGCGTAATTCGGTGCCCATTTCAATAATAATTTCTCGAAAAATTCTTCGAGATTACGCGCTTGTTGATACACTTGTGAATCGACCTATTAAATAATAATAATAATCATCAATCAGTAATTAATAATTAATAATAATGAATAGTAAATGATAAATAATAAAACTTACTGGGTTAAAAGTATAAGCATTTTTAAACATTAATCTTATATCCGCCATTACTTGTTTTAAATCAGTGTAATGATTCGGGTTATCTGATTTCAACTTATCTCTAATTACATCTAAGGCAATCGGTTTTTTTATAACCTGATGATATTCTATGATCTGTAAATTTTTAATTTATTAATTAATTAATTAATCAAGTAAATAAATACACAAAGTAACGAGACCGATAGCAATATTGTCTCTAATTGGGGACAATATCTTTTCTTTTGTTAAGTAAATAAAAAAATTACATGTCTAATTACAATTGTTTTTTTTAATTATAGGAATGCAAAGTCCTATGAATAGTAGATTACACACTAAGGAAGAAAAGAAGAACATTTTTACCCACGTGTATAATTTCCCACCTGAGCCGAAGGCGAAAAAGTCGCGGAAAAAATTTTTTCAGGATACCAGCATCGAAAATTGAAGTTTCAGTGTCACTACAACCAGTCGATACAAACTAATTTCAGTCCGATGTTGCAAATTAATATCAGCAAACGCGTAAATTGTGAATGCCTTCAGTCTGCGGGCAGAAACAGACTTGTTCCGTTCCTTGGGACCAAACAAATAAAGTTTCTGCCCGCTGACTGCAGACTTTCGCAGTTTAAACTCTGATACTTGTCATTTGTTTAATAGTAATTTCAGAGCATTAATTTTATTTACGTAAATGACAGTTCTGACTGTGATCAAGTTCTATAAAAATTAGTGTCAATACTAAATAGTATTATAGTTTCTGCTTAATTATAAGTTGCAAATTACAATTTAATAGTTGATCACACAATTGGTCTTAAATTAACTTGTTTCTGACTGGCAGCTCACACTGAAACTTCAAGTTCTAATGCGGGTAATCATGAAAAACTTAGTGTGTAACTCAGGATTAAACACTGCGGGTGATGTCAGCCAACTTCACCCTGGTCTAAAATCGTTGTTTCATCCCTTGTCACACAATATACTATTTTCTTATACTTTTAATAATTAAAAAAAAATTTTTCATATATTGTACGCCTATAAAAATTAAAAAAATTTAATGTCACTATTTTCTAACTAAATTTTTTACTGAAACTTAAAAATCCCCTTAGCTGTTGTGCTAGTGGTCTCGTTGCTGTAAATAAAAATATATTTATATAATAATAAATATTTACTTCTCGAGAAACGACTTCTCGAAATGGAAGACTTTGTTCATACTGGCAATAGAGCTCTAAAACAATTCTTTGAGCTATTCTTAGGTCCTTTGGACTCATCGTGTTTGATCGTCTATCTTCAGGTGGGTCTTCTGAACAATCTAATACATTTGTACACAGCATACATTGCCAGGTTTCACTTTCACTGCAACACATATTTATATAACATTAATTAATAATTTAATTATCTGTTAAGTAAAAGTATCTTCGAATATTTTAAATTAGGGTGCATTCAAAAATCCTCTAGCTCTAGCCAAGCGTTGCCATATAGCGAGAGCTAGATCTAGAGCATTTCCGAATGCTCCCTAATTATTTCATTGCTCCCTAATTAATTAATTATAAATAATAAACTTACTCAGGAAAAGTTTTCAAACTGGGAATGTGGCAGTACAAGTGAAATACTTTCGGACACTTATCGCAGCACAGAACAGCATCACCGCCGTCCATGCAAACTGCGCACCAATCTTCATTCGGATCATCTTTAGTCATCGAGACAGCAGTCGCTTTAGCATCTGACAGAACAACTAAATAAATTCCTTACAATAAAAACCAAAAAAGAAAATAATTAAATAATTAAATAAATTACCAGATGCATTGTCCATATTAATTCCTTCATCAGTTGAACTGTCGACTTGCGAAGTGTCCATTTGATTTTTCTGCGCCTCTGGTATCACGACAATTCCATTGGAATCCAACTTGGCGATAGTGAGCATCAAGTCGTTCAGTGATTTCTGGCAAAATTTATCCAAAGTTTTTTCAGTTTCATCGGATTTACCTGGAACTGGACTCGGAGTCTTCGGTACTGATGACGAGACTGTATTTGCAAGACCACTGACATTCGCCAGCTGTATCAACTGGTTCTGTCCATTGACATTAACGCCAGCACTTATATTTTTCGGGTGGTTTATATTAATACCACTATTAGTATTATTATTATTATTATTAATATTATTAATATTATTATTACTATTATTATTATTATTATTATTATTATTATTATTATTAATATTATTATTAATATTACTCATATTATTAGCATTGTTGCTGTTATTATTGTTAGCGATATTATTATTGTTTTGATTCTTCAAAATAATTTTAAAATCATCGTGATGTGGAGGCACTAGTCGGACGTTGGGTCTCGGATAATATATTGGCTGGATGTTACCCTGGGGTATGTGCCAGCGAGCTGCTTGCGGATACAGCGGGTAGTTTATCGGTGAACTGACACCGGTTGCACCTGGAGTCAATTGTTGGACACGTCCACCGGAGACCAACGCGGGATTTGTTGGTTGATATGTAGGCGGTGCTGTGCGAGGTATAGTGACATTGCCACCGGGATATCGGTAACCTGGTGGTAGTCTGTAAGTAACGTGATTTGTTGCTGGACGAAATGGAGGCGGGTTGTGGGCTAGAAGTCCTCGTAAGCTGGAGTTCTGTCCACTGAGTTGGTCCATGTGAAGTTGCTGCTGCTGCTGTTGGTGTTGTTGCTGCTGTTGCTGCTGCTGCGGGTGGGTCGATGATGTCACTTGCTGTTGATGACAATTCGGCAGACCAGTTCGTGACATCATCATGGGTCTCATTGTCGATCCGTTGTACATCGTATAGGGCATGCGCTGATGTGGCTGAAGTGTCTGAGGTGATGATCTTGGTGGCATTGTGTGAGCTGGATATGGTGGCGGGTAATTTTGCTGTAAATTAAATTTCGTTATTATCAATTTTTAAAATATATTTTTATAAAAACTTACTTGGTTTGGTTGCAGTGATTGTAATCCTGGAAGTTGTTGTTGTTGAGGTTGAGGAGGAGGTTGAGGTTGAGGTTGAGGTTGAGGCTGAGGCTGAGGTTGCGGCTGCGGTTGAGGAGGATAAGGCAAAGTAACAGTTGGAAATGAACCGGCTTGCGCTGCTGTTTGCTGAAGATTAACAGAAGATCCGTCATTACTTAAAAGAGGACTTTGTTTCGGCTCAGCAGGAAGCTCTCCAACTAAAGTTGTTGGAGTGCTGGTACCCGATGATGGTGAACCAGAGGGATAAACTCTGCCGTCAACGACAATAGCACCAATTGACGATATTATTTTAATAAGATCCGGTACTTTTTCTAGTGACAAATTTATTCTCACTGGAATTTCCGGGTTCGGAATATCCGCTCGTCGATTTTTAATCCGCTGTAAATGTCCAACTACGGATTTTTTGCTATAAAGTATTTCCATGTCCGAGCCTTTTTCTAGCGCATAGTTAACAAACTGTATGCAGTGATCAGTGAGCTTAGACAGCTGGTCCAGAGCTTCTTTTTTCTCATTCAAAGTCGACTGTTTCTGATCGCAGACTTCAGTCAGCCGAGTTATCAACTGCTTACCCCGGGAACTTATAGCCTTGGTCAGCTGTACCACCATCCGAGTTATTTCCTGTACAAGACGTTTCTTTTTATCAACAATCAGCACCTGCCGCTCCTCAATAACTTTCATTGCACTTTTCAACAATACCCGTTTATAAATAACTTCTTTTAGCAGCGTAGACACCGACGCACGTGTGTCAAAAGCTATTTCGCGAATAAATTTATACTTATGGTTACGATGATCAGTCAACTGACAGTCCCGACACGTCAACTGATCGCAAGTCTGACAAAATAACGTCAACTGTTCATGAGTGTGGATCGAGCAGAACAAACAACTCAATTGTAACAGTTTCAAATTTTTTTTCTCCAAATCTGATGCTGATTGCTGATTAGTCACTTCATTTTTCGGCTTTATCGTATGATCTTTGGTTATTTTCAATCTCTGATGCGCATTGACACAATTTTCACAAATAAATTCCTTGCAGTCAACACACCAGCTCGTTGCCGAGGCGTTATCATGACAACTTGTGCATTTTTTATCATCATCAGGATCTGTAGTGTCATCAGAAGTGTCACCACCACCAGCAGAACTTTCTAAATCATCAAGCAGCAAAAACTTACTGTGAAATTTATTGTCTATTAAATTTTCAGTCTGAGTCGCGACATTGCAAACCTGACAGACAATAACATTTGACTCAATAAGTATATCAGAGTCTGAGTAGACATTGTGGTCACTTAATTTTCTTGCGATACAAGAAGTACATGCGGCATGCAGACACTCAAGTAATTTTGAATTGTCATCGCTGGTAAATGTTTTGCTGCAGAAAACACATTTTGCCAAAAATGTCCGCGCCTCGGAATGACTCTCTGGTGTACAGACATTTCGTTGCTCCTGGTCGTCATCTTCTGCTGGTTGCTGGGCCGGTGGCTGCAATTCTTGAGTATTTATGCAGTCAAGTGGCTCTTCCTTGACTGATGCCAAGGCCACTGTTAGTTCTTCCGCTTGTTCCTCCATTCTGTCAAATAATTTTTATATAAATAATTAACACTAAAACTTTATGTTTAAATTATGAGTCTCCCATAAAATTTGTTGTCATCATTTTTTAATTAAATGGAATTATATTTAACTGTCAAAAATTTAAACATTTAAAATTCTAGGAGCATTTTTTTAAAACCAAGCGTTTTGTTTTAGGTTAATAATTTTATCTACATGATGTTTATGTTCGTTTATTTATTTACTTTAATTAATTTATGACTTTTAAAATCCTCACCTAAGGATTCACTGTTCAAAAGTTTATTTTTTTTATAAATATTTAAACTTCACATTATTTATCAAGAGTTTTTATTTTTTTTTTTTTTACTTAAAATTTTTTTAACTCTGTACTTTTTTGGGCTGTTTCATTGGACATGTAGTTGCGCTTTCTCTGCACTCCCTGTACTTGGATTGGGTAATAATTTATTTTACTATAGTGTTTTGTGAAGGATTACTATAGTAGGCTATGATAATAATAATAATGATAATTGCTAAAGCCAACTGTAGACCAGACCACCAACACCAAGACCAAGGCGGTTACTGTTATAAGAAAGAGACGGAAGCTACAAAAAGATGAAAGTTTTCATGGTGATCATTCTTTTTTTCAGCTAAAGAAAAATTTGTAAGGAAATTTTTATAATTTCCCTCCTGCTCATGATCGGGAAGTTGATTTTTTTATGATATTGAAATTGGGGAGCGTATAATAATTTTTGGATTTTTTTAAAAATGATAAATTTGAAAAATTGTACCTGTAGTTTTTTTGTTAATTGTTGAAAAAAAAAATGAAAACTTTTTATTGTCTACTAACTCCAGGATAATACTGAAATTAGCTGACGTCTAATAACGTCTTGGATTTTTTTAAAAATGATAAAAGTGGAAAAAAAATTATTTTAAAAAATTGCGCTTGTAGTTTTTGAAATTTTCTATATGTGCATGTTTTTAATTTTTTCTTTTTAAATTAAATTGTTGAAAAAAAATCAGAAAACTTTTAATTTTTTACTAACTCCAGGATGATATTGAAATGAGCTGACGTCTCCCTGATTAGAAAATACGATTAGTGAGGATTAAAACTGTTTTAATCGTTTTGAATCCTCATGAATCCTCAATTGATGATTAAAGAGGATTAAAAACGATTAAATTTTTAATCGTTTTTAATCTTTATGCGGGACCAGAAATTTCTGTATATTATTCTACGTTTGAAGACGATTCATTAGGATTAGAAATTTTTAATCCTCATGAATCGTTTTTAATCGTATAATAATATTGCAATTTCTGGTTCCGAAAGAAGATTAAAAAGAATTCATGAGGATTTGAAATTTTTAATCCTCATTGATCGTTTTTAATCGTAAAATAATTAATCATTATTTGAGGATTAGAGACGATTAAATCTGAAAAACCATGAGAATTATGACGATTAAAAACGAGTAATGAGGATTAAATTTTTAATCGTTTTTAATCCTCACGAATCGTATTTTCTAATCAGGGCTAATAACGTCTTGGATTTTTTTAAAAATGATAAATTTAGAAAAAAAAATTGTTTAAAAAATTGCACTTGTAGTTTTTCTAATTTTCTACATGTGCATATTTTTAGTTTTTTTTTTTAAATAAATTGTTGAAAATAAAAACAGAAAATTTTTAATTGTTTGTTAGAACAGACTTCAGGGTCATAATTTTAAGTGTAATTCTAATTGTATAGCAAAGATTTGGGGTCCAGGTAAAATCATTTGAAAAATAGGCCTTGGGACCTAAGGTCTGTTGAGGAGATAAGTTCTTAGATAAATTGACAATTATTTGATAGGACAATATGATTCACATGTTGGACAGCGATAATGATAAACAATCTATTTATTGAAGCAGGAAATATTCTGAATCATACTTATTTTTATGAACTTTGATAAATTTTTTTATAAATACAATTAAAATAATTATTTTTTAGATGCAGATAAAAAAATTGTGAACTAAAAAAAATATAAAATGACATTTATTGACAAATTTAAATTCCAGATGAAATCATTTATGAGGAAATAGTCGGCAACAGTCTAAAAGGTCATGACCCAAAAATTTTTAAGTTATTGAAAAATTTTCTAATCTGGGTTACGACATTTTAAATATTAGTAAAGAAATTGTATTTACAGTATAAATTTAAATTTATCAGCATACATTCTCGTGACTGTTTCCCATTTTAAAAATTTCTTATAAAAAATTATACCATTTCAGGTGGATTCCAAACTACAAGCCCGGGAAAAATTATCAGGCCGGGTCATGCATAATTGCGTATGACTTTACAAGCTTCGATAAGACAACTATCAAGTCATTATAACTTCTGATAGAATGTGTCCTACTTCGCATTCAATTTCCTCATTGATTCCGATAAAAAATTCTTTTTTTAGGATCTGCTGAGTTGTTTGAACAGCAAAAGCCATTTTTTAAAGAATCGGACTTCAGAAACTCTATTTTTGAAACAATGACCCAAAACCCTAGACCTTTTTATGTAAAAAAACACATAAAAGTCTAAGGTCGTTGTCTTATATATCAAAATTGGGTCCCATGTCCCGAGAAAAAAATTTATGAAAGTTGGGTTTCATCATTGAATCGAGAAAAATTTTTTAAAAATTTTCAAAATCCGGGTGACATTTTAAAATTCTAGTAAATAAATTATATTTTAATTACAATTTAATATTTTTATTAAAATTTATCAAATACATTCTCGTGTGTTTCCTATTTCAAATATTTTCACAAAAATTAATCCCATTTCAGGTGGACTCCAAACTACGAGCCTGGGAAAAAATTATCAGGCCCGATCATGCATAATTGAGTATAACTTTACAAGTTTTCACAGGACATGCTCTACTTTTCATTCAATTTTCTCATTGATTGATAAAAAAAATTCTTTTTAAAATCTGCTGAATTGTTTGAACAGCGAGGGCCATTTTTAAAAGAATCAGACTTTAGAAACCCTGTTCTTGAAACAATGACCCAAAACCCTAGACCTTTTTCTGTAGAAAAAACACAAAAGTCTGAGGTCATTGTCTCATATATCAAGAATTGGGTCCCATGTCCCAAGAAAAAAATTTATGAAAGTTGGGTCGCATCATTGAGTCGATTTTCTAAGCGCCAGCGCCAACGAATCCAATGCTGCCACAACAAAAAAAAAATTAAATGGCAAATTCAGAATTACCACCTCCATCTCCATCTCCATCTCCATCTGTCTCTCCCTTCAGGAAATCACGAGGATTGACCATGTGGTCATGTTATTGTTCGAATATTCGATAACTTTCTTTAATTTTCAATAAATAGGTATCGAGTTACTTGAATTAAAAAGTATATAAATATATACTTTATTCTGTACACTAGATACAAAATATGATAAAAGACACTCCGTTCGCAATGGACAGAGAATCGGAAGTTTCAGACGTGAGTATGAGTGAAGATTCGTCAGACGACGAGGTTATGGAGCCTGGGGACTCGCATATTGATAACGATGAGGATGACAGCGAAGATGAGGAAGAGGACAAAGCGGAAGGTGAAGCTAAAGATGAAGAAGATGAAGAAGAGGATGAATTAGTAAAAGCTATAACTGCCTCGAAAGAGCTCCATCGGGAACATCCGCCCGACATAACTGTTGATGACTACATTCTCAATGTTTGTTTTCATCCCGAGCAGGATTTAATTGCTCTTGCTAATGTCAATGGGGATATATTTGTGTAAGTGTTGGTTTATATATTCATTTTATTATATATATATATATATATATATATATATATATATATATATATATATTTATGTATTTTTTATTTTTACAGGCATAAGTACAATAATACAGAGACGAGTTTGCAGTCAGTTATTGAAGTTCATGAAAAAGCATGTCGCGATATTAAATTTAATGATAATGGCGATACTTTATATTCGGTATCTAAAGATAAGTCGATTATGATAACGGATTTTAATACACAAAAATTGAAAGGCATTTATGAGAATGCACATGAGTAAGTTATTTTTTGAGTATTTCAATTTTTTATTCTGTATTGAAAGTAAATTTTGTGGCGAGGAGGAAACACAAACGATTTTAGACCTGGGTAATAGCAAAAAATTTAGTTATAAAATAATGACATTAAATTTTTTTTTCATAGGCGTAAAATATATAAGGAATTTTAAAAAAATTATTAAACGTATAAAAAAAAAGTATATTGTGTGTTAAGGAATGAAACAACGATTTCAAACCAGGGTGAAGTTGGCTGACATCACCCGCTGAAATCCTGTTTCATTCTGAGTTACACACTAGATTTTTCATGATTACCTGCATTGGAACTTGAAATTTCATTGTCAGCAGCCAGTCAAAAACAAGTTAATTCAAGACCAATGGTGGGATCAACTATTAAATTGTCATTTGCAATTTATAATTAAGCAGAAACTATAAATACTATTTATTATTTACAGTAACTTTTATAAAACTTAATTACAGTCAGAACTGTCATTTACGTAAATAAAATTACTATTAAAAAAATGACAAGAATCAGAGTTTGAATTGCGAAAGTCTTCAGTCAGCGGGCAGAAACTTTATTTGTTTGTTCCCAAGGGACGGAACAGGTCTGTTTCTTCCCACTGACCAAAAGTATTCACATTTACGCGTGTGCTATTATTAATTCGCCGCATTGGACTGAAATTATCTTGTATCGACGAGCTGTAGACACTGAAACTTTAATTTCCGATGCTGGTATCATGAAATAGTATATTATATACCCAGGAAGAAAAATAAGACATTCTAACCCGTGTGTGTAATGAAAACACATTGAGTGGGACGTCTTAATACTTTCCTCTGGTGTGTACACTATTTTCACCAAACCTGCACCTGAAAGTTTAAATTTTTGCCTCTGTTTGTCGGAAAAAATGCGCACGTGCTAATTTTTAACATTTGTTGTCTCCTAAAAGAAAAGATCGACTTTTCCCCTCTAAACTGGACAGGAATTTAAATTTTCGGTGCAGGCATGGTGAAAAATTATTAATTGATTTTATTGAGGAATTTAAAAAAAAGTTTTCCCGCGACTTATTTTTTGTAGAGATTTTTTAAGTTTCCCGCTCAACTTTTTTATTATCCATTTTAGAGATATGACACTAAGGACCTGTTTTGTAGAGAGTTTAATTTCCTACAAATTACGTCTTAGTAATTTTTCTATATATATGACCTGTCGCGAGTTACAAACATTTTAAATACACATATTTTTTTATTCAAAATTTCATTGTATTCCAAAATATTAAATAAAAAAACTAAGAGCCGACTTCACTTTTTTCCCACTACTCTCTCAAATATATAAAATATGTAAAAACGCACCTTTATCATCACGATCGCCCTCACAAATTTTGCTCACTTTCTTGGGCGACTCTAATAAATTTTCCACAATTTCTAATAACTACATATTTTTTTCCACTAGTTGTCCAATAAACGTCATAAGTTTAATCACCGAAAACACATTTGCAACCGGTGATGACGACGGAACCATTAAGCGTAAATATATAATAATTATTATATAAATAAATAAACAAATAAAACTCTTAATTAATAAAATTAAATTTACAGTATGGGATTCCCGGTACTCTGAAAGAACTCCAATATTTTCAGTTAAAAAAATGAACGATTACGTAAGCTCAATGTTAACAAACGATGAAAAAAAATATTTAGTTTGTTCAAGCGGTGATGGATCAATATTAACAATAAATTTATCAGCTAAAAAAGTTCAATGCCAATCGTTTGAATACGACGAGGAATTTACTTGCATGGGTCTGTTTAAAAACAGTACGAAAATATTAGCAGCAAGTGGTACCGGTAAATTTTATATTTTCAATTGGGGTGAATTTGGATTACACTCTGATGAATTTCCTAACGTCAATAAGAAATCAATAAATTGCATGGTACCTATTACTGATAACATTGTAATTACTGGTAACGAGGATGGTTTGCTGAGAGCATTCAGCGTTTTCCCACACGCAAGACTGGGTATCGCTGGCCAGCACGATTACTCCGTTGAAACATTGGATATTTCTCGTGACGGTTCGCTAATCGCGTCATCGTCTCACGACAACAAAGTTAAATTTTGGAACATCAAGTACTTTGAGACGTACGATTTAATGCAGGCTCAAGGCAACAAAAATAAAAAGAGCAAACAGGCTAAATTTAATTTACCCAGCAGTAAAGTTGATAACTCGTCAGATTTTTTCGCAGACTTGAATAAATAAATGTATGATTAATTTTATAATCGTTTAATAATATTTTTTATATACAAAATAATAAGGAAAAAATTTATGATGAATAAATATATACTGTAATTATTATTACCATTTATTTATTTAAATTAATAAACCCGATCTAATCCTTCAACTTCTTTCTTCGCATCAACGGCGCCTTTGATATTTATTGAATTTATTCGCACAGTTGTCAGCTGTGTCCTTGTGACTGAAATTTTCAAATTTAATTTATTATTTTTTTTTTTTGGTAAATAAAATGTTATTGTTGTTTCAAGGATTTAATTTTTAAAACTTACAATTCAATCGTCGGTATTGTTTACGTGGTCGGTAACGGAACTCATATTTTGTATGTGAAAACGTCTTGTCAATGACGGTAGCATCTACACCGACTAGTTCTCGATTAAGAATCGGCCGGCCGACTAGAGTGAAATCGGTACCGCCGACTAATAATATTTTTTCTAATTTTAATTTGTCCCCGGGGTCTGGTGCCCAGTATCCCTGCACGACAATCAAATCGTTTTCTGTTACTTTGAATTGTTTACCAGCCAAGGATATTACGGCAAATAATCTTGACGTGTTGTTAGTCAGCACTTGATCGTTTATTTCTTCTATGACATCTAAATAGATATTAAAAATTATTTAATGATTATCACAATTATTGATGGTAATTTTATTTAATAATTAATTTTTTTTCGGTAGCGGACTTAAATTATGATCCGATAACTGACAGACAAATTAATAATTTTTCGGATTTTTTTTTCAATGAATCAATGACAGAAGAAAAAAATATGCACGTGTAGAAAATTTAAAAAACTAGCAGTGCATTTTTTTCAAATATTTATTTTTTTATAATTTATCATTTTGAAAAAAATTCAAAAATTATTAGACGTCGCCTGACTTCAGTATCGTTAAATTATGACTGAAATTGACTGACAATTTACGATTTCCGGATTTTTTTTCAACAAAACAATGACAGAAAAAAATGCACATGTGGAAAATTTTAAAAACCACAGGTGCAATATTTTGAAATATTTTTTTCTTTATAATTTATGATTTTAAAAAAATCCAAAAATTATGAGACGTCAGCTGACTTCAGTACCATTAAAATTTTAAATTTTTGAATTGTCAATTAAAATAAAAAAAATACTTTTTTCCATTTGTAGTTCATATTCTGATGGTTCCGGTACTTGCATTGGAGTACTTTTGTCTTTATAAATCCATGGCAAATCAGTTTTATAGTAACTTTCCTTAACTAGTGGTGGGACTTTAGATGTACATCTTGCCGATAATAATTTACTTGTATTAACTGAAATAAATATTTAAATTTTAATGACAATATTCAATTTCAAACACTCAATTATTAATTTAAAAAACAGTTTCGTCAAACAAAAAAAAATAATAAAGAAAAAAATGACAGTAACAATAAACATATAAAACAATAATTACATTTTCGTAAATTGCTTGGATTTATTTGTTTATTTAAATTATTAACAAAATTAAAAACTCGAGGTAATTTAATAAACAACGCCATGTTTTTTACAGAACTTGAAATTTTAATTTTTATCAAAACGTGACTGAAAATGGAAGACGCGTTTTCATGAAATAAATTATGAGTGTGAATGTAGCAGACATCAGACATTTAAAATTATTAATAAATTGAGTAAATAATTAATAAAATTAAATTTTTAAAAAACGCGCATTTCAAAAATTAAAAAATTAACAAGTGCATTTTTTGTAAATATTTTTTTAAAAATCATTTACTCTATTTATTTATAATTTTAAATTTATCTGATGTCTGCTACATTCACACTCATGATAAATTTTAAAAATTAAATTTTAATTATTTTTACTTTTTATTAATTACGTATAATTTGAATTTAAATATTTCAGCTGCCGCTTTTATTAACAATTTATCTAATTTGTTAAATCAATTGATTTATTATTCAGTAACAAATTTTACTCACAATTACAATTCATGAAAAGGCGGCATTCAATAAAAATGTCGCAATCGATGCGCCATTTTGAATTTGAATTCTTTTCAGTCAGACCGTTCGTCGGGAAGGTAAGATCGTCTTAAAATTTTAAATAAATCTTAAAACATCAATGCAATTATTCAATTATTAATTAGTAATTGTAATTATTATAAATCTTCACTAATTAATTTACTAAATTACTATGATATTTTTATTTATTAATTATTTTTATTGATGATCCTGACACATGAAACTTTTTAACCTCAATCTTCAATTGTTTACATATTTAAAATTTATATAAATATATCAACAATTATTCAAATAATTAATAATTGCTTTTTATAAATTCCTCTAATTAATTTCAGTCATTTAGTTTTTTTTATGTGTAACCTAAAAAAGTTTGAATAAAATTGATGTCGGAGTTTGCAATTAAATTTTTTTGATGAAAGTTTTATGTAAATAAATAATTTACAGGACTATAGCCATGGCCAAGACAAGTGATAAGAAAGGAAAGAGCGCAATCAATGAAGTGGTGACTCGCGAGTACACCGTAAACCTTCACAGACGTCTCCATGGTGTAGGATTCAAAAAGAAGGCACCACGTGCCATCAAAGAGCTTAAAATGTTCGCTGAGAAACAGATGGGAACGCCTGATGTACGAATTGATACCCGTCTTAACAAACAACTTTGGTCCAAGGGTATCAGGTAATTCAAATTTTTTTTATTTACCACTTGATTTATTTAATTTTAAAATGTCCTACCCGGGCTTCATTATAAAAACCAACTCTACTTCATGAGTGTGCATGTAGCAGACATCAGTCGAATTTTAAATTATAAATAAATAGAGTAAATAATTAATAAAATTGAATTTAAAAAAATGCGCATTTACAAAATTAAAAAATTAATAAGTGCATTTTTTATAAATATTATTTTTAAAATTCTTTACTCTATTTATTTATTATTTTAAATTTGTCTGATGTCTGCTGCATTTACACTTATCTCTATTTCTTATAAATTTATAAGCTAAAGTAAAAGCCCCTGTACCTACTCAGTACCATTAGTCGCTCACTTTAACTGTTTAAGCCGTTTTTTTATAATTTTTATTAAAAAAAATTACAACTAAAAATATTATTATTGATGAATAATTTGTGAATCTAAATATATTAAAATATGATGTATCAAATTATTTTATAATAGATTATAAATTTAAGTTAAATGATTATTCTCAAAATCGCGCTCAGCCGGGCATTTTTTACTTTGACGCTCATTCGTTAGATTAAATTTTGGTTACGTCAAATTTTTTAAGACTTGTTATAACTATATCTCATTAAATACATTTTTAAAATTCATGAAATTTTATATTATGAAAGAATAAAGTAGTATAATTTATAAATTATTTGTCCAAATCAATAAACTTATCATAGTTTAATTGATATTGTCTTTGAGCGACTATAGGGCCCTGCGTTGGTCGAGTAATGGTGCATCACAACTTTTAGTGAGCGACTGTGGGTACACTCAAGGAGCTTATTTAAAAAATTAATAATAATTAATTATCAAGATTATTCTTGAAACTTAAATTTTATTCTAATACTCGAAACTTCAAAAAATAACTATAAAAAAAAATATGGTTTTTCATTTTATTTATTAATTTACATTGAGTGAGTTAATCTCACTCCAATGAAAAGTGAGTGGGTTAGGGGCTTTTACCTTACTAGAATATTTAAAATTTTTTTTTCTAAATACTGCATAGAAAAGAAAATTCTCAACTGAAAGTAAATATTCTTGATTCAAAAAATTTTTTTTTGGAAACTTCAATTTTCTCGTGGTACTGAAATTACCCGACGTCTAATAATTTTTGAATTTTTTTTTCTAAACGATAAATTATAAAAAATTGCACCTGTAGTTTTTTATATTTTATACATCTGCATATTTTTAGTTTTTACTTTTTTTTTTTTTAATTGATTTGATGAAACAAAAATCGGAAATTCTTGATTGTCTGTAAATTTCAGGATCATATTTTCTCGGGTTAAGTAGAAATCTCCTCTGAGCCAGACAAATTTTCTCGGCTCAATCTTCCCGAAAACGTTTGTCTTCAAAAATATTTTATTGACTCAAAACTTTTTTTTCTGTGCTGACTAATTGAATAAATTATTAATTAATTATCATATTAAAAAACGGAAAGAAGTTAAATAATAAGAAGATAAATATCAGCAGACCTCGTATTTTTTTTTTAAATTATTAGATCTGTCAATAATTGTCTGCAATAATTTTTTAAATTAAATATGTCGGGGTCTGACTCTTGAATTTAAAAAAAATTCATGTTAAAAATTTTAATTAAGCTATTTATTGGTAATTATTATTTTCATAATCATGTAATTTAAAATTTATTTTAATTTTGTTAACTGATTTGTTTAAATTTAAGTAAATGTGTAAATTATTATTAATTTACTATTCAAATATAAATTTACAGAAATGTACCATTCCGAGTACGTGTTCGTCTGAGCAGAAGACGTAACGACGATGAGGACTCCGCAAACAAATTGTACACTCTCGTAACATATATCCCGGTTGCCTCATTCAAAGGTCTCCAAACAGAAAATGTTGATGCAAGTCAAGATTAATTTATTTTGTTTTAAAATTAATTGAAGCAAAACAAAATAAAGTTAAATAATAAATTATTCTGACTGTCAATTGATATCTTATTATTTTCCTACTAATTAATCATTCAATTATAACTAATTTACTATAAGTATACATATATTTCACGTTGAAAAACAATTTTGTTTAATTTTATTCATTCGCTATTTTAGAAATTAAAGTAAAAATTAAAATATCTTAATTTAATTTTAAATTAAATCTAAAATTCAACGATTATCAAGTTAGTAATTGGATTAATTATTATCTGGTAACTTAATTAATTTAGTGATCAATCGTTCGAGATACGATGTATAAATGGTTCGTTATATTAATAATCGATACTGAATTTAAGTACCTCGATACTGAAAATCTCAATATTTCTCTCTATAAATTCTCATTTTATCTATTCAATTAAATAATCCGCTAATTATTATGCCTACTGCCAATCATTTACTTTAATCTGACTAAATTTTGAATGTAAGATGTGAAGACATCTTCATTCTCATAAATTTAATTGTATAAAATTGATAATATGAAATCATCGAGTCATGTCAATGTCTTATAATTCAATTTCTTATTAGAATTTATATTTAAAATTTTAAATTTAAATAATCAAGCCAAAAAATTTATGAACAATATATATATTAAGGTGGTCCATTTGGAACGACTATTTTTTTTTCTCGAAACCTCTTATCAAATAGTTGCTAGGAGGTGAAATAAGACGACTGTTTAAAGATGAGTTCTTGATATTAATATTTAGAAATCGCTCATCGCGATTTTTTTATTTCCCATTCAAATAATGGGAATAAAAATTTAAGTGGAATTTTGTACCTCGGCAATGGCTCATTGGGCTGATGAGCTTAGGACATAATTTTGTAGGAAATTAAACGCTCTACAGAAAAAGTCTCTTGTCATTTTTCGAAAAATTCATCTGTTCAAAAGTTATTGAAGTTCGAAATAAAATTTATAGTAAACTAGCTGCTCCCCGCCCGCTTCGCTGGGCATTTTGAAATAACTTTTTATTAAATGAAGATATCGCCATAATTTTTTTTTAGATAAGGGCTAAATGTCTAAGAAATAAAACTTTGAAAACTAAATTGAAATCTATCCAGTAGTTTTTCCGTGATGTGCGACAACTGCAGACCTCGATCATTTTATTTATATAGATTTTGAGATCTTTTTACTATTCCGGCGAAACTATCAGTCTTATCACAAAATGACATGGGACCTTTTTTGTAGACAATTTCATTTCTTACAAATTATCTCTGATAAAGTTTTTTGAAATTCCGCATTGTTTTCTAGTTATTTGCATTTTAATGTCAAGCTCTTAAAAAGAAGGTTCCATGGCAACTGATCCCCGACAATTGATCCCACAGACAATTTCATTGAATAATTAATTATATGATGAAAATCAATTGTCGATGGGATCAGATGTTGGTGGGATCAATTTGTAGGGATCATTTGGCGGCAAACCCAAAAAAAAAATAGTATTCTGATTGATTTCAAGATCTTGACATTAAAATGTAAATAACTAGAAAACAATGCGGAATTTCGAAAAACTTTATCAGAGATAATTTGTAAGAAATAAAATTGTCTACAAAAAAGATTCTATGACATTTTGCGATAAGCCTGATAGTTTCGCCGAAAAAGTAAAAAGATCTCCAAATTTACTCAAATTTGACTTCAAGCTCTAATAACTTTCGACCAGATGAATTTATCAAAAAATGATAAGAGACTTTTTTTTGTAGAGCGTTTAATTCCTTACAAAATTATGTCTTCAGCTTATCAGTACAATTATTCATCGCCGAGGTACAAAATTCCACTTGAAATTTTTTTTCCCGTTACTTAAATGGGAAATAGAAAATCGTGATGAGCGACCTAAATATTAATATTAAGAGCTCATCTTTTAACATGCGTCTTATTTCATTTCCCTGCAACTATTTAACAGGGGTTTCGATAAATAAAAAATCGATTTTTTGAATCAGTCTAATATATATTGAATAGAAAAGCTTCAGGGAGTTTTATGATAAAGCGGAAGGTAAAGGGGAGGAGAAAGAAAAATAAAATAAGGTATTGCAAGGATATATAACATATATATGTATATATAATATAGAATAGTATAAAGTGATCGGGTGCTCATCCGGCGTTGAGATATTAAATTGTATTCCTGCGAATTGTCGAGATCCCAGGGGATTGGACCGACCAATATTTAATCAACTTTACTGGAGAATATTATTCTCCGGACAAATCAAGGACATATGTAGCTGCGGTGCGGTCCATGTAAAAGTGGATAAAATTTTTGTACATATGTGTCGTGAGTGTGTGTAGACTTATGTAAGGGTCGCGTGCACATGCGTGACGTCCTTACAATCATGTATATACTGATGACGGTACATATGTAGAGGTAAGCGAACACATTGAGTAGGAGATAGAAGAGGCAGAGAAAGAAAAATAGGAACAGGAATAGGGAGAAAAAAATTTTCGCCTGAGAGCAATTGACGGCAGCGTGTGCCACACGTCGAGAACTCTACTTCTAACAATCCCATGGGATATTCTTTTGAAAAAGAGGGTTCATATATATATGTGTAAGTTTATTGTAGTTTTTCAGTCCTTGCACTGGCTCGTGAGAACAAGTGGGAAACAAGTGTCGCATTGTATATTTTTATTGATATATTTATTCATTAATGTATAATTTTCATGAGTATGTTATTTAAATCAAAGGAAAGCTCAAAGCATAAATAATTTAATGAGCGTCAGCGTGTAATTTGTTCCTCTGAAAACTCGCTAATAATCTATGAAAAAAAAAAAAAAAAAAAAAAACGAATGAGATTCTGGTTCACTCGTATTGAGCACTAAATCAACAAGCCGCAAAATGTCGATTCGATCGCGTATTCCTGGTCGGGAATATTTCGCACGAGAAGTTGTGATATGTGCGCACATGGGAAAAAAAGGGAGAGGGTTTGTACTGGATGTATAAGCGATAGAAATAACGACCGGGTGAGCAAGAGTGAGAGTCAAAAAGTTTGAATAAAGGGGTATATATATATTGAGTACGCGGGTCGTAAAATCGCGAGCCCCGAAACATTAGGCATCATCACAGGCGATAGCGTTCGTTTTAACACCGACACCAAAAACTCGTGTGTTCTGTTCAGGCAGCAGTGAAAATTGTCGGGACGGTGGTATGGGAAATTGTGAATGAGGGACGGCGATAGGTGATAACAATAACGGCGAAGAGAGACAGGAAGTGAAGAGGAGAGAAGAGAAGAGGATTTTAAAAAGAGGGTGGCTCTGATGTTGGTACACTGAAAACAAATACACCCTTAAGTTAGGGGCGTCGATTTAGTTTCGACTGTACGCTGGTGACTGGGTGGGAACGTATGAGTGTGTAGATCTGTTGTGTATAAAATTATAGGATAAAACAGGGTATCGGGGTGGCTTTTAATCCACCAATAAGCATCAAGAGTTATCCTGGTGTTTTGGGGGCCATCTCGATGTACGCGTAAGCCACGCCCCCAACTGCGCGGCACCCTCGGTCTATCCTTCGTCCTTCCTTCTGTCCTTCCATCCAAGCAACGGTTATTGAATTAAGCTTATCATTTGATTTTGAGGAGAGCCACCAGTCGGTTGTCTCGGGTGCTCTTAAGCACCACCAAAAACTTTTATATCGTCGGGATAATCGCAATAATTTGATATCGCCTTGATACGATTATATCGCAACCAGCACCCCGCGGCTTACACACTGATACCGCGGTTAAGAAATAACGAGGTTTGATAAAGGGTGGGGAAATTTAAGAACATACTCCAAGGAAGCTGGAGAACTCGTTAACTTTTTTTTTGTTTACTTCATTTCATTTTTTTTATACAAAGTACGCAAGGGGAATAACTTTTTCATGTGTTATGTGAATTTTTTAGTGTTTACGAAATTAGTTCGTGGATATGTGTCAGCAAATGCGTGATTTATTGATGGACTTTGCATGGTCGGATCTTAGACTTGATCTACTAGATGTCTAAAGTCTGCCGCTGATCAGCCGTCGGGCCGCATTTGCTGTCGGCTCATTGACATTTGGGTCTGATCTACTACTGGCTGACCTGACTTACTGTCGTGCCTGATCTACTGTCGCTATTTCTGGACTGTCGGGCCTCATTGCCGCATTAAATAAACTGAACTACTGAAGTAGTTACGTCCGCTTTTAGTCAGCCCATAAAAAAAATTCGAAATCTCGCTGATAAAAAAATTTAATTTACTGTCCGTTAGTAAAAATAAATCCTAAGACAATTAAAATGTGTAAAATAAATAAATCAAAGACATAACTTGTGAAGTGAGTGATAAATAAACTTGTAAGATGGATTATTCGTATTTGAATCAAGCGGCGGCAGCGGCGGCCGCGGGATTCGAAGCATCGAGTTGCGCTCTGGCTACTGACATGCAATGCGGATACGGGGACTTGGGGTCTTGCTCCCAAATGAGCCAAGCGGCTTATCGGTATACTGCCGCGAGGGCCGCCGGGTACCCGGGTAATTCCGCGGGAGGAGGAGCCAACAGTGGGCCCACGCTAGCCGGTCACCACGCGACACATCCTCATGCCCATGCGCATCATCCGGCCCATGCTACTCCGTGCTCCGTAATGGCAGCTAGGACCCAAGATGTCCATCGACATGCCGCTTCTATTTTTAATCAGTCTATCAATCTTCAAAGTAAGTATTTATATTTATATTTATCTTTATACTTAAGTAAATCTCACTGTGTTTTATTCAAGTAGATAAATACATTTATAGTCAGACGATAAGAGAAGAGCCGTCAGCGGTTTTGTAATTTTTATCAGAGTACGACGACAAGATGGCACTGAAAATCAATGTATCCTCCTCTCTTACCCTCACTCATTGCTATGGTTACATCCCCTCTTATCCAAGATATATACATGCATATACATATATATATATATATATACATTTGCGGTTAATTTATTTACAATAATCATACAACTACTTTTCAATTATTTTTTATCCTCGAATCATTTAATCGAAGCTTGTCTACATGTCATCTATTTACTTATGCACAGGAAAAAAAGGATTTCTTGGCGTTAAAAATTTTCACTCGCCCCGGGAAATTTTTTTTATTATGAATTGAAAACGAAAATTTTTTTGGAGCGAGTAAAATTTTTCTTGCGCCAATAGGGTGGCCACGAACCGGGAAAACGGGGATTTATCAGGGAATTTAATGCAACCGGGAAATGTCAAGGAATTTCGAAAAGTATCCGGAAATTAAATTGTAACAGTTTAAAATTTTAAAAATTTTAAATTATACACTAGTTATAAAAATTAAGGGATATTAAAAAAATTTCAAATTTTAAAGTGATTTTCAACAGATTGTAACTCGAAGAAAAATGGTCTAACGACAAAAACAAAAAAGGCAAATTGTAGCTTCACGTGTCTAGTTTTCTGATCTGGTCTTTAAATTTTTTTATTGTGTGCGGTTCTGGAGTAATCCTAAGAAAACTATCGAAAAAGAAATTTACCAAATTTTCGCTCGTCTTAAAAACGGTCTTCGAGCTTCAATAAATTTTTTTGCGATAATTATCATTGATTTTTGATTGCTCCGGAACCGTGCAGCATAAAAAATTTAAAGACCCAGATCAGAAAACTAGACACTTGAAGCTACAGTTTGACTTTTTGTTTTTATTGTACGACCATTTTCCTTCGAGTTACAAACTGTTGAAAATTACTAAAAAATTTGTAATTTTTTAATATCCCTTAATTTTCGTAACCAGTGTATTTTGAATTTATTTAAATCATAAAATTTCTTATTAAATATTTTAACTTATACATTTTTAACATCGAATAATCAAAAGTAGGCAATATTAATTTATTTTATTACCCTTTTTTCAGTTTCTCGCATGATTTAATTATTAAAAATGAAAATATAATAAAAACTTTAAATATCTAAATGATACGAATAAAATTTCTAAATCAGGGAAAAATGTGAAAAACTCTACTGGAAAACCGGGAAATATCAGGGAATTTTGAAATCATTTCTCTGTGGCCACCCTGGCCAAGAAATCCTTTTTTTTCTGTGTATGTTATAAAATATCACTTATATACTTGTAAAAAAAACTATCAATAGTAATGTGAAGATATATATTTTAATTTAGGCGGTCTTGGATACAAAGCCTACACAACTCATGACGGATTAGCTGAAAAAAGAAAACAACGACGGATACGGACGACATTTACATCCGCCCAGTTAAAAGAACTCGAGCGGGCATTTCAGGAGACGCATTATCCTGATATTTATACGAGAGAAGAAATCGCTATGAAAATTGATCTCACGGAAGCCAGAGTACAGGTAATTAATTTTTTATTCAAAATATTTTTTTTATTAATAACTGACGTATAATTTATCGGATAAAAAATTTTAACCGGCCGCGGGAAATTTTTTTGAGCAAAAAAAATTTGTTTAAAGTTTTGAGCCCTGGAAAAAAATGTTGAATAAAAATATCGAATTTTATTTTTATTTTTTTTGTGAGAGCGAAGATCTATTTCCGAGACGTCTAATGCAATTAAATTACCCTCTTACACTAGTACCCATGGACAGGTAGTGTCTTGTGATCTGATGGATTACATTGCCCGTTGCTCTTGACAGATTATCTTGGCCTACAAGGGTTGCAACGTCTGAGCTAAAGCCAAGCTGTAAAAATAATAAAATAAAACCTACTATACATTTTACATCCAGACACTTTGCTGATGTATCTCAATTATCTAAACAAGAGCTGGGTAATTAATAAGAAATTAATTAATGACTGAAAATAAAAAAATTATGAGGAAAATTTTTCTATCATTTACCGGGAGAGTTAAATTTGAAAATTGATAGGAGCGATGTATGGAGGATCCATTAACGAGGCTGGATTGGGTATAAATCAATTAGACGAATGTCACGACTAGCTCTGGTACTGTGACTACCGGGTAGACAGGAGATAAATGAGAGGAGTAAATCCAGGACTAGTGAGTTTAATATTCCGTCGGTAGTATGATGATCATACAATGGATGGATGCAGTTTTGACTGAGACTGGTACTGAACTTGTGCCTGAGGTTTACTTACTAATCTCAATATCTCGTATTTTATCTTCGAGCTCGAGTTATTACTGTTATTATTACAAATAGTGTGTAATGCAGTGCTGGTGCAGGTGCCGAGGCGGTGGGCGATGGGCGATAGAATCACACGGATCTTGATATATAATCTGATTAAAAACGTCAACCAGACGGAACCGTAAAATTAGATCCCCAGTGATGTATACATCATTAAGTGCTCCGGTCCTGCCGTCAGGATATCTATATTCTAGATATATGGATATATATTTCCATTCACATAATTATTCTCAGACTTGAGTTATACCGATTTCATATTGTCAAAATTTAATTTAACTTCCTTTCATAAATTCACGTAAATTTCTATTTTTAAATATTATGTCTACTTAGTCTAAGAAATCGGGAGTGAATTCGGATTTTATTTAAGTCCGAATTCACTCGGGGTTCTGGAGTATAAAAAAATCACTCCGCATATGGAGTAAATGGGGAGTTTGTTTTTCCAGCGGAGAATTTCGGAGTGATCTGGATCTTATTTGAATCCGCCTGAGTCGAAACACAAATTCTAGTTTAGTCCTTAAAAACCTCAATTCCTTTGATGTTTTATTTGTCGCCCAGAAAGTAATTCTACTATAGTACTCAAAATCCTCAATGATAACTATGAGGTCTAAATGCAAATAATTTATCGATTTTAAATATAATTAAGTCCTCAAAATCCTCAATGAATGAAAAGTTATAATTCGGACTTTGAAAAATTTTAGATACAAAAGGGAGGGGAGAGAATACGTCGAATGAGACTTTTGAGGTTCAAATGTGGATAAAATTATTCCTGTACGTTTTGAGTATTTTGAGGCTCTAATCCAGATCATGTTATTCCAGTTTAGTCCTCAAAGTGGTAAAATGTGTCGTAACTACTACTTTGAGGACTAAATTAGGATAACTTTCTATGCTGTTGTCAATCTTAAAATTCTAATTTGATCCTCAAAAACCTCATTGAGAACTTTGAGACTTAAACCCAAATTTGTTTTTTGACTCGAGCGCATTCACTCCAAATTGGAGTTTCAATATTGAAATAAACTCCGCTTCGGAGTAAATTTCACTCCGAGGGGAGTAAACAAAGAAAGTCATTCACTCCGCATTCACTGTGGATTCAATCCGCGTTCACTCCGCTAATTTTTTACAGTACAGAAAAAAAGGAATTTTTGCGCCAAAAAATTCGTTTTTTTCTGTGTATAATAAATCAATAAAATTCTATAGTTTATTTTAAATTGAGTGAGAAAATATTTTTAACATGATGAATATTTTTGTTTCGAAATTTGTAACATAAAAAATCGTGATTAAGAATAAAAATTTTTGTATTAAAAAAAATAAGTCGAAGTAATTGAAAAATGAAATTGTTAATAACAATAAAGGCCTTGAATATATTATATATTTACAGTGATTGTTATGAAAACTGACATTAGGCACCACCACATCAGATTATTAGAGCCGTATTATAAATTTTTTAGTACTTGCGGTCTTACGAGCAGCCTAGACTACTCTAGTACATAAAGGCCGCATTACATGCCCAGTACATTCGACTCACGTACTAAATACATTTAATTTCATTTAAATTTACCTTAAACTACAATTTAATTTCACAATAAATCCAAATTTACTATCTTCGCTGCACAAATAAATAATTGATAGTCATTTTTAAGCCCGCCCGTAATTATTTTTCTTATGTAGATCTAGAAGATCTATGGAAATCTAAATAGATCTTGATATGAATGTTGACCTAAAATTTCAATTAATTCAATTATTTGTAAATGAAAAAAAATTCTTCAAATAAAAGATTTAAAAAAAAAATTAGATCTGCGCTTAAGTTTGAATTTTTGTATTTAGATCTAGAAGATCCATGGAGATCTAAATAGATCATGATAACAATGTTGACCTACAATGTCAATTACTTCAATTATTTTTTAATTAAAAAAAAATTCTTAAGATAAAAAATCTGTCAAATTAATTATTAAATTAATTTCCTGCTTCGACTCTTATTAATTTATTCAATTGTCAATGATTGAAAAAAAAAAAAAGACAACGGAAATGAAATATCTTCTAAAGACAACCGGAAATAAAATAATTAAACTAAAATATAAAAATCCTCAAGTTGGATATTCAAATCAAATGTTATAATTTGAATTAATTTACCATAAGTAAACTAATATAACAAAAATAATTTCATTCATTGAAAGATTTAAAATTTATTAGATTTATACTTTAATAGTTAAATCCATCGATAGCGTAATTGAATAATTAATTACAATAAATTATTAAAATTATCATTTCCTTTAGTAATTTATTTTTAAAAAACCCTCGTTTAAAATATTCATTTAATCACTCAAGAGTCAATGAAGTTTTACTCCTTTATTATTATTATCATTATTTTTGTTAAATAATATAAATATATACCAGTTTGATGAATCGGTTTTTCAGTTTAATAATATATGGAGAGACAAGATATTAAAAGAGTTAATAAATCAATAGGCGACTTAACACTGGGTCACAAGTTATATAAATACAACATATACATATATATGTTTTTGTATTATGCATGTAGGGTGTAATAATATATGATCGTAATGCAATATAATTCACATTAAACGACTGATTGATGATTTTATACGGCAGTAACAAGTGAACAAGACCAACAAAGACGGAGATATAAATTGCGATTGGAATAAAATGAAGGAGATTAAAATTACTTCTCATGAGTGAATGACTCACGATTGAATTTGCGTTTGTGAGAAATTATTTTAGCAATATATGTATGGTAGTATTTTAATGTTATGTTTGTTAATGCATGTGTGGGGTGATCGTACGTCAGAGAGTAGCGCAGCGTGATGCCGGCACGCGTCAATGGGATCTCGGTGTCACTACGACGCTATGGTGTAATTCAAGGGGTCAAGGGGTCGACCACGGTATTATATGTCGAGTGCGTTATTACATTCAGATACCTCGTGTAGTATATATGTGTTTATATTATATATAAGTAGATAAATATATTGGACGAGTGGCATGTATCCAATTTACGAATGAGTACTTTGGTAATCAGACTATTTATCGTCGATTAAATTTATTTAATTTTTTTTTTTTTGAAAATTTAGTTAATTAAAACGAGCAACCTGCAGTCACTACACTGATAAAAAAGTTGACTTGATTCAAGAACGAAAATCTTGAACCAAGAATATCATTTTGAAGAAAATGATATTCTTGAGTCTTCTCATTTTCTTCAAAATGATATTCTTCAGTCAAGAGAAAAAATTCTTGAGCCAAGAGAAATTTACTTGAACCAAGAATAATTTCTTGGCTCAAGAATTTTTTCTCTTGACTCAAGAATATCATTTTCTTCAAAATGATATTCATGGTTTAAGATTTTTGATCTTGAATCAAGTCAACTTCTTTATCAGTGTACATGACTGCTCAAATATCACTATTAAATTTATAAAATACGCAGAAAAAAAGGATTTCTTGCCGCAAAAAATTTTAATTTGCACCAAGAAATTTTATGCATTATCAATTAAATACAAAAATTGTCTTGGGGCGAGAAAAGATTTTTTTGGTCAAGAAATAATTCCTTGCACCAAGTAATTTTTTCTAGTTCTAAATAAATTCTTGTTTTCAATTCACAATGCAAAAAATTTATTGGGGTAAGTAAAAATTTTCTTTAGGCGAGAAAAGATTTTTTGCACACTTTTTTGGCTTTGGATAAAAATCTGTCATTTTGGAATAAGTAACGCGATATAAATAATATAGCTATATATTCAGTGGCATTCAGTCATATTTAGTGACAGAATAATTAAAGTATTAATTTATTTAAAGAAAATCAAAACGATCGTCTCTTTTTCTCGCGTAATTTAAATGTGATTCGAATGCTATAGATAAATCTATTTATCTCAATACTTGGAAATTAAAAAGAGTTTAAACTATGAAAAGGAATAAATTCAAGTCAAGACCTATCTAATGATACCAGTTTCAATAACATTAACTAATTCTATCATATAGATATGGCGGGAACAAAATTTTCCTTATTTTCTTAATAATATAGATATAGATAACAGATTTTTTTTTTGTTGAAAATTTTTTTTTGAGGTGCGATGACTTCAACTTTTAATTTAAAAATCAGCAAATATTTTTTTGTTAAGATTATTTGAATAAAAAATATGAGACAAATATGAAAAAAATGTAGTGTAAAAATATGACATAAATTTTTGAAAATTTATCATAAATGAAAAATTTTTTAATTTTAATTTGATTAAAAAAATTTTTAAATTTCTGTTGTTATTTAAAAGTTTACAGTAAACGTAAAAATTTAAATTAACAAACATTATTTTAAAAAATTATCCGAGAGAAAAATATTTCTGCATAAAATAAAAATAAAAAGAAATAATTATTTAATCGCCGAAAATTAACGACAACATCCGGCGAACGTCTAGCAAAATAAAATAACAAAAAACAAGATAAAAGTGTAAAAGATAAAAGTCCATAGCGAGAAAACGGGAAAAGCGTTGTTAGCTTTTCTCTGGACTCTTCAATTTATCTTTCTCGCTCCCTTTTGTATTTGGGTTCTCTGTGATGCTGCTGTGCCGGCTCCCAGCTTCCTGCTCCCAGCTCTCGACTCTCGGCTTTGGCTCTACCAGCAGTAACAGGACCAGAAACAGCAGGGATGACTGATACACAAGGGGGTTACACTTGTGTGTTATATATGTGTGCAAGTGTACCTCGGGTAATTGCGAGTTCCATGTAGATCCACTTACAGTGATTAAAAACCGTCCTGTCGAGCATCATCCCGACACTATTGCCACGAAAAGTAACGTCGTTCTGCTTCCTGCATCTTCTGCTACACTTGTTTGTGTACCAACACTCCCTTATATTTCATCCTACTATATCTTTATTCACACACATACATTTACAGTGAATCTAACTATATATAAATCGTATTTAGAATGTCTATGTAACGATCTTTAACTCAGTATCTTATATATAGACGTTACAAACTTTTACATTATCATTTTATTTTTCTCTCAATTATTTTACTTTTTTTTTCTCATCCGTAAATTCATCAGCTTAATTAAATTGTCTCCATTCTATACATAGTCCCAACTTTTCCCGATCTTTGTAACTAATACTACTTCCTGTATATGTGTATATATACATATATATATGCATGGTATGAGTCTGCTTTTAATTAGCCGATTACTTTGTTCGATCAATATAAAAGTTACTTAAATATAAAATACTATTAATTTTCTTACTGTTGTCCTCGATAATAATTATTTAGTTTTATTGCATTTGAACCTTTTAGAATAATTAATTTTTGTTTACTTTGTTTTTATTTTTTAAAGAAAATTTTTTAAATGCAGCGAAATGTCAAGAGTGTACAGAGAATTTTTTGATAAAATTTACCCTAAAATTTAGAGTAAATCCGGACCGAAAATGAAAAACATGTAGAAAAAATAAAAACTAGTACCTATTGTTTTATTTTTTAGTTAAAAATTTCTCGAAATTGAGTGTTTTTTACTCCATAACTGAAAAATATCTAGAGTAATTATTTATCTTGGCCCCATTTTACTTACAATTAAAGAGTAAAATTGATCACAGAAAAAAATGATTTCTTAGCGGAGAAATTTTTTCTGGCCTCAAAAAAATAGTATATTACATACCTAGGCCAGTAAAATAAGAAAAGTCTCAGAGCACATGTAATTGTTGGCCGAGGCGAAGCCGAGGTTGACAAACATGTGGTCTGAGGCTTTCTTTTTTACTGGCCAAGGTGCGTATACTATTTTTCTGCTCGACAAAGCCGGAAAGTTGCAACTTCGTTCAGGGCAGCGGCCCGAAAGTTGCCACTTTCCGGCCGGAGGGCAGAAAAATTTTTTTTTTCAATTCATGATGATATAAATTTTTTAGAGGCGGGTAAAATTTTTTGTACCAAAAAATCTAGTTTTTTCTGTGTAACATTTGAGTTTAATATTTTAAATTCAGTTAAATAAAAAAAAAAAATCATTGTCTGTTTTGTTAATTTTTTTTTTTTTTTTTTTTACGGTAGAGTACAATGTAAATCACGACGTAATTGGGCTTGGAAATCTTAGTAATGTAATGTAAATATGTATACGCCTTAGGCGGCTAATCTGATCAAAAGGGTTATCCACAAAATCAAATACTAATATAAAAAAATAACAAGAATTTCAGATAAAGAAAATCCTTAAATTTATTTAAAAGTAATATTTATTTTTTTTTTTTAAGATGGTTAATTTCCACTGTAAAAAATTGGGAGTGAATACGGATTTTATTTCAATCCGAATTCACTGTCACGGAGTGTTACAAAAAAATTTACTCCGCATATGGAGTAAATAGGGAGTTTTTTTTAGAGGAGTGATTCGGAATGACGCGGATTTTATTTAAATCCACTTTCACTCCGAGTCGGATTTTTAAAATTTAAATAAATTTCAATTCGGAGTAAATTTCACTTAGATAAAATATTTTTGCTTAGATAAAATTTCGATTAGATAAATATACAGTCATCCGCTCCGCACTCACTCCGGATTTAATCCTCGTTCACTCCACAAATTTTTTACATATCAAAAAATCTTAGATTTGAATTTACCACACAATTTTCATATCATTTTCTTCCATTAAGTTTGAATACTCGTTTTTATTGATGGGTACACATTCTCCATAAAAAAAACCCTTCATCTGACATTCAGCATTTCCACAGCATGGTATGAATGAGACACACTGTAATAAAATTTCAAAAAATATATAATTCATTAAATTTTTATTTTTTTTCCGCGTTAAATCAGAATTTTTTTTTTTCACTTGATAATTTTTAATTAAAAATTTGTTAAAAAATTATTATTTTTTAAAACTTACCGCCGTTCCCACGTCTGAACAGAATCCATCGGCACTTCTAATTATTGCCATGATCGCGAAAGCCAAAAAAATAATTATCAGCGTTTTTGACATTTTTTTAAAAGTGTTTTCCTAGAAAAAAAATATATATATATATTATTATATAATAAAAATAATAAAATATGTAGCACTTACAGTTGCTTGGACGTCTTATTCGATGAAATCGATAACATATTTATGAGAATGAGAATTAGTTGTTTAAATGACGTCAATTGGTTCACAAGTACTTATATAGTCATTAAAAAAGGCTGTTTAAATATTAATAGAGTTTGTGTTTGACGTCTGCAGAATTTATTAAGAAATCGTGTAGTAAAAATTATTGTTTTTTTTTTTAATGTAAAAATTGACGAGTGTTCGATAACAGTCATAGGACATCGGTGGGGATTTTTATACCGATGAAAAATAATGACGTGTAGTAAATATTTAATGATTTAGAGTTCAGGTAAAGTAGGTAGCCTTAATACATAAATTAACAATGACTACTTTCATTTTAAAATAAAATGTAAATTTATACTTGTTACGTAAGTTTATATAAAAATTAAAGTAGTGTTTAAATTTTTATAGAATGAAAAAAAAACTTTTAGTGGACAGTCGATTTTGCCAAAAAAAATTCTTTTAATAAAAACTGTCCGAAGTATGGAAAAGTTCAAAGTTGATGCTGAATTATATAAATAAATCGTCAATGAATAAATAAAATATGTCATATTTTCTTGTGCTTATATATTTTTAAATAATGGAAAATGCAAACAATAATTATAAACTTTAACTTTCCTTCATATCAAATCAGTTAATAAATGAATGAAAAATACAAACTAATTTCGTGTAAAAAATTTGTCGAGTGAAAGCGTATCAAATCCGGATGTTTTTTTTTATTTAATTCCCTCGGAGTGAATTCCCATATAAAGTCACCGAGCTTCGAAATTTTCCTATAGATCGGCCGATGCCTGGTTTGCAATGATTGGCCAATAAATGGCTAACTATACTGGCCCGTGCATGGTGAATCATTGGCAGCCGTCTTTTTGCTTATAAAAACGGCGCAAAATTAACCGCCGTTCGTTGGTTTGATCGAGTGCTCTTGATACCAAGCTTTGGCCGATGATTGATTGCCACGATTGGCCAATGCTTGCGACTGCCATGCTTGGCATACCGTTATCATCCGATATTTAGCCGATCTTCGGCCGATGCTTCAAAATTGGCAGCCATTCACGACCCAGTAATGAGCCGATTCTTTTTTTTGTATGGGTTTTACTCTGAAGGGGAGTTGATTTCAATATTAAAACTCTGAATCGGAGTGAATGCGAATTTAAATAAAATCGAGATCACTCCGAAATCACTCGGCTGTAAAAAAACTCCTTATTCATTCCACAAGCAGAGTAAATTTTTTTAAAACACCGTGACAGTGAATTCGGATTTAAATAAAATCCGAATTCACTCCCGATTTTTTACCGTGCATAGTAATCATGAACCTTAAAAATAATTTAAAACTAATAAAAGTCAAAAATATATCACAGATGTACGAAGGTTTATTTAATTTATTAAGCCGACACAAGAAAATACTCGTGACGTTTATAAACATAAAGTCGTGTAGTTGGTAACTGCGGCTTATAGAGCTTCGATTAAATATTTATCCACCAAGAGGACATCTGTCACCCTGTCCGATGTCTTCTTTTCCTAGCGAGATATTCTTACACAGCTTTCTCCGTCCCCCTTTACTTTTAGACACATTCGCATCCTCCCTTATCCCTTCTCTCTTCTCCCTTCTATATCCGTATTCAATTTAGTTGCACCGTACACCCTATACTACACACATCTAACGCCTTGTTAAATTTTATTTAACCCCTGTATTTATTCAACATTAACGCCAGCCGTGTGACTAAACAGGGGGCTCATGTCCTCATAGACTTGTTGTCAGTCTGGGGTCTGGGGTCTGGAGTCTGGTGTTTTTCCAGTTTAACAATTGAATACATTTGTAAACAGTACTGTTCATTATTAGCATCATGAATATACACCAAACTAATCTCCATTAATTCTGTTTGTATATGTATATATATTTATTTATTGCGTCCACTCAATACTCGTTTTATTTTTAAATAAAAGTATTTATAAAAAATTAATTGCTAATTTTTTTAGACTAAAAAAAAAAATACTGAATTTTTATCAAATGAAGAAACAGTTGTAGAGAAACGAAACCGGTGTCGCGGCTAATTCGAATGAGCAGACTCAGAAATAACTAGAGAAGAGACGAGAAGAGTAGAGGAGAGGAGAGACAAGAGGCAGGAGTTAGGAGGTAGAAAGCAGAAAGCAGAAGCTAAAACGAATGATAAAAATCCAATAGCTGGTGTTTGCAGTCCGGAAAGGGCAATCACGTTCGTCATGGTGTACTATCCCTACTACTGTAAGCCTGGATGCTATTGCTCAGCAACCCTGTTGGATTGTCCTGACAGCGTGTTGGGTAGGCCGCCCTCATCCACCCTTCCTGCTCCGCCCCTCGTCGTTTTTCTTTCTCTCTCTATATACTGTACACATATATATAGATATATAGATATATATGTGTCTGTATGTATGTGAAGTTACCGGTCTCGTATCTGCTGTCTGCTGGTATCCACCCCAAGTTGATTCCCTCTCTGTCTGTTAGATTCGCGCACTAGCAGACCCGTCGGACTAACGGTAGAGCAAATAAATCCGCTACTTTAACATGCAGGTCACCGTCGTTTCGTTTGTTTTATTTGTTAAATATTTCATTTGCCAACTAGAACCAATTACGAGCTAGCATCCAGTCCGGCTTTCTGTACCCGACCGAGTGTCCGTTAAAATTTTTCTCTGCTCATTGCTAATTTTTTTATTTTTACTTATTTTTAAATTTAAATTTCAAAACACCTTTTTATTAACATAATTATTTATTTTTAATTACCAGGTGTGGTTCCAAAATCGGCGAGCCAAATTCCGGAAACAAGAACGCATGGCTCAGCAGAAATCAAGTAGTCAAAACTCGGTTGGTGTTGACAGTGGAGCATCCAGTCCGATACAAAATAGTGTTAAGGCTGAAAGCAGGTCTCCAAGAAGTCCGGCAACACCTGTAGGTTCAAATAGTCATTTGTCGTCAACGGAAGTTAAGCCGTTGGCAAATCAAAATTTACTGAGTATTAAACAGCAGCACAGTGACTCTCACAATGAAAATTCATCAAATGGTGCCGGACGTGGTAGTGCTAGTGGAGGGGGAGGAGGTGGGGGTGCTGGAAGTGGAAGTGGAAGTGCTGGTGGTGGAATCGGTGCCTGGGGATCATGCAGTCCTCGGTCTTTTTCTACGACACTACCCCCCTATTTACTTGATCCTCTTCCCCTTAAAACTGCAAATTTATATTAAAAAAAAAAATAATAATAATTATTATTATTTATTAAGAGAGATCAATGCAATTTAAATTTTTATTTAAATTACTGTCCATTAAATAATTGTGTACATAGACGGGTATTATTATTTAAAATTTTTAAATATTATTGATATGCACAATTGTTGCATCTGAATACTGCGATTTAATGTAATGAGTTATCATAAATTTATGTTAGTTAAGTATTAATTGTGATATTCGTGGTGTGGAATACCACGGATTTAAGTCGAACATATATATGTATAAATATATATTTGGATTATACAGGGTGCAAGGGTGTCCTGCGTTGATCACAACGTCCATTTTTTTTTTCTTAGTAATTAAAGTTTAATTTTTTTAAAGACGATGGTGAGTTATGATTTTATGAGCAATGGAAGTACGTAGTCATCCGTGCACATATTAAATTAATTATCATTATTATTGTATCAATAAAGTGTGAATGAAGTAAATATTAAAAAAATAAAAACTTGTACATTTGTTGCTATAAATATATGACATCGGTGTTTTATACGTTTGTTTACGATTATTTATGAACTTACCGTACTTTTTTTTTTAAACTTTTACAGAAAAAATGGATTTTTTGGCGCGAGAAAAATTTTGAATTATGAAATTAAGGGACCACTAGTGTGACGGTCTGAAAAAAAAAAAAGATTTTTGGGAATTTTTTTAGGGAAAACTACTGGATGGAATGTTTTAATGTTTTAAGGATATATTTGTGGATATATAATAAATATAAGATAAAATTTGTGGACCAAAAAATTGAAAATTTAGCGAATTATTCGCAATCTTCCAAGGCTCCAAAAAAATGTCCCCCTACTGCTGCAGTGACTTTCAAAGTGGATGAAATAAAAAAAATAAAAAAGTTTATTGAACTTGAAGGTATTTTCTGTACCATGACCCTCGATCAAAAGAAAAATTGAAATATAAGAAAATGGCGGAATTTAAAAAAAAAAGTTTCAAATTTCGCGCGAAAATTTGATGATTTTTGGCCTGGCAAAATTACATTTTCTATTCGATGGAAAAACTGGAGGTTCGTGGTATGGAGAAACATATAAAAGAAGCTGCAATAAGAATCAAATCGATTGGATGATTTGTCTTCGAGTGATAACTGCAGCAATTTTGAAAAATGTATTTTGGAGAACCGATGCGCGGCTGCTCTTCGGCCCTGATTAAAAATACTCATTGAAAAGTATTGAAAAAGATGAGGATTGAATGCTTTTGAATACTTCCTATACCACAAGGTTTTCATCTGGACATAAAATTAATACTTTTCAATCATATTGAATCTAAAAATAATATAAGAATTTCCCAACTTCCAAAGAATTGAAAAAGATTCCTCGTCAATAACAAAAAAGTTTCAAATTTTAGGGTTACGAGTAGCATTGAAAAAAATTCGAATAAATTGACAGTTTTCAATCTTTCTAAATCTTCCTCAATACCAAAATAGTTCCATATTTCGAATTATGACTTGAATTGAAATAAATTGAAATGAATTCACATTTTCGAATCTTTCTGAATCTTTTTCAATAGCAAAATAGTTTCACATTTCAAGTCAAGTGTAGGATTAAAATAAATTGAGAATCTTTAATTTTTCTGAATCCTTCTCAATACGAACATAGTTCCATATTGGAAGGTATTATTGAAATGATGAAAGATTGAATTCTTTTCAACACTCTTGAATTCCATTATAAGAATTAGAAAGTATTCAAATGATCGAAATTTCAATTCCATTTAATATTTTTAAAAATCTCCGTATGGATTGAAAAGAATTTAAATAATTTTCAATGAGTATTTTTAATCAGGGAGACGGCTGTTACTCAAAAAAACTAATTGAGATGTGCACTGGAAATTTTACTGTTATTTTCGACGCTATAGACTATCGGATTTTGGGGAAAAAAAAAATGATTCTTTCAAAATTCCACACTAATATAAAAATTTGCCCCAGAAAATTTTCGTTTTAAATAAATACTGCAAAAAATTTCTTAGGGCAAGTGGAAATTTTTTTGGGTCAAGTAAAAATCTTTTGCGCCGAGAAATTTTTTTTTCTGTGTAAAAAAAAAAAAAATTTATTAATTTTTCAAATTTGAATTTCACAAATTTTAATATAAAAAATTAGTCAAAAAGTTTTTTTTCTCTTAATTTTTTAAAAGGACAAATAAACAGGAAATAAAAATGAATAATAAATATGTAAATTTTAAATCTTATATTTATTGAAAATATTTTTAAATCTTTATTTATCGTAATACACAATAAAATTAATCATTTTAACATAAAATAATAATAATAACGTTAATTTAATAATTAATAATATTTAGTATATTATTTTTAATTATAACCGTGTATTAAAACGCGCACTAAATTACGTTATTAATTTCGTAACGAATAAAATATCCGCGAGCTAAATCAATATAATTAAAAAAAAAGAAAATAAATAAATAAAAAAAAATAACAAATACCCGATGTATATCCAAGGTAAGTAATTTTATTGAAACATGGATAAAAAGTTCAGGTATTGTTTGTTTGCTCTCGGCATTTTGACGTTCAATTATTGTACAAAATAAAACTCGTCTCTTTTTTTTTATTATTTATTTTTAAAACGTTCGTTCGTATTGACACAACTAAATAAAATATTTTATTTTTTTACCCATCGATAATTTTTAAAATAAATTTTTTTTTTTATTAAATTATCAATCAAATTCAGCGAAAATTAATAAATCATATATTGATATTTAAATTAATAAATAAAATTTTTAAATTATTAATTAATTAATTAATTAATTAAAAATAAAATCGTCTTGTTCGTCTCGCTGTTAACTCGAATCCGCGGTAACCTGACGATTATTTAAATATCTAGTTATCGTTGGCTCATTACTTATTTATTAATTAATTTAATGAAAACCGATTTATAAACAGAAAAAAATAATGAAAATAATGAAGATTAAATAATTATAATTATTATTATGATTATAATAAATAAATAAATTAAGCCATCGTTAAAGTACCGGCGCCCATACCAAAACCAACACCACGTGGTCCAAATTTACGTCCATAACATCCGCGACAGTAGATGTCACCGTCAGGTCCGTCATTAAGATTTGTCGAGTCTAATGAACGATGGCAGGCACCACAACTGAAACAACGTTTGTGCCAAAGTCTGTCCTTGGAGATCATTTGTTCGGCAGCATAAACTGGGTAACCGCAACGTGAACACCCGTGTCCATCGGTACTTTTTGTGCCCAATTGTGGTTTTGAGTCAATGCTGTAAATTTAAAATGTCAATATTTTATTTCAATTAAAATAATTTACTTGATATTTTTAAAAGTAATTGAATAGTCGCTTACAATGAAGGTGCGCCGTCGCCGTTAGTCGATGTCAGAGTTGGAGTGTGACCAAATCCAAAGCCTTTGGGTCCAAAGAGTTTGCCGTAACACGAGCGACAGTGAATCTCCTTGTCAGGTCCATCGCAAGCGAGCATTGAGTCTAAAGGCCGATGACACTCGGCACAGTTGAAACATTTTTTGTGCCACATTGTCCCTTTGGCAAGTTGTTGCTCGGCAGCGAATACCATTCCACCGCATCGGGGACAGCCCTGACCTGCTGGTGCTTTTATTGAAGTTGTATCTGGGCTAGCGAATGGTCTACTTGCTGAGATTTGTTCTTCTCTATATATTTATAAATCGTTTTATTTTTATTTAAATATATATATACATATAAAAATAATCATGGTGACCACAGGTTTTTGAAACTTAAATTCCCGGGCTTTTACAGGTACTCCAGTAAAATAATTTTAAAATTCCCTGACCATATGTAGTAATATTGAATCATTGGAAATATTTATTTAATTCAAATAAAATGGTATAAGTCAGTTCAATAAATAATCGATCATTGCCGTACGGAAAAAGTATATATCCGCATATATACACTGTGAAAAATTCCCAATAAATTTTACTATTGGTGCATAGAAACACCGGACTATAAGAAAACTGATTCATAATTTACAAGTGTCCCATAGTAAATGTATGCGCAGACTACACGATTGTGGCCTATGCACATACGTTTACTATGGGACACTTGTAAATTTTGAATCAGTTTTCTTATAGTCCGGTGTTACTATGCACCCATAGTCAAATTTGTTGGGAATTTTTCACAGTGTATGGGCAAATCTAAATATATGCCGCATATATGAGACATATACTCAATTTTGCCCGTAGATGTCCCGGCTATATACTTTTTCCGTACGGGAATGTTCATAGGTTTTTTTTATTTATTGAATGCATAATTTTTATTTTTTATTTTAAATCTGTTCTTGTATTAATTACTTACTCTGTAATAAAATATAAATGAACTTTTCGTTTTCTAACAGCCTTTTTAATTATCGGCTTTATTTTTTCGCTATTGGAATCAATACAAATTTTTTTCAAGGCGGTATTACAATCGCATTCGCGCCGCGCTACTTTTTGAACAGTTTTGACAGAAAAAAAAAAATTTATGGGATTTTTTCAGTCAAAAGAAAAAAAAAGTAAAAATTTTCCAGCTTTGTGACGAAATTCCCTGACTTTCCCTGATTTTTCCAGTATATTTATAATTCCCTGACATTTCCAGGTTTTTCAGAAATGTGGCCACCATGAATAATAATTTAAAAACTTACGTAAGACCATCAGTTTGTAAAAATCCAGATCCACAAGCAAATCCATAACCATGAGGTCCCCATTTTTTTCCATAACAAGTTTTACAGTAAACGTCTTTATCAGGACCATCGCAAGCTATTATCGAGTCAAGTGTTTTCGAACAATCGTGACACTTGAAACATTTTCTGTGCCACTCGCGACTTTTCGCTAGAACTTGTTCCGCGGCGAACACTACGCCCCCACAACGAGGACATCCTTTTCCTGGCGGTGCTTTTATGCACGCAGTGTCCACCACTGTAGTGCGTGGGGCTGCATCGCTATTTTTTTTCAAATAATATACATATGTTATTATTATTGATAATCGATCGAGTACCGATTAAATTCTTTATTGAAATTCAAAAACTGGTACATGCATTTTTAAATTTGTTTATTTTACATCAAAGTAGGTAATGCCATTAGTAACTTTTTTTTTTTAATTAACCCAAAATAAAATTGAAATTTTTTAAAATAATGAAGGGATGCAGCAATAGCATTAAATAAGCAATTTTTCAAATTATCAATAAAAGTAATTTTTTTGGTTACAAAAAATTTTAAATTAATGGACAAGGATAATTAAGGATTATGAAGGACAATTAAAAATATTAATATTTCCCGTGTAAAAAACATTTCGAAAGACCGTTGACTATTTTAAGCTTCAAATTGTGACACAACTTTTTTTAAACTTTTTAAAATTCAAAGGAAAAATCAATGATTGAAAGGACTATCAAAATACAGTAAAAAAAGTTGAGAAACCGGTCAAAGTCTGATTTCTGAGGCCGTATTTTGCACTGGAAAAATATCACAAAATTTATCATTTTTAATGAACACAAAAAAAGGATTTTTTGGCGAGAAAAATATTTTGGATTATGAATTGAGGACAAAAATTTTTTACGACTCGAAAAAATTTCTCAACATGAAAATTTTTGTTTTCCCTCAATTTATAATTCAAAATTTTCTTGGGGCGAGTAAAAATTTTTGCACTTAGCCCTAGTTTTTTTTTTGTATTTTTAGACGTTCGAAAATCGTTTAAAAGAAGTTCGTTGTTATTTCGGTATTTGAAGTTTAGAACAGCCAACATTTTTTCAAGTATTTTTTTTCACACAGGTTATTAATACATAAATAAAATGAGCATTAAAGGACGCGCGTACCCATCGTCCTCAATGTCGCACTGCAGCCCCAGCCATACAAGTCCTGCATGACCAATGCCCCGCGGCCCGAATTTCTTCGGATAGCAAGCTGTTAAGCAGATAAGCGGACTTTTTCTATTTTTTCTCAATTTAAATTTAACAAAATAATTATTTAATGTCATAAATAAGCCGAGGCAGACATTGCTCTGCCTTTGAGTTTTTTTTACGCAAAAATTATTAATTAATTTAATTATCATTTTTCGACCAGAATTTCAATTTATTAATCCAAGTCCCAAGTCTTCCCTCACTTTTCCCTTGAGAGTTTGAACTTCCTTTCCACATTAAAAATTAGTTTTTTTTTGTCATTCAAATATTCGACCAAAAACTCTCAGAACTTGGAAAATACACTCGGATAAATGAATAGTAATCGAAAAACAATTTTTTAAATTATTAAAAATATGTAAATTAGTTAAAAGTTATTTATAATTTGTCTTGCTAAATAAACCCACCCGTTTGCGTAGCAGTCACTCTGAAGGGCACCACCACCCTGACCGTAGCCGTAACCCTTTGGACCGAACTTCTTGCCATAGCAGACTGAACAAAATACCGATTAACTCCAAATTATTTAATTTTTTTTTCTGCGACTCAAGTCACGACACTGATTCCATTAATTTGAATAATTGCATTAGTCAAAAATAAAAATTGTGTCAAAATGAAAATAGATGATTATAAATCACAGGATGATTTAACATTTAACTGATTAACTAATAAATAATTATCAAATTATTTTGTTAAAATTATATAATTATAGATTTTAATTGATGTGACATTTTTAGCCGGGATTCAATGAATTTTCTCAATGACTCTGTCATAATTATATTTATATTTTTAGCCGGTAAATGACAGTCATGATAAATGGAATTATGTTTCGTAATTAAGACTAAGAAAATTATATTATTTTTATATAAATGGTGTCGTAACTTGTGACATTTTTTTTTTCTTTTTTTTTTTAAATATTTAAGTTAATTTTAGTATTATTAGCTCACCTTTGCAGTAAATATCCTTGTCAGGACCTTCGCAACAGTTGACGGAGTCTAATCGTTTTGAACAGAGCCCACATTTAAAACATTCTCTGTGCCATTGCTGTACATCAGACACAAAGGATTCATTTTTTAAAAATGTTAGTCACAATTTTTTATTTTTAAAAAGTTTTCATTTGATGTATTTCTGTTTTTTTTCTTTGATTATGTCGGCGTGCAAGAGATTTAGACGTCACAATAATTTTTTAATTGGGGCATGGAAATTTAGGATGGAAAACACGTACAAGAAAAAAAAAAACATATTTTTAGTATGAAAAAATAATGGAAAAAAAACTCAAAGAGCAATGTACTTTATTTTTTTTTCGTTTTTGCTTATTGATACTTTTTTTTTGACTAATGATACCTCGACAATAAATCTCACGGTCCGGACCATCGCAATGAAGCGTAGAGTCCAGTGTCCTGTTGCAAATTTTGCACTTGTAGCATGTCTTATGGAAAGCCTGGTCATAAGAATTCAGGAGACATAATATGACACCGGGCTTTACTTTTTTTCTTTTTAAGTATTTTTGGCATATACTCACGCACGCTTTCATATTCATTGCTTATATTTATCATTTACTTATATATTTTTATTTATTTAAACAAGACTTTGTGATGAATCAAAAAAACACTTCTCAGACTTTTTGCAAGTAAACCATGGACTTTAGAGAAAAACTTTTGGAGACCTTTTTTGTAGGAAATTAAATTTGTAACGAAAAAGTATTCTTGGTAAAATTTCATAAGCCCAATAGTTTACGTGTAAAAGTAATTTTAGCAAAACGATATTTGGTTTAGAAAATTTGACAAATTTGATTATACAAAAAATTAACTTTCAAAATAAATTTACAGGTAAACTATCAAGTTTGCAAAAAAATGTATGGACGCTTTTTTGCAGGAAATTTAATTTGCAACAAAAAAGTATTCATTGTAAAATTTCATAAACCCAATAGTTAATGCGTAAAAAGCATTTTAACTAAACGATAGTTGTTCAAAAATGAAAAATTCAAATTTAATTGATAATCAAACAAAGTCTTGTATATTTAATTGAAATAATCATCACTACATGAAATGATATTAAAATTATATGTAAAATCAATTGGCATATTAATATATAATACAGGCAATTAGATTCACCCGATTAATTTCACTTTCTTGGCAACGTTATCGATTTTTTATTGGATCACATGTACATATGTTAAGTATGTACATGATACTTATATATATATATATATATACAGTATATATAAACGAAACTCAAGTAAACTCGAGCTACATTTTACTTGGCAACACCGCCAAGTAGTAGAACAATTTTGTTGGGCGACCACCCAACGATAACTCGACCGTTTTAAAATTTTCCATCATCAAAATTATTTTAACACACTAATAATAATTATATTCCTTGAGCTACATAATATGATATTCATTTTGAATTATTATTATTTTTAAATAAACCTTAAGGTCGTAGTGATGATTATTAATAAATAAAAAAATTCATTTAAAAATTCAAATCGCGGGAATTTTAAATTCAAATAATTTTTTTTTAAATGAACTTTTTTTTTTTTTCTATAAAATATTAAATTAGGTGGCAATAATTTAACACTTACTCGTCCACGTGCAAGCATTTGCTCAGCAGCGTAAACAAATCCACCACATCTCGGACATCCTTCGCCTTCAGGTGCTTTAGCAATTGCGCGGGGTTCCATTACTGCGCTCGAGCCTCTCAATTCACCACTAAAAATAAATATTTATCATTATAATTAAATATATATATATGTTTTATATATAATATTGCAAGTAAGCTTTGATAGCATTAATTTATTACTTTAAAAATAAATAATAAGCATTAAAAATAATAATAATAGAAAATGATGTCGAGATAAATTTATATGAATAATCGTGTAAATAAAAAATGAAAAAATGTATTTATATATGTGGTGACTTATGAGTGGTATAATTAATAACAAGTGACGAAAATTCCCGACAACATAATCTTGTTAGATAAAGTTTGGGTTAGCTGATGGTTAGTATAACCCCGACCACGCGAGTCGCTTCCGCCGAGCCCCGAGAGGAGAGCCAAGAAGCACATTTATGACAATAAATACAGGACACATGTCAAATTTTTCATGACAGAAACAAGTAGAAGAGAGAAAGAGACAGAAAGAGAAATAAATTTTTAGGGTAAAAAAAAATGATGAATAAATAAGTAAAAAAAATAAATAAATAAAAATATATGGAAGCAACATAAATATATAATTCAATAATACTAATAATAGTAATAATAATAATGGATAGTTGAGCGAGGCTTGCGGGCTAGACCTGCTTGGTTTGGGTCCGTTAAAAAAAATCGGCAGTTAATTGGATTAAAAACAAGAGATTAGTAGTTTTAGATATTTATATATATATATATTTATTATTTAAATTATTAGATGAATAAAAAGGTTTGCTAAGGATTTGCGTCAAACAAGTGTATAATGTATGACAAATGAGTTTGAATGTGACAGACATCAGACGAATTTAAAATTATAAATTAATGGAGTAAATAATTTAAAAAATAAAATTTTGAAAAAATGCGCGTTTGAAAAATTTTAAAATTAGTAAGTGCATTTTTTAAAATATTTTTTCTTTAAATTATTTACTCAATTTATTTATGATTTTAAATTTTTCTGATGGCTGCTACACTCACACTCGTGATAATTATGAAATTTCATTTCTTGAAATAACAATTAACTTTTTTTTTTTATATAAACTGTTATTGCTTTTGTTATTCATTTATTTGCATTATTGTGATTATTGTTTTTTTATTTTTTTTTTTTAATGGATAAATATGACGCAGTGCGTGTGCGTGTGTGTGTGTGTTTAATTGAAGTGAATAAAAGGCCGTGCAGGATATTTATACGCGGGCAAGCTTTATCACGCGGAATTGGCAATTATTTTTCTCGGTGCTCACCATTATAGTCACGAATGCATGTGTGTGGGTGTGATTCGGATTTATCAATGGGCCTCCGGTGGCTCGAACTCGGCGGGGCTGGCGGGGGCGGGTGAAGGCATTCTATTTTTTTTTTTTTATATTTTTGTTGTTGTTTGCTTTTCATTTCAATCCATTGGACTTTATGATGAATTATACGATTTTTTGTAAAAACAAAAATTTAAAAAAAAATTCTGACGTTTTTTTTTTTACCTAAATTTTGACGTTAATTTTTTTTCGTTAAAAAAAAATTTCGTAGCAATGTTAATTTTTTTTTATATTAATAATATGTTAATTTATGATATTTTGTAAAAAAAAATATTCAATTAATTTTAATAACTAATTGTTAATTAAAATAATAAAAAATGTAATTAATAAAAAATCAATTATTTTTTTTCTGATAAATTTTTTTTGATTATTTTTTTTTAATGTAGCAGTTTTTTTAATACAGATGGTACAAATAATCCTAAAAACTAAATTGTTGTCAGTTCTTGTTTATTGTAAATAATAATTAATTAATAAGATAATTAATTTTTTCTGTAATTAATAAATTATTTTTAAACTGTAACTTTAATTACCATTAAATTTATGTGAGCAAAAAAAATATATATGTCAATAGTAATTTTAATTGTTTGTGCTTTTGTAGGAAAAAAAAGTTTAGGGAACAAAAAAAATTAATTACGGAGACAATTAAATGAAACAAGAAACAGACTCGCACTGTACTAAATTAATCACAATAATAATTAAAATAATTTAAAAATTATCGTTATTATTATTATTTATATTGATATTTATATAATAATAATAATAATATATTTATTAAACAGTGCTTATGTCTCACGAGATTCAGTGTGCGCACATTTAAGGAAACAATAAGACAGTAGTAATTTAAAACAATCAATAAAATCAATGAATTTTACCAAGTTAATTTATAATAAAAATTATATTGATTTTATCGAGGGTAAATTTGTACATTAAATAAATTAAAATAAATATATATATTATTTTTGACTTTAATTATATAAAAGTGGCTCTATGGGGTTCGGGGTTAAAAAAACAATCATATGGATTTTTAAAAAATTTAAATACAGGACAAGGCGATTAGGAGTTTGTACGTTTTTTTAAAAAAAAATTATATCGGGAGTTTTATTAGCAAACAAATGGATCTCGGGACATAACTGTGGGGAGACGCAATATGGGGGCGATCTCCTCGGCACTCACTCTCTCTGCAGGTGCTCGCCCTGGTCCATGGAGAGGCAGCCTGCGCCTCCACCAAATCCGTACCCCTTGGGACCGAATTTCCGGGCGTGGCAGACTTTGCAGAACAGCTCACCCTCGTGCTCGGAGCAGTTTGTTGAGTCGAGAAGTTTGCTGCACAGACCTGAAATTACAAAACGTTTTTTTTTAAATTCAAATCCGCAACCCGCCATTTTTTAAATTTATTTTGGAGCGACTGTCTATATCTTATAAATTTATCAAGATAAATATACATTGTAGGTGGTCATTGGAAAGCTTATTAAATTCTCTACAAATAAGGTCCTTATGACCTAAGGCTCAGACTCAGTAGTTCGCTCAAAAAATCCGGTTGAATGGAAATACCGATAATGGAATTAAAATTAGGGGCGAAATAATTTTTTCTTTTTTTATGGGATGAGTCAATAGGGTAATAGACTATATGTATGTATGTGTAAGATAATTAAAATTTATTTACCGCATTTGAAGCACATTTTGTGCCATTTAAGTCCTCCAGCAACGCGTTCCTCCGCAGCGTAAACGGATTTGCCGCACTTGGGGCATTTCGGATGTTCCACTGGCTTGAAAGGCATTTTGTGTACTGCAATTTATTATATTCACATATATATACATGTATTTATTTCATAAATAATCAGTATTTAATATTTAATTATTAATTAAAAAGTCAATTAATTTTTTTATCAATTACTAATTACTAATTAATAATTGACAATTAAAATGGATGAATATCGAAGTTTTTAATTTTTTTTAATTTTTAAATTAATATCCAGTTCATTAGTGATAAATAAATTTAATTTGTTTTATATAAAAATAATTATTGCATTCAATTGATGACTTTTTTTTCATTAATTGCAATATGTATGAGAAGTATATTCACATTCATACACACTCGAGATCTATATCTAAAAATATCGTCTCGTAATCTTATTCTATTTCCGTTACTGTTGCACGGAAGCATCTTAAAATTATTCAATCCAGAGTTACGTGAACCCAAATATAAATTTATCATTTAAAATTTAATTTTAATTTTTAAAATTCAAGTCTCAGTAAAAAAGGCGGCAATTATTTAAAAAAAAAATTAAGATAAAAAAAGTGTTTAATAGAATCGAATGACTGTAAAAATGGTATGTGGAATAAAATTTAAATTTTATTATGGATAAAATACCGTGTAGAGTAAGCGGAGTAGAGCACGAGAATAAAATGGAGTTGAAATAAAAAAAAGATAATAAAAAAATAGGATAACGTTAGTAAAACAGTTGACACCGTAGACGTAACGGTAGTTAAGTGAGAAGAGGGAATTTCTATATCTGTGCGCAGACACATATAGATATAGAGGGCAAGGTAGAGGGAGTCGTAGGCCGGCAACCCGGCATCGTCGACTCCGTATTAGGGAACGACGTCCTCGAGTGAGCGCAATCTCTTTCCCCTCAGCCCTCATGTGAAAAAAAATCCATCCATCCATCTCACATCTCACATCTCTATTCTTATTTCCCGCGAATTTATTTTTTTTTCGGATAAAAAATCTAAATATAGAAAAAATAATTTTTATTTCAAATCCTCACACTCACAAGTTGGGCATTAGTGTAATTGTGATAATGAGTTAAAGTAAATGCAATTAAAAAAAAAAATGGTTGAATAATTTGCCGGTAGATGGCGAATTACTTTCGCATGTGGACTCTCACTAATCTGGATATTAAGTTATTTTAATGATATTGATTGGTAATTATTGAATAAAACTGATAACTAGTACTCACCACTTAGGTAATATATAAATATAAATAATTAAAGTGGAGGAGATAAATGAAAATACAATAAAGACAAGACACCGTTTGTTAGGAACACTGTTAACCGCACTAATACTGGATTCGAATTGGCTGTTTTCGCCGCGGGCTCGTCCTAGTCATAGTCGCGAGTCTGGGTTTGCACACGGCACGTGGACTACCCGAACGTCAGTAACGAGAGAGAGATGATGATACTTTGAGATGACGAGCCCCGATGGTGGTGAGGTGAAGAGACTATACATTGAGCCGCGGCAAAGCCGGGCGGAGTGCAATGGAAATTTTTTATTTTTTTAAAAACGAAAAATTTTTCAAATTATACCGCCAATTTTTTTGGGCTCACCATCGGGCGAGGCGAGGGTTAAGCAAAATAAGGTATTGGAAGTGGGTGGGTGGGTGCTCACGAGAGAGTAAAAAGAGGGAACGGGAACGTGAGATGTACAATGTTTTAATGCAACAGAGATAATTGTTATTGTGAGAGTAACAGAGAGGGCCAATGGCACGCACTCATCCGCTATTAATAGTTACTTGCTCAAATTTCTATTTTGAGATGCCTGCCTCCTCCGCGCGTTTCTCTCTTATAATTCTAGAGCTAGAGGATTACATGCACTCCCTTTCTCTCTCTCACTCTGCTAGTTTAATTATTGTCGCCTAACTATTTCATGATCTTCGTGATGATTTTATGGCTGCCATCACCATAAACGCTCTCTATTTCTATACTCATATCTGTAATATACTCATGAGTTAAGTGTCCATAAGTATAGGTTAGGGTTATAAAGAAAGCCCTTAAGCGCACGTGCGGTGGCTTGGGTCAACTAATAATTTACAACCTTTTCTACTTTTATGTTTCCGTCTAAATTTAATTTTATAATTTTAGTTACCACAATAACTTATAAATAATTCCGGTAAATTTACTCAATTTTTAATGCATTTTTTTTTATTTACTAAATAAATTATATTAAAAATACAAGATACTGATATTTTATTAGTGATTTATAGTACTAGTAAATATTTTACTATTGTACGATGTATAAGTTAATATAATATATGTATATATTGTACATTATGTAGTATTTAAGAATGTATTGTTGGACGTATTGCAGATTTCTCAAGTAAATACTCAATGAGAACACTGACCTCTGATTTGTTTATGACTCTGTGTCATTGGACTTAAAAGTTACTAATATATATATACACTATAATGATATTTATAATTGAATATATTTTTATTAAATGAATGAAAATGTAAAAATTAAAAATATGAGTTTCATTAAATTATTTAAATTGCACGGAGAAAAAGGAGATAAAAAATATACAAGTTTTTAAGATGCTGTCGACGAAATTTGAAACAGGAAGTTGTCATCAAAAAATCATGTTGTACTATAATCCTACCAAAAACAGATTCTCTGTATAAAATCGCGCCAAGTACACGTTTAAAATTTTTTACAATTAAGACAAGATTCTTTTTACAAAAAAATGAATCAAATCGAAAAAATACCAAGTACCTAATATAATTCGAAATCATGGAAAACATTTTCATAGAATTGAACAAAAAATTGAAAAAAAAAAATTTCAATGTACTTGGTGTGCGTTACTAAATTTATTCAAGCAAAATTTTTAGAATTGATTTCGCATATAAATTATTTTCCAATAAAATTGAATGATATTCTTTTTTTCCAGTTTATAGGCACACCAAGTACATTGAAATTTTTTTTTTTCAATTTTTTGTTCAATTCTATGAAAATGTTTTCCATGATTTCGAATTATATTAGGTACTTGGTATTTTTTCGATTTGATTCATTTTTTTGTAAAAAGAATCTTGTCTTAATTGTAAAAAATTTTAAACGTGTACTTGGCGCGATTTTATACAGAGAATCTGTTTTTGGTAGGATTTGTCTTTTTTTTGTCGTGTTGATTGAGAATGATTTTAATCTACACTATTAGAAATCGAGTTATAATTTAAGACACGTGAGCCTATATTGTTTATAGTATTATTTTGTAGAAACAATAAAATTGTTTGTTAACAACTATAGTAATTTTGTACTGCTAAATATCATAATCTGATTAATCAATTTTTATAAAACAAGGAGCTGCAGTTGTTTAACGACAGTTCCCTTTAAAGTTAACGTCAAATATATACGTCAACGTCGGACTTTTTCCCTAATAGCACAGTTTGCTTGAGCAAAAGCTTACTGTACAAAAGTTTCGTTGAATTTTTCGTCAAATTTCCGTCACTTTCGGACTTTTCCGTTTTTGACGACAATTTATACACAACTTGCTATACAATTTGAGGTAAATTTACTACCCGAATTAGAATGCAAATTCACTTCAAAAGGTGACTAGAAAAAAATTTTTCGTCAATTTTCAGGCAAATTTTTGCATCAATTTATTGTTAATTTGACTTAAAAAATTGTAAAGTAATTTTTTACCGTAAAATTGTAGACAATTTTATGTATAAATTTGCTTACCGTCTGAAGTGGTATGAATGAACATTACCGACTTTTTTGTGTAGTCAAAATTTACCTCTAAATTGAGGAAAAATTAACCGCAAATTTTTCTTTCCAACTTTTGCTGTCAAATCGTCGGCAAATTCGGACAAAAAATTTCAGGCAATTTCAATGTCAAATTACAGTCAATTTCAAGCTAAAGTGGCTATTAGGGTTACTGTCAGGCAATGACGTTAAGTTGATTAAAAGTTTCATTTTAACCCTGAAAGCCACCTGAACCGCAAGTTAATTTCAAGCTACTGCCGTATTCTGAAGCCAACTTAAAAAAGAAAGCATTATCCAGCCAAGCTTGCCAGAAACTTTTTCGTTAAGGTAGCCGAAAATGTTTCACTGCAGAACTTACTGAGTAAGGTGTGGCTATCAGGGTAATTGTTGTCAAAAATGGAAAAGCCTCAAGTTGACGGATATTTCACAAAAAATTCAAGGAAGTGGTTACGTCCTCAGTGGCCTCAAGTGCCTCCACCTGTCAATCAATTAGTTAACTTGAAAAACATAAATAGCTTGTATACAAGCTGTCGTCAGTAACGAAAATGCCCGAAATTGACAGATATTTGACGAAAAATTCAAGAAAACTTTTATTCTAGTTTTGCTGTCAAATTGTCGGCAAATTCGGACAGCAAACTTTAGTAATTTTAATTGTCAAATTTCCTGAAATTCGCTGCCCAAATTTGTCGACAATTTGACAGCAAAAGTTGAAAATATAAATTTGCGGTTAATTTTTCTTTAATTTAAAGGTACCCTGATAGCCAAGTTGGCCGCAACTTGTCGACGACCTACTGCCGCAACCTGTCGCCAGATTGGCCGCAAAAGTTGGCATTTCCATAAGTTGTCGGCAACTTTCCGAGGAACTTGTCGACAACTCTCAGCTTGTGTAACTGTTGCCGACAACTTGTCTACAAGTTGCTCAGAAACTTGGTGACAGGTTGCGGCAGTAGATTGTCGCCAAGTTTTTGAGTAACTTGTAGCCAACATGTAGTCAACAGTTACACGAGCTGAAAGTTGTCAACAACTTGTCGTCAAGTTGGTTGCAACTCAGGTACACCAACTTTCTGATTAGAAACTCTGGCTATCAGGGATAACTTTTTACGAAAAAAAAAGTCGTTAATGTTCATTCTTACCATTTGAGAAGATGAGCAAATTTATTCATGAAATTGTCTACAATTTCATGGTAAAAAAATACTTATCAATTTTTCCAGTCAAATTAACAATAAATTGACAAAATTTGCCTGAAAATTGACAACTTTTTTCTAGTTAACTTTTGAAGTGAATTTGCATTTTAGTTCGGGTAGTAAATTTACATCAAATTCAATAGCAAGTTGCCCACAAATTGACGTAAAAAATGGAAAAGTCTAAAGTTGACGAAAATTTGACGAAAAATTCAAGGAAACTTTTGTAAAGTAAACTGTTGCTAAAGCAAACTGTGCAATAGCACACTTTTTATAGGGTATATTTCTATACTAAATCTTACTGACCCTCATAGCACACCCTAATAGCCACTTTAGCTTGAAATTGAAGTACCTCGACATTGAAATTGCCTGAAATTTGCTGCCCAAATTTGCAGACAATTTGACAGCAAAAGTTGGAAAAACAAATTTGCGGTTAATTTTTGCTCAATTTAGAGGTAAATTTTTACTAGAAAAAAAAAGTCGGTAATGTTCATTCTTACTATTTCAGAAGGTAAGCAAATTTATACATAAAAATGTCTACAATTTGGGGGTGAAAAAATACTTTATAAGTCAAATTAACAATAAATTGATGTAAAACTGCCTGAAAAATTTTGTTTAGTCAGCTTTTGAAGTGAATTTGCATTCTAATTCGGGTAGTAAATTTACGTCAAATTGTACTGCAAGTTGTATAGACATTTTATGTATAATTTGCTTATCATCTGAAATGCAAAGAACGAACGTTACCAACAATTATTTTCTATAAAAAATTACCTCTAAATCGAGCAAAAATTAACCGCAAATTTTTCTTTTCAACTTTTACTGTTAAATTATTGGCAAATTCGGGCAGGTAATTTCAATGATGTCAAGTTACAGTCAATTTCAAGCTAAAGTGGCTATTAGAGGAGTTAATTTGCAGTGGAGGTGACTATCCGGGTAAATTTCATATCAAACTATAGTAAAAAATATAGACTGGAGCTCCACTGGTGGCGAAAAAATTAATTATTGCTATAGAAAAACATATATCATTTACTGAATCATGGCATTTCTTATAAGTTTTTATTCTCTGGCAGTGCCCTTTTCGCATGAAAAAAATTGTAAAATGATTAAAAATGGGGGTGCTATAGTATATGCTGGCCTAATTTCATTATTTAAATTAGTTCTCATTACTAAAATGGGTAAAGTTTCATAATTTTATGACGAACAATCAATCATCTTTCGACTGAAAAAGGAATTTTCTAAAATTATTGTTTTTTAAAAAAGTTTTTAAAAATTGGAGCTAAATACCGTTCGGTCTACGGTATAGAGACACGGCAGGCTCGCGCCATGACACTTCACACATATACATGTGTGTTTAAACGTGTACTTGGCGCGAGACACTACCGTGTCTCCTGATTATTGTGAGCCGCTGAAAATTATTATTCCCAACTATAATTCCTATTGTTAATAAATAATTTTCATGACAATTTATCAATAAGTTTTAATATAGAAAATTTACGATTCTGAAGTTAGCAGACAATAAAAATTTTTTGGATTTTTTTTAGGACAATTAAATTTGAAGAAAAAAAAAATAAAAAATTGCACTTGTAGTCTTTTAAATTTTCTACATGTGCATATTTTTAGTTTTTTTTTTCTTCAAATTTAATTGTTCTAAAAAAAATCCAAAAAATTTATGATACTGAAGGTGGCTCACGTCTAATAATTTTTGGATTTTTTTAAAAACGATAAATTACAAAAAAGAAATTATTTGAAAAAATTGCACTTATAGTTTTTAAAATTTTCTACATGTGCATATTTTTAGTTTTTTTTTTTTTTGTAATCGATTTCTTAAAAAAAAAAATCCGAAAATTACTAATTGTATGCTGAGTTCAGGATCATAAATTTTTTGATACTGGTTCGCTGACATCTAGTAAATTTTGGATTTTTTTCAACACGATAAATTATAAAAAAAAAAATATTTTGAAAAATTGATCTATAGTTTTTTAAATTTTCTGCATGTGCATATTTTTAGTATTTTTTTTTTTGTAATCGATGTTGAAAAAAAAATCCGAAAATTGTTAATTGTCTACTAACTTCAGGATCATAAAATTTTTTGTTCATAGAACAAAAGTATTTTTTGGTGAAAAAAATTTTTCTTTCTGTGTAGTACAGCATAAAAATTTTTTGATGACTCAGCTTCCGGTTTAAAGTTTTATTTCATCGACAGCATAATCAAAAAATTGTAAATTTTTTAAATCCATTTTTCTCTGTGTGATAAATAAAATTACAAGTTATGGAATAGAATAAAATATAAATTTTTACGTATGAGTAATTTGCTGTAGAAGGTCAATATGAGTAAAATGAACATGGATTAGTATCGAGGTAAACACGGAAAACGTTGGGTGAGTGAGCGAAAACGTGCAAATGCTAGTAGAATAAATGTGTATATATATATATATATGATATGTACTTTACTATATACTATGGATGCTATGTTAGTTCAGAGAGAATTTCTATTCAGTATAGAATGTTTATATATGTATATATAAAGAAGAGTAACACATGCTCGGATAAGACTAGATTAACCATAAACAAGAATTACATTTAGTGAATATGATTCAATCAAATGTATTCTCTCTACGCGGACTTTTTTTAAGCCTCCATTAATGCAAATATACAACATGTGTCAGATGTATATTAAATCTTTTGTACGTAAGAAAATAAATATTTAATTTTTCACACTAAATAATTTTAATCAATATACTTTTAGTAAACGATTTAACAAAAGTTTACATATAAAATATATTTAAGTTTAAAAAAAAAAATCATTGACTTATGCCTCCATGCTTTTTAATTGAAGTACGAGAGAAAAATGTTCTATTAATATTTGGGTATAAAAAATGTATATTTATAATGGAAAAGTATTTTTTTTTTTTACATAAAATACGAGGAAGAAGAAGAAGCTTTACAGTAAGATATCGTCTTACGTGAACCATTCTATAATTAGTATTAGTCGGCTTGATAATTTGGGAATAAGAACGTGAAGAAAACGAGAAATCTTAAATATTATCATAAATATTCAGGGACGTTATTAATTTTTTAGATGGTTACTTTTCAAAATATTGCTGATTTTATAATACCTGTTTATTTACAGAATTGAAAATATATATATGTATATATATTGGACATTAGTATGTCTATTTATATACATTTGAATAAATAAATATGTTGTTTATAAATAACCCCATGTTTAATGAACAAATAAAATTATATTTATAGATTTGATTATTTTTGTGGAATTTAAATCTTTAGAAATTTCGCTGCATTGTGAAGAAATTTTTTTTTGTGAAATTTGAAAATAATTTGATTTTAATTTTTTAAAAATAATTTGACAAAATTTGACTTCGTAATTGTTTTAAATTTTCAAACTTTTCTGAAAAAATATTGTTTCAAAATTTTTTAAATAATTTGGTAAGATTTGTCTTAGTAATTTTTTAAAATTTTGACTTTTTTAAAAAATTTGTTTTAATTTTTAAAAATAATTCGGCAAAATTTGTCTTAGTAATTGTTTTAAATTTTGACACTTTTTAAAAAATAATTGTTTTCATTTTTAAAAATAATTTGACAAAATTTGACTTAGTAATTGTTTCAAATTTTCAAACTTTTTAAAAAAAATTTTATTTTAATTTTTAAAAATAATTTGGTAAAATTTAACATAGTAATTGTTTTAAATTTTTAAACTTTTAAAAAAAAATTTTGTCTTCATATTTTGAAATAAATTTGACAAAATTTGTCTTAGTAATTTTTTAAAATTTTGACACTAAAAAATTTTGTTTTAATTTTCAAAAATATTTTGGTAAAATTTGTCTTAGAAATTGTTTTAAATTTTGACACTTTTTTAAAAACATTTGTTTTAATTTTTAAAAATAATTTAGTAAAATTTGACTTAGTAATGTTTTAAATTCACAAACTTTTTTAAAAAAATTTTGTATTAATTTTTAAAAATAATTTAGCAAAATTTGTCGTAGTAATTTTCTTAGATCTTTAAATTTTTGAAAAAAAATGTAGTTTAAAATAATTAATGTGGATTTTGATGGATAAAAAAAAAATTATAACAGTATTAATAATATAATAATGACAATTAAACGGTCATACTGTTTACTCATGCAATAATACAAAGAGTAGTGCGTTGACAGATATATATAAATATACAATGATACCGAAATATTATAGAAATATCCCACGCACGTAATACAATCCCCGTTCTAAGGTAACCAAATTTAGTTTGTGACTAGCAGACGCCCTCGAGACAAACTTGCAGATCTCAATGAGTCATTATAAAAAATTATAACTTCTACATGCATTAAATAAAATAATAATTACATAATTTGATAATCTTCATTACACCTGAAAATAAAAATATAATAATAAAAGTTCTATTAATGCCTGAAAAATTTATTACTGAGTATCATCAAGAAAATTTAGTCTAATGCCTGTTGGAGTTCAGCCATCGTTAGTAATTAATTGCCGGCATTAAGAAGAAAAAAATCATTTTATAAGAATTTTTTTTGAATCATGATTCATATCAGTTATGAATAGATTTATAAAAAAATTTGCCTAATAGTACAATCATTTTTATTTTAATGTCTGAAGATGTCATAAAATATTAATGCTAGTTTATAGAAATAACGTATATATCTATATATATATGTATTTATTATAGTTAACGTATGATAGTTTAGGTAACGAGTAAGCAATCGTTATGAATATATTTTTGGATTTTAAACGTACGCGTCCTTGGACGATACGAAAAACTTGAATTTTAACGACGTTATTATATATTTTTATGAAATTATAATTTACGTTTAAATATATTTATTAATAATAATTTATATTAAACATTTTATGTTTTAGTCTCAGTTGCAGTTTTTAGTGAAGTACAATGTTGAGACAAATTATATATGATTATATATGACCACATATGATTAAACATGAATTTGTATGCTTCTTATATAAATATGAATGCAAATTTATGTACATACATATTTATACGCTTCATCTGATTTATATGTATATATATTTGTATATGGAGTACATATGGCTATATATGAAATGGAAGACATCTGTAAAAAATTTGCGGAGTGAACGCAGATTAAATCTGGAGCCAATGCGGAGCAGATGACTATTTATTTAATCTTCTTGGAGTGAAATTTACTCGAAGTATTAAAACTTCGAATCGAAGTGAAAAACAGGAAAAAACTCTTTATTTACGTATGCGGAGTAATTTTTTGTAAAAACTTCGAAACTCCGAGGGGTGAAGTAAATTTGGATTGAAATAAAATCGTAATCACTCCGAATCCTATTCCAATTTTTTGACAGTGCAAATTAATAAATAGAGCCCATATGAAGCTTTCATGAATTTCTCAATAAAATGTGAGAAGTATATACAGGAAAAAATGATTTTTTGATGCATACAAATTTTTACTCGTCCCAAGAAATTTTTCGCCAAGAAAAAGTCTCTAAATTTTTGACTTATCAGGACTTTCTATGTTTTTTTGACTTGATAGCATTTTCCAGTTTTCACGAAAAAATAAGATTTTCAATTTCTAAAAATTATTTTCATTTTTTGCAAAGAAAAATTTCCACTATAGAAGACATAGTTTTTTTTTAGTAAATATTCTACATATATATAGAGTATTTGTACGTAACTATACTTATATAAAAAAGACATGAATTCTCAAGAGTGCATGAACTTTATTTAAAAACAGAACGAGTAATAAGTTAATAAAAGAAATCAAAAAATATTCTTGTAGATATTTTAAGAAATAAAACGTGAGTTGTCATTTTAATTTAACGTTTCTTTATTTATTTCTTTTCGTTGTGACTAATTGTCAGCTTACATGACTGAAATATTTGATTTTATTTTTAATATCATTTAATACCTGAGACATAAATTTTATTCAAATAATAAAACTCTCAAAATACAAAAAATACTCAAGTTATTTTCTAATTGTCCAGCGATTACGAGTGTTCCCTAAAATAGCGAGCGCTGAAATATTAAATTTTAAATAAGAGTTTATCGAGTTAATCGTGACATAACTTCGATGTTATTAACTGGGATACGTGGCATAGGTAGAAAATTATTAAAAAATCTCAATAGTAATATCGGGAGTGTAAATGTGGGCGATTACGATGGCATAAGTACTAAAATAAATGAGTTGAGTGAAATTGCCAAGAAATACCTATAAATCCAACCAGAAGTTGGATGACTCACTCCTAGCAAATGTGCATACGTATTCATATTATAATATATATATAATTATTGCATATAGATATTACGATGAGTCTTACTCACCAATTTTACTCTCTTTTATTCACTTGTACGAAAAAATTTTGTGTCACGCGATTTGTACTATTATCAACATCGCTGTTTGCCAATTTATTATACTTCATTTTATTAAAGTCTGGGTTTATTTATAAACTCATAAATTTTTGTTGTTCATAAATTTTTGTTCCCAGATCGAATCAATTTTTTTTCATTTATTTTTTCAAACTATTTTGATTGATTGAGAAATCCCAGATTTTTTTGCAGGGCAGGACAAATTTCTTATCGACTGCTAATAAAAATGTTAATTAACTTTATCATCATATAATTTTATATGATAATAATATTTATTTAACCTGCTGTTAATAAAAAACAATTTACCAGAAAAAAATTGCGAGGACTATGAATTTTTTTCGATGTCATAAATATCAAAAATTGCTCTCGTAAAATCCAAAATTACTCCTTTTTTAAAATTATTTGAAATTTTTTAAAAATTCATTTTACTATTAACCGAAAAATTTTGAACTATTCTGAGTTTGTCGGTGTAAATTCAAATTTTATAATTTTTAACTTCCCGCTAAGAAAATTGCAAATTTTCAAAAAAAAGGAAGTTATTGGTTTCGGTCCGATTTTCGAAAATCGAGTTTTCATCTGATGTCGACGTTTTGAGGTCCTGACTATTTCCGGATGGACGTCCGTGTATGTGTGTGTGTGTAAACTTTTTTTGTCCGACGATATCTTTGGAACGAATCAATCGATTTGAACGTACTTGGTGGCAATCGAAAGGGCTCACCAAAACTTAGAATCAATTAGATTTTGGGGTCGATCGGTCATGTACTTTACGAGTTATAAGAAGAATAAAAATTAAAAATTTTTTTTGTTTTTGGTTTTTTGCGTATAACTTATAAACCACTTGCCCGATTCGCCTCAAAATGTAATCAGTTTTAAGTCTTGTTGAGCCCTTTCGATTGCCACCAAGAACGTTCAAATCGGTTCATTCCATCCAAAGATATCGTCGGACAAAAATTATAATTTTTCAGCGAAGGTATGTTTTACCGGCCCAACAAATTTTTGAGCTCAAAAATTTACAAGTAATAATGTTTGCGAGCTCCCTGAGCTCGAAAACCGCGGGAAGTTTTGAGGCTGGCCCGCAGGGTCAGGCGGTTTTCAGATTTTTTTATTTTCAACCCGCGTAAAACAAAAATTGAAAATGTTTGACGTTTCGAACTTCAAACTTGAGACGATTTCTAACTTTCGTAATATCTTAATACTAATAAAAATATAAAATGAATAAATTATCGGACGGAATTGGAAGTGGAAGACAAAACAAAATTTTGCAAGGGCGTTTCCAAAAAATTTATTCACTTCTTACGAAAATTTTCAAATAAGAAAAAAATCACAATTTAAAATTTTCAATAAATACTTATGAGTCTTATCGGTATGAAAGTTCAAAATTTTCGATTTTTTGGAACCGTTGTAGTATTGGAAAAAATTGAACGAGTCTTAGAAATGACCAAAATTCACAATTTTTTAGTAATTTTTGTCGATGTGAAGTTCGAAAACTTTATATTTTTTCTAACTTTTATGCTGACAGCTCTGGAAAAATCGGAAATTTTGAACTTTCACATTGACGAGATTTACTGGAATGTCAAAAATTTTGAATATTTCTGCGACTCAAAATTAAATTTCTTTGAATTCCAAACAAGTTCGAAATCGTCTCAAATTTCTAAACTCAACATGTCTAACTTTTTCCAAATTAAATCACAAAACATGTCATAAATTTATTTATGCCAAAAAATGAATTCATAAATAGCCGTCCGATTCATCAGACTATTCATAATATGTAAATATATACAACAAAAACACAAACATGAATAAAAATAATGATAATAAACAAGACATTGAGACTTGGCGACAATGTAAAATAATTAAATAATTTTTGACTAAAATATCTAACAGTAATTCTATTATAAATTATAACAAAATATACATCCGGTGGATCGCGTGCCACTTTATAATTATTCATTGTGTCTTGCATTATTATCACAGTATTAAATTATTTACCCAGCCACGAAATCTCACAATTTTAGATCCTAATCTAATCAATCAATTTACCGTGTGTTTAATACCAATAAACTTATTATGTTACTAACGGATATTGATTTCCCCGGGTATTTTTATTTGCATTTCCGTAATAGGAAAGAGTAAGGAAGTGATTTATTATTCATAAAAAGTAAACTTCTATTCTTCTTCAATTACGAGAACTTAAAACTTATAAATAATTTTAATTTTAATTTTAATATTTTAAGTAGAATATAGTAAGTATGCTGTCACACGTAATAGTCTTATTCCAAATAATGTATACATGTTTACGTTACTATTACTGACAAGTTATACGCGACACATTTTTATTTTTAGATTTAATATTGCGTTTAGTGGATAAATTGTACGTGAAATTATTTCGGTTAAAAATAAATATGAATTTTAATAAAATTACAAAAATTTAAAATATTTTTAATTATTAATTTATTAATTACAATTTTTTTCTTAATTAAAAATTACCATTTTTTTTTTACAGAAATTATTTTTAAAATTTACTGGAGTAAATTTAAAATAAATTTCAAGGTTTTGTAAAAAAAAAACTGCGCGGTAAAAAAATTTGAATGATAATTTTATATTTTTTTATTAACGAAATAATTATAATTAATTAACACAAAATCAATGCGATTAATTAAATGATTAAGAAAAGGATAAAATATGAAGTAAAAAATAAGACAACAAAATGAATAGTATATTGATTTAATTATATAAAAATTTAAATAAATAAACATTTATTGCTTAGGAAAGAAAAATAAACGATGGTTGTAATTTATAATAAATATCCGGTTTACTTTCCAAGAATAATTTTACGACCAGCGCCGATATTTTGCCCGGCTTGAGACGCGCCTTTGTTTGATCCAGCCTGCAATCCGACGATTGTTTGTCCAGCGCGTAAAGTTTCTTCAGAGAAGTCGCGTTTGCATTCTTCAGATGGCTTGGGTCCTAGGTAAGGTCCTTTCCACTCAGGGTGCAAGTAAGTCTATAAAAATTGACATTCAATTTAACTCAGCAATTAATTTTATCGCCTAATTAAAAAATAATTACTTACAGTACGGCCGAGGGCAAAAAGTGATGTCGTAACTTGGGCGATATCTTTTTTCTCAAACAAATCTGAGGTCTGGAAAACATCAACGTCATGGACGCCGTACTCCTTCATGGCTTTTTGGAAGCTGTAATTAATTAATTAAATAAAATAAGTAATTAATTTTAAAAAAATAAATCAGCAATTAAAATAAAATTACTTGTTAATATTTTCCATCATTTTGAATTGACCGCCAGATGTATTGATTTTGGGAATAGATCCAGGTGCAATTTTGTTCATAACTTCACAAAGTATTTGACCATCACGAATTACATCTTCGTATGCTTCACCAGCCGGGAATTTTTTACCAAGAATCGCTTCGATCCATTCCTGCGCTTCTTTTTCTTGTTGAGGATCGCGTTTGGCCAGGGTCTAAATCACAAAAATTTAAATTTATTTAAATATTTATGATAAATAATTTAAACACTTTTACACGATAGTCGTACCTTGGCACGGACTTGACGTTCAAGAGCCATCTCGACTGTTTTTATTTAAATAAAATCTTAAAGGTTTAATTTGCTGGATGATCATCCACTATCAGGAGTTGACTGAAGTATTGAGATCAACAGCGAGTCACTTTTATACTTCTCAACATAAGCGCACCCACTAAGAATATTGTAACACCGGATAAATAAAACGTCCATGTGAATTCTTATTCCGAGATATGTTTAAGTCATCATCTTCCCACCGTTTTCATACATTTAGAATTTTTCATTTCTAATTTTAGGAGTTTCTTCTTGAATATATATATATATATAGTATATATATTTTTAAACAAGTAAGAGGGCTATCATAAATTGTATAAAGTCATTTTTATTAAGTTACAAAGCCGCCCTACATATGTATATATGAACATATATGTAGTTTTTGTAGATAATTTAAAATTTAAAAAAACCGGAGCTGAGCTCGAGTTACGGAATTTTGAAAATTATTTTAAAAAATTAAGTGTAAGAAAATTTTTTACGGCGGCGCGCTCAAGGTCAAATATCTGTCTAAATATTAACGGTTAAATGGGTCAGGCTATAAATGTGTGATCCAGTTGATCATGATGATGCCGGTGGCAATGAAGACAAAGCGCACGAGGTTTTAAATATCGTATAAATGTCCGCTAAAAATTAGAGCTGTTGAGGGGATGAAAAGTTTGTTTTGTTGAGATTGTGTAATCTCTACGTATTTGAATTGTGTAATCTTTGAGTATTATTTTAAATTGTATGGAGAATATTTCCACTGAGTAGAAATCTGCGCTGGCTTATGAGTCAATTTTAAATATACCCAACATCTGCGCGTTTTCTTTTACTCAAATAAATTTTACTTTATTACTTTGTTGAAAGATTTATACATCGGGGTAAAATGAGACACTGTTTGTTAGAAAAAAAAATTTGTTTATTTGAAAATTCTTAGCTACGGTTCGTAGACCAGGATGGGGAAAGTTGGACATCCCGGACTTGGCGGTCATTCTAAAATTTTAAATAACTTTTTTTTTTTTTAATCTGATTAAAGTAAAATGGGCCAAAAAAAAATGTCAAGTGTCCGCACTGATAATCTTGTCCCGTTTTTTTCACAATCGTACTTTTAATAAAGAAATTTTTGTTTAGAAATTCTTAGTTACGGTTTGTAGACCAGGATGGGGCAAGTTGGTTACCCCGGACTTGGCGGTCAATTTAAAATTTTAAACAATTTTTTTTTTAAATTTGATTTTAAGGTAAAATGAGCCACAAAAAAAAATTTCAATTGCCCGCACTGATAATCTTGCCCCGTTTTTTTCACAATCGTATTTTTAATAAAGAAAATTCTGTTTAGAAATTCTTAGCTCCGAATTGGCAGTCAATTTAAAGTTTCAAATATTTTTTTTTTTTTAAATTTGACTTTGAAGTAAAATGGGTCACGGTTACAGAAAAAATTCAATTTCCCGCACTGATCATCTTACCCCCCTTTTTTTACAATCGTCTTTGAATAAAAAAAATTGTTTAATTAAAGTTCTGCTGATTAAAAAATAAAAAAAATTACTATTAATAAAAAACCAAATAAATGAAACATTGAATATTTTAAAAATATCATTTATTAATAATTAATAAAATATTTTAAATTAATACTAAATATAATTTTCTCAATAAATTTTATTTTATAATTTTTAAAAGTTCATTTTAAACAATAAAAAAAAATGTTTAATAACAGTACAATAATTATGTTCACTTAAACTCTTATTAATTAATTATATAACCATTATTACTTATATTAATAATAATAATTATCTACCTCAATATCAACAAAATTAATAATTGATAAAATCAATAATATTTATCTTATATACACTAAATAAATTTTCAAATTAATTTTAAACGCATCAATAGTCAATGATTAATATTTTGTCATTAAATCTTTAAAATTAAAATCTAAACTCAAAAAATAATAAGTCTGTAATTAACTAAACAGTAATAAATTTCTTAATTAGATCTGATAAATAAATCATTTTAAGTAAAAATATTAATATAATTTTATAATTTTAATTACTCTTATCATTATTATTATTATTGCTGCTATTAATCGGTACAAGTTGCAAAGTATTACCGACTTTAATAGCCTTGAAAGTATCACCAGGTGATACACTAGTCGCCTGTATGCGCGTCAGCATCGCATAGCCAGAATTATTATTTAAATTAATCGTGTTATCAACAACCTGCTGCTGATGGTGATCATGCTGCTGTACAACCAGAGGTTTAACATCAGCGAATGAAAATTTAAAATCACTCCGCTTAATAGGTATCAATTTATTAGGGTCTATTTTAGTCAAATTAATAACGCGCGTTGGTTTTGTCTGATCAATTTTATATCGTGCGACTTTAGTAACTCTTGCGTTGCTGCTATCAACATCCGCAGCTTTAGGAATTAATATTTTTTTAATACTATTATTATTATTACTATTACTTGGAGAGTGTGGATCTTGAAGCGTCGAAATACTTCCGATGGGTATGAGTTTCATTATTTTATGAACAGGTTTAGTTTTAACGACTGCAGATGTAAATTTTTTTGAATTTATTACCGGCGGGACTTTCAAAGTCTGGTATGCGGGACTTGAACTCTGCGTTAGACTTTGGTTATTTATTTCATGCCCAGGTTCTATCATTAAATCGTTTGGCTCAGTCTTGACAGTTTGATTTATTGGTGACGGTGATGATGATGTCAGCGCTAGTGGCTGATGCTCTGTTGCATGATTTTTTATACACGAATCCGACTTATATCGGGTCAGTAATTTCGTACATGCCTTTGGTTTTAATTCTTCGGAGGAATTTAATTTTTCCAGCTCCATTTCAGCCACACGCAATATTGAGTCGTCTAAACGTTCTAGTGATCGCGATTTGTTATCAAGGTTTGGAAGACTGTTTGTTCGTGAAAATGATGCTGAGTCTGTAATTATAATCAATTGATTGATTAATTAAGTAATTAATATAATAAGTGATTAGGATAAAAAAGTATTAGGGCGGTCGTTAAAAATTAAATTTTTTCAGGTGCCCGATAAAAAGCTTCTTTTAAGTGAAAAAATACCTGGGGAATTAGGTTTTTTCTTTTTAAGTAAAAAGAACACGTGTCTTAGGACGATCAAAGTTCATTTTTCGGTACAATCGCGTTTTTTTTTAAATATCTCATGAAATATGCAGATTAAAGGAAAAAATCATAGGAACAATTTTGTAGGAAATTAAATTCTTGACAAAAAAGGTCATGTTCATTTTTTTTATAAAATGCGTATTTATAAAGATATTTTTAAAAAACTTTTTTAGATCTTATCAATTGAGCATTTAAAGATTACGAATGTTAAAAATAAAGTTTTTTCTTAAATATAGACAACTTCGTAACTCGTAACATATCAATCCTTAATGCTTGTTATATTTTTTATATACTTAGAAAAAATTTTTTTTTTAAATTTGTAATCCTTAAAACGCTCAATTCAGATCTAAAAAAGTTTTTTTTAAATATCTTCATAAATACGCATTTTATAAAAAAAATGAACATAACCTTTTTTGCTAAGAAGTTAATTTCCTACAAAATTGTTCCTATGATTTTTTCCTTTAATCTGCATATTTCATGAGATATTTAAAAAAAAACCACGACTGTATCGAAAAAGGAACTTTGATCGTCCTAAGGCACGTGTTCTTTTTACTTAAAAAGAAAAAACCAAATTCCTCATGTATGTTTTTACTAAAAAGAAGCTTTTTATAGGGCGCAAGAGAAAATTTAATTTTTAACGACCACCCTAATAAATGTTAATATTTTACCAGCATCAAATAGTTTTCTTTTGCGTAATTTACGCTTGTCTATGGTCGGAGTACTGTAACAATTTTGGATAAAGCTTTTGCAGTTTGAATTCGCGGATGTGTCGGCATAACTATTGTGGCAATGTCCTGTCACACGTTTGTCTGGCGTCGACATTCCAATTGATGAATTATATATTTTACTAATCGGCGTGTCTGTAAATTAAATTTATTATTAATTACTAATTAATCAGGATCCTATATAAGATAGTAATCAAAATATTTTTTTACTTTTTTATTAAATAGTTAATTAATTTAAATTTGGCGACGCGTCACTTATAAAAATCGACATTCACTTTTTTTTTTATTCAATGAATTTAACGCCAAATAAAAAAATAAATTGCAAATTTATGAGATCATTTGTTTGTTCTGATAAAAAATTTATAATTAATTATCGTAATTAAATATTTGTATTTTTGGACAAAAAAATTTCTATTTGATGATTAAATTAAATATTTGTTGGAAAATAAAACAATTAATTGCTAGATAATTATTTGGTAATTGAAGTAAATAAAAAAAAAATATTTACCAGCGTCAAATGACTCCGTAGACTCAACATCAGGCCCAAAATATTTAAAAATAGGTTTTTTCAACGCTCGATCAAACAAATAAATTTTTTTAATCAGTCCGATGGCCGTCAGAACGTTGGCGATGTCATACAATCTGCGTACTTTAGTTTTAAACCTCGATCTCGAGCCATTGTCTATCATCATTTCTGATTGGTTATCCGTATTGTCAAGTATCAGAACTTTAGCCGCTATTTCTAAATTAATAACTCCATTCTAAACAAAAAAAATTATTTAATCATAAGTCTTAAAATATTGGGTTCTGTTAAATTTTACTCAGGACAAAATAATCCTAAATATAATCGCGGGAAAATAATAAAATTTGAATTCATTAATAAATCACATGTATTTTAATTAGTAAAAACTTCTCTAGCTCTAGTATTCTCCGAATTTGACAATGGCGCGAAAAATTAAAATTTTAAAAATATATTTTAGTAATGAAATGTACAGTAGGCTGGATACTGTAAAAATAATTGACGGGTATAAATATAACTTTATTTGTTTCATAAAATCCAAGATTAAGAGCTTGAAGATTAGAAAATTATTCAGTGATGGATGAGGGCAATTTTGTGTTGATGGAATGTCTGGAATCTGAGTGATTATAGAGGGGGCCAGTACAGGGATCAACAGTACAGGGAACTCGTGCCAGGGAGGGTTTTTCCAAGCCCACTTTGACCAGAGTCTCTTTATTTCCTGACAGTAGTAGTGTCTAGTCTACAGAGGTATAGACTTGTGATGACTGTGGTTAGAGGCAGTGTTAAAATTCTACTCACAACATCTCTACTCAATCACAACTTTACTGAGCCTCAACTCTACTCAGTTTTTTTTACTCAGTTATATCTTTACTCAGCTACAACTCTACTCAATCACAACTTTACTTACGTATTTTAGCCTATCGATAAAATGGTAGATTGCCATGTCTACTCAGAACCTAACTACCTTGTACCAACTTTATTAAAAAATCGTTAGCCCTAATAGCTCAGCTTAAAAATTTCTTGATTCCAAGATTTCTTTATTCCATTACATCAATATTCTAAGACATCTCTACCCAAACTTTTGAGAAAAAGTAAACAACTCAGTAAGCAGGAAAGTGCTTTCTTCTTCTCAGAAATTTGGGTAGAGTTGTCTAAGAATAATGTTGTAATAAAGTAAAGAAATCTTAAAATCAATAAATTTTTGAGCTGAGCTATTAGGGCTAACGATTTTTGAATAAAGTTGGTACAAGGTAGTTAGGTTCTGAGTAGACATGGCAATCTGCCGATAAAATAGCAATTCTTTGTGAGTATTGTCGCTGAGTCTAGTCGGAGCTGAGTAAACATATAACTGAGTAGAGTTAAACCTGAGTAAAAAAAAAACTGTGAGTAGAGTTGTAGTTACTTCCCTTGAGTAGAGATGTTGTGAGTAAAATTGTAACACTTCCGTGGTTAAATATCACGCGCAATGAGAATTTTTGATTATACTTCCGGTTAATGTCCATCCTCAGACACTCGATTATATTTTTTGATTCAGTCTCATCTAGAGAGGAAGTAGGAGCATCCGCAGCACGTGTATACCTGAAATAGATGAGGAAACGGCCTCCCGTAAAACGGAAGTGGACTTCGGTACCGTTACACTAATTTCTTTATTCAAATAATAATTTATATTTACGGTTATTTTGTCCTCAGATAATTAGTTAGCAAAAAAAATGTATGCGAAGTAAAATACCTTCATAGAAACCAAAAACAACATGACAAATTTCTGGCACATTGCGCCGAGACTCTTGTCTTCCTTGATAGCCGTATCACTGCAATAAGTTTCTTCATCAACCGGTTCCTCAAGTGACATCATCAACTCATCACAGGTCTCATCGTTGTCATTAGTATAAGCCCGGTAATTTTTCTGTATATCCTGGATCTGTTCTCTGAGACCGAGTCTTATTGCCGTGGACTTTAATCTCACGAGCGTCGATGTCAAGTTGCTCTGTCCGTGCCACAGGTAACGATTTTTCCCAGCTTTTGAAGCCATGTCCAAGCTCTCCAACACATTTATGATGTCATAGATACGCCGTTTCTCGGTACCCAAGTCTTTAGCCGTTTTGTCCAGTGATATTTCGCGGGTCTCGTGCTCTAAATTTAGCGGGTACATATTTAAAAACCTATGAAATATGTTAATTAATAATTTATCAATTTAAATAGTAGAATAAGTTAATTAACTTACTTATTACACAGCAGTCCCAGAGACTTTTGTTTTCTTGGTAGTAATTTTAGTCCATTTCCTAGGGATCCTGATGCAATTGGAGACTCATTGGAATTATTACTGTTATTATTATTATTATTATTATTAATATTATTACTAGTACTGTGTTGGATTTTATTGACACAATAATTATTATCAGCAACACTCTTTAAATTTGATGCCAATGATGTCAACAATCTCAGATTGGCTGTTGGTGAAATTGGTTCTGATTTTGTGTTACTTAATTCCCCAAGAATTTTTCTTTCCGGAGTGCGGTTTCCAATCTCCATTTTTTGAATTTATTCAAATTTACTCAGTAATTAAATCACTTTTTTCAATCATTATTTAAACATTTATCAAAATTTTTTCACTTAACCTAAAACTCTATTAATTTCATTTTTTTAAATTGACTATTAATAATTCACTGACTCAAAACAATACAGCAGATTAATATTTGATGCAATAATTTTTTTTGAATTTTTATCACTTGAAAAATGGTTTTATTTATTTATTTGTAAAAATTTTACGTATTGTAAAAAAAAAATATGGTTAAATATTTTTATTCCCGCCGATTTACTACTGCTGCAGTCATCAAAAATTTTTTACTACAGTTTAATTACATACCATAGTATAGTATGTGATACTTTCATGGTAAGTTTCTGTAATCCTGTGAGTGTTGGTCCAGTATAAGCATAATAGATGGCGCCACGCGCTCTTTCCTTTTCTTTTTTCGGCGACTGACTTCATTTTGCCCATCTTTTGTCCAGGCGCAGAAAAGTTGAGTTCAAATGAGAGGGCAGGTTATTACGCAGATCCTGATAATTCGAATAATTCCCAGGAAACCAGAGTTTCAGCTCATGTAAATGTCCTGTATCTGTACGTGGATTTTTTAAATTTTATTATTTTAATTCATTTATTTATTTATTTCAAATTTCAATTGTCTAATTTCTGCTACATTCATGATACTGAAGTTATAGTTTCTAATTGCACCTGTAGTTTTTTAAATTTTCTACATGTGCATATTTTTATTTTATTTTTTTGCAACTGATTTGTTGAGAAACAAAAATGCAAAAATTTTTAAATGTCTGCTAACTTCAGGATCATCTACATTCACACTTTTTTAAAAATGATTCTGAAGTTAACAGATAACTAACAATTTTTGGATATTCTTTTTCAACAAATAAATAACAAAAAAAAAAAAGAAATAAAAATTGGCACATGTAGAAAATTTAAAATACTATGAGTGCAATTTTTTAAAATATTTTTTTTCTTCTTAATTTATCGTTTAAAAAAAAATATTAGACGTCGACTACCTTCAGTATCATGAATGTAGCTGACGTCAATTTTTTAATTCTAGAATAAACGAACAAAATGTAAGTAGAGTAAAAATAACAAAATGTTTATGATGAGTGTGAATGTAGCAGGCATAAGACAATTTTTAAATTATCTATAAAAAGATTAAACAATTAAATTCATAAAATAAAAGAAATAATGCATGTACTGATTCTAGAATTTTCTAAAAGTCCATTTTAAAATTTTTTTTGTTAAAAACATTTTTGCGCGAAACACTTGCGTGTTTTTTTTTGTTCGTTCTTAATATTTTAAATATTTCCATCATATTCTGCCGCCATTGTATTTTGATTTACGATTTTTAATTTTTCTCCCATTTCTAATAAGTTATTTTTCGAATATTCAAATTTACGGCGCAAGTAATAAGAATAATTAATAAATTATTAATGAAAATAAAAAATTTCGAGTATACTTTTCAGTCTAATTAATATAATTATTAACACAAATAAATTTTAATAAAATTATTAAATTTCAATTTTCGAATTTCGCGCCAAGGTGGCGCCACTGCGCGTCAAGGTATTCAACGTTCAATTGTTACTAGAGTGGGGGCGGTCGAATGAATCGCAAAATCGATTGCTTTGTATCAGCTAGCGGTCCAATAGCGGCAGTCAGTATCATCGACAACGGCAGTAGTAGTCCAGATTCTTCTCTACGTTTAAATTGAGACAAAGTATTGCAGTTAATTCGCGGAATTATCCATAAAATTTATTGCTCATAGTCGATGTTTAATTAAAAAGTACAGTGTCTCTAAAATTTAAATTGTGCAAAGTGTTTGTGGTGTCGTTAAGTGTTCAGTGTTTAGTGCTAGTGTAAAGTGTTGCTGATGGCTGAAGCTGATGACTTCCAAGTTCCTGAGCAAAATCATCTGGCATCGTCTGGTGGGAAATAGCAGTTAAGTGACGTGTTTTAGCTGCAATACACTTGGAGCAATTTAAATCAAATCTCCAAGTGTATTAGGACACCCTTCTGCATATTATTTCCCCACCAAGGTTTGTTCAAACTCTTGAGTGTTTTTTTTTTAATTTTTTAAATATTTTTCTATCATATTCTGTCGCTATTTTATTTTGACATACGATTTTTAATTTTTCTCCCATTTCTAATAAGTTATTTTTCGAATATTCAAATTTACGGCGCAAGTAATAAGAATAATTAATAAATTATTAATGAAAATAAAAAATTTCGAGTATACTTTTCAGTCTAATTAATATAATTATTAACACAAATAAATTTTAATAAAATTATTAAATTTCAATTTTCGAATTTCGCGCCAAGGTGGCGCCACTGCGCGTCAAGGTATTCAACGTTCAATTGTTACTAGAGTGGGGGCGGTCGAATGAATCGCAAAATCGATTGCTTTGTATCAGCTAGCGGTCCAATAGCGGCAGTCAGTATCATCGACAACGGCAGTAGTAGTCCAGATTCTTCTCTACGTTTAAATTGAGACAAAGTATTGCAGTTAATTCGCGGAATTATCCATAAAATTTATTGCTCATAGTCGATGTTTAATTAAAAAGTACAGTGTCTCTAAAATTTAAATTGTGCAAAGTGTTTGTGGTGTCGTTAAGTGTTCAGTGTTTAGTGCTAGTGTAAAGTGTTGCTGATGGCTGAAGCTGATGACTTCCAAGTTCCTGAGCAAAATCATCTGGCATCGTCTGGTGGGAAATAGCAGTTAAGTGACGTGTTTTAGCTGCAATACACTTGGAGCAATTTAAATCAAATCTCCAAGTGTATTAGGACACCCTTCTGCATATTATTTCCCCACCAAGGTTTGTTCAAACTCTTGAGTGTTTTTTTTTTAATTTTTTAAATATTTTTCTATCATATTCTGTCGCTATTTTATTTTGACATACGATTTTTAATTTTTCACCAATTTCTCATAATTTATTTTTCAAATATATGCTACAGCTCCTCGCAGAGCATTGCGAAATGACTCTGTAGCTGACAATTGTTATTTTTTTTTTAAATTTCAGAATAAATGAATAAAATGTCAGTATAGTAAAAATTTAAAAATGCATGTTTAGATGAATGCAAAATCCATACGTGCATTTTTTAAAATTTTATTATTTTAATTAATTAATAAATTAATTTTAAATTCATAAATTGTCTAATCTCTGCTAAATTCACACTCATTTAAAAATGAGTGTCAATGCAGCAGACATCAGACAAATTTCAAATTATAAATAAATAGAGTAAACAATTAATAAAATAAAAATTAAAAAAATGCGCATTTAAAAAATTTTTAAATTAATAATTGCATTTTTTATAAATGTTTTTTTTTTAATTATTTCCTCTATTTATTTATAATTTTAAATTTGTCTGTCTGCTACATTGACACTCGTGTGAATTCAGCTGACAATTGTCAATTTTTTTAAATTCCATAAGAAATGAATAAAATGTAAGGAGAGTAAAAAAAAAAATGCACATTTAGGTAAACGTGAAATGCGTACGTGCATTTTTTTTCAATTTTTCATTTTAATTAATTTATTTTAAATTTCAAATTTCAAATTTACGGTCGGTAATAAAGTAGCCGATCTGTATCATCAGCAACTTTTTCCCATTTTGTCGCGCATGCGCAGATGTAGACACCCACGCACTCTTTCTGCGCACACTATTCTAAAGCGTTAGTATTTAAAAAAAATAATTCGGGAAATTTAAACTTAATTAGCATTTTCTTACGATAGTAATCTCTTCCATGTCACATATATGTGTCATAAACATCTGCCTAATTGTTGTCTGTCCGCTGATTTCTATTATAAAATTAAATGATGGCGCCACATTCTCTCGGCGTCTCCCGCCATTATCGCTTGCCATCGAAGATTCGAGAGTCGAATCCGGTTTTGCGGCCTCAGTTTCCCATCTTGAAAGTCGCCATTTCATTGTCGTAAGCCGGTCAGCGTTGATCGTCGATGTATCAAAACAAACAGTTCAAGTTTGTTTTACTTGACATTTGTCTAAAACAATAAATCCGTGAATAAAAACAATTATTTCCATATTTAAATAACAAAACATCAAAACAGGAATAATGAGTCGACGTAAGCGAGCAAAGGTTCGTATTGTCAGTGGGTTTTAAGTGATAAATTATAAAATTAACTGATTGTTTATGTGACAATAATATATTTTTTAGGTTGAGTACAGAGAAATGGAAGAAAAATATAATCAAGTTGAAGATGAAAATGCATCTGATACATCTGATAAATCCAAGACAGGGCTTGGTACCCCGGAGAAAAAAAATTTAAACGAGACACCGAAAATAACTGAGCCAATAGCAGCTCCAGTGGCTGCTCCGGCACAGCCAGCTCCCAAAGTTGAAGTAAAAGATGATGATGAGCAGGACAGCGATCACGAAGATCCTCATGGTAATTTTTTTTAACTCCTTAGTAAAATCAATTTATTTATTTCTCATTAATTAATTAATCAATTAATTAATTAATTGTCTGTTTAGTCAAAGAACTTTTAAATGGACTGGAAGGTGCCGCGTTCCAAAGTCGTTTGCCATTCGATAAATTGACATCAACTGAAGCTGTATGTTTTCCTGATGTCTCTTCAGGTCCACCACAGACTCAGAAAGTTTTCCTCCACATCCGAAATCGTTTGGTAATTAAATAAATATCAATAATTAGCCGGTCTCCAGTAATTGGGCAGCTGATTTGAGTAGTTGATTTTTATTTTTGTTTTTATTTTTAGCTTCAGCTGTGGCTGGAGAATGCAAAGCAGCAGTTGATTATAGAAAACGCTCTTCCGGCGATAGAAGCTCCTTACAACAGTGACCCGGTGCTCACTCGACGTATCCACGCCTTCCTTGAACGTCATGGTTTCATAAATTTCGGTGTCTTCAAACGATTAAAGCCGATACCGGAAAAGAAAATCGGGAAGGTTGTGATTATTGGTGCTGGTATCGCTGGACTCGCCGCTGCTCAGCAGATGCAGCAGTTTGGGATCGAAGTTATTGTTCTGGAAGCGAGGGTGTGTATTTTTTTTTTGCCAAGAAATTGTTGGTTATTGTAAATAATTTAATCGATGGTTGCAGGATCGAGTGGGAGGAAGAATCGCGACGTTTCGCAAAGGCTCATATATTGCGGATCTGGGTGCTATGGTTGTTACGGGGCTGGGTGGTAATCCTGTTACTACTCTGAGTAAACAGATCAGTATGGAGCTGCACAAAATTAGGCAGAAGTGTCCTTTGTATGAAAGTGATGGCCAAACGGTAATTGTTTTGGATTATTAATGTTTTTAAAAAAGTATTTTATTTACGCGGGAAAAAATGAACTAAATAAACTGATCAGTAAATACTATGATATAATATCAGATAGTAATTTAATTTGCAATTAAAAAGTAAATAATTGGAGGATGAATATTAAAATTTATTGTCTATGCAAGAAAAATTCATATTTTAATTTTAAAAATCGTAACTTCAATATTGAAAATTTATGACGGGTATTATATTCAGTGTTTGGAATTTTAGAATTTCCTATAATGAAATCCGGGTTATAATTTCGAACATTAATTTTTAAGGTAATTTCGAGACAATACCCCCCACTTTTTAAGAATATTCAATGACGAAGTGACGTAACAAAATAAATTGTAATTAATTTAAAAAAAGTTAAAGCATTAATTGAAAAAAAAGCAACGCAGTTACAATTTCGCCGAGATGTAGATTTTAGAAAAATTACTTGTAAGGTAAAAGCCCCTATACCCGCTCAGTATTTATTAAAAAAAATTACAACTAAAAATATTATTATTGATAAATAATTATGTGTGAATCTAAATATATTAAAATATGATGTATCAAATTATTTTATGATAGATTATAAATTTAAATTAAATGATTATTCTCAAAATCGCACAAAGCCGGGCATTTTTTACTCTAACGTTCATTCGTTAGATTAAATTTAGGTTCCGTCAAATTTTTTTCGAATTCTTATAACTATATCTTATTAAATACATTTTTAAAATTCATGAAATTTTATATTATGAAAGAATAAAGTAGTATAATTTATAAATTATTTGTCCAAATCAATAAACTTATCATAGTTTAATTGATATCGTCTTTGAGCGACTATAGGGCCATGTGTTGATCGAGTAATGGTACATCACAACTTTTAGTGAGCGACTATGGGTACACTCAAGGACCTTATTTAAAAAATTAATAATAATTAATTATCAAGATTATTCTTCAAACTGAAATTTTATTCTAATACTCGAAACTTCAAAAAATAACTAAAAAAAAAAAATTTGGTTTTTCATTTCATTTATTAATTTATATTGAGTGATTTAATCTCACTCCAATGAAAAGTGAGCAGGTATAAGGGCCTTTACCTTAGTTGATATCAATCAGAAGTCAAAATAAATTTTAGTCAAATCTTCATGTCATTTTTATAATTAGAATTTTCAAATTTTTTACGCTAAAATTTCTCCTAATTCATAACAACTGCAAGTAATTTTTTCAAAAATCTATACCTCGGCGGTAATTTTAACTGCGTTGTCCCTTTTCCAATTAAGACTTTAATTTTTTTTAAAATTAATTAGTCAAATTTCAATTTTATCATGACAGTTCAAGGTCATTGACAATTTTTAAAAAGTGTGGAGGAGGGGGAGAGTTGTCAGAGAATGCCCTTAAAGTTTCTTCTCTTCTGAATGCAGACTTTAGTTTGCAATTCAAATTATTGTTTGTAATTTAAAAAAAAAAATTTATAAAAATATTCCCATTACTTGAGACAAATTATTGATGACTAGAATTAATTTCTAAAGATAAAATATATAACTAATATCGATGCTTATAAATTTATTTCCATAATTAAAAAACATGTATTCTGATATTTTATTAATGAAAAAAAATTTTGAATTCGATTAACAAACTTGAATCGTTATTATAATTACAGGTACCGAAGGATAAAGACGAAATGGTAGAGAGAGAATTTAATCGTTTGTTAGAAGCGACGTCATATCTCTCACACCAATTAGACTTTAATTATATCGGCGGTGCGAGTACTACAGGACAAACTGGTAGTACAAAGCCAGTGTCATTAGGACAAGCTTTAGAGTGGGTAATTAGATTACAAGAGCAAGGAGTTAAACAACGTCAAGTTGCTCATTTACGTTCGGTTTTGTCTCTGCAAGGCAGACTCCTCGCTAATCAACAACGGGTAATTTTTTTATTTTTTTATCCCATTAACTATTTAGTTAACTAAATAATTATTATAATTAAATAATTGTTTTTGTATTTACAGATGATTTCCATCAAAGAAAGACTAGCGGAGTTGAATAAACACCACAAAGAAATGTCTGAACGTAAGCCGCAAGTGCATGATATCACCCACGAGTTCGTACTTCGGTCAAAATTACGAGATTTGCATTACGCTTGCAAGGTAATTAATTTATTTATATTTTTAATCAGCAGAAAAATCCATTACATGGTTTATTTATTATTCGTTACAGGAGTGGGACCAACTCGCTGAGCAGCAAAAAGAAATAGAAGCTAAATTACAAGAATTAGAGGCTTCGCCTCCAAGGTAATTTTAATTATCTGATATATTTTTGAATAATGAATTAAAATATGAACTAAATGGTATTTTTTTTTTTTTAGTGACGTTTATTTATCATCGAAAGATCGACAAATTCTTGACTGGCACTTCGCGAATCTAGAATTCGCGAATGCTACTTCGCTGTCAAACCTGAGCTTGAAACACTGGGACCAGGACGACGACTTCGAGTTCACAGGCAGTCATCTAACCGGTAAGTCAGTCTTAAATACTTTAAATAAATCTATATCTATATATATTAAATGATAGATGTTTTTTTCGAATGCCCATCACGGAAATACTAATGAATTTTTTGACACGAAATTTGCTCCGCAAACTGGCGTGAATTTCAAAGAAAAAAATTATCATTTTGATGATAAAAATTATATTCTTTTCAAATTTCGTTTCGATAAAATCTGTCGATTATCGATCGTTTTTTAGTTTCAAATAAATTCCGCGCCAAATCGACCCCTTTGAAATCCGACCGCCTTCGATTTGGCTGGAAATTTTTTCTTTTCTTTTACTGGATTAAAAAAATTTTCCAGAATTTTGTCAATTTTTTATGAGCATGGAATTGACAGACAGTCAACAATTTTCAAATTCTTTTCAACAATCGATGACAAAAAAAAAATATGCATCTATAGAAAATTCAAAAAACTATAGGTGTAATTTTTTCAAATATTTTTTTTTACCATTTTTGCAATTGGAAAAAAATTAAAAAATTATTAGACGTCGCCTAATTTCAGTATCATAATTTTTTTATCCAACCAAAAAAAAAAATTATAAATTTAAAAAAATAGGCTTTTTTTTCACTAAGAAACTTTTTCAAAAATTGAGATATCAGGACTTTTTTTTTCAAAATTGTTGTTTTTGAAGACAATTAGAAAAAAAATATTCAATTATTTTTAAAAAACTTTTCATTAATATAAATTACATATTTTATATTACTAATAATTTTTTATGATCCCGCGAAGCGAAGTAAATCTACTAGTTTTATTTATAAATAGCAATACAAATGTCCAACATGTTTAAAATTTTAAGTACAATCGGTTGTCATTAAATTGGAAGCGTCCCGCTAATCGAGTAGCGTAATATAAGGAAGGCCAGCGACCTGGCATACTGTAGTAGTAACTGTAGGGTTGTTATCTATGTTTAGTATTTGTGTAAAGCTAGTATGTACACTAGGTATCCAAGGTAGACTATCATGATGCTGAGTAACAGCGTTAAAAGTAGCTCCGGTCTGAGACAGTGGTAGTGATGACTGTAGTAGTGGGTGCTGTGGAATGAGAAGCAAAGGAGGAGGGTGAGGATGAGGGTAAGGAGACTGTACATAGTCAGCAACTGCTGTCTTGTGTACGCGTGGTTGTGGTATGTATAGTAGTTACTCTCTCCTGGAGTTCCGGAGAAGATACTGCGCTGGTGGAAGATGGTGTAGATAACGCGTGAATTATTCCCGCGTTCCATCCCCCTCTTATACACCTATAGCTATAGATTAAGCTGATAGTTAACCTCTTTGTCGTACCTCGTGGTAGTTTTCCTCTTACTTGCTCATCGTCTTCTTTCACTGGTATGGCTCTACTCGGTTAGTTAGCAGTACAGTTAACCTAAGGACGCCCGGTTACCCGGCTATCCGCGGCAATATGTCTCTGGTCTCTCTCCCACAATTTCCGCGCCCAAGTTGACTTTATCAAGCTTATTAAAAACCGATAGGGGGAGATCCCGTGTAGATATACTCTATCCGTCCTCCGATCGCCACGGGAATACCCTTACTGCACTTACACCAATACCAGTGTGCTCAGGATCTGTCTTGGATTGGTGTAGGCCTTGTCGTTACTTACAGTGTCCAGCATTCAACTCCTTGTGTATATTAATTATTTAAATCATATTAATTATTATTATATTTTAGATTCAATCGGATTATTTACTTACATGGGTGATTATTATTCAGGAGAATTAAAATAATTATTCATTTTTATCTTGTCGCTATGAACAATTGTAAATTATTGGTTTGAAAATTTAGTTTTTATCAGATCTTGACATTTTGAGGTCCTAGGAAACGATTCTATTTTAAGATAGAGGTCCGTGTTTGTGTGTAAATTTTTTTGTCCGATGATATCATTGGAACGCATCGATTGATTTGAGCCTAATTGGCTGTAATCTAAAGAACTCACTAAGACAGGACTATATTTTGAAGTCAATCAGTCGAGTAGTTTAGGAGTTAGGGTAGAAGTAGCATTTGTGGCCACTGCTCCATTTCCATAATATCATAAAAGTATCTTCGAATATATTAAAAAAATTAATTGTCAGCGCATATTTTATAAATTAGTTTATTTTTAATTTTTAAGTGGCTAAAACTGGCCCTAAAGTGGCCAAAAACGGTACCTCTACCCTATACCAAAAATAGAAACTGAAAAAAATTTTCTTTTTGAGGTTTTTTTTGTATAACTCATCAACCACTTGCCTAATTTGTCTCCAAATTTAATCAGTTCTAAGTCTTAGTGAGCGCTTTCGATTACAGCCAAGTATGTCCAATTCGGTTGATTCATTCCAAAGATATCGTCAGAAAAAAAAAGTTTTTTTTTTAGTAAAATGTACGTTCTTTCGGTCCAGCATTTTTTTGAGCTCGAAAAGTTTAAAAATTAACAAGTAATAATTTTTTCTAACTCTCTGAGCTCGATTGAGACGGTTGAGGTAGCAATCGACGCGTTTTATTGAGTTCTAGAGCTGATCAGATTTTAGAATCAATCCACCGAGCACATTACAAGTTATAAAAAAAAAAACCATTTTTGAAAAAAATGTATTTTTGGAATATCTCCGAACGCACTCTAACGATCAAGCTCAATTTCTCTCAGCTTCTAGATATTAACAAGCCGCGTTAAATGACACCTTTACGATCAAAATCGGTTCATCCGTTCAAAGGTTACAGATATTTACATATGCACGTACATAGTCAGAATAGCTTCCTAGAACCTCAGACGTCAAGATCGGATAGCAATTCGATTTTAAAAAATCGGACCGGAACCAATAACTTTCCGAATTTTTGAAAATTTTCAATTTTTTTTAGCGGGAAGTTAAAAAAAAACGTGGTAAATAAAATTAAGTAAAGTAGTTTATAAATGTTGTTGTCGATTTTATTAATAATAAAATATATTACAACAATAATCAGTACATAACACTGAATAATTTATCTTTTAATAGCCGTTATAAAATAAATGTGTTAATTTAAATATGTTAAATTACAAAATAATCTTTTTTTAATGAGTAGTTTAAAAAGTACTTGGTCTTAAATTAAATGTGTAATGTAGTAAAGTAAATTTATATATAAAATAATATTATAATTTATTTAGTTTATTTATTTATAGGAAGTATGGACTGGGTATTTTATGGATACTGAGGAGTGTAGTAATGTTTATTTAATGAAACAGTTTGTGAAATATCGGAGGTGAGGTATTAAAGTTTAGAATTTTAATGCCCGAGCGGCATTAACTTTAAACAGTCGATGACATTCCCGGAGTATGTGATCGGTATGTGATACTGATCTTTATTAGCGTTGACTTAGGTGGTACTTGTGAGTCTATAGCGTATTTAAGGCCTCGAGGCTCTATTTTACTACAAACTTACTACAGCTAGACCTTGGTCGACACGACTGGAATATCTATTCCGTTTACGTAATTATTGTATTTTTAAATTTTTTAATTTATTTTAGACAAGGAATCTCGAGCTACAGGATCTTTTAAGTTACTTTTAATTAACAAAAATTGGTCATTAAAAGAAAATAAAATAAAAGAATTTTATTTTAATTATTGGGCTTGTTAGATAATATACGAGATACTTATTACAATTTAATATTTTTAAATAGAACCGGTAGCTCTTAAACACTCGAAAATTTATTTTTAGTATTTTTTACAACGCGATTATTTTTTTTAAAATTCGTTTAAAAGTTTAATTGTTATTTTTTTATTTTTAAATTCTTGGGATTTTGAATTTGTTCCAGCCATGGACAGTAAGTAGATTGAGTGAAATATGTTAAATGATATTTAAAAGTTGAAAAAAAAATTTTATTACTTTTTTACTGGCAATAAATCGTGCTCTGAGTTAAATTTATTCGAATCAAGTTTTATTGAATGTTCAACTTCTAAATCTTTCATTTTTTATCATCTTAGATTTTTTTTTAAATAACCAGATAAATTTGTATTAATTTATTCTCATATATTAATTCATTTTTTTTCAAACACTTGTTAAAAAATTATTTTTAAAAATCATTATTGCTAAAGTAACGTGACGCATTTTTCATGACCATTTTACCCACACTAAATTATATACCAAAAAAAATTTATTTAATTTTTTTTTCCCAAATTCAGTCAATGAAATATTTACAATTTTTTTAAGCGTAAAATTTAAAATCGATTTTTTTACTCCGAATCATTTTTTTTTTAAAATAATTAGATAAATTAATTCTCATATATTTATTCATTTTTTTTCAAACACTTGTCAAATAATTGTCTTTATAAATCATTATCGCTAAAATAACGTAACTCATTTTTCATGACCATTTTATCCACTATAAGTCATGTACCAAAAAAAATTTGTTTAAAATTACATTTTAATTTTTTTTTTTTCCAAATTTAGTCGATAAAAATTTACAATTTTTTAACGTAAACTTTCAAATCAATTTTTAATTTTATTTTTTTTTTTTTTTAAATAATTAGTATAAATTTACTTATATATTTATTCATTTTTTTCGACACTTGTCAAAAAATTGTTTTTATAAATCATTATTGCTAAATTAACGTAACTCATTTTTCATGACCATTTTACCCACACTTAATTATATACCAAAAAAAATGTATTTATTTTTTTTTTCTCAAATTCAGTCAATGAAAAATTTACAATTTTTTGAACTTAAAATTTAAAATCGATTTTTTTACTCCGAATCATTTTTTTTTTTTTTTTTTTTAAATAATTAGATAGATTAGTATAAATTTACTCTCATATATTTATTAATTTTTTTCAAACACTTGTCAAAAAATTATTTTTAAAAATCATTATTGCTCAAATAACGTAACGCACTTTTCATGACCATTTTACCCACAGTAAATCATGTACCGAAAAAAAATTTATTTAAAATTCTATTTTTTTTTTTTCAAATTCAGTCGATGGAAAATTTACAATTTTTTAAACGTAAAATTTAAAATCGATCCCTTTACTTTGAATCATTTTTTTTTTTTCTTTTCAAGTACAACATCAGTAATTAAATAATTCTCATATAATTGCGCTATTAACTGAAGTATAAGTAATTATAGGAGTACTTATATTTATAGGTTTCGAGTTAAATAACGAGTAGTCGACATTGTTGTTATTACTGTCTCATATCCGTTTTTCATCCCCTTGCATTCTCAACATTCGAACATTTATTAAAACCACATTCCCCCACTTTCTGCAGTATATCCTCATATATTAATATTAATACTCGTAAAATGTATGTCAAGTATTTTGTTGTTTATTAAAAATATTTCAATCTAAATATTTTATTTTTATTGGAAAATTTTATTAATCTTGACATGAAATATTTAATTAAATAAATTCAAAAATACTTTTGTGGAAAATTTAGACACATAAATTTAAAATGCAGTATTTTATTTATTTTTATTTCGGAATAAATGAAAATAGTTTTAGATTGTAATCAGGAAAGACAGAAGTCACAGCGAGGGGTTAATGTGTCAGTATTAATAAAAAAAAAAAAAAACCGAGATAAATGTATGTAAATACTCTTAAGTCACAGTACGAGAAACTTTTACAGTTTTGGATTACGTAAATAATGTATTTGGTTAGAAAGATATACAAATTACTAGTAGGTCGTAAAACGGATTCCTATTTAACTTTGATTTCTATTCATAAAATAAAATTTATCTTATCTTGATGATACACCGACCCACGCATTCTCGTCTAGGTTTTGTCTCTCATGTCTCACATACACACATTACATATAGAAAGATGTATGTGTTTATATTTATGTATACATATATTTATTCAACATCCATGATAGAGCATTGAATTAAAAAATTGTTGTTACTTAACGACGACATTAAAATAAAAAATTCTGAAATAGACAATCGGATTAATCTAACCGAATTTTTTTTCATGAAAATTTATACGGATTAATGATTACCAGTTTTGTTTTATACATAAAGTATTTTTCATCTCTGTAAATACATTTGTCTTTTTAATTTTTTTAAATATTTTATTATAAAATGTTTTGTATTTTCTGGCGATCTGAATTATTATTATTATTATTTTTTACGTGATGTAATTATCTTTCTTGCACGTTTTTGATTTATCTATTACATTCAAATTTTTTATTTCCCGCTATAAAAATTCAAAATTAAAAGTTATTGATTTCTCGCGGGTAATTTAAAATTAATTTAAAGTCAATTGATCAGGAAAAAAAAAAAATTTTTCAATATTAACCAAATCTCTATTTATCACCCTTTAATTATTTACACAGTAAAAATTTTGTGTTAAATATTTAACATTTTGGTGTGTTAATTTAACTTTGCTTTTGTGTTGTTTGATCAGTTTGTTTTTAACACACATTTAAAAAAAAAATGTTAATTTAAGCAAAAGTAACATTTACTCAATGTTACTATCCAAGAAAATGTTAACACTTCTAAAATGTCACTTTAACATAGAGCGCGTGTTAATTTATTAACGTTACACAAAGAATGTGTTAAATTTACCGTAGTCGCTTGTTAATCTTGCAAATACATAAATTTTTATAATTATCAACTAACACAAATAAAAGTGTTAAATTAACACTTTACGTGTGTTGCAGATAATATTTGAATGTGTAAAAGTTTTAGAATTGGTAACAGAGAATATTAACATTTTTTTGTAATTTTTTTTTATACAAATGAGTGTTAAAAGAACATAAAAATTTGTGTTAACAGTTTTCTGTTAATTTTTACAAAATATTTTTTACTGTGTACCTTTAGATTTTTTAACTTCCCGCTAAGAAAATTGCAAATTTTCAAAAAAAGGGAAGTTATTGGTTTTGGTCCGATTTTCAAAAATCGAGTTTTCATCAGATGTCGACGTTTTGAGCTCCTAGGAAGCTATTCTAACTTATAAACCACTTGCCCGATTCGCCTCAAAATGTATTCAGTTTTAAGTCTTGTTGAGCCCTCTCGATTGCCACCAAGAACGTTCAAATCGGTTTATTCGTTCCAAAGATATCGTCGGACAAAAATTATAATTTTTCGGTGAAGGTATGTTTTACCGGCCTAACAAGTTTTTGAGCTTTTCAAGCTCAAAAATTTACAAGCAATAATGTTTCCGAGCTCCCTGGGCTCGAAAACAGCGGGAAGTTTTGGGGCTGGCTCGCAGAGCCAGGCGGTTTTCAGATTTTTATTTATTAAAGTCTTAGATAAAATTAAAATCTTCGAAATTTAAATTTCATTTATTTGTATAATTTTTGTAAAATTTTTATACTGAAAATGTTAAATATCAGTACAAAAAAAACTGATCGCCAATAGAAAATTTAAAATGAAATAAAACGAGTGCCAAAAAACGGCTGATATTTTTTGGTATAAATGATAAACAGGTCGCGCTTGTCGGCCAAATCGTAGTTAGATAGAAAGGATGTCAGAGAATGCGACATGGCATTTGAGTTTGAAATATTTAAGTTTTTGTATTATTATATATATATGTATATCTTGCCAACATATACAGTACAGTGTCTTGGCAGTATGTGAGCAAAAGATAACTGCTGTGTATGTACTATGGCCGCCGATATGGAATGTTGTACGAATTTGAAACGTAAGTCTCTTTTATTTTATCTGTATTTGTTGTGCTGTGCATATGGGCTAAAAATGACGAATAAAACACGAACATATATATATGTATATATAAATGTTGTGTATGTCTTTGCGACCACCGAGTGATCCTTATCGTGATCTTGGACCGCGTGTTTCACATTCCATTCTGCTCCAAGTCCATCCAAAGACCAATCGAATAAAAACTTTTCAAGACTTTTCAATTAAACTCCAGCATCAAGATATATATATATATATTTTCCTTGTATTATTTCTTTAGGTATTATTCTTTCATATTATTGTTTCAAATTTTGAGCTGAATTTAATTAAAGTACCGTTGAATAATGTACGACTTTATACCAAACTTCAGATGATGAAAAAATTAAAATAAAACAAAACTTTTATTATCTATCAATCTTATATTGATTTATAATTCAATCTTATCACAACTTTATTCATCTCAAGTTGATAATTCAAATAAAAAAAATATCATTCCCATATAAATTTTATTTGCATTTAAATTATTTATTTTTATAATAATAATAATAATAATAATAATAATAATAATACGGTGTAAAAAATAAGCGAAGTAAATGCAGAGTTGATGACTGTCTATTTATTTAATTCCTTGGAGTGAAATTTACTCCAAGGGAAGTTTAATTTCATATTCAAATCCCGGTGCAGATTGAAATTCACTCCTACATGAAGCTTACGCTGTAAAAATCGGGAGTGAATTTGAAGTGATTACGAATTTTATTTTAATCCAAATTCACTCGGAGTTTCGAAGTTTTAGACAAAATCACTCCGAATACGAAATAAATACAGAGTTTTTTTTCCAAAGGAGTGATTTTTGAGTGATATGGATTTTATTTAAGTTCGTATTCACTTCAATTTGTAGTTTTAATATTGAAATGAACTCTTTAGAAGTTAATTTTACTCCAAACCGGAGTTTCAATATTAAAATAAACTCCCCTTCGAAGTGAATTTTACTCCAGGAAATTTTTTATAGTCTATTTCAATGTTAAAACTCCGAATTGAGCGTGGATTAAAATAAATTCCACATCACTCCTAAATTATTACATTTAAAAAACAAACTCCTTATTTGAATCGTTTATTTAAGAAACCCCATAAGTCAAGAAAACAAAATTTTTCAGGAAAGACCAGAAACATTTTTTTGGAAAAACTTGACATTAAAATAATAAACAAATAATTGAATACAATAATGTTAGCGTCTCTGAAAAAGATTCCAACAAGAAAAATTTAATTTTTTAACTAAAATTACTAAAAAAAATTATTTAAAGTTGATTGACTTATGGGGTTTCTCAACCAAACGAAAAAAAAAAGTTATAAAATCATTGTTTTTTTTAAATGTTTCCACTCAAATCATTTATTAGACTGATAAAATGAAGTATTAAATATGTATTTGAACTCTGAAACTCAGAAATTACAAAAAATTATAATTAATTTAAACATTTTAATTAGTTATATAACAGTCAACAATAAAACAACATTTGAAATTAATTTCCCAAAAAAGCGCGAATTTTAAATAAAAAAAAAAAGTTATTTCTGTTAAACTAAAACTTCATATGTTTATTTGAGTCATTGACTTATGGGGTTTCTCAATTAAATGAAATTGCTGTCACCCCGTTAATTTTTTTTTAAACGCTGATTCGATGCATATTTTGATTGATTTCTATGGAGGGATATCCAAAGAACCTAAAAATGCAAAAAACCCAATTTCGTAAAAAACATGACTTATGGGGTTTCTCAAATAAACGATTCATTTACTCCGTATGCAGAGTGATGTTTTTTTAAGACTCCGGATTGAATTCGGATTGAAATAAAATCCATAATCACTCCGGATTCACTCCCAATTTTCGACACTGATAATAACAATTACGAGGTATTTGATCATAACAGTAGATTAATATGCAAGTAAATTAAAATTTTCAGAGTAGCGTAGAGTTGGTGTAGGCAAAAAAAAATAATTGGAATACTATTTTCCTCTTCGATAATGATACTTTTTATACTCTTACTCATCTCCAGCAATCGCGATCGTAGTGAAAAAATCGTCTTTTTGTTTATATTTGTATATTATTATTATAGTTTATTGGCTGTGATACATTTGCGGTGATAAAATAAAATGAATCTAAATAAAAAGGTATTGAAATTGTTGAAGTACAGTACAAGACAGAGCTAGTCTATTACATCTATCGATGCAAGTGTAAGCTCTGTAGGTACAAGTCGGTGTTTTTCAAGAGAGAATTTACGTGAGAACTTGGCTGAAACTCGAATATACTTTTCTTTAATTCTCTCTCTCTTTATACATCCTATCTTTTTATTCTGGAATTGCGCTGGGCAAGCAAAAGATGCTTCAGAGAGTCGGTACTTTCAATTTGTGGATAGTGAGTTTTTGTGACGGTACACAAGACTTAGGGAGAGATGAGAAATAAATAAAGATACCAGATAGATAGATAGATTGAGAAGAAGAGAGTTGAGTCGAGAACGCGAGTAAAACGCGAGTACGCCATACGAGTGCCGAGGATCTCAAAGAGTTGAGTGTGTAGAGGAGGCTGAGAATGGACGAGGGGTAAAGTAAGAAAATAAAATAAAAAATAATAAAAATAAAATAATCCTCTTTACTACTCTGGTACTCGAATGATGATCGTTGATGTTTCTGTGCACATATATATATATATACCATTATTTTCTTACAATACTTGTTTCTCATCAATGTATATATTGAGTCCAACGATCTTGAACGCACTCTTGTCTTTTCTCATGCTCTTACTCTCATGCCTTATGTATTTCCTTAAGATTTTATTCTTAAAGTTGCTAAAAATTCTCGATCGAGAACACGCGTAATCATAATAAAATTCCTCGACCCTCTACATTCTACACTTTCGCCCCCTCGTCGTTACCCCGTATTGCATTGGTTAGTTTTTATTTTAAAAAAAGAAAACCGTTCCATAAGACGATCGACACGTTCCAGTGAATTTTTCTTGTCCTCACTCGATCCTTAGGAATTATACCGGACTATCTACACTCTCATTATCCACCGCGTGGCGATGCATTTAAATTTAATCTGACTTTTTTATTTTTTACCTATTTTATATCTTAAGATGACCAAACAATTATTATAAATAACTGCCTGTCTATTAAGCGTTTAAACGTTAATGCGAAATGTCGATTAAAAAATTTATAGTCTGATACTTTTTTATTTGAATCACTAATAAGTAACCAGTACTTGGAAGTATAAAACTCGCGTTCAGGTAAAATAAGTGCGTGAAATTTTTTTATTCGTATCAACATTTTTTTTTGCCGTCAGAATTTCTCTGACGTCAGTTTATTTACACGGAAAAAAATGATGCTCAAAATTTTAATAGTTTGTCGTTTATTTTTGACTTAATTTAGTATATATGTATACTAATATCAAACCAGGATAATTATATATTACAAAATGGCTATTATTTATATTAAAATTTGATACACATAGAAGAGCAAAATTTGTAATTTCGTATATTAAAATTAATATGAAAAAGAATCGATAAATTGGTATCTACAGTTATTTATTACTATTCAGATAAACAAAAAAAAATTTTTTTAATTTACCACTTATTCGATTTATGTATATAATAAATTAATTTATAATAACGATTAGGGAAGGGTGGGGCAGAGCGCGGCTCCCCTGAAATTTTGATTAAAAAAAAAATTTTTTTTTTTTGACTAATTACTATAAATCCGATATGTTTGCGCATTTTTAGCCCTACACATGACATCTGGGGTAAAATGGACAAGCTGAAAATTTTGAAAAAGTGACTTTTTCATATATATTCATCGTCAAATTAAAAACAAATTATAGTATTTCCACATTTCTAGCCCTACACATAACACCTGGGGTGTAATGGACCAGCCAAAACTTCTGAAAAAATGATTTTTTCATATTTTTCGGCCGTTTCTCTATGTCTGAGGCAAATTTGGTCATGAAAAATATTCAAAAGTAAAATTTTTTTTTTTGTTAATAAATTTTTGAAATAAAGTAAAACTATTTATAATCTAAAAAATTAAAAAACACGTTTTTTGGGTTCAAAATAATGACAAATAAGAAATGTAGACTTGTTTTTTTTTATATTAAATAACAATTAGGAATTAAGCTAATCGAGGAGGAACGATTTATTACACCTTAAAATTTTTTTTGAGTAATATAAAACCCAAAATAGTTGTCAAGAGAAAGAAATACATTCTTAATGATGAAAACAGTTAAAAAAAAAAAAAAAAAAAATTTTTTTTTATCATTTTTTGGAAGGGGGCCTCTCTGTCCCACAAAAAAAAATTTTTTTTCAGAATTTCGGCAAAATGTCCATAAATTTGTTCGAAATAGGACAAAAATAAAGTGATCTGATGGTTAAACGACACAAAAAGTAATAATTGGCTTAGGGGGGCCGCTCTGCCCCACCCTCCCTTGAATAACATTTTATATTAATTATTAGCCAATGGGATAGAATTTATAAAATAAAAGTTAGTAACTTCTTCAATTTTTCGGCTGGAAAAATCAGTATCTAAGATAGCAATTCTTAATTCGACCCATCATTACTTTTTAATAGATGTATGCCATAAATTAATTAGTTTTCACTAATAAGTCACGTATTTATACCTAAAAGTAATAATATTTACTTACTTTTTGAAATAATTGATAGTAATTTTTAGGAATCTACAAAAATTAGTAAACTACTTTGCATTAAGTACATAATAGTACTAATTATTGATAACAGATTCCACTTTTTACTATTATTTATCAATTTTTAGTATTCTCTTTTTTCCGTGTAAAATTATTCAAATCTGAGTTAAATAAAATTATTCATTTTACTTTATTATTCAGAGTACTTTTAATTTGAACATATTCTACGATCTTTACTGTAATATTCGGTCTGTACAATATTGTATATTATATAATTGTACAGTAATCGTGATTGTAATAGAGCCACCGGGAAGCGTTGCCGTAACTCCTCCGCATCTTGACTTTGGAGTACATATCTATAAACCAATACAACCTCTCACATTATATATCTATATAATATATATATACATATATATTGCAAGTAAAGCACTTCTCATCAGGGATTACAGAACCAGTTATCGCACACTTGAGAGCTCCTATCCGGAGAGTAGAGTTACGAATCAATTAATTTCGCGCTGTTCTCACTGTAATGAGCCACTGCCGCATTATTTGCATCATAAAATTGTTAAATTAGTGTACGTACCATAGCTAATACTCCACTTCATACTTACAAATCGTAATACTTTTTTTACTCCATTAAACTTAACACCGAAACTCATTATAAATTATTATTATTTTTTTTTTTTCATTATTAATATAACGGATTTTAATTTTAATCTTTGTATTAATTAATTCAGTCTATTCAAAAGTCATTATTTTTACATGACTATTTAATAGCATAGTCATGTAAGTTAAATATAAAATATGACGCGTTAAATTTATATCGGGATTTATGGATGCGCTGTGAATTTCATACAATTCAGAAATAAATTTTTCTATCTGTCAATACTCGATATCGATTTTTTTATATTTTTTTTTATTATATTACGAGTGTATGAGGGTGTATGTGTATGTAAATCATTTGGGAATTGTCTCACTGAAGAGTTGAGACACTGAAAATTGAATTATTGATGAAAATGTTCACGTACTTGGTTCATCCACGTCACTCTTGCAACGTTATGTTGCGTGTAGCTGCATGCTAGCCAAATTGTGGTCGGACTTTACGTGACTCAATCGAATGTGCACACTGAGGATTTTGGCCTCGTTTATGTACATATATATTTAATACTATATATAGTATTGCCTGTCGTCTTCTATTTCTGAGTTGGCTTTCTGTATATCCAGGATGACAAGCACGTGCGTACGTGTACAGCCTTCAGAACTTAACTTGTCAAACTGTCCTGTCCTGTGCTTTTTGCGTTTTAGGACCTGGTATATAAAAACCCTCGGTCTAAGTTCAACTGCATACATATATAAACCGATTTATGGCTTCCTTTGATTTATATTTTATTTAAAACGCTCAATCTATCATCATTTCAGTGTAAAAATTTGCGGAGTGAATGTGAAGCGGGTGATTATTTATTTAATCCTCTGAGTGAAATTCACTTCGAAGAGAAGTTTATTTTCATAATGAAATTCTGGTCCGGAGTAAAATTCACTCCGAAAAGAAGTTTACACTGCAAAAAATTAGAAGTGAATTCGGAGCGATTACGAATTTTATTTAAATCCGAATTCATTTCGTCACTTGGAGTTTCTGAGTTTTTACAAAAAATCACTTCACATACGGAGTAAATAGAGAGTTTGTCTTTTCAGAGGAGTGATTTCGGAGTGATCTGGATTTTATATAAATCTGCATTCACTCCGATTCGAAGTTTCAATATTTACATAAACTTCACTTAGGAGTAAATTTCACTCCAGATTTAATTCGCAAATTTTTTACTGTTTATTTTCACATTGAAACTCCGGTTCGGAGTGAAATTTACTCCTAAAGGGAGATTATTTTAAAATTATAACTCTGAATTGGAGTAAACGCGGATTTAAATAAAATCCGTAATCACTTCGAATTCACTCCAAATTTTTTACAGTGCGCTCATTGATACTTATATTCATATCCATATCAGTATTAATAGACCCTTTTTTGTCTGTTGAATTGAGAAAAAAGCTGGTACTAATTTGCTGAGTTCAGCGCTAACTTGATGAGCCTTTACCAGGTCAATAGGGTTTTTGTTAAGTAGGTCATTAAAAGTATCGGTTTATTGAATTTTTCATCTGATGTAATTATAAAAGAGCTATTTATTTAAAATTACACAAGAAATTTTTAATAAAAAATTTCGCTTCTATTAATATAAATTACAGAGCTAATAAGTAGGTTACTATTAATCCCAAGGAGAAAATTTGCATGATCTTTTTTTTACCCCTTTAAAAATTATTATTAGTTAAAAAATTCAGTTATTTGTCTTTGCACAAAATAGTCGTATAGTTCAAGGCTTAAAATGGAGACTTTAAAAATTCATGGGAATAAAAAAAAATTTTTTTTAGTCATTTTTGAGAAATAAACAGAAAATCAAATTTAGGATACAAGTTTAATTTTTTTGAGCTTTATTTTTAGCGCCGATTGTTTTTTTTAACTTCATTTTGATATTTTTGTCCGAGAGCTTACATTTCCTTCTTTTTTTTTTATTCCTCTATCAATTTTTTTGGAATTTTTTACGCAATTTTGAAATAGCAAAAAATATTTAGAACTTAAAATATCAGTTTTTTAATACACTGTAAAAAATCACCGGGAAAAGTCCAAGCGGTGTAGGTCTTAAAATCGGCGGTGTTAAATTTCAACACTGAAAGCGGTGTGAAAATAACACCCCCGCCGGTGTAAATATTTTATACAGATGTTAAAAAAAATTCCCTGGTGTTAAAATAACGCCGCCACGGGTGTGAATATTCTAGACCGGTGTTAAAATATTTTACTTACTCGATCACTATACTTGTTAATAAATGATATTTTTTATTATTTTTCTTAAAGAACTGACATTTTTTGTGTTTTATAATCTTTAAAGTTAATACACCGCTTTTACACCGGTATTTTATCACCGGTAAATTACTCCTCCTACACCGGTGTAATTTCATTTTAACACCGGGCGGAGTTAAAATGAGTCCATTTTTAACACCGTTCTTTTTACAGTGTACTACTATTAAATTTATTTTTCAAAATTTTCCTGAAGGAAAAATAAATGAAATTAAAAATAATTTTTTACCGAATTAACTGAAGGTTAAATAATTTTTCATCAATATGATAATTCAAAGCCAAGTTACAATTTCCATATTTTTTAAAACGATTTGAATTAAAACATTGAATTAATTTTTCACTATAATAACTATTCCATCCATTTCGAGTCAACAACAAAGACATTAGCATGATGAGAAGCAACGAGGTTTACTCGTGCACAAGATATAGTATTCTAATAACATACCAGTAATGCCGTTTTATATTTTTTTATTCTGTGGGAATTTGCAAATGGCAGAGTTAGAGCCGTGTTATATAGTGTAAGGGACAAGAGGGCAATAAGAGTGCAAGAGTAAATAAGAGAATAAGTGAGTTTGAGAGAGTTAAAAAAACGTAAAAAGGAAAAGTAAAAAATAAAATGAGAGGAAGAGAACTCTCTTCTCTTCTCTTCTCCGCGTGGTGCAATGTAAGTAATGGCGGTTGTTTCGGAAGCGCGCCACGTACTGACTGCCAAATAAATATACACAATTCACGCTCGTGCGATAAACAAGCCGCGAATATAAAACAACCCACAATTTTTCCGCAACTCTCCAATCTTTATTTCTCCCTGTTCTTTTGGGTGTTGTACTGTCATCTCCAGTTTGCTTTTTTATATTTTTAATTTTATATTTTTTTAAATTATTATCACTGGTTATATCAATAAACTTGTTACAATGCCTACAAATTGCTGAATCTGATTATTTATTATTATTATTTTTTTATTTCGCCGAGTCAAGATATAATAATTTTATTATTTTTTAAATTTATTTTTGTTAGTGATTTTATACGAGGGCTTTGTGATTTTGTTGTTGTTATTTTTTATTTATGAAGGCAACGTAATGTGCGATAAGAATCGTTCGAGAAAACTGTGTAGTGAATGAGCGAGAAGTATATGGGATAAAAAAAATTATAAAAAAGGGAAGAAGAGGGTTGAGAATGTATGAACGCGTACATATGAACGTGCTGTGGAGGTAACCGTGAGAGATTCCTAAGAAACGCGAAGTGGATACCGAGAGCTTTGGTAAGGAGAGAGGGAGACCAATATGACGGGATAATAATCGACGTTGCTGAATTTCGTTTGGGATTCATCCGGTTTTAAATAACGGAATCCTTGTGATGATAATAATAATAATAATAACAAAAATACAAATTTAAGAGATAAAGTTTCAATTTTTTTTTTTTTAATTTTTAAAATAAAAATTCGTTAAGAATTGGGAAAAAAATATATTTTATTTTTTTAATAATGATTTCATGATAAGAAAATGTTCAGATTTTTTTTAAAAGATTTTAAATAAAATTTTTTTTCTTCAATAAAACGATAAAAAATTTTAACGGAAATTAGAAAAAAAATTTGGAAAATAAAAATTCCATGAAAATTTAAAAAAAGCTTTTAAAAATTTTAAATAAATTTTTTTTAAGTAAATTTGATAAATCAAAATTTTAAGTGGAATGAAAAAAAAAATTTTATAATATAAGATGGTACGTGCGTGCATATTTGAATGCTCATACGTACTCTCAACGCAATTTTATTACAACGAGTTCGTAAATTTTTGGACACCATGAATATCTCATCTCGCTCTCGTGTAGCTTAACTCCAGTGCATTGGTACATCACGGAGCTGAAGACGAAAAGAAAAAAGTAAAAAAAAAAAAAATAATAAAAATGAAGCGAATAAGGAAAAGGAAGTATAAAAGATATCGAAGGAGGTAGAAGGGTCGGTCGGTCGGTTGAACGAGAAGCGCGAGGGAGATACAGCGAAAGAGCGAGAGAGTCGCGACTCGCACGTGCGCGCTCGCTAGCTTGCAAAGTAGCCGATAGCAAAGACCCCCTGAGAACCGAGGCGTGCGTTACTTGAATTTCAGATGACCGTACACGATAGACGCGGTTGTATAAGGGACTACTCAGTATATTCAACCAAAGAGGCGAGCTAACCCAAGCAAACTGGCTCTTTTTGCATCACATCTACTTCTCTGCTCTGCTCTGCTCCAAGTTTCTCCCTGCAAAATCTATTTTAAACAACCTGAAATAGTTTTCGCTTGCTTCTGCACTGAGATATCGCCAGGAATGACTCGAATAGCAAATGAGCTTGCGGGTTGCCCGTATATTTAACTAATTGGTGATATTTTCCTAAAAAATGGGCCTCAATGATTCCAACTATCATTGCATCCCCTAAATTTTCATTCATCACTCGCGCAAATTTATTTTTACGTCACTGGTAATTCTAGAGGATTAGCTCTGCTTCAAAAGCCTCGGGATCTGCAGAATCATTTCGCCGTGAGAAAATACTGACACGTACCCACGTAAGGTATATGATGTAATTTAGAGTCCGATTAACTTTCAATTAAAAAATCTATATGTAAAAAAAGGTTAAGGTCCTTAGAAGTAGGTCAATATACACCTGTCTCATTGGCCAGTGTAAATGAGACAAAAAGCAGGTGGAAATTGAATTAGGTTGGTGCCTTCAATCATCCATGGCAAGGAGTCGACGTGGAGTGACGCGGCATGGGATCGCGTGAAAGATTTTACGGACTGTCAGTGCAGGTGTGCTCGCAAAAACAGTCAACTCGAAATCGCGTGAATCATGCCGACTCTTCTCTTGTTGTTGCTACTGTTATTCTGTACCTTCTTTTACTCTCTTCTCTTCGCTTATATATATATATATGACTAAACATATACCTAAAGGGAGTTACGAATCAGTATGGTAGCAAATAATACTTGTCGGTGTATATCATTCAGTACGAGACGTTCCCTAAAGTATTGAGCGCTGAAAAAAAAAATCAGACATTAACGAGATCATGATTTTTTTCTTTATGACCATGTTAACATTACGCACAGATAACGAGTTCATATTTTTTTTTCGTTATTTATTTTATTACATAAAAAAAATAATAATTTAAATAGGGAAGTACAGGCAAAATGGAGAGGTAAAAAACATAAAATTTTTTTATGACCGCGACGTCTATTAATTTCACTTATTTGGAGGAAATGAAACTAATTGTCAATTGCTGCACAAATTTTTTTTGTAGACTCGAATAATAAATTTTTTTTCAATAATTTTATTAAAATTTAACAGTTATGAATCTACGTGTAAATTTAATTTTTAAATATCGCTGGTACGATTTAAAATTCATTACAGTGTAAAAAATTGGGAGTAAATTCGGAATGATTACGGATTTTATTTCAATCCGCATTCACTCCGATTTGGAGATTTAATATTAAAATAAATTTCGTTTAGGAGTGAATTTCACTCTGCATCTGAATTTCAATATTAAACTTCTCTTCGAAGTAAATTTCACTCCGAGGGGATTTAATAAGTAGACAGTCACGCTCTGCATTCATTCCGGATTTACTCCGCGTTCATTCTGTAAATTTCTTACAGTGTGTAAAAAATTGTGAGTGAATTTCGAGTGATTACGGATTTTATTTAAATCCGAATCCACTCCGTCACTCGGAGTCCCGGAGTTTAAAAAAAAATCACTCTGCCTATGGAGTAAATGAGGAATCTGTTTTTTCAACGGAGAGATTTCGAAGTGATCTGAATTTTATTTCAATCCGCATTCGTCCCGATTTGGAGTTTTAACATTAAAATAAACTCCTTTTAGGAGTGAATTTCACTCTGAACCTGAATTTCAATATTAAACTTTTCTTTGAAATAAATTTTACTCCGAGGGGATTTAAAAAGTAGACAGTCATGCTCTGCATTCACTCCGGATTTACTCCGCTAATTTTTTGAAGTGTAAAAAAAATTTTATTTATAAATTCCAGACATTTCGAATTGTTTTAGAATTTTAATAAAATTCGCGTCATTGTTTTCATAAAAATTTTTGGGCATCCCGTCCGAAAATAAATTTAACGGAAGTATTTATAGTCATGTCGGTATACTGTACATTTTTAAAGCTTACAAATTTATGAGAGTGAGATTATGTTCTTAAAGTTAATTTGATTTTATTGTGACTAGATGTTTATCTGGTCAATCACGTCTTAAATATCTGTCATATTTAAGGTGATTAAGTTAAATGACGGAATAGTAAGTAAATAAATAAGGAGTTGTATAAATATAATAGAATAATTAAATACAATACACAGAAAGTAGGTTGTGTATACACGTAAAATGATTAGATCGGACGAGCACATACTTTTAAGCGATAGCTGATGCAGGCTGAACTTGCTCGTTAGCCATTTTGGGCAGTCGGTATGCTAAAATGGTCAATACGTGTGAGAATTGACCGACGATTGAATTATTCAAATTTCATATCGCCAATCGGTGAATGAAAAATCCGTTATTTATTGTTCGTAAATCACCGGCCTATAACGTGGGTGTTAAAAAATCCTTTGAATGAGCTATACAATTTTTTTATCTTCAGTTAAATAAAATTATTTTTTCAATGACTCTAAATAAACTTAAATTAAATTATATTCTTTTTAAGTATCTCTATTCATACTGTCAAGAAGTGTCCTCAGAAAAAAAATTTATACAGTCGTTCATTGTCAAAATTTTTATAAAAAAAAACAAGAAATTATTTTTACAAAAATTATAGACAATTAATGACTTGATAAATTTTTTTAGAGGAAATTTCTCGACAGAATCAATAGAATTATTTTTAGAAATTAATCGTTACAGAGAAAAAAAGGATTTTTTGGCTCAAATAATTTTTTTTATTATGGATTAAAAAAAAAAAATTTCTTAGGACTAAAAAAATTTTTTCTGACCTCAAAAAAATTTGATTTCAATTCATGGTGCAAAAAAAATTTAGAGCGATCATAAAGCACCCTCAGCGATTTCGTGCTTGAGGTGTGCAATTTTAGGAACGAGTAAAAATTTTTTGCGCCAAAAAATTATTGCATACCTCAAGCGCGAAAGCGCTGAGGGTGTTTTATGATCGCTCTAAATTTTTTGACTCATTTGCTTACATTGAATTATCTCTAGATTTTTTCGATTACCCTAAAATGGGTCAAATTTTATACCAACACAAAGACAATTTATTAAAGAATAATCTCGATCCAATATTAAGTCGATTAATTATTCCATTAATTAAATATAAATTATTTTAATCCCAGTGACACGAGTTGTCGATTGTCGTGTATGAAACTTAGTAAACTAAATAACTCTCGATAGACACAATTAATCGGCCTGACTTTTTTTTTATTATCTTTGTATTTTTGATCTCAAGAACCCTATTGAAAATTACTGTCTAAATCCTTTTAGTTTAATTGTAATTAATTAAAAACGTAAAACTGATCATTCACGAAAAGTCTAGTGGCCATTTTTATTTTTACTATTGTTATTATTACAAAAGTAAATTTTTTTTTTCTTTTTTTCTCCCCATCAACTACTGGCAGCAGCACTAGCGTAAAATAGTAAGATTGAAAAAAAAGAGCGACATCTACAACAAAAATGCGGGATATTTCGAAAAAATTTTAATAAAAAAAAAAAATTGAACTGGAATTAAGAAACAAAAAAATCAAATTAATAATTTAAAAGTTGAATAACAATTCATAATAAAAAAAAAGAAATGATTAAAAATAAAATGAGCGATTGAGGTGTGCAATTTTGGATTTTCCAACATTTTTTTTTTTTATGGAGAGAAAAATTAAAAGCTTTTGGATACATAAAATTATCCACAAATCATTAAAAAAAAAAATAAAAACTAAAAGTTTTTTGATTCTTCTAATGATTTATTATTTTTTATTAATTAAATTAAAAAGCTTGAGTTTGCAGAGACACATTTATTGGACGTTTATTACATAATTCGAATCGTTCAGTCGACTTTTACGATCGACACTAATTGGATAGACTAATTGAAAATTAGTTCGCCCAAGTCTCCACCCTCTCAAGTCAATAGCTCTTTGTTATTTTATTTTTTATTTTTAATTATTATTTTCCTCGTATTTTATTCTCTATTTTTATTATTTATTTATTAACTATTTTTATTTTTTATTTCATTATATTTTCATTCTCTCTAAATCGTGAAACTCTCCCGTACTTCTGTCAACAGCTTCTGTGCACTGGGAGCAATTATTTAGTTAATTTACGCAAATATCCGTACCATGTTTAATTGCACTAATTATTTATTCAATCTCAACTATTTTATTTATTTTTAAATTTATATACGTTTTTTATTTTTTATACTCATTATTATTATTTTACTACCTTTTAAATAACGATGTATTATATCATTTTACGAGCTAATGTTTTTAAATATACTATTATATGTACATTAATAAGAGGCGTGTTTACTCTCCGGTGTTTCTGACATATCATTATTTACGTTTAATTATTTTTTCATTATTTATTTTTTAACGCATTATTTTACTCATTTTAATACGCGTACGCTGAAAAATTATTGCTCACGTTTTCAATTTCGTGACGTTTTTCTACCATACATTAAATACTTTTTTTTTTTTATTCACTATCATTATTTATTTTAATTGTTTTTTTTTTAAAACAAAAAAATATATGTACATATTTCAGTAATTATAATTATTCATCGCAATTATACATCACGTACTGAAAAATAATCATATTTATATTTAAATTTAAAAATATATATGACTTTGTTCCATATAAATTTTTAATATGATATATTTCTGTTGAGGTAAAACAGGCTTTGAATTTTTTTTTTTTAGTTGTAGTGAAAAATTAATATGGTGTAAGTTGTGCCTATTAAAAAAATTTCTAAATATTTTCGCATGTAGAAAATTAGAATACATGGAGAGAAAAAAATGGGAATTTTTATGCACCTGAAGATCGGAACGTTTTTCACGCAACGAAAATAAAAAGAGTTACGTAATTTGACTGCTCAAGGAGTAGTTCTGAAAATCGGGGGTGGCTTAAGATTTTCGGCTGACATACCAGCATTGAAATGCGAAACATTTCAGAAATCTAGTCATCCAGTAGATTTTTTACTTTCCAATTTTTTTTTTTTTTCGTTGCGCAAAGAACGTTCTGATCTTCAGGTACATGAATTTTCCCAATTTTACTTGGGGAAAATTCCTTCGTTGGCATTGTATATTTTGCTATGCCAACATGTGTATTATAACTATGTCACATGGTAAATTTTGCTTTGTTACATGGGAATCATTTCTATATTGACAACGGAAATTTTCCTATATCAACATTGGAAAAATAACTATGTAATATAGGAACAATTCCAATGTTAACATGGGAACAATTCCCATGTCGACATTGCCGGAATTCCTTTAATAACATAGGAAACTCTTCAATGTCAACATGGGAAAATTTCCTATAGGAACATGGAAATTATTCCCATGTTAACAAAGTGGAAATTCCCATGTATGTAAAAATGAAAGATTTGTAAACTGATGTTTTTTTTACGTAATTTATCAAGTAAATCAAAATTAATTAATTGAATTGATAATTATATACTGTCGGAAACACGATGTAATTGATTTTTACATACTCGTTTATATTATTCGAATTTATAAAAACATTTGTTCATTAATAGGTGCTACAAAAAAATTTTAATTAAATTACACAAAATTTTTTCGGAAACTTTGAAATTCTATTTTCGTAAATCTTAAAACCTTCACACTTCCCTATTTTATCGCTTTAAGGCCTAAATGATAATAATGACCAAAATATTGGGTATTTTAGTGGTTTTAGCTTCTTGTGGACTTTTCTCATGCAACATGAAAATTTTTCCCATGCCAACATAGATATTTTTACTATGTCAACATAGGAAAATTTACTACGTTAACAGAGGAATTTTTCCCCTGTCAACATGGGAAAAATTCTCATGTCAATATAGAAGAAATTACCCCGGTAACATGGGAAAAATTCCTATACTGACATAGTAAAAATACCCATGTCATTAAAAGAATTTCAGGAATTTTTCTATGTCTACATGGAAATTTTTCCAATGGCAATATACAAAATATTCCTATAATATATGGGTAAAATTCCTATAAAATGAACTTACATTCTCTTTTTTCCCTAGTAAAATTTTCTATGTTGATAAAGCAAAATTTGCTATGTCAACAAGGGAATTTCTCCTGAGTAAAATTGAAAAAATTCCCATGTTTTTCTTTCCTTGTAGAGATGAAAAAAATATTTTTAAACGGTCCATTTTGCTCCAAAGAATTTTCCTCCCAAATTACGTGCATTCTAAAATTTTAATTCGATGTTTGTTAAAAAAAAAAGTATTTTAATTAAATTTACTAGTCCGTTAAATTATTTTCTTGTCTTATTGTTAGTGTTGAAGGTTTTAAAGCCAAAAGTTCCAAATGAGACACGATCAGGCTGTCGTCTCGTGTATCCAGCCCTACTCCTTACAACACCCGGCATTTAATTACTTCCGGACGAGCGACGAATGCGATGATATTATTTTTTACTTTTATCAGTTTTTGTTAAAGACCTGCGAAATTTATCTTAAAACAGCCAGTTGCTAAGTTGGCCAGACTTGGGTCACATGTCCACGGAACCGCGATGTCAGATGTTCCTCATATTGAAAAGAAAAGAAAAAAAGTTTAACAAGTTGCGTCATTTTGTAGCTGTTCCTTGATTCACTCAACTCTTGGTACTGCTCAGTAGGATTTGTAGCTCGAGGCATTTCTTCTTTTTCTTTCCGCGGTGTTTTCGGATAAGGATGCGTACGTATATCAAATCAAACATATCACGACTGGTTCCTTGGCTCCGCCTTCGGCAGCCCAAATGTGCTCTGTCATCAGCGTCGAGCCATGGGGGCCTACATCATCAGGATCCGCACTGGCGCATCTTATCCTTTGGCATCGTTTCACTTCGCACGCCATTCTCCACACTCAATTTTATATTTTTTTTACCCTTTTTATACAACTACTACTACTACCACTGCCTCAACAACCACAACTAATACCACTATATCCTTATTCCTTATCCTTTTCATTCCTTATTCCATTTGAATTCGGTTCGTACTCGCTGTACTCGGCATTGCGCTACGTCCTTCCGCTTTTCTCAATATGTAGCGCTTTCAATTCTCTACAAATCCTTATTGTCGGATAAATACATTCTGAATCTCAATTTACAATCCCACAAAAAATCTATTTTACCGCGACCTACTTTCGAGAAATAGTCATACATTTTAATCTTTTATCAGAAAATACATATATTTATTTTTGAAATCAAGTTTGAATAATTTAATCAACATATTTTTAATCTAAATTATTAATATTTTTATTTGCTGAATTTTAAACGCCGAGGGCCGACAAAATGGGGACGCTGCGAAAAAATGCACCTTTTTATCTTGGTTACGCTAAGTCTATTATTTCTCACTCAAAAAAAAAAAAAAAAGTAAAAGCAGTCCTCAGTTGTCATTAATTTTTTTTGGAACAAAATGGGGTCGCTTACAAAAGAATATAAAAAAAATTTTTTATCTCTTTAATAAAGTCATACAATTTTGGTAATTTATAAATGAATTGACGTCAGAAATATCATCTTTAATATGATTGAAGAACAAAAGTGTTGATAAAAATTTCATTAGTAGAATTTTTGGGTTCTCCAATTTTTCCTCTCCTATATTTATATATCTATTTATTACTGTACATATTGATTATTTGAATATTTTATCACTTGCGCTTTGAAAGTGTTGGAAGAAGAGTTAAAAAAATTTATATAAATCAAAGCCTCACTTACTCGGTTAAATATTCTGTTTTTTGAGCTATATCTCTTGTGGGAAAAAAAATATTGACAACGGAGCCGGTCTTGGCACAATACTGGGCTACCCAGGCTTGGCTCGGTTCACCAGTCTTAGGCCAAGATTTAGCCAATACTCGAGTGACAAGCCTTGGTTTGCCAGTTTTGGGCCAAGATTCAGCCAATACTCAAATAACAAGCCCCGGTTTACTAGTCTAAATAACAAATGGTACCTAAAAATCTCGGGCTTCTATGTATAGTATAACAGCCTAGTGGATAAGAGTCTTGCCTAATAGCCATGAAGGACCAGGTTCGAGACCCAGCAAATGCAAAAAAAAAATAAGTTTTATCGATCTACCTTTCTCTGTCTAGAAATTTATTTCCATATGTTACCATTACGCATATGTCTACTAATATTTTTATTTTTTTTTAAATTCATTTTTAATAAGTATAGGTGCTTATTTAGCAACAGTCTTGGCACAATACTGGCGTTCGATATTGGGCCAATACTAAGATGCAGTCTTGGCACAACACTGTTACTCAAGCTTGGCTCGGTGTTATCATTTCGATGTTTAGACAGACTTGGGCCAAGCTTGGGCCTATCGTTTCTTCCTATAAGGGATATTTCACATAATTTCTAGGTGTAATTAGAGTTTCAAAAGCCTTTTCTTTAGAACCAATAGTTTGACCTGGGATAAAATTTCTGGAGAACCTATACCACTATTTATTATTTTATGAAAAAAAAGGTCAAAGGATTTTCTCCTCACATATAAGTCGTATAGGTTATGATTTTTCTTGATATCTTTACTACGAGTAGTGAGATCTTTAAGTTTCATAAAGATGGCAGACACTTGTGAAAATTTTCGTTGAATTGTTCAATCCTATCAATTTGCGTATCGTAGTACGGACGTCAGATTATGGTACTATTTTTCAGCAATGAATTTGGTTTTTATGTATAGATATACTTTTTTTATTGGATACTGTTCAATTTATCAATCTATTTAACAGTAAATGTTCATCGCAATTACAATCAATTTAAATAAATATACAACTAGAAATATTTCAAAACAATAAGTAATAAAAGTAAAACTCATGACTTTTTGCATTAATTCATCAAAAATATTTAAACAAAAGTTTGAATAATATTTTATTCCTTTGAGCAATTACGTTATGGATCATAATGAAGAGAAAGTTAAGATAGCAATCGGTAATTGATGATGCTGATGAGAATAACGTGATTAATTAAGTTTTAAACTTTTCTTTGTTTCAGGTGAGTAACGATGATTAGTTGGCATTACATATATATGCATATTTTAATATGTATATTGTATTCCCATACGTATATATCTGCAGAGGAATATAATAATGACTCAGCCTCCATAAAGTAAGCACCGTAATTCTTGTCTCTGTTATTGTCCAGCTAGTACATAAATTCACTACCGCACGTAACCTATCGGACGTTTGTCTTCGTCCGGCGTTTATGTATAAATACAGGTTATCCCACTTGGCGTGCCAGCGTAATTTATTCTCGCCCTTGCGCGTTCCTACGTCCACGCGCAACAAATTTCATTAAGCGCCGCGCGCGCTTCCGCGTAATTAAAGTGGCAAATGACTATTCGATAAAATTGTTTTTCTTTTTTTATTTCATTTCATTTGCCAGATTTAAATTTACTCGATATTTTTATACGATCAATACTCCACCGCATCCTTTAATTTAATCGCCCCAAATTTTATATATTTTTATCGCCCCCGAAAAAAAAATATATATGATAACTCTTGTTAGCAGTTATTTAAATAAACGTTACTCGTTCAAGTATCATTAATATAGACCAATGGAGTGTTTAGTTGAGGACGCCACCGCTCGGTGGCGTGACTGTCATGTTCTTCCCCCACCCAAGTCACTTTTATCTGGACGGAGAAACACACAATGAATTTTTTTAATAGCAGCCGATGAAAAAAAACTATTTATTCATTTTTTTTTCTATTATTTACACGGAAAAAATGATGCTCAAAATTTTAATAGTTTGTAGTTTATTCTTGACTTGAAATTAGTATATTTGTATACTAATATCAAACCAGGATAATTATATATTACCAAATGGCTATTATTTACATTAAAATTTGATACACATAGAAGAGCAAAATTTGTAATTTCGTAGATTGAAATTAATATGAAAAAGAATCGATAAATTGGTATCTACAGTTATTTATTACTATTCAAATAACCATAGAAAAATTAAAAAAATTTACCACTTATTCGATTTATGTATATAATAAATTAATTTATAATAACGAATAAATAACATTTTACATTAATTATTAGTCAATGGGATAGAATTTATAAAATAAGAGTTAAAAGTTTTCGGTATTTTTATAAGCAAAAAATCAGTATCTAGTATACTAATTTTTCATTTTATTATTTACCACTTATTCGATTTATGTATATTGTAAATTAATTTATAATGATGAATATATGATATTTTACGCTAATAATTGATCAGTGATATCGAATTTATAAAATAAAACTTAGTAACTTTTGCAATTTTCGGCTGGAAAAATCAGTATCTAAGATAGCAATTCTTAATTAGACCAATCATTACTTTTTAATAGATGTATGCCATAAATTAATTAATTTTTACTAATAAGTCACGTATTTATATACCTCAAATTAATAATATTTACTTACTTTTTGAAATAATTGATAGTTGTTTTTAGGAATCTACGAAAATTAGTAAACTACTTTGCATTAAGTACATAATAGTACTAATTATTGACAACAGATTCCACTTTTTACTATTATTTATTAATTTTTAATATCCTATTTTTTCCATGTATATATTAATCCCATTCTTTAATACTTTGGTCATACATTTAATGCTAATACCCTGATATTGTATATTATTTACCGCTATAATTTTGTCCATACACAATTCTCAGTACCTAAAGTAATTTGTTACATTTACATTTGCTACAAAGGAGTTAGTGTTTTTTTATAATCAACTAAAAAAAATAATATATTATTTTTATTATTATTATTCCGTTCGATACATCGGTACGTTTTCAATAATAAGATTATCCTCGAACCACGTTTTAGTTGTCGCTTGTAAAAGAACCCCATACACAACCGTACATTTATTTTTATTGTCGTTCTGTTCGAGAAGGCAGAATCATCGATGTCGATGTAAAACGACAAAATATGTTGCGTGTATTCACAAATATACTTTTTTTAATTCTTTTTCGCTTATAAACATAACATCATTTCTCTTTTTCTCTCTCTCTCTCCCTCATTTTTTTTATCTTCCTTCGTATGCTCACAATGTTTCTCGTTCTCATCCTCACCTGGGTGTGGGTTATGTTGACGACGTCACTGATTTCGCGCGACGTTTTTAGAGCCTGGGAACCGGCTCTATAAAATCCCTCATGACCATCGCTCCTATAACAAAAAAGCAAACGTAAAAAACCGAAATGAGATTGAGTCAAAAAAAGTCGAAAAAATATTTTAACAAACAACTGGCCGTGGAAATCTTCAGGATCCTCTAGAGATTCGGATTCAAAATTAGACTGTACAGAAATAAGATAAAAAATAATCTGCACTTTTTTTTCATTCAAATATTGGCAATTTAAACGTCATTTTATTTTTTTAAATCATTCGCTTTTTTTCGATCACTTTTATTTATAGCCATCGAAAACACTAAAGTGGCGCCTTGACTCAGACGCAAACTATTGATTTAATTTTACTTACATCCAAATTTTTTGAATATTAATTATTCAAAATCTAAGATAAAACTTAACGATAGCGTAAAAAAAAAAATAATAATGATAAAGATAAAAGCTCAACATTTGAATGAAATTCTTAATGAGCTGAGATTTTAATCATTTAATTTATTTAGGACTTTTCGTGACTTATCGGCGTTGATAATTAGCAAGGTAGCGCGCAACCGTATCTTTGCTTTTAAACTTGCACTATTTCTCTCTTTATTCTTCACATTTATCTCTCATTTATATATCCTCATATATATGTATGTATGTATGATTTTATTTCTCAACATTTGGGGTTTAAACTCTTGCACTTGAGCAACGCGCACGCCACTGAGAAAGAGAATAAAACTAAAAGATAAAGAAGAAGGAGAATAAAAAGAAAAGATGTCTTTGCGATTTGCGCGGCATTCACCAACAAGTAGAGACTTTTGGTCGTCGGGACCAGCAACTCCTTAAAATTATACGGTCTCATTTTTACGAGGTGGAATTGTTGACCGTTACATCGCTAACTAAAAAGTATCGCGCATATGGTTTTTTTTCTCTTATTTATTATTATCATCATCATCATTATTAGTATTAACAGACATGGCAGAACGAAGGTCAATGATAATTTTCCATGGACATTTGCTACCGCTCAATTAAATTTAAAATAGACGTTCGTCATTTTATTTTTTTATTAGACATTCGGACCCGTATATATTTTAAATCGGGCTGGGACTAAGTTTTATAGATTACAGTCTAGGCAATAAAAATCAGGTATAACCTTCAGTAAATACCACTTACTAAACCCGCATCGAGAGAATAAAAGATAGAAAGAGGGAGCGAGAGGTAGGCGATATATCAAGTCACCTGACGTGCAACACGATTTCGCGAGTTGATCGGAACAGGAGACTCGCCCACCGTGTGTCGGATAATTGGCCAGGTTTCCAACTCAGTATACATTTCCAAAAAATTATTACAATCCTTTGCATTAATTTCGCATCAAGGCTCATAAGCTATCCAAATTATGCTGCTCTAAAAATACACGGAAAAAACAGAATTTAAAAATTAATAAATAATAATAAAAAGTGGAATCTGTTATCAGTATTTAGTACTATTATGACTTAATGCAAAGTAGTTTACTAATTTTTGTAGATTTCTAAAAACTACTATCAATTATTTCAAAAGTAAGTAAATATTATTACTTTTAGGTATATAAATACGTGACTCATTAGTGAAAATTAATTAATTTATGGCATACATCTATTAAAAAGTAATGATTGGTCAAATTGAGAATTGCTATCTTAGATACTGATTTTTCCAGCCGAAAATTGCAAAAGTTACTAACTTTTATTTTATAAATTCGATATCACTGATCAATTATTAGATTAAAATATCATTTATTTATCATTATAAATTAATTTACAATATACAAATATCAAATAAGTGGTAAATAATAAAATGAAAAATTAGTATACTAGATACTGATTTTTTGCTCATAAAAATACCGAAAACTTTTAACTCTTATTTTATAAATTCTATCCCATTGGCTAATAATTAATATAAAATGTTATTCATTTGTTACCATAAATTAATTTATTATATAGGGGAAGGGGGGGGGGGGCAAAAGGGGGTAGGGTAGGCAAAACGGGGTACCCCCAAAATTTGATAAAAAAAAAATTTTATATTTTAAATGGTTTTTAAACATTCCAAAATCACTTCTGTCAATATAATTAAGCGTTACTTTGAATTTTTTTTGGTAAACTTTTTCAAAAATCAATTGTCAGTTGAAAAATATTAATGACGTTTGTTTTATGATAAAAATTACTAAAATTTTTTTTCTTCTTTTGTATCCAATGAACATGTAAAATATAATTTTTCTTCATGTAAATTACTTAAAAAAAAATTAAACTTAATCAAATTCGTTTAAAATCCAGAAGTTTTTTTTTTTTTTTTTATCTTTTTTAGGGGGTACCCCACTTTGCCCGCGAAAATAAAAAAAATTTTTTTTTCATCGGTAACTGAAAATTTCTTCTATTTACTTTGAATATCATTAAAAAAAAAAGATTTAGTGTATTTGAGTCCTCGAAAACTTGGTTTTTCCTTAAGTACCCCCTTTTGCCCCTTTCTCCCCTATAGTCCAGTCGGCCTGGAAAAAAAAAGGGGTTTGTTGGCAACTTTTCGACAAAATGGTCCGATTTTGAATTTTTTTTTTTTAAAATACTCAGAAAAATATTCTAAACATTTGTGTGTATGTGGGAAGTGTTGCTTTTTTTTTGTTTAAAAAATAGCGTTTTAGCGTTGAGCTTTAAATTAAAATATCTCAGAAACTACGCAAAAGTAGTCGAGACATGCTGCGTATGAAATTTAGAGAATTGAATAACGAACAAAATGAGCCCAACCCGATTTCTCTACGACCAATAGTTTGCGAGATATTAATTTTTTAATGAAGAAAAACGCGGTTCCGCTCGAACGCTTATAAACAAATAGCTGTAACTCCTCGAAAAATCATTCGATTTACTTTTTTTTTTTTTTGAATTACAGCTATTGTTGTCTACTATAAGCAAAAAAATCAGCTAAGCTAAAAAAAATTTTTTTGAATTTATAGGAATTATTTTCAGTTTTTCGAATTTATGCATTAAAAAATAGTTAAAATTCGAAAAAAAATATTTTGTTTGCATATAAAACTTTGACCAGCACCATAGAATCGATGTGAGAAAAAATATTTTTTTTAAAAAATTTTTTTTATGCAAAAATTTAGCTTACAAGTTTAAAAAAATATGAGCTCTACGGGGACTTGAACTCAACTCCGAGACAGTGCGCGTGCGCCATTCCCCTCAAACCGTTGTCGGCGAAATATGGGGGAAATAATAATAATGTGAGGCATATAATAATAATAGCAAGCGGCCGCTCAGATACTCGGAGTAATTCGTTTTTTCATTCTTATTTATAATTTATTTTTTTTTTAAAGTCTTAATTAACTTTCAAAAAATCGTTACGACAATATAGGTATCAATCGATTCCAAATTTTGTGAATCGTCCAGAAAATCTATCGATTTAAGATCGATTTTTGGAATGTTAACTAACATTTTTTATAAACAAATAAGTTTATGGACTTTCAAAAAATCGTTACGACAATATAGGTATCAAACGATTCCAAATTTTATGAATCGTCCAGAAAACCTATCGCTAAAAGATCAATTTTTGAAATGTTAACTAACTTTTCCTATAAACAAATAAGTTAATGAACATTTAAAAAATCGTTTCGATAATGTAGGTATCAATCGATTTCAAATTTCATTAATCGTCTGGAAAACCTATCGATTAAATATCGATTTTTGAAATGTTAACTAATTTTTGTTTATAAACAAATAAGTTAATTAACTTTTAAAAATTCGTTTTTTCTATATAGGTATCAATCGATTCTACATTTTATAAATCGTTCGGAAAACCTATCGATAAAAGATCTATTTTTAAAAATGTTGAGTAATTTTTGTTTATAAACAAATAAGTTAATTAACTTTTAAAAATTCTTTTTTTTATATATAGGTATCAATCGACTCCAAATTTTGTAAATCGTTCGAAAAACCTATCGATAAATGATCGACTTTATAAATGTTAACTAATTTTTGTTTATAAACAAATAAGTTAATTAACTTTTAAAAATTCGTTTTTTCTATATAAGTATCAATCGATTCTAAATTTTATAAATCGTTGGGAAAACCTATCGATAAAAGATCTATTTTTAAAAATGTTGAGTAACTTTTGTTTATAAACAAATAAGTTAATTAACTTTTAAAAATTCGTTTTTTCTATTTAGGTATCAATCGACTCCAAATTTTGTGAATCGTTCGAAAAACCTATCGATAAATGATCGACTTTATAAATGTTAACTAATTTTTGTTTATAAACAAATAAGTTAATTAACTTTTAAAAATTCGTTTTTTCTATATAGGTATCAATCGATTCTAAATTATATAAATCGTTCGGAAAACCTATCGATAAAAGATCTATTTTTAAAAATGTTGAGTAATTTTTGTTTATAAACAAATACGTTAATTAACTTTTGAAAATTCGTTTTTTCTATATAGGTATCAATCGATACCAAATTTTGTGAATCGTCCAGAAAATCTATCGATAAAAGATCTTTTTTTAAAAATGTTGACTAATTTTTGTTTATGAAGAAAAAGCTAATAAACTTTAAAAATATCGATTCGACAATATTTAGTCCCTCGGCTGAAGAGGGAAGCCCGTATGCACTTTTAGGTCCCCGGATTCTGATTAATGATATTTACGTATTTTTTTCCGAGGATCACGAAAAACTAGGTTATTTTGCTCGCCGATGGTAGGTTTAATTGTTAATAACAATTTAATTGTTTATAACGATATAAATCAAGAAGGACTGATTTGACGGGGAAGTTTATTTAAAAAAAAAGTTTTAAAATTAAAAAACCAACAAAAAATGTCCTTGTCATTTTTTTGATAGAATGAATATTTTCGGAGATAGCGCAAAAAACAACAAGTAGCGGTCGAACCTCTCTCTCGCGCGCACGCATCCCACAGACTCTAGCGACGAACGACAGGCACAGAAAAATACAGGGACGAAAAAAAAATTCAATTCTCGGTGTCAACTAAAGATTAAGAAAAGAAACTCATAGATATCATAGAGGAGACTCTATGGAAAATTTCCAGACCCATAATCGATGGATCCACCCCATAGACACCGAGTAACAGCCCCATAAATGGGAGTTTTTTAATTAAACTGCCGAATTTTCGACTTTAGAAAATTCAATCCTCGATATACACCTGAGATTAAGGAAGGAAACTCATGGGAATCTTCGAGGACACTATACAGAAGATTCCCAGACCCATAATTAAAAGATCAACCCCATATACACCGAGTAACAGCCCCATAGGAGGGGGTTTTTTAATTAAAGTGTCGAATTTTCGACTTTAGAAAATTTAATCCTCGGTGTCCACCCGAGATTAAGGAAGGAAACTCATGGGAATCTTCGAGGACACTATACAGAAGATTCCTAGACCCATAATCAATAGATTAACCCCATGGACACCGGTTGACAGCCCCATAGAAGGGGGTTTTTTAATTAAAGTGTCGAATTTTCGACTTTAGAAAATTCAATCCTCGGTGTCCACCCGAGATTAAGGAAGGAAACTCATGGGAATCTTCTAGGACACTATACAGAAGATTCCCAGACCCATAATCGATAGATTAACCCCATAGACACCGAGTAACAGCCCCATAGAAGGGGGTTTTTTAATTAAAGTGTCGAATTTTCGACTTTAGAAAATTCAATCCTCGGTGTCCACCCGAGATTAAGGAAGGAAACTCATGGGAATCTTCTAGGACACTATACAAAAAATTCCCAGACCCATAATCGATAGATTAACCCCATAGACACCGAGTATCAGCCCCATAAATGGGAGTTTTTTAATTAAACTGTCGAATTTTCGACTTTAGAAAATTCAATCCTCGATGTACACCTGAGATTAAGGAAGGAAACTCATGGGAATCTTCGAGGACACTATACAGAAGATTCCCAGACCCATAATTAAAAGATCAACCCCATATACACCGAGTAACAGCCCCATAGGAGGGGGTTTTTTAATTAAAGTGTCGAATTTTCAACTTTAGAAAATTCAATCCTCGGTGTCCACCCGAGATTAAGGAAGGAAACTCATGGGAATCTTCGAGGACACTATACAGAAGATTCCCAGACCCATAATTAAAAGATTAACCCCATAGACACCGAGTAACAGCCCCATAGAAGGGGGTTTTTTAATTAAAGTGTCGAATTTTCGACTTTAGAAAATTCAATCCTCGGTGTCCACCCGAGATTAAGGAAGGAAACTCATGGGAATCTTCTAGGACACTATACAAAAAATTCCCAGACCCATAATCGATAGATTAACCCCATAGACACCGAGTATCAGCCCCATAAATGGGAGTTTTTTAATTAAACTGTCGAATTTTCGACTTTAGAAAATTCAATCCTCGATGTACACCTGAGATTAAGGAAGGAAACTCATGGGAATCTTCGAGGACACTATACAGAAGATTCCCAGACCCATAATTAAAAGATCAACCCCATATACACCGAGTAACAGCCCCATAGGAGGGGGTTTTTTAATTAAAGTGTCGAATTTTCAACTTTAGAAAATTCAATCCTCGGTGTCCACCCGAGATTAAGGAAGGAAACTCATGGGAATCTTCGAGGACACTATACAGAAGATTCCCAGACCCATAATTAAAAGATCAACCCCATATACACCGAGTAACAGCCCCATAGGAGGGGGTTTTTTAATTAAAGTGTCGAATTTTCGACTTTAGAAAATTCAATCCTCGGTGTCCACCCAAGATTAAGGAAGGAAACTCATGGGAATCTTCGAGGACACTATACAGAAGATTCCTAGACCCATAATCAATAGATTAACCCCATGGACACCGGTTGACAGCCCCATAAAAGTCGTTATTTAACTTGTTTTTCGAGAATTTGAGTTTTAAAAATTTAAGTTCTCGGTGTCTACTCGAGATTAAGGAAAGAAACTTATAGAATTTTTATAGTAGACCCTACTGAAGATTTCCTGACCCATAATTAATTGATCCACCCCATAGACACCAAGTACCGACCCCATAAGATCCGAATTTTATCTTATTTAACTAAAACTAGACTTGAAAAAAATTTAGTCGTCGGTGGCAGCTCGAGATTAATAAAAGAAACTCATAGAATTTTTATAGTAGACCCTACTGAAGATTTACTGACCCATAATTAATCGATCTACCCCATAGACACCGAGTGACAGCCCCATAAAAGTCGTTATTTAACTTGTTTTTCGCGAATTTAAGTGTTATAAAATTCAGTTCTCGGTGACCACTGTATATTAAGGAAAGAAACTCATAGAATTTTTTTCTAGTAGACCCTTCTGAAGATTTCCTGACCCATAATCAATCGATCAAATATTTAAAAAATATGTATAGTAAATATATATTTTTGATAACTCACTTTTAGCCGATTTTCTTATATATTTTATATATATCAAATATATTTTAGATATATGCAAAATATATTTATTTTATATTTTTAGCTATGTATTTTTTATGTATTTTGAAATATTTCTTAAATATATCTAAAATATATTTAAAATATATATAAAAATCGGCCAAAAGTGAGTTATCAAAAATATATATTTACTATACATATTTTTTAAATATTTGATCGATTGATTATGGGTCAGGAAATCTTCAGAAGGGTCTACTAGAAAAAAATTCTATGAGTTTCTTTCCTTAATATACAGTGGTCACCGAGAACTGAATTTTATAACACTTAAATTCGCGAAAAACAAGTTAAATAACGACTTTTATGGGGCTGTCACTCGGTGTCTATGGGGTAGATCGATTAATTATGGGTCAGTAAATCTTCAGTAGGGTCTACTATAAAAATTCTATGAGTTTCTTTTATTAATCTCGAGCTGCCACCGACGACTAAATTTTTTTCAAGTCTAGTTTTAGTTAAATAAGATAAAATTCGGATCTTATGGGGTCGGTACTTGGTGTCTATGGGGTGGATCAATTAATTATGGGTCAGGAAATCTTCAGTAGGGTCTACTATAAAAATTCTATAAGTTTCTTTCCTTAATCTCGAGTAGACACCGAGAACTTAAATTTTTAAAACTCAAATTCTCGAAAAACAAGTTAAATAACGACTTTTATGGGGCTGTCAACCGGTGTCCATGGGGTTAATCTATTGATTATGGGTCTAGGAATCTTCTGTATAGTGTCCTCGAAGATTCCCATGAGTTTCCTTCCTTAATCTTGGGTGGACACCGAGGATTGAATTTTCTAAAGTCGAAAATTCGACACTTTAATTAAAAAACCCCCTCCTATGGGGCTGTTACTCGGTGTATATGGGGTTGATCTTTTAATTATGGGTCTGGGAATCTTCTGTATAGTGTCCTCGAAGATTCCCATGAGTTTCCTTCCTTAATCTCGGGTGGACACCGAGGATTGAATTTTCTAAAGTTGAAAATTCGACACTTTAATTAAAAAACCCCCTCCTATGGGGCTGTTACTCGGTGTATATGGGGTTGATCTTTTAATTATGGGTCTGGGAATCTTCTGTATAGTGTCCTCGAAGATTCCCATGAGTTTCCTTCCTTAATCTCAGGTGTACATCGAGGATTGAATTTTCTAAAGTCGAAAATTCGACAGTTTAATTAAAAAACTCCCATTTATGGGGCTGATACTCGGTGTCTATGGGGTTAATCTATCGATTATGGGTCTGGGAATTTTTTGTATAGTGTCCTAGAAGATTCCCATGAGTTTCCTTCCTTAATCTCGGGTGGACACCGAGGATTGAATTTTCTAAAGTCGAAAATTCGACACTTTAATTAAAAAACCCCCTTCTATGGGGCTGTTACTCGGTGTCTATGGGGTTAATCTATCGATTATGGGTCTGGGAATCTTCTGTATAGTGTCCTAGAAGATTCCCATGAGTTTCCTTCCTTAATCTCGGGTGGACACCGAGGATTGAATTTTCTAAAGTCGAAAATTCGACACTTTAATTAAAAAACCCCCTTCTATGGGGCTGTCAACCGGTGTCCATGGGGTTAATCTATTGATTATGGGTCTAGGAATCTTCTGTATAGTGTCCTCGAAGATTCCCATGAGTTTCCTTCCTTAATCTCGGGTGGACACCGAGGATTAAATTTTCTAAAGTCGAAAATTCGACACTTTAATTAAAAAACCCCCTCCTATGGGGCTGTTACTCGGTGTATATGGGGTTGATCTTTTAATTATGGGTCTGGGAATCTTCTGTATAGTGTCCTCGAAGATTCCCATGAGTTTCCTTCCTTAATCTCAGGTGTATATCGAGGATTGAATTTTCTAAAGTCGAAAATTCGGCAGTTTAATTAAAAAACTCCCATTTATGGGGCTGTTACTCGGTGTCTATGGGGTGGATCCATCGATTATGGGTCTGGAAATTTTCCATAGAGTCTCCTCTATGATATCTATGAGTTTCTTTTCTTAATCTTTAGTTGACACCGAGAATTGAATTTTTTTTTCGTCCCTGTATTTTTCTGTGCCTGTCGTTCGTCGCTAGAGTCTGTGGGATGCGTGCGCGCGAGAGAGAGGTTCGACCGCTACTTGTTGTTTTTTGCGCTATCTCCGAAAATATTCATTCTATCAAAAAAATGACAAGGACATTTTTTGTTGGTTTTTTAATTTTAAAACTTTTTTTTTAAATAAACTTCCCCGTCAAATCAGTCCTTCTTGATTTATATCGTTATAAACAATTAAATTGTTATTAACAATTAAACCTACCATCGGCGAGCAAAATAACCTAGTTTTTCGTGATCCTCGGAAAAAAATACGTAAATATCATTAATCAGAATCCGGGGACCTAAAAGTGCATACGGGCTTCCCTCTTCAGCCGAGGGACTAAATATTGTCGAATCGATATTTTTAAAGTTTATTAGCTTTTTCTTCATAAACAAAAATTAGTCAACATTTTTAAAAAAAGATCTTTTATCGATAGATTTTCTGGACGATTCACAAAATTTGGTATCGATTGATACCTATATAGAAAAAACGAATTTTCAAAAGTTAATTAACGTATTTGTTTATAAACAAAAATTACTCAACATTTTTAAAAATAGATCTTTTATCGATAGGTTTTCCGAACGATTTATATAATTTAGAATCGATTGATACCTATATAGAAAAAACGAATTTTTAAAAGTTAATTAACTTATTTGTTTATAAACAAAAATTAGTTAACATTTATAAAGTCGATCATTTATCGATAGGTTTTTCGAACGATTCACAAAATTTGGAGTCGATTGATACCTAAATAGAAAAAACGAATTTTTAAAAGTTAATTAACTTATTTGTTTATAAACAAAAGTTACTCAACATTTTTAAAAATAGATCTTTTATCGATAGGTTTTCCCAACGATTTATAAAATTTAGAATCGATTGATACTTATATAGAAAAAACGAATTTTTAAAAGTTAATTAACTTATTTGTTTATAAACAAAAATTAGTTAACATTTATAAAGTCGATCATTTATCGATAGGTTTTTCGAACGATTTACAAAATTTGGAGTCGATTGATACCTATATATAAAAAAAAGAATTTTTAAAAGTTAATTAACTTATTTGTTTATAAACAAAAATTACTCAACATTTTTAAAAATAGATCTTTTATCGATAGGTTTTCCGAACGATTTATAAAATGTAGAATCGATTGATACCTATATAGAAAAAACGAATTTTTAAAAGTTAATTAACTTATTTGTTTATAAACAAAAATTAGTTAACATTTCAAAAATCGATATTTAATCGATAGGTTTTCCAGACGATTAATGAAATTTGAAATCGATTGATACCTACATTATCGAAACGATTTTTTAAATGTTCATTAACTTATTTGTTTATAGGAAAAGTTAGTTAACATTTCAAAAATTGATCTTTTAGCGATAGGTTTTCTGGACGATTCATAAAATTTGGAATCGTTTGATACCTATATTGTCGTAACGATTTTTTGAAAGTCCATAAACTTATTTGTTTATAAAAAATGTTAGTTAACATTCCAAAAATCGATCTTAAATCGATAGATTTTCTGGACGATTCACAAAATTTGGAATCGATTGATACCTATATTGTCGTAACGATTTTTTGAAAGTTAATTAAGACTTTAAAAAAAAAATAAATTATAAATAAGAATGAAAAAACGAATTACTCCGAGTATCTGAGCGGCCGCTTGCTATTATTATTATATGCCTCACATTATTATTATTTCCCCCATATTTCGCCGACAACGGTTTGAGGGGAATGGCGCACGCGCACTGTCTCGGAGTTGAGTTCAAGTCCCCGTAGAGCTCATATTTTTTTAAACTTGTAAGCTAAATTTTTGCATAAAAAAAATTTTTTAAAAAAAATATTTTTTCTCACATCGATTCTATGGTGCTGGTCAAAGTTTTATATGCAAACAAAATATTTTTTTTCGAATTTTAACTATTTTTTAATGCATAAATTCGAAAAACTGAAAATAATTCCTATAAATTCAAAAAAATTTTTTTTAGCTTAGCTGATTTTTTTGCTTATAGTAGACAACAATAGCTGTAATTCAAAAAAAAAAAAAAGTAAATCGAATGATTTTTCGAGGAGTTACAGCTATTTGTTTATAAGCGTTCGAGCGGAACCGCGTTTTTCTTCATTAAAAAATTAATATCTCGCAAACTATTGGTCGTAGAGAAATCGGGTTGGGCTCATTTTGTTCGTTATTCAATTCTCTAAATTTCATACGCAGCATGTCTCGACTACTTTTGCGTAGTTTCTGAGATATTTTAATTTAAAGCTCAACGCTAAAACGCTATTTTTTAAACAAAAAAAAAGCAACACTTCCCACATACACACAAATGTTTAGAATATTTTTCTGAGTATTTTAAAAAAAAAAAATTCAAAATCGGACCATTTTGTCGAAAAGTTGCCAACAAACCCCTTTTTTTTTCCAGGCCGACTGGACTACTACATAAATCGAATAAGTGGGAAATTTTTTTAATTTTTCTATGTTTATTTGAATGGTAATAAATAACTGTAGATAGCAATTTATCGATTCTTTTTCATATTAATTTTAATATACGAAATTACAAATTTTGCTCTTCTATGTGTATCAAATTTTCATATAAATAATAGCCATTTTGTAATATATAATGATCCTGGCTTGATATTAGTATACAAATATACTTATTTTAAGTAAAAAATAAACTACAAGCTATTAAAATTTTGAGCCTCATTTTTTTCCGTGTATAAATTGGAAACTATATTTTAAATTTTCATTTTCGGCGGTTTATTTAAATTTAAACTGGATAGTGATCTAAGTCGATGGGTGAAAGTAATCGATGCGAAAATATACGATTATTCCAGCTTACAGATTTTATTTAAATCAATTACATGTTTACATATTACTTTCGTTTTATCGATTATTTTTAAACCTTTTTTACAAGCTTATAAATTAATGCATTCAGTTTGTAATTGCATCGAATTAAAGCTTGTCCGCGATTGCGTAAATTTAATTTATTTCTGTCCACAACCTCGTTTGGAAATAAATTCAAATTAACCTTTAAGATAATAAAAGTACGGAAAATTTTAATATCTTTTTAAATTCTTACTCTCTAGGATAATTGCAGTCCACAGAACACTGAATAACTTTTAATGTTTTTTTACTTTTTTTTATTTTATACACAAGTTGACAATGTTTAAAAAAACATTTATAAGTTTTAAACTCTTAAACATTTTTAAGCTTAACTTTATTTTCACAAACTAACAAACTTTTCTCACATTGATTCTTTCAAATTTTTTTGGGAACTACTTTGTTCTAACAATAAATAATAACAAAATAAAATCAATCATAATATTTTACATCCTATTTTTATTATTATTAAAAATAATTGGTACTTTATTTTGAATAATTACGAGTGAATAATTTTAAAAATTAAAAAGAAAATATTTGAAAATTAAAAAAAAAAAATATTTGAATATTAAAAAAAAAGTATTTGAATATAAAAAAAAAATTGTATTAGAAAATTCAAAAAGAAGTATTTGAAAATCCAAAGTGTTAATTTGAAAATTCAAAAAGATGTATTTTAAATTCTATATGAAATTAGTAATGAAATTTCAAGCACAAATTTATGTGTTTATTGCGTTATATACAATGTTTTGAAAATTCAAACAATTTTTTCAACAGTGTATGCAACCTCTACAGCAGAAATTTTTGAACAAAGTTTGAATTGTTCGACAACAATGTTCATTATTATTAAAATAGTTTTTAAAAATTTTTAAAATATCTTCAAAGTTTAAATTTACTAAATTATTAATTATCCCACAGTTTTAATTAGTAACTTAATAATTTGCATATGATTACACCCATTCATAAACAGCAACTTCATGTTCCAAAAACGACAACAGATTTAATCAAAAATAAACTTCCAGCAACTGAAACAATGTTTTACTTCTCAACTATGAGATACAAACACGTTACACTTTCCAACTACAAACGCAATCAATGTAAACTTTGCCTAATAATAACAAAAACTTTCAAATATTCTCTAAAATTAATCCGCAAAAATTATTTTAATTAATTTTTAGTAAAAATTCAAAGTAAAAGCAATAAATTCAGTAACAATAAAACTTGTTAGTCATGCATGTATATAAAAAATATATATTAATATACATGGATTTAATTTGTGAATTCTGGTTATCAGAATATTTTTTATTAAAACATAATCTTCAAAGCGGGATTTAATAAATCACGAGATTTATTTAGTAGGTCGGGTTAAAAAATGAATACTTTTATTATTAATTTAAAATTAAAGTCTAATCCATGAGTGGGTTCGCGAGTGAATCGTAAAAGACAAAGAATCGTTTAAGATAAAGATAAAGCCAACGAGCTGCCACCAAGTTACAAGTTTAAGTGCATGCACGCGTACTATACACTTACAAATATATATGACGTATATATTGTATATGTACATTTATATGTATAAACTTTCATATGGGCGCAATCATTCGTGACTAACGTTCTCTCAACGCTTACGATCCAAGGAATGTTTATTTGATAAGCGCCTGCTGTAAGATATAAGTCCAATTTGCATATGTCATTGGTGCACATGTGTAACTCGCATCGCGGCTCTCAACCGTGTAACTTTGACAAGTTTATGCACTCGTGCTATAAACGTAGGCAGAGGTAGGGAGTTAGGAAAATTCTCTCTTGCTCTCTCACTCTCTTTCTCTCTCTCTATCTCTTACTTCCTCTCTATATAATTCTCTTTGCAGTTAAGTCTTAACATTACCATGATGATTTATATGTACTATCTATTTCTCTTGTACATATCACAAGAGAATTTCGTTAATCTTCACTTGCGCATCTTAGTATTCATATTTAAATGTTGTCTCTAAAATTATATTTACTTACTACATTTTTATTCACTTATTTTATTTTTACTCATAAAAATTATTAATTTTTGAATTTTAAATATTTGGAAAAATTCAAAATTTTATTTGTTAGATTTTTCAAAAAATTTTTCCTTTAATTTTTTTAATTCACTAGGTTTGAATTTTTAACTTCCCGCTAAAAAAATTGCAAATTTTCAAAAAGAGGGAAGTTAATGGTTTCGGTCCGATTTTCAAAAATCGAATTTTCATCAGATGTCGACCTTTTAAGGTCTTAGGAAGCTATTCTGACTATTCCCGGATGGACGGACGTGTGTATGTGTGTCTGTGGGAGGGGGGTGTGAACTTTTTTTTGTCCGACGATATCTTTGGAACAAATCAATCGATTTGATGTACTTGATGGCAATCGAAAGGGCTCACCAAAACTTAGAATTGATTAGATTTTGGGGTAGATCGGTCATGCAGTTTACGAAGAATAAAAATAAAAATTTTTTTTTGTTTTTGGTTTTTTGCGTATAGCTTATAAACCACTTGCCCGATTCGCCTTAAAATATGATCAGTTTTAAGTCTTGTGGAATCCTTTCGATTGTCACCAAAAACGTACAAATTGGTTCATTCCATCCAAAGATATCGTCTGACAAAAATTATAATTTTTCAGTGAAGGTATGTTTTACCGGCCTAACAAATTTTTAAGCTCGAAGAGCTCAAAAGTTTACAAGTAGTAATGTTTCCGAGCTCCCTGAGCTCGAAAACAGCGGGAAGTTTTGGGGCTGACCGGCAGGGTCAAGCGGTTTTCAGATTTTTTTTATTTCAAAATGAAGCCAAATTTAAATTTCGAAATTTAAAAATTATTTATTTAAAGATTTATGTTTTTGAAAGTAAATTAAATCAGAACTGACACTTGGTAAATTTATTTAAACTTTCTCAGGTATCGCAAATAAAAATATTAGCATAATAAATTAAATATTTGCATTTAATAAATAAAGTAGATGTTAAAAATTAATATAATTTAATTTAATTTTCTTATATGATTGATTCTCTATATTACTTTGAGCATCGCGAGTCTGATAAAAAATTCTGACATTAAATTCGAAATATGTAGTAAGAGTAAGAGAATGAAAAACGTATAAAACAAAATAATTTAAATATCACTGACATGAATAATCTATACCAAGAACAATGATGAAATCTATAACATATATATATTCCATTTCAACTAGTCAACAAACAACAATGACGAATCACAGATATCAATCTTCCCATTCAAGTCTTTTTATTCTCTTATTTTTTTATATAAAAAGCATTCGCTTTTCATAAATACAGCACAGCAGCTAGCTCGTATTGTATCGGATCTGTTTGAGTTTGTTGACTCATAAGACAAAGAAAAATTAACTATAACTGACTACAGGCGACAAGGGAGCGACCATCCTGTCAACTGTATCGACAGTTGTATAAGACGAATTGAAAGCAAGACGTGTCCTGAATTATAATGTGTCGCTAAAGGATATGGCCCTGTCATCTGAAAAAAAGTAGACTAAAGAACATGACAATATTTAATAACAAAATTTTGGAAAATCCAAAAATGCATACCTCAATCGCTCATTTTAATATCAATTTTTTTTTTTAAATATCTCGGTTTCTTGTCTTAGATACCGCTCTTTTATTCAATCCTATTCTCTTAAAATGAATCAGTAAAAAGTTCTACAAATCAGTGAATATTCACTGCGAATCAGTCCCAAGTATACCACTGATTGAATTAGTGAAATACTTTACTTAGGACTATTCGTGCAGTGAATATTCACTAATTGGACTACTTTTCACTGATTTGTTTTAAGAGAGTACTGTTACGGTAGTGCTGCTGCCAGTAGTTAATAGAGAGAAAAGTTAGAAATAATAACAATGGTAAAAATAAAAATGACAGCTAAATTTTTCGTGAATCACCAGTTTTTAAGTTTTTATTAACTACAATTAAATCAAAAAGAGTTGGATCTCTCTTAAAACAAATCAGTAAAAATTTCTGCAAATCAGTGAATATTCACGGCGAATTAGTCCCAAGTATATCACTGATTGAATTAGTGATATATTTGGGACTATTCGTGCAGTGAATATTCACCGATTCATTTTAAAAGAGATAGTTATTAACGGAAGAGTTCTTGTACTCTCTTAAAACGAATCAGTGAAAAGTACACCAATCAGTGAATATTCATAGCAAAAATAGTCCCAAGTATAACACTATTTTAATCAGTGATAAATTTGGGACTGATTTGCCGCAAATATTCACTGATTTGAAGTAGTTTTCACTGATTCATTCTAAGGGAGTAGTCACCAAACTGACGCCAATAAAAAAAAATTAGGCCCGTCAGCTGTTGAATTCGGTATTTATCGTGACCACACGAAGTCAGTAAACTGATTGACACTACGGCTCTTTTTAACTAAATTATTTATTTTTAAAATAATATATGAACGAATCAAGTTTATGTTGTATTAACATATTCCTTAATAAATTCGCTATACAATGATATAAGTTTCAATCTATTTTAATATCTTTAAAAAGTGTAGAGATGATTGAATGTGAGTACACTCTAAAACTGAGCTAGTCGAAATTTGTGAATATTCACTAATTTAAGAGTGATAGTCGCTAATTCACTTTTAGAGAATGAGATACCCGAAAAAATCGAGCGCCAATAAAGCACCCTCAGCACTTTGGCGTTTGAGGTGTGCAAAAAAGCGTAGGATGTGTACAAGTTGAGGATAACTCGGGAAGAATGTCTTTAGCGAGTAACGGAAATGACGATTCTCTAAAAGATCGATTATCAGTAGGAATCGAGTATACATGTCTGCTCGTTATTGAATAAAAGCTTCTTTTTGTTCTTGATGATTATTATTATTTTAAAACTCATGTCTGCCGTCTTACTTTTAAAATGTCCCGTGTTATATTTATACTTATCTCTCTTTTCAGTAGCTCACAACTTTTATCCTTACCGGTTCGTCATTTCTTGCACACTCTCAAGCAGTTTTTATTAAAAAAGTTCGTCAACTCATTAACGGCCGTTGAGGAAAGGCAATCTCATTATCGTCGTAACTTTTATTCCCCTAGTGGAATTCATCTACGTTGCTCTTGGCTATTGGCTTCTTTCTTATTCTTATTCTTATTCTTAGCTTCCTACTCCGTCTTGTGAAGTCTCCTCACTCTTCCTTGCACTTATTTTTTATCTTTATCGTCTTATACGTCTTCTTTACTTGCCATTCGTTTCCATCCTCATTTTCTTAGTTCATTTTAGCCCCTATAGTACAAGAGTCTCCTTTTTATCAACTACTCGGCTTATGATGGAAAGGATGAACCGAGAGACAAGAAATGGGTCTTGGAGACGAGAGGAGCTTATTAGCTAATATCTTGTTCTTACTAATAATCGTCTTTTATACTCTCTTTTTCTCCTTGTCAGTTAATAATCTTCTCGTTATACACTATATATATACATACATATTAGAGCCCATTATCATTATTAATAATATTTAACCCAATACTTAATAACTTCAATGACTTTAGTTTTTATTAATGTACCATTTTTGATACACATTTAGAAATTTCGTGTTCACGGAAAAAACAGAATATTAAAAAATGATATATAATAGTAAAAAGTGAAATCTGTTATCAGTAATTAGTACTATTATGTACTTAATGCAAAAGTAGTTTACTAATTTTTGTAGATTCCTAAAAACTACTATCAATTATTTCAAAAAGTAAGTAAATATTATTACTTTTAGGTATATAAATACGTGACTTATTAGTGAAAATTAATTAATTTATGGTAAACATCTATTAAAAAGTAATGATTGGTCAAATTAAGAATTGCTATCTTAGATACTGATTTTTCCAGCCGAAAAATTGCAAAAGTTACTAACTTTTATTTTATAAATTCGATATCACTGATCAATTATTAGCTTAAAATATCATTTATTGATCATTATAAATTAATTTACAATATAAATAAATCGAATAAGTGGTAAATAATAAAATGAAAAATTAGTATACTAGATACTGATTTTTTGCTCATAAAAATACCGAAAACTTTTAACTCTTATTTTATAAATTCTATCCCATTGGCTAATAATTAATATAAAATGTTATTTATTCGTTATTATAAATTACTTTATTATCTACATAAATCGAATAAGTGGTCAATTTTTTAAATTTTTCTGTTTATTTGAATAGTAATAAATAACTGTAGATACCAATTTATCGATTCTTTTTCATATTAATTTTAATATACGAAATTACAAATTTTGCTCTTCTATGTGTATCAAATTTTAATATAAATAATAGCCATTTTGTAATATAAAACGATCCTGGTTTGATATTAGTATATAAATATACTAATTTTAAGTAAAAAATAAACTACAAACTATTTAAATTTTGAGCATCATTTTTTTCCGTGATTGAAAAATTATTTGGATAAATTTTTTGTGTTGATTTTCACTACAGAAATCTGTTAATTCAACACAAACCGTGAGTGTTATTTTACTTTAACAGATTTTTTATGTTAAATGATTAGAAAATATGTAATGTAAGACATTTCTTGTGTTATTCAAAAATTAACACAAAATTTGTGTTGTTTAGCTAAACGCTCCCGCGCGTTTCTTCATTACTATAACCAAGGAAAGCATTTTAGCAGCATTGTCTGCAAGGAAACTTGGATTATAATTAATTTACAATTAAATATAATCATAGATAAATTTCATATTTCTATGATCAGGTTCAATAATTTTTTTATTCCTATTTTACTGGAGGATAATCTATAGCTCCATTTTTTAGAAAAATCACCGAAAATCGAACTAATTGTTTGCTAAATTGACATAAGTTGTACTAAGGGTAGATCAGTGTACTTGAGTTGGTCAGATCACGTGCTTATATTTATTAGTTAATTTCAACACGAAGTCTGTTAAATTTACACAGATTTTCTGTCAAAATAACAGATTTTGCGTTCAATTATTTAACATAAAATTTGTGTTAAAGATCAACACAAACACATTGTGTCGAATTAACACAAAAATTTGTGTAGACCGTTTGCAACGCACGATTTGTTTTGAATGTAACGCAAAATTTCTAACGATGTAACAGCAGTCAGAATATTTAAACTCCATGTTGAAAATATTTTTTAGATATAAATTATTTTTATTTCGCCTATCTGTTAAAAAAAAAATAGTAAATAAATAAAATAAAATAAAATTTTCTATCGGCTCTCTGGACGGTTAGCAATTTCGATATAAATCAGTCGCGCGCAGTCAATCGATTTATCGAACCTGCGGCGTTATAGGAGTGGAATTGGTGTGAAAAGAAGAACATCGAACTTTAATCGACAGTTTCGGACACTGGACGGCGTTCGTTCACTCAGCTGTAGATGAATCGGATATAGAACATTCGATGTGAACATTTAATAGTGTAGTATAGTATTGTATAGACTATATAAATATATATATATTTATATATATGTAGGGATATTGGATGATAGCAAGATACGTGTGAGGATAAAGATGAGCTGGTGAAAGAGGACAAGAGAAATTGACTATTCCACACTCTAAAGCATAAGTGGAACTCACGCGTGGTTTAATTTTCGCTATGAATATAATCCACATATATATACATATATTCTAACGACTAAAGCTGTCTCATCAGTCAAGCGTATCAGCGCCAAAATAATAGTGACTATCCCGCAAATACCAAGCGCGCATTGAATATTTTGCTACACCCAACATTTCAAACAATTTATAAGACGCGCGCTTTTAATTTCATACTTTTAAATACTTTTTTTTTTTTTTTTTTTCTTTCACTAATATGTTAAATCTACTAAATTATCAAGTGTCGTTATACTTTTTATTTATTTAAAAAAAAAAAAAAAAGTTTTTCATTCAATAAATGAGTAATTGCTCTATACATATATGCGTTATTTATATAGCACTTTACTTGGCGGATATATTTTAATTGGCAATATATTTTTTTGAAAAATGACGTCCGTACTAGAATTTTTCTACCTTTTTGAAAACTGGTCTTATTTTATTTAAAGTATGAAAAAGTCAATTTTAGATACTCTCGGAGTTGCGATATCGTTAGTATGAAGTAGGTCAAGTATATCCAATTATTAATGTATATATATACTCTTATATATATATATATATTTTTTTTTTTTTTGGTATAAAAGGTTTATAAGGATGTAAAAAAATTATAGTTGCATTTTTCATTTCATTAACATAATTATTGTGGTAAAAATATTTCTAAAAAATTTTAATTATGTTGCTGTTGGTAAATTTAATTGGAAGATTTAAAAAAAAAAGTATGGAAAATTTTTCAACATTGAGTTTAATAAAGAAATAAGGTAAAAGGCCCTATACCCTCTCACTTTTCATTGGAGTGAGATTAAATCACTCAATATAAATTAATAAATAAAATGAAAAACCATATTTTTTTTTATAGTTATTTTTTGAAGTTTCGAGTATTAGAATAAAATTTAAGTTTCAAGAATAATCTTGATAATTAATTATTATTAATTTTTTAAATAAGCTCCTTGAGTGTACCCATAGTCGCTCGCTAAAAGTTGTGATGTACCATTACTCGACCAACACAGGGCCCTATAGTCGCTCAAAGACAATATCAATTAAACTATGATAAGTTTATTGATTTGGACAAATAATTTATAAATTATACTACTTTATTCTTTCATAATATAAAATTTCATGAATTTTAAAAATGTATTTAATAAGATATAGTTATAATAATTCCTAAAAAATTTGACGTAACCTAAATTTAATTTAACGAATGAACGTTAAAGTAAAAAATGCCCGGCTGTGAGCGCGATTTTGAAAACAGTCATTTAATTTAAATTTATAATCTATTATAAAATAATTTGATATATCATATTTTAATATGTTTAGATTCACAAATAATTATTTGAATCGTTTATTTGAGAAACCCCATAAGTCATGTTTTTTACGAAACTGGGTTTTTTGCATTTTTGGGTTCTTTGAATGTCCCTCCATAGAAATCAATAAAAATATGCATCGAATCAGCGTTTAAAAAAAAATTAATAGGGTGACAGCAATTTCATTTAATTGAGAAACCCCATAAGTCAATGACTCAAATAAACATATGCAGTTTTAGTTTTACAGAAATCGTTTTTTTTTTTTTTTTTTTTGTTTAAAATTCGCGCTTTTTTAGGAAATTAATTTCAAATGTTGTTTTATTGTTGACTGTCATATGAATAATTAAAATGTTTAAATTAATTATAATTTTTTGTAATTTCTGAGTTTCAGAGTTCAAATACATATTTAATACTTCATTTTATCAGTGTCATAAATGATTTGAGTGGAAACATTTAAAAAAACAATGATTTTATAACTTTTTTTTCCGTTTGGTTGAGAAACCTCATAAGTCAATCAAGTTTAAATAATTTTTTTTTAGTAATTTTAGTTAAAAAATTAAATTTTTCTTGTTGGATTCTTTTTCAGAGACGCTAACATTATAGTATTCAATTATTTATTTATTATTTCAATGTCAAGTTTTTCCAAAAAAACGTTTTTGTATTTTCTGAAAAATTTTGTTTTCTTGACTTATGAGGTTTCTCAAGTAAACGATTTAATTTATCAATAATAATGTTTCTAGTAAAAATTTTTTTTTATAAAAATTATAAAAAAACGTCTTAATCAGTTAAAGTGAGCGACTAATGGTACTGAGCGGGTATAGGGGATTTTACCTTATTTTTCATAAATAAAAAAAGCAAAATTGTTTATTAAAAATAAATAAATAAAATTTCTCAATATATTTTTTTATAAACTTTAATTATATTTATCGTTTATATTTAAGCAATTTAGTGTAAAGGCTGATGCATTTTTAGGGAGTTGTCTGATTTTAAAATAACGATAAAATCAGCAAGTTGGCGGCAATAATGATCATCTCCCTTTGAAACTTTCTCCTCTCAAATAATTTACTTTTTTTTTATTATTTTTATTTTTAAACTCTCACGCGTGGGCGGATCACATTTATTTGTCCGTTTAATTAGACAGTTAGTATCCTTATCTGGCGATAATCTCACTCGAGTTATTATTTTGAAAATGAAATACTTCCTACTTATAAATAAATAAATAAATTTATAAGTTTGTGAGTAAGTAAGTTAAATGTAAGGTTACTTAATTTTTTATAAAAATTTCTAGTCTAACACTTGTAAAGTTACTGAAGCCTAAGCTAGACTGGAGTTTATAGTTTATCGTTAGAGCTCCTTTTGACGCTCAAGATTCGAGGAAAATTTTCGCTTCCAAGGCAGCTTTCTCAACCAATTTACGACATCGTACTTGGCAAATCCTTCTGCCGAGAGTCCCAAGTAGGATTATAACTTTTCGGGTGAATCCTTGACTTTAGAAAAGTCTCTGTCACTCAACTTTTTAAATAGGAAACAAAAAACAAAATTATTCAAAAATTTTCATTTTGTTTGCATCAACTGACATTTACGTGACTTGAAATCTTAAGTATTTTTAATTTATATTCATTTGAATTTCAATATGAATTTAGTTCTTGAAAAATAAAATAAAGTCCATGGAAAATTTAATTAATGCACACTGTAAAAAATCGGGAGGGAATCCGGATTTTATTTCAATCCGAATTCACTCCGTCACTCGGAGTTCCGGAGTTTAAAAAAAATCACTCCGAATGAGTAAATAGGGATTTTTTTATGGGCGGAGTGATTTCGGAGTCCCGCGGATTTTATTTCAATCCTCATTCACTTCGGTCCGGATTTTTAATACACGGAAAGAAAATTATAGAGACGGTTCCCATAATTCTATGAAATTTTTTTCTATACCAACATAGGAATTATGACCATAAATTATGGGAGCAGTTCCTATAATTATAGAAATGTTACCCATAATTATCGGAACAGTTTCTTTAAGTATGGAAATGCTACCCATAACGTTATAGGAATGGTTCCTATAATTAGAGAGTCGTTACTATAATTTAAAGGAATTGTTCCTATAATGGTATGGGAACGATTCCCATAATATTACAGGAATGGTTTCCATAATGCTATTGGAATAGTTCCTATACCATTATGGTAATCATTCCCATATATTATGGACACCCTATAATAGTATGGGTACAATTCCAATACCATTATGGGAGCTTTTCCCATAATGCATAGCAAAATTTCCCATAACTTTTAAAAATCATTTCGCGTAAATATATGAAAAAGGAGCTCGTAATTATTTCCGTACTCAATATAAATGTCAAAATATCAAAGACCTAAGCTCACTTTGTCTTAGCAATTTTTTTTATAATTAACATTTTCCGAAACTCCCCTTCGGAGTAAAATTCACTCCAAGAGAATTAAATAAATAAAAAATCATTCACTCCGCGTTCACTCCAAAAATTTTTTACAGTGTGTAAATTTCAAAATTAAATTTCTGTCAAATTTATTTTTAAGAAATAAATAAAAATAAACTCATTCATCAGTTTTATTAAATAGTAAAAATAAATATTGTTTGACAGGAAAACGACAAATGAACTTTCATAATTTATTTACTTTTCCGGCAGTAATTTAATCTAATAACTTATTTATCCGACTTACCGTCATCCATAAATCTATATCTCGTATAATACTAAAAAAAAAAAAACTTTTTGATTTCATTTAGTCCTTTTATACCCACATTATAAATTTGTCACTTTTAAAACGTCTCTTAAATATTTGAACGCTGTAATTCCCCGTAATCCACGATATAACTGACGTATTCTATATCTGGGTATTAAAAAATATTTTCTATCGGTGATATTTTTATCCACGTGAGCTTTTAATTTACCAATAACGAAAAAAGTAAATAAAATATTTAACTAATCCGGGTAGGATAGATTTCGAGAGACTCGTTAATTTGTTTCAGGATGGGAACATCTGTCAATACATCCATTCACGCGGAGAAACGTGAGTAGACCCCCAAAAGAGTTTACTACTTGGCGTGTTTGCTACATTTCGGTAGAATGAAAAAAGCAGATTGGCTGAGGGGATGAAAGCGGAGGGAATAAGGGATAAGTGCCTGAAGTTTGAGTGAAAAAAAAAAAAAAATAATGAAATAAAAGCTGAATGGAAGTAGGTATCCTGGATCTAATTTGTAGGGGTCTAATTTTCGAAACGAAAACGAGAATAAAATGTCGAGTGACGAGGAAGACACGGAAGATAAGTGATGTTGCGAGAACTGGATCTGGGTCCATCAACGGGCCTAGTATACACGATCGGAATAAGGTGGGACATGTATAAGAGTTTAAAAAAAGGAGCATAAAAACCAGATGAAGAAGGAGTTGAAGAAGCAGAAGAAGAAGACGAAGAAGAAAAAGGAAATGCAGATGTAGAAAAAGGTCTAAAGAGAAAAAGACAAGACGAAGAAGAGAATCGAGGCGGCTTCACACCGATCACCGGCTGACGTGACACGGCCAGCACATTCCTTCATGGGAGAATGCTAATCGTGGTCCAGTCGATGCTTGCTGCCTTACTCCTACTCTTACAATCTCTTCATCTCTTTCTATTTCCTTTACATCACAAGCAGACTCACAGACACACAGACTCTGAAACTCCGGTCTTTTACTCGTGTCCCTATTCATTCGTACTGGATTTACAATTCTCACACACTTGCACGTCCCTCGTTCATCCCTACAAGCTTTTATTTTATTTTTCTGCTAAGTAAGACTCGGCTCTATACTCTCGTGAGTTTATTCCCGGCAGTTGTTTTGCGATGAGTTTAAGAGCCGCGGCATCAGTATCAGCATTCAGGTTCACCAACCAAGACCTCCTTTCGTCTGAATGCATTTGCCAATTTTGTCACACAAATAAGTCGGACAAAGAGGATAATTCTAATGAGATTGATTACTGTCTCCTCTGATTGTCGTTCAATATGTCAACGGAGATGGGACGTCCAGATAAATTTTATTTAAAACATTTGAATTTCGCGCGGTAGTAAATGGTTTAGGTTCTTGTGGAAATATTTTATTTGCTATGCGGTGAATAATTTGCATTATGGGGATTTATTTTAAAAGAGAGCATGAAACTCAATCCTCCTGACAGGCCTAGCTAAGAAGGTCATTCGTACATCCTTTCCATTTTGCAAGAGACTCTAAAGCCCCCACAATGTAACTGATTTATAACCGACACGTTTATACCATTGAGGTACTTCTTCTTAGTGTTATCTTCTACTCGTGAGTCTTGACACTCACTTGAACATCCTTCGTATTCTTTACCTACATGTACCACTTATATATATAGTAATGCTTATGCGCATAGCCAGGACGTCTCAGCACGAATTTAAGTTAGAAACACTTTCGTCCATAATATCCACCATCATTACTTTATAATTCAACTTTGCTTGTACTTTAGTTAGCTTGTATGTGAGAGATTCTAGGCCCGGGAGGAAAGGACACGTGCAAGTTGAATAAAGCCAATGGTAAGAAAAGCACCACTAGGTCCTATAGTAGTACCAGTGGATAACCCAACCGTGAAATTACTGTGCCTTTGAAATTAAGTTGAGAAAACAAAGTTTTACTATTCCACTAGGTACGAATAGTTGTAGTTGTAGTCTACACACTCACCTACCAATCCGTTCATTCATTTGAAAGTCGTTAAAACAGATTCCCGCATCGAATTTCATGTTCGCTGTATAATCTGTTTCAATTATAAATTAAAAGTTGTCTTGGATCTAATGGAATTTTTAAAAGAGGCCATTCAGCATCCGAAATGGAAGTAGATTTCTCACTTCAATCAAACCGTTAATGATGGATGTACCCATTGCAACGTTATTTAGAAAAAAATAACACAGAAAACAGCATTTTTCATTCATTAGAAAATTTAAAATTGCCACTATTTCTAGAATGCTTAACCGATTCTTATAAATTTTTAAACTTGATCAAGATAATTACCTAAAGAATAAGTATATATAATTTAATAATCACCCATCAAAAATTTTCAAAGATATAGATAATGGCATTATCACCATAACACATGAGTCAATTATGTGACTTTGAACCCTTATTAAAAGTGGAACGATTATCGTAAAACAAAAAATAAAAAAGGGAATATATAGCTTTTTCTATCGGCTATCAAGTTCTCTTTACATAATAAGGATAGATGTACCCGTTAAAAAGTTATTTACGAAAAAAGCCGAAAAAGTTGGATTTTTCGTTATTTTTTGAATTTCAAATGTCCACTATTTCTAAACTAGTTGACCGATTTTGCTCATCTTCGAACTTAACCGTGATAATCGTTCATAGAATAAGTGTGCCAAGTTTCATTAAGATCCGTTAAAAATTGTGGCTGCTATCATCGCAACAAGGCGCTTTATATTACATATATATACAAACTTTTGAACCAATGGTATTTTTGGAACCTACTCGATGAATTATGATAGATTATGGCAAAATTCTTTGAAATTTCCACCATGAGGACAAATGCAAAAGATAGATTTCCATGAAATCTACTAAAAAATAAAATTCGACTGTCTCTTATTATTGTTATTTGTTTTTTTTATCATTGTTGTGGCTGCGGCTATGAAAGTTATCGATTAAATGTTCCGTTGCTCGTGTAGATGACGTTGCATGTTGGCAAAATTGTATGATGCATGCTCAATTCGTTACCGAGAAGACATCCAGAGGAGAAACGGTGGGTTCGTTACTCACTTGACTGACACTTGGGCGTACATTATAGCCTTATAAGTATAAAGGACAACGTGTCATATTTCATATTCATATGTATTTTGTTGTATGTTTGGATATATGCATATATTTGTTGCTAACTCGTGATATGATGTCAGTACTCTTGACCGTAGATCATGTCAACTCATTTTTTATTTACAAATACACTTTTTTTTTTCTGATAGAAATTATTTTTGTGTACTCAATAGAGCTCGATTTTCTTTTGAACATTTATTATAAAAGGCATAGATATAAAACTAATTTTTCAAAAGTTGGATTTGAAAGTTTATAGAAGAAAAGGTGAGGTAAAATGGGGATGCCAAAAAATTGTTTTTTTCTGAATACGTTTAATCGTTCATTTCTCAAATTTATTTGAAGGAAATATAAGACAATTTTTTTTTATATTTTCGGGTCAAATGCATTGCAAAATATATGATTTTCAAAAAGCAGTTTTTTGCAAAAATAAATTTCTGGTATATAAAATTGCTCAGAAATAATAAATTACAATTAAAAGTCATCTTAAAAAAAACTTTTTTTTATGCCTAATTTTACCCAGGGTTTAACTTACACTTTAATTAAAAAATGAGCTTTTTTTTTTACTACACGGAGAAAAAAATTAAGTAATTTTTACTAAATTTGAAAAAAAAAATTACAATCCGAGAAGTAATCTTGAAATGTTAAAAACAAAATCAAAACTTCTACAAAATTCAAAGTAAAAATTACATCATATTATTTATAATAAGAATTTCTATTGATTATAAAAATTACTACATTCAAAATGAAATTTACTAGCGACAAATAAAAATTATAATATACCAATAATTTGTACTATTGTACTTAGTAAATATTAGTTAACACGCTTTGTGAAAGATGTATTCCAGATAGTAATTTTTACAATCTCAAATAGTAATTTTATCTCCCGAAGTTGCAATTTGTCTTACCGACATTCTAAAATGTGCAGTAACCTACGTAGAATTACATTGGAGATGTAACATTCATCAAAAACGAAACAAAAATTGCGACTAATGTACTAACTTTTAATAATTCTGAAAACAATTTTTACTTTTTGTAACATTGAACTATTTTCATATGAACAAATAAATATTTATTTTTTCCAAGCGAAAACTTAATGAAACTGTATTGTAATTAATATGATAAGTGAAAATTACAATCTAGATAGTAATAATTTAAATAAAAAACTAATTTTCTACAAATCATCGTAATTTTTTTTATGGATTGTAATTTTTTATTTGAGATAGCAAATTTTTCATTGTGATTGTAATTATTATTTAATTTTGACTTGCATTTTTCTCCGTGTAAAATTAAGTTTTAAATATCAAATTAAATATTATCATCAATAAATTCTTATATTATTCTAAACAATTCAATGGGTTACAAGTTTTAAAGACCGAACTTCGTCAAAGAACATTTCGATTTTCAAAACTACAGACCCGTAGATTCAAAAAAAGTTCAAAAACACTAATAAAATTTGACACAAAATTATTTGGAGTCAGACATTTCAGTCTCAATCTAAAAAATAAATTAGTATTTATATTAACTATTAAACTGCTCTAGTTAAAAGAGAATGGCACGCAAAGGAACAATCAGATAAATAAACACAATTCTATTCAATTTCTATCACTTAACCCCTGGGACATTTAATAACTCTCAATAAGCTTAATAATACTCATACTCATACATAGACATAAATACTCTTTGAAATAGTCGACAGTTTATTGCATCAACTGTGGCACAAAGAAATGCCAACAAAACCAAATCATACAAAAGCAATATTGAATACTGCGTAATCTCGTCGCTCTTATTATCATCATTATACTTTTAATTTCGTTTTGTTTCATTACTTTTCATCTGCTCTGTACACTTTCATACTGTTCTAGTCTTATAATCCCACGTGCATATATCTTTACAATACAATACATATATACATATATATTTATAAATGGGATAGCATAAAGTTAATGCTGCTCTGAACGCCACGAAACCGGATAGAATGCGAGCATCTTTGACCGTAAATGTATCCATGCATGACTGGCGACTAAACTCGACTTCCTCGGTCTTCTATATAATACTATATACATACATATATATATACATACATATATCTACTATATAACTATACTCTACAACTATCCAGTCTAATTGGTTCATTATCTAAACGCCGTTTGTCGACTACTATTGTAAACCAAACCACTTTGCCGGGATTTGTCCTTAAATGGTTTACCTATAACTGCGAAAACTTGACAATACTATACACGACAGCGTTTAACCAGAAACTTTGAGAGCCAGATCCAGATCCAGATTCAGAGTCAGAGTCAGAGTCGGAGTCTGAGTCTGAGCTGGAGAAAGAGGAAAGTTTAATAATACAAAATACCACAAATGAAATAAGAGATTCGATCAATCCTCATAAATATTACAAGTGTACAAGTACTTGCATTATATAGTACTTATATTTTTTATTTATTTACGGGAATTAAATCAGTTAAAAATTCCTTGGGAATGCGGCGAGATCTCTTTAATGATATACATACTTAATTTGTAATAGTAACAGTAATAGTTGATGTGAATCGATGGTTAGAAATGGTCTTACAAATTTAAATACATTAGTCACTGGTGATTTTTATGAGCGAGATCTACGCGGGGAATGATAGTAATGATTTATTTCCTCATTTTGAATCCAATATTGCTATACATCATTCGTAATCAATATTGAACGTGTGAACTTTGATTCCACTTAATAATTCTAGTTGAGAGACTAGATATCTATAGGTGTAGTGTGTAGTCTGTAGTGTGTGGTGTTATGTAGACGATTGAGTGAATTAACTGGTGGTGTGATGCTTGTGCAACTGATCATTGCTCATCATTAGTCACTTGTCCTTTTGTATGTCGGTTGTCTATCAATCTGCTATTGATTTTAATAATTTATTTATTTTTACACAGTTAGAAATTTTGTGTTACATTCAAAATAAAGCGTGTGTTGCAAACGGTTTACACACATTTTTGTGTTAATTCAACACATTGCGTTTGTGTTGATCGTTAACACAAATTTTATGTTAAATAATTGAAAACAAAATCTGTTGTTTGACAGAAAATTTGTGTAAATTTAACAGACTTTTCGTGTTAAAATTAATTAATAAATATTTGCATGTGACCTGACCAACTCAAGTATACTGATCACCTGTAAAATGAGAATAAAAAAATCATCGAACCCGATCATTAAAATATGAAAGTTATCCGAGTCGAAATTTAGAGCCCATTTTGAACCTTCTAAAGTCGGATCTATTTCGGACTTGGAGGCTCAAAATAGAGTCTGTTTCTATGTTAAATTAGGTCCGATTTTTGTCCCTGAAGTGCTACAAATTTCCGTCTTCAGCGTTTTAGGGTTCAATATAGGATCTGATGAAAATTAAAATTAGGCCCTATTTTGAACCTCTGAGCCCTATTTTATTGTAATAATAATAATATTCATATTATTAATATCATTAGCATTATTAATATTATGATTTATAATAATCTATGTTACTCTGGATTTTATTTGTATTTACAATGGTTAAAATAATTTCAATCAAAATTATCAAAATATATAGCAAATGCTGTTAATAGTTCAATTTTTTATAATAAATTAATAATAATAATTAATTTTATATAAATTTCGTTGCATGTCAAAAAATAATGCTTACAATTAATTAAAAAAAATCTTCAATTTTTTCTATCATCATAAATAATTTAATTATAATGAATCGAAATTTATTACGGGACTAATATTGTCGGACTTGAAGGTTCAAAATCGGACCTCTCAGTGAATGTTCGGACCTCTGGGTTCAAAATCGGAGCTAGAGGATTACAGGGCTCTCAATCGGATCTATTTCGGGCTAGAGGGGTCTATATAGGCTCTGAATTTCGACTCGGGTATCTATGATTATATTTCATTGTAAATCAATTATAATTCAAGATTCCTTGCAGACAATGCTGCTACAATGCTTTGCTTGGTTATAGTAATGAAGAAATGCGCGGGTGTTTAGCTAAATAACACAAATTGTGTGTCAATTTTCGAATAACACTAGAAATGTCTTACATTACAGATTTTCTAATCATTTAACACAAAAAATCGTTAAAGTAAAATAACACACACGGTTTTTGTTAAATTAACAGATTTCTGTGTTGAAAATCAACCCAAAAAATGAAACCAAATAATTTTTTAACAAGTATACAAAATTTGTAACTGTGTAAAGGCAAAAATAAAGGAGGAGTAAAATGAACATCTCAAATTTATATGAAAAAATTTGAGAACTAAAATAAATTAAACATTTTTTTGGGAACTTGATGATTTTTTTCTCGGGTGCCCATTTTACCCTTATTCTCAAAACCACATTTAATTAAAACTTCAATCAACACAAAAAGTTTTCTGGGTCTTGGATTATTTATTTCTGAGTAAAAATAATTTAAATGTAAATTTAAATTTGAATGTATGTTAAAATTAATATTATTTCATCGTATTTTAAAATTAAGCATTGGCATTGATTCCACATGAAGCCAGAAGGCGAGCCGAAAACTCTTTTTTACGATCTTGACCTCTGTCGCGCCAGCGTAATATATTTTTCAAACAGAATCCTTTTTTTTTTTCGCAAACCCAAGAGCCGAGGCATAAAATTAGTATTCGAAGGATTACAAATGCCCATATAAATATATGTATAAATAAACATACAAATATAAACGTACATTTATTTATATAGTCTTAAAACATACAGTCGGAATGTATAAAAATGGCTGGTTAAAAATTCCTCGAGCTCGGCTTATTTTGCAATCTGATTCACAAATTTTTCTTAAACTCCATCTTCAACTCGAGCATCATCTCCAGTTATTTTCGTATTATTTTTTGCTCATCTACTGTCGCTGTATTTTATTCCTCTCTGAAAAACTCTCAAGCATTTTGAGTTGGCAGTAACATACAAGAGTTGATTTTCCGGCTGGTAAATTCCTTAGCAACATTTCTTTCGACTCTCGAGAATCTGGAAAGGACAAACTGCTTGGTATAAACAATAGCATTTATTAGCCTTTGCATCGGACAAAATACTAGTACATATACTTTATGTACACATATATAACCTGAAAATCCATTTACATACCGTTGTTTTCTTCCTTACAAACGATCCTCGTATAAGACGTGGGCTCAGAAACTCCTGTCTTTTAAAAACTTTTTATTTCTCTAAAACTAAAAATAAAAAACGTTATTATTTTTATTTCTTTAAAACTCGAGGTTGCCTCGGAGGGAACCCAGCTCCTCGTTTATTGACATCTCGGAAAATGTCCAGCACCACCATGGTCTTAGTCTCGAAGAGTGTTGGAGACGATTCATTTTATGGCCGAGCTAAGTTACGGGTCGAGACCGAACAACTCGGGGCGTGCTGAGATTCCAAACGTCTTACAACTCTTGTCCAATGTGTCCTTATTTTACCCATTGCATATTTATTTATTTTTATGTCAAGTAATGACTGAAATCATCAACTTGTTATCTGTCTTTTTTTTCTCTCAATCACTTAAATAATTAAATAACTCCCGTGTTATTTTGTTATGGCACTACCAATTTGTACAGAATCCTTTCTTTAAAGTACTCATAACATTGTTTACTTTAAGATAATCTCCTTTCTAAATGCTCCGAATCAATAAACCTTCAAGTTTATTTTATTTTATTATTTTTCCCTCTGTGTTTTTACTTTTATTTTATTTTATTCTGATTCTTTTTATACTTTTTGCCAAACGGTAATAATAAAGTCAGTTCAAATATTTAATTATACGATTAAATTTAATCGCAAAACTTTCTGTTTAATAAGAAATTTGTTTAATTAAGTCAATAATTAAAGAATGTATAAAAAAAGTAAGAAAAATAGGCCACCGGAAAAATTTGGTAAAAAGTTTTGTTTCAAAAATGGTCTTAAATTTGAATTTACCCGCGGATTGACGCGGATTAATAATAATAATAATATTCATATTATTAATTTCATTAGCATTATTAATATTATGATTAATAATAATCTATGTTACTCTGGATTTTATTTGCATTTACAATGGTTAAAATAATTTCAATTAAAATTATCAAAATATAGGGTTGGGTGGGGCAGAGCGGCCCCCCTGAAATTTTGACCAAAAAAAAAATTTTTTTTTTTTTCGACTAATTACTATAAATCCGATATGTTTGCGCATTTTTACCCCTACGCATGACATTTGGGGCAAAATGGACAAGCCCAAAATTTTGAAAAAGTGATTTTTTCATATTTTTATCGTCAAATTAAAAAAAAATTGTTATAATTCCACATTTCTAGCCCTACGCATAACACCTGGGGCAAAATGGACCAGCCGAAACTTCCGAAAAAATTATTTTTTCATATTTTTCGGCCGTTTCTTTATGTAAGAGGCAAATTTGGTCACTAAAAATTTATAAAAATTAAATTTTTTTTTTTAGTTGATAAATTTTTGAAATAAAGTAAAATTATAGAATTGATTTTTTTTTTTATTAAATAACAATTAGTAATTAAGGTAATCGAGAGTGAACGATTTTTTACGCTTTAAAAAATTTTTTTCGAGTAATATAAAACCAAAAATAGTTGTCAAGAGAAAGAAATACATTCTTAATGATGAAAACAATTTAAAAAAAAAAAAACGAAAAATAGTATATTACACTACAAGGGAAGAAAGTTGAAATTCCTGCCCTGTGTGATATGATGCCCGAGGCGAAGCCGAGGGCATCATGACACACAGGGCAGGGCTTTTAACTATCTTCCCGTGTGGTGTATACGATTTTTCTTTATACCTGGTCGAAAGTACGTTTATTAATTACATTTTTGAATACTATAAACAACACAACCACGTTCTGCCTTCAGCTGACAGGTCGGCCATGTTTTTTTTATTTGCTCCCTATTGACGCGCCTCTTTCGGACATACATAAAACTTTAATTTTTTTCCGTCTCCCTTTTTTTTTTTGTTGCGTTTTTGATGCCTGCCCCGCGACATTTGAAAGCACGAGCGAAGCGAGTGCGTCTGGTCGGCGGGGGCAGGCATCAAAAACAAAACAAAAAAAAAGACATAATTATACTTATAAAAAATAAAAATAAAAAATAATTATTTTTTTTCGAAAGAAATAAATTTATGCCTATGAACAAGATTTTTTTCCTGCCAATAAATAATATATAAATGAATACATAATCTTTCAATAATTAACCTCGCCTCTGCATCAAAATCTTTTATCACCTCATCCTCGTCCATAGAGTCATCAGATGATACTTTTTCAGTCATTTTATTATTGCAAGTACACTGTTTACTTAAAATATCACAAACAACGAGACACGAAAACACTGACGTACATATAAATAAAGCAACGATCTATGATGTTATCGTCAAAAATTTTATTGATAAAGTGGTAGACGTTCAGTAGATGGCAGCAGCCGGCTGTTTCCGTAGGCACGAAAATAGTATATTACACACTGAGGGAAGTAAAGTAAGAAATGTCTCAGATCACATGTAATTGTTGGCCGAGGCGAAGCCGAGGTCAACAAACATGTGATCTGAGGCTTTCTTATTTACTTCCCGAGGAGTGTATGCTATTTTTCTCCTCGACGGAGGCGGAAAGCGGCAACTTCGTTTTGCACAGCGGGACGAAAGTTGACGCTTTCCGCCCGTCGAGGAGAAAAATTTTTTGCTCCCGGCGATGTAAGTGGGGCGCGTGTAACTCCACTAGGAGAGGGAAATGAGACTTTAGGCCTTAAAATTAGGGAGGGAAGTGCGTACTTTCGACTAAGGGATAAAGAAAAAAAATTTTTTTTATCACTTTTTGAAGGGGGACCGCTCTGCCCCACAAAAAAAAAAAAAAATTTTTTCAGAATTTTGGCAAAATGTCCATAAATTTGTTCGAAATAGGACAAAAGTAAAGTGATCATATGGTTGAAAGCCCTACCCTCCCCTATAGCAAATGCTGTTAATAGTTCAATTTTTTATAATAAATTAATAATAATATAGGAATAATAATAATTAATTTTATATAAATTTCGTTGCATGTCAAAAAAATAATGCTTACAATTAATTTTAAAAAATCTCTAATTTTTTATATCATCATAAATAATTTAATTATAATGAATCGAAATTTATTACGGGACTAATATTGTCGGACTTGAAGGTTCAAAATCGAACCTCTCAGTGAATTTCGGACCTCTGGGTTCAAAGTCGGAGCTAAAGGACTACAAGGCTCTCAATCAGATCTATTTCGGGCTAGAGGGGCCTATACAGGCTCTAAATTTCGACTCGGGCACTTCACTTACGGTGTAAATATAGAGTTTTTTTTTCAGCGGAGTGATCTGATTTTCATTTAGATCCGCATTCGCTTCCATTCGGAGTTTCAATATTAAAACGAACTCTTTTAGAACTGAATTTCACTCCGACCCAGAGTTTCAATATTAAATTAAATTCCCCTTCGGAGTAAATTTTACTCCGAGGGAATCAATAAATAAACAGTCATTCACTCCGGATTTACTCCGCTAATTTTCTACAGTATTTCAGTATAATATTCAAAAAAATTTCTGTACCCCGAAAATCATATAGTAATTGAATATCATTGTTTTTTTTTTTGCTTGTGCTTTAGTAAAAATAAATATCAACTTTTTTCCAACAAGAAATTAAATTTTACAATACAAATATCAATTTATCAAAATTAGTCCTTTTTTTCTGTCTTCATTAAAAATATTAAAAAAATACTTTTTCCATTTTTTTGAAGTTGCTCCAGTTTGTCCAAAAATGAAAAAACAATTTTTTACGACAATCAAAAATTTGCCGAAGCAAAAAGTAAAAGATTCAAATTAAAAAAAAACGCATTTCTTCCGTAGTGCCTCCATTTAGCCCGTCTCTCCCTTAAATAAACAGAATTAAAATTAAAAATGTATAATATAAATATGTGTATACATTTATAATACTCATGACCGGAGAGTTATTTTTCAAGGCAGATGAACAAAATGAAAAGAACTTGTCTGAGTCAATAAATACATAAATATAATTCTTTATTATTATTTTAAAATCTTTAGCAACTAAGCGATACCGTTGAGATAATATGATGAATTTAAAATCGAACTGACGGTTGAATCTCATGACTGACGTGCACCAGTGAACAAGACCTGCCGTCAGGTAACTCGGAATTAATGAGATGTAAACAATTTAACGGTAAATTAAGCACAACAATGAGGCCTCTTCTGTTCATTCGTTCGTTCGTTCGTTGGCCCGTTCATCTCTCACACTTCCACTCTCTCGCTCGCTCTCTTTGATCGTTTGTACGTTTTAGTCCGCGTGTTATTCACAATCACTTCTCACACGATTTTCTCTCAATCTACGGCGTGTGTCATCATTCCCAAATAACCTGCATTCGTATTATATTGAAAATCAACTCAACCACGGCCTGCAATTTTGATTCGAGAGTGGAATGATCGAGCTAGTTTTGGTAGTCACAGTCATAGTCATAGCCATAGTCTGTCCTATTGGTTGTTGAACTAGTAGTTGTAGTTGTAGTTGTAGTTGTGTAGTTGCTAGTCTATACTCTGTACATTCCAAAGCTTACAAATGCTTCATTACAACTCGTATCACTGAACATTCAGCTCTCATTTCTCTATTACTCTCTTCTAATTTGATCTTTATTCATCACAGCAAATATATGTCTATGAATTTATATATACATAGATATATACACCTACATGTATATATATTCATATAGAGCGAGATTCTAGAGAGATTGCATCATAGGAATTTGTCGCTAGAATTTCAAATATTTGATCAAGTTAGCTTTTCATACCCCATTTAATTATTATTATCACGATGGTATTTTAATAAGTTGAGACTTGCTGTTAATATATATGTATATATAGATAAATATTTAAGTATGCTAATTTTTTATATTTATTTAATAAAGTAAATTAGTACCACAAAATAAATATATAAAATTTTGTATTGCAGTTGAAAACTTGGGGAATAAAAAACTTAGTATTTGAACATATAAATTAATTCTTGATATTTATTACAAACTGCGATAGTTGTCGACTTTATAACTTTGTAAGTTGAATTTTAAAAGTTAACTTACTCATCTCTGCATTTTATCTTCCGTGATTGGCCCTTTGTTTTGGATAGTTTTTTATTCAATTTCAATTCAAAGGAAATTTTGCTGTGAATTAACTTCTTTTGCTATTGGAGAGAATCTGAGACATAACAGGATTTTCATAAAATTTATGTACTTTGAGTTTTTAAGAGATACCAAGTGCTCGCGAGACTTAAAAAAAAATTTAGTGAAAAAAAATCATTTTTATTAATAGTTTTTTACTTACTTTATGAAAATTATAAGCTGGACAATAGAAAATTTTGATAAAAATATTGATAAATTAGTATATTTTTGCTAATTATAAGTAAAATAAAAGTACACTGAAAAAAAAAAATATGTACTGCTAACTACTCTCTTAAAATGAACCAGTGAAATCCACTGGTGAATCGGTGGATTTCACTGGTTCATTTTAAGAGAGTACCTTCAGTCCACAACAATGAGACGTTATTCTAGTTTAGTCCTGGAAAGCCTGAATTTCTTTGATGTTTTATTTGCCGCCCAGAAAGTAACTAGTTTATTACTCAAAATCCTCAATGAGAACTATGAGGTCTAAATGCGAATAATTTATCGATTTTAAATTATAACTAAGACCTCAAAGTCCTCAACGAATGAAAAGATATTTCAGACTTTGAAAAATTTTAGATAGAAAAGGGAGGGGAGAGAATACATCGAATGAGACTTTTGAGGTTCAAATGTTTCGAATATTTTGAGGCTCTAATCCAGATTATGTTATTCCAATTCAGTCCTCAAAGTGGTAAAATTCGTCGTAACTACGACTTTGAGAACTAAATTAGGATAAATTTCTATACTGCAGTCAATCTTAAAATTCTAAATTGATCCTCAAAAACCTCATTGAGAACTTTGAGACTTAAATCCGAATTTGTTTTTTCACTCGGGTAACGTTTGCTATTCTTGAAAACAGTTAATAATGCAAAGGAAAGGATTAGTTTTCTCGTGAACACTGACTTGAATAATTGAATGATTTGAATGTTTAAAAAAGTAAAGTTAGTTTTGGTCGTCAAAAGTGGCAACACTGCTTAGCACTTTGAATTACAGAATCCTTATGGTTGTGTACTGCCGTCACTTTGGTTGATCGGGTACACGATCTGGCAAGTAGAATTCGTGATACTCGCGAAATGGACGATACGTTACCGATTCTGGTGGTGGTATATACGCTGTTGTATCTTATCTCGTTGATGGCCACTTAAATTATTAAGTACGCTTTTAATCGCGCGTGTGGGAATGTTTTCCTGATTCGATACGGACTTTTTCTCACTGAAACAACCCAGTGTGTACCGTTTATTTCTTACCATCCTTTTCTTGCCGCCATAACAAACCTGGTAGAAGAAATTGTTTTACTCCCATGATCAGTTCGCTTAAAAACATTAAGAAAAAGAATAAAAAAATAATTCTTACATTAAATCTCCGGGAAAAAAGTTATTTTTTAAGACCAACTTACTTTATTAGTTTTTATTTTTATTTTTTATCTCCAATCTACTTACACTCTTGTTGTTTATTTTTTATCGCGGTCCCGTTCATCTCGACGTCCTTCTAATTTAGCATTTGATAATCGCATTTCCATACAGACAGCTCTTCTCGGGCAGCATAAACCGAGCGGTAGGCTTTACGTCGGCGTTGATTTAACTGACGTTGAATTTTGAAACTTTTATCCGTCACGTCTTCTGTCTTTGTTTTAAAGTCTACAGGCGCTTACAACTTTTCTTTTCCTTCGTGTATACCTTGATCAAGTTTTAACGTATACATATATTTATCTGGATATAATTATATATTTATTTGCTCAAGGAATTAAAATAAAAATTCAAACTTTTTTATTTTTTAATCTCCGTTTAGATTGTCGTATTTATCAACTGAAATTCATTTTAAAACTCAGTGTTTACTCAAAAATACTTCAGTTTTTTTTAAGGACAAAAATTATCATAAATCCAGACATAAAAATTTACGCGCGAAAAATTAAAAATTTTCCTAATTTCAAAATTTCAAATTTCAATTCCAGTGACAAATTTTAATTATCCTCGGCCTCAATACCTTGAGTCTTGCGATTTCTCAGTACTCGAAGGATTCGATTGATCGATTAAAATTGTTGGGGATCTGAGAAATATTAAAACACAACAAGTAGCCAGGATGAACTTGATTGTTTCTTTTTTTTAAATCTTCAATATCCATAGCAGGAAGTTTGAAATGAAATGAAATAAAAAAAAAATATATATATATAAAGCAAGATGAGGAAGCGAGGATATTGTGTAGTAAAGACTAAAGGGCCCAGCACCTACTGCACCAGCGAGAATATGAGGGCTGGGGGGTGAAGACAGGAGATAATTTACGAGGTATCGAAGACCTTGTACACTCCCACCCGTTTGCGAACCTCGCCCCGCGGAATAATCCAGTCTTGGCTTTGCTTCAACTTCTCGACGAGCACCAGAGTCCGATACACCTTCCATCGTTCTTTTTATTCTATACCTTCTATATCCTCGTATGTACGCGAGTACCTCTTTATCCTTACCCTTCACTTTTGTACAATCCTACACTATATATATAGATATCTAGATATATATATACCACGTGCCTCCTTTATTTAGCATTTTCTTAAGCTAACAAAGAGAACGCAAGATGAGAGGACGTATAGCAGGAGCAGGAACAGGCTTCGCGGCACCGCCTCTGGCACGATTCACGTGATTTGCCTTAACTTGAAAATTAAACCGCGTCTGGCTTACAAATTTTGAGCGGCGTGAATCAATGGGGATGATGATTGAAAGAGGTCGCTTATTCAATGGACAAGCCGACAACACGATCAATGGCTCGTTTATTTATTTTTTATATTTTTTCTATACACACTCGAGACTCCTTTATTTTATTTACTTACAAAAATAAGTATAGAAAATTTAATTACTGCCTTTTAATTTTTTTTTTTTTTTAATTAATTTTTTTTAAATCAAATAAAAAATATGATACTGAATTTAGCCGACGTCCAATAATTTTTAGATTTTTTTTTTAAACAATAAATTATAAAAAAAAAAATATTTGAAAAAATTGCACATGTAGTTTTTAAAATTTTCTACATGTGCATATATTTGGTTTTTGATTTTTTGTAATTAATTTGCTGAAAAAAAAATCCGAAAATTACTAGTTGTCTGCTAACTTCAAGATCATATAAAAAATGACAAAAATTATGATACTGAAATTAGACGACGTCCAATAATTTTTTGATTTTTTTTTAAACAATAAATTATAAAAAAAAAAATATTTAAAAAAATTGCACCTGTAGTTTTTAAAATTTTTTACATGTGCATATTTTTAACTTTTTTTTTTTTAAATTTATTTGTTGAAAAAATATGTCCGAAAACATATTTTTGGGCTCAGTTTACCATGAAAAATAATAAATCAAGAACCCTATTATTATCCGCAGTTAAAAACTTATCTGGCGCCTAGAAAAAATTTATCGAAGAACAAACAAGTCTTTAAACGTCATAGAAATTTTAATTGACAGTTTAAATCTTTTATTAACAGACCAGATTATTTTATTAGTTTACAAAGAAACCAACTATTAACTTTTATTACAAACAAGATCGTAATCATTTATTTTATAGATTTCGGTGTAAGAAAAAATTAAGTAACAGACGCGGGTAAAATGGGGACATTCAAAAAATTTTTTTATTTTTAACAAACATCATTTGGAGTAAGTCGATAAAAAAATTGACCAAAAATAACTACTAGACACCCGAAATAATTTTTTTTCATAAAAATTTTCCGTTGCTTCATTTTCTCTTTCTCTCTCCGTAACTTGTAGAGTATAAATATTATTTATTTCAAACTAAATATTTACAAACCTGTCACAGTAAATTAAACAATACAATTAATAAAATAATAAAAATATGTCAATATTAAACTATTTACGGTGCATTAAATTAACAGAAGATGAATAAGATTATATTTCATTTATGACAACTCAGAGCCACAGTTAATTGAAACGATCATTCAATTCAAGGTAACATTGAATCATCGTACTATTGCGTTATCTATATCTACATTCATATCCAGATACAAACACACACTCACACACACACACACACACACAATATTAATGCATAAGTAATATCTCAATTTCTCTGCTGCAGTTTTCATTAAACCGTTAAGAAAATAAGTATCGTTTTTACGCAGCCATTAGCCGACAATAAACTCGGATAAAGTAAATGCCAGCATATAAATAATAAAATAAAAAAAAAATAAAAATAAGTGAGCTAAATAATTTAAAAGCCGGCGTTTGGCGCGTGGCGGTAATCTAAATATCATCAACGATATTTGCTAAATAAAAATGAAAGTAACTCGCACTTTATTTTTTTATCATTCATTACTTCATTTGCTGGGGAATTTACTATCAGTCGTTACTGCAGTTAAATTTTATATTTACACTTAACACTTTAATCCTGATATGAAATAAATAAATGAATTTTGCCGGTATATTGAGGGACGGGTGGGTTGCTTTCATATCATGTTAACTATATATGTATATATATGTATGTAGATGAGGATGGATGGGGATGCGATGTATGAGTGTATGGTAGAAAAGATGTGATGTGAGATGTGTTATTTTACATTCGCAACGCATCGTTTGTAAACAAGTGCGTATTAACGCTTGCGTAAAACCTCGACGAGTTGAGTGAGTCGAGTACTGTAATTGTTTTGGCTGATGCCAATCTTCCTGGATAACGAGACAGACTGACGAGAATGAAAAACAAGGGATTTTTATATTATTATTAACATGTTATGTTTCGTATAAAATGAAATAATAATAATGATAATAATAATATTATAATAAAAATTTAAGATTTATATTACAGCATATTTTTAATCATTTTGTTTCTCAGCTTGTTTGATCAATATAATCATTGTGGTCGGTACTTTTTTTTTATTACACTGTTATAAAGGGATTTTGCTTTTTTTTACACTCGCTTTTTTGTGGTCGATTATTTTTTTCGGCTCATTTAAAAGAAAGTGATTTTTTAAATAATTGTGACAGAGGAATTACGTAAGAAATTAAATATAAGAAAGGGGGTGGAGTAAAATATACCACTTGAGGTAAAATGGGTCACTTCAAATTTATAAGAACGAAAAAAAATCATTTTACACGAAAAAAAGGATTTCGTGGTACAACAAAATTTTTTCTCCCCTGGAAATTTTTTTCTTGGATCAAAAAAATTTTTTATCTTCTCCAGAAAATTTTCGTTTTCAATTTTTAATGAAAAAAACTTTCTTAGGGTAAGTAAAAATTTTCTTGGGTCGAGTAAAAATTTTTCGCGCCACAAAAACCTTTTTTCCTGTGCAATTAAAATCTTTTTTTTTACCAATCATGATAAAATAAAATAATTATTTAACGATTAAAAAGTGAAACTAAAAAAAAAGTTACCGAGAAATTTTTTTCCGAGGCCCGTTTCGCCCCCTTACCTTATATAACTTTTTTTAAAATTAATCAATCAATCAAGTAATTAGTTTAATTGATTGAGTAATTAAAAATAATTTGTCTTGATAAATTATTTTATTTACCCAGCAAAAAAATTAATTAAAAAATAATTGAGACTGAAAATTATTTGAAAAATTTTTCATCCTAATTTCCGTAATTAATTATTTAATTTATTTATTAAAAAAAAAATCATGACAAATGAAACGAAAAATTTCTCGTTATAAATTTAAAAAAAATGTGCATTAATATCCTTTTGTCTACTAGAAATATACATTTTGTCATTTAAGTAATTTTCCCACCGTGAATTTTAAATAAAACCTTATAGAATCCCTCCTTATGCCCGGAATGCAATCATCCAAGCTCTACAGCTCGTTGAGAGATACGAAAGTCCGGTTTGGTTGGTTGAGGTCGAGGAAGTCGAGGGAACTTCTGCCGCAATTCCTTCGTAGTCTCTCACTTGTTCATTCTCCTCTTTATCATTCTCTCTTCCTTTCTTATTTCTTTATACCTTTCCTCGGCATCTCTTTTCTTCAATGCCCCTCTCTCTCTTTTACTTATTTCTGATGTCCCTCCTGCTCTCTCACTCCTTTGTCTTAAACTTTTTCCCTCTTTATTTTTTATTTAACTCTCAGTCATTGTACACAGCACAGAGCATAAGGATTCTCGTGGAGGTTCTTTTCCAAGTCTATATACCTTTCGTTTGGAGTAATTTCGCGGTTAGAACCTAACCGTGCAACTGGTGACTTAAGTGATCGCGACAAGGAGACGTAGACGAGCTCTTGTGATTACACTAGTAGACGCTTGTTCCCTCGCCCATCGTCCTTAACTCTTCAGTCTCGATGTCGCAGGTGCATGCTTGCATTCTCTTTCTCTTAAGAATCTGAATTTACAGGCACACAGCACAGTACCCGTTTGTTGTTTCTCTATTCCATGTCCTCGTACTCGTCCTCGTCCTCATCTTCATATTTTCTACTTCTGCTACTGCCTTTACAGTAGTACACTTGGCTCGCCGATTGATGTTTTACATTTCTGTACTCTGGAACTTTTCATTACACGCGAATTCAATCTTATCTTGACATTATTGTTTCATTTGTAATCAAGTGATAATTATTTTTATACTTGAATAAATATTTTATTAAAAAATACTTTTAATTTATTGACAAAAAATAAATTTAACGAGTTCAGAAATTTGTAGATTTGAAAATTTTTAACGTCAGTTAAAATTATCATTTTCGAAATTTTTACTCGCCCTCAGAAAATTTTTAGTTGCCCTTAGGAATTTTTTGCATTAGAAAATTGAAATCTAAAATTTTTGGGTATCACGAATGTTTGCCCGCGAATATCAAATCCGCGACTTTATAATAATTTATTTACTTTATTTACTCATTTGATTTTTTCAGTACCATTGCAAGTGTGGGTGTGTTGACATACTATTGTAATTACACACACACACACAAAACCTTTGAAATAAGGGCATATTACCGATTTACAATGTCGCGGATTTAACGTCTGCGGATGAAACGTCAGGGAACTGAATTTTGTTGGGGTGAGAAAAAATTTCTAGCGCCAAGAAATCCTTTTTTTCTGAGTAGAAAAAAACTTTTCGTCATTTTATCATGGAAAATTTTAAAATTACAAAATTTGAGCCGTAAAATATTTTTTTTTTCTATACACAACTTTTATGGAGACGTAAATAATTAAATTTTTATGATTTTCTATCGTCATAATTTAAATGTAAAGTTTTCACTTTCAGTTGAAATTAATCCTCAACTAAAAAGACATAAATTCATAAAATTACTTGAATAAACAATCTCAATTAATAAACTGGCTCTAAAAATAGGTGAAAAATAATCCCCAGTATTAAGATACTCAGATTTCCTCCCTCATCGGAGGTTTCATTAATCCTCTGGGTATTTAAAGTCAGTATAGTATTACCAGGCGATAATTAGCGACGTAAATGTCATTAAGAAGATAAAGGAAGTGTGTTAAGCTGCAGCAGAATAGCCTGGGAGGAGTTTAGAGTAGTGGCGCCAGGTTATCTTTTCTTCCTCCCACCGGTTTTATTCTCCATTACGTCCACATCCACATTTACATTCACATCCACATCCACATCTCTACCCTCATATCCATCTATACCATGCATATTGCTAAGTTCATTCTCATCTACAGACATACTAGACTAGCTGTTAGCCTTAGGAACAGAGACAGGAGGTCCGCGGTCTTTCGCACGCGGTCTTTTGTTCCCCAAGCGACGTATGGACACATCGTACAGTACCAGCACTTGGCGCATAACTCTGATGAGCATTCAAGGTCCTCATACACTTAATGCAGCAGTAACTTAACTTATTCTCATCTTTTAAAACTCTTACACTATAATATAATAATACTAAACTCTGCTGAGTATGCGTGAATTCTTTTGAATCTACGACAGGATAATAACCGACATCTTCTCTCTACATTATACTTTCTATCTTACTCATTTCGTATCTTTTCTAACCATACATACATACACACACATGTATATATATGTATATATTTACAAAAAGATAATACTTGATGTTGCTAGATGATTAAATGCTCCATATGCGATGATGTAAAGAAAAATAACTTGAAGGATAAATAAATATTAATAATAATAAAAAAAAAAATTTATTGTACTGAGCACAATAAATTAATGACTGTGCACACGCCATAGTATTATTAGATACAGGTCACATTTCATTTTATTTTACGGTTCTTATACTAGTCATGTGCGGCAGACTGTCAAACAACCGACGTCAATTGTCCACACTGTGAAAAATTCCCAACAAATTTTACTATGGGTGCATAGTAACACTGGACTATAAGAAAAATGGTACAAAATTTACAAGTGTCCCATAGTAAACGTATGCGCATAGGCCACAATCGTGTAGTCTGCGCATACTTTTACTATGGGACACTTGTAAATTTTGAATCAGTTTTCTTATAGTCCGGCGTTACTATGCACCCATAGTGAAATTTATTGGGAATTTTTCACAATGCTCATAAAAAAATGACCGTTAAATGTTTTTTCGATAGATTGCATTTAGGGGTGCGTGGGGTAAGACAGCCTCCAAAAATGTGATCAAAAAATTTTTTTCTGTTGTGCTTCTAATTCCCATAAATTTGATATATTTGCGGATTTTTACCCCTACGCATACCTGGGGAAAAATGGACCATCTGAAAATTCTGAGAAAAGATTTTTTGATATTTTTATCGTAAAATTATTAAAAATTTAATATAATTCATTTTGCGGCTGATTCTCTATGCCTGGGGCAAATTCGGCCACCAAAAATATTTGATAAATTTTTCACATAAAGCAAAAATTTTTTATAATCTTTTGCCCCTGTCTCCTTTAAATAGAAGCAAAGAAAAATTTCTTATGAATCAATTATTTATTTAGTGATACATTTGGTAAAAAAATTGACAGAAAATTTTTTAATGTCAGCGGATGAGTAATCAATAAATTTCTTGTGATCTAACCGAAGAAAAAAAAATTAATGACGGTCATTTGGTACCAGTAGTTTATACTAGTTGAATCTTATGGTCAGTTTGTAAGGATAGGATAGGGTTGAATATATAACTCGGGTCAGTTGTTGTTGTACTTGGGTTAAGAAATAAGGTATAAGTCCCATACAATGTTGAATGTTAAATGTTCAATGTCAAATGTCCTCTTGACACCTACGCACTGGTCTTTATCTTCGAATCGTTTGCCCGCACATACGTATAGTACTGTAAGGTTGTAACTACATTCTCGTGTTATACGTCCGATCCAAACGGCAACTGTCGTAAAATTCAGACCGGTTGGGTACAGTACACTATGCTACACTATAACTATACTCACTTTGATATGTATGACTTTGTATAAGCAAACGATAATGGACATCAGATGGGATTTTAGTTATGTCTATTTTATATTGGAAAAAATAAGACTAAAATTTAAGGACGTGCTGTTTTATTTACCTTTTATGCTTAGCTCATATGTTAGAACAATATATTCAGTTAATAAAAAAAGTAATAGGGGTATAAATAAGCTTCTATACAACCAAATGCTAAAAGTGGCGGGAATTTTTTTTTAATGGCTGAGACAGCGGATAGTTAATTTTTATTACAATACTCATTATTACGGAAACATTACCGAGTATTTTATTTCAGTTTATACAAAAAAATTATTTTTTATATCTAAAAAAAATATGGGGCAAAACGGGTCGTGTCAAAATTTTAAATCTGAAGGCAACTTAAATATTTTGATAATAAATTTACAAAATTATTTTATTTTTACTCAAAATTAAAAAAATATATTTTTTAAAGGTCCATTTTACCCCTTGTGTACTAATATTTTTTTTTGTACGCAGTATTTGTTGATATCAGGTATAAAATTATTAATTTAATACTTTGTCATTTTTTTTGAACTTGTGAAAATCTAAAAAGAATCATTTCCCCCATGAAAAAAATTTATAAAAACAATGTATTTTTCATATAAAAAAAATACATAAAAAATATATAAATATATATAAAATATGTATAAAAAATATATTTTAAATAGCTAAGTTTTGGCCGATTTTCGTATATATTTTAAATATATTAAAAATATATCTTAGAACATTAAAAAAATATATTAGCAATATATTTTAAATATATAAAAAATATATTTTTATCTTAACTAACAATCTAGGAAAAAAATATATAAAATTTAGATAAAAAATATATTTTTTATATTTCCATAATTATATTTTTTATATAGTCTAAGATATATTTTTAATATATTTAAAATATATAAAATATATACGGAAATCGGCCAAAAGTTAGCTATTTAAAATATATTTTTTATACATATTTTATATATATTTATGTATTTTTTTTATATGAAAAATATATTTTTTTTACAAATTTTTTTCATGGGGGTCGTTAAAAAAAAAAAAAAAGTAATCAACAGTTTGGAAGTTTCGTTATTTTTTAATTGAGTTACAGGTAATATAAAAAACCTCAAGTTAATAAAATAAATTGAGAACTAAGTAATTTAGCATAGCCGAGTAAAATCTAAAGTATAGTTGATAATAAACCGAAAAAAGTATAAAAATAAATCTTGTTTATCGGTAATGGAGCGAAAAATAGCGATTGGCCTATCAAAGCTATTTGTCTTATCTTGAGGCCGATAATTCCCGCGAAAATGGCGATACCAGAGGGCTTCCGAATCGACGGACAGCGAACGTCGGGCGCCTCCGGGATCGTTACAACTGCCAACGCAATTTCGTTTTATCTCGTTGTTATCCCGCTCGCGCTTAACTCTTTCTCTCTTTCCTTCGGTCTTTCTTTCGTCTCCTTCTGTTCTCGAAACCTTTTTTAATTCTCATATATTCTTTCTTTCCATTGCCTCTCACTCGCGAGTCTTTCTGCCGTTTCTCCACCCGTCTAATTAATTAACTTTTACGACGCTGCCAAGTGCTTGATGGAGATTGGGACCGTGCCGTTCGCGAATCTATATCTAACCAATACATAAACAAACCGGTCGTCTACTTGTGTTTAAACTTACATACATATATATTTGTAAATGTATTTTTTTTTTTTTTATTTTATTTTTTTAACTTAAACCAGGGAGCTTGTGTTCCTCTACTCGACTCGTTGGATGTAAGCACCAGTTTATTTACTGTCGGACCAGTCTCCAATTGTCTCTTACCATCTTTCTACCTTTCAACATCATTTCGCCTCCGTTCCTACACACACTCTTCTATACAGCCAATAAAATGTTATGTCAAAACAATAATTACATTTAAAAAAAAAAAAAAAAAAATTTCAGTTATTAAATTAAATTTTAAAATTAAAATTTTTTTTGCTATTGAGTTGAAGTGAAGCTCAGCTACAATAAGTAAATAATGATGTGTAAAATAAAATAATAAAAATAATGAAGTAAGTGGAGTAATGTGAACTGCAGCGGAATGAGAAATTAAAAGAGAACAAAATGGAATAAAGTCGCGGGCGGTATAACACAGAGTCTCGCCAAGTTAATTTGCATGCTCGGACCAGGCTAATTACGGGTCTTGAACCCTCTAGTATTCTACCGCTATGGTCAAAGTTGCGCGACGCTTGTGACATTATATACCTTTACGTATGTTATACATATATATAGGAATGTATGTGCGTGTGCGAAGGTACTAACCCTTCTGTCTGCACGAATAGCGACCGAGGCTCTGCTAGGGAACAGGGTAACTGAGAAAATTGGATCCTCTATTATATATGAAATTCTCAACACCTCAAAGCCTTGAATTAATATTTAAATATATTAACAGTAATTTTAAATTAACTTTATTTTCTTCACTATACTTAATAACCATTATACTTTGTAATCCAATTAATAATAATGAGGTTAACTATCAGAAATTAAAATATTTAATCAAGTTATCAATTGGAATTTTATGGTAAAAACAATATTCCATTCATTTATTCAAATTCAATTATATTATTAGTTGGTTAATATTCGCTAAAATAATTTCTCTTGCTCTTGCAATAAAAGTTGATACTGTCTGTCAATATTTCTGACACCTGGTGACTCATTACGAAGCCTTTTTTATATTATATGGATTTTTTTTTGGTTAATTTCCTACACCTATGGAAAATCTGAATGACTCACTTTACATGTGTGAAGTTTACACATTAAAACCGCGGAATTTTTTTTTATTACCGGAAAACATAAAAATTTAATAGATAGACATTAAACTGAAAAATTTTAAAATTTTTTTGAGTCACAATCCTTTTTTCGCAGAACTATAAATCTTCAAAAAAATTTCAATTTAAAAAAAAAAAATTTTCTTTCAGTTTTAGACAAAACGGAGTAAGGTAATAGTAATAGTACCAAATATTGACCAAGTGGTGACACATGTTGATATCCCCGACAAAATATCACAATAGTTCAAAATTTCTGTCATGGTTTTCCTCGTGATGGAAGAAAAGTCCCAATCTCGGGGTGTGACATGTTTTATGCCCAACACGATAACAAGCTTATGTATTGGCCTATTTTCGAATAAACACACACAAAATCCGTGAAAAAAGGGCACAACACGATAATAAGCTAATTAATGTTCTCTACTAATTTTTTAATTAGTTGAAAATATTTTATTTATACGCTTTAATAGGCGAAGAGAAAGTAATAGACCTTGCAGACCATCCCTGAAATTTCCCATCTTGGACCTAAAAGGCAATGGACCGAATCTAATAACAAAACTATTTTTTTTTATATTTTGTCACAGAGATATATTGGTCCTGGGATATTTTGTCTGGGGATATAAACGCACGTAACCGACCAAGTTCCATTTAATGACCGGATACTTAAATACCCGAGAAATGGAAAAATTAGTAAATTTCATTGTTGCAAAATTATAAATTTATAATTACATATTTTCCATGAATTAAATTTACCATTTTTCCATTGTCAAGGGTATTTAGGTACCGGTCATCAAATGGCACTCGGTCTATGTTTGGCACTGTTACCCTATCTTCAAAAAATTTTATTGTTTTTCAAATTATAAATAAAATTTACATGATTTACATGAAAAAAATAATTTCAGTAAACAAGTCGATTGCGGTTTAAATAAATTAAAAAAAAAATGTCGAAAACATTCGGCTACTCCATTTTGCCCAGGCCACCTATGAAGATTCTTCCCAAATTTAATTACCGTCTCTATAAAAACGACTCGCAATATATTTAATCGACAATAAATTATATAATTGATCAAACACTCCTAATAAATAAATATAAAATACCACAAACTCTAATTAGTCTGTTAATTAATAAAAATGACTACTACCATTACCAAAAATAAATAAAAAAGAGTTTACCATCTCAGTAATTCTTTAGCACGTATGTCGAGAGAAAACAAGGGGTTGTAACGCCCCGGAATTTGCACGTTTATTGTCGCATTAATAATTCATGGTGTTGCGCAATTTTTAATCAGCTGCCGTCTGCCATTGATTGATGCTGGCCTCGCGCCCCCACGGGGTTCGGATTTACATACAGAACGAAAGGAAAAAGTATTGACACGCGATACATTGCCATACCATCGTATCGCGGAACACACATTTCGTTTCTCTCTGTCCCTCTCTATCTTCCTTTACAATAAAAGCTCACTCGCCTTCTCCATCCCACATGTGAACCAAACGGCAATCGGTATGCCCGTAGCATTGTGTGCTCGCCGATACGAGCAATCTTAACGTTATGACGCCGTTGTCTTTATCCTTTTTCACTCTTAACATTTTATTTATTTTTATTATTATTGTATATATATATACATTATTTTCTCTCTTTCGCTTGGCTATATAACATCTCAAAATATATACGCATGGGGCTGGTTACTATATACACTACATATAACACTACCGATCGTTGAAATATTATTTCTTTCTCGGGTTATTTTTTTTATTTCATTTCATTTCATTTAATATTTATTATTATTTTTGTTTATTCTACATTCTCTTTAACCGTTGTCCTCGTAAATTGCCTTGTCTTGGACCTACTCGCTTTGTCACGGTTAAGTACAAATTGACACTCAGATATCATTAATCAATAATAAATAATACAATAATACCATAATAAATAACGACAACACAAGTGTATGATCGAGCTGTTGAGTTTATATTTTTATTTTTTATTAGAGATTCAAAGCTTCGTTTGTTAACAAATAAAAGCTATATAGTCATCCTATTTAATTTATTTTTATACATTTGCCGGTTAATTTTTAACACCAATCCCGTTGACTTTATTGTTATTTATTCTATCTTTTTATTTGCTGACCTAGTTTCGTTGAGTACAACTTTGGTATTTTAATTTTTGAATATTCATTCCCTGAGTTCTGAAGATATTATTGTAATCTAGCTTTCGTATTGTATGAACCTTGTGAATTATAAAATATGCTAACTAAAAAAAAATATTATTTTAATCGAAAAAATTTGAGATAACGTCAGAATTTTGAAAAAATTTTTAATTTTTGTAATTTATAGAGCAGTTATGAACTTTTTATTAATTTCAAGTTCTCTTTGATGAAGTAATTAGAATGATTAGAAATATTTATTTACGCGTTTTGGTAACAGTTTTTATTTTTCCCGGGTAAGAAAATTTCAAACCAAAATAATGAAATTTCTTCTCAGCTGAAAAGTGGCCAACAAAAAGTCCAGGTAACGAACACTAGGCTGAAAAATCGAGGTCGAAAAGTGGCCAACAATTAAGTCGAAAAAAAATCGAAATTAGGCCCTCAATTTATCAGCCAATTTTTGGCCTTTTCCGATAAGATACTACGGCTTCAAATTTAGGCCTCATTGAATAAAATTCTACGAGCAACCTGCAGTCACTACGTGACTGTCCAAATATTACTACTAAAAATTTTAATTTACACCAAGAAATTTTATGCATTATGAATCAAATACAAAAATTGTCTTGGGCCGAGAAAAGACTTTTTTAGTAAAGAAATAATTCCTTACATCGAGTGATTTTTTTTAGTTCTAAATAAATTTTTGTTTTCAATTCACAATGCAAAAAATTTATTGGGGAAAGTAAAAATTTTCTTTAGGCGAGTAAAGATTTTTTGTATCAATGAATCCTTTTTTTTTCTATGCACACTTTTTTGGCTTTGAGAAGCTTCCTAAAACCAAAAGGGAGTATAAATATCTGTCATTTTGGAATAAGTAACGCGATATAAACAACCTAGCTATATATTCAGTAACATTCAGTCATATTTAGTGACAGAATAATTAAAGTATTAATTTATTTCAAGAAAATAAATACGATCGTCTTTTTTCCCGCGTAATTTAAATGTAATTCGAATTATATAGATAAATCTATTTATCTCAATACTCGGCAATTAAAAAGAGTTTAAAGTATGAAAAGACACAAAGTCAAGTCAAGACCTATCTAATGATACCAATTTCAATAACATTAACTAATTCTATTACATAGATATGGCGGGAAAAAAATTTACCTTATTCTCTTAATAATATAGATTATGGTTTCGTCGTGATTTTTGCCAAATGTTTTTACCCAGGTTAATTTTTGAGATAAAGAAAAATAAATACAGTCGCAGAAATTAGGGGGAATAAAATAAATTTCAAATTTGTCAGTGATTTTCAACATGCGGTAACTCGAAGGATAATGGTCGTACAGTGAAACCAAAAAAAGCAAATTGTAGCTTCAAGTATCTAGTTTTCAGATCCGGACTTCGAAAATTTTTATCATGCACAGCTCCGGAGTAATCTTAAGAAAACCACGTCCCAATAATTATTTTCTAATCTCATTATTAAAATTATCCAGACGACTTAAATTTTAAATTAAAACTCTCACTATCTCTAAAAGAATTTATTTAAATATATTTAATCTATAATCTAACAATCTCAACAATTTTAACAATTTTTATTTATAAATATGTATAAACCAGCCCAATTATCTAACAAACGAGATATCTTAATACAATAATTAAATCCGGTTATAAATTTTCCCATTAACTATTCACTTACCTCCTGTTACATAAAAAGTGAAACAAAACTCAAACAATATTACACAATATTTAACAATTAATCAACAACATGGGAAGTATAATTTGAATATAATCAGGCAAAGATATTAATCAATGAATACATAAATAAAAACCGTATATTAAATAAAGTTTAAAAATTTTTTATATTTTTTTTTAATCTCTTAAACTAATTTCCGTTCTTTTAAATTCACGGATAAAATGAGATAAGAAAAGGTGAGACGTGAACTCAGCTAAAATTATGTACGTTGAGGTGAAACTAATTGTGAACTAGGCGCAATTAAATTAGCAATGGAAATTGAGGTTGAACCAAGTCGAACTGCCTGGAATACCAGTTGTAGAGTGGGCTCGTACCTAGATACAAATGTACCTTTACAGTATAAGTACCCTCGGATAAAATTAAAAGAATAAACTTTAACATGTGTACGTACATCAACCAATATATATATATTCATTCATATATACATATATATATGTGTTTAAGTTAGTCGGTATGTGGTACTCATATAAGATTAGATAAAACCTGTCTTATCCAGCCATTAGTTCAGTCGTTACCGAAGCGCTAGAGCGTTCAAGTGGAAGTGATCTAGGCGTGTCTTGCTGGCTTAACATCATTTTGACTTATTTCACTATATATATACTACTAACAACATTAAACTCGTTATATTATTATGCCACTTGCCACTTGCCACTAAATATATTTACATTTTTTTAAACATCCTTGTACTGTTCTCGAAATTTTATTCTATCCCCGTAGACTATTCCAGTCCAGTTTAAATAAATAATAATTACCATTGTAGTGTAGGTAAATGCGCACTTAACTTATACACTAAGGTATTTTTTAGAGTCTTTACTTCTTTTTCGTTCCCTCTTTTTAGTACCTGTAAACTACTAAACCAATTATGAGTCAATTATCTCCGGATAATAATAACTCACGTTCTTGAGCCGGTTACAAATGTATACAACCGCTTTGTTACTTTGGAGTGAGGCTCAAATTTTGAGATAACTAATAATGAGTTAATAATATATGTAGAGTAGTAGGTATTTGTTTTTTGGTTTTTTTTTTTTTGAGTTAATGTATACATATATATATGAAATAGGACTGCTGATTTTACTGTTAGGTATCTTTGTAATTATTTTTGAAAATAGTTATTACGGATATGCAAATTATTGCTTGTAAATATGAATAACTTTTGCTAGGAATTAATTTTTTTTAATAGTTTTATTGTACCGTTAATTTTTTTTTATTATTTATTATTAAATAATTCATTGCAATTAAAGACAATAGAAAATTTAATTGATTAATAAAAAATTAAGTGGCTGTAAATAAGATAATTTATGAGTTTTATAGTTGAAAAACAGTTATTGCATATATTTGAATAGTAATTAGCTATTTATTTGTACAAATTAGTTTATTATGTTTAGGGTTTTCATTGGTTTATTATCAAACTAATCGGTATTTTTTGGAATCAAATAAAAAGTTGGTTTTTTGTAATTTGAATACCCATACAAAGTCGCTGTTAATGGAAAAAATACCGTAGGTTGGCCGATGTCTGACTGCTGTCGCTCGGCCAAGCATTGGCAATTACTAATGGCCCAAGCCTGGTTCATTACCAGCAGCCAGTGTTCAGGCCCAGCAATCAGAAGGACGGCAGTTCGCGCCCAAAGCCCAGCAGAATTTTCACCTAGTTTTTTTCACATCATTAATCGGCTGATAGTCGAGCGCCATTAATGAACTGAGATTATCATCCCGACTATAAGCCGTTTATCGGCCAATAAAAATTGCCATTGCAGAGCCATTAATCGACATTCTTGGCCCAGTAATGGCCCGATCTAGGGCCGATTTCCAAACTTTGTATGGGTAGTAGGCTTTGAAAGTTAAAAAAAAGGAGGTAAAATGGCCCAAATATAAAAAAAAATTTTTTGCCATTTTTGATAAGGGTCAATTCATTAAAGCAATATTGTTAATTGGGGTAAGTTGGACTTACTCTGGTTATTCATAAGGGACAAAGTGCTAATTTCGTGCTTCTGATGAATAAAAAAATACGCGAAAATTTTAATAAAAAAAATTTTTGTCAGAGGGCCCAATTTGCACCAGTTAGGAAATTTGCACAAGTGAATTATCTAATTTCTATACAGAAAAAAAAGTTATCTTAAGTCAATAAAATATTTTGGCAGACAAATTTGTCTTGGTGAGAAAAGATTTTTACTTCATTCGAGAAAATTGAGGTTTTCAAAAAAATTTTCTTGAATCAAGAATATTTACTCTCAGCTGAAAATTTTATTTTGAGATTTTGAAGTCGGACTATCATGAAATTTTTTTTTTTCACTTTTTGGACGAATAGGAATTTTCAAAACAATGGAAAAAAAATATTATCATTCGTGAGTAAAGATCTGACTTGTAATTTTTTAATATCTACAAAATAAGTAATCTGGAAGCAGTTCTTTTCTCTCAATAATCACAATTTATAATTTAATGAACTTAGGTGAATTTAAAAGTAATGAATATTATTGAGTAGAGAATTTACTCAATAATTATTGCGAAAAAAATTCTTTAATTAAAAAATATTCGAGTTGAAAGTATTTCTTTCTCTCTGAGTACGTGCACTTATATTATAACCATCACTAGTATCTTAAATCTATTTATTTTTTTTTATTTCATATTTTATGATTTTTAATCAAAATGAAATTTATTCTGCTACAATTTGCTTTTTTTTGTTTCTCTGTACGTCAATTTGCTGCTGAGATATCAGCCTTCAAATGCAAAAGGATCCTTTTGTCTTTGATTATTGATATCTCAGCAAATAATGGCCGCACAGTAATTTAAAGGGCAGTTTGAGGAACTTGAATAAATTCCCTACAAGCTCCATTTTCGATTTTTTAAAAAAAAAAATTTTTTTCATTCTTGATATCCATTTGAATAACCCTTAAAAAATGGCGATTTTCTGGGTTTTTAGTCGACTCATCGCTACTCTGCAAATATTGATTAAAAAAAAAATCTTGCCAGGTAATTTTACAGCTTAATGTACCTCCAAAAACCCTGGAAATTTTTAGATTGATCCATTGAACCGTTTGTCCGGGCCGATTGCTCAAAGTTTTACAAAACAATGAAAGGACCAAGTTTTGTTCCTTAATTTGTGTAATCATTACCAACATGGAAAAATTAATTTTTTTCCTGATTTTCTTTTATTTTTGCGTTAGGTATTCAGTAAATGTAAGGTAAAGAGAAAAAAAAAAAAATTTCCGAAAAACGAGATAAAACAAGAATTTTTTTACTTTTTTTTTTTACGTTTTATTTACCTCTTTACCTTACATTTACTGAATAACTAACGCAACAATGAAAGAAAATCCGAAAAAAATTTATTTTTTCATTTTGGTAAAGATTACACAAATAAAGGAACAAAATTTGTTCCTTTAATTGTTTTGTAAAACTTTGAGCAATCGGCCGAGACAAACGGTTCAATGGATCAATCTGAAAATTTCCAGAGTTTTTAGGGGTACATTAAGCTGTAAAATTACCGGGCAACATTTTTTTTTAAATTAATATTTGCAGAGTAGCCATGAGTCGACTAAAAACCCAGAAAATAGCCATTTTTAAGGGTTTTTCAAACGGATATCAAGGATGAAAAAAAATTTTTTTTTGAAAAACTCGAAAATGGAGCTTGTAGGGAATTTATTCAAGTTTATTAAGCTGCCCTTTAAATTACTGTGTGACCATTATTTGCTGAGATATCAATAATCGAAGACAAAAGGATCCTTTTTCATTTGAAGGCTGATAACTCAGCAGCAAATTGTCGTACAGAGAAACAAAAAAAGCAAATTGTAGCTAAATAAATTTCCTAAGCGAGCCATGAATTCGTTTCTTTGAAAAAATTTTTCCCGGCCCCGTAGACCTTAAAAACAAAACCAAAAAATTTAGAAAAATTTTGTCTCGACCTTTTTCTTATGATTCCGCAAAAACCGTGGCTCGAAAAAATATTTTGCTGAAAGATCTTTAAACTAAAGATTTCAAGCTTCAATTTGCTTTTTTTGTTTTTTCGATACGATCATTTTTCACGAAAATGCAGCCTTCCAAAAATCACTAAAAAATTTATAAAATTTTTTTGTTCCTTTAATTTTTTGGTAAAGTGTATTATCTATCGTAGTAAACATGCATATAATCTAATTGTACTTTTGGTTGATAATTTAACGGAATAATTTCCGGCTGTTGAAGATGATTTTTGTTGATGATTACCTACATGATGTTTATTCCGGCCAACAGTTATCACGTTCTTGATGAGCTCTAACCCGTGAGAGGTATTTGAAATTTCCTCTGTGACAAACTGGACAGTGTAATTTTCCTCGAAGATGTTTGCCCCATACATGATCAACGACCAATGACGGTGAGAACACCTTCTCACATTTTTTACAGCGACCTTGACGACTATTTTCTACCGGTTCAATCAGTTCTTCCCAGTTAGTATTTTTAAATCTTTCTGGATTACTAACATCATCGGGTTTGGAGTAAATCCAAATTTTTCCAGATTGTACACTGTCCAAGCGTGTTCTTCTGAATAACTCAATCTTTCTCTGTTCTGGGGTGAAATTTTGATTTCTTCTTCGCCTACGTGGAGTCGCCAATCGAAGAAGAGGAGAAGCGTCTGCCTCTGCCTGTCCTCTTAATCTGTAACGTCGGGCTGCACGAGGTGGTGTTGGATCCCTTGGGTTGCCAACATTTGCATTGTCACCCTCATCGTCTTCATCTCCGCTTACCTGATTGTCACTCTCTTCGGGGTTATTCTCTCCATCGTCATTCGTCTGGTTATCATCTGATTCGTTTCCACTCATCTCGATTAGCGTGTCTTCAACGTCAATGTCCTCGTGACTTTCTTCGTCATCTGACTCTTCGTCGTCACTTCTTTCGCGATCAACTGTTGGCACAGGAATTGAAGTCCTTGATGTTTCGGCCTCTGAGTCTGGACTGTCTTCCTTCTCTTCTTTTACAACAACAGGTGAAGTCGTTAAATCAATTAATGGCGGTTGTTCTCTAGGAGGTGTGATACGAGCTCTTTCCTCTAGTTGTCGTTCTCTACGGATAGCTTCTTCTTGTTCTTTCGGAGCTAATTCTTGCTCTTTCTGAGCTATTTTTCGTTCTTTAATAGCAAGCTCTTCTTTTTCACGAGCAAATTTCTCTTCATTCTTACGAAGCAATCCGTCCGATTGAATCATTTTTCTTGGTCGAACGGGAACTTGAAGAGTGGTTGCACTTCTTGCAACTGGCGTATTACCTTGCCCTTCCACTCGTTGTCGGGAACTATTTGGTCGAATAAAGTTCCCTTGGAGATTTTGACCGCCTTGGCAGATCGGTATCGTCGACAAAACGTAAACTGCTGGGAAGCAGTTCTCATGGGTTAGTGGCTTCTTCGCACACGAAACCCAGAAAAGTCTTCGTACCGCCTTCTCTTGAAGAGTTCTTCGGATGAGCAACCAAAATACATGATCAGTGAAAACAGTGGATTGTTTCCTGAATCCATTGGTCAGTTCAAATAGCCGCTCCTTGAAAAATTTGGATTGATCTGCCAACAAGCGTGTTGTTGCAGCATCACATCCTTCTGGGGCCAATTTTTTAAGGTCTTTTGTCCCCGGCAAATCAATGAAGAAGGCTGTTTCTGCCGTTCTTGAATTAATCTGAAACAAATATTAAACAAAAAATTTGAGTTAAGTATCTAAGATGATCAAAAGAATATGAAAAATTCAAAAAATAACATACCAATTGGACAACAAAGATACTTCTCGAAGAGAACTTGTTGAACTTGGTTCCACATACGATTTTCTTCTTCAAAGTATCTTTCAAGCCAGCAACGACGTTCTTCGTCTTGAAAGTATCCCATGAGGTACTCGAAGATAATTTAATCGTAGGAGTCGATGAATGGACTAAATCACGAACTCCCTTTTCTAATGAAAATTCTGCGGCACTGTAATGAAATATAAAAATAATATAAAAATACAGGAAATATATATATATATATACTAAAGCGTGCCATTTTAGGACAACTTTTTTTTTTTTCAACGCACTAACAGCTTCTATACTTGCAGGGAGTTAAAATAAAATTTTGTGATAAATCTGATAGTTTCGACGAAAAATTGAAAAGATCTCGACCCAACTATATTTTGAATGAATTGAAACTAAAGGTATTATTTTGCAAATATTTTAGATGATATTACTTTAGCCGACGGATTACAAAATTTTTTTTTTAATTGGAACATGATTTGCACGCTGAACAGCTTTTATTCATCCAAAATATAGTTGACTGCATATTTTAGAGTTTCAACCAATAAAGTTCCACATCAAGATTACAAATATACATGGTTATGTGACTAGTATATTTGTTTTGCATTGGTTAAACTTATTTGTGTTTCATCGCTCTTTTCAGTCCATTCAAATAAACAAATACAAATCTATAAAAATTCAACCAATCAGAAATTCAGCTCCTCCCATCTTTTATCTCTCCCTTTTAAAAAAACCAAATTCTAGGCCTTAATTATCATATTTTTTAAAAAATTTCAAAACATAAATCTTGAGCTTCTCAAAAATAATTATCGGAGTCTTAAATTCTAATTCAAAAGAGTCTGAAAAAAAAAATTTCGGGTGTCATTTTCCTCGGTCTTTTTAGAAGTCCAAAGCTCTAGTTTAAAAAATAAAATTATTTAGTAAACGCTCCTTAGACTTTTGATAATAAATTCGTTTTTATAAATTCGATTAATTATTTATTAAAAAATGAAAAAAATCAATTAGTTTTAATTATTCCAAACGATCGTAATAATTTTTTCAATTTCCCAGCCTTTAATTAAAAACTAAATAAAATACTTGAACAATATCACGATTCAATTAATGAAAATAATTCGATGAACATTCTCATGCGCGGTGAATTGTTTGATGCAGCCGCTCAATGCGTCACCTCCCTGATATTTTTTCACGTCAACTTATGCTCACATAAAAACGCACATTAGGAACTAAAACCTTTTATAATACTTTACATATACATATATAATATATATATAGTAGTTGTAATAATATAATAATAAAGCACATACTTGACATTCCACACAACACGACAATTAATCTACCATATTCATTTCCTGATACTCAAAAATACTTTCTTACGTCAACATCCAAAGGTCCAGGTTATTTTTTCCGTAGCAAATGAGTTGTAATAAAATGAGTAAAAGGAATAAAAATAAAAATAAATATAAAATAACCAGCGAAGGTGTAAAGAATAGTGTGAAGAGTTACACCATAGGTGGGAGTTGATGTTCGGTGTGCGGTATATGATACACGCCAGAAGCTATTAAATTTTATGATTTATAAAACAATAGCCGGGAATAGTTTATTGGCTAGTGAGAAAGAGGGGTAACAACTAAAATAAAGTTAAAGCTGAAGCTACGAGCTTTTAATGCCTACAAGGGAGTAAAGGGATAGCGAAAGAGTGAGAGGGAAAGAGAATAAAAAGCGTTTATCGACAGGTTAGCTGCGCCACAGTGACGTTCTGAGGTCACGCGTTTGATGACTGGAATAAGAGAAGGGAAATAAAAGGATTTCCGTTAGCATCCCGCGGGGTTATCGAACTTACTTGCGGTTTTCTAGTGTCTGATTCTATTGCACTTCTTGCTATGCAAGGAACTATTTTTTTATCGGTGTATTATGTTCGCAAAAAATGATTGACGATGCGTGAATCATTTTTTTCTTCAATTGAGATACTACTTTTTTGTTATAAATTTTCTTGGCAGTATTTTATTCAAATTAGACGAGAATCTCCATGGAAATTTACTAGATCGCGGTTTTTGCGATCTAACATCCGCTGGATTAAATTATCCTTGAAATTTTTTTTACAAGACTGAATTTAGATTTTGTGATTATAAATTTTTATTGAACTGATTATTTTTTTGGTCGATTGAGTAATAGACGGACTAGTGAATAGAAGATGGTAACATAAATAACAAGTTGATGAGAGGTTATGTAGTAGGACGTACGTAGAATATTGTAGCTGTCTCAGGTGGCACTTTGAGGCTGATGACGGTTTATAAATATATCTATATATATATATAAAGTAAAAAAAAAAGAAAACGGATCAAAGAAACGGCATAATGATGATCCAGTTTGGCCATGCGTGTAGTCTGTCTGCTGATGCTTTTCCAATTATGGAGACACCATGAAAGCCGATAAAGCCTGTATGTGCTGATACTACTGTACCAGACGTTTGTATTTATATATATGTATATATATAAACTGGCTCTTTTCCACTCCTAGTCTCCGTCTGTCTCTGAATCTCTGATACTGTATACTATTCCGACTAACTCTTATTTCCACTTGGTGTGTATCGAGAATTCTATTGGGCTATAGCTTTACGTAAACATATGTGTTATCGACACAGAGATGTGTGCGTACTTGTGCATCGTGTTGAAGCTTTACTCTAGTTGGATGAGAGCTAGACTACTGCCGTCTGAATCTCTGATATCCAGCACTACTTGACGACACTTGCAGCGGCTGCTACTGCAGGAAAAGAGTGAAGTGGATTCAGGATGGATGTATGAAATGCAAGTAAGAGCCGTTCGGATACGCTTGTTGATTTCCCAGCATACCGAATAGCTTTATGTATTTCCCGAGCAAGAGTTTCCCAGAGGATTTACCCCATTCCTAGAGTACATATCCAAAATTCAAAATACCTCGGGTTTATAGTTATTTTAAGGCTAAGCTATTTCAAATATTTTTTTGTGGTCTTAAGATCAGTATCTGAAAATATATTTCCTTCCATTTTTACAACTATCTAAACTTTATGCACACTACACTATTTTTACAGTTTATATTTACTGTGCATTTTATGCACACGTCGATATATTTATTACAGACTATCTAAACTATTTTCAAAGTTTTTTCTTCTGCTTTTGATGTTATGTTCACACTACGTTTTTTCGTTGAAAAGTTTCTTCATCAATCAATTAGTATCCCACTATTCCTCTTGGGACTGCCCCAATCATTTTTGTTTTTTATTTATTAATAAATAATTAAGATTTCCATGTGCAAAAAGTTTATACACCTCTATCAAGTTGTGCATTTTTGTACACACCATCAATAATTTTTTGTGAAAGCTGTAAATACTTTTTTTGTAGCCTTGTAAATTTCTATGTTTTATGCACACCTCAGTGGTTGCACATTTTATAAGAGCTATTTTTAAATTTTTTGTTGCACACCAATCATTTTGTGCACAACAGTACTAATATTATTAAAAAAATTAAGTTACACATTTAGTATAAATTTTATAGAATGCCATTGACTTTTATTTTCAATGCACACCTCACCCATTTTATGTCGATCGCAAGCTTTATACTTTTGAGTCCTATATATATTTTTTTTTAACATTTCACAAAGTCTATTTCCATTCTTTACAAATTTTCCCACAACTCGATGAATTTTAGTAACTGAAAGTAAAATTATGTTTTTCTGCACTTAATGACACTTGAAGTTATTGATGATTCACTTGATAAAAAATATGCATAGAAAGTTTTTCTCGATAATTTAAACAATTTTCGAGTAGGTTTCAATTTAAAAAATCTGAAAACCGCCTGACCCTGCGGGCCAGCCACAAAACTTTCCGCTGTTTTCGAGCTCAGGGAGCTCGCAAACATTATTACTTGTAAATTTTTGAACTCAAGCTCAAAAATTTGTTAGGCCGGTAAAACATACCTTCACTCAAAATTTATAATTTTTGTCCGACGATATCCTTAGATGGAATGAACCGATTTGAACGTTTTTGGTGGCAATCGAAAGGGCTCAACAAGACTTGAAACTGATTACCTTTTGAAGCGAATTGGGCAAGTGGTTTATAAGTTATACGCGAAAAACCAAAAACAAAAAAAATTTTTAATTTTTATTCTTCGTATAACTCGTAAACTACATGACCGATCTACCCCAAAATCTAATCAATTCTAAGTTTTGGTAGGCCCTTTTGATTGCCACCAAGTATGTTCAAATCGGTTGATTCCTTCCAAAAATATCGTCGGACAAAAAAAGTTAATACTCACACACACATACACACGGATGTCTATCCGGGAATAGTCAGAATAACTTCCTAGGACTTCAAAACGTCGACATCTGATGAAAACTCGATTTTCGAAAATCGGACCGAAACCAATAACTTTCCTTTTTTTGAAAATTCGTAATTTTCTTAGCGGAAAGTTAAAAATATTTAAAACAGTTATCACTCTTCAAGCGATTGAAAAATTATTCTACAAATGTCAGATGAGTAAAATTTATAACCGATCTTAAGATTTCTGAAGATCAATCTATCGAGGAAAATAAAAATTAAAAGACGAGCTTTCATATGTTACTTATGTTCTGCTTGTATGGAATAATTAACAAATTTTATACAATGTCTTGTTGGTTCTTATCACACATTTCCTATCTTATTATTGAAGTTCTCGAAATTAGACGTTTCATATAATCCAGATATTTATCTTACAAAAATCTACCAACTGAATTTTCTTTCCCCAATAAATCTTGTTGAAACCTCAATAAAATTAAGCTGATGCAGACAATAACTTAAATAATCTCCCAAATTAATACTCACTAATTAACAACATTCTTCAAAACTAATGAGTTATTATTCTTGCTACTTTTAATTTGAGTAGCGTTTTCTTACAGCCTTATTACGCGAGAGTTGGCCCATAGACGTAAAAGCTTACTTACACTTTCTTATCCTCCATAGCAGACTTACACAGTCTCTGCAACACAGCATCTGCCATTAAAACTACTACACAACCCGCTGATGCAGCACAGTACAAACTAATCCAAACAGTTTTGCTCTTAGCCAGGAAAGTTCAACCCGCCAATTAACCCCGAATCGTCCGTTCCCCGATGAGAACACGACGTCCGACGTCTCGAGAAAGAGATTCTAAAACTCTTTCCAAGATCTCTCCATCTTCTTTTTCCCATCCTGTACTCTCTACTCATCCTTACTTTGCATTCTCAATCATTTAAAACTTTTCTTTCATATTTTTTCAACCAAAATAATTTCGGTTTTCCAATTAGACCTCTACTAAACATTTCATTCATTTAATAATTTATTTAAAAAACATAACACAAAATAAAATAGTAACTCAATTCTTATCATCAATAAAATTTTTATATCTAATATATTTGTAAACATATATATGAACATATTGGACATCTTTGGGCAAAATCAGACATTAATTTTGAGATAAAAGAAAATTTTTTTTTTTCAAGCGTTTGTTATCTGAAATATTTTATTGGGAAATGAACAAAACTGGCTGAGGTAAAATAGGCCGCGATTGTAGAAAACATTTTTTTTTTTTTTGCAATAAAAAATTCAAATTGGCCTTAATGTTTTAGCAGATCAACTTGCCCGGTTCTTGCCTGTAAACTGTAACTAAGCGTTTTTAAGGAAAAGTTTTTTTTTTTACCTAAAATTAGTGTCCCATACCAAAAAATATATATCCAGGAGTATATACCGGCAAAATAGCATACATACGACAATACTAAAGATATGTCAGATATATACTACAGAGAAAAAAAAGTTATCTTGAGTCAAGAAAATATTTTTGAAGACAAACGTTTTCGGGAACCAAGTCACGATTTTCTTGAGCCAAGAGAATTTGTCTTGGTCAAAAAAAATTCGTCTTGGTCGGAAAAGATTTCTACTGTATCTGAGAAAATTTAGGTCTCCAAAAAAATTTTCTTGAATCAAGAATATTTACCTTCAGTCGAAAATTTTTTTATTTCTGTGTATTTTGCCGAGATATATCTTTTCTTAGGACTTTTCTGAGGACATATATGTATTTTTTTTTCTACACAAAAATAAAGGATTTCTTAGCGCAAGAAATTTTTTGCATAGAGTAGATAAAAAAATTTTCTTGAGACTAAAAAAAATTTCTTAGCGCAAAAATTTTTTTCCCTACCAAAAAATTTTATTTTGATCCAAGAAAATTTTTCGCGCCAAAAAATTCTTTGTTTCCGTCCATATCAGAATCTTTTTTTCTGCATAAATTTATCGACTGTCATTTTCTGCATCTTCCCATCTCCTCCTCTCGTTATTATTAAACATATTTTATCTCTGTTAAAAATTTTTTTTTCTTAAATTTTTTTCCTCCACCAAAACGAGAGTTTGGGAGGTCGTTTATTCTCCATACTTCCTCATCGATTGGGCGTGACGAGCAAACTTCACGGCCGTCGTATCCACTCGTCCTGTGGGTACTGCCAACTCGGCTCTTCTGTCCTACACTCAATCCTCAGCAATTTTTTTTTATTCACTCCCATTACTCCATCTCCGTTCTTATTGCGCATTCAAATAAGAGGAAAAGAGACCAGTAAATGTTCCGTGAGATTATCGGTTGCATTTCACTTCACTCTTACATCCCAGCTCATTCTCTACTCGTCCTCTACTTCGCCAACTTATATATCCTTCCTCGTTACTTGTTATTCTCGGTTGCGCAAAACTTTTCAGCTTCAGAGTTTCACTAAATGCTAAACTTTAAATATTAAACTCCCGCTTCAACATTCGCCTCTTCATTTTATTTGTTTTCATTAAACCTGTTTGTTTAATCTACAAACGTTATTATTATCATTATTATTCATATTTTTTTTATTAACCAATCGTATAACTCATTTTGGAAATTTAAATTAATTAAATTTTCATTGACATTCAAAGTTTCTTTGATGATTCAATAACTGAACGTATCAATTAATCCGCTAATACCAACAAATTATTCGTATTTCAAATTCAATTTATATTTTAATTTGAAAATATTCAATTTCAGTGATTACAGCATTGAGTTTATATTATAATATTGTTTTAAGTCTCAATAAAACATACACGGAAAAAAATGATAATGAAAATTTTAATAGTTTGTAGTTTATTTTCGACTTAAAATTAGTATATTTGTATACCAATATCAAACTAGGATCATTATATATTGCAAAATGGCTATTATTTATATTAAAATTTGATACACATAGAAGAGCAAAATTCGTAATTTCGTATATTAAAATTAATATGAAAAAGAATCGATAAATTGGTATCTACAGTTATTTATTACTATTCAAATAAACATAAAAAAATTGAAAAAATTTACCACTTAGGAGAGGGTGGGGCAGAGCGGCCCCCCGGGAATTTTGATCAAAAAAAAATTTTTTTTTTTTTTTCGTCTAACATAATCTAAAAAATTAAAAAACACGTTTTTTGGGTTCAAAATAATGACAAATAAGAAATGTAGAATTGTTTTTTTTATTATTAAATAACAATTAGGAATTAAGCTAATCGAGGAGGAACGATTTATTAAACCTTAAAAATTTTTTTTTGAGTAATATAAAATCGTCTAAACCCCACAAAAAAATTTCTTTTTTTATAATTTCGGCAAAATGTCCATAAATTTGTTCAAAATAGGACAAAAGTAAAGTGATCTGACGGTTAAAAGCTACAAACAGTAATAATTAGCTTAGGGGGGCCGCTCTGCCCCACCCTCCCCCATTCGATTTATGTATATAATAAATTAATTTATAATAACGAATAAATAACATTTTACATTAATTATTAGTCAATGAGATAGAATTTATAAAATAAGAGTTAAAAGTTTTCGGTATTTTTATGAGCAAAAAATCAGTATCTAGTATACTAATTTTTCATTTTATTATTTACCACTTATTCGATTTATGTATATTGTAAATTAATTTATAATGATCAATAAATGATATTTTAAGCTAATAATTGATCAGTGATATCGAATTTGTAAAATAAAAGTTAGTAACTTTTGCAATTTTTCGGCTGGAAAAATCAGTATCTAAGATAGCAATTGTTAATTTGACCAATCATTACTTTTTAATAGATGTATGCCATAAATTAATTAACTTTCACTAATAAGTCACGTATTTATATACCTGAAAGTAATAATATTTACTTACTTTTTGAAATGATTGATAGTAGTTTTTAGGAATCTACAAAAATTAGTAAACTACTTTGCATTAAGTACATAATAGTACTAATTATTGATAACAGATTCCACTTTTTACTATTATTTATTAATTTTTAATATTCTTTTTTTTTCCGTGTATAAATAACAGTTTAATTGATGCTAAAATAAATTTAATTTTAGATTGCATTCAGAATGAAATAATTGACAATTTTTTATCGCCATTGCTATGGCCATACTTTTTGTTTTTTATTTTTCTGTATATTTTTTAAAGGTGTTAGATTAAAAAGGTCGGGTTCACATGGATATATGGGATTTGGTTGGTTCGAAACACCTGGCGTATATATTCGAGTGCTATTGGGAATCTACGCGGCACGGCGAGAAATGTGTTCCAATTACAGGATATCTAATGGGCACATGGTTACTGTGCCAGGAATATATCCACTGAGTGAGTGAATGAGTAAAAAAAAAATAACAAAAAAAAATAACCTGCATATATACATATATTTATATACATATGTGTATATGTGTCATGTGTGAGTGCATCGGGTCACTCGAGTGAGATATAACGTCAATAAAAAAGCATCTCTGATCTAAAAACAAGTTCGAATTCCGAGCTGACGCGTATTTCGTTAAAACAGTTTCAATATTTAGATTTATCTCTCAAAATTTAGTAACGAAAAAAAATTAATTATTATTTAAATTAAATTTATTTTATAATAAAATAGTGGCGGTAAATTTCTAGTTTAAAGTCAAGTGGTTTGCACTAAAAAATCCAATTTGCCCGGTCCAGCTATCAACCAGCAATAACTCCGAGCGTTACTGTTGCCCGATTTGTTGGCTAAAAAAAATATAACCGGCCTCTATGTCTATTAAAAAAAAAATTAATAAAACCCAAACCCATGAATAATTTTTTATAAATCGTAAAAGTCACGTTAAGTATAAAAAATTATTTATAATAAAAATAATATGGTACCAAATATTTTATTTGAAAATAAAGTAATTAACTGAAATGTATAATAAAGCAATTAAAGGAAGAACAAAATAGCCGGTATAGGATAGAGGTTTTATAGAATTTAAATAAATGTTAGCAATACAATGGGACAAGAAGAATAAAACGAATTATTTTGTCCTTTATGCTGAGTTGAAACGTTTTATTCATACATAGCACATAATAATGATGATAATAATAATAACAATAATGATAATAATAATAGGAATAGCATACGAAAACAATAATGCAGTAAAAAGACGTGTAATGGGTTGAGTTGGAGGATCGCTCGCGTGCATACTACCGATCTCGTCCGGTAAGCAAACATTGTCTGCATATTTTCTGGGAAACCCTGAGGGGTTGTAGGGACAAGTAATACATCCTTATAACTGAGTATCATGCCAACAAAACCGTATAAATATATATGGGATAAATGTGTAGAAAAAAGTAAAAAAAATTTTGTTGCAAAGAGGAATCTTTTGAAATACCCCGGGTCAAAAAAGTAACTTGATTTTGGCGTAATTTTAAAAATTGAAAGTAATGCTAGTCTCGCAAGACAAAAGCAAGTCAAGTTTTTTTTTTAATAAGTGAAAAACAAATTTTAGGATATGAGAACACATTTAGTTTTGACTAAGTTGTCTTACTTAATACAAATTTACGCCAACTAAGTCAAATTAAAGTCACGTTGTCTTAGATTTGACTCACTAAAAAGAGATATGTTTATCCCAAATAGATCAATTTATTGATGATTGTTTTTTGAATATTTCTTAATGACACTCTCTCTAAACATGAATTAGTGAATATAAGTAAATATTCACTAATTCATAGTGCAAACCGAACTACTAATTTCAAAAAGTGGTTCGGTTGGTACTCAGAATTAGTGAATATTCACTTTTTTCACTTATTCATGTTTAGAGAGCTCTCTTAAGGCTGGGCCGTACTAAACGAATTTTCGAATTTTACTTTTCTTTTTATTTATTGATCAATTGTTATTATATAAATTTTTATAGCTTCCGAAAAAATGTGTAAGAATAACTTTTTTGGAAGGTGTTCACCATTCGAGTTACGTAATTATTCAAAACGTAATTAGAAAAGTAAAATTCAAAAATTCGGTTAATTCGGCCCACCCTTAAATTTGAAACAGTGAAAATAGTGACTATTCACGGTTTATAAGTGAAAAGTATGTCACTAAATCAAACAGTGGTATACTTTTCACTAGCCATCAGTGACGATTCACTGCCAAATAGAGATTGTCACATGATTTTCACTAATTTGTTTTTAGAGAGCAAATGAATATATTTGATACAACTAAATAGCCATACGAAAAAAATATATCCGGGAAAATCTGGAATATATCGCATAGATGCGACATATATATAAATATATGTCTCATATATGCAGATTTGCCCGGATATATATTTTTTTCGTATGGGTATGGTAGTTGATTCAAATAATTTTATAGTTTGACTGAAATATATCATTTATTTATGATAAGTAAATGATATATTTGTGGTGAAGATATTAAATTTGTGACGATTAATGAAAAATTTGGTGACCAGCACATGACCCAACTGACTTTTATTTGTAGCAATTGGATCATTTCATTTAAAATCTGTTTCTAAGAAAATCCATAGAAAATCTATAAAACCCACAAATTGTTCACTCATTTCACGCAACTAAATTGCTCAGATATATTATATCTTTCTCGCAATTAAATATTTGTTTGGCCATCTCCAAATATATCATATCTTTAGCTCAAATAAATCTTTTATTCAGTGCTTAGTTGACTTAAATTTAAGTCAAATCCAAGTCAACGTGACTTTAATTTTACTTGCATTAGTTAATTTACATTTTTGAGTCAAATAATTCAAATCCAAGTCAAACTTGACTTAGTTGGCTTAAATTTTTAAGTTAAAAAAGTCATATTGAAGTTAAGAAAAGTAAGTGTAACCAAAAACAAGCTAACAAATTCAAATGCAAGTCAAAAAAGTCAAAATCAAGTCATTTTTGCGACCCAGGACTGATACGCGAGTGACCAAAATTTAGGGATTTAGAATGGGCGGGTGGAGGTGGGATGAAGATGATAAAATATGTTGAATAAAAGTATCAATAAAAATAATTCAAAGTAGAAAATGAGATGGCGAGAGTGGTGTGGAACCTCAAGGCGAGTTATTCTCAGAAGCTACCGGTCCTCAAGGAATCTCGAGTTGTTTTCTTTTATGTGTTATGTGGATATAGTGGAGGATATAGTGTGTATATAATACAAGAACATTGAGGAGCGCAAGCGCACCGATTGCAAGGATGGAGTTGGTTGGATTATACTGCCAAAGGGTATATTTATCGGGCGAGAATGTATGCAGAAGCGCGGACATTGCTACAAAGGAGCCGACTTCTTCGCGTTTGTTGGATTTAACCTTGACGCAATGCTGCTCCCGACGCATATAAAAAAAATAACAAAAATAACAACAACCATACGGCTGTTTTATTTTTTTCAATCTTTATAAACAACTAAACGGTTTGAGTAAAAAGGACTGAGGGTTCGGGGGTACCATGAGGACAAACGAGATATTCGCGTTTATATCCGCGGATTTTGTTTTTAACGAGAAAACGCTCCTTGGATAATGCTGATGAAAAAATTTTAATACCCTTTTAACAAAAGGCTTTTCTGCATTACTGACGTTTGACTATTCTACACCAGCTTTCATATCTGTCGCGATTCGGATCTAGTATTTTTTAACTATCCAAACAATACACTTTTTTTAGATTTTCAGTAGAGATAACAGAAAATTTAATTTCAAAATATCAAATGAGCCCTTTTAAAAAAAATCGTTGATCTCCACCGTATCCATTTTGCCCCCTATATTTATAATTTGCAAAAAATTCAGGGCTAAAAAAATATTGTGCCAAAATAATAATGAATTAGTTTTTTGTGTGAAAATTTAGTCTACTGTAAAAATTTTTACCCCAACCCGGAAGTCTATCTTTTAGTTTACGAGAAAAGTAAACGAGCCTTCATAAATTGCAAATGTAATAAAATTAAAATGAATTATCTGAGCAAACAATAGAACTAAATATGCTCTATAATTAATATCCGGGCTAAAGTAATTCCAAATGCGCTTCCAACCCCTGGTTCAATTGATTTTTACAAGCGAGCTTCCCTTATTATTATAAAAAAAGTACCGTACATATGTCATACCTCAATTGATTAATGATACACTTGAATAATTTTATTTGCATGAGTTTACTGTGTGTTTACATTACCGTTCACTCTTACTCTGTTTACTTTTCTGTTCATTTTTCTGTTTACTCTCTTAACTTCTTTCTCTTCAGTATGTTCGTTTTCGTTGGCTCGTACATATGCCTCCAACATTTTGGCCTCTACCTCTGCCTCTACCTCTACCTCAGCCTTTACCTTTACCTCAGCTTGATTCCAACTTTACCTTAACTTAAACTTCCTCAATCCCTCTTTACGATATTCACTGCTAGCCTGGTGGTTTAAAAGCAAGCGCCCTGGACTCGTCCCCTCGACATTAAACACACGGGATCCTGGGCTCGTTATCTGATTCCACGTTTTGACTCCAAAGACCCGGTTATGGACGAATACTTAGCGATCGTCAAGGCCGATATCACCACGCAACGAGTATAGATTCCTTCTTCTCCTCCTCATCCTTAAACCAAGTAGTCCCGATCGTCGTGGAAAATCTTATGGACAATGGAATTTACTCTTTTTAACAACCTTATTTTTATCTCAACTTTATTTATCTTCACTTTTTCGTTGGTTAATAATATTTACGATGTTTATTCCATATTTTTATTGCTGATACTCTTTACGATAACGACAACTTGTTTTACATTTGTTCTCGAAATAAATACTTATAATATTAACTATTATATAAATATATATAGGGGCTGGGGCACGACGGCCTATCTAAGCCGCTAATTTTTTTTTTTAACTTTTGGGCTCCGGGTACAAGTTGTTTTGATCTACTCAAATAAATTCATCATAATATTCCCATAATTTGAAAAAAAGAAAATACTCCGGGGCACGAAAGACCATTTCCAAAAAATGATAGAAAAAAATCTCGTTTTTTATTTTAAATAACTGTATCCTTTAATTTTACCTGTATTCAAAATTTATCGATGTGTATAAGAAAAAAAAATTCATATTTTAGAGCCAATGGTTTTTTTCTAAAATATCATTTTTTAATTTTTTTTTTTTTGAATCGCGTAGAAATTCTGAATCACAAAAATTTTCTTTTTGTGAACCAAAAATTATTTTTATTCAAGAAGAAATTTGTAAATCTATCAAACTCGTGGAAATATGATGGTTAAAAAAAAGAAAATTTTTTGGTCAATTTTTGAGGTGATCCATCGTGCCCCGGTCTCCCCTGTATACATTAGGGTGAGCCAAAAAAACCAACCTATCGAATTTACGTGTTAAAAAAGACCTATATATCGAGAAAAAAATTCTCCCATTGGGCAAAATTTTTAACTCAATTTTAAAAGATGTCGGTAGCCATTTCAAATTTCCCATTTAAATAACATGCAAAAAAATTTTTTTTGATTAAAAATATTATAACTTTTGAACCGTGTGAGACAAAAATTCGGCTCTAGAATATTCTTGTAGGGCATTAAATTTTTTAAAAGAAAGTCCTGGGAGTCGAATTTGTAAACTTGATATTTCGTATACTAACAGGCTATCAAAGTCTAGAGTAAACAGAATCATACGAATTTAAGGTTTTATTTGGATTTTCCGAATACTTTTCTTCTATTGTGATCGACAACAAAATATTATTTGTTACAACGTGGATATTGTTGGTGATTTCATTGCACTACATGTAGAACGAATTTTCTCGTAGTATTGATATTTTTAATAATAAAGCCTTAAATTCGTATGATTCTGTTTACTCTAGACTTTGATAGCCTGTTAGTACACGAAATATCAAGTTTACAAATTCGACTCCCAGAACTTTCTTTTAAAAGATTTTATGCCCTACAAGAATATTCTAGAGCCGAATTTTTGTCTCACATGGTTTAAAAGTTATAATATTTTTAATCAAAAAAAATTTTTTTGCATGTTATTTAAATGGGAAATTTTAAATGGCTACTGACATCTTTTAAAATTGAGCTAAAAATTTTGCCCAATGGGAGAATTTTTTCTCGATATATAGGTCCTTTTTAAGACGTAAATTCGATAGGTTGGTTTTTTTGGCTCACCCTAATATACATACATTTATATATAATTTTTTAATTTTGAAATTCTATGATATCAACATAAACTATTAATTTACCGCATCGCTATTGAAAGGATAAAAAATTTCTCGACAAAATTAACGGTACAAGCGTTAAAAAAATAAATGAATAATTTGTGAAAGCATGTTCTCAAATTTCATCATGAAATTTGTTTGCACGTCAATGAAATGAGTTAAAACTCATTTGACAAAGTTTACGGGCACTTTAGCATGTGAATAGGCAGCGTTGGAATTAATGAAGCTAGTAAATTGTTAAGTCTCATTTGAATCCAATCAGTATGCAAGTACTTGTTCGTATGTATAGATATTCTTGATGGTAATGGTGATGCTGATGCTGATGCTGATGCTGATGCTGATGCTGGTAGATGATGCTTCCATACTTACTCTCACACATTTACATACACATAAACATCCAGACAAGTTGGTTAGTTGTATACATTCTAGATTTTCAAGAGACACGTACCAAAGTAAAGCAAACACCTTAAACTATCCTGTGCTCCTTTCACTCATTGTACTGCTACATTTATATATTAGACACTCTGTTGATCACAAACGGCTTCTGAAAGTCACATGTCACTTCCATCTTGTCATTTTAATTTAACACATACTGAAAATAGTTGTGTAAATATTTAATCAAGAATTTAATTTACTGTAGGCGGATTTTTATTTATGTACGTAGTCTAGATCATACTCTCAATGTTAACGTCAAATAGTTTATCTGCAGTCTAATATCTGGTATCTGCAGCTTGCTATCTAATATCTGGTATAAAGTGTGTAACTAGTTATCTCATTATCGCATTGCTGAGTTTCTGTTATGCAATCCTGTCGCTTCCATTCGACTAGTCATATAAATTATAAGTTTACACCTGCCTGGCACATGGTCAATGTGACTAATAAGACATATAACATGAGTATAGGCAAGGGCGTAAGATGGTAAGGGTGATAAACTAGTGTGACCGCCTGAAAAAAAGATTATTTTTGGGAATTTTTTTAAAGAAAACTACTAAATGGAATGTTTTGATGTTTTAAGGATATATTTGTGAATATATAATAAAGACGTGATAAAATTTTTGGACCAAAAAATTAAAAATTCAGCGAGTAGTCGCAATCTCCCAAGGCTTAAAAAAATCCCCCACTGCTGCAGTGATAGCGGGTATCAGGCGTTATTATCCTCGGACAAAATATCCTTAGATAAAATATCCCCAGACTTATTATCCCCGTGACAAAATATTCCCATGATAAAATATCCATGGCAATCGGAAAAAAACAGTTTCTAAAAAAATAGACTGGAAAAAACAGACTTGGAAAAAAATATTGAGAAAAAAATAAACATGCACGAAATCCGTGAAAAAAGGCACAGCACGATAACAAGCATATGTGTTAGTCTATTTTCGAATAAACACACACAAAATTCAATAATTATAAATGTTACATTAGTTAAAAAATCCGGTAGGATAATCGATATGGTGCTATTTTGTCGGGGGATGAAGACGTATGGAACCGTGATAGTGACCTACAGAGAGCATGAAATCAAAAAAACCAAAAAGTTTATTAAACTAGAAGATATTTTCTGTCCAATGATCCTCGATCGAAAAGAAAAATTGAAATTTAACAAAATGGCGGAGTTTTTAACAAAAAGTTTCAAATTTCGCGCGAAAATTTGATGATTTTTGGCCTGTCGAAATTACATTTTCTATTCGATCGAAAAACTGGGGGTCATGGTATGGAAACACATATAAAAGAAGCTGCAATAAGAATCAAATCGATCGGATGATTAATAACTGCAACAATTTTGAAAAATGAATTTTTGAGAACCGATGAATGGCTGCTCTTCAAACGGCTGTGACTCAAAAAAACTATTCGAAATATGCACTGGAAATTTTCTTATGTAATTTTTGAAGCTATAGACTATCGGAATATGCAAAAAAATTGATTTTTTCAAAATTTGACACTATAATGGTCTCCCTAAAGTATGTTTTCTGTACTGGTGTTGTTTGAATAAGAACTTTGATATCAACACTTAACTTTGTTTTTGTTTTATGTTATAGTATGTACTGCTGAAACATAAACACTCGTAATCTTATTATTTGTACTTGTTATTATACAATTGCGCGGAGTTTAATAAATAAAAGTATATTGTAGGGAATCTACAGTTTTGCATCGCTATTTTAGTATATCGTATTTATGCAATGGATAAATTTGAACCACCTGAATAACGGTAGGTTGTTGCTCCGTTCAATTGTTTTACAATTTCAATAATGGAGAATTGCATTATCTATTGAATTTATGTTCGTGCTACTTTTAACTTAAAAATTAACATAATGATTTAGGAATCGCGTTCCACGTGAATAAAATGAAAATTTGTTATTTGCAATATTGGTGTGTTCGTAATAGAACACTTATAAAATCGCTTAAATTTCTCTTATTTTAAATAAAAAATACGTAACCGATTATTATAAAAAGTCTTCTATCCAAACGTGGAAATTTCAATTTTTATGGAAAACAATTTTTTTTTTAATTTGAAGGAGAGACAGAAAAAATTGAAATGTTGAGAAAAAAATCCATTTTCGATTTTGAGTCGGAATAATTTTTTACTTTGCTCTGTTACAAAAATTGTAATTAATATAAAAATTTTTTTTTGTTTCCGGTTAAATATGGCGTCAAAAAATAAAAAAATTTACCAAATTTGGTGATCTCTAGTACAATTTGAATACAAAAACTCTTAATTACTTTTGTTTATAAATTAATTGGTTCTAATTTTTGAATCAATCAAAATTAAAATCGATACATAAAAAAAAATCTTACAGCTCTAAAACTAATTTGAGTCTTTTATATAAATATCAAGGCATTTATATATATATAAAATAATTTTTTTGCTAATGTAATTTTGATAAAATTAGCCGGAGAGACAACGACCGTTTGAAATAAAATATAATGCCAGGAAATGAGAGTTCAAGTTGAAAGTAATTGTAGTGAGGAAGGAACTTGTAGTTTATAATCCCTCGTTATACCATATGTGTGTGTACATACATATATATAAATCTATATATGTATATATTTATAATATATTTATAAAGATATATAATATTTGCATGGATAAACATTGTACGTGTTTATATTATTTAACGTTTTCTCTTATATTTAACTAAATTGTACACACATATATATAGATATAGAGTTGTTACAGAACAAATAATCTTTATTTCGTAGTCTTCATCATACAGACTGACAATTTGGCCAATTATAGCCATCAAGTTTGTTAAATATGCCACTTGACTGACTCGGTTTTATATTATGTGTACATTCATCGTTATTTCCTGGTCATATAAAGAGTGAAGGCGTACATATAGATATATAGATATATATGTATATATTTATATATAAATACTTTAAAGAGTCTGGAGAAAGATAGAAAGATAAACTGTATGGACGAGTGTATACGCGTAATCGTTCGAATAACATTCGGTGTCCCGTTATTCTCGTTCTTTTTATCCCTTTACAATCGTTTATCATCCGACGCGGTGTCCTCGTTCTTCAATATTACGCTTTACTTCACTGTCATCATTCAAGTATTTGCCAACTTTTTTTTATGCCAAAATTTCTTCCTACATTTTTTTTCATCCGCTTTTATAGGCAATAATTAAATTATTAAAACTGTTATTTATTTTTCGGAGTTTAAAAAGTAAAATAAAATTCCCGCGTAAGTATTTAACGCAATTATGTTCGATGTTGATAATTAGCAGGACGTTAAATATTTTTTCCATTCAGAAATTCAAAAATTTAATTGAGTATTTGGTCATCAATTTTTGCCATACAATTGATTCAAATTTAGGAATTTTCTATCAATTTTACTATGCAGTAATTTTGAATTTTTATTTACTCTGATACACGGGTGCATATTTTTTCCATGTAGTAAATTTAAATATTTATCAATTTAGTAATTATTAGGGACAAGATTTTTGCCTTATTTTTGAAATGAATAGTTCGAATGTTTGATATTACAGGGAAAATATCGGTCTTAGTAAAAAAGTTTCCGAACAAAAGTTGTAGGAAATTTAATTTTATTAAAAAAATGTCTCTTATGATTATCTTATACGATCAATATTTTCACCGTAATTCAAAAATTAAGATTCATAATGAATGATTCAAAATTTTGTTAATTATGAAAATCGTAATTTTGAAATTACGGTGAAAATATTGATCGTATAAGAAAATCATAAGAGACGTTTTTTTAATAAAATTAAATTTCCTACAACTTTTGTTTGAAAACTTTTTTCATAAGACCAATATTTTCCCCGTAATATAAAAAATTTCACACCACTAATTATTAATTATGATTAAATTAACGCAAAAATCCTGGCCCTAGTAATTATATATACATATATTGTTGATATACAGCAGATCAATCATTTTTCGACGTTCAGTGAATTACTTGATCATATAAATTTTCCGATCTAGTAAATCAAAAATTTAATAACCACGTGATCGCATCCAATATATTTTTCATCAAGTAACTCAATAATTTAATGCCCGCTGATAAATTATGTGATCACATAATTTTTCCATGACATAAATAAAAATTTTCGACCCTCAAATAAAAGTACATAATAATTAAGTAGTGATTCAATCATTTTTCTTTTTTTAATCGAAATCAAAAAATTTTTTCTTCGCTCAAAATAAAAAGTAAAAATTTATTTTTTTGTGCTGCGTAATTTCCAAATTTTTAAACGTAAAAATTCTAGTAAATTTCGGTTAAATTTTTATGAAAAAACTGAAGTCTATAGAACTCGTTTTTCATAAAATTTGAAAGCATTCAATTTTTTCAGCACATTTATAATAAACAATAAAAAGTAATCAATATAAACTCAACACAAAGCATTGTAGTCGTGAAAACAATAGCATTGACAAACGTCGGCAATTAATTTTAAACAAACACTGACTAATTAAAGTAAAACATCCTTTTGATAACTCTCTGACCCGAAGCTATTAAACCGGGGAATAAAAAATACCGGGTAAAAGTGTTATAGTGGATAAAAAAATAATAAATAATATTATTAAATCTATATACAGATACACGTATATATTTATATATTTATATATACATATATAACTGAGTGAATAAGAGTTTATCGGCGCGCGATCAGAGACGTTGCTTGGATTCCATGAGATGCGAGTGGCACCGAATACATCATCGCAACGCCGCACGTAAGTAAAGAATTTCTTGCCGTTCGTCTCGCGGCCCCAAGACGGAAACAGGTTTAAAAGACGGTGAGTCGCGTATATCCTTATAACCCGAGCAAACCGTCCGCCGGCCAACCGACCGACCAACAACTTTTTCCTTTTTATCTGAAAAATCCTCATTTCCAGGAGCTTTTTGTTTCATGTATTTCCAATTTATTATAATTTCACTACTTCTATAACCATACGCTGTAAAAAATCGGGAGTGAACCCGGACTTTATTTCAATTCGAATTCACTCCGTCACTCGGAGTTTCGGAGTTTAAAAAAAAAACCCGCATAAGGAGTGGATAGGGATTTTTTTATGGGCGGAGTGATTTCGGAGTGACGCGGATTTTATTTCAATCCGCATTCACTCTGGTTCAGAGTTTTAATACTTAAATAAATTTATATTTAATAGAAACAGCTGATAATTAGAAACATAATTATTAAGTCATATGGCAGTTTGTGACTCGGTGGAATTCTATTTTTTCAAGTTTTATTATCAGCTGCTTATAATTTTTAAAAATCATTTCGCGTAAATATATAGAAAGGGAGCTCGTACACGGAAAGAAAATTATGGGAAGTTTTCCTATGCATTATGGGAATGGTTCCCATAATGGTATGGGAACCATTCCCATAATGGTATGGGAATCATTCCCATATATTATGGGAACCATTCCCATAATAGTATGGGAATGATTCCCATACCATTATGGGAATGGTTCCCATAATGATATGGGAATGGTTCCCATAATGGTATGGGAATGGTTCCCATAATGGTATGGGAATCATTCCCATACTATTATGGGAATGGTTCCCATATTAGTATGGGAACTATTCCTATAATATTATGGGAACTATTCCCATAATGTTATGGGAACCATCCCTATAATATCATAAAATTTTTTTTTTGCGCAATAATGTAGAAATTTCCCTCGTGATATCGGGAGATTCAAATGAAGCTTCTTCGACGCTATATTAGTATGGAAACACAAAATTTTTTTTGTGTATCCGGCTAATCAGCACATTGAATTTATAACGTATACACTATACTTGAATATGATTGGTTGCAGCATCTACGAGCATGCGCAACGAACCGCGAAGAAATTTAAAATTTGAAATTTTTACACATAAAGCATGAAGATAAAGTGTGAACTGCTTTTGATTAAATGTTAAAAATGATAATATTAATAAACTGTAAATAATTATGATCCTGAAGTTAGCAGACAATGAAAGATTTTTGGATTTTTTTTTTTTCAACAAATCAATCACAAAAAAATGAAAAATAATAATATGCACATGTAGAAAATTTAAAAAACTACAGGTGCAATGTTTTAAAATATTTTTTTTTTATAATTTATTGTTTAAAAAAAAAATCCAAAAATTATTAGACGTCGGCTAACTTCAGTATCATGTCAAATTAAAATTAATATAAACTTTTTGAGAATTTATACAAAAAATTTCAATTTTTGAAAATTTGAGATTTTATCAAAATTTAAATTTTTATTTCCAAAATTTGAATTTTTGTTTTTATGTTCAATAATATTTCTGTGTATTGTAGAAGTGATTACCACACTTTTCTTTAAATTAATTTTTTCATGATAATATGGGAACCATTCCCATAATATTATAGGAATGGTTCCCATAATGATATGGGAATGGTTCCCATAATATTATGGGAATGATTCCCATAATGGTATAGGAACCATTCCAATTGCATTATGGGAATCATTCCCATAATATTATGGGAATAGTTCCCATACTATTATAGGAACCATTCCCATAATATTATGGGAATGGTTCCTATAATATTATAGAAAGTATTCCTATAAATTATAGGAACCATTCCTATAATTATAGGAACCATTCCTATAGTGTTATGGGTATCATTCCCATAATTATAGGAACTGTTCCTATAATTATGGGAAACATTCCTATAATTATAGGAACTGCTCCCATAATTTATGGTCGTAATTCCTATGATGGTATAGGAAAAAATTTCACAAAATTATGGGAACCGCTGCCATAATTTTCTTTCCGTGTAATTATTTTCATATTCAATTGAAATGTCAGAATATCAATGACTTAAGCTCACTCTGAATTAGTAATTTCTTTTTTAATTACACTGTAAAAAATCACCTCAGTAGAATGAGGCCAAATTGACTTGAAAAATTCACAAAAATGAAAATTAAAGCTCACAGTATTTTTTTTCAGAGAAAAATATCATGAATGAGGTGAAAAAAAATGCCTTCTATATTTAGCATAATAACGAAATAAAACTAATTTTGAAAATTATCTTAATTTAAATACACTGTAAAAAATCACCGGGGTAAGTCCAAGTGGTGTAGGGGTTAAAATCGGCGGTGTTAAATTTCAACACCGAAAGCGGTGTGAAAATAACGCCGCTGCCGGTGTAAATATTCTGTACCGTTGTTAAAAAAATTCCCCGGTGTTAAAATAACACCGCCACCGGTGTAAATATTCTAGACCGGTGTTAAAATATTTTACTTTGTGAATATTTTTACGTACTCGATCACTATACTTGTTAAAAAATGATATTCTTCATTAACTTTCATAAAGGACTGACATTTTTTGTGTTTTATAATCTTTAAAGTTAATACTTCAAGCGGACGCTATTTACCCCGCTTTTACACCCGTATTACTCCGCTTTTATACCGGTTACCCCGCTTTAACACTGGTATTTTTAACACCGGTGTATTACTCCTCCTACAGCACCGGTGTAATTTCATTTTAACACCAGGCGGAGTTAAAATGAATCCATTTTTAACACCGTTCTTTTTACAGTTTAATATTTTCCGAAACTTCCCTTCGGAGGGAAATTCACTGCGAGGGAATTAAATAAATAAAAAATCATCCACTCCGCGTTTACTCCGGATTCACTCCGCAAATTTTTTACAGTGTACCCAAATTTTATTTTATCATAAAACACCAGACCCAATTCATATTTATAATTAATTAAAAAAGTACCAATTGAATAAAAATAAAAAACGGGGTTATAAAAAAAAAAAAAATATAAAGAACGTAAAAGCACTTAGTCGTTTTATAAAAGCGTTAACTCCTTATGCTCGGAAGTAACGTTGCCATAATACATTATATACATTATACCTCTCTCACTCGGTACTTTTACACACATTTTTTCGCTCGACTACCGGAAGTGGGCGTTATAGTATAGGAGCAATGAAACGTTAGCGAAGAGTGCAAAGGAGAGAAAACTTCTAGCAAGATAGAAATGTCGCGGGAGTTTATTTTACCCGTTAAATAAATTTTATTCTCCACAACTTTATGTATTCCTACATGATAGAGTGGCACACACAAGGGAGCACTACTTTTTTTTTACTTTTATTGTTATTATTATTTTTATTTATCGACATTTCCTTAGATAATTCCTCGGATAACCCCCACACCCGTTCGATATTTTTTGAAATATAAACTTTATTTACCGGTACGTGGTCTCAAGAACCGTCTCTACGAAAATTGCATATCCACCGCACAATGTACTTTAATATAATACGCAAAACCTCCGATCTTTCTTAAAAACCCAGGGGCTTACAAAAAATAACATCGCATAAATTTCTTATGCTGAGTTTATCATTTTTTCTTTATTATTTTCGAAACAACTTTTAATGTTTAAATTATGGCGTAATAAAAATTTTAATCGTACAATTTATAGCTTAAATATGAACTGCGCTAGTAAATAAGTCCAGTAAACTAAAAAAATTTTTTTAAAATCCAATAACAAGACGTAAATGTCCAATGTCTGATTCAACTATGGGGCGTAGTTGGGTCCAAAACTACCGTAACTCGGGTTCTTCTTTAGCACAGAACAAAAAAATTTGGCATACTTAGGACTAATCAGCGAACCTACCTCATAAATCACAGGCTCCTAAAAGTATATGAGGGTAAAAAAATTTTTATAGACTCAACGGTAGAATGCCTTAACGAGTCTATTTAAAAAAAAGGCGAAACAATCCTTAAAAAAAAAAAAACAGTAAAGACAAAGCATCTATAAAAAAAAGGTTAAATAAAGAAGATATAACGACACGCGAGGTTTCGCAGAGTATATCCACGATACATAGTTAGCCGTCCCCCACGAAGGGGCCCCATAAGTAGAGGACCCCCGTGATCTCTCGCGGAATCTTTTAGCGAAAGGGAAAGCCACCTTTGGAGGTGGTCGCTCGGTCGCTGGTAGGCTCTGGAGACGCGATTGCGAGATGAGATGAGGGTTAACTTTAAGTACAAGTGAGACGGGTGCCGCGTTAGCACACCAGTACCTACTGCGCAAACACACTGCACCGAGAGTTGTGCTACTAGAGTACAACAACAGCTCTCCAGCAGAGATTATCTCGATATCGAATACCACGAATTGCACTCTGCTCTCGCGCCCGCCTGCTATAACTACTGCAATATACCACCGCCGGTCCATTAAATGCCCAAGTACGCGAGTGTAAAATCTTGCATTGTCTTTTCGCTCTTCGCGAATACACCGACCGCCAAGTTGCACATATATAGACAGATGGGTTTTAACTGCAGCCCCATAGACCGCAGCATAAAGCCATCCGGGCCAAAGCCACCAGTGTAATGCGACCAATGCTCAGAAAGAGATGCACTGATCTATAGGATTCTGCAAAAAGGGTGATAGTTGAAGCTCAACGAGCACTACCATGTAATTTTGCTGGTTCATCCAGGCTGGAGCTGGAATCTCAGAGTGCCTGTCTGCCACATCACTGAGCTCGGGTTTATGTTTATAGTGAGCCCTAGATGTTGCTATAAATGTGTGCATATTCTCGGCTAGATGTTGTGTGTATAGAGAACAGAATTGAGAGAACACTAGATTACAATGGTAGTACTAGTGCTGATGCAGAAACCGTCTTCTTGTACTTATATTAATGGATCCAGGCCAGTCATTCCGCTATAGTTGCTCATGAAGATCGACTGCTATTGTTTGCTATTATAGATATTTCATGATCATCGTGCAGCTGATCCAATTAGAGACGACGGCTCTGTCGGTATTATTTAAGATATTTAAATAAAATCATGGTGACTTTTGTAGAGCACCCGTTTTATTGGATTATGTATTATTGCTGTTACTGTGTTACGACACCATTTAATTATTTATAATGATGGGATTGGAAATATTCACAACATAACATATAATAGAATCTAATTAATATTTTTAGCTAATTTTAAATGGCTTACAATATTCAAATAATTCCAGCCAAGTAGCTTATAATGGTGACAAGCATAAAAAGTGACATGTTTTACGAGGCTGACATTTATAAAGAATTTATAATTAATATCAGCAAATGTCTTGTTTAATCGAGGATCGTTAGTGAGCAAAGTAAACCTTACACATATATATTTATATATTTATATTATATATGTGTATGATTGCCGAGTTTTCGATTAGCATCGAACATTTATCGATTGCACATACTCGTGAGATAAAATATTAAATAAATATCAAATGTTATTCTCTCAATATATTTTTTATCACCCTCCTTTTTACTTCGAGTCACGTCGATTCGCTTGATGCAAATGACTTAACATACATATATATATATAAATAAATATATATTGTTTCTGTTCACATTGAATCTCCCAATTATAATACAATAAGACGGCTAAGGTGTACCTTTGGATGGGTACGTGAATCATTGAAACGTGTATATTGGTTAGCTCTAGTCCTTTTTCCCAGCGAGTTCAAGTCCTGAGCTATCTCAGCACTTGTGCTGATATATATATATGTAGATGTATAAATACATAAAAGAGTTTCATGAAAAATAAGATGAAATAAAATAAAGAAAGAAAGATTTAACCGTTTGTTTGGCCGAACAGAGTGCAAAACTCTTGTAACTCTTTAACGGAATCGATTTTCCCAACGCAGTCAAGTATAAACATTGGTTTTTGCAGAAAGCTTTGTCTATAACACGCATTTGCCTTGGAGTCATAGACATTGATGCTTTAACTTGAGAGAAAGAATAAGAAAAATAAAATACCTTAAAGATAGTACGGCTAAGTGAAGCTGTAATAGACTGAAAATATAAAGTCAATCGAGACATTCCGATCAGACTCTCTTCCTTATTGTCTGTGGACCGCACACCGAGCTTTGAGTACGTATACACTCCGAGGGATATTACGGTATCCGTGATATAGGAGAACATGGAGAACCAATGAATGAATATCCTCGGCCATTATCTTCGTTATTATCATAATAATTTAACTGATCGTATCATAAGTACACTTACTATCTAATTATAATAATTCCTTTGGTATTTACTCCTTGAGGAAGTAATTATCTACGTCAGTCTACATCCTCAATGTTGCTCAAACTCTGTCAATTCAAAAATACTATCAATTATTGTTGTTATTGTGCCGATAGATAACTTTAGATCGCTTTATTTTTGTTTACTTTTATTATTGATTAAACCCATGTTTCTACGTGTCTTTAGTGATCACGGTTATCTATTTTTTTTGTGGATTTTAATCTAGAATCGCTGGATTTTAATGACTAGTTTGGATTTGTTGGGTAATTTAATGAAAATAAAATTATCTAGACTCAACTCAAAAACAGTATTTAAGATTATTAACTCGCGATTATTTTTTCTTTACATAAAAGTATACTTATTATACGTCATTTTGTTTATATAACTGTCTGGTTTAATATGTAACTCATAATTATGAATTATAATAATATAATCATAGATTGTTTTCAAAAAATTGATACCTGAAACACGAGGTATTAAAAACGGTACTCGTGATTTAGATTTACAACATAATTTTCTAAGGCTTCTTATCATCAAAAATCAAATAACTATGCGTCATTTTCTCCGCAAAACTATTTAATTTAACACAGAATCAATAATTTTTATTAATAAATTCAAATTCTACTAGATGATTTCAAAAAACCTTAACAATTTTGTCAAGAATCAAAATAATGCCATCAAAAAAATCTTTTAAAATTTTTTCTTGTACTTCTCGTAATTAAATATCAACTTGTACATAATTGTATCCTTGAAACTGTCTTCTGTGATGCCTAATTAATATTTTTTGTTAATGAATCGAAATCCCCATAGAAAATTTCAAAAAACCAAAATTTAAAGAAATGTCATAATCTCTAATGACATTTTCTTTGTTACCAAAAATAAATTAATAACAATAATTAAAATGGTTCAACGTCAACTTAAGTACTAAATCAATACTGAGAAATGATTAATTAAAATAACAATAATAATAATTATAAAATAATTCCCTTTTAAAGTTTTAAAAACGCATTCGTATCGGTGAAACTAGCTTTTTGGTTCACTCTCTTTATGCATGCCTTTTAGCTCATAATTCCCACTTAATCCTATTATAACGAGCGTAATAATATTGATAAATGTAGATTTAATTTAATACGCTTTGAGATTTAAAAAAAAAAAAAAATGAAATAATGACGAGTAAAATGCGAGGGAATTAAAATTATAAAAAATTTTAAATAGCAAAGTAAGTGACTTCACTTTGATGCTCTTAACTATCTAACGAGTCATCGTAATAAGTTTAAGAGCTGACTCAATCAGCTGATAGTTGTCATTGAATTCTCACTGAACTGATCTTCCGTAATGGTCACGGTGATTATCAAAGTCGCCATGCAAGCTTCAACTTTCTCAGTATTAGATAACTTTTACACCACAAAGTGTAAGCTGTTCATAAAGTAAATTGTTATTGGATACGTTAAATTTCTATTGTCATCTCTACAATCTCATTCACTTGCTACTTAATGCGCATTACTTTATTACCAGTGTGGATAGTTATAGATATATAAGGGGTATGCAAATCATGTTCGAATCAATTATTACGATTCGATTCAAAATTTGAATCGAATGATTCAAAAATTGACGAATGATTCGGTAAATTTACAAATTACTTGTAACTTTTCGAATCAGAACATTTAGATCACTTTTCAAATATTTAATTTTAATGGTGATCTCAATTTTTTTGAAGTAACCATAAGTAGCCCTAATCTTATGTTGCTGTTTTCAGCACCTGTAAAGTTTGAACATGGGTCATTAGCGTCCGCCGCGCATTTAACTATGTTATTTTGTAAGGAAAGATCTGAAAAAATTCTTAGATCTTCTTTGGAATCCTAACTATGCGATAGAGTTGTTGCCAGTCCGGAAAATCCCTTTTTCGATAAACATTTTCATCAAAATTTGAAAGCATGTAGGCTGTTTACAGTAGAATCTGAGTTCTATTTACCTCTTACTAATTTGAATTATTGGAAAAAATATCATAATTTTTAGTGATTCAAAATAAAATTTTTGAATCGTAAATTTTCGAATGGTTCGAAAATTGATACCTCCTAAATTTGTATAAAATTTTCATACAGCGAAGAAGTGACCGTATGTATTTTTTTTGGCCAACAAGATACTAAGTCCACAAAAAAATTCTTGAAAAAATTTTAGAAAAATAAATTCTTCAAGAAAAGATTTTGAAAAAAAATTTGGACCACTCAGAATTGTACGAAAATTATAATAAGAGTCGTAAATAACTTTTAGCGACAATGTTGTAAAAAAAAATGTTGTTATGAAATTTTTGGAGTGGTCCGTTTTGCCCGTCCTTCCTATACATGTAATAAGATACTAGTCTATTAATGGCATTACTAATGGATTCAATTCGAGATAACTTTGATTGTTAATAAAGTACACCTGTTGTATTAGAGTTACATTACACTTGACATTTAAGCCACTAGTTTATTTGTTTGTTGTAATTAATCTTTCATTTTATTGCTCAGTGATATTATTAATTCAGACATTAGTAGTTTTATTAACTGATCCATCACTCGTGATATTAATGATGGACGATGAAACGAATTAATATTATTATTATCAATTAAACATCTTAACAAGTTAATAACTTTGAATGACATTTATGATCTGGAAACAAGTTTTTGAATTGACTTTTTATCGTGATTAGACTTGATAATTATTTTGCTTATCATTCTCCTCGTAGTTCTCTAACACTTATAGTTCAAGACTCCAACTGACCAGCAGAAGTTTTTAAATAAATTAAAATATCGTTCTTTGTCCAGGCTCGAGTTTGAAGCTCCAGTAGTTCGGAACTAGATCTCTATCTTAACAAATTTAATATTACCAGTTTCATTGCCGAATATTAATTAAATTAATTTAATTACCCCAAAGAAACATAATCCTCAGAGTATAGATTTTTATTTAATATAAAATTTCCAGCAAGTTCTCTATTCCGGAATTCCTCAGTACAAATTTCTTTAGCAAATAAAGAAATTAAAATATTTAAAACATTTAATAAAATATAAAAATAATAAAATATCTAAAACAAACATTATATACCATAATTGCCATGAAGAATAATCATTCGAGAATGTATATAGTATCTAACTGGATGATTGTACCGGTTACATTCATCGATGGTGCACTCGATCTTCGTATCTCTCGACAGAATAAGACGAATAAGAGTTTAAACCCAGCGGATACCATCCATACACATACAAATACTTACACATATACCCTCATACATATGTATATACATATACATATATATGTGTACAAGTATAGAGGGTTCATAAGTTATCGGTCATGGTAGAGCGTTGAGTTTACTATGCGCGGCTTTTCATGAGATAACCTTTTCCAGCCGACAATTATTGGTAATATCGAGGCCTTACCTCCATCCGCAACTAGTGTATTTCTCTTCAATACTTTATACATATCTATCTATGTATATGTATGTATGTATATATATATTTAGAGAATAGGTTCCTATACTAGGCATCGTGAGTTCCGTGCACACGATAAACTCGTTCGCAAGTATCTCTTTTACGTTTTAACCACAAACACCCATGCTGATATAAATATATATATCTATATATATATATATATATATATATATATATATATATATATATATATATATTAATAAATATGTGTATATAGTTTGGCAAAGTTTAACAGGCAAAACGAGAGACAAACCAAAGGCCAAGACTTGTCATAAATAACCTCATACGTCCCCTCACACGTTGTTTACAATAGTATGCTAAACCCAAATGGATTTAAATATGCAAATAATATCGTAAAATGGTAATACGCATTACACAATTTAATATTATATTTAACCGATCTCACCGAACACAAGCTTATTCTAAATGTCGCCAACGTTCTATTGACATTATATTTTATTCAGCTTTATGTTTCGTTTTTGAATACTTTTTTATCATTATGTTTCATTGGTTCATTATAAATTATAATTATTCTGCTTACAATTTTAACACTTTGCTTTATTCATTTATTAATTAGTGGGTCTGTAATAGAACACGGGTTCATCTCTTTTTTTGAGAAAGTTTTTAGCTTGAAAACTGGCCAATGTCTGGATGGGGTTTAAAAAATTCTTGTTTTCGCTGTAATTTTACTTACAACAGTTTGTTATTTGGTACTTAGCTATTGCAGTTTCTTGATATGGAATCAGTGCAATCGATAGGAAAATGAAATTGATTTTTGAGAAAAATTTTAAAGACTAAGTCGATGATTGTTCACTGGTTAGTGACTGGATATTAGGATCCCGCCTGAAAAAGTATGTGTGAACATTATATAATATATGTATAACATATATGTGCGTAAAAAAAAAACTTGCTTGATAAATTTTACGTATACTTTTATATATTTGTAATAATATCTATGTTGTCATATATATAAATATATGTTCGCGCGAAAAACATGTTATATAGATTTTTCGTATATGTATATTCGATGTGGGGTCGAGTAAAAATGTTGCCCTTTTTTTAACTCGGATACTTCCGTTTGTTAAAAATTGCCTATTCTTTGAGTGTAGCCTCAAAAATTAGTTCATTTTCGACACAGAAAAAAATGTTATCTAGTCAAGAAAATATTGTGGCATACAAACGTTTTCAGGAACCGAGTCAAGATTTTTTCGAGCCAAGAAAATTCGTCTTAGTCAGAGATTTCTTCTTTATCCGAGAAAATTGAGGTTTCCAAAAAAATTTCTAGAGTAAATTTGCCTTTAGTCGAGATTTTTTTTTTCTGAGTACTTTAGATGTTTATTAAATAGTAGAAAATTTGTTGATTCTACAGCTGTAACTCCTCATTAGGTAGATTTCTTATACAAATTTATTGTTGCACCAAATTTCGTAATTTGTAACCAATTAAAAGTTCATTTTTTCACTCGTAATTTTTCAATGACTTTAAAAATGAAATTAAAATAATCTCGTTAATTTCCGGTCGCCATTTTTTAAATTCTTCAGGTGTTTAAATTTAATTGAAATAAAATTGCGTCAAGGCTGTCGTTCAAGGCTTTGAATTTTCTATACAATTACTCGTACAAATAACGCATAACTTTCATTCGCACATTATAACAATAATCAAGATAATGTACATATATAAATATATATATGCAATGTATGTAATGTAATATAATATAGTATAAAATTGGTTGCATCACACGGATTGGATGAAGGCCAAACCGGTGGGATATTAAAGGGCACTCGGACAATGGCCCATTCTCGAACGCAACAAACATGTCACTGACGGATATCTTTTGTATTTAAAGTACAGTATAACTGTTTTAGAGAGGAGATAAACATTGCATAGGATCTTATAATGTTAACTACAATAGTATTATACGTTTAGTAAAGCCAGTGCTATTGCCATTGCTAGTGCTAATGCTAGTGCTGGTACTGGAGATGGAGTTAAAGTTGGAAGTAGACATGGAATGAGTATTTTGCTGAGCATTGTGTATATGTAGAAGGCTTCCCAGCCGTATTCACTCCCACACTCATCCATCCAACTTCAGAGGCACACATTTAGCTACTAAGACGGCTTACATGAGCGCTGAAATGTCTTTTCCCACTGCCGAGAAGAAAGAATACATGAGAGATGTGTCGTAAAATGTAAACATCATCACGGTGTTATGTACACGCTATAAAAATGCTAAATCAAACCGACTGTACCTCAAATACTCCTCGGTTCTGATATACAATTATGTTCATTTAGTTTCAATAGTTTTTATATTTTATGTGGATGCTTATTTATATTTATTTTCACTCAACATTTTATGACTTTAAATTAAACTTTTGCTTTTTTTACATCGACATTTTTTTGTGAAACCGAAAAATTTGCGGTTTCTTATTTCTTGTAAATTGTTGAGATTCCAGAGGATGTGACGTTGGTTAAAACTGTCGGATTTTAATGAAAAAAGTTTTATTTTAAAACTTTAGATGCCGAATTTAGACGCTTTTATTAAATTTAGTGTAAAAACAATTTTTGTTACTTTGATTTTAATAAAACTAAGGTACATTTTTTTTTTATTACTACTTTTAAATGTTGGTCGAATTGAATGGAAACAATCGATACTTTGTAGTGTAAAATTAAATTTTTCGAAGTCGGTACACTCAGAAAATTAAATGATAGGAATTATCATCTAGTGATGGTAAAATTTTTACTATCAATCCGATACTAGTGAATATTATCTAGATGATTTATAAAATCATCTAGATCGTAATGTTTACCATATGGATGATAATTGTTACGATCATGTATGTTAACTAGAGTTAATTACTATTATTATTCTAAATAGTTATATTTATAATTTCTGATGGTAACAGTTACTATCAGAAATCATAATAGTTACATTGTAAAAAATCGGGAGTGAATTCGAATTTAATTTAAATCCGAATTCACTCCGCATTCACTCCAGTTTCTCTAGGATTCAAAGAAGTCTCTAGGAAAACGCTAGCACATAAAAGTTAAGGAAGAACGTTTCTTTAGGGTTTCTCTGAATTCTCAAAATCTAGGATAATAAACACAATTACTTAATTTTCTGAGTGTACAACAATTTTTAGTGAGATTATGATTTAAAAAAAAAATTGTTTTATTGACTTTGAAATTCAGTAGTATGAGGCCAAATTGACTTGGAAAATTTACAAAAATATAAATTAAAGCTCACAGTACCTTTATTCAGAGAAAAATATCATGAATAAGGTAAAAAAAAGTCTTCTATATTTAGCATAACGAAATAAAACTAATTTTGAAAATCATCTTAATTTAAATAATACTTCGAAAAAAAAAAAAAAAAAAAAAAACTGACATTCGGCAGTCGGAATAAAAGGAGATTTTCCACTAAAATGATTTTGAACCCGAATAAAATCATTGAAAATTACCAAAACCAACAAAAAAGTTTTCTCGCTTCGTCCAAAAATCATTACGTACATCCGTCCACAAGAAAAAGCGATACCTTGATCTAAAAATTTTTTTTTCTATCCCGTAGAAAAGCCAAAATTTTGTTAGTTCTCTTTATGACCCAAGAAATTTTTTTCTTAAGCAAACAAAATTTTAGGTTTCTCTCTAGATTGCAAAATAAATTCATTTTTGATCCATGGTATTAATTTTTAGTGTATAATTATTAATGAAGAGACTAACTGGTTGAATAAGTTGATAAAATGGTCCTTAGTACGAAAATTTGTTGACATTGGTATAATAAACATTTCATTGCCGTAATTAACGCAGTGATGTATGACTACATTTGCAAGTGAACGGAAACCCATTCATATTACGAACACTCGGCACTCAACAATTACTCATAAGCGATACATATCGTATGAGAGATTCAGCACACACCAGGGGCTATAGCCAATGTGCCTTCTTTGCACTTGTACACTTGATAGCAATAACAGTGGACCCTCTTATTCCCTGAGCCTGCTTTGCTCCTTCACTCATACTCATACCCATACCTCATACTCATACTCATACATTTTGCTAAACATATATATACATATATACAAACCCATACACGCGATTTACTTCCAGCGATCATATACCATCACATTTATATACATCTTATTCATTTATATATCTTATAACATTCTTGTACTCTTTGATACTCGAGTTCAGAAGATACAAAACCTTAAATCTCGATGGTTAAAGAACTTCATACATAATCTATATGTCCATACTAATTTTAACATTAACAAAAAATAACAATTAATTTAAAAGATAATTTCATTTGCAATTAAAAATTTTTAATTAATTTTTATCTCATAATTAAAATTAAAAAAATAATTAAATACAAACATTGGTTTTCCATAAATTAAAAAAAATAATAATAATTAATTAATTAATTAAAAGATTAATCTCCGATATATTTTTAAAAATAATAAATTGCAATTGCTATGTACGAAATTGAATAGGGAGTGTAAAAAAAAATATTAAAAATTAAAAACAGGAGTGATGAGGGCTAAGGAACCTAGAAGATGCCTCTTGGTTTGCAAACTTGCTATTGTACAATACAACCGACTTGTTGTTCTTGAGTTGAGGTTTAGTTGTACTTTGCACTGGTACTGGTACTGGTACTTGTGATGGTACTGGTGGATCGGACGGAGAAGGGGTGAGAAGGAGATGGAGTTTGATAGGAAAGAAATCGCGCTCGCACGCCGTCGTTAGCTTGTTAACTCGCACGCAATACCTCCTTGCTCAAATACCGGATACACTGTCTTCTGCGTTTCCCTCCTCTATACCATCTATACTCTTGCTACATACTCAAATAAATATATGTATATATATATATATATATATACATGTACACTGAAAGTTTGCCACACAAGAATCAGAACTGGAGTATCCTTTGAAAAAGGCAACAAATATTGAAATTTTTTAATACCGCGCGGTGTTAAAATTAAATAACACCGGTGTTGGCGGTGTTAAATCGGTGTAAAAATAAATTCTACGTATAGAAATTAGTAAAAAAAAATGTATTACATTATAGAAAAAGGCCACTTGGCATCCGAAATAAAAGTAGATTTCTAAAATCACCCATCAAAAATTTTTAAAGATATAAACAATGGCATTATCACCATAACACATGAGTCAATTATGTGATTTTGAACCCTTATTAAAAGTGGAACAATTTTCGTAAAACAAGAAATAAAAAAAGGAAAATATAGCTTTTTCTATCGGCTATCAAGTTCTTTTTACATAATAAGAATAGATGTACCCGTTAAAAAGTTATTTATGAGAAAAGCCGAAAAAGTAGGATTTTTCGTTATTTTTTGAATTTCAAATGTCCACCATTTCTAAACTAGTTGACCGATTTTGCTCATCTTCGAACTTAACCGTGATAATCGTTCATAGAATAAGTGTGCCAAGTTTCATTAAGATCCATTAAAAATTGTGGCCGCTATCGTCGCAACAAGGCGCGTAATATTATATACATATATAAACTTTTGAACCAATGGTATTTTTGGAACCTACTCGATGAATTATGACAGATTATGGCAAAATTCTTTGAAAATTTCACCATCAGGTCAAATGCAAAAGATAGATTTCTATGAAATCTACTAAAAAATATAAAAATTTAATGAATATTATCTGGAGGAAATTTAAATTTTGCTATGTACTTATTTAAATAATTATTTATGTTATACGTAATTTATTTAAAAATTACACAATTTTACGCCCGTTATTTCAATCACCATTTATTTATTTAATTAATAAAAATACTAATTAACTGCAGTAATCGAGTAAGTAAAAATATTCACAAAGTCAAATATTTTAACATCTGTAATGAATATTTACACCGACGGTGGTGTTATTTTAACACCGAAAATTTTAACACCTACACCGCCTGACTTACCCCGGCGCACTTATGATGACAGGAATGGAAAAAATAGTTAATTATTATAAGTGTAGTTAATTTTTTTTTTAATTATAAAGCATTTATTTTGCAATTGAAAATTATTAAGTTTATAATAGAAGCCATTAGAGCTATTTGTATGAATGGAAAATTAATTTTATTACGCAAAGGTATAAAAAATTTATAAGCGACGTAATGTATACTGTAATGCGTTATTAATATTTTATATAGTAGTGGTAGCTTGTGAAATGTCGGTTAAATGTGATATATTATGTGTATTTAAATATAAATCTAATTACTTTGAGTAAAGAATTATAAAAATGTTATTACATTATTCATGATTCGAATCTTTGGAAAAATTTTCTCATCACTTTCCGTGAGTAAAAATCATTTAGATCCATTCGTACTCAGTCCCGATTTTTTACAATTTATGATTAACGATTTTCTTGGCACATGAAAATTTAAGGGCCGATAGCCGCCCAAGGAAAATCAAAAAATTAAAAATTTTCATGCTCAATAATTGTTATTAATCTACAAAATTTCTAAAAACATTAAAAATAAAAATGAAAAAAAATATGTAAATGTTTAATAATTATTTGTTATTAAAAATTATCTAATGATTTGTCAATTCGCAAATATAACTCTCTATTTCAATTTAAAATTAATAAGTACCTATTAGATACCATTAGAGCTATTTAGCTATTTACCAAATCCATTTAATGAAAAATTAACTGTATTGCGCAAAACTTTACTATAATAAATTTATAAGCGACGTAGTATGTACACTAATACATTATTAATATTAAATAATGTTGATGAAAGCTTGTGAAATGCGGATAAATAATTATTGAGCATACATCATGTGAAATTAAAATTCAATCGGATGTCTCCATTGCGCGACCGCAATGTCCCGCCTTTTTTTAAATTTCTAACAACTTTTATTTCGTATTCTAATGTTTTATTTAACCGTTTTTTCTATTGAATACTCGGTTTATTTCTCATCTAAAGCAACTTGTACTTTTTATTTGTCTTTTTGTAGTTTCTTCAGTTAATTTTTCTAGCCGCAGTATTGTTACCGCGATGCGCGAATTGCTAAATCTATTGTTGATTGTTTTTCCGCAGTCATGTGACACTCGATTTAAAATTTTTTTATTTCAAGGATACTTTTTGCAATTGTGTAAAGCAACATTTTAAATAACTGTTATTAATGGATACGAGGTAGTATATATATAAGAGTATAAATAGTTTTTTATTTCTATCTTTAGTAGCATTAAAGAACGATATTTATGTCATAAAAAGAATAAATAAAGTGCGTTAAAGTAGTCATTAAATCGAGTCAATGAAATTTTTTTTACTTCATTCTTATGAGAAATAGGTCTTGCAAATAATTTTATTACACAATTTTTTTTTGTTACTTAATTTATTTAAAGGCTGAATTTTATGTTATTCATAAATTATTAACGATTTTTTTTAAAGTGATAATAATTATTATCATTATTGTGTTTACATAAGAATACTTACAATTGATAGTAAAAATTATAAAGTCTCAGTTAACGCATGTTTCAATTTTTTTTGTAAACTTTCTAGAGGCTCTTTACTTTTTTTTCTATTAATAAAGTGCAGTAAAATCTTCGTAATGTTAACAAATCCTGTCCAGGACCATTTCGTAATGTTAACAAATCCTGTCGTCCCCACCATACCAATACTCGAGTCTTATGTGCGCAGGTCTGCGCGGTCAAAATGCGTGATGCACGAAAAATTAATCATTTTTAGGTTAGGATTTAATCGTAGAAGTGCAAGTTGGAAGATTTGAATTGCCCGCCACTAAGGTTTTTTTTATTGGTTGCGCGAAAAATCGTAGTAGGAGACAGGATTGTTAACATTAGGGAGAGAATCTTGTAAAATTTAGAGAGAGTGTAACATTACGGAGAGTCACATTAGGGAAATTCTACTGTAATTGGCACACTGCAAAAAAACTGTGGAGTGAATCCGGATTAAATCTGGAGTGAATACGGAGCAGATGACTGTTTATTTATTTGATCCTCTCGGAGTAAAATTCACTCCGAAAGGGAGTTTATTTTAATCTTGTTAGTCTGATTCGGATTTAAATAAGCTATTTACTTAAGTCAGCTGAAAAAACAAACTCTCTATTTACTCCGTGTGCGAAGTGATTTTTTTGTAGAAATTCCAAAACTCCGAGTGACGGAGTGAATTTGGATTTAAATCAAATCCGTCATCACTCCGAATTCACTCCCAATTTTTTACAGTGGACTAATTGATTCATGTTTAAATTTTTTTAACTGTAGTATACAAAATTTTAATGATTTTATTACAGAGTTAGTTGTAAATAGACTTTGAAAATTAAAAATCTAATTTTTTATTAAATTTTTTTTTCAACTTTGACGTATAAATTAATCGAACATAATTTTCAAAATTTATTTATTACAAAATTTTCCGTGAATTGTTTTTTAAAATTTTAAAGTTCGAATTCTATAATAATTTTTTTTTTTTATGGAGTTATGGTTAAAAAAATTTATTAAATTTATTTTGGGTGAGAAAAACAATTAATCAAAAAAACAAAAACTAAATAAATAAATAAAATCAAAAATCGAAAGGAATTTGTATTAAAAAAAAAAATTTTTAATTTAAAAAATAAACTCAATAAATTTGATAGCTCAAATTACAATAACTCACAATAGTCAATAGAAAAAACAACCGATAGATAAAATATAAAAAAATAAAATCTATTTTTAATTATAAAAAATTCGATTCTGTCGTCAAGAATTCCAAGTTGTCAATGACCTCAACGATCAGACCGATCCTCCTAAACGGCCCATCTATTTAAATTCATTAAAGACAACATAAATTAGACACCGTCTTCGCTACTAAAACCCTACCTGGCTCTCGAATTATTTTCTTTAACAAAATTCGTTTTTCGAATTCGTATTTTATTGCCAATACCTTATTACCTCACCTCTACAATGTTGATACTCACTACCTTCTGCCCCCTGATTCAGTAGAACTCCGGAATGTCTGGTTAAATTTTAACTTTTTTATAAAAACAATTATTTCTGCTAACATTTTTTTAAGCCCACACGTAATTCTATATTTTTTCTTTTTTAAATTCATATATAACAAAATTTCTCTCCGTGTCTGGTTATGAATTTTTTTCGTCTTTTTCTACTTAAGTCTTCTTGTAAGGGAGAGGACAAAACGGGCTTCCAAAGAAAAAATTTCCATAGTGTGATTTGGTTTCATTAATTCTACTTTTTTTGTCCCTAAATAAATATATGGCATTTATATGACCCAGCTATAAAATTTTTTTTAAATATGAGGCCCAATGGGCCCTCCTATAAAATTTAAAAAGTTGATATTTTTTCAATTATTTATGCTTAATTATAATTGTTAAGCAAAAAATTAAACTTATCAACTCAATAGTATTTATGTAAAGTTTTTTTTTTAATGTCAATTATAAAAAATTGTAGTAAAATTATCATCATAAAAATTATGATCCCCAAGTTAACAGACAATTAACAATTTTTTGATTTTTTTTTAACAAACAGATTACAAAAAAAAAAAAGAAAAAAAAAATGCACATGTAGAAAATTTAAAAAAAAGCCATTCGGCATCCGAAATGGAAGTAGATTTCTATATATATAATTTAATAATCACCTATCAAAAATTTTCAAAGATATAAACAATGGCATTATCACCATAACACATGAGTCAATTATGTGACTTTTAACCTTTATTAAAAGTGGAACAATTATCGTGAAACAAAAAATAAAAAAAGGAAAATATAACTTTTTCTAACGGCTATCAAGTTCTTTTTTCATAATAAAGATATATATACCTGTTAAATAGTTATTTACGAAAAAAGCCGAAGAAGTAGGATTTTTCGTCATTTTTTGAATTTCAAATGTCCACCATTTCTAAACTAGTTGACCGATTTTGCTCATCTTCGAACTTAACCGTGATAATCGTTCATAGAATAAGTGTGCCAAGTTTCATTAAGATTCGTCAAAAATTGTGGCCGCTATCGTCGCTACAAGGCGCGTTATATTACACATATATATAAACTTTTGAACCAATGGTATTTTTGGAACCTACTCGATGAATTATGATAGATTATGGCAAAATTCTTTGAAAATTCCACCATAAGGACAAATGCAAAAGATAGATTTCTATGAAATTTACCAAAAACTACAGGTGCAATTTTTTAAAACATATTTTTTTTTTAATTTATCATTTTAAAAAAAATTCAAAAATTATTAGCGGTCGGCTAACTTTAGTATCTTTCAAAATTCGGGGCTGATTTCCTATTTTTAAATTATCTATTATCACTTTTCGATGGCCCAAATCCATCTGTTGGTCCATTTTGACCTTCACAATTTTGATGTATAAAGAATTTAACTGGACCCATTTTTCCCTCAGCCCACAATAAATTTTTACCAAACAACTTAAAAAAAATTTTCTTTCATTTCATTTATTTTCGCGTCTATCATAACAAAAAAAAAAAAAAAAATAATAAATGTGAATTTAATTCCACAATCCTCTTATCTACATTAATAACACAAACAAACAAAAAAAATATAACCATATTGCATTTATATCAAATTACCATGTTTACCAGTTAATCCGTAAGCCTGCCTTTGTTACCATCTCCTTTTTTTTTTTTCATCATCCCTGATTAAATAATACTGTATACTGGTTAGTGTTACACAGTCTGTGAGAGGAAGTAAAATAAAAACCGAGGGGTGTTCGTTAGTAACGCGTGCACATGATTTGAATGTATGCTATTTAAAAGTATAAAGATTGGAGGGTTGTATAGTTGTCTCTCCCTCTTTCTGTTCTTCTCTATCCATACATAAATACATATATACATATATATATATACCAGAACAGGTGGAATAAAAAATAAAAATTGAGATAACGAGAGCAAACACACCTTCAATTTTACCAACAAAGACAATTCGATTCGTAGATATAAATATTATTTTTTTTTTTTTTTCATTTATTTTTTGATCTTGTCAATAAAAAAAAAAATATGTAAGCCAGTACTAATGAATTATTATTTTTTTAATTGTTTTGCAATAAAATTTTTTCAATAGCTCACACAAAGCTGAATTGTTTTGAATATAATAATTGAATGGGGCTTGTTAAACTCGGGTATTAAAGTGTGGGGCAAAAAAACAAGAGCTTCAATAAATGGCCTGCACTCATAACCGAGTGGAGCAGTGCAGTGCGTTCTTATTCATCTCACAGAACGATAAAAAGATGAAATGTAGTGGATAAAGATGGGAAAATAAAAAAAAAAATTTGTATATATAAGTAAGTAAATAAATGAAAATAAAAAAGCGCATCTTTTCTGCAGGACGAGATTGCTAATATCGAGGGCGCTCGTTTGAGTCCTGCTCTTGAGCAGTATGTTGGTATAAACTCAACGAGCTGGCACGCGGAGACTTTCGGAATGGATACAATTTACTTCTTTTTACATGGCTGCTGATTGGTCGGATGCCGCGCTGGTGCGGCCTCTCATACATACTTGCCACACAACGTTTCAACCGGGCTTTTGATTATTAGTTTTTTTTTTACCACTATATGTGTATTTTTATTTCCTTTTTTAGTTTTTTTGGATTTACTATTTACAAGAGTATTGATCACGATAATTACTATCAGGTTAATAATTTATGATTCTTTTTTTGTTACAGGTAAGCTTTGCATTCATGATAAAGATTTTGGAGTTACTTAGTGAGGTACTTAGTGGGTAAGAAATATTTACTTGGACTTCTGTTGCTTTATAAAATTCACAACTCGAGGAATTCGAATATGGAGAAATGATTTATTTTTTATTGACTTCCTCATTGAATTCCCTTAAAAATTACCCAATGACGTGTACTTTGACCAACAATTACTGAGTAATTTAATTATTTAAAGTGTCGCAGTTTAAATTTTAAAGATTTTAAAAATATTTTATTGAATTTAATTACGGAGTGATCATTAGGCGACTGAGCTTATATTGACGATGGTTTCGAAGAAAATTTCATGAGGATCGAGATAAAAGATAAATTATTCCTTAATATTTAAATCCTGAAGTTATAAATTTTTATTTACCGCCATTTTTAATAAACGAATCCGTAAATTTTTAATGGGTCGTTTTAAAAATTTATAATTATCCAGCATTTGAATATTAAGAAATAATATATTTTTTATCGTATTCCTTATTAAATTCCCTTTAAAAAGAGCTACAATGAAGGTTACTTTGTGTAGTAAATATTAAGTAATTAATTCGATTACTCGTGGGCAAAAAGTAAGAGATTTAAAGTCTTAAGATTTAATTAAATTTAAATACTCAGTAATTATCGGCAAAAGTGAGCATCACTGTAGATAATTTTAAAGAAAATTCTATAAGTAATAAGATAAAAAATAAACGATTCCTTCATATTAAAACCCACAATCATTATAAATTTAAATTGTCCATTTTTAATTAGTAAATCTGAAATTAAAAAATGACCATTTTAAAAATTCATAACTACGCAGACGTTGAATATTAAGAAATATCTTATTTTTTATCGTCTTCCTCATTAAATTTACTTTAAAATAACCCAAAACGAGCTCATTTCCTCCAGTAATTAACCCACGATATTTTATTAAAACCTCGTTCATAAACTACAACTACCAATTTTCTAACCCAATTAATTTAAATATTTGTTTCTCTCATAAATTTATTATTTTATCAGACTTTTTATTTAATCAAATGTTAAAAATACAAGCCAACTTGTATTAAAAAGTTAAAAAACAATTTTACTAAGGCAAATATTCACTATTCATATTTAAATTACCTCTCGGCAATATTACAAACAATCTTGACTCACAATTTTGTTAATTTTATCCTCTGGCTTGTTCACCTTTCGTAAGGTTACCATCGCGTAAAATTATTCCCCCTAAAAAGTATCAGCCCGGGGTATCACCTGCGAATAACGGCCATAGATGCCGATGGGTACACGTATTCTCACACACTCAGACACTCAGACAGACACTTATACACACATTGAAACAATCATCAGGACTATACAAGCATACAAACATATCCAACATCAACTACCACAATCATCATCAATAAGAGTATGAGAGTAAGAGTGCACCGTGTATTATCCACTTGTGGGTACACCAGCAACCTCATCGTGTTATGTTGTATTGTATTGTATTGTATATAAAAGAGAAACAAACACAAGGCGATCCAATCGTCGGGCTTGTTCCACTCTCTTCAACTCTCAGATTCTCCAAATGGAAGACGTAGACGTTATAAAATCCGCGTTGCTTGTCCAACTTCGATGATCGTCACGTATTCTTCTCTTCTATACTCTTCTCTTTTCTTCATTTCTCTTCTCTCACACTCTTTTCAGTTTCTTTTATTTAAATTAATAGGAATAAGTTCACTCTCTAAACATGAATTTGTGATTTTTCACTAATTTCAAGTGAATATTCACTTTTTGCCAATGCTACAATCGTACCACGCAGAATTAGTGACTATTCACTAATTTGATAAGTGAATGTTAAGTCTCAAAGTAGAGAAATCAAACCACTAATTCAGTAAGTTAAATTCACTGAACATAAAGTATGACTATTGCACTGATTTAAGTAGTCTAAAGTACTATTTGAATTAGTGAAACTTTAACTAATTTAATTAGTACGATGGCGTAAAAATGTTAGTGAAAAAAATATAATAAAAAAAAACTATATAATTCGAAAAACCGAATCGTATTGAATCTGACAAATAATAATTACTATTTGTCATAAAGTAATATAGGATATACTACATTACTACCAAAAACGGCACAGTTTCTTGGATAGTCGATCTCATAATTAACGTCTATTTACTCTGGGACTATTCATCATTAACCAGGGAAAAGTATGTCGCTAATTCAAGTAGTGGTATACTTTTTTACTGGCAATAAGTGACTTTTTACTGCCAATACGGTAAAAAATCAGAGTGAAATCGGAGTAATCATGGATTTTATTTGAATCCGAATTTACTTCGTCGATCGGAGTTCTGGAGTTTTAGAAAAAATCACTCTGAATACGGAGTTTGTTTATCTAGAGGAGTGATTTCAGAGTGATCTGGATTTCATTTGAATCCGCATTCACTCCAATTTGAAGTTTTAATATTGAAATTAACTTTTTTTAGAAGTGAATTTCACTCCGACCTGTAGTTTCAATATACAGAGAAATGTTTAGTAAAAATTACCCTAAAAATTTGATACTGTAAGGACATATGGAGTAAATATCTAAATTTTTCCCATGCACATTGTAAAATATATAACTTGGCAGCATGGAAATTAAGTGCAATCTCTCCTAACAACATAGTAAAAATTCAGTTACTCTGGCGATGTCCTTACAGTAGCAAACTTTATGGGTAATTTTTATTCAAAAATTATATGCGTGAATATTAAAATAAATTTCTCTGCGGAATAAATTCAACTCAAAAGGTATAAATACGCAATCATCGGCTCTGCATTCACTCCGGATTTAATCCGCGTTCACTCCGAAAATTTTTTACAGTGAACTAGTGATTGTCACGTGATTTTCACTAATTCATTTTTAGAGAGTAAATAAACTTTAACTGTAATCATAACACCTACCCATAAAAAAAATAGAGTAGCTATTATTATGTGAAAAGTAACCTGAAACCACTACTCCATAAGTAAAGTATGTTATCGTAAATTAAAAATTACTAAGCGTCTGTATTTTTTACTAAGTGTATGTATATTTCATATGTGAAATAGTAATTTTTTACTTATGCCAAAAGTAAAAGCTATTTGATCCCATTAGAGGTTTCGGGTTACTATCCAAGAAACTGTGATCTTAATCGTATTATATACGAAAAATGAATATGAACCGTAATAATTTATTTAAAATTTCCATACTGATGATAATTTAATTTTCATCAATATGATGCCAATTTTTTAAGAATAAATGGCCGCTGTACTTTTAAATATTTATAAAATAATTAAAGTTGTTAGCTGGATAACTGGATACTGCTTCGAGTACATTGAATAGAAAGTAAAAAGGTAATATTGTTGGGAGTTAAGTCTTGGAGCGATGGAGAGGCTGTTGTGTATCTCTCGATCGGCAGCACGAATTTTCACGAGCGCTGGTACATATATATAGTATATAGTAGGCGGCTGGATAGAGGCATTGTTCCAAAATATACTGCTCGAGGTAGGTGGCGACATATCGTAAACGCCCGGTATTGAGGGTGGATGAAAGGGGCCACGAGTATGAGGGCTAGGGGGATAGGGGGAGGAAGAGGGAATAATGGTTAACTCGTCTTTTTGGTCTTCTCTTTCTCTCTATGCTTCGGGCTGCTGAGGGGAATCAAAAGAGAATCCCATAAAGGTATCGAGAGCTAAGCGCACGAAGTCGAGTGTTCTCTGGACACGACCTCTATGAATTCATCAATATATCAAGCATATGGAGCCGACGTTCAACTCGAGAGCTACCAATACTTCTCATATTTTTTTCTTTTTTTTTTTTTTGCTTAAATATATTGCGGAACTGTTTAATTCAACTTTTTTTTTATTTTGAGATGTAGGTTTAGTTTAATGAACTTTATTTACTGGAATTTAATAATAACAATAATAATAATAGTCATAGGAAATTAAAAAATTTTTTTGATGAAACTTAATACCGAATTACGAAATTGACCATCAGATAATTTTAAAATGCCTGTAACTTTTTTAATTTTCAATTTATCAGTTCATTCATTCAGACCTTTTTTGAAGAGAATTTAATTCTCTTTAAAAAATGTATTCTTACTTTTTTATGTAAAATCAAAATTTCAGAAGTTACAAGCAATTTTATCTGAAGTAAGAAAAATTATGATCCTAGTTAGCAGCCAATTAACAATTTTCGGGTTTTTTTTTCAACAGACCAATTACGAAAAAAAAAAAAAAAAAAAATATGCACATGTAGAAAACTAAAAAAACTACAGGTGCAATTTTTTAAATATTTTTTTTTTTTTTTAATTTATCGTTTTTAAAATAATTCAAAAATTAATAGACGTCGGCTAACTTCAGCATTATGAAAAATTAACTTCAAACTTTATAACAAACCAACTATCGGGCTTATAAACTCGACTGGAAGTTTTTTCAAATAATATAGAGTCAAAACTCAAGGAAATAAGTTATTTTATATAAATTTTTAATAAAAGACTTACAGCTTTTATAACAAACGCTCGGACTTATAAACTCCTTCTAAAATTTTTTCGTCGGTAATTAAATCCTCTACATTTTCGCATCATATATAATTTCGTTTCTAAACTAGAGCCATTATGTCCATTTGCCCCATTTCCGTAATTCCCAGTAATATTTAATTAAACTAACAGATCCTACATTATATTTAACGATGACATGTGAGTGTATTTGTAAAATAACTCATAATATATATATCATAAAACAGGCAATCAATATGAGTAGCGAGCTGTTTACAATAGATCCATTTCTACAATAATTAAGCCTAGTGATGCATGTCAAAATATATACAGAAATATATATATAAATATCCGTCAACGGTAAACATAATCCATAATAGTTGCAGCAGCTCATTCTGGCTACGCATCATAAATACACATAACGATCCGCGTGTCTATGATTGGTACACATAAACTTAAATTTCCTGAGAAACCTGAGTATGCATTGGTCCGTCGAGCCAGTTAAAAAAGGCTAATAAAAAGAAAAGATACTAACGAAAATAAAAAAAGAAAGAGAAGGACGTTGGAGAGTCGCACGGGGAAAGATAATAATAGACTTGCCAAGGAGAATCATTACCAACCACTGCAGCACGATGGTTAAAAAAAAAAAAAGGCATGTACTTTACCCCGGAGCAGTTTATTTTTCACTGGGATCTCCGACGGTAATGTCAAAAATTATTGCTAAGCCAATTGAGCGGACCAGACTAAAGTCGATGAATTTTTTTTTATAAAGTTGAGGGTGGTCTCTACAGAATTCAAATTGATAAAATTTTTTATCCACATGTTTAAAATTTTTAAACCTTTTTTATTTATGTACTGGGAATTTTTCTCCGAGTTTTTGTATGTAACATGTTTTTATTGTTGAGTTTGTGGGGTTAAAAATAAAGAAAAAAATAATCGGCGGCACATGTTTCTTGGCAGCGTTTGTGAAGATTAAAAACAATTGTTTTCAATGGTGTTACACCCACAACTCCCTTGTCATCTCACACCCCTTGCATGCATTTGGTCACGATAAAACGTGAACTTTTGTGCTCCCGTTTGTATAAATGTGTGTCGTCCTTTTCACAGCTTCATTCCAACACTCGATTCACATGCTACTGCACTCGGACAATCTTTTTATCGTTTTTTCCTGCTTTCGCGATTTTAAGTCCAACTTTACACATATATCTATATGTATATAGTAGAGCGAATTCTCTTTTTGACTGGTGGTAGCATTGTCTCGTGTGCAAACGCATGCATATTTTGCACGTGCCGCACCCGGGGGCGTGAGTGTGATGCAAACACATAAAAGTAAGAGCACAAACTTTACCATCCGTTTTCTCTCATTTTTTATTTTTTTATTTAAAACTCACTCGCACATCGTGTTATGGTGTGATCGCTGCGGGGTTGCCGAAGATATGGACCTTTGTATTTAAGTCTCACTACAATGCTGCTTTGCATAACCAACAGACGATCAGGAACCTGAGAAACTAACGTGTAAAATCAACATAAACATTTAACACTTTTTTATTTATTTATTTTATTTCTTATTTCTTCTTAATCTCTTTTATTACTTTTTGCCGGATGAACCTCAACATTATAATATCCAAATAAAGCTGAAATCATTTTATACGCCGAGGTTATCAAATTTTTCATCACTTGTTATTTTTCATGACTCATTACGTCAATTAAATATTCACATTTTTTTACGATTCACTCAAATGAACCCTCGAAAGTATCCAGTAATTTTTTTTATTTTTTTCATCATCAATTTCAATAATTTGAAAATTTATTTGAATTTCTCTGCATTTTGTCACTTGCGATTTTTAATGACTCAATTCCATTGGATAAAAATTAATTAATTTTCACATAAATTTTTTTTGGATTTTACTCGAGTGAACCTTCGAAAATATCCGATAATTTTTTTTTATTATTAATTTTAATATTTTTAAAATCAAATGTAAACTTTTAAAAAATTTCGAGGTTAGAAAAAACGGAATTTTCCGATCCATTGATAAAAACGGAATTCAAATTGAAGGATAACTTATCAGGAATGAACTAAATTTATTTTTAAGAGGCAAAAAATAATATTAAGAATTTCTAAAGAAATAAAAGAAAAAATATCGAACGACTAGAGTACGATCAAAGACTACTGAATTTCCGACGATTCAATCAGAAACTTTTTTAGGGCCATCGACTTTACTTTATTGTACCTCTTTAACGCGGGTCTGGTGCGAAAAACTACTTTTCTATTTCTTTCGCTCTCTTCATTTTCCCTACAATTTTTTTATCGGCAGATAAAAAAATTATTTCTCTTACAAAAGTTCAATGGGCAAATAAACTTCCCAACGACTTGATATGACCAATAGAATATGAAATATAGCTGTAAAATTTATTGAAATATAAAATTTAACGCCTTTCTTTACCCCGCACTAATTTATTATTCGAACGTCGGTCGATTATTTTTAATTAAAAATCTCTAGCTCACCTACGATTCTTTTAAATTACACTAGACTACAAGCTCTCCAATTGTCAGAAGCGAGTTAAAAAAAAATTAATTAAATTGGTAGATAGCAAACGTAAAAAAAAATTTTCTTTTTTACGTTAAATGAAAAAAATAAAAAATAGTCCAGTGAATTTATATATAGGTACGATTAGCCCGCGGACGCGGAGCCAGAAACATCTGCCATTAAACTATATGGAACAGCTGCAGCTTTGTACGTACGTACATTCAGAGTTTGCACACATATATTCAAACCATTACATGAGTGCAATAAACCGAGCCTTATGACTCCGTACACATCCAAGCAAACACGACTTCTCATTTTCATTTACTCAGTAAAGAAAATCCCCGATATAAAACAAGTGAACTAAATTATAATTAAAAATTTTACAAAAAAATATTTCCCTTATCCTCATTCACAGTTTACTCTCACGAGCCTAAAGTAGTTTCACATTTACACAAAAAATGATTTACAATAAAATAATTCCTCCCTTCGGAAGTTGGGTTGTAAATTTTTCCACCCACGCACTCACTTCTACAAGCTTACCTTTGAACTCACAAGACATATCACCCTCAGAACCCGCCATAAAACATAAAAACATACAATTCTTGTATTCTTGCTCACGCAGTTCTGTATATGGCCACCAAAAAAACTTATACGATTATTCATACAATGACAAAATGAATTGAGATACCACAAATTCCTTTTTCGTACTTCTCACAAGTAAATAAATCTATAAAGCCGATAAAAATACCTGCTTAGTACTTAATATTTAGTGTCTTACCTAATCAGCTGTCATTTTGATGACCGGCCATTTTGAATGCGCGGCCATTTTGTCGTAACGCTTTCTGGATATTAATAATTGACTTTCCTCACTCAAAACAAGTATTTCCAGTTTACAACTACTAAAACCTGTACTACTATATACATTCTTATATTCTTAGTATATATAAGTAGAGAGCTATTATCACAAATTGGCGGATAGGGTTTTAAAGTCGTGATATCGTAAATCGTGATATCAGGTCAACATCTCAATACTTGTTGCTATGTAAGCAACTGTGTTAGTTTACTTGTATAGTTAAGGTATCTAGTCAATCCTTTTCCTTACACACACATATATATACGCATACATACAGGTCGTTTAAAAATGATCAACACAGAAATTTATTTGTAGTAGAATATCGTCCTAGTGTCTTAACTTAACGAACACATGCTCATAATTTAATCCTTATGAAGGAACAAAATCATAGCTCTGGTATGATTTAACGAGATAAACTATACGGTGACCAGTCCAAATACCCGGAAGATTATACGTCGGCGAACATATGTATGCTCATATATATATATATATATATATATACATAAGCCTTTAGCTTTTATATGTTAGTATGATGTTTCATGGTTACTCGAGGCTACATCTCTATGTATTATCTCGACGTATTTGTGTATAGAGTTACAATACAGATGTGCAGTGTCCTCAAGTCTCGAGTAAGAGTCTGGTAGCTGGTATGACGAATGAACAAAAGTAAGCCTCCATGCATCAAGTAAAGGTACTTGGATAATCGACGATGCAATTACAATCAAGAAATATCGGCGCCTCAATATATGTCTATATATATGTGGTGATTATTTATCGAGATATACGGTAATGATCAATATAAACTTTATTGAACTGGGACAAAGAAAATTTTTCATATTCATGTACTTCGTAAATGGAGAGGTTATATATGTATATATATATATATGGTTATAAACATATGTAGGTCTTTTGCGGTCAGTGTGGGTATTTGAGAAACTCGCTTCTGGCTATTTTTAATGCTACTGAATGTCAGATTGTCTGGTTAACCAACAAAAAATAATCGGATAAGATGAAAATTGGTTATGTATGATTATATATGTTACTGTGTGGTTTATATATGTTTGTAAAGTCGGGTTTTTTTTTATTTAAATTATCAGAAATCATGTCAAGTATTTAGAGGCTATAAATACTTGAGTGAAATTTATTAAATTATGAATTATATACTAATTAATTTAAAAGCTCAAAATTTTTTGAGAAATGAACTTCATATTTTTTTTTTTATTTCAATCACATTTTCAAATCAATGATAGTTTACGTAGAAAAAAAGAATTTTTTGGGACAAGAAAAATTTTGAACTATGAATTGAAGACAAAAATTTTCTTAGAACTGAAAAAAAGCCTAGTCAAAATTTAGAGCCCATTTTGAACCTTCTAAAGTCGGATCTATTTCGGACTTGGATGCTCAAAATAGAGTCTGTTTCCATGTTAAATTAGGTCCGATTTTGGTCCCTGAAGTGCTACAAATTTCCGTTTTCAATACTTTAGGGTTCAATATTTAATCCGATGAAAATTGAAATTAGGCCCTACTTTGAACCTCTGAGCCCTATTTTATTGTAATAATAATAATATCCATATTATTAATATCATTAGCATTATTAATATTATGATTAATAATAATTTATGTTACTCTGGATTTTATTTATATTTACAATGGTTAAAATAATTTCAATTAAAATTATCAAAATATATAGCAAATGCTGTTAATAGTTCAATTTTTTATAATAAATTAATAATAATAATTAATTTTATATAAATTTCGTTGTATGTCAAAAAAATAATGCTTACAATTAATTTTAAAAAATCTCTAATTTTTTATATCATCATAAATAATTTAATTATAATGAATCGAAATTTATTACGAGACAAATATTGTCGGACTTGAAGGTTCAAAATCGGACCTCTCAGTGAATGTTCGGACCTCTGGGTTCAAAGTCGGAGCAAGAGGACTACAGGGCTCTCAATCGGATCTATTTCGGGCTAGACGGGCCTATATAGGCTCTAAATTTCGACTCGGGAAATTTCTTAGCGCAATAATTTTTTTCTTGCCTCAACAAAGTTTTTCTTGTTCGAAGAAAAATTTTTTGCGCCAAGAAAATCTTTTTTTCTGGGCAATAAACAATTTTTTTGATAAATTAAATGATTCGATTAAATTAAAGAAAAAAATTTCAACAAGAAAATTATTAATATTACCAAGTACTCTGATACTGAAGTAATAGAAGTTCATGCTCTCGGTACTAATTATTCTTTGGTACTCGAATTTCATATATTTTTCCATTTAATAATTTCTAACCTCTTGCATCATCACCCGTTCCATTATCAGTGAAATTGATATTTTTAATTTGATATCTAAACCCTTGATAGTAAATATATTCAATATAAAAAAAAGTTAAATTCAAGAAGTCGTTAGTTTGAAAAATTTTTTCGAAAAAAATAGTTTTTTCTCAGATACTTAAGATAATGATTTAATTACGGAAAAGTAAATTACGTAAATGTTAAAATAATACTGAATATTAATACAATATGTATTGCGATAATTAACTGTTAATTACTAAACAACAGCAACAAGAACAAACATTTTTCCTATATAATTAATATTTCGTGAGACATGATAGTTAATATATATTTAACATTTCCTGAATCGTGAGTTTGTTAATAATCAATAACATGTGTTAATGATCACAACAAAAGATAATGACGTAACGAGCTGTTGAGATCGTTGGAGATCTTCTGAACCACCTGAGGAAGATAATACATATATATATATGTATATATATATACATTATTTTTATTTTCATTTATATTATTATTATTTTTCATTCTTAATTTATGAAACAATGCAATTGGATTGCAGCTGGTGAATTAGGTGAAAATAGTCAGTGCTCACGCAAGGACTTTCCCACCGTGAGTTAAATCGTGTAGTTGCTGTTTCTGTCTTTACTTGGGTTGTGTGGAGCCTTGAGATAATACAACACGTGAGACCTCGATTTATATAAATTTGTAGCAACTTTAATTCCACAGGTTAATTTTTTTTCATTTTCAACTCATTCTTTCCCTCTCTTTCTCCGTCTCGTTCTCTGATTGGAGAGTTTATTTTCATTTATCCCTTAGCTTATTTCGGAGGAAAAATAATAATAATGAGTAACATATTTCGTGGCGAAAAAATTTGTGACTGCAGAGTAAGATGTACATTATGGACTTACAAAGCTGAATGTGACGCTGAGTAGAGGCTACAAATCTTGCTATTGTATTGTTCCGACTCCAAGAGAAGAGGGACGATGGTATATATAAATATACATACATATATGTATGTATATATATACATTATAAAGAGGCGAAGAGATGAAACAACCTACACGAATCAACGCCCACATGTTGTCCTGCAAATGTCTGACTCTTGTATGTCATTGATGACAACTAAAAGCTCGCAAATACTGCCTAATGTCTCTTGAGACTTTTTTTTTCTCTCTGTTATGTAAAATATCTAATTTATATTCTGCTTTTTTTTTTATATATGACTAATTAGGTGTTTTTTTTTCTAACGAAAGTGGGAGTTTATGTGGTGACTATTTCATAATGTGAGCATTTACGCGCGTATTTTAAGTGCTAGTTCAATACTTTAATTGTTTTAGAGTCTGAAAATTTAATTATAGTTAATTGGCTTTTAGTTTAAATTTTTCATAAATTGAAATAACCAAACTTCGGCCTGAAAAATTTTTAAATAATTTTGTGACCATAATCAATTGATTGGATAGACATTTTTTTTGGAAGTATATAGTTTTTAGGGGTTTGAAAATTGTAATAAATTTTTGTATTTGACCGCTTGTTTGACCCGGGTAAAAATATTTGAATGAAAATTCGCCGAAAAAACTAAATTTGGCCAAAATCACGTAGAAACTGCCCGCATGAAAATACCATATATGATAAATATATATGGAAAAATATATAATCAATATGGGACTATATAAGAGGCAAAAAACGATATATATTTTCTTATATATAATATAGCAAGTTTTAATATGATTAATTATATACGTAAGTTTATAAGTTAATACATGTATTATATATATTTATAATCATATATGTAAACTTATAAGTTAGCACATATATGTATTACATATATTGATAATTATATATGTAAATTTGTAAGCTAGCACACATATATATATATATACATATATTCTGAACACAATCTTTGAATCTTATAACAGAGAGAGGAAGACAGAAACGAATAGATTTTATTTATTCTTACATATATGGGGAGACTTATATGCTTCTATATATCGAAAAATATACAAAAATTTATAAAGTTAAATACATGGTACATATATCGTGCCATATAATGATTAATTATATATGTATTCTTATTTGTTTCCATCTATAAATAACATTTATTTTTGACTATATTAAAATTATAAGTTTTCAAATATATAAATAATATATTGAAGTTATACGGAAATATATGAAATCATATAAGAGAAAACATATATAGAAATATATTAAAATCGGCCAAAATCTATATATAGTTCTATATAAGATTTCATGTATTGTCACATATATATTTATATCTGTAACATATATTTTTTAATATATGTTTACCATATATGATATTTTCATGCGGGTGTAGAATTTTATCGAAAGAGCCCGAAAATTGCCGAAATATACGTCCAAATTTCATTTTCTCAATAATCAAACCGGAAATTAAGTCGGCATATTTTCGGTTTTTCGTAGGCTTATTTGTCGGACATTTTTCAGCCCAGTTAGTGTTAGGCCCAGTGTTCACACAGGTTTTTTTCGGTCACTTTTCGAGCGAGAAAAAATTTCATTATCTTGGCTTCAATTTTTTTACCCGGGATAAAAATAAGAAAAGTGAATATTCAAAGAAATATAATTGATAGTGGACTCAAAATAGAGAACACCAGAGCTCAAATTTTCTACCAAATTTTGGAGGTAAGATGGCCATCTTGCCTCTTACAACCTAACTGTGTTTATTTGATTGTTGACAAGAAAAAGAAAAAAATTTATAAATTGTAAACTGTCCAGATTTAAATATTTAAAAAAAAAGTTAATATTTTTATTGCAAAGCTAACGGTTTTAAAATAATTTGAAAAATTTATATTCGGGGACACTATGAATTTATACAATATATATACGTATATGTTGATGCTAACATATATGTTATAAGTTATAAAAATGTTTATAGTAAGAAGATAAAAAGATGTAAGAAAAATGCATGGTCGTATAAAAAGAGTGCAAACGCGGAGACTTGGCAGGAGTAAAAAATGAAAAAAATAATCGTGAAAGAGATGGCCGGTAAGCATTCGGGATCTTCCACTTTTATATAACGGTAAAAGATATATAACCGCCCATGGAGAACGCGTGAATCCATTACTCATAACTTAACATCCGTTTGTTTGCTATTTTTTTCTCTGCTGTTATTATTTTGTTATTCTCCATACAAAGAAAAGTAAAAGAAACAATTCTCTTTATTCTTATTTTTTTATTTTTATGTTATTAAAAATAAATAGTGAAAACAGTAAAAATAAAAATTACCTACTTTCTCGCATTTGCCAGCTCGTTCTTACAAAAATATATAATTAATTATAAAACTAATTATTTTGTTAACTAAACAATAAAGTTGAAATAAAAAATTACTCACAATTTAATTTTAATTCATTCGATTAATTTGCGAGTTCTTTTTTCAAAAATTTCATTTTTCAGAGATTTCGAAATCAATGTTTCATAAAAATCAATAAATAATTTCAGTTATTCTATCAATTTTTAAAATCAATTGATTCATCTCCGGGACAAAAAAATCGCATATTCGTAAAATTGTGAAAATTTGAAAAAAAAAACCGAAATCAATTTCTTAATCTTCATACAATTCTATTTATTAATATGTCCCAGTGATTCAAAAATTATTAGTGTGGGGTAATATGGGCCGTTCAAAAAATATCAAAAAATTTGATAAATTCTCATTTTCAATTCGTAAAATTTCCCACTAGTCAAAAAAATTTCCTTGACATTTTATTTTTATTTCATATACATTTGAATTTAAAGTATGAATATAATTATAATATTTCATTAAAATTTTGAACTAATTTTTGAAAAATTCCAGAAGCTCCGTTTTTCCCATTTATTTCATATTTCATTGAAAAAAAAGAAGTAGGATCGATTTCTTAGTCCCCATAAAATTCTAAACATTAATATGTTCCAGTTATTTAAAAAATATCAAAAATTTTTTTAAATTCTCATTTCCAATTCGTAAAAATTACCACTAGTCAAAAAAATTTTCTCTAGATTTTATTTGAATTTCATAATTTTGAACTCTTGGTATAAACATATTAATTAAAAATTTTGAACTAATGTTTGAAAAATTCTAAAGCTTCGTTTTCCCCGTTTATTTTATATTTCATTGAAGAAGAAAAAAAAATCAGAATCGATTTCTTAATTCCCATAAAATTCTATATATTAATATGTCCTAGTTACTTAAAAAATATCAATATGGGGTAAGATGCGCCGTCTAAAAAATATCAAAATTTCCTTTTGTATAAATTCTCATTTTCAATTCGTAAAAATTACCACTAGTCAAAAAAATTTTCTTTACATTTAATTTTTACTTCATATATTTGAACTCTTGGTATAAATATCAATTAAAAATTTTTGAACTAATTCTTGAAAAATTTCGAAGCTCCATTTTCCACATTTATTTCATATTTCATTGAAAAAAAAGTAATAGAATTTTTATAAATAATAATTGTCGAAATCAATTTCCGTAATAGCAAAAATAAAAATATATGATTTATTATAAATAAAGAGTGTAAACAAACAAATGTAGTAGTAAATGTATAAAATAAATACCTGAAGCATAAATGCATAAAACAATTGTTACAAGTATGTATGCCATAATGAAATAGTATACAATTTAATTTATTGGTCTCGCATCGTTTGTTTGTCCCGGTCAATCGATAACATTTACATTCGATATTTTGTGTAGATAACAAAACATTCAAGCGTAAATATATACCACATTAATTCTTGCGCGAGTCATGATTTAAGCATTAGAACAACTATTTGTTGCCACTCATACGTTTATAAATAAACATATCTAACCTTTAATATCACTCGCACATTAAATTTGCTCGATATAAAATATCACTAAAAAATTACCGAAGCAAAAAAATATATATTTATAATTTACAAAATAATGACATTAATATGCAGATTAAAACTTTCGCCAATTTCACAATAAAATTCCCCTTTCATTATTTTATTGTCTTATAATATTTATATTTATTTTCACTAGCAGTTATCGGGATCTATGGATCGATAACGATCGAGTGCGAACGAGTATGTCTAGTTCGTTAGTGTCGCGATCACCTAATGCATGATCATGATACATACAAAGAGACGTTAAATCAATCGCTGACAGATTTAAAAATTTTATTTTAAATTTTGCATATAGGTGTGGACATTACACACCAGTAAAAGCTGCATTAGCTTAATAATATCAAATCTACTACTCATATATACATAATAAATTTATTTTATATAAATAAAATGAGAGAGTAATATTTAACGTCATAGATTATAATGATTACTAAAAGTTACGCTCTATTTATTTCATTTTAAATCTTACGTCAATGAAAAATTAACAATTCAAACAAAAGACTTTGTCTGTTATTATTTTTTTGTCAATTGAAATCAAAATTAAGTATAGAAATTTTAAATGCAACGTAATAATTTTGAAGAATTAATAAAACTGGTTGCTTATAATTTTTTTAATAAATTTAATATGAGGTAAAATGGACCGTGTATGATTTTTTTTAATTTAGCAGAGAATGAAAAAAATAACGATTTTGAAGTTGGCAGGCAATCACCAATTTTCGGTTTTTTTTTTTACCAAATCAATTGCAAAAAAAAAAAAAAACTAAAAGAATGCACATCTAGAAAATAAAGAAATCTACAAGTGTAATTTTTCAAAATAATTTTTTTTTTTATAATTTATCATTTTTTTAAACTCCAAAAATTATTTGTCGTTTGCTAACTTCAGTATCATTATTTTTTATGATTTATCGTTTTTTAAAAAGATCCGAAAATTATTTGGCGTCGGCTAATTTCAAATGATCCTGAAGTTAGCAGACAATTAAAAATTTTTGAATTTTATTTTCAACACTTGAAAAAAAAAAAAAAAAAAAACTAAAAAAAATGCACATGTAGAAAATTGAAAATAATGTGAGTGAATGAGTCAAAAAATTTAGAGCGATCATAAAGCACACCAGCGCTTTCGCGCTTGAGGTGTGCGAAACTATAGGTGCAATTTTTTCAAACTTTTTTTTTTTTTTAAATTCATCGTTTTTTTTTAATTCAAAAATTATTATACGGCTGCTAATTTCAGTATCAAAAAATACAGGACAAGGGTCATTTATTACTTTTTATAAATTTGTAAAAAGACAAAATTTACTTGGGGTTAATTGGACATGACACTGAAATTAGCCGACGTCTAATAATTTTAGGATTTGTTTTAAAACGATAAATTATAGAAATAAAATTATTTTAAAAAATTGCACCTGTAGTTTTTATAATTTTCTACAGGTGCATATTTTTCTTTTTTTTTTTTTTTTATAATTTGTTTGTTGAAAAAAGAAAAACCGAAAAGTGTAAATTCTCTGCAAGCTTCAGAGTCATTATCGCTCCTTAAAATTTCTATTGAATATTTTATAAATTCTAGACCCCTGAAATTTTTTTAAATAAATAGTAACAATAATACTTTTTTTAGACGACCCATTTTACCCCTTATTGATATTTTTACAACTGGTTCATATTAAAGAATAATTATGTGCCAGCAAAAAAGTATAGAAAGTAAAGAAAAAAAAAATTGCTTTTGGTATTAGAAGTCCATTTTTTCCCCTATATTTGAATGTCTGACTCGAACAATTACTAATTGTTCCACTAATTGTTTAAAATGAATGACTATAAAAGTAAAAAAACCAAAAACTATAACTGCATTAAATATTTTTTTAGCAACTATTCTTTAGTACTTTTTGTGCAATGGTTTAAGCCCGTGAGCTTGCAAGCTCGTTTGCGAAGAGTTAATCTTTTGAGAACCTTTCCTGGTTGACGGTAATCCCACTTACTTATCCCCTAAAGGCTCGATGGGAATTAGGGATCGATCAACCGTTAAAAACAAGAGAGACATCACGGAGAAATACTTTATCCAAAATCCTGTGAAAGTCTTGCGGATAATCTAGTGACATCTAGAATTTTATTTTTCACTACTATACAGACCGTAAACTTTTAAATACTTAGCACTTGGCACGCCAGCAAAAAGTTAAAATATAAGTTCACGGGCAGATAAATTAATAAAGAGGAAAGTAAGATTTGAAAGTTTAATGTCAGTGATGACAATAGATGCTGCTACCATTCCGACTCAGTGGTTTTAATTTGTTAAATAAATTTAATTGTGTGATGGACGAAAGTTAAGAGGTGGAGACATTTTATTATTATTATTGTTATTATTATTAATTCTTTTATTGTGTCAATAACATTGTTAATGTAGACACTGAATAAGTAAGCGGCCTATTGTGCTGATCACGGGGAGTCTCGCAGTGTGACTTGCTCACAGCTTTGTAGATGACGTTATAAACATATTGAATGATGTTGGAAACGCTTACTGCGATAATACTCAATAGAGTTATTGGATTTGTTAGGTAACTTGTCGATTGCCAATGATGACTTTTATTATTATTGTTATTTAATAATCGTGATGTAGAATAGTTCAAAGAGAAAGCGGTACAATCATTAGTTATTCGGTTTTAAATTCATTGAAAAAAAAAAATTATGATTGGAATTGTTAAGTTTGCAGTACACGGAAAAAAGAAGTTAACAAAAATTACTGTGAAAGTGAACTGAAATCATGTGGGATCCAATAATTTTTACTGTGACGTAAATAAAAATTACTATTTTCTATAGAAAAAAAATGATTTCTTGGCGCTAGAAATTTTTTCATTACGAATTGAAGACAAAAATTTTCTTAGGATGGAAAAAATTCTTGGTGTAAGAAATTTTTTCTTGATTCGAAAAATTTATTCGTACCCAAGAATATTTTTGTTTCCAATTTATAATGCAAAAAATATCTTGGGGAAAGTGAAAATTTTTAGTGTCAAGAATTTTTTTTTTTTCTGTGCATAAGCGAAAATACAAACGCTTAGAAACTACTAATTTACGATAGAATTTTTTATGTATGAAATAGTAATTTTTACTTAAATCCACAGTAAAAATTGTCGGTTCTCATTACTTGAGGTTTTAGTTTACTTTCTACACAGAAAAGAAGGATTTCTTGGCGCAAAAAATTTTTACGTACCCCAAGAAATTTTTTGTATTATGAATTGAAATCGACAATTTTCGATAAAAAATTTCTTGCACCCAGAAATTCTTTTATTCTGTGTACACGGAGAAATTTTTAGTAAAAATTACCCTAAAAATTTGATACTGTACACTGAGAGAAAAAAGTGTATATTTCCAAGTAAAATTTCTTGATTTGAGTATTATTTTACTTAAATAGTGCCAAGTAAATAATTTCTTAATTTTAGTCAAAATGCATTGTCTGTAGAAATTTATGAGTAGATTTAAACAATTATTATAAAGATAAGAAATATTATACTTCGATGTAGTAAATTTTTTCTTGTTTTTAGTATTATGAGTTAAGTAAACATGGTAATTTGAATTTATTTTTTTTTCTCTCAGTGTATACATATGGAGTAAATATTCAAATTTTTCTCATGCGCATTTTATAAAATATACTATTTGACAGCATGTAAATGAAGTGCAATCTCTACTAACAACGTAGTAAAAATTAAGTTACTGGCTAGATCTCCTTACTGTACCAAATTTTATGAGTAATTTTTACTCCAAAATTATCTGCGTGTACATAATAATTATGATTAAATTTTGAGTTTCATTTTTTTCGTGTAAGAGATCAGGGAACTAGTGCCCGATCACTCATGTATTTTTATATTTATATTTACTAAATATATCTATACAAATACATGGAGTAATCGAGTGCTAGTTCCCTGATCGGGTACTAGGTCTTTTATCTTACATATTTTTCACTTAAATTAGTATTTATCAAGAAGTGGGGCAAAATGAGATATGATATGTTTGGTAGCTGTCTGAGGCAATATCACTTTATTCTCAGTAGCAAACCGTTTTCACACGTAAAAAAAAAATTCCATCATGCATAATATATAGATAACTTGTTCATGACAAAAATCTCTTACCAATATTCATAAAAAAATTTTTTTGTATCCCAATGAATAGCCCGGAATTTTATTATTGTATTTGCAGAATCAGAGTTATTTTAAAAACGTTTATTTTCAATCGGATTTTAAAAAATATTTATGTTAAACAAAACCCGATTTATTTTTTTGTTCTATTCTGTTTCCAGTTAAATTTTCAAATATTTATTCCAAATTCACGTCAGTATTTTATCCACAACATTTTTATTGTTCCCAAAGATTTTAATTTAGTTCCAGTACGACCTCTGGCTATTATTTGATATAAATATAAAATTATAAATAGAGGTTGGTACTAAATAATAAAACAAATTTAAAAAACATATAAACAGAAAAAAATTTTATTTTTCAGTCATAATTTATATTTCTTTCAACACAAATTTGTAAAAAAAAAAACAATTCTCGGTGAATTATCGCAAGATTAATATTTTATACACATATATATATATATATATATATATATATATATATATATGTATATATATATATTTAAAATTGCAATTTCTAAAGAAATAATTACATTTTGAATACAACAATCCTCGGACCGTTTATTTTAAATAAAATATTTTTACAACTCGACTTTTACTCGGCACAAAAGGGACTATCGTATTCAATTGGAGATCTCGTTAAAAAACTTTCATACGCATTGTTCAAATAAATTGACGCATCTGATCGTTAAAATTATTTATATTTCCAAAAATAACAACCAGCAGAAAACCATTTAGCTTCCAATAAATATCACAATTTTTTATTCCATACAGTTTTAAATAAATTCTCAACCAATTAAAATCATTTACTTTCCGTTATCTCAATTTCTTTAAACGAAATCCCCAATTTTTATATAAAAACATAATAAATAAAAAAATAAATGCTACTTTACAGTTCCATCTCAAGCTCTGCACTTATCAAATTTATGATTAAAATGTGTTATAAAATATCACTACAGATACCGCAATTGGCATCCGTTTTTTTTTATTTTCATATCAATAATAATAATAATTATAATAATAATTAATTAATCAATTACTACAATAAAAAAGCTACATATTCACAAATATTTGCATTTAAGTACTTTAATTTCATAAAATCCATATAATTTTTCCTCAATTATTCACAGTCACTTTACATAAAACAAAAAATTCAGTTAATAATTAATTAATTAATTTTTTTTTTTATGATTATGAGCACCTACGACTCAATCGTATTTTTTTTTTAAGTAACATGCCCACAATCAATGATTAACAATAATTAATAATTACTAATAATCAATTAATTGATTTAAAAAAAAATAGTACGATAGCGAACCCTCGCACAATTTAATTATAAATTTTATTTACATCCGTCTATCTAATTACCAACTAATTCACTGACTTTACATAGTGAATAAAATATTTTCACAATTGGCACATTCCATTCTCAATACACTCATTCCAATTGTTTACTTTACTTTATTTTATTTACAAGTTCGCGCAATCATTTGTTAAGATATTTAGACTAATCACTTTATATACACATTTTAAATAAACCGCGCGTTAAACATTTGCACAAATAATCCATTGGATGAATAATGATGATAATGGAAGGGATGAATCGTTGGTCTATATAGTGATATTTATATATATATAACTATACATCTGTATAGAAATAGTATATTTATTAAATATGAACCGCAACGGTACGTGGTCCACTTGTTTGATTATTGTGTTGCCTGCGCACAGGAGGCGGTTGCCGTCTCTGATTGTTAGTTCTCTGATTATTTGGAACATCTGGTAGAGCAAATCTCAGTTTTTCCCAAAACAATTTATCGCCCCACTGTAAATACGTGTTAGTTTTTAAATATAACCTGATATCTGGATCAAGATCGCGTTGGGGAACGTCACCAACTAGGACGAGAATCAGCCTTCGTCTGCGATCGCGAAGAACCTGATGGTGGGCTGACTTGAAGTCGAATCTGCACCACTCGGATTTTATGAAATTTTCCGAGAGGACGATGATGGTTCGTCTTGATGACTCGACGGCCTGCACGATCGTGTCGGCGATGAAACTACCGACTGGAAAATCCCGGTAGTGGAGACACAATTTGTAAGATGGGTTGCCCATTTCTAGAACGGGAGCCAGTTCTTCGACGACAAATGCTTCGTCTTTGGAACTATAACTGACGAAAGCGTCGAATAGTTTATCGCGATCGTCGCGGTCGAATTCGGTATTTCGGTAGAAAATTCTGACCCCGAAACGCGAGTGGAACCAGACACGGAATTCCTGTCGGAATATAAATATCAGCATACAGAGCAGCATGACTATTAGAAATGCTGCCAATGTTGAAATTAATAGAGGTAAATAGTCTTCTAGTGCTTGTCGCTCGATAATTGTTTTGGTTAAATTACTCTGTATGCCGTTGTCAATGTTCATGAGACCCGTACACTGTTGACTGTCACTGGTACTTGTACTGGTGCTTGTACTTGCACTGGTACTGGTAGCTTGTGTTGAATTACCAGCTGCAATAACAGAAAAACCAAACTCGTTGTCCCTGAAAACTTGATCACCGTAAACCTCGAACTCCGTGACATTAAATACGCATCTCAGTTGATTTGAATCGGCGACTCTGTTCTTAGCAACAAGTATCCATTCGCGATAAACCTCCAGATAATCACACTCACAAGACCAGGGATTCCGCGATAGGCTCACTTGGATTGATGCCGGCAGAGCCCAAACCGCCAAGGTCGTTAGACGGTTATTTTGCAACTCCAACACACTCAGCGATTTTAATTGCGAAAACGTCCTGTTAGCTATTGTCATTATCTCGTTGCCATACAGATACAAGTATTTCAAATTATCTAACCCCTCGAACTCATAACCACGTAACTCTTTTATCTTGTTATTTTGTAAATGCAAGTCCTCGAGGTCACGTAACCCATTAAATGACCTATTCTGAACCAATTCAATGTTTGACGAGTTCAGATAAAGCACTTTTAACTTTTTGCGACCAATAAACGCGTGACTCGATATAGTTTTCAAATCATTGCCATCTAGGTACAGCCGGGTCGCATCCATGGGAATTTGCTCCGGTAGCCGATTAACGTGACCACCAGCTGAACAATCGACGACATTTGCTGACCACGATTGATCGTGATAGCATGTACAGTTCTGCGGACACGTCATTTCACAGTCACACGCGTCAAAATCACAGCAATGACACAGTGCAAAACAGTGGGAGTCATATTTACAGAGAAATTGCGAGTGCGATGCTTCAACAAGTGGCACATAAACACGTTCCCGATCATACAGTAACTTGCAGTAAATGCTCTCAAGGTCCATAACATTTGGATATATTCGTGACTGATTTTGACGGTTCACTCGTTGCAGCCATTCCATTGTACAATCACACAGATAATGATTATCACCGATATAAAATTCCGGTAGCGATTTATCCGCAGGGACAGCACTGATTCGCAATGCATATGTCTCCAAATTTTGTATGCGATTTCCCTTCAAATCAACATGAGTCAAATTAGGTTTTTTAAAAAATGCATAACTCTGTACTTTGCTTATCAAATTGTCATTTAAAAACAACACTTTAACACTCATTGGTATTGCGTTACCCGTTATTTCAGTCAGCTTATTCTGACTGGCATCGAAAGTGCTCAGTTGTAATTGAGTTTCTATTTCAAAATAATTACCTAGCTCAGTAATATCATTTGAATGTACATCTAACCACTGTAATCCAGTCGGTATCATTGCGTAATCAAACCACTTAAGTCTATTGTCACTTACATTTAACCACACTAAATTTGGCAAATTAGCAAACAAACCGTTAATGGCCATCAACTGATTGCCATCTAAACGAATAGCTTGTAAATTTGTGTTGTCATCAAAAGTACCGGGTTCTATGTACTGAATCCTATTGCGAGACAGATTAAGTATCTTTAGCTCTTTTATTTTTTCAAAGATACCCTTAGTCAAATTCCCAATATGGTTTTCCGTGAGACGTAATCCATATAATTGCGATACGTGATCAAATGTACCGATTGGTATTTCTGAGATAAGATTTTCCCCAAGATCAAGTGTACGTAATAGAGGCGTGGCTTTTAGTGCATCCGGTACTGCGGTGAGTCGATTACCGTTAAGATGTAAATCCTGGAGTGATGAGGCGTTTCTTAACGAACTTGGATGTAATATCGTCAAACGGTTATTATCCAATGACAGTAAACTTAATACATATAAACCACTCAAAGTTGTTGCATCAATAACGGTCAATTGGTTGTCACTAAGCACCAGTGTATGCAAATTGTACAGTGCTGAGAATGTATTTTCTGGCAAAGTTTCGATAAGATTTTCTTGCAGTCTCAGAATTTGTAGAGAATACAAATCACGGAACACAGTTGATTCCAATCTTGAAATACGGTTTGATGACAAGTCTAGAACGACAAGACGAACGAGACCGCTGAAGGTTGCGGCATTTACCCATTCGGTTGTCAGTTCGTTTTTTGAAAGATCCAAGACCAGCAGCTGGGTCAAATCGTTGAATAAACCAGGTGGCAGGACATTAAGCGAATTATTGCGTAGATAAACTTCTTTGAGATTGCGTGCTTCGGTGAACAATTCGGGAGGCAAACTTGTTAAGCGATTGTTGGACAATTTCAATACCGTTAAACTCGTTAAGCCTTCGAAAGCACGATCGGCCATAAAACCAATCGCGTTGCTGCGTAGATTGAGAGTATGCAGCCTCGTTAACCCCGAGAACGCTGCCGTGGGTAAATTTTCAATGCTGTTATTACTTAAATCTAGTTCACGTAGATTTCCAACGCATCTTCCAGCGACGTTGTTGAAGTGGAAACTAGAGACTTCTCTCAGTCGATTTCTCGTCAAATTCAGTACTTCGAGACTGCTTAGCGAACACAGACTACCCTCGGGCAGACTCCACATGTTATTTTCCCCGAGGTCCAGCCTCTCGAGTTTCGACAGTTCTTCAGTAAACGCCCGTTGTGAAATATCCAGTGCCATCGCTGACCAGTCGGTGTTGTGAGTACGTACTGTAAGATTACGCAGCTCTTTGAGTCCTCTAAATGCATCATCCGACAAATTACCTATTTTACAATATTCAATAACGAGCTCCCTGAGCTCAACCAGTGGCCGAAAGCTTCCAGCACTGAGCGAGCTCTGGTAGAAAAGTGCATCGCTGCACTCAAGTCTCAGTCTGACCGTGTGCTGGGGCTGTATCACACTGAAATTGGTATTCTCCAATTCGCTGTTTATTGTTCTCAACCTGCAAACAAGTGATACGTCATCTTCGCCATCTCCAACTGCTACCCATTTACACTCATCCGGGGCTTTATATCGTAGTGCTTTGCTCAGTGATGCCCCAAGAGATCCAAATATCGTGCCGAGGAGTATTGCAAGAAAGGCAGGGTTCCCCTGCATGTTTGGTCGGTAACCTGCGGCTGTTAATTATTACCAACAGGCACCTATTTGTTTACGTTATCCTATAAAGAAAACCACTGTTCACTATCGACGATGGGACCGATAGACCCATCTATGTTGCAATAATCATCAACATTTGCTATTCATTATACAATATATTATCATTACTAATTCACTATTCACAATTAACACACCATTCTTTAACTGTTATCGTAAACTTAGCTATCACATTACACATGACACTGTATCCAACGATTATCCTATATAAATTTCACATCAAACGGATCCATAGATCCCAGTTAGTTGATTATAAATCCGTAAATCCGTGATTATTAATTCGTTAATCCATTTATTCCTTAATCCCAAGTTCCTTTATCCGCGTAACTAGATTGTCGGCTCAGTATCAAATTAAACGGAGATTATAACGACGCGTATGTGTGAGAAAATATATATGTATACATATGAATATATAATATAAGCTCGAAGAAACGGGCGAGCGTGGATCCAATCAGACCCACGTTACTTCGAGAACTGACTGGTGGTAGATGGCCGGCAAGTGACTCGGGGCCCGCAACAACCATCATCAAACAACTTCCCCGCGCCTCGTTCCATCCACCGAGTCCCTCTCTCCTGCTCGTTACTGCTGTAAGCGGCGTCTTGGCTTGCCTGTCTAACTCCCTCTCCAGGCTTTATATTCACCTGGCCCCGACTGCTGTCTTGAGGCCTATAAAAACAAGACCGGTACACTTTGCTGTTTCTATACACCAGTGGCTCCAGGTTTACCGAGTCTTGTCTCCGCGACTAGAGTTCACTATACTCTTTCCTCACCAGCAATACGATCTTTTTCCAATCATTCATCAGAATCACAAATTCGAAACCACCAATTTACCACCGATTGTCATTCAAAAGACCTCCCAAATCCCATTCTGGCAATGACGGATTTGATAATGACGTCACTGTACTTGCGAATAAGTCTTACGTCTGTGAAAATGGGTTTGGAGCTTCTTCACAATGTAACGGTATTACCGACGGCTTTTCTTCACTATGTGTGTTTAACTCAGTCTCCAAAGTATAGAGTACTATCTCAGACTTGTTTCTTGTCTCTTATTCTCTTCAGTCTTAAACTTATTTCTCATTCTTTGTCTCCGTCTTCATCTCTATATTCGTCTTCGTCTCTACCATCTTCCACTGTAGCTCATTTTATACTCTCTCACCAGTTACTGTCGCGATCGTTCCGGTTATACGTGAGCGCGAACAAAAGATTGATAAAGGGACACCTTACCCAAGTGTCACGTACTGCGCCCATTCATTCCCATTGCAAAGCGACGCTCGTTATTCAGCCTAGAGCTCCTAACTTTTATTCCGTATTTTCAATGCCACTAACCTGCTGCAAAGACTTAACCCACCTTCAGTCAATAAATAAAATTACCCCCTTAGAACAAAGGGAATCTTGTGAAATTAAATCGTCAATTATAATTAAAAGCTCTTGTAAAATAATGTTGTTGATGAATTAGCAATAATTACTAACACATTGAGTGTGAAAACGATTGCCCGTTGCATTATGTGCCGGATCGGGAGAGTAGGCCCGTTAAGTGGTCTCCCATGGCGAAGCCTACCCCCTGTCAAGACGGACCATCTTCTCAGTCCATACCGGTCCATACCCGTAGGGGTTTTCGTTAACCGCTTTCTTATTCTACATAGCGGTCTCTTATTTTTCACTCTCAAAAACAGCCTCGGTAATTATACCTCTGTACATCTATATTGATTACTTCGTGCCTGAATGTGATCAGTTTTGCTCTGGCAACTAGAACCGTGAATAAATTAAACCCGTTACGTTTAGTTTTAAATAATTATTTAAGCGAATGAGCTCTCGAGACTTTTAAAAGCTAGACGTATCATTTAAAATGTCATACGCTCGTTTGCCCCAATCTTTTATACACAAAAGGAGCATACATACTTTATTGTCCTCCTCATTAAACCCATACACGAGTTCTCAACAGTTAAATGTTGACTCTGTTATTGTGCTCATGATTTATAGACTCTCTGAGCCTCGGTTAATTATTAAATTGACCTGCTACAACATACAACTTATTAAATTGTTGACATTTAAATAATTATAGAACTTTTCTTACCCTCTTTTCTATTCCGGTATTTTATTTTTAACTGAGCGTTAACGCATTGAAAATAAGCGACTGGTAAATAATACATAAGTGTACAATTTCACACGTGATCCATCTGTCTTGCATGAAATAAAGTCACGCTTGGTAAAATAATCGCTTTGGGGTGGAAAAAAAATAGCCTGGCATGTCTAGTGTTTTCTTGCCTGTGATACGGTTGACAACATCCAGTGCTCGTTTAGTCGGGAGATGCTGTTTTGCCATGGAAGTATGTCTACTGTGTGCTGTATGTACACTTAAATAAACAGCAGGTAAACGTGTATTAAATCCAGATTGCACGACAGTCAGTCATAATTATGAATCAAGCTTAAGGGTCGCTGTATAACAGACACGCGATAGCGACAGATACCTGGCATGCGTACTGTCTGTACTAATGTAATGTAATGTTGGTAAAAAAATATCTAGCTGCTGTTGATGCTGCTGACAGTCGGGGGGTGGAGGGTAGAGGAGATGAGACCAGATGAGGAAAAAACTCGGGATGAAAGAGTTGAAGGCAGAGAGAGAGAATGAGACAGAGCTGGTTGACGTGGGGAGAAGGGGGAAAGGGGAGAGGGCGCCTAAAGGATGAAATGAGCAACGGTTGGCAATATTGCTGGTACATTCCACCGGCTGCGTCCATCCGGACGTTGTATTTGTTAGCTTTCTGTGTATCTTGTACTTGCATCTCTTTCTTATACTTTTGTTCATGTCCAAGGAGGTCTCGTCGTCTTACTCCCTGGTATTTTACAGTAGAAATGGTTGCGTGATGCCCGGGAGCTCTGCGTGGCTCACGAATTTTCAGCTCGTCCATAATTTCTAGCATAATGTTTTTTTGTTTTAAATATTAATACTTAATAATATAATTATTAATTTAATGTCAATTATTGTTATTATTATTTTTTTTTAAAAGTAAATTTTTAAGACGGAATTTAAAAACGGCATTTAGCGACATTTTAGTCGGGGGACAAAATTCACCGAGCCCAATCAACCATATAAGTTTGGCTCGGTATTCGTGTTACGTCAGCAACGATAACTGCCAGTGGTTGGGACGTGATAGCTACGAAATGGATGCTCTGTTCATGCCGCGGGCGCGCGAGAAAACCCGCTCGACCTTTTTTGCTCCTAGTCTGATGATAAATCAGCCGGCCGGCGCCGGATCAAAAGACCCACCAACCTACCGCTGTATAGACGATAGACCCACTGAGACAACACACTACTGATCCTACTTTTCCTTGTTTATCGTCAGTTTTATTGTTAAATATCGTTATATATTTTCTGATAATATTAAGACCTCTTTTATTTTTTTTTTTAAATTATAGTTAACTGTAACTTTTTTTCGAAGCTATCAGAGTCATATAAATTCCTATTACACTACCAATAAATTCGTTTTATTATTTTTTTTTATGATTAAATAAATAACGTTGGAAAAAAATTAATGAATTTATATTTTTATCTTAAATAATTTTATTTTCGACAGTTAAATTTTATAAAGTTAAATGATTCTTTAGATATTTATCGGACTATCTTGATCGTATTTAAATAAAAAATATCTTCAATCAATCAACGAATAAAAAAATAAATAAATAAATATTTTTTCTCGAGACTTTAAAAATATTTACGACTTGATGTGTATAAGGACTGGGGCACGACGGGATATTTTAACAAGTAACTCATTTTTTTTAGCTTTCAAGTACACGGAGAAATTATTCTTATTTGAAATGCTATGGTGTCATAGTAATGCCGTGCCATGTTGCCCATAGGAAAATCCACAACGATTATATTACAAATTACTGTAGCCATTGGAAATTTTATTATGGTCACAGTAATTTCTGCATATGTTTATTTCGATTTTCGACAGGTGGCCAACATGTTCAGACATCACTATGACACCATAGCATTTCAAACAAGAATAATTTCTCTGTGTATAAAACATATGTTTAAATAATATTAATTTAAATCGTAGATCGAACGTACTAGACGTAAAAAACGTAAATTCAACCTATGAAGACGTAAATAGCCGTAAAAACGTATTTTAAACGTAGTTGACGTACGAAAACATAAATAAGATACGCGTAATCGTAGATACAATCTTTCAAAACTTGCAATTAAAAAAATTAAACTATATCGGAAACATTTAATTGTCAAAAAAAACATGTCTAGCAGTCAGAAGACGAGAAATAGAAATTTTCTCTTTTGGGTCTTACAGACTACCTAGTAGCTAGGAGACCAAAAATAAAAATTCTCAACAGCTGTGGTACATTTTGGGCCTTGTGAGACAGTACTCTACTGATGGCTGATTTCTTATGCTCCATTGGGTCTTCCAGACTACTTAAAAGCTGAGAAACAAGAAATAAAAATTTTCAGCAGCTTTTGAAAATTATTTTGGAGCCTTGCAAGAAATAACTCTAGACTCTATACTCTCTAAACTAACTCACGAGCCATCAGTAGATTTATCTCCTTTAAGGCCCAAAATATTTTTCAAAAGTTGCTAACAATTTTTATTTCTCGTCTTTTGGCTGCTAGGCATGTTTTTTTTTTACAATTAAATGTTTCTAATATAGTTTAATTTTTTAAATTGCAAGTTTTGAAAGTTGTATCTACGATTACGCATATCTTATTTACGTTTTCGTACGTCAACTACGTCTAAAATACGTTTTTACAGCTATTTACGTTTTCAACATCTAGTACGTGCAATCTACGATTTAAATTTCGACTCGGAATATTTTGTCTTTATCTGAAATGTTTCATATATAGCCGCTGGTATGTCAGCCGAAAATTGCAGGCCACCCCCAACCTTCAGAACTACCCCTCAAGTAGTTAGAGTACCTAAATTTTTTCCATTCTCGTTGCGTGAAAAACGTTTCGATTTTCGGGTACATAAAATTTTTCATTTCCAAATTTCCATAGAAATTTTTTTTTTTTTAAATACTGTTTTTTTGCACCGAATTTTTGACGTGACCCATTATGCCCCGATTTTTCCTAAGAAAAATGACTATAAATTATTTCAATTGTTCAAATCAAAGATAATCTTCTTGTTGAAACGAATCGTGATTAGAAACTTGATAAGACACAAAAAAAAAAAAAAGATCTCCCAGATTGGGGAGAAATCGTATGTGAGAAATGTAACACATGTAGGATCAGAGAAATTCCCGAATTCGAGTGTGAAATGAGTAAATTGAGTGGAGCGGTCTAGAGTACAAGTTACCACACTATTTCAACAATGTCTATACATAAAAATAAAAAGGAAATAAATAAGAAGGCAAAGGCAAAGGCAAAGCAAAGAGAAAAAAAAGTAAGACGAAATAAGAAAGAAGATTGATCGAAGTACGTTAAGAGGCAATAATCAGGCGATCTCCATTTCCAGAGACTCTGAGCTGAGTAGAGACCAATCTATCGGGCCAATGACTGAGTGAATTCCGGATTACGCAAGAGTAAGAGAGAGTTATCAATCAAGAGAGATGGTTTACGAGCTAAAAGCGTGCCTCGTCACTCTTTTAACTGTTGTCGTATTTTTATTATTATTTTTTTTTTAGCTCTAGTGCTTATGGGGGATGTGTGCGTGTGCGTGTGTGTGTGGGAGAGAGAGAGAGTGTGGGTTAATATGGATATGTGTGAACCCAAGATAGAACGTAGACAAATAGTAAAAGGATCAGTGACCGCGCGTTATTTTCAATCTAAGCCACCGTGTCGGATCTCATTCCAACCGATCCTTTTCTAAACTATTCTCTGGCTGAGGCCTTACTCTTGTTATCACTGATGCTACTACACTTGGGTTAACATTCAGGCGAGAGAAAGGAATTATTTTTTATTTTTTTGTTATTGTTATTTATTAGTTACCACTTGCAACATTATTTATAACTGTCTTTCTCTTAAAATATCTTTTTTTATATTTTAATTAATTTTTTTTTTATTTTATTAATATCCAGTTAATTAATATGATTAATTACTCATTTTTTATATTGAATATTTAGTTATTAATTAATTGGTAATTTTTATTTAACGGCCAGATTAATAATTAACGCAAAAAAATTTTCACATTTATTTTTGTCGAGTTAAAAATTAAAAAATTTTATTTCAATGGTTTTATTCCGCACTTGTACTGAGGAATTTAAATACTCGATTAAGGGGTTAGGGGTACTCAGGGGTATGAAAAAATGATGATTTTCAATAATTTTTTTTTTGTAGTTAATTACTTTATTTGACAAAAATAAAAACATAGCTTTATTAGAACACGTTTCGATTTGACTTCACGAAAATTTCAAAAAAAAAAATTAATAATTCAAAAAGTTATCGCTGTTTTTGTAGAGCCCGTTCCTCCCGAAGTCCTTTGCGGTGATCATCATAAGTCCTTGGAGATTCATCTAAAATCAATCGGACAAGAAAAATTAGTTTTATTAATAGATAATCTTGTGCCTGATCGAAGCTTTTTTTTTTTTTTTCGAAATTAACAAAATGGCGGCCTCAGGAAATTTTTTTCAAATTTTCGAGAAAAAAACCGACAGTTTATTGTTAAAAAAAAATCGAAATTTTGAAAAAAAAAAAAAATCCTTCGATCAGGCACGAGTTTTTAATGTATTTCAAAAGTACAATAAATTTTATTGAAATCTACCGAGCAGTTTTTAAGTTACAGTGATCACCAGTTCAGAAAACATAGTTTTGAGAAAAACGCATTTAAAGTTTTGCTATGGATTTATGTCGAATTATAAGAATTATTTAATAACTTACACTGAGTCATCTATTCCTGGACCATATAATAGCTCTTCAGCCGACATAGCAGCTTCCAAAATATCGATTTGCTGGTGCCTACGTTGCAATCGACCTTCTCGGGTGTTATCATTAGCGCGCTTATCTGCTACTTTGATACGTGCAGCATCCATTCTTTCTGCATACCGATGAGAATTAGGCCCACAATTAAGTCCTAGTGTATTCATCAAGACTAATAATGAATTTATACCCTCATTAAATATACACATAGCAACGTATGCAGCTATTTGTACGATGGTAAAACTAGTATTTACCGTTTTTGGGCATATTTTCCATACTAGTTGGTTAAAGCTTTCATTATTATTCTGATTGAATCCACCTACACATCTTGAAAGTAAATTTTCATTACTAAGATCTTCGTATATAGGCTTGATAGCTTTTAAAACATCAGAAGGTAAAGGAGAATAATCGTGAGAAAAGGTATCAAGCTCTCCTCTTGCTTCAGCGCGCTGGTAAGAGCACCAAGATTCTTCGCCTTTTGGACACATATCATGATTCGGTTTTTCATCACTCGAGCCGTAGTGATAAAAGGTTGCCATTATAGCAGATTTCATATTTTCAATAGAATCACAATGCCGGCGTATTGCTAAACCATAGTACACAGTTAGTTTGTCTATTAATTTTCCTGTGAGCTTACCTCGACCACCAAGACCTTTTTGTTTACTCTTCAGCGTACGTAATCGACTCCCCATCCGCTTTTGGACATGCCCTATACATTCCTTTTTATTTACAGTTGTATTTTCGTAAGGATCTGATTTTATAATTCCTGAATAGGTCTTGGAGTCACCATCACCAATATAGTTGGCATACTTAACTCCATATTTAGTTTCAGAATACGAAAACATTTCGACCATCGCATCCACCTCCATTTTCCCAGAAGACCCTTGATGATTAGCAGAACACACATCTTCATGCGATTGATACCATTCCTCGAACTCAACAGTATTTGTTTTTTTTTTCCAATACTCACATAGCTTACAATATGCACTTTTAATGTTTATGTCAAGAATCTTTCCAGTAAAATAGCCAATTATAGAAGAAACTCCAAATGACGATGTATATCCCCGTTTTTGCCAGGTTCCATCTCCCGATACAGTTAGATGATTTATATCTTCATTTTCAGTTGTTGGCATTGCTTGCTTTTCTTCATTCACAGCTTTCGTCATGAAGGTTTCTGCGACGGCTTTACTACAATTCAAAATCTGTTTCAGTAAAATTGTATGCGTAGATTTATCTAAAAAAGACGGCATGTCCATCAGGCCGCAAAACTTGCACAATCCTTCGTATCCTATTCCTAGTATTCTCATTACAAAAATGAAACGTCTGTTTATTTCATAAGAATGCCCAACGAAAGAACAGGAAGGAATATATTCATTTCCACAGTTATTACATGCAACTACAATTTTGAATCCCAGCCCACGTGTACTTGCTGTTTGAAACACTACATTTCCATCACATTTTTTACATTTTATAAGAGCAGAAATTGCAGTGAATACCTGAATAAAATTTATTATTCGAAATTCAGTACTGCTGTCTTCAGGTACATCATCTTCAGTGTTTTGTTTTAATTTTTTAGAAGATGTACTCTGAATACTTTCATCACGTTCGGCTGTTTTCGGATTAAAAACATTCTTTCTTTTGACTGAACGCGACTTATTAATTTTTTCAGAACTCCGAAGTTCTCTTGAAACCTTTCTAGAATCACGTCCCATGGTTAATAATTTAATTCACTTGAGAAATAATTTATCACAAAACTATCGACTGATCAGTGCAACGACTACAGGTATACTGGCAACCAAAAATTATTTTTCAGTTCTTGTACTACCTACAAATTGTGAATATATGTAGAAGGATATATATATATATATATATATATATATATATATATATATATATATATATATATATATATATATATATATAATTATAAATACATTAAAATGGGGAGATATTCATGACAATGAAACCCGAAAGGTCGGTTGCTTGCAGCTGTTTCTAGCTACCTGCTCTCGAATGCCACGTAGCACCCGAGCGTCCTTTGGTCATTGTTAAATAACTCGAAAAGAATTTGTCGGATTCACTTCAAATTTTCACACAATATTTTTAAAATATTATACTTTAAGAAAATGCAAAAAAAAAAAAATCGATTTTTTGAAAATTCTGACTACCCCTAACCCCTTAAAACAAATTTTTTTTTACCAGGCAATTTTTCGACCGTTACAAATTTATTTTATCCAAATATTTTTTTAAATAAAATTATAAAAAAATATTTTTTTTAATAATGCAGAAGTGGTTTTGTCTATTTTGGGCTATCAGAAATTTTTTGTCGATTGTTAACTCAAATAAAAAATTTCAGTCTAAATAAAAAAATTATTTTCGAGTCGAGAATTTTAATTGATAAAAAAATTTAATTTCCTCCAAATAATATTCATTAAATTTTTATATTTTTTTTATATGTTGTACATTTTTAACTTTCCGCTAAGAAAATTGCAAATTTTCAAAAATTTGGGAAGTTATTGGTTTCGATCCAATTTTCAAAAATCGAGTTTTCATCAGATGTCGACGTTTTGAGATCCTAGGAAGCTATTCTGACTATTCCCGGATGGACGTCCGTATGTCTGTGTGTGTAAACTTTTTTTGTCCGACGATATCTTTGGAACGAATCAACCGATTTAAACGTACTTGGTGACAATCGACAGGGCTCACCAAAACTTAAGAGAGTGTACCAGGTGATTTTCAAATGAACCGTTTTCACAGGTAAAGACCCAAATTATTAAACAAAATATGTCATTCGATGCGTAAACTTATTATTTATCGAATGAAATGTTTCTCGTTCGGAAATTGCAGTTTATATCTGAGAATGGCTCATTTGAAATTTCCATCTGCTAATGTAAGTGCAACAAGGACAGTTCTGTTCGATCACATGTGTGTGAGAGAGAGAATAGATGGCACATCCTCTTAAAATTGATTAAATTTTGGGGTAGATCGGTCATGTAGTTTACGAGTTATACGAAGAATAAAAATTAAAAATTTTTTTTTGTTTTTGGTTTTTTGCGTACAACTTATAAACCACTTGCCCGATTCGCCTCAAAATGTAATCAGTTTCAAGTCTTGTTGAGCCCTTTCGATTGCCACCAAGAACGTTCAAATCGGTTCATTCCATCCAAAGATATTGCCGGACAAAAATTATAATTTTTCAGTGAAGGTATGTTTTACCGGCCTACCAAATTTTTGAGCTCGAAAAGCTCAAAAATTGACAAGTAATAATGTTTACGAGCTCCCTGAGCTCGAAAACAGCGGGAAGTTTTGGGGCTGGCCCGCAGGGTCAGGCGGTTTTCAGATTTTTTTTTCTAATTTTTATACGTGGAATTTTTTATTTTTCACCGATTTAACACCGGTATTTCAGTACCGCCAAATTACACCGACTAGACCGTTTTTATTTCATTTTAACACCGCTTGGATAAATTCAGCCCATTTTTAACACCGCTCTTTTTACAGTATACTCCTAACTCTTCTATGCCCAAATTAATTTTTCTTTCTGAGTGCATTCCTACCAGAATTTTAGTTAAGAAATTTGAAATTTCCATTTTTAAAAATAGTCACGATATGAACTAAAATAGTGATGCAGTTTGAAAACGTGAGAGTAAGTCTAGTCTCAAGATGTAGCAATACATTGAGTTAGATGAAGAATGAGACCGATTTCCATATCTCGCTCTCACTGGTTATGATGCACTATAAATACATAAATATATATATACATACATACTGTTGAACATACCTATATATTTATCCATACATTTATGTAGATATATAGATATATATATTAAAGTCAAAGAATGTGCTTTCGCCCGTAAAGATTAAAGAATCGGGTCTTGAGTTATATCGCTTATTGTTTTAGACGGAATCACGAATTCGCGGTAACGCAGTCACGATAGGTCTCGTATTTTTTATTATTTTTTATATAATGTCGTGATCAGCTCTTTCACTTCATCACTCTCTCGATTCGGTCTCTCTCTTGTCTGTAAACTTTTATGATGCTCCTTCTCTGGGTTTTATTTTAAATTCCTCATCTTCTTCATTCTTCTTCCTCATTTTAATTCCATCTAACACTTAATACATACTCCGTATGCTCCTCTTTATTCAACGCTCACGGTTGTCTCTTTACTTCGTCAAATCAACGTCCCCATCTCGGTGCCGTACAATATTACTGTGCATAACCAGCAGAAAGTGAAGCTTTTATTCGCCTCTCACGTTCACCTGTTGCAGTTTTATTCACTTGTTTAAGTTACAAAGATGCTTCTCATGAAATTTATTATCATTTTTTATTTTTTTAACTTGATCTTTTGTCACTTTCGTTGGTTTATTATTCATTATACACTCAAGTGTTGACAATTATTTTTATTTTAGTAAATAGAGAAAACCGGGGTATTATCGGATGCACAAGAAATTTTTGAATGCTCAAAAAATTGGTTTTTTATTTTAAATTAACCCTACAGCACCCGCGCTATGAGTTTTTTTCTCACACTTGACTTTAAATATTTTTTTCTAAGTAATTTTAAATGGAATAACCTAGTGGAATTTTTTCTTCATAAAATTTTATGATTTTTAAATTTAAAAATTATTTTGAACGTAAAAAATATTTTTGAAAGATTTATTTTAAAATGCCATGAGACTTTTTCTCATCACGCGAGTAAAGTAAGGCGTAAAAATTAATACGGTTCGGCTCAGTTCGGACAGTTCCGAATCTATTCGGTAATTACCGCCATTTTTTTCAGCCGTTACATCTGTCATTACTTACAAAATTAAAAGATACAAGTACATTATAGAAAATTTGAAAATAAAAACACGCTAAATATTCAAATACATTATAGTTACGTCATTATTAGAAAAGTGCACAATATTTTTGTTTTATTTAACTTAAAATTTACGATACGCCGAAGCGTGAGACTTTTTGTCATTACGCAGGTTATGTTTTACGTTGCTCTAACGCGGGTGCTGAAAAGTTAATTTTATTTATATCAAGATCATTACAAATTTTGAATTGATACCAAGTAGTCAGAATAAAATGGGACATTTGAAAATTTGAAAATTCAAAGAAAACAATTTTTCTACCTTACCTCGGAGAAAATCACTTTTTTTTCAAAATATTAATTGATCACTATAAATTCATTCAGTAGAGAAGAGGGGCAAAATAGGCCTCATGACACAGAATGAGTCCCAAAAAAATTAATAAAAAAATTTAATTACCCGGGTTAAAATATTTGGCCGAAACCGTAAAATTTTATTGAAAGAGGCCGGAAGTTAGCCGAAAAATTTTTATTCTTAATAAATAGGCCGATGTTCGGCTGAGAATTGAATTGGCATTTTTACGGCCATAGTATTTTTTTTTTAATAAATTTATGGGACAGAAAATTATTAAGTTATGGGACTTGAAAATATTTTGAAATTTGGAGAGTAGAAATTTAAGTCAGTGATCTAAGTGATTAAACACGACTACAATTTTACTTATAATGAAAACAAAAATTTGAGTTTCTTAATTTTTTATGGGGGTCTATTCTACCCCCCTTAAAATTTTTTGTAACTATATCATATTGATACCAAATAATTGAAGTCTTAAAAAAAATATAAGCAGTGAGTAAAATTTACATGATTCAAATTTTTTTTAGAGGGCCCATTTTCCCTCGCCTTTCTTTTATAAATAAAATTAAAATATGAAATGTGATTGCAATGAAAAAAAATAATTACACAAAAATTAAAAATGAATCCCGTTCTCAGTCGACTCTAAAGAAGTAAAAATTATCTGGATTTTTTTTTTTTTATTGAATATAATTAAAAAATGAATAAATTAATAAATAATAATAATAATAATAAAGCATTTCATAAAATTAAAACTACCCTTTTATGTTATACAAATTGAATTTAATGATAAAATAATAGCGAAGCAGATTTATCGAGTATAGACCAGCCGAGAGAACACAAAGGATAAAGTTTTAATTAAAAATGATTAAGTTATATTATTGTTATTATGAAAGATAACTTTTATAGATTGTTTTATGAAAATTAAAGCGCTAAAAGGATTTTTGTCGAGTTTTCGATAAAATCTGTATTTAATTATTATCATGTACGAGTACTTGTTAAAGTATTACGAGTCAATGAGTTGAACAAAAAGCCAAAAAGCCCACACATGAGAGGAGACCAGACCAGACCAGAAAGCTCAGAGTGAGCAGAAGAGATTGCGATGTATGTGAGCAAGAAGAGACTAAAGGTTTTAATGGAATAAAGTCTCCATTACAAAGTTGGTATACTCAATTATCCGTATGCCCCGAAGTATATTACATCAGTTATGATATTTTAACTGCGACAGTTACTCTGTAGCTACAGTCCCGTAGCCGCAATATCTACAATTACCCGGCTAACAAGAATGAGAAAAATATTATTGCGGTTTAAAATATAAATTGTATTAGATATTTATTATTTTTTTATGGAAATTATTATGAAGATTCTTATATTTTTGTAATAAATTTTTTTGTTACGTCACTTGGTAATAAAATCTCTTGTTCGTAACTTAAAATTAGATATGGGATTTTTTAAGTTGGGTAAAATGGGCCAAGCGGAGTAAAATGAACAAGAATTCAATAAAAATAAATTCTTTTTTTTGTAATAAAATTTTAATACAAAAATTCGAATTTTCAAATTTCGCGGTTTGAATTCGCGGGCATTAAAATTATTAATTATTTTCCAATTGAAAATTTTTTTTCAAAATTTTATAAATACTTAAAACTGACACCCATGAAAAAAATTTATAGAAAAAATATATATTTTTAACATAAAAAAATACACAAAAAATATATAAATATATGTAAAATATGCATAAAAAATATATTTTTAATAGCTAACTTTTGACCAATTTTCGTATATATTTTATATATTTTAAATGTACTTTAAATATACTTAAAATATATAAAAAATACATGTAGGAAAATATTTAAAAAATACATTAATTATATTTTTTAGTATATTTTATATATGGGTCATTCCATGTCAAATCGACCAATAGTTGAAATCGATCCCTTTCAATTTGGACGAATTTTGGTCAGAAGTTTTCTATTACCATATAATTCAATTCGCCCAAAGGAAAAAAATTTGAAAATTTTTCTTCAAAAGTTTTGCAAAGTACAAAATTTCACGATTTTTCCAGTTTTTCAACTTTATTTCTTAAATATCTCGAAAACTATGAAAATTACAATAATGATCCAAAGCTTGTTTTGAAAGGGATACTCGAAGTTATGAAAAAAAAAAATATTCAAAAAAAAAATTTTGAAAAATGACAAATTTGTCAAATTTTGAATTCTTGAAATTCGTCAAAAATGACGATCGACATTAAATTTTTTGGCTCAATTTTTTTTGTATAACACCTTGTACTTTTTTTAAAAGATCCTGAAATTTTTAGAACTGTATTTTTTGTTTTTGCAAAACTATGAATTTTTGAATTTTATTAAAAAAAAAATTTTTTTTTTCTTCATTTTTTTGTTAAGTAAAGTAAACAATCACGTAATTTTGTAAATTTCAGCAGTAAAAATTTCACTTATCATCATCATGTGAAAAAGATCATTATTGACGGTTATGTTCTTATTTATTTGATATTTATAGATATCAAAAAAAAAAATTTATCTAGTAAAGTTCAAAAATTCATACTTTTTAAAAAAACAAAAAACACAGTTGATAGATATCTAACATATAAGAATATCACGGTCAATAATGGTCTTATTCACATGTAAATTACATATGAAATATATAAAATATATACGAAAATCGGCTAAAAGTTAGCTAGTAAAAATATATTGCTTCTATATATTATATTTATATTTATATATTTTTTATAGTTTAACATATATTTTTTTATAAATTTTTTTCATGTGGGGACTTAATTACATTACAAAAAATTAATTTGACAATTGAGCCAACAATTATATTTTCCAAGCAATTAAATTTTTTTAATAAAAAAAAAAAAAAAAAAAAAAAAAATCCAAGATTTAAATACTTTTATTGCATCTTTAAGCCGTATTAAATTACTCAACAATTATTTAAAATGATAAAATATTAAATTTCACTTATAAATTAATTTCTACCAGAATAAAAATAAAAAAAAAGTTAAATAATAAAATTGAATGTAAGCTCGTGGGTTTAAAATATAACAAGATAATTTGTAAAACGTCATTTGTAGTGATCTACCGCAGATGAGATTAAGGATACTAAGTGGTAGTCATAAACCGCATTGAGTGAAAATTGAGTATAAAATTAAAAGTCAAACGATTAATACTCTAGCGAGTACAGCTGCGTACTTACATCTGTGCTAGTTAATATTAAATATACATATATATCTATATATACAGCATCCGTGTATAAAAGAGTAGTAGTGAGTTGGTTCATTAAACTTTGTGGACACTTGCGTGATATTCCATCACCAAGTCTACGCTCATCTCGTCACTTGATGGATGGATGTATTATATCTACATGCAACCAGAGCAAGAGTGACTAATAATTGCTGCCGAGTACCCAAGTATCCAAGTATTCAAGTACCCAAGTAGCTAACAAACTTGTTTTCATAATATTTTATTTTTTTCGCCTTCTTAGCCTTCAATTTGATGAGATAATTTTAAAAATAGACAATGTAAAATTATTTTAGCTCGTAAAAATAATAATAAAGGGGTTGTGTAAAAAATGGACATTAGCCTAATATGGATGGATGTAAAATAAAAGTGGATATGGAGGACAGTAATAAAGAAAGTGGGATGTCTAGAGTTATCGTAATCGTTAACGAGACCGTCAGTGCGGCTGGAGATACTGAGCCCGAGGTCTTGGTTGCTATTAACCCTGTACTAACAAAGGTATTGCCACCTCAACCGTACACACAGACGACTCGTCCTGGCTTCTTTGGACCGAGTTACCTCTACTCCTCCAGCCAACAAACGAACGTTCGCATGCCCCGAGCTGCCTTATTCATATGCATAACGCTAGCTAACTAAACTTTCACGGTCGACTTGGTTATTATGCATTTCGTACGAAAATATTTTTAATATAAATATCGAGTCTTTTTTATTTTTAGAAAATTTACGAAGTTGAGATATTTTTTTTTTAATTAAGACGAACAATTTTCGTTTCATGAATTATTTGTAGAAGAATTTGTAGGGAAATAGAGATTTATTGGAGGTGGTCGGAAAGTGAATTTTATGAGGCTCGAGATAGGAAATAAATTATTCTTTGATAACAGAATTTTGATCTTTTATGAGAGTGTTTGAATGTTTAATAGATTTAAAAATTTATTTGTGGAGATTTGAATGTTGAGAAGTTATTTAATTTTTATTGTGATTCTGCTAATTACCGCTTATGAAATTGATATTATTTTTAATTAATTGATTTATTGAGTAATTAAAAAATATTCATTGAGATATTTACTATTAACAAGAGTATTGATAATGATAATTAATGTCAGTTAAATAATTAACGATGATTTTTTTGTTACAGGTAAGCTTTGCATTCATGATAATGATTTTGGAGTTACGTAGTGACGTACTTAGTGGGTAAGAAATATTTACTCTGACTTCTGCTGCTTTATAAAATTCACAACTCCGAGGAATTCGAGTATGAAGAAATTATTTATTTTTGATTGACTTCCTCATTGAATTCCCTTAAAAATTACCCAATGACGTGTAATTTGACCAACAACTACTGAGTAATTTAATTATTTAAAGTGTCGCAGTTTAAATTTTAAAGATTTTAAAAATATTTTATTAAATTTAATTACGGAGTGATCATTAGGCGACTGAGCTTATTGGCGATGGTTTCAAAGAAAATTTCATGAGGATCGAGATAAAAGATAAATTATTCCTTAATATTTAAATCCTGAAGTTATAAATTTTTATTTACCGCCATTTTTAATAAACGAATCCGGAAATTTTTAATGGGTCGTTTAAAAAATTTATAATTATCCGGCATTTGAATATTAAGAAATAATATATTTTTTATCGTATTCCTTATTAAATTCCCTTTAAAATGAGGTACTATGAAGGTTACTTTGTGTAGTAAATATTAAGTAATTAATTTGATTACTCGTGGGCAAAAAGTAAGAGATTTAAAGTCTTAAGATTTAATTAAATTTAAATACTCAGTAATTATCGGCAAAAGTGAGCATCACTGTAGATAATTTTAAAGAAAATTCTATAAGTAATAAGATAAAAAATAAACGATTCCTTAATATTAAAACTCACAATCGTTATAAATTTAAATTGTCCACTTTTAATTAGTAAATCCGAAATTAAAAAATGCCCATGTTAAAAATTCATAACTACGCAGACGTTGAATATTAAGGAATATCTTATTTTTTATCGTCTTTCTTATTAAATTTACTTCAAAATAACCTATAATGAAGACTACTTCTCTTCAGTTCCCTTAAATACATCCATATTTGTTTTGAAAATAAAATAATAATCACTAAAATTAACAATACACCTTATTTAATTAATTTGTTTGACTTTTAAAAAGCCTATAAATTAAAAAAAAAAAAATAATTCTGATTACTCAGTATGCGTACCATAAACCAATATTTTTTTATTTGTATAAAGTATTTATTCAATTATCGTTAGCAAAAGCAATTAGACTGCAATCAATGGCCCAACCAAATATCACATTGAACCTAATCCATTTAATTCCTACAATTTTCTCCACCCGTCCACCCCACGGTTTTTTTTTGTATTTTTATTTCGTGCAATCGGTGTCACATACACACACATGGATCACATATACCTGCACGCACATTTACATATCCATAAACAAGTACTGGATTGCAAATGTTAGTGTGTTGGCATGCGTGGGGGCGAAGCTCATTTATTTACAGGGATCAGTATTGAAAGGGTATAATTTACAAATCCCGCGGTCCGCTGAATTTATCGGTACTCCGTTACCCTTTCATTATACTCCTACCCCCTTTCTCTTGGCCTCTTGCTCCCTCCTTTCTTTAAACATGTAGGTATGTATATTATAAGCACACACGAGTTACTTCTTGCTTCGTTTCTTGGTTGCTTACATTTCTACCCTTTTAAAACCCGTCGACTTTGGTATCCCGCCGCGATCATGATAATCATCGAGTTGAACTACTTGATTGAAAATGTGAGAAAAAAGTATTCCAATAATACCTATACATATATGAGGATGTGTATACATATGTATGAATGTATATATATTTATATTTAAAGAACATATGCTTAATTTGTAATTTTCAGGGATAAACTTTTTTAAATTTTGAATTGAAAATGACGTGCTCGGAAAAAAAATTATTTACAGTTAGAAATTTTGCGTATTTGTGTTAAAAAATTTTTTGTGTTGATTTTCAAGACAGGATCTGTTAATTCAACATAAACCGTTTGTGTTATTTTACCTTAACAGATTTTTTATGTTAAATGTTTAGAAAATCTGTACTGTCACTGTTAGAAATTTTGTGTTAAATTCAACACAAATCGTGTGTTGCAAACGGTTTACAAAAACTTTTGTGTTAATTCAACACATTGCGTTTGTGTTGATCTTTAACACAAATTTCATGTTAAATAAAATTGAACACATAAATTCTGTTCTTTTGACAGAACATTTGTGTAAATTTAACACATTTTTCGTGTTAAAATCAACTAATCAACATAAGCACATAATCTAACCAACTCAAGTAGACTGATCTACCCTTAGTAGAACTTATGTCAATTTAGCGAACAATTGAACCAGGTCAAAAAGGTATGAAAATTTTCTAAATTTAATTGTCAAATGTATATATTTAATTGTAAATAAATTATAATCCAAATTTCCCTGCAGACAATGCTGCTACAATGCTTTGCTTGGTTATAGTAATGAAAAATCGCGCGGAAACGTTTAGTCAAACAACACAAATTTTGTGTTAATTTTCGAATAACACAAGAAATGTGTTACATTCTAGATTTTCCAATCGTTTAACATAAATAATCTGTTAAAGTAAAATAACACAAACGGTTTGTGTTGAATTAACAGATTTCTGTGTTAAAAATCAACACAAAAAATTTAACCAAATTATTTTATAACACAAATACACAAAATTTCTAACTATGTAACACATTTTTGTGTTATCCGAAAATTTACACAAATTTTCTGTCAAAATAACAGATTTTGTGTTCAATTATTTAACATAAAATTTGTGTTAAAGATCCGCACAAACGCAATGTTTTGAATTAACACAAAATTTCTAACTGTGTAAGAAAAATCGTGAAAAACAAATTTCCTCCAAAAATAAAATGGTTACAGTCCTAAATACCCTATTTTTAATAACCATCACAATAAAAACTGGTCGAAAATAACCTGATACAATAATAACCTGGTAATAAAAACTTATTGCCACCATTTAATATCAATTTTTTTCATTCATTTATTGATATCAGATTTATATCATATCGTTTGGATATTAATGTATGCAGATATTGTTAACTAGATATTTTAGTATATAGTTTTTATTTTTATGGTTATTTTTGTATCAGGTTATTTTTTTTTGTGATATTTTGAGCGGACACCAGGTAAAATGGGTTAGTCACAAAAAAATAAAGAAAAACTTGTATTTCATGATTTAAAATAAAAAATACCGCGAAATTTTTTTTTTGAAAATAATTTTGTAACATTGAATTTCCAAAATAATAACCAATTCTTTTCAAAAAATTTTTTTTTTATACTTTATTTTATCTTTAATTTACATACATATGTATGTATTCATATAAAAACCACCTTATGCTTACTTTGAACTTTTGTTTCTTGTTACGTATGCATTGAAATTTTTTTATAGAGCGTACTATTTTTTGAAACGACTCTTATCACCCGATCAGATTCCACGATTCATTTCCCATTCAACACATCCGATAAGAATTTAACAGCTTTCATTTTTTATAACTTTTTCGACGACCTGATTGATGAGTTCAATATTCCGGTGATGAAAGTCGTAATCTCTTTTTATTAATCCACTATTCGATTCTATCTAGGTTACGTTAAAAAAAAAAGATCATCAAACATGCGGACATTGTCAAATTTTTTTACTGTTATTTATTTTGTGCCCTAAAAAATAATTTTGATAGCAGATTAATTTTAATTGCTCGTAAGGACGGCACTGCTAGATACTTTCTCTGAAAAGCTACATTATTAGCGAGTTAGTTATGTAGAAGTGTAATGTTATATGACTGTTAGCAGATGGACTCGCGTCCAAAAGTAAAGGCCGTAAAAGAGCCAACGGCTGCCATAAAACCCACAGAGTTATATGCTCTGAGCTCTGACTCATTTAATTTGTTTAAACGAACTTCATGAAAGCTTCTTTCCAACCCAGCCAGTGATTTATTGGCAGTTAAATTTTTTCCAAGTGTTATAAACGGGCTTCTGTTAAAAATTTTATTTGCTTACTCATTTTTTATTTAATTAAATAATGAGAATTTTTTTATTTTCATGCCGTCAAAACATTTTTATTTTTAATTTCACAATAAAGACTTCACTTTTATTATTCCGGCATCTAATCATAAAAATTTAATTTTTTAAAAATGTCAATTTTTTTTTTTATTTTGGTATTTAAAATTTTTAGATATAAAAATTTCGAGCTCATGCCCAATAAAATTTATTAATATAATTAGGGGGCGTCCATTAATTACGTAAGGCGTGTAGATGGGGGAGAGGGTGATCTCGGGAAATATCACGTAATTTTTTTTTTCTGGAAGAAACAGTGTAAAATTGTGAGAAAATATGACTAAATCATACATAAGAATATTTATCGTGTTTTTTTAAAAATAAATCTAATGTAATGAAGCCCAGATTAACTTGTTTACATAAACAATATACATTTTTAAAAATCTCACGTGAAATTGGAGAAGGGAGAGGGGGGTCGAACAACCGCCAAAATTACCTCACGTAATTAATAGATGCCCTCTTAATATTATTAAAATATGCAAATTTTAAATTTAATTGCCAAAAATCAGAAAATTGAATGATTATTTAAAAATTTTTAATTTCATTTGCCACAAATTATTTTTTAATACTAAGTAAAATTAATTCAACTTAAGGTTGTACTGTCGGTTTTGGGAATACTGTTCAAAATTTGTTGAAATTTGAAGTATTAGTAGACAATGATAAGAAAAAGATCAAATTTAATTTTTGAAGAACTACAGAGAACTAGTGAAATTTTGAGTTTCACAGATTAAATATTGAGCCACATGAGAAATCACCGGTTTCATTGAATTTATTTATTTTCTGTAGCTCTTCAAAAATTTAATTGAATTTTTTTCTTATCATTAGACGATAAAAAATCATAATCTGGAAGTTAACAGACGATTAACAACTTTCGGATTTTTTTTTTAACAAATCAATTACAAAAAAGTTAAAACTTAAAAATATGCACTTGTAGAAAATTTCAAAAACTACAGGTGCAATTTTTTTAAATAATTTTTTTTTTTTGTAATTTATCGATTTTAAAAAAATCAAAAATTATTAGACGTCGGCTAACTTCACTATCATAAAAAATCGGGAGTAAATTCCGAATGATTATGGATTTTATTTAAATTCGAATTCACTCTGTCACTTCCGGCAGTTTTTTTTCAGCGGTCATTTGAATTTTATTTCAGTCCGCATTCACTCCGAGTCGGAGTTTTAACATTAAAATAAATTCTCCTTCGGAGTAAATTTCACTCTCAGGGGATTAAATTAATAAAAAATCATCCGATTCGCATTCACTCCGCAAATTTCCGACGTCAAATCAACTTATTATCAAATTTTATCAAATTCTGAATGGTAATTCTAGAACTACCTTGAGAAGTTTTACGATCGCGCTAAAAATTTATAAAATCAAAAATTCAAATTTTCTTTCCGATGGACAATTTTTTTTGGATTACCGCAATCGCAGTCAAAATTTTAAACTTCAAATTTTTTCCCATGAATATTTCATATGAAATTATTAGATATAAAACATAAATTAATTCAAAGACGAAAAATTTAATAAATAATTAACTGAGGGTATGAATACTTTAGTTCCTTATTAACTACTCCGATAGTAATATCGTCTTAATTAAAAACTCGTGATAAAATAATTAATTAATTTAGTTGAATAAAATTTAATTAATTTGAAAATTTAAAATCTAAACTCAGGAATAATTAAAAAAGAAATATCTAAAAATAATGACATTTTAGTAGTAATTATATTAATTTGAATGTAAATAGTGGGAAGGAGTGACGATTAAAAATAATATAATTTATCTTATTCATTTAAAAGTAATCTGATTCAGAAGTGTCGAGTTTGTCCCCCTAGATGAGATGCGTTTTGAGATCTCATCGCTCAGGCTCTTGACTTATTCCTCCTTGTTATTTTTTTATATTTTATTCTCATGCTTCTTTTATTCGCTGATTTTTTATTTTATTTTTTATTCGAACCCTGAAGCTTGTTTTGTCTCGTCAGTGTACAAGTAGACTGTATAAGTAGATGCTACAGTGACAAGATCTCAGATAAAAGTCTGTAGATTTCTAATAGTTTATTTTTCTCATTCGTATTTTTTTATTTTATTTTTTGTTGAGTTTGTTTTTTGTGAGACAATGTTGTCACTTACATTTAGAACGTATCTACTTGGAATTTAAAAACTCAGCTTTATCGTTCATCCAGGTGAAGGTCGCGGTTTTTTTTATTTTAAATGTCGAGCTGAGTCTTTGTTGGGTTTAAGATAAGTTATTTAATGTAAATGTCAATATAGGTGTGAAATTGTTTATTTTATGAGAGAATAAACGAGTGGATTTACCCTCGATAAATTTTATTTTTTTTATTAAAACATTTTTTAATTTGAATTAGAAAACTAGTATTTTATTATTTTACGGAAAATTTCACGGTTCAATTTTTTAAAATACGGAAAAGAACGCAGCTAAAAATTAATTATTAATGACAGTCGTGAATTGAAAAATACTTTCAGAGAAAAAAATTATAATTTTGTATATATATGATTCAAAAAAAATTTTGAATTTTATTTTGCCGCTTTTACCGCCTGAAACGTTAGTGGATTGCGAGAAAAAAATCTTTCCAAAAGATGGGCTCAACTCTAAGAGGTCGATTGTTCAATTTTAATTTCCTATCTAATTAACATTTGAAAATTTTTTTTTTCATTAAAAGTTTAACTACTCCTAAGCTACTGAATATTTCTGAAATTTATGCTTAAGTCTTTAAAGCCGATTCCTGAAGCTTTCCAAAACCCTACACTGAAAAAAAGATTTATTTGAGCCAAAGATATCGTATATTTGGATATGGCCAAATAAATATTTAATTGTGAGAAAGATATAATATATTTGAGTAGTTTAATTGCGTGAAGTAAGTGATTTATTTGTGTTAAAGAAATGATCCAATTGCTACAAATAAATAAGGGCTTCAAACATATGTCTAGTATCGCCGAATTTTAGGTTATTTGTCACAAATTAATATCTTTACCACAAATATATCAATTACTTACCAAAAATAAATTATATATTTCCGTCAAATTATAAAATTGTTTGAATCAACTGTCATATTTTGGTGTACCAAATATATTTATTTGTCATTAAGAAATATTCAAAAACAAGCCGCAAATAAATTGATTTATTTGGGACAAATATTTCTTTTTTTCAGTGTATGACAAGTCATAATTATTATAATATAAACGTCAGTTGAAGTTATCTGAAAAGTATCGATTTTTAATTTCAAAAAGACATTATTAATTTTTTTTTTGCAATGTAATTTAATTAATTGCATACAATACCTATTGATACGCATCTGGACACATGTGAATTAATTCAATTACATTGCAAAAAAAAAAAAATTAATAATGTGTTTGAAATTAAAAAATCGATACTTTTCAAATAACTTCAATTGGCGTTTGCCTCAGTAGAATAGTAATTTTAATTAGAAAAATAACAAATATTGTCAGATATTTTTCTCCGTGAATAATTTTCATTTAAATTTAATGGAATTCATTAATTTAAAATTGATACGAACTTTACGCAATATTTGAAAAATTCATTCGATCTCGATGGAAGTACAATGTCATTAATTAAAAATATATATTCCATGTAATTAATGAAGCCATAGAGTTCAATATGAATTCAATAAATTTTTAATACACATTACGATTTTTTTTTTAACCTTAATTAGTTTTTACAATTTAAAGTTCATTCGTCTCGACATTAAATTAAAATTTTCCAAAGTAATTACCGCTTATGAAATTGATATTATTTTTAATTAATTGATTTATTGAGTAATTGAAAAATATTTATTGAGATATTTACGATTAACGAGAGTATTTTTAAAGATAATTAATATCAGTTAAATAATTAACGATGATTTTTTTGTTACAGGTAAGCTTTGCATTCATGATAATGAGTTTGGAGTTACGTAGTGACGTACTTAGTGGGTAAGAAATATTTACTCTGACATCTGTTGCTTTATAAAATTCACAACTCCGAGGAATTCGAGTATGAAGAAATTATTTATTTTTTATTGACTTCCTCATTGAATTCCCTTAAAAATTACCCAATGACGTGTACTTTGATCAACAACTACTGAGTAATTTAATTATTTAAAGTGTCGCAGTTTAAATTTTAAAGATTTTAAAAATATTTTATTAAATTTAATTACGGAGTGATCATTAGGCGACTGAGCTTATTGGCGATGGTTTCAAAGAAAATTTCATGAGGATCGAGATAAAAGATAAATTATTCCTTAATATTTAAATCCTGAAGTTATAAATTTTTATTTACCGCCATTTTTAATAAACGAATCCGGAAATTTTTAATGGGTCGTTTAAAAAATTTATAATTATCCAGCATTTGAATATTAAGAAATAATATATTTTTTATCGTATTCCTTATTAAATTCCCTTTAAAATGAACTACAACGAAGGTTACTTTGTGTAGTAAATATTAAGTAATTAATTTGATTACTCGTGGGCAAAAAGTAAGAGATTTAAAGTCTTAAGATTTAATTAAATTTAAATACTCAGTAATTATCGGCGAAAGTGAGCATCACTGTAGATAATTTTAAAGAAAATTCTATAAGTAATAAGATAAAAAATAAACGATTCCTTAATATTAAAACCCACAATCATTATAAATTTAAATTGTCCATTTTTAATCAGTCCAGAAATTTTTTAATGGTCATTTCAAAAATTCATAACCGCAGCGACTGAATCCTATGAAACAAAATATTTATTTCTAACCATCTCTCATTAATTTTTTTAAAAAAATGACTTATAACGAAGCTCATTTCCTCCCATAGTTAACGAGCAACAATATTCGGGTTTCCCAACTCCAAATAAAAAAACGTGCTCGTGTCAAACAGCAATTCGTTATCGTGCCTCGGTTTTAAGTACATACATAACGCAAGATAAAATGATGCGTGTAAGACGTAGATCGGTACAGCCATACACTTGCTTGATAATCTCGAGCTAGAAAATTAGTTTGCGTGCATCCGTTGCTCTATTGCTGGTAAATTTTTATAATATCTCTAAACTCCGCACCATACTTTACTTTATACGATCTTCATACTACCCAGCATCCCATCCTTTTATTTTTATTTTATCTCATATGTTTTATTTTTACAAACCCGGCTCTCTACTCATCCATCGTACCGTCAAGTTCCGCGATCCCAGTCCAGAGCTAAAGCAGAATTGCTAAATCACAATATATGTAATTCAGAAGCCCATTACTATTTTTTTCAGTACCTAGTCTTTTTTTATCGTACTTTGTAGGCGGGATTATTAGCAATAATTGAATGTTATAGATTTATTTTTACTTATTTTTTTTTTTCAAACAAAATTTCTAATAACAAAAGTATCGGATTTCAAGCCGTAGAGAAATGATTAATTTTTTGTCACTTAAAAGAAGGGAATAAATTTTTTTGAGTGAGGAAATAAATATGAAGTGATGTATATTTAAAAGAGTGAGACAAGTGCGGTGATTGGAGAGGCAGGTAGGAGCAGGCAGGCCGAAAGTGTGTCCATCAGTCTTTGCTGTAGATTTATTTCCAGATTGTTGGGATTGGCAATATAATTGATTGGACCGGGAACGACACACATGGATAGGATATGAATTAACTGATGACTCGAGACAGCCGTTACACGGGTTAAGAAAGAGCAAGAGGGAGAGAGAGAGTCAGAATGTGTAGTTGGTGTCGATAAAAGTTTATCCTGTTGGGTTATTAACGTCCATCATCATGCTCGAGCACATTTCCTCGCTTCTCACCGTCTCTAATTGTAATCCCTCCGTATCATTTAATCGTTTCAATAATAATCTCAAAGTACCCGTTTTTTAAATATTTTATTTTTAATTTATCTTCTTTCGACACCTATTTAAATAATTATATTTTACTTACCTATCATCTGAATATTATTGTTAATTTTGATTTTATAACTCGCAAAATTATTTTTAATTATGATCATAAAGTTAGCAAACAATTATCAATTTTCGGATTTTTTTTCAACAAATCAATTACAAAAAAACCAAAAAAAAAAAAAAAAATGCACATGCAGAAAATTTTAAAAGCTACAGGTGCAATTTTTTTTTTATAATTTACTGCTTAAAAACGAATCAAAAAATTATAAAACGTCGGCTAACTTCAGTACCATTTTAAAATTACACTGCGAAAACTAGAGTGATTACGGATTTTATTCAAATCCGAATTCAATCCGTCAGTCGGAGTTTTAAAAAAAAATTACTCTGCATATGGAACAAAAAAGGAGTTTGTTTTTTCAACTGAATGATTTGGATTTTACTTAAATTTGAATTCGATCTAATTCAAAGTTTTAATATTAAAATAAACATCTTTTAGGAGTGAATTCCACTCAGAACCGGAGTTTGAATATTAAATTTAACTTTTCTTCGGAGTGAATTTCACACCAAGAGGATTCAATAAATACGACATCTGCTCCGCATTCACTCCGCTAATTTTTGAGTGTAATTATCACTATTCAAATATTTGATTTAAGGTAAAAGCCCCTATACCCGCTCACTTTTCATTGGAGTGAGATTAAATCACTCAATATAAACTAATAAATAAAATGAAAAACCAGATTTTTTTTTTAGTTATTTTTTGAAGTTTCGAGTATTAGAATAAAATTTAAGTTTCAAGAATAATCTTGATAATTAATTATTATTCATTTTTTAAATAAGCTCCTTGAGTGTACCCATAGTCGCTCACTAAAAGTTGTGATGTACCATTACTCGACCAACACATGGCCCTATAGTCGCTCAAAGACAATATCAATTAAACTATGATAAGTTTATTGATTTGGACAAATAATTTATAAATTATACTACTTTATTCTTTCATAATATAAAATTTCATGAATTTTAAAAATGTATTTAATAAGATATAGTTATAACAATTCTTAAAAAATTTGACGTAACCAAAATTTAATCTAACGAATGAACGTTAAAGTAAAAAATGCCCGGCTTTGCGCGATTTTGAAAACAGTCATTTAATTTAAATTTATAATCTATTATAAAATAATTCGATACATCATATTTTAATATATTTAGATTCACAAATAATTATTTATCAATAATAATATTTTTAGTTGTAATTTTTTTTTATAAAAATTATAAAAAAACGCCTTAAACAGTTAAAGTGAGCGACTAATGGTACTGAGCGGGTATAGGGGCTTTTACCTTAAATTTTGAATAATAAATTTTAATTTACATGAAATTTTACATGAAAATTTTTTAAAAATTATTTACAAATAATTCAAATTTTGATTAGAATTTTTAATCGAATATTAACTTTCAAATCAATACAAATAATTCGCACATTCTTATTAATTATTTTCTTGATAATTTATTCCTTCAATCAAAAAAAAAATTTTTTTTCATTATAATTTTTAACTAAAAAAAAATTAAAATTTTACTTACCGATTATTAATTATCTTACTAATTAAAAAAAATAATTTTGATTTTATCTAAACTATAATATTAAAATGAATAATTATTTATATTTTCAATTTCTTTATTCAAAATTATTTTACCTGTGAGAACAAAGTTTTTTATCATAACAATAATAATGCTCACTCATTACAAAAATTAAAAAAAAATTATTAGCGTAATTTTGAAAAATTTTTATAAGATTACTTGTAGTATTTTTTTACATAACCAGTGCATACATATTACAATCAAAATAAAAAATACAGAAGTATATTCGACATTCAAAAATAAAATAAAACTGAGAAAAAAATTGTGGCAACATTAATTGGCAATTAGTAATAAATAACATTAATTAACTAATTAATAACAATTTAATTGGAGCCTATTAAATTACTAATTAAATTTTTCTAATATCTGCGCAGCAAATTTCACACTCATTTAAAAAAAAATAAATATCAAAGTACTGTCGATAATTATTCTTCAATTAACACTCACTCTCTCTTTACAATTTTTATTTTTTGCTAAATTAAAATGTCTGCAAACAGATTTTAAAAACCACAAAAAACTTCTCGACAGACCTCACAAAAAAACTAATATTCCTCATAGTCATCATCATACTCATACTCATTACCACCATCATCATCATCATCATTGTCACTTTCCCCGATTCTTTTTCCCAGTATTTTTTCCAAGCTACAATTTCCATAATTTTCATTGTCTTCTACAACTTCATCATCCTCGTAATTATCTTCTTCAACCTCAGCATCTTGGATCCCCGCATCATCAACAAAACTATTTTCCACTTCCTGGTTATCAACAAATTTATAACCCTCTCCCTCTCCCTCTTCTTCTTCGAAACCCACTACCTCATTCTTAACAGATTTAAAATTATTATTATTTTTACCGCCAAACTTAACGACCTTCTCACCCTTCATTTCCCTGATAACATCATAGTTTAGTTTTTTCGACAGTCTCTTTTCCTTCATCATATTTTCTACAGCCTCCCCCGCAGAATTAGCCGGCTCCTTACTCTTCTTGCTCCTAATTTTCCTCTTCTTAACTGGCCGGCCTTCTTCTTCATCCCTCAGTCTCTGTTCCTCTTTAAGTTTCTGCATCTCCAGATACTCAGCATGAACATTCGTCCACAACTCAGTTTTCTTCACAACATCGGCATCCTTCAAAATATACCCATCCAACTCTTCATCATCCAGCCCATCCAAGTCAATTTCCCCCGACTCATTATTATACTTTTCAAATCTCCCGCCCTCTGTCCTCGTATTCTTGGAGTCGTAAAACGAAGTCGGCAAACCCATCATCGAAATATCCGGTCCCAGTCCTCTGTCTTCATTCTGATCGACAAACTCATCAGCGATTTCCAAAGTGCTTTCTTCGATGAATCGATTGGCCTCGATGTCTTCCACCTGAGCCGATTTGCTCATCAATGATTTAAAAGATCTCTTCTTTGACTGCTGCTCGCTCAAATATTTATCTATTTCTTTCTGCAAATCCGTGAACTCGCCATCGATGTTTCCAAAATCTTCAAAGTCATCTTCGGCTTTCCTGGAGGCTTTGAAAGCCGGTGGGTCTTCTTCTTCCGCTAGATCAATCGACTCAAAATCTTCTAACGTCAAAGCGCTCGAAGGCGTATCGCCGAATTCCAACAGACGTTTGCGTAAAGTTGACTCGTGAATCTTAACGATTTTAATGATATCGCCAACAGTGCGATTGAAATCATGCATACGAGCGGCAATCAGCAAAGCAGCCCCGCAAATTCCCGAAGGTCTTCTCCCAGTATGAATATTATCCCGCTTCATACGCGAAACTAATCTCAGCGCTGTCTTAATTACCGCGGAAGTTTGCGAACCGAATTCAAGTTTATTAGCATAGCGCATAATATATAGACAAGGATCGATAGCTTTTATGGGGTTGGGATTCGGGTCGTCGGCGGTACCATCGATATTTACTGCTCCGTCAACGGCGTTCTCTAGATAGAGAGCCTGGACGAATTTTAAATAAGTTCGTCCCAGCTCGTAGACATCAATCTGTACGACGTCGCTGATGTCAATCAGCAGATGGGGAGTTCTTTCAATCCTACATGCCAAGTAAATACACCCGGCGTAAGTCAAGGTTTGTTTGCGACCACGGGTCAGATTATAACTGAGTACCTGTTTGTAAAAATTGACTGCCAGTTCTGATTGACAGTCGGTTAGCATCAGTTGCTTGCACAGGTGGACTATTTCTTTGCGGGCTCGGTAAATCGTTAATTCTCGCGATGCCTGATTAGTCAAATGTCCAACACGTGCACCAGTTGAATCACTTGATAAAAACTCACCTGTAGCTGCTGCTTGCCCAGATGACGTCTCTTGAAACTGCACCTCGTTTACGATCATCTGGGCTTCGGTTACGACTCCACATTCTACGCATACTGAATCTCCACGTGATGGATCTGTGTCGATGTTTGTTGACCCACAGTTGAGACATTTTACTGACATTTTTTATTTTAGTTTATGGTTATTAATTTTTACACGGGAAATGCTTTTTTATTTTTAAATATTTTTTTTATGTTTATAGTTAATTAGCTCACTTATTTATTTATACACTGAATTATTTATTTATTGTTTGATATATCACATATATTTTTGTAAATAAACTACCGGTTGAAATTCACGTGCTGATGATGACGGAACGTAAACATGTTGTTCCTATGGGAGCGGCCATTTGTAAATTACTGGCGCGCATGCGCGAGTTTTAAATTAAATACTAGACTATTTTTAAAAACCAGCGAACGGGCAAAATGATGAAGTTAAGAGACAACTAGTAATTTCCGGATTTTTTTTTGAAAATTAATTAAAAGAAAAAAATGCACATGTAGAAAATTTAAAAAACTGTAAGTGCAATTATTTTAAATATTTTTTTTGGTAATTTATCGGTTTAAAAAAAATTCAACTATAAGACGTCGGCTAAATTTAATGATAGTGAATTATTCTGAAGTTAGTCGACGTCTAATAATTTTTTATTTTTTTAAAAACTAAATTAAAAAAAAAAATGTGCCTATAGATTTTTTAATTTTCTACAAGTGCATTTTTGATTTTTTTTTTTTTTTTTTGTAATTGATTTGATGAAATTAAAATTAAAAAATTTTTAATTGTCTGGTAACTTCGGGATCATTGATACTGAAGTCAGCCGACGTCTAATAATTTTTGAATTTTTTTTTTAGAATAAATTATGAAAAAAAAAATATTTGAAAAAATTGCACCTGTAGTTTTTTAAATTTTCTACAAGTGCATATTTTTATTTTTTATTTTTTTGTAATCGATTTGTTAAAAAAAAAATTCAAAAATTTTTAATTGTCTGCTAACTTCAGGGTCATACAGACACGACATTCAAATTTTAATTAATATTTTTTACACTTAAAATCTTTTTGATTTTTAAATAATTTTTTTTTATTCATGTTTAATCAGTACACTAATTAAATAATACACTCATTATTTATTTATTGTTCAATATATCACATATATTTTAAACAAACGACCGGATAAAATTATAAACATATGGTTTCTATGGAAGCGGCCATTTGTAAATTACTAGTGCGCATGCGCAAATTTTAAACTTAAATACTCGTACTATTTATTTTAAAAACTCAGCTTCATACTTTTTCTGAATATTTATCATAAATTATTGATATAAAATGAAAAAAAAATTGAGTAATTTATCGCTGACAAAATGAATTCAAATTTAATGCTCGGTGTTGAATAAAAAAGTTTTAATTAATAAATGACAAGTGATAATAAATTAATAATGAACAATAAATAGCTACTAATTAATAATAAATGACGTCATAATAGGAAGTGAATATTAAATAGTAAATGATTAAGTATCAATATTAAATAACAAGATTTTTATTTTATTTTTAGATTTTAATTTAATCATCGACCTCATGTCAGATGGTTGCGTTTTTTTTTTACTGATTATGACTTCAAATATTACAAATAAAAAAAAAACTTTATCATACTAAACTTGAGTTTTAAAAATTCATTAATGTCCGTAATAAAACATTTCTAAGATCGACTGAATGTTTCTTATTTAAAAAAAAAAAATTATAATTTTTTTTTAAATATTCAATTGATTTTTATCAGGCATCGATTTAAAATTAATTTTTTCAACCCGGAAATCTGAAATTCAAAATTTCTTTTTTTTAATTTCTATTTGAATTTTTTTTACGTCACTGAAATCTCATGTTATCAAACTGAACTTGTAATCAATAGACTTCAGTCATATTTTTTGACAGCCATACTTTGATTTTTATTTAAAAAAAAATATAACAATAACGAGCAACCTGCAGTCACTACATGCCCAAATATCACTATTAAATTTATAAAATACGCAGAAAAAAAGGATTTCTTGCCGCAAAAAATTTTAATTTGCACCAAGAAATTTTATGCATTATCAATTAAATACAAAAATTTTCTTGGGGCGAGAAAAGATTTTTTTGGTCAAGAAATAATTCCTTGCACCAAGTAATTTTTTCTAGTTTTAAATAAATTTTTGTTTTCAATTCACAATGCAAAAAATTTCTTGGGGTAAGTAAAAATTTTCTTTAGGCGAGTAAAGATTTTTTGTGTCAATGAATCCTTTTTTTTTCTTTGTACACGTTTTTGGCTTTGAGAAGCTTCCTAAAACCAAAAGGGAGTAGAAAAATCTGTCATTTTGGAATAAGTAACGCGATATAAATAATATAGCTATATATTCAGTGGCATTCAGTCATATTTAGTGACAGAATAATTAAAGTATTAATTTATTTAAAGAAAATAAATACGATATTATTTTTCCCGCGTATTTTAAATGTGATTCGAATGATAGATAAATCTATTTACCTCAATACTTGGCAATGAAAAAAGTTTAAAATATAAAAAGGCACAAATTCAAGTCAAGACCTATCTAATGATACCAATTTAAATAACATTAACTAATTCTATCATATAGATATGGCGGGATCAAAATTTTACTTATTGTTTTAATAATGTAGATTAATAAGAGAATAAATTCCCGTCAGCTTCAACATTTAATTTAAAAGTAAAATTATGAGTAACGATTATTAAAATATATTGTCATTTAAATTCAACTTTTAATCTCATGTTTTATGATTGCAATTTTTTTTTAATTATCGCGGTCTTATTGCCCATAATCAATTTATATGATTTAATAAAAATAAAATTTAAATATTTAAAAAAATAAAAATTATCTTCTATAAATTAAATTATTTTGAAAAATTTATGGATGAACTCAAAGAAAAATAAATCAGAAAAGATGCAAAAGGTAATAACAAACATGTATATATGTATATATATATGTATGTACATATATATGGATAGTATCATATGGCGCGCGTGGATTTGTTCGGGAAGCGAAGATGGCTCAACTCAGTTCAAGCTCAGGGTCTCGGTTTTCCTCAACTCTTCCTCTTGTTTTTCTTCTCCTTGTTGTTCATCTTCTTCTCGGTCTTAACTTCTCTCGTGCACAACTAAACCGCAGCTCGTTAAAAAGTTGCCTGACCGGTTGCCCGCTGCTCAGCGCTGACTCTCTGTGGTCTACGACCCGACACCGAACACACTCGCTCGCGTCTCATGAGTGTGCACAGACCAACATCATCCATGCTATGCCATACCACCGAACCCGAGTTACCAGAGTCAAACTATCTCCAGTCTCCAGTCTCCAGTCTCGTCCCAATCCTCAGTCTTCGGTCTTCGGTCTTTGGTAACTCTGGTCTACAGCATCCAGTGAGCCATACACCCGTACATCCGTACAGCCGCTAAAGAGCCACACACTCGCACACAGAGGACTTGAGAACCTCGATCCCAGTCTCTTCTTGCTCTTCTCTCAGTACTTGTTCTCTCATCTTGCCAACTCCTCGCTGATACTCACCAGCATATTCGACTTTTGGGCCTCAATTGAAATACGGTCGTGCCACACACGCATGAACAGCATCCAACTTGTCTCTTTTTATTTTTATCCTCTTCTCTACCCTCTTCTTCCCTCTATAAAAATTATTATCATTATTTTTATTTTCATTTCATCCTTTGTCTCTAAAATTTTTTATTTATAAATTCAATAAAAAAAAAAAAAAAAAAACATTCTCACGGTTTAAATTCTGCAATGGTATCAGAGCAAAATATAAAACCGCGTGTTAGTTATGCTCTCATGTATCCGATTATTCTACGAAAGGTTCATGGCTTGTTTTCTCGGTTGATACGGAGTAAAGAGAGTCAGCAGGTTTGATACCAGTGCAAGTGAGAAGAGTATCGAATGTAGAATATATATAGAGAGTTGGATAGAGAGTAGAGAGGATATCAGGTCGCTGAGTCGAGCAGAGGGCCCTGTAAGATCCGAGCCACGTGTGTTAGCTCCAAGGGTTCGCGTGCCGCGGCCACTCATTTTTTCTAACCAGGACTATACTTGTTACGAGATCCAATCTATGATTCACTGGCCAGAAAATTGTTTGTTTCTTCGCTCTTTTAATTATTATAAAAAAAAAAAATATATATATATATATGTATATATAAGAGCTAACGGTTTGAAAGAAAGTTAAAAAGTCGTACGGGAGAAAATAAGTAAAAAATTAGCGGGTCGTAAAGAACAATTACACGAGCCCTAAATCTACGTGGGGATTTTTTCATCATGAGAAACTTTAATTCTCACGCGAAAGAGAACTGGACATATAATCCTGGTAAGTTGGATGTTGGATGAGATGGACAGCGGGAGGAAGAAGGAGAGGAGGAAAAAGGAAAAATTCAGCACACGTGCAGTAGCATGTACGCATTTCGTCCGTGTATGTGACAGACCGCTTTATTGCTGGACTGGGCTGTGTTGTGTTGTGTGTTCAGGGCTCAGTGTGCTCAGGATCTGTGGTTGTGATGGCAAGACTCGCAGGCCTTGTATCAACTTGACCCATGTCTCGACCCTGTCCCACCGCGGCTACGCAAAAATGATAAATGCAATCTATGAAACGATCTATGCTCCTTCAACCAACCACGTTACCTCTACCTCTGGTTATACCGAGAGTTTGCTCCCATCGTGCACTTGATTTCAGAGAAAGCCATTATTATTATTATTGTTATTATTATTATCATTATTATTATTACTATTATTAAGTGCTGGAAAATTAACAACGAAATTTTATTTTTAGATCTTTGAAGATTTAATTATAATTGTCCTGGCTTTAGATTAAGATTAGAGGGAGGGGGGAATACGATAAATTAAATTAAAATTTAAACAGCTGCATCTTTGGTTACAATGTAAAAAAAGCGGTGTTAAAATGAAGTAACACCGATGTGGGTGGTGTAATTTGGTGTTAAATCGGTGTAAAAAAAATTCCACATTTAATGAATATTATCTGGAGGAAATTTAAATTTTGCTACAAAAAGAGCGGTGTTAAAAATGGACTCATTTTAACTCCACCTAGTGTTAAAATGAAATTATACTGGTGTAGAAGGCGTAATTCGGCGGTGTTAAAATACCGGTGTAAATGCGGGGTAAACTGCGTCCGCTCAGAGTATTAGCTTTAGGAAACTTATAAAACGCAAAAAATATTTTGACACACACACACGCACACACATATGCACACATTCCCAAAGTAAAATATTTTAACACCGGAAAATTTTTTTTAACACCGGTAAAGAATATTTACACCGGTGGCGGCGTTATTTTCACACCGCTTTCGGGGTTAAAATTTAACACCGCAAATTTTAACACCTACACCGCTTGGACTTACCCCATTTTTTTAACAGTGTATAATTGTCGTATTAAAAAGAAAAATTATATAATTTAAAGCTTCAAGTGCGTACTTTATAATTAATTTAATTATTTTCGCGATAAAAATTTTTGGAAGCTATAAATCAAAGGACAGAAAAAAATCGTTAATTTTTTTTTGACTGTTAAAAAAAAACCACTACTAAATTTGGTAAATATTTGAAAGCTGGTAGTTCGTTTAAAAAAACAGGAGCTTTGTTCTAATTTTTTTTTTCAAGTCATGATAATTTTTATAGTCTTCATTTTCATACAAAATTCAAAATTTAAGTTAAGACAGAAAAATTAAAGCTAAAAATAATAATTTAGACGAAAAAATTTTTACTTCAATGTAAATTGAGTATCGAAAATAAATTCAATTTATCCCAATTTTTTTTGTCATTTTAGTCAGAAAACTTTTTATCCGTTTTATCTCACAGGTTTAAAAAGTACATATTTCAAGCTTTAAAATGAATTTTATTGGTTGTCTGTACAGCTATTTTTCACTGAGATATCACGAGTTTAATTTTTCCAAGTGCCATCATCTCTAAATTTACTGACAAATGAATAAAAAAAAAAAAGTCTTTATTAAAATTTTCCTGTTAAAGTCATTGTCTACACAAAATAATATGTTAGAGTCCCGTTATTAATCTACGAACATAAAATCTACAAGATGCACCAACAGGTAGCTTAGAGATCTTGTCTCCGATCGCCTTAACAATTTTAAAAAATAAAATCCCACATATTTGATAACCAGCATGTGACCCTTAGGAAAGCCATTGCACGGCTCGGCTTATTCCCGTCTTCCTGCATCCTAATTTCTCGGAATGTTGGATCTGGGGTCGGTAGCTCAGTAGTTACCATGTAACTTTATTTTATAGCCCGTATTTTTATTTAAAAACAAACTTTCCTTCACTCTCATTGTTTTTCACTTTATATTCCGATCGCTTAAAGAGATATATCCAAATGCTTACAGCTGCCTTTTTTTACGTCTGCTCTATCACGCCAGATCTCACACTCACACACTCTCCAGTCTGCTATTCCACCTTCTACATACGATAATGACACGACTAGATGCATCGCTGAGTGCTTTCCAATATTCATCTCCATTCTCTCCTTGAAGCTCCATATCTCTTATTTTAACAGCCAACCAGCTCTATAGAGCTCAGAACCGAGCTCTCGTATCACACTCTCAGCTAAATTTTATTTTACATCACTTTTGATCCTATTCCAGATATCCAGATATCCTATCACTTTAAGAACTTTACAGATAAGTAACCAGATTTACCGATTTAAAACTGAAAGCTTTTAAATACGATTATTTTTCTCCATAAGAGCATCCAAATTTAAAAGATAATTAGTTGCATTTAATTTTGTTTTTGTTAAAATAACAAGGCCACCAGCCAAAAAGTCTTCATGTCCTTGTTGGAAGTATGTAAAAAAAGTCAAAAGAGAATTAACAAAAAAAAAAAAGGTAATAAGAAAGTTTGGCTATAGGACTTTCTGAATGACTCGCAAGAAAACCCCACAAATTTAAGTTGATCTTAACTCTTGAGAGTTCCTTGAACCTGGTTGCTACGACTGATGGTTGTGGTGTAACAAAAAAGCTGATGGAGCAAGCGCGTCTTGATACTCGAAGCTCAGACCTTACATTTACACACACAGACACATATGGAGACTGTTAGATGTAGATGCTCTTATAAATACAAAAAGCAGTATGAGTTAATGGGAATTAATCGACTCAAAGTTAATAACTTGTGCGGTTGTAAATTCCTGACAGAAATTTAGATTTCCATTTTGTCCGTAGAAGGACTTAGTAGGCAGGATCAACGTGTGTCGGATATAGAAGGATAAGCCATCGAAGCCAAGCCAAACGAATTCCCCCGAGTGGAGTTTACCCGTACCGGCAGTATATAGAAGCGGCAGGCATCGGTGTGTACAGTGGAGATGACGTCGATAGCAATGCCCAGCCGGTTCCGCAACGAATTGGTAACAGAAACTGGATTACCGGAATGGATAAAAAAAAGACGAAACGGAAACGTGACCATTAGTGAGAGGGAGACAAAAAGTTGGGTGGTTGCCAAGGTAACTTACCAGTTTCTTTTCATCTTTGTTCTCGTCTTTATTCTCCGTCTCGTCACTGGACTCTAAGGCGAGTCCATCCAGAAGCTGGCATTCTGATCCAGACTGGGTTGGTGTTAAGATCCCAAGATTGATGGCAGACATGATGGGTGAATCGAGGGTGTACCGTCCTATTAATCCGCGATGCACTGACCCTAGTTCTACAAACCGGGATGAAGAAACGGGCAGGACTAAAAACGTGCTGAGAACCCGGAATGACGGAGTTTACGTGAGAGCCGGAAGAATGAGTTGTTAGATAGGAGATTCCGCGTTTCTTTAGATGAAAATAAAAATAAAAAAACCAGGGATTCTATGTCCAGTTAAAGGATACTTCTGTTTGATCTAGTACTTCTCTAATATTAATTTAAATGCCTTTCTGAGGGCTTCCTATCAGCGTTCCCACACTAAAATTTAATTACACTTTAAATCAACGTCACCTTACAGCTGAAAACTCAGTATCAATTCATCTTACCAACGCACAAAGTCATTATTTCAATAAAAGTCAGCGAACAAATTTTTAAAAAATTACTTCTACGAAAATCTCCATACCGGGATTCGAACCCGGCTCGTTCAGTTAAAAATACGGTGTAGTTAAATTAATGTCATCAAAGTTATTTTCATTCCAAGAATCTAGTGTCAAGTATTTGTTTTTAGTCTTTAAGATCCGTCTTAAACTTTCAACGAGCCTCAAGTTTTATAACTTTTGTTTTATCATTCATTGGAGCTCAACTGGAAACGCACGTAATTAACATACGACACGTTTGGGTCGCAAACGTGAACACGTTTTGCGGTGTGTTGCGAGACGTGATTTAGGCGCCTCTTGTATACATTTTATCTGTAGTCATATATATACATATATACATATACACATATATATACGTGTGTATGATAGTTGTGTAGGGTGGCAGAAGAGAGACAAGTTTAAATCGAGACACATATATCCTACAACTACACAACACTCGTTGAACAGAACGAGAGAGTTTGAGCAGATGTGACGAGCTGAAATACCGCGACATCATCTTGTACGGGAGTGCCAACCCCGTCAACACGCGCCACACCGAGAGGAATATGTTCGCGTTATTCCTCTCCGCCTCTTGTTTCACAGACGCCGAGATATGTTGTTGAGCCCATTGCAAGCCGAGTTTCCACGCATTCAAACTGTTTGGATTAATTCCTTGTGATTCGTAGTCTACATGTATGTATGTATGTATGAATGTATGTATGGATCCTATATTTATGTGGCTTGCTTTTTCAACACACATCTGACAGCGTATTATCCGGTCCCAAAACTGCTGCGTCTGCATCGCCCTCGTAGCTCGTACTCACTTTTTGTTTTACTTTATACCTTTTTTATGATACTCGAAACATGGCAGTTTTGTCTCCTCAGTATGTTTGAGTTAGTCATACGTTTAAAAATCAAAACCAATTTATATATACACGTTTAGGGTTTCCTAATTAAAAAAGCCTCCAAAGGACATTAAAAATATAAAAGATTAAATTCCGTGGTGTTTTTACAACATTTTGATGACCTTGTTTGTTCACAAGCAACTCCGGCTTAATTGGAAAAAGAATGCTTTGTGCAGGCACAGGAAATCATTATTTCATTAGCGATAATAATAATAATAATAATAAACATGTTGACAATAGCAATGCTTAGAATATTAAAGCAAACATTACATGGGTCAAATAAGGCTTTAAAATTCCCGTCACTTAAGTTTCAGTCTCCGGTCACGTGACAACCGATTGCTTTCAGCGTTTCTTGATGCATCCCTTTGTGTCGGTGGTCGACTACAACAACGTGTCCTTCCGTTTTGCTTCTCCGTACCGAGTGGTCTGATGCATGTCCCATTGTTTGCCCGATTATGACATCGTACCAGGTCATGTTATGCTAACAATATAACGACTGTCTTTGACAACGCTGCGTGACTGCATACATCCATTCGTATCCTACATCCACGTATGCCTCGAAATGCTCACTCACCGACTGTATATTTCGGTCACAAAGCAGAATTCGGTTTCTTCGGGCGAAATCTAGGTCAGATCGTTACAATTCCGCACGGCGAATCGACAGTTTCGGTCCAATCAGATAAATCATAATTAACTCATCAGTGAACGCAAATAATTGCTTAATTAACCTTTATATTGCTAATTAAAATTAACGTTGTTTAAATATTTTTCGGGCTCCAACAAATTCTGGTGTGTAAACCAGCCTCGCTGTAGCTCTTCTCGATCCAGGGCTCCTGGACCAGGGGACTTTCTGTGCCCGTTCGGTTCTCGGTGTTTTCAGTGACAAGCAATAAAAAGCGTTTTAGCGCCATGTTCTCGCCTGTCCAGGGAACAAAGTTGATGCTGGTCTTCCTCAATACCGAACCTCCAAGGGACAAGTTCCTTAATTGCTGAAAAATACCTTTTTTCTCTGGCAATGGATTTTTTGCTTCTTATTTTAAATGTTAACTCTTTTTGGGTCTTTCCCTACAACAGATGAGAAGTCCTACTTGAATAAACTGGTGGGACGAATGAATCCCGTGTATTTTAATGCCGATCCCCGTATGCCACCGGGCCCACTCTTCTCTTCTCTACCTTCTCAGGTGAATAATGGATTCGGAACTTGTTTTATAAACTCATTACCGTGGCGACTGGAATGGTAGTTGGTTGTAAGAGATCGTACATTTCAGATCTCAAATGTATATCTTCTCTGTCTTCTCCATTTTGGCTACAGACTTGCTGGACATTGTGGCTGACGTTAAAAACAGACTGTCCAATACGCACAGGGTTCACGTGTATGTCTGTACGCGTGTGTGTATAAATATGTGTAAGTGCGTGTGTGCGTACGCTGAAAGATCCAAAAGCTGAGATTCTCTTGATGATTGTATCTCTCTGGCCTCTTCTTCAGCTCCTTCGTGGCCAAAAAGTTCATTTGGAATGCAGCTAAATTTATTGCCACGAGGATGTCTTAAATATCATTACACATACTTATCAGTTATCGGAGCGAATCTATCGCCGCCGACGGGTATCGGCACCAGAATTTAAGATATACTCAAAAAAACAAATCCCACTCACAAAATTTTTGTACCAGATTAAGTTTTACGGTATGGATCACTTTATTTTTAAGACCCATCTCATGTCGTCAGTGGTACAGTTGATGTAGGTCGTTTTTAATGTATACTCGTTAGTTTTTTATGATTGATCGATTGACTTTAATAATCTTAATTTATGTCATATTAATAATATATGTTCTTTAAAATTTTTTTTTTGAATACAGAGAAAATTCAAAGAGAAAGTCAACTGTCGGATAAAAAATTTTAAATACTTCATCGAAAAATGATTTATTATCTAACAATAAATAAAATTCAAGTTTTAAATGAGGGTAAGATGGGCTGCCTAAAAAAAAAGTCTCATTTGCAAAATCCAAAAAAAGTAAATAAAAAAATAATTTTGAATTTTTCTCAAAAATTTCACTCAAATTTCTAAAAAAAATTTGGTTTTTAATTTAAAAATTTTTTTGTTAAAATTTTGAGTTTGTCTATTTTACCCCGCGTTTTTTTAAAATCCTAATTTATTTCTTATTCAATAAAAAAAAAGTAATTTAAATTAAAAAAAAAAAAAAAATATATTTTATGAATAAATAAAATTAAAAATACATCAGCGCGTAATTTAAAGTTAGGATTAAAATCTCCTTGTATATTAAACAAATTAACTATATATGTATATTGATAAATATAAACAGCAATATATATAAAATATGTAAAATACAGCAGCCGTCCAGCCACGCAGATTATATCCCACTGATTGCGATTATTTATCCGGCTTGCCGCGAGATTCAATTAATTCGTTCATCAGTCAACTAGGATATTTAATGCCGCGTAAACAGGATACTTGTCTCTCTTCGTCACCAGTCTCCGGTCCAACCCGTGAATTATCCGCCAGCTAATCTGGCTGTCGTGGGCATCAGGATTAATATGTAAGATTGATTTTTAAATTACAACTTTTTTTACCCCAGACAATAAATAAAAAAATATATTTTACTCTACAAGTAAACGGTTTGCAGACAAGTTGATTGAGCTTGTCACGATTCGGCTGCCTGTTGTACACCTTAAATATTTTATTCCTCCGTTAAATCTCCGTCTACGTACCACGAGATTTCTCATTCGCATTCAATTTAAAAAAAAAACAGATACCGAAAAAATTGACCCAGTAAAGTATCGAATAGTAAATGCGGTCCTTCTTTTTTCTTATATATTTTTAAATGGTTTCTTTACATAAGAAAAGTATAACTTAAGTTCCTAGCAAAGCTAGTGCATGTAGAGAATAAAAAAAAGTTTTGGCAATTCAAGCCGATGACAAGCAGGTGCAGTAACTCCCTGGCTTAACTTTTATATATAGGGTGTAAAGTTTTGTACAAAGAGTACTTATTGCGAGAGAAAAGACACCTTTATTTAAATATATAGAGCATAGAAGAAGAGTTAATATTAACGATGAGGGATAAAAAGGAGTAGAGTTGAGAGTTTTCGCCAGTTTAAAGACTAAGATTCAGATACAGGATCTACTCATGCAGTTAAGTCTTGAAGAATAATATTATGCTGGCTGTAATAATTTAATCCGATTAACGCCGAATAATTCGACTGATGTCTCGCTATAGTTCTACTTATTTTATTTTTTGCTACTGATCTTTATCGCTGTTAGATTATACTTTAATATTAATATGAAGATGAAGATGGAGATCGAGATGGAGAATTGAAATGGAGATGGAGGGAAAGGATGGATTAATTTCGAGCTGTTGATATGTCGGATACGTTACGGATTTGGATTTATTTTAATTATTTAAATGGATTTTTTCACGGTTATTTTCACGGTTTTATTATGATGTCAATTGGTATGAGCACTTTTTTATTAATTTTATTTGACGGACAATTCAAAAGTATTCGGGCGAAATTTTAATTCTCGGGAACTTCAGTTCAAATAAGCGTACGGTGATGGAAATAAAATTTTTTTCATGAACGTGTGGATTTTCAAATTTTTTTGATCATTCTGGCGCCTTTTTTTTTGTATTGAGTGAACAAATAATTGATAATTTTTTAAATTTCAGTTTTGGAATAGAAATTTTGAAAAATTTTTTTTGGTGGATGGGTTATGAAAAATTTGAAAGTCGGTATCCGCACAAAAAAATATGTAAATAACATATATGTCCCATATATATTTTTTCGTGTGAGTAATTTAAATTTTGAAATAGAATTTGAATTTTCCGAATTTTTTTTCAAGACATTTTTGATAAAATTTTATCCATCTCATTTTGAAATTCTATGGAACAGAAAGAAGTCAATGTAAAAAATAAAGAAAAAAAACTTTGATATCAAAATATTAATTTTGAACAAAAATTTTTTTCATAAACGTGTGGATTTTCAAATGATTTTGCTCATGTTGGCGCCAAATTTTTTTTTGTATTGAGTTAACAAATAAATGATAATTTTTGAAATTTCAGTTTTGGAATAGAAATTTCGAAAAATTTTTTTTCGGTGGATAGATTGAGAAATTTGAAAGTTGGTAATTTCGGCTTTGAAATAAAATGTGAATTTTGAGAATTTCTTTTTTTCAATAATATTTTGGATAACATTACGTCCGTCTGATTTTGAAATTTTATAAAACGGAAAGAAGTCAACGTAAGAAATAAAGAAAAAAAACTTTGGTATAAAAATATTAATTTTCATCAATTAGTATTCCAAAAAAACTTTTTTTCGAATACTAATTGATAAAAAAATTAAAAACTCCATACATTACGTTTGAAATAATTTTTTTTTATTTTTTCTTGTAAGCCTTTTTTTTATCATGACAAAAAATTGAAATTTTATACCACAGCAGAATTAAAAAAAAAGTTAACCAGCTTCAAAGTTATTTACAAGAAAGTACATAAATTAGCATAAATAATTAACATCTAAATAGATGAATAAAAAAACTAATAACAATTATTATAAATTAAGAGAATCAATTAAACCGATATAATAATAATTAAAAAAATGTCTATATGATTTAAAATGAAGCGGCTTCGATAGCCGATAGTTGATCGTAGAAAATTCTCAGGCGATCCTTCATTCGCGTTCATGCCGGGCGTTCCCTCGGATGCCACCGTGACTGCACCAGTCAGCTCTTCTGCTGGAAGTTGAGATAAAACGATTAAAAAACATCTACTGCAAGTAAAGACACGTCCGGGGTATATATTCTTCTTCTACTACTACTACTTATATATATTTTCAGCACGGCCAAACTAATTGCTTCAAGAGTAAATAAGCTGCCTGTAGGTAATAACGAGACGAGGTCGGTAATAAGGCCACTTTCGTTGATTATCATTTTTTACTTTTTTTTTTTATTTTTATCCGTAACTTTAAACATTTTTTTAGTTTTTTTTTTTTTGTTTTGTCAAAGAGTAAAGACCAGTAGATGAGAGATGCCGGCCTTGAGATAACTTTTAAATTTTCTCATGTGTATAAATATTATCGCTCTTCATTATCAACTTTTAATTCATCGTGATTATAGACGAAATAATATTTTAAATTGAAAAAAAATTTTTAATATCGTGTCATTATTATAATCATCTTCAATATTAATAAATTAATCCCCTTATTATTTTTTTATTGTGACCTAGAGACATACTTTTTTGTCAATTAAAAAATTAGACCGGTAGTAATTAGAAAAAATTTAACGTAGTGTCTATTTTACCCGTTTTTCATATATAAGTATACTTATATATGTATATATGTTTAAAAAAAAAATAAGTAAAAGATTATAAAAATTTTCAAGTGCGCTACAGAAAAATGCTTAGAAAAATTTTCCTTAAGAATTTTTTTTTCATTTCTATTCAAAATTACTCAGCCATTATTTTATGTTTACGGCAGTCATTAAATTTTTTAAATGACTTATTTTTATTACCCGAGGCACTAAAATAATTCATATGAAATAAATTATTACGGAAAAAAAATTACGTCTTAAAAAATTCCAATTTTTGTTAGCAAAATCTTTTAGTTATTTAATGTTGCGTCCAACAAAAATATGAATATTACGACAATTATTAATTTCCGTCAGTTTTAATTTTCAAACTCTTGAAAAATAGTATGAGAAGTTTAATGAAGTAGATATTGTCTACAGTATAAATTTTTTTAAGGCAACCCGGAAGTTTTTCTTATTATCAGTTTACGAGCAAAATAGGGCAGGAAACTTCCCGTAAAAAAAAGTTTTTAATTTTAACTGAAGTCTTTAAATTCTCATAAAATATAAAATAATAATTCTAAAGTAATGAAATTTTTTTTTTTTGTCAGTATGTGAGTCTTCCATTTTATTTAACGAGGGTCTATAGTAATTTTTGTCCAAGTATTTCTCAAACAAAACCTCTAAACGCAAAATTCAGACCCCTCTTCATATAAAAAAAAAGCCATTTGGCATCCGAAATGGAAGTAGATTTCTATATATATATATATATATATATATATATATATATATATATATATATATAATTTAATAATCACCCATCAAAAATTTTCAAAGATATGAACAATGGCATTATCACCATAACACATGAGTCAATTATGTGACTTTGAACCCTTATTAAAAGTGGAACAATTTTCGTAAAACAAAAAATAAAAAAAGGGAAAGATAGCTTTTTCTATCGGCTATCAAGTTCTCTTTACATAATAAGGATAGATATACCCGTTAAAAAGTTATTTACGAAAAAAGCCGAAAAAGTAGGATTTTTCGTTATTTTTTGAATTTCAAATGTCCATCGTTTCTAAACTAGTTGACCGATTATGCTCATCTTCGAACTTAACCGTGATAATCCTTAATAGAATAAGTGTGCCAAGTTTCATTAAGATCCGTTAAAAATTGTGACGCTATCGTCGCAACAAGGCGCGTTATATTACATACATATATAAACTTTTGAACCAATGGTATTTTTGGAACCTACTCGATGAGTTATGATAGATTATGGCAAAATTCTTTGAAAATTCCACCATGAGGACAAATGCAAAATATAGATTTCTATGAAATCTACTAAAAAAGTACTTCAGTATTTCGGACTTGATTTAAAAAAAAAAAACTAAAATTATATACTATAGTATATTTGCTTTAGAATCAATTTTTTATATGATCATTGTGAGTGTTAAATAAGTGTGTACATAGAAGAGGTTAAAAAAGATTGAGAGTAACGAATAAAAAAAAAAAACCAAAGAAAGAACTAAAGAATCTTTCAGCATCTTCTGGCCATCTTCGTTCTTCTTCCAATCTTCTCTTCAGTTTCATCCTCATCCTCATCCTCAGCCTTAGTTTCAACCTCACCCCAACCCAGCATCTGAGTCTTTCAAACCATTTAATCATAATCTAATAACTGGCTGACACAAAAAACTAACTCGATAAATGCACGTAGTTTGTGTGCGTGCGTGCGTGTGCGTACGTGCGTGCCTTAGTCCACTCTCACTCTCGACTCGTTCTCTCTTCATCAATTTCCTCACTCTCTTGCGCGTTTTCTTTATCGCGGCAGTACTACATACACTTACGTATTAACTATAAGCAGTTTCGCAGATGATGTACTGATGCACATCCACCACCACCGCCTATTTCTCTTACACATATTTTAAATAAAATACCACTTACTCTCCTTTTATTAGTAACTACTACCCAGTTACTAGTAGCTCAGGCTGTCTTGATATGTATTTATATGATTCACTGTATCCTATCTTATATAAAAATTATATTTTCAAAGATTGCTATCAATTCTCAAGTATCTCAGGCGTAACTGATCATTTAAACTCTAATCATCTTTAATAAATTTTATTTTTCATAAGTTTTTTTTTCATCTTTCAACAAATAATTATTTTAAATTCGTACCACTTCGATGTGGAAACTTTTCCTCGATAAATTTTCAATTTTAATCGCAGAAAAAAACAGGATATCGAGTAATTATACGTAGATTGTACTGCACACAATGATATTGAGGATATTCGAACAAACGGAACTGACGTAATTTCGAATCGTCCACACAGATTGTGGAAAAAAAAATTCATTGATGCCGTTCAGTGTTTGTATGAGTGCATGTGTGTGAAGTGGATATCTTGTGAAAGACTGAATGAATCGACCTGATTCTTCTTTTATTAGCTTCAGATTTTTGTAGAACGGAATCCTATAGAATACCGCAACTGTCATTTTTTACGTTAATTCGTAATATAATGCTACGGTATTTTATTGATACCGCGTTCAAAGACTTAAAAATTGTGAAATCATAAAGTGGAAACGGTCCAAAACTGCCAATTTTACTTTTTACAATGACTACGTCAGCAATATTTCCCTCAGAGATACTCATACTTTCAAAAAACAATCCTCCGACACGATTTCATGAAGTATACATTTTTTTTGTATCTATTCTATTAATTTCGCATTCAGAGAATCTGGAATAGTGTAACTGTAAGTAGAGATGGCCATGTTGCCAATTTTGTTTCTGGCAACAACCACGTGAACGAAATTTTTTTCAGTGATTTCCAGATATCTGACATTACTTTAGGACTTTTTAATGCTTTCTCAAAACAAATAAGTGAAAAATACTCTAATCAGTAAATTTAATCACTGCAGAAATAGTCCCAAGTATTTCACTGATTGAATCCATGGCATACTCGGAACCATTTTTGCAGTGGGATCGCTTATTACTGCTCTCTAAAAACGAATTAATGAAAATCACTATTTTGCAGTAAAAAATCATTGAATTGCATACCACTTATTGAATTAGAGACATACTTTTTGCTAGTAAATAGTGAATAGTCACCATTTTTACTGTTTCAAATGTCAGAAAATGATTCAATAAAGTATGCAATTTTTCTGCTTCTTTTTTCTTATTTTTACATTCAGAATCTCCGAAATAAAGTAATTGACAAAAAGTAACATTTGAAGTACCAATTTCGCAATTTACTACCACCGCCTGAGCGAAATTTCTTCGGCAAACTTCGGACTCGCAAGACATCATTTTTTGCACATTTTTGTAAGTGCACGGAAAAAAAAATTGTTGTTCTTCCAACCACAATATTGTAGGGGTGTGCGAATACTCGAAACTTCGAATTATTCGAGGTGAATCGAATCGAACAATTCGACTCGAGATTCGCCTCGAAGATTCGAAATGTTCGAACTTTTATAAATCTCACGTTCATTGAATTTATGATCATATGGACTATTTTCAGGTACAAATATAATAACATAATAGTTTTTCAATTTAATAAAACCATAAATACTAAATTTCTTAGGTGCAATAATATTAATTACCGAAGACTCGGAAAAATTTCGAACTATTCGATATTCGACTCGAATATCGAATCGAATCTAACTATTCGATTCGAACAAGATTCGCACACCCCTACAATATTCTCTTTTAAAAAGTTGATGACTGGATGCCGTATCGTTTTACGTCACTTCTGTGACTATTTTATTCGGTTGTCGATGGGTGGACTGAGATAGTGGCGGGATTTTTGAAAGAATGAAGGCGAGCATGTTGTGTCTAGTTGTAGTAAAACATTGTAGTAGCGGGTACTCCAATATCTGGTAAAAGATACTACATAAATAGAACTGATAATTAAATATTGTAGTAAACATTGATGATTGTAGTTGGCGTTACTATATGTGTGGTTGAGGTTATTGAAAGTTGAAGTTGGCATTTTTTTACTCCAACTTGTAGTAACCTCAACTACAACTACTGTTGTACTACAATTTTTTTTCTGTTTGTCTAACTTTATATATAGAGATTCAAAATATTTTCAAAGTGAAGTTCTTTACAATGTACCGAATAAAAAATTCAATATTGAAGCATGTTAAAATAAAATTCAAATTCATTCGTTGCTTTACTTTTCATTTATAAAAATTTCGCCAAAGTTTAAAATTTCGAATTTCACTCAGCTGAAAATTCTTGCACCAGTTTTCCCACACGGCAACATATGTATACATATACTAATATTTTTCAAAGAAGTCGTTGAATTTTATTTTTGTTATGCTCTTGTTAACATCCACTCTCTTCTTATTTTTCTTCTGCACTTTTAAAAGTATCTATATAGTATATACATGAACATATACATCTCTTCACAGAAGCAACATGAAGTGAAGGTATACTGGTATATAGGTATCTCCAGATACTTCTCCAACACACTGGTCATATTCAGTATACGGTCAATGTCAGGGTCGCGGTCTCGGTATGTCGACAACGTCCATTTCTTTTTATATATACAGTACACAACTGGCACGCTGCCTTGCATATTGATGATCATTTGATTTATGTTCGAACCAGCGAAAAGGTCGTTGTTTCTGCCTTTATTCTCCCGCCTCATCGCCTGACTCAAAAACCCCTGCAGTGCCAAAAATAATTCCCCATCTTCAATAATAACAATATATATTATTATTATTAAAATTAATCACATGTGAAAAATTCCCCCCAACCCCACTTTACCCCATAGTCAATCAAAATTTCTTTCAAAAAATTAATAGACAATTTAATTATTTATTTATTTATTTAAATAAATATTAAAATTCATATTTTAATAGAGTCCTCAATATATAAATATTAATATCTCTGCAGAAAATATTATCATATATACTTGTTCATATATTTCTTGCACTATATTTTATATATAACGTCTACGTGAAATGTTTATACCTTCTCCACTCGGCAACTCGGTTTAACAAGCTCTCTGTCGTCGATATCTATTTTTGGTACGACTCTCTTGGACTCCTCTACAGAATAAAATTTAAAAGAGTAAAAATAAAGATAAAGTTGAATCAGGACCATACTAATAAAAAAATAAAAAAAAAAATTAAATTAAAACCAGAAGAAGCAGAAGTGGTAGAATTCAAAGATGACTAATGAAAATTAAAGCTATAGAGACATCAAATTAAAAAACTATTACGAGGTATTTAATCGTTTATTTTTATCTTCATCGATAACTTTGTCACCCATTTGAATTTTTTTATTTTTTTTAAATATTAAGTGTAATGGATAATGAACTAATGGAATAACGCGGGAGTTTGACTATTAAATTCGGCTATTATATTGAAAAAGTTTGCTGTGAACTCTAACGAACTCGGAATTGAGAGATACGAGGGCCGTAAAAATGAAAATAAATCAAAAATAATAATAATAATGATAAAAAAGGTATAAAAGTGATGACCGTTATCCGTGAAATTTCGTGGCCCTTTCCGGAGAATTTACTCGGCCTACGGCAACTGGGAATAAAAGATAAAAAAAAATTATGTGCATTACAGATCATCATCCACGTGAATGTTTCTTGTTTCGCTCGCGAGCCTTGAGGTTAAAGGAGTCACCGTGCAAGCTTTGGTCTTCAAAAGAGGCCAGAGTTTATGATTTTAAATTTTAATAAATCAATAAAAAATTTCTGCACCAAAAAATCACTTGGAAAGTTTAAAAAAATGTCTTATATTTAATTGCTATCGAATTTTGACGATTGTGAAGTTTTGAAGTTTGGAAAATCAAAAAGTATATGCAGCAATTTTGACTCGGGACCTTTGCACTGTAAAAAATTGGTAGTGAATCCGGATTTTTCACTTGGAATTCCGGAGTTTTTAAAAAAATTACTCTGCATACGGAGTAAATAGAGAGTTTGTTTTTTACCTGAGTGATCTGGATTTTATTTGAATCTGCATTCACTCCCCGCATGAAAATATCATATATGGTAAACAAAATATACGTTACAGATATAAATATATATGTGACAATACATGAAATCTTATATAGAACTATATATAGATTTTAGCCGATTTTATTATATTTCTATATATGTTTTCTCTTATATTATTTCATATATTTCCGTATAACTTCAATATATTATTTATATATTTGAAAACTTAGAATTTTAATATATTCAAAAATAAATGTTATTTATATATGGAGACAAATAAGAATACATATATAATTCATCATTATATGGCACGATATATGTACCATGTATTTAACTTTATAAATTTTTGTATATTTTTAGATATATAGAACCATATAAGTCTCCCCATATATGTAAGAATAAATAAAATCTATTCGTTTCTGTCTTTCTCTCTCTGTTATAAGATTCAAAGATTGTGTTCAGAATATATATATATATATATGTGTGCTAGCTTACAAATTTACATATATAATTATCAATATATGTAATACATATATGTGCTAACTTATAAGTTTACATATATGATTAGAAATATATATCATACATGTATTAACTTATAAACTTACGTTTATAATTAATTATATTAAAACTTTCTATATTATATATAAGAAAATATATATCGTTTTTGGCCACTTATATAGTCCCATATTGATTATATATTTTTCCATATATATTTATCATATATGGTATTTTCATGCGGGTCCAATTTTGAATTTTAATATTAAAATGAACACTTTATAGAAGTAAATTTTACTCCGAGAGGTTTAAATAAATATACAATCATCCTGTACGCATTCACTCCGCTAATTTTATACAGTACATATATGTACAGTACATATTTACAGTAATTAAAACTCTTGAGCTCAAGCAACAAAATATTTAACCAAAACCGGCGAGTGATCTGAGGTGTGCAAAAGTTAAGTAGAAGTCCCCGAGGGCATCACGACGGAATCCTGATAGATATCAGATGTACGACGTCAACATTACCGTTATAACTTTATACGATCTGTATATTATAAGTGAGAGTTTAAATGTGTATTCTCTCCATGTACCGGCAGATCATTTTAAAATTGCAAATTGATGAATTGTTTACTATTAATCATTTGTAACGGTCATGTATTGACGTTACTCAAATAATACAATCGATTATCTAGAGCGTATCCACCTTTAGGACGCCGTCGTTTGGCGGCTCTGCTGTCTACTGTCCTTTTGTAAATTTTAAACATATAAGGGTCGCTCACAAAATTTGGCCTTTTTTTCTCACCTTTCAAAAAGTTAATAGTGAAAAAAAAAAATTCTTACCCAATTTGAGTTCAAAAACTGAAGAATGAAATTCGCTCATAAATTTTTAAAAATAAAAAAATCATTCACTTTTTTTTTCAAATTATTTTCCTACGGCAAATTTTGAAATTTTACTGCATGGGAAATAAATGATTTGGAAATTTCATCTCATAATATAAATTTTTGGAAGTCGCTCAAAAATTTTGGAATTTCTCAAGCATTCGAAATTCTTATTTTGAGGTAAAATTTTCCAAAAATCATTTCTTTTTTATGGAGTAACATTTCCGTATGAAAATATCATATATGATCAATATATATGGAAAAATATATATAACCAATATGGGACCATATAAGTGGCCAAAAACTATGTATATTTTCTTATATATAATATAGTAAGTTTTAATATAATTAATTATATACGTAAGTTTATAAGTTAATACATGTACTATATATATTTATAATCATATATGTAAACTTATAAGTTAGCACATATATGTATTACATATATTGATAATTATATATGTAAATTTGTAAAGCAGCACATATATATATATATATTCTGAACACAAAGTTTGAATCTTATAACAGAGAGAGGAAGACAGAGAAGAATAGATTTTATTTATTCTTACATATATGGGGAGACTTATATGCTTCTATATATCGAAAAATATACAAAAATTTATAAAGTTAAATACATGGTACATATATCGTGCCATATAATGATGAATTATATATGTATTCTTATTTGTCTCCATATATAAATAACATTTATTTTTGAATATATTAAAATTATAAGTTTTCAAATATATAAATAATATATTGAAGTTATACGGAAATATATGAAATCATATAAGAGAAAACATATATAGAAATATAATAAAATCGGCCAAAATCTATATATAGTTCTATGTAAGATTTCATGTATTGTCACATATATATTTATATCTGTAACATATATTTTTTAACATATATTTACCATATATGATATTTTCATGCGAGTTTTCTTTAGAAAAACAAAATTTTGTCATCATTTCAAACGACTTTTTGATAAAAAAAAAAATATTGCCTATACAATAGAAATTCTTCGTATCTGTCCACTCTATTTAAGCGTAAAAAAAAGTTTTTAAATACGGAATGTAATAATGGTGAAATAATTAAAAATAATTTCAATGACTAGCTTTATATTTTATAGTGATCGCAGCAGACTAGACTAGATATTTTGTATAGGACATCTTGAGGTCTTTGATGCTCCATTCTCAGTTAGTCTTTCTGTATAGCCTAGAGGCTTACACTGTTACTGAAGACGGTAAGACCGCAGTTAGGAGTAAAAGAGAAAGATTAAAAGAAAATAAACTGTATAGTTGTGGGGATGAGAGAGATAAGAGTAAACTAAGGGTACAGAGCAAGAAGGATAGAGGAAATAAAGGATAGAGATAGTTGTATTAGCCGTTGTAACAGACCGCGAGTACCACATTCACATACAAGAGAATATCCAGTGTACTCTGTACTATATACTTGCGGACTAAGACCATTCACTTTGTCGAGTCGAGTCGAGTCGAGTATTATATAGAGGATACTCATATCTACGCGACGTAAATCTTTATACTCTCATATAACGAGGTGTCGTAAAACATGATCCCATTATGAGAATTATTATTATTCTTTTTTTTTCAACTATTATAATATGTTTGAATCCATTTCAGACTGAGTTATATTACAAATAAGTCTCTTTGATATTTATAAATTTGTAAATTGCTTTTTTATTATTTAATTACTTTTTTTCGAAGATGAATTTCGATTTTTTACTTCTACTATCGATATCTCTGAAGATTGTCCTGTAAAGTAGATCATTTGAAGGCTCACATTGTAGCCAGAGATCTAATCTTTGAACTAGAATCATGATCTATTTTTCATTTCAATTAATTTTACGAGTAAATAATTTTTATGGATGAAAGAAATGGTCACAATCAAGTTTTGGATTTGAGGAGCCGTAACTTGAAAAATAATGAATTTAGGAAAATTTTCAATCAATAAAAAATTGTAGGAAATTAAATTTCCTAAAGAAAATCATTTTTAAATAGTTAGTTATCTTGATTTGCCACAGAGATAGATGAGTTTTTAAATTGTGCACACCCTGGTGTGCATTTAAAAGTTGTCGACTTCATAATTCGATATATTGAGAACGAGTATTGAAAAATAGATCACTGATGACTGAATTGTAGTCAAAAGTTCTATTCTGGAAACTAAATTAAAAATCATTTTTTTTTTATTCATTGAAAAAGTATAAATTTAAAAAATCTTGATCACAATTCAGTTTACCATTAAAAGGGCTGTAACTTGAAAAATAATGGATTTAGGAAAATTTTTAACCAATAAAAAATTGTAGGAAATTAAATTTTCTAAAAAAAATAGTTACGAGGTTTTTAGTTATCTTGATTCGCCACAGAGATAGATGAGTTTTAAAATTGGACACACCCTGGTGTGCATTTAAAAGTTGTCGACTTCATAATTCGATATATTGAGAACGAGTAATGAAAAATAGATTATTGAGGACTGAATTGTTGTCAAAAGTCTTAAAATTACAAATATTTTTTTTTATTAATTGAAAAGGTATAAATTTAAATAATCTTGATCACAAATTAGTTTATGATTAAAAGAACTTTAACTTAAAAAATAATGGATTTAAGAAAATTTTTAATCAATAAAAAGTTGTAGGAAATTAAATTTTCTAAAGGATATAATTACGAGGTTTTTAGTTATTTTGCTTTGCTGCGGAGATATGTGAGTTTTAAAATTGAGCACACCATGGTGTGCATTAAAAATAATCAGTTTCAAAATCCGATATCTCGAGACTGAGTAATCCAAAATGAATCAGCAGGGGGTTAAATCTTAACCAAAATTTTAATTCTTAAAATAAAACAAATAATTCATCATCTTTATCAATTAACCAGCTATGAATTTTAAAAATTCAAAACCACTGTAACTTTTACTGACAGAATAAATAAATAATTTTAAGAATTCCCTGTAATAAAAGAAAAAATCAGAGACCATTGAAACTGTTTATATATTCAAATAAAAAAAAAGAGATTTTTGTTTAAATATAAAATATTCAAAATGTCATTGTTGGAACATAATTAAAGCAGTTTAATTTCCAAGCAGGATGACTTGAAAAAAGGGAATTAAATAAATATTAAAAAGTAAAAGGAAAGAAAAACAAAGTCAAATGTCGAGTTATAAAGTTTTAAAGTTGTGTGCTACCTGGAGCAAGAAACAGCAGCAGTACAGAAAAAGAGTATGGGAAAAATAAACATGTTTGTAGAAGAATAACAGACACACTACACACGAGGCGCATGGGAACGCGTGCACGTTTTTCAGGTGCTACACATAACCATCCATAACATTAGTCTGCACGAGTGAATTTACCCGTTGTTATATGTTATACGTGTATAATAGGGTCGACAATCATAATCATAGTCAACAAGAATGTTGATCTCCATATATATATATATATACAAATATGTATGTATATTCATACTTATAACTTGTGAATCACGTACAGGTGTTTCCAATATTATACATTACGCAATAATTTATTATTATATATTTGTAACTACGAGTATAAAGATAAACATTTTATCTATTTAAAGTTTTTTTAAATTCAACAACTAACGGTATATTGTTTCCAATAAATTCACGGATATAAATTAGTTTACACATATGCACTATAATGTTTATCTTTATTGTAAATATAAATAATTATATAGATTATATTAATCTTGACTAATTGCTTTACATAAATATTTTTATTTTAAGTATAAATAGAATTGTTTTTTTTTTTTTTAAGAAAATGGAGCAAGTGAATGGTATGAAAAATAGTGACTGAACTATTAAATGTCACTTGGGTTCAAATTATCGTATCGAGAAACAAAAAAAAATTTTTTTATTATTTGTCAGAAATAGACTTGAAAAATTTTTTTTGATTCAGTTTTTCAAAAAAAATGTAGACATCTTGAAGGTCGTATTTGAAGCTTTAAAATAAATTTATTTTAATTACTCCACTTAATTACGACACTGATCTCAAATTTTTGACCAGCTCATTACCTCTAATTAAATTCTACTTATTTCTTTACCAAGATATAAGAAATATATATTAGGGTGGTCGTTAAAAATTAGATTTTCTCAGACGCCCCATAAAAAGCTTCTTTTTAGTGAAAAAATACGTGGGGAATTTGGTTTTTTTTTTTTCAAGTAAAAAGAACACATGCCTTAGGACGATTAAAGTTCATTTTTCGATATAATCGTGTTTTTCTTTAAAAATCTCATGAAATATGCAGATTAAAGGAAAAAATCATAGGAATAATTTTGTAGGAAATTAAATTCTTGACAAAAAAGGTCATGTTCATTTTTTTTATAAAATGCGTATTTATGAAGATATTTTTAAAAAACTTTTTTAGATCTTCTCAATTGAGCATTTTCAGGATTACAAATTTTGAAAATAACATTTTTCTAAGTATATAGAAACTATAACAAGCATTAATAATTGATATGTTACGTGTTACAAAGTTGTCTATATTTAAGGAAAAACGTTATTTTTGACATTCGTTATCCTTAAAATGCTCAATTCATTAGATCTAAAAAAAGTTTTTTTTAAAATATCTCCATAAATACACATTTTATAAAAAAAATTAAAATGACCTTTTTTGTCAGAAATTTGATTTCCTACAAAATTGTTCCTGTGATTTTTTCCTTTAATCTGCATATTACATGAGATATTTAAAAAAAACCGCGATTGTATCGAAAAATAAACTTTTTCGTCCTAAGGCACGTGTTCTTTTTACTTAAAACGAAAAAATCAAATTCCCCACGTATTTTTTCACTAAAAAAAAGCTTTTTATCGGGCGCCTGAGAAAATTTAATTTTTAACGACCGCCTTAACACTCATACATATGTGATAAGACAATTTAATAATAATTTCATTAACAAATAAATTTTCCGAGTAAATTTGATGTTATAATAAAATAGAACTGAGAAAAAATAATAGTGGTTTAGTCCGGGAATCAAACCCACATAAGTATTTACCTATAGAGGTGTACAAACACCTGTAACCGACCTACTATCGTTATTTTTTCGTACATATACACATAATAAATTCACAGTATCACTGGAAATACAATAATATAGAAAATGCTTATCTACCTAAATAATTACTTGAAGCAGGAATAATTAATTAATAGATAACGTCGATATCAAAATGAACACATCGAATAGATTGAAGCTTAAATATTGAATTACGGAATTCAAAGAAGATTAGAGAGAGCTAAGCCGATCGCAATACAAAACCAATATTTCTCAAACATACATAACACCGATAACTACATACGCAACCTACAATACAGAATACACTAGCCGTAGTCAGGAAACATCGTGGTTACGTCTCACATGTGCCAGAGTCCTAATATGGGCTGAGTCCGCATTACTTGATCCCTTAGTATATAGCGGATATACCGGCAGCACACCACTACTACTATGCACTCAAGTCACCATACATGCGTACTAACTATCTTCTCATTATACTCTTTCTAATGCATTTTTAACTCCTCTCTCTCTCTCTCTCTTTCAGCCTTAATCTCTCAGTCTCTTTTAAATACACACTTACATACCAAACTAATATTTTACCTTCTTAGTCTTTACTTGCATTGCACTATAGTTGTTACACACCTATTAATTTCTATCTCATTCTTTTAAGCACCCTCTTATAATTTATACCTTTTTTTTATTTTTTTCCTTGTTTTCTTTATTATATGACCATATATATATAGATGGATATTTAAAACTGAAAATGTTTATATGGTTATATTAATGCTACCTGTTTTCTATCCTCAATGACCTCTACAACCAGACAAGTTTTCTTTACCTCATTTTTTATATTTATATATATAGATCTTATGATTTATGAGGTATATATAATACATATACTAATAAATTTTTTTTGTTGACATAAAATCTATTTTTTACAAAAATAAAAAAAAACGGTAGAAAATTCATAAGTACACAGCTCAATCGTTCATTTTATTTTAATTATATAACATTAATTTATTTTTTTTTATTATGAATTTTTATTTAACTTTTAAACTATTAATTTGATTTTTTTATTTCTTATTTTTAGTTTGTTGTTTTTTTTAAATATCCCGCCTTTTTGTCTTAGATGTCGCTCTTTTTTTCCATCCTCCGGTTACGCTAGTGCTGTTGCTCGTAGTTGATGGAAAAAAATAGTAAAAATAGAAATGTCCCTGCAGAAATTTAAATAAACGAATGGCGAAAATTACTATGGCCACAGTAAAATTTACAATGATTATACACGCGGATAATTTTTGAGTATAAATTACTTATAAAGTTTGGTTACTGTAAGGATATGTAGCCAGTAACTAAATTTTTACTATGTTGATAGTAGAAATTGTACTTCATTTACATGCTATCAAGTAGTACATTTTACAATGTTCATGGGAAAAATTTACCAATTTACTACATGTCCTCAGTGTCAAACTTTTTTGGTAATTTTTACTAAAAATTTCTCTGCGTAATCACAACCTACTGTTACCATTGTAAATTTAACTATGGTCATGGCAATTTTTGAATGTGTTTATTTCAACTTCTGTTAGATGGCCAACAGGGTCCGACTCTATTCCGTGACACCAAAGAGGTGAATTCGATTTGGTTTAAAAATTGAAAATTGAATTTGAATTTGAATTCGACTAAGTTCGCTGAATATGGGATTGACTGAGGCCTAATAATACATATACTTAAAAAAAAAAAGGATTCCAAAGCATTCCACAAGAATCATTTTTCCGTTCATTTTCTCCACTTCATTGACTTTTTTCCCCGATTGAAAAACCTAATTTGAAATAATTCAAACACGATCCGAAACAATTCAAAGTTGGCAAAAATGAGATTTCTGAATCAGGGTTTATAATTCATTCAATACGTACGATAATAATTACTACACGCTGAAATAAAAATGCTAACTATCACCATCTTGTAATAGGGAATGATTACCATCTGTATGTGATAATCATTATCATGCTTTTATGTTAACTATTTGTTTCTCATATAGTAATAATTACTATTGCCGATAGTAATAGTTACCATCTAGATAGAAATATTTCTTATGTCTGAAAAATTTTTTAATTTTGACTTCTGAGATAGTAATGCTTACCATCTCTGATAGGAAAAGTTAACATAAAAGAATGAGAATCATTAAAATGTAAGAACGGGAATAGTTACTTCGTTAAGATGGCAAGTATTACCATTTGTTTTTTCTACGTGTAATGAAGAAAACATTTTTCTTGACTTTACTGCCATATTTTACTAATTTTTAGGCAGAAAATATTTGTTCATTTTTTTTTTTTAAATTATTGGGATACCTCAAGGCATAGATATAAAAAATTTTTTTTTTTTTGCTACACTCCATTTTAATGAAGACAGCGACAAAATTAGTCATTGTAGTTATAAATAAAAATTAATATATTGCACACCTCAAGCGCGAAAGCGCAGGTGTGCTTTATGGACGGTTTTTTTTATTCGACTATTTTACTCACATAAAAATCTTTCTGCACTATTTTTATTCCACCAAGATAGGTAAAATTGTATTCTAGCATATAGAGAATTTATTCAGGAACAATTTGAACCCAACATTAAGTCGATTTATTATTTTATTCGTTTAAAATAAATTAGTTTAACTCAAGAAACTAGTGCTGTCAATTGTTACGTATGAAACTTCGTAAACACGATAACTCTCGATGGATACCGTTAATCGGCCTAACTTTTTTTTTATTGTCTTTGTATTTTTTATTACAAGAACCCTTATGAAAATTACTATCTGAATCCTTTTAGTTTAATTGTTACTAATTAACGACGTAAAACTGATTATTCGTGAAAAATTTAGCTGCTATTTTTTACTGTTGTTATTATTTTTTCATTTTTCTCTCTATCAACTACTGGTGGCAGCACTAGCGTTTCAATATGTTTGAAAAAAAAAGACATCTAAGACAAAAGGTGGGATATTTAAAAAAAAATGTTAATAAAAAAATATTAAACTGAAAATAAGAAAAAAAAAATCAAATTGATAATTTGTAAGTTGAATAAAAGTTCATAATAAAAAAAAATACATTAATATTATATAATAAAAGTAGTGATTAAAAATAAAATGAGCGATTGAGGTGTGCACTTTTGGATTTTCCAACATTTTTTGTATATGAGCGATTGAGGTGTGCATTTAAATATTTTAAGAGCATAAATATAAAAATTTAATTAATAAAAAAAGTAATTTTTGGAGTAATATTTCAAATTTTATAAGCAGTAAACATTGTTAAAGAAGATGAGAATACGAGAATGAGGGTTAAAAAAAAATAGTTTATGTTTATTTTGCCAAGGAAAAAAATAAAAGTATAAGAAGGAGATAAAGAGAAAGCGAGAGGAAAAAAGTTTTGATTAAGCCGACGACTTGACCCGACATCTAATTTGCATCGACGGTAAATCACGCCTGAGAGTATAGACTTTTTTATTTTTATTTTTATACTTACATTTATATTTTTTTTTTATTTTGAATATTTTCGTTCGTCTCTCTTTCTCTCTCTTTTTCTCTCTGGGATTCTTAAAGTACCAGGACGGAGTGGTGAAATAAACTAAACGCCACGCGAGTCATTGAGAGTCGCGGAGGGAGTAAACAAGTAGAAGACAAAGACCGCGGATGAAAAATAAAAAATATTATGGATGAAGGTTTAACAAGTACGCTGCAGAGATATATACATTGTCTATGAAATATTATAACTGTTGACAACACAAATAACATAAGCCTTCAGCGATGTACGATGTACGTATGAAGCGGGTAGACAAAGAGACTGGAGATGTGATGGCATGAGAAAAAAAACCACAGCAATTTTCATTAGCCGCGGGGTTTTATTTTAAAATAAATATATGGATGTATAAATATAAATATAACTAAAAAAAACTGAGGGATTACCTCGGAAATATATGAATCGAAAGTGGATGAAAGTTATTGTTTTTTTGTTTATTCAATTTTATTTTATATGAAAATATCCTGGAATTTTTATTTGGATTATTCAGTGCGCGGGTTTTTTAAAAATTAATAAATTTTAATGCAAATAAAATGCTATTATATTCAATTTAATATTGAATCGCCATTGACTTTTTTTTTCCATTTTCGGGTAAAATGGAATGTACTTGAAACGTTTTAAAAAATTACTGCATTGCAAGCCGTTTTTGAATTATTCGCGGTTTTTTTTTTAATTTTAAATAGTAAATTTTAATTCACATAAATTTTATTAGATTTTTTGAGTCATTTGAAAATTCACGGATAAATAAAAAATCAAAATAATCCGAATACTTTTGACAAATTTGAACTTTTTATTAATTTTAAAAATTCGAATTATTCCCGCCCTTTTAAAAATAATTTATTTTTTAAATTCGTGTAATAAAATTTAAAAACCGACGAATAAAAGAAGTAATTACTAAGAAATAATTGTCAAATTAATATAAAAAACGATTTATGATCATTTTACCCGGCCCTCTTTCGCCAAAATTATTTTTCCTAAAGCCCGGGGGAACAGCAATTCTTTCAGAAAAAATGACTGCTTTTTTCTAGACGATTAATAAAAATTTTTTTAGCATCAATGTTAAAGAATGTACACGTACGTGTTCTTCAGCAAATTCTTCTTATTCTCTCCAGTAAAAACTGACTCACTCACTCACTCACTCACTCACTCACTAGTTTATATCTTTATCTGTCTGCGTTAAATCTGCAACAGAAGCACACCCACCAGTATAAGACGTGAGCACGTCCCTTAGCTCCATACCCGTTGAACGGTACTCTGGGTACACAGCTCAAATACCGTTTTCTCTGGCAGACTTCTAATCGTTTACTCTACAACATTTACCCCAGATATTTCCCACGGTTGATGATCTCTAAACGTCCAACCGGAGCTATTATTTACCAGATGACCGTTTTATCCAGTTACAAAAGTAAAAAAATAAAGAATTCAATTAAATAAATAAATTGAATTGAATAAAATGCAATAGATCAAATACAAATAGACATACTTGGATAGTTGTATAGTTAAGTGATATTTAATATGAAAATATAAATTACAGAAGATTTAAAAGTCGTTATTAAATTATGAGTGGGTGGAAGTTACGGAGAATACAGGGAACGGTAGTGTGTGAGTGTGTATTGAATATCATACATATGTATGTCCACTGGTATCCGATTAATCACTGTAATATGTGTGTAATCGCATCGGACACTCTATTACGATTATTCATGTGTAGATTCATACCGCTAATCTAAAATTAATCAACCGTTTAATCATTATAGCCACTGGTATATTTATATATTTTAAATATCATTTAATATAAATATTATTATTTATATCGGGGTGTGCTGACAACGGAAAATTATTTTATTGATATAATTATTATTTATTTTATCTGGCATTAGTTTTTATATTTTATAAATATTTTTTGTAATAATGTTTAGTATTAATTTTTTTACTCATAATTTATAGTCGTAGACGATTAAATTTAATATTTGACAGGTGCTACGATTTATTTAAATGCTATCGTTAATTAGTTGAAATTATTTTGGGATCAGCGAATTTGGAGTTTAAATCATAATCATTCATATGTAAATTTCGACTGGACCGTAAAATTATACATATATATATTTTTTTTTAATGAATTTTATATTACCATCGAAGAAAAATGTTAATATTGAATAGTGTTGAAATTAGAATTTAAAAAATAATTTTTAAAAACTTAATTTTTTTTCTAAGGACTGTAACTTTGAAAATATTCATTTTTGGAAAATTTTCAATCAATAAAAAATTGTAGGAAATTAAATTTCCTAGAGAAAATAGTTATCAAGTTTTTAGTTATCTTAATTTGTTACGAAGATATGAGAGTTTTTAAATTTAGCACACCATGGTGTGCATATGAAGGGCTATGACGGAAGCTAATAGACTCTATGATTTTTCTTTGAAATGTATCAGAAAATTTTCTTACACAAACGTTATGTTATCTCTAAGTACTTCCATTAGTTACTGAGATAAGAAAAGTTGGCGATGAATAATGAAATATATTTGAAATGGAATTATTTAAATAACGCTGAAAGTACGTACATCATTCGCGATGATTAGAAAATGAATTAAACATAATCCGTCGTGGTATGTGGTACGCATATATTGTATATATACATAACGCAGAGTGATCAGTGATCAGATGTTAAAACCGTAAGTCATTACTCACACCGCGAGGAGATGTCAGCTACGTTGGGTGTTGTTATTAATTAAATGTCTGAGTGATAGGCATCGAGCAGGCGGATATGGTCCCTAGCAAGTGGTTTCAACCCGTAGCACTGCCACACCAAACAATCACACCAAAAAAAAAAAATCTTAAAAAATTTTTTAGATGCTTGGCTATCGCGAATGAGCGAATACAAGGCTTCCTTACTATTAAATATCATTTGTCTTTGCTACCGAATACTTCTCCACCTTTTATCCGGTTCGTTAGCTAAAGATTTATAGTCCCTCAATATTTTTCATCTCTAAACATCGTATATTTACATTCCGATTGTAATTCCCAAAAAAATAACATAAAATATTTGTCTATTAAATTTTTAGTGCTTAGATATTTAAATAATCACTGATTCCCTTTCAATTTATTTTATTTTATAAAATTCCTTAGTTCTCCAAATGCACACCATGGTGTGCCCGAATTTAAAAGCACATTTATTTCAGTAACAAAGCGAGATAACTCAAAACTTCTCGAAGATAATTTTTAGGAAATTTAATTTCCTACAATTTTCTATTCATTGAAAATTTTCCTAAATTTATTATTTTACAAGTTACAGCTTAAAATTTAAAACAACTTAATGTTTGTATTTTTTTAAAAATTAATTTACGATTTATTTATTATTATTTGCTATAAAATATTTGATGTACAACAAGTAGGTGTAGATCAATAAAAAAATAGCTGCAGCTGCCATCTGTCGTATCAGGAGATTAAAAATCAAGATAGTTTTTATTTTTATTTAACTAAAAGTACGCGTGTGTGGCCTCGTGTAACTCAGTATTTATAATGTACGTACTCAACAAAAGTACACAGTGCACACCATATTGTTATATGGACTGATGTATACATTTTAAAAGCAGTGCGAATGGTCTTTTGATGGTGTGCTCAATATAACCTACCCAGTGATTATTTTCTTCCTTTTGCTTATTATTCCCTCGGCTACTTGTCGTACACGCAATCCCACAACCAGCAGAGTCGTTTCGTGTAGATAGAAATTGTTTTTTTTTTCTCATATTTTTATTTTCATTATTCAAGGACTAAAAAATACGCACCGTGACATGACATCTCGATCGCTTGAATTAAGTAGATTTTTTTTTATTCCAAGAAACTGAAGAATATCACGACAATATTGCACAGATGGCTTATTAATAATTGATGAAAATTCTGTAGCTTTTATAAGTATGTTTTGATTTATTTCAAATCCTTGAGTCAACATAAATCTTAACTTTTTTATTTTTACGATTCCTTTGAGCCAATAAATTGTTTGTTTTTATGTTTCTACAAAAAAATGCTTTATCTAGAATCGTCAATTGAATATTTCGATTTTTAATATAAAAAACTAATTATTCGTAAAGTAATCAAATAAGAAATTCATGATTTAACAAGTCAATTTTAAATGCACACCATTGTGCGCTCAATTTTAAAACTCATACATCTTCGAAACAAAGCAAAATAATTTCATTGTAAAAAAACGGGGTAAGTTCAGGCCGTGTAGGTGTTAAATTTCAACACCGAAAGCGGTGTTAAAATAACACCGCCGTAGGTGTAAAGATTCTTTACCGGTGTTAAAAGAAATTTCCCGGTGTTAAAATATTTTTCGGGGTTGAAAATATTTAACTTTGTGAATATTTTGACTTACTTGATCCCTACAGTTAATTAGTGTTTTTATTAATTAATTAAATTATTGGTCATTGAAATGGTGACCGTAAAATTGTGTAATTTTTAATAAAATTACGTAGGGAGACTGGGGCGCTACGGCCCCCCTCAAAAATTTTGTAAAAATTTTTCTTTTCCATTTTTGGTCAAATCATGATACCTCTGATATTTTAAGCCGATCTGCGATGTCTGGGGCAAAATGGACCACCAAAAAGAAATTTGCTATGGGAAAATTTTTTTTTTTCTAAACTAAAATGAATTTGAAAAATTTATTAATTAAAGCTCTCTCAGGTCAACAGATTATATTGTGGTTAAAATCACAAATAAAAATTTCAATAAAACTGGTTATATCATCTAAATAAATTTTTTTTCTGATAAATTTGAAGTCCATGGGATTACAAAGGTACAGAAATAGTATATTTGTGGTTAAAATCTTTTTTTTCAATAAAAAAAAAAACAAAAATTTCCCTTAAGCTTTTTTTGAAGGGGGGCCGTCGTGCCCCAGAAAAAAAATTTTTTTATTTGAGTTTCGGTAAAACCTTAATGGATTTGCTTAACAAAGGACTAAATTACCCCCTATAACAAATAATTATTTGAATAAGTACATAGCACAATTGAAATTTCCTCTAGATAATATTCATTAAATTTTTATATTTTTCTATATCTAATACATTTTTTTTTCTAATTTCTATACATGGATTTTTTTTTAAACCGATTTAACACCGGTATTTTAACACTGCCAAATTACACCGCCTGCGCCGGTGTTATTTCATTTTAACACCACGGGGTGTTAAATTGAGTCTATTTCTAAGAGCATAAATACTTGATAAATTTTTTTTTTATTAAATTTAATTTCCTAAAATTTTTTATTAATTGAAATTTTTCCAAAATCAATGATTTTTAAAGTTTAAGATAAATTTAAGCACCTGCTATTTTCAGTAATCAGTCACAAAAAAAAAAACAATTAAATTTTAATCAATAGAGATATTAAAAAAAAAAGTAAACAGTTAATTACAAGAACTTTCTCGTCAAGTAAGAGATAAAAAAATGATTTACGAACAAGTAGTAACAGAGTTGGCATTTGTTGGTATTTTTTCCAATCGGTATAAAATTGAAGAAATGTCTGGGTGAGGAATTAAAAATTCTTTGTCAGTGCCGCTGATCAGGGCCATGCCGGTAGTCGAAGTGAACGAGGAAAGAAGAGCGTAGAGTGTGGAGTGACGGAGATATTGCTTGGGGGGTTAAAAGGGGAGGTAGTGATGGTGTGCGGTAGCTAATTAAGTGGAAAGTTCGGTAGAGACTCATGTTGCGATTCTCAGTGGGTCTACTCCTTTACTCTTCTACTCTCTACTCTTGCTGCTGTCGAACAACGCGGCTCAAGGCTCGCGTTCATACTCCCGCAGGCATACCGTGCAATTAGCAAAATGAGATGGCATTAATGGAATGTCGAGCCAAGACAGTTCTTCTCGACTCATCCGACCTATACCTGTACTACACACGAGCTAAATGCATCCTCACACACGCAACACACTTTTACCCCGCCAGCTGATTGTCTAGCGTATGCATTTTTTTCAAAACTAAGAATCCAAGTACAAGAGTTCTAAGCGATTCCAAACCCGAATTAATCCCAAGAACATTTCGTCCCATGTATTCCTGTGGCTCCAAGCTATCATTTTTTTTTTTGACGATTAGATTGATTGCTTCCGATGTCTTTATTGTGAGGAAAAAAAATTTCAAGTACAAAATTACTGCAGGTATTTCATAAAAAACGGACAGTAAAAAAATTTAAAAAGAAATTAACGCGAAAATTTTTCAGGTAAGGTAAAAGTTCCTATACCCACTCAGTACCATTAATCGCTCACTTTAACTGTTCAAGGCGTTTTTTTATAATTTTTATAAAAAAAAATTACAATTAAAAATATTATTATAATCGATTATAAATTTAAATTCAATGACTTTATTCAAAATCGCGCTCAGCCGGGCATTTTTTACTTTAATGTTCATTCGTTAGATTAAATTTAGGTTACGTCAAATTTTTTAAGAATTGTTATAACTATATCTTATTAAATACATTTTTTAAATTCATGAAATTTTATATTATGAAAAAATAAAGTAGTATAATTTATAAATTATTTGTCCAAATCAATAAACTTATCATAGTTTAATTGATATTGTCTTTGAGCGACTATAGGGCCCTGTGTTGGTCGAGTAATGGTGCATCACAACTTTTAGTGAGCGACTATGGGTACACTCAAGGAGCTTATTTAAAAAATGAATAATAATTAATTATCAAGATTATTCTTCCAACTTAAACTTTATTCTAATACTCGAAACTTCAAAAAATAACTATAAAAAAAAATCTGGTTTTTCATTTTATTTATTAATTTATATTGAGTGATTTAATCTCACTCCAATGAAAAGTGAGCAGATTTAGGAGCTTTTACCTTACTTAGAAATTTTTTTTATTTAAATCTCATAATAAATTAATTATTCTTGATCTCGTTATTTAGTCGCGACTTTTCCCACCCTCTGGGATTTTTATACTAGTGTTAATTTATATATTTTTAGTTAAATAATTATGATTAATCATAAAAAAATTTAACTGACGTATTATTTAACAAAAATTGAAGCAAATCCGACTTTATCTCTAACATCATAAATAAAAGGGAGTCAAAAATAATTAAAAACAGATCTAAAAACTTAACCATTACACTACTTTAGCGAGTGTCCCGTTATCCGGTGATGAGAATTACGCGGGCTCATGAATATTCATTTGTAACTGGATTACTACTCGAATAAGGTTAAGCGTTTAAAACCTACACTGTTTAAATTTTCGGGTACACTTGTACTCCTCCGCAGGACATGTTACATTTTGTCTGTTTAAAATTACACTCCAACACGTGTTCCTAACTAAACCCAAACTAAAATCTAAAAATTTCCATTTACAAATGAAATAATTCCCTGTGCGTCTGAATTATTTATAAAAAAGGCCCGATCACATCGAACCGTAAACAATTCGAGGATTCAGAGCAAGCGGAAAGAGCTGACTGGAAATTAATTAATCATCTCACCCGTCATACGATAACAGAATTTCCGCTCGTCCCGGCGTCAAGATGCCTCCTGGGGTTGAAATACCTCTGCCGCACCATTGCATCCGCCTTCTCTTTCTTCTTCTTCTTCCCCTTGGATTCACCTGATTGATCAATCTACTGGTTATTCTCCTGACGTTAAATCATCGGCAAACTTAATCAATCTAAATATCGAAAAAAAAAATAAATAGTTCAGTTATAATAATAATTAGAAAAATGAAAATACATTGTAAGTAAGAAAAAAAAACGGCTCAAGTCTAGGCTATTGTTAAAATAATAACGGTAACGGTGTTAACATTTTTTTCGGTGTTAAAAACGTAGTTTTATTTTAGAAGTTTCAGAAGTCGAACTGTATTTCAAATACAAAAAAAAAATTTTTATTGCTTTAAAAATTAATGATACGACAGATTTACACGCAGAAAATTTTACGGTATTTTTTACATCAAAAATTTATAGAAAAATTACTATGTCATAGTAACATGAGGACAGTATGGAATTATTGTACACAGAAAAGAAGGATTTCTTGGGGCAAGAAAAATTTTGCATTATCAAATGAAAACGAAAATTTTCTTGGGACTAAAAATTTTTTCTTGCCCTAAAAGTTTTTTTCTTGACTCAAGGAAATTTTTTCTCGCCCCAAGAAAATTTTCGTTTTTAATTCATAATGCGAAAAATTTCTTAGGACAAGTAAAAATTTTCTTGACGTGAGTAAAAGTTTTTTGCGCCAAGAAATCCTTTTTTTCTGTGTACAAATTACCGATAACGTAGAAATTTTTAAAATACATAGAACAGAATTTACAAGGTGCATTGTAATTTTGACAAAGCAACAGATTAACTTTATCCAAGATATTTACATTTCTTAATCTGTTGCTTTGTCAAAATTACAATGCACCTTGTAAATTCTGTTCGATGTATTTTAAAAATTTCTACAGTATCGATAATTTGTACAATTATTCCATACTGTCCGCATGTTCCTATGACATAGTTATTTTTCTAAAAATTTTTGATGGGAAAAATACCATAAAATTCTCTGCATATACCAAATTATGGAGACTTTCAACGAATATTTATACACAATGACATTTTAATGTTATTGTATAAAATAGAGGAGACAAATTTTTATGGTTGAAGTCTCTGCAAATTAAACCAGTGAGAAAAATACAATTAAATTATCAATGACTAATTTATTATTTTTTCATGATACCAGCATCAAAATTTGAAGTTTCAGTGTCTGTACAGCCAACTGAAAGAAGTTAATTTCAGTCCAATGTCGCGAATTAATATCGGCAAACGCGTAAATTGTGAGTGTTTCGTCCCTTGGGAACAAACAAATAATTTTTCTGCCCGCTGACTGGAGGATTTCGCAATTTAAACTCTGATACTTGTCATTTTTAATAGTAATTTCAGACCATTAATATTATTTACGTAAATGACAGTTCTGACTGTGATTAAGTTTTATCAAAATTACTGTGAATAATAAACAGTTTTTATAGTTTATGCTTAATTATAAATTGCAAATTACAATTTAATAGTTGATCACACAATTGGTCTTAAATTAACTCGTTTCTGACTGGCTGCTGAAACTGAAACTACAAGTTCCAATGCAGGTAATCATAAAAAATCTAGTGTATAACTCAGAATAAAAGACGATTTCAGACTGCGGGCGATGTCAACCAACTTCACCCTGATCTGAAATCGTTTTGTTTCATCCCTCGTCACACAATATAGGGGAGACCGGGGCAAGACGGCCCACCTGGGGCAAGAAGGCCCACCTCAAAAATTAACCAAAAATTTTTTTTTCTTGTTTTCTTTTGATTATCACAAATTTAGATTATTTACTCATTTTTAGCCCGATACGTGAAACTTGGGGCAAAATGAACCACTCAAAAATTCTAAAAGAAAATGTATTTCATAGTATTATAACCTAGTCATGATTAATTTAATAGAAATATCATTTTTTGGTTAATTATATGGATTTGGATTAAAATAGAGCATTTGAAAAAGTTAAAAAAACCAATAATCAATTTTCTACAGAAGTGAAAAAATGACTCGTATTATATCAAAAAAGGTTATTTCGAGTAATATTAAAGTAAATACAGTTGTTAAAGAGAAAAATATAAACATTTGTTACGCGGGAAATTTTTTTACAATGAAAAAAAAAAATTTTTTTTTATTTTTTTTCGGAGGGGGCCGTCTTGCCCCAAAAAAAAAAAATTTTTTTTCAGGAGCTTCACCAAAATTTTGGTAAATTGAGTTCAAGTTGGACAAGAGTAAATCGACTTGATGGTTAAAAGCCACAAATAATAATAACCGGCTTATGTGGGCCGTCTTGCCCCGGTCTCCCCTACTATTAAATCAGTTATTACTTCATGAAAAACATCAGTTGTGTTAAGAATACTCATAATTGTTCCTAAATATTTACTTTGATCAGTGATCAAAAATTTATGCAATTTGTTCAGCTCAAAAGTGGCATTGCTTATTTTATAGGTAATAAAATTTTTGTTATCTTAATTAATGATAATTTCGTAATTTGAACGAAATATCTTCATTATTTTATGTCTACTTTGTAAATCCTAAAACACTTACACTCACACCCTTACACTGATCAGAGTTAATTTACTGCGCATAAACACCGGTTGGATAACACCATTAAGTAGCACCACTACACCGGTGTGAGTTCATTTTAATACCGCATTTTTTACAGCGTAATAATAATAATACTAGTTAATAATTTATTAAAATATGTGTATGTATTTATTGACTACCGAGCGGTGAATAATCTTCAGAAGGCGGCTGACTGTAGTTGAGCAGGACCTCAACCCTCATCCTTTCCGGCGACTTGACCCGATTAGTCAATTTGTCGTTCCGCTGTCTTTTTTCAAGTCGTGCCTGCACGTCTTTGCTATCTTTCTTTCGTGATCGATCAACTGAGCTGTTTTATATATGTATATATATAGATAGATTTATATATAGGTAGGTAGGTAGGTAGGTATGTATATAGATGAGGTAGAGAAGAAACAGAAGAGACACTCCCGAAAGAGGACTAAAATAAAAGGAATTAGACGGTACGACGGATGAAATATCAAAACTCTTACCGGCCATAAGTCTTTTCCGATAAATTATTTTATTATGTATAAATGTATATTTAATAGAGATATCGGTATATTTAATTTGTCATTAATCCATTTGGAAGGATTACAAGATAATCGATTCTTAAGTCTATTGAAATCCCGGTTCAATTTATCTTTCGTTAAATTATACGTGTTTTATGTCTAACTTTAAATTGTTTTTTGATATTATAATCTACGGTCACTTTTAATTATAGATTACATTTGGTAATTCTTTTTCTATTTTTTATTTACTGTGCTCTGGAAATTGGAAAGTAAGAAAAGTTTGCAAAATCTTGATTAGTCTTTCCAAAGGAAACCAAAAATTTACAATTTTGATGATTGAATTTTTGAAATATTTAAATAAAATTTATAAAAAAATTAATTATACACTTTAAGAAAAACCGGGGTAAGTCCAAGCTGTAGGTGTTAAATTTCAACACCGAAAGCGGTGTTAAAATAACACCGCCGTAGGTGTAAATATTCTTTACCGGTGTTAAAAAAATTTCTCGGTGTTTAAATATTTTTTGGTGATTGAATAATTGGTGATTAAAATGTTGGGTGGTTTTCCACCGGTTTAACCCGCATGAAAATACCATATATGATAAATATATATGGAAAAATATATAATCAATATGGGACCATATAAGTGGCCAAAAACGATATATATTTTCTTATATTTAATATAGTAAGTTTTAATATAATTAATTATATACGTAAGTTTATAAGTTAATACATGTGTTATATATATTTATAATCATATATGTAAACTTATAAGTTACACATATATGTATTACATATATTGATAATTATATGTGTAAATTTGTAAGTTAGCACATATATATATATATATATTCTGAACACAATGTTTGAATCTTATAACAGAGAGAGGAAGACAGAGAAGAATAAATTTTATTTATTCTTACATATATGAGGAGACTTATATGGTTCTATATATCGAAAAATATACAAAAATTTATAAAGTTAAATACATGGTACATGTATCGTGCCATACAATGATCAATTATATATGTATTCTTATATATAATATATTAAAATTATAAGTTTTCAAATATATAAATAATAGATTGAAGTTGTACGGAAATATATGAAATCATATAAGAGAAAACATATATAGAAATATAATAAAATCGGCCAAAATTTATATAGTTCTATATAAGATTCTATGTATTGTCACATCCCGGGAAAAACGGATTAGATCTGACCAGATATAATTATATCTGGTCAGATCTAATTATATCTGATCAGATCTATTTATATCTGGTTAGATATGGGATTTGAGATATAATCAGATCTAGTTATATCTGATCAGATCTAAACAGATATAACTATATCTGAATTGAAAAATACATCAGATCTGATCAGATCTAGTCATATCTGATCAGATCTAAACAGATATAACTATATCTGAGTTGAAAAATACATCAGACATGATCAGATCTAGTCATATCTGATCAGATCTAAACAGATATAACTATATCTGAGTTAAAAAATTCATCAGACATGATCAGATCTAGTCATATCTGATCAGATCTAAACAGTTATAACTATATCTGGATTGCAAAATACATTAGTCATGAAAAGGTCTTATCATATCTGGCCAGATCTAAACAGATATAACTATATCTGAATTGCAAAATGCATTAGACATGAAAAGGTCTTATCATATCTGGCCAGATCTAAACAGATATAACTATATCTGGATTGCAAAATACATTAGACATGAAAAGGTCTTATCATATCTGGCCAGATATAACTATATCGAAGTTGTCAACAGCATCAGATTCGATCAGATCTGATTAAGTAGTTACCCGGAGAAAGTGATTTAGATCTGACCAGATAAAATTATATCTGATCAGATAAAATTATATCTTTGCAAATCATTTATGTCTGATCAGAACTAATAATTACACATGATCAGATCTTATTATATCTGGCCAACCACCGTTTATATCCGGTCAGATCTAATGAGATATAATTAGATCTAGGCTAGATAAACTGTCAGACATGATTATATCTAGTCAGATCGGCGTGTATGTCGTAAGATCTGACCAGATATAACTATATCTGAACTAAATACAACAATTAACATAATCAGATCTTGTTATATCTGCTCAGATATAATCATGAAAATTGTTCATATCTGATTATTTACATTCACGCGATCACATACGTGGAGCAGCGCAGTGGATAGCGTCAAAGACTTTGGATCTGAAGGATGCAGGTTCGAGCCCAGCAGTCATCGGGATTTTTTCATCAATCAAATTCATGTATAACTCTTCTAAGTAACGTTTCTAATACGTTAGATTACATTTCGGATCGAATGAAAACTATATTATTTTTTTTTTGCAATTTAATTTTGTTTTTTTAATAGGGATCCCGGGAAAAAAGGTTTAGATCTGGCCACATATAATTATATCTGATCAGATCTGTCCAGATCTCGTCAGATAGAGACAATTTAAAGATCTGGCCAGATCTGACAAATCAGATCTGATCAGATATAATTATATATGGTCAGATCTAAATCGTTTTCCCCGGGATATATATTTGTATCTGTAACATATATTTTTTTATACATGTTTACCATGTATGATATTTTCATGCGGGAGTATTTTAACATCGCCTACACCGGTGTTATTTCATTTTAACACCGTGTTAAATTGAGTCCATTTTTAACATCGCTCTTTTCACAGCTGATAAATTATTAATATGAAAATAAATGAGTTATATTTAATAATTAATTTGTAGCAAAATAAAATTGACAGATTTCGAGAGTCGCAAAATAAAGTCCATATATAATTTGGTTTTAAACTCGTTTAAAATTAATAACAAACTGTCAAATGTCAGTAAACTTGAAATTTTAATTTAACTAAACATATTTATAAAAACTTTTATATTTTGTTTAAAGTCATAATTATTATTAAATTCGCATAAATTTATGCGTGATAATGATTTTTTATTTCACAAACTGACAGCTAAATAAATGGAAACAAATATTCTTCTCGACTTGTCAGGATACTATTGAGGTTAAAAAACAAATTGTTTAATTTACATAATCACGTATAATCATTAAATTTACCATTAAAAAATACATTAACCATTAATATTAAAATAAAAGGCAAAATGCGTTAAAATTAGAAATATTCTATCTTTAGTCTCAAACTCTGAGAAAAAAAATATTAAAAAATTAGTGATGAAGTGAGTAAGACAAAACGAGTCTCTCACTCCCACATATGGACATATATATATGTATACATATATACTGATTCTCATTTTTCACACCTCACGGTCGAAGAACCTTGCGAGGTTAGCCTTGTCTTGCCTTTACTTGCCGAGTAGAGGCTCGTCCGCGCATATACACCCGCGCGCTCAAAGCTCTGAGATATTAATCTTGACGCCGGTACTCATATCCACAGACTCCATGCTGCGCAGGACCAATAAAACGAATCGAACGTCCAAAAAATTAAATACTATTTCACCGTTTCGAGTGATAATGATTTACGGGACAGGATGATGGCTCGTTTGCCACGACGCTATTTTTATTTATTAACTTTTTTTTTTTTTTTTTTTCTTAAGTAACAAAAATATTTAACGTTAGATATCAATAAATCATGCGATAAGTTGTCAATTCTCAGACAATTAATTTGACTGATTAATTCAGATAGTAAATAGTTAGGAAAAATAGTTTGATCGTGACATGACAATTAATGTTGGCAAGAAGTCGTTGATTGGCGATGTGTAACATATGCATGCAAAGACGCGGAGTAATAAATTTATCGAGGTAACAAAAAGAGTTTGGTGGGTTACGAGAAAGATTGATGGAGCTGTGTGAGGTGAGAGAACGAGAGATTTAACTCTCAAGTTGGATGTTGGATGCATGGATGCTCGAAGAGATGGGGGATGGAGTGTGGTAGTGTAGTAAGTGGTTCCCTTTTATTTAGCCTCTGACAGTGTGATCATCCGAGCATAAAAAGTCCTACCCAACTGGCACCGCACATGGTTCGCCACCTCGATTCAAGCTAACTACCCGAGACTATTTTTCTCCTAATGCTTAACTGGTCATTTTAAAATCCATCAGACTCCAATTGCTTGTACAAGACAAAAGCTTTTTTGTTGCCTAATGGAATAACGTTTTTTTTCATGCTGTAATGACGTGCTATTATTTTTCGTGATTTCACACAATATTTATTAAAGTATTATTCTTACATTTTTTATCACTCAGAAAATGTTAAATTAATTTATTTAAATGAGAAAAGAAGGCAATTATTCATTAGTAGCAGCACTTGCCTAAGGCTTCTGATGCCAACTCAATTTCTGAAAGACTTCAGAAGCTAAAATATTTAAAAATAATTAGCTTTAGTTTTAAAACTTGAACAAAAATTAAGTGTTTGCTGCATACGCCTAAGGCTCCTGAAAAATAGACATTCGTCGCTACGCGTTTGTTAGTAAAAAATTCGAAAATAGTTAAGCGAAAGAATTAATTTGTATAAAAGGACAATAACGGGCTAGGGGCAGCATTCACCTAAGGCTCGCGAAGCCAAAGTATTTAATAGAATGTTATTCTTTGTGAAAGTGAAAAAATATTTGAGTTTAATTAGACTTAATAAAAAAGTAGAGTTAAAAATTAGATGCTGGCAGCATTCACCTTAGGCTTGTGGAGCCAACGTATTTACTAAAATCTTAATTTTCGTGAAAGTGAAAAAATATATTGGTATAATTAGACTTAATAAAAAAGTAGAGTTAAAAATTAGATGTTGGTAGCGTTCGCCTTAGGCTTGTGCAGCAAACACATCAAGTAAAAATTACTTTTAAAATAATAGAAAAATATTGATTTTGATGAAAAAAATAAGACAATTATTAAATATTCGCATCATTAGCCTAAGGCTAGTGGAACAAAAAAAAAAGATTTTTTTATCAATAAATTTGAAAAATTCAACAGAATGCAGGAAGTATATATTAGAAATTAACATTAATGTAGTAAGTACGTTAAAAAAAATGTTGTGAAGTTAAGAATGAGTCATAAGTAAAGAATGAAAATGGCGAGTAAATTATCATGGCAAAAATACTTTGACAAGAATGGCAAATAGTTATAACAGAATGGACCTCCCGGTAAGAAAAAAGAATCAGGGAGCTGATTATATATCTATATATAGCTATATATATGTATTATATATGTACAGTAGGTTTTAGCAATTTTAACACTGTTCAAGAAGAAGTCTCATGATCATATTTTAAGTAAGCAAACTTAAAAAAATAAATAAATATAAAATACGAAAGATAAAAGCAAACAGTATTTTTTGGTTACTCATTTATTTTAGCGTGCGGTAACAAAAGCAGCAGACATTCTTTATAATATTTACGTCCAGGGAAATACAAACAGCCAAGCGATCGTCGTATCACATGAGGGACATTACTGCCAATTTCGGCGATAAAAATTTGACTAATTGGTGGTGGGTTTTTCGGTTGCTCTGAAAGCCCAACCGCTGAGCGAGACCACTAAATCGCTCACGCCCGTCTAACCTCCACGCGGACGTCAGTAAGTGGCCAGCACACCAAAGATCTCGCTGCGTTGCTCACGAAAAAACTTTTTTACAATTTTTATTTTTTAAATAAATTTTAAAAATTATTTTTCGGGTCCCAAAAATATTTTAATTTATAAATTCATAACTTTGGTTCAAATTATCGCATTGGAATGAAAAAAATTTCGTTTTTTAACTCCAAATATCTTATTTGTCATATTTTTAATTACTAACATAAAAAAAAAATTTTTAAGAAATATTTATTGCAAAACCTCCGAATTTTTTTCAAAACTTGATAAATTGAAAATAAATTCATGAAAAAAATTCTTTTTAATTTAAAGTTAAAGATTAGAGACTTTAAACTTTTTTATATAAAAGTATGGAAATAGACCAAAATTTTCTTACAGTAAATGGGGAAGATGGTCCTTAGAATTTTACCCTCAAATCAAAAAAATTTTCTATTTCTCAGCAGCTTAATAATTATTTTGAACCTTCTCAATAACTGGAGCCATTCAGAAGAAACGAAAAAAATGTTGTAAAATCCAAAAGTGCACACCTCAATCGCTCATTTTATTTTTAATCATCACTTTTATTATATAATATTAATGTATTTTTTTTTATTATGAACTTTTATTTCCCTTACAAATTATCAATTTGATTTTTTTATTTCTTATTTTCAGTTTAATATTTTTTTACTAACATTTGTTTTTAAATATCCCGCCTTTTGTCTTAGATGTCGCTTTTTTTTCAAACATATTGATATGTTAGTGCTGCCACCAGTAGTTGATAGAGAAAAACAATAAAAAAAAATCTGTCTATCGGTTGACCCTGCGGGCCAGCCCTAAAACTTCCCACTGTTTTCAAGCTCTTTGAGCTCGAAAACTTTGTCGTGAATACATTTTCGAGCTCTTCAAGCTCGAAAATACTTTTTGATGCCGTTCGTTTCGAAAAAAATAGTTTTTTCTTTATCCCTTAGTCGAAAGTACGCACTTCCCTCCCTAATTTTAAGGCCTAAAGTCTCATTTCCCTCTCCTAGTGGAGTTACACGCGCCCCACTTACATCGCCGGGAGCAAAAAATTTTTTCGTGCCTACGGAAACAGCCGGCTGCTGCCATCTACTGAACGTCTACCACTTTATCAATAAAATTTTTGACGATAACATCATAGATCGTTGCTTTATTTATATGTATGTCAGTGTTTTCGTGTCTCGTTGTTTGTGATATTTTAAGTAAACAGTGTACTTGCAATAATAAAATGACTGAAAAAGTATCATCTGATGACTCTATGGACGAGGATGAGGTGATAAAAGATTTTGATGCAGAGGCGAGGTTAATTATTGAAAGATTATGTATTCATTTATATATTATTTATTGGCAGGAAAAAAATCTTGTTCATAGGCATAAATTTATTTCTTTCGAAAAAAAATAATTATTTTTTATTTTTATTTTTTATAAGTATAATTATGTCTTTTTTTTTGTTTTGTTTTTGATGCCTGCCCCCGCCGACCAGACGCACTCGCTTCGCTCGTGCTTTCAAATGTCGCGGGGCAGGCATCAAAAACGCAACAAAAAAAAAAAGGGAGACGGAAAAAAATTAAAGTTTTATGTATGTCCGAAAGAGGCGCGTCAATAGGGAGCAAATAAAAAAAACATGGCCGACCTGTCAGCTGAAGGCAGAACGTGGTTGTGTTGTTTATAGTATTCAAAAATGTAATTAATAAACGTACTTTCGACCAGGTATAAAGAAAAATCGTATACACCACACGGGAAGATAGTTAAAAGCCCTGCCCTGTGTGTCATGATGCCCTCGGCTTCGCCTCGGGCATCATATCACACAGGGCAGGAATTTCAACTTTCTTCCCTTGTAGTGTAATATACTATTTACCATTTTTTCTCCAACGATATCTCTCAAACGAATCAACTGATTGAGACGGTTGAGGTGGCAATCGACGCGTTTTATCAAGTTCTAAAGCTGATCGAATTTTGAATTCGATTTATCAAGTCGTTTTTGAGATATTTCGAAAAAAATTAATAAAAATTTTTTTTTTAATTCTTTCGACGGCGGTTTCTCTTGAACGAATGAACTGATTTTGATAGTTGAGGTGGCATTCGACGCGGCTTATAAAGCTCTAGAGCCCAGTCTATTTTGGAATCAATCCATCGAGCACATTAAAAGTTATCCGAAAAAAACACTTTTGAAACAATTTTATTTTTGGAATATCTCTGAACGAGCCCTACCGATCAAGCTCAATTTTCTTTCAGCTTCAAGATATTGACAAGCCGCGTCGAATGACACCTTGAAGTTCAAAATCGGTTCATCCGTTCAAAAGATACATGTATTTACATACGTACGTACGTACATACATACATACACTCGGACATCATCTTGAAAATAGTCAGAATAGCTTCCTAGGACCTCAAAAGGTCGACATCTGATGGAAATTCGATTTTCGTAAATCGGACCGAAACCAATAACTTCCCGAATTTTTGAAAATTTACAATTTTCTTAGCGGGAAGTTAAAAAATAACAACAGTAAAAATAGCAGCTAAATTTTTCACGAATAATCACTTTTACGTCGTTAATTAATTACAATTAAACTAAAAGGATTCAGATAGTAATTTTCATAAGGGTTCTTGTGATCAAAAATACGAAGACAATAAAAAAAAGTCAAGCCGATTAATATGTCTATCGAGAGTTATCGTGTTTACGAAGTTTCATACGCAACAATTGACAGCACTGGTTTCTTGAGTTTAAATAATTTATTTTAAACGAATAAAATAATGAATCGACTTAATTTTGGTTTCAAATTGTTCCTTAATAAATTTTCTATATGCTAGTATACAATTTTACCTATCTTGGCGTAATAAGAATAGTGTAGAAAGAATTTTATGTGAGTAAAATAGTCAAATAAAAATAACCGTTCATAAAGCACCCTCAGCGCTTTCGCGCTTGAGGTTTGCAAAATAAGAAAATTTTTTGATAACTTAAAAGGCCGTCTTCCCCCCTCTCCCCACTATGTCATGATTGAAAAAACGAAAACAAAAATTTTAAAGTCACTTCATAATAAATTAATTTAAAATTCCATACTCAAAATTTTGAAACGTCATTCATTTCGTTGATACGAGAATTTGAAACCGTTACTATTCAAATTAAGTAACGACAAAATTTGAATGATAACATAAATGAAATACAGTCTAAATTGAAAATAAGACAGCAAGTATTACAATAATTTCTTGACTTTGAAATAAGTTTAAAATTGAGACAAAGTTTCAGTGGAATGTATGATGATAAGCGTCTCTCAGTCTATATAACATTAAAGGTACTCTGAGAATGTTTGAAACGTCAGTCGAAAATTTCCTCTTGCTCGCACTTGATTCTCTTTCCCTCATTTATTCTCATTCCCTCTCCCCCTTTTCCATTCCACCTGCATATATTTTAGTACACGCACTTTGTGCCTGAATTTCTACGCACATATTTAACGTGTGTGTTTTCCATGGGAGCGTGACATATGGGGTGGCTGAAATTTCAGGAATGTCAAATTGCGTATCTCTAACTAACTCCAAAGTGTAGGATAATACGACAGCAGCGACAAGGCAACTAAACAAAACGGCTGCTATTGGCAACGAGTTGTTGTGAGTGTAGAATTTAATCCAGACACAGACAAAGGAAAGAGAACGTCAAAGACAAAGGGATGTCTTTCATGTTGTGTTATATAGAATTTAAATTGGTAGCGAGGATCAGATATTAGAAGCTATGGCAGGTACGCAGATTTTATTAGTGTAGGGAAAAAATATTTAGTATATAAAATAAAATGTAGTAAAGTTGAGGAAGTAAGGAAACGGGGACTCAGTATGACCGTCAATAATTTCAGTATGTAATGAGGCAAACTGTTGTTCGCGGGCGGACAATAACGTCCATAATTCACTGTCCGGTCTTTACTTTGTGTCTCTTATTCCCATACGAGCCTTTAACACACTATTTATTTTTACGTACTTCGGTCCAGGCAACTTTTTATGTGGAATCCAGTAGGCTTGCCGAATTACCCGGTTTTTTTTTTGATATTGTACTGGAGATAAAGATAAATTTATATTTTTAGTGGAAAAAAATTTAAGAGGTTTTCTCAATTTTTTTTTTTAACATGCGGATTCTAATTAGCGGAAGTTTGTTCTTTGAATTTTAGTTTGACAGAATTTATTCTGAAGTAATTTCTATAAATGACTTAAAAATTAGGGGGAAAAAATAAGCCGGTTATGAAAAAAAAATATGAATAGTGTCTACAGGTTTGTAAAATTTTTAAAAATTAATATCTTAGATTCTAATTATTAGATTTCATTAAAAAACAATCAGTCTATCGGTTGACCCTGCAGGCCAGCCTCAAAACTTCCCGCTATTTTCGAGCTCCTTGAGTCGTTTTTTGAGAAATCGAAAAATCGGACCGAAACCAATAGCTTTCCTTTTTTTGAAAATTTCCAATTTTCTTAGCGGGAAGTTAAAAATTATGTCAATTTTTACTGATCACGAATCAGTAATAAAAATTTAATATTTACTTTAAAATATAATAAATTAATACAATAAGTAGAAGAAAAAAATAACTCAGAATTAAAACGTTAAATAAAAAATAATTTTCCAAATTTATGTTGCCAATAAAATATTTTTTGGGCAACAAATTGGTTGAAAAAAAATTCCCCGAGGATTTCATCCCTAAAAGCAATCGTACGAGGCAACACATCACAAGGATACATATATAAAAGGAAATGAATGTACGTTGTATGCCATCGGCGAGAAGGCAACTAACATTCTTCTTTTTATGGGCCCGCTAGTTGTTATTTTGTTGGTTGTTTTAATCCTGAGCCTTTACTTTATTACACTGACATGTATATATATATATATATATATATATAGCCTATAGTATATCCTATCTGCAGTACCAGTACCAGTACAAGTACCAGTGCCAGTTGTAGAGTACCAATCAAATACCAAAGTAACGTTTGTACCCACGTGTGTATCATACTCACTGATGCACACATTACTCAAGGTGTTTATTCAATTATTTCCGTTTACGACTTCACTCGCCAAAGCCACAGAGCCTCACTATCCACCCGGTATTTTATCACATCAATCTATTAAATTATTATTATATTTATTGCTCATTAACGTTTCACTTATTCATTTATTAGAATGATGAAAATTCATTATTTTATTTTTTTAAATATTCTTTTCACACTTCAATTGCGTTATTAAACCGACTTTTTTACTTTTACTTTCATTCCTTCTTATTTGATTTGAAGCTGGAAATTCAATAAAGAAATAAAGACCTCAAAGTGGATTGTCCTGTTATTGACAAGAAATTTAAGTTTCTTTGACACGGAATTTAATATCAACAGGAAATTACATATTTTAAAATAATAATAATCATTAAGTGAAAAAAAAATTTTGTATACTTGACTTTGACTGGGAAAAATAATTTAGTTCTGATCAGATTGGCATCGATTTAATTGTTTTGAATTTTAGATCTATATAGATCTAGAGATACTAGTGTAGATCTCTTTTGATTTAGAATTTTTTTCAGAATAGAACATTTCAAATTTTTACTTGATATTTTGATCAATGAAAATCTGAATTATTTTTTTACGGGGCATTAAAACAGTGTCTTAATTATTGAATTTACGAACAAAGTTATGCAGATCTTTTTTGTAGAAAATTTAATTTTCTACAAGATTACATTAATGTATATTTGGCGTATATTCAATAGATTTTTCATAATTCAACTTCAAAGACTAGAATATTGATTTTATTTTTGTCATTTTCAAAATTACTTCCTTTGAACTAAAATTGTAGAGAAGCAGACGGCAATCAAGAGATCATCAAAGTTGAGTAGCATTGAGGTAGCACATTAGTTGGATGGGTGACCCCTTGGCAAAATAGCAGTTAACCGATAGATTTTTTTTTTTTTTTTTTTTTTTTATTCATGTATGATTATATATAATTATATATCATCAGATCCTGCCAATTTTGAGATCTAATCATATTTTTGTGACAGACACTTGAAATCTACGACATTTAGCGCCTATAGCCGGCAGCTAAAAATATTAGATAAGATACAGCTGGTAAAAAAGATACCTAATCGTTCTAATAGTGACGTCATCATTGGATCAAAATATATTTTTTGGTTACATGTGCGATAGCAAACGACCAAAAAATATCGAAGTAACTTAACGAGCCATCTTGTGACAAAATTTATCATCATTTTAATTCGTCCACTTACCGACTTCTCTCTAATTTTCAACAAATACTCAAAACAATCTTACCAAATAAATAAACGCGGATTTATAACCTGCCATTTATAGGCACTAAATGTAGTAAATTTCAAATATCTGTCACAAAAACTAATGTATTTATCTAGTACAATCGAGTCTAAGACGCTCGTGTGTTGTTACCCTCGCCTTCGGCTCGGGCACCAATCTTCACACTCGCGTCTTAAACACGATCGCACTCGATAGATAAACTACTAATAAGTTATTGTATAAATAACTTTATATGATTATGTAAGATTTTATATGATTATATAAGATTTTATAAAGTCTTATAAGTTTTTATAGGACCAATTTCATTATAAAATTTTATACGATTTTATATGAGTCACTTTTATATGATTTATATATGATCATAGAAAAACTTTTTTTCCCGGGTAAGTATATCACTGATTGAATCAGCCGAATTCGCAGTGAATATTCACTGATTTGCAGCACTTTTCACTGATTCATTTTAAGAGAGCAGAGAAATAAATTTGCTACAAAAAACAACTTTATAAATTTCTTTGCCGACTCAATATTTTACAGGTCATTTTAATTTAAAACTTTCATAAAAAAATAATGATAATAATTTTTATTATCATTATCATTATTAAAATTTTATAGTGCGTTATTTCAGGTATTCGCACTTTGCTTAATTATAACAATTACAATCCCGTATATAATAAAATAATGCAGCAAGATTAAAATAAAGTGAATTTAAGTGAAAGTGTGAAGTAATAATTCACATGACGTGTTGCAAGACTTAGATGTATCGTACACGTTTATGATTATACGCTTCAACTAAATCATGAAAGAAGAAAAAATTATTTCCACAAATATTTATTATTATTATCATCATCCAATAGGTTGGCCATGTTGTCTATACATGATTTATTTATCTGGATGCTGTAATACATAACAATTACTTTTCTGTCATAAAAATTTAAAGAATTATATAATTTCTAAAATTAAAAAAAATTGTATAAAGTAATAAAACAATTTCTCACGTGAATTTTATCTCAACTGTCACCAAGAATCATAAAATAAATATCAACTTGGCCCTTAGGGTATTTATATAATTGAAGATAAAATAGAGTTTAGAATGTCGATTTAAGTTTGTTGTCCTTAGGCTGTACTGTCATTTTATTTATTATTTTAGTTTTGTTGGTTTTATTTAATATTTTTTAATGGTATCGGCACAATGTTGCTGTAACCATTGCTATCATCACCGTATAGCGGGCAAGGAGCTGAAGCCGGGGAAGTAGGAAGAGACTGTAAGGGAAAGTTGAGGAATGGGGTCGTTCGTGAGTCGGGTGCTGAGCTGGACGTGAGTGAATGAGAAAGACGTGGAGGAACGGAAAAATTACTACTATAGCTAGATAGTAGACCAAGTTGTAGTAAAAGAGAGTAGAGTAGCAAAGAGAGAAGAAAAGAGTTGAGTAGAGGAGAGGAGAGGAAAGCAAAGGAGGATGATAACATTTCACGGAGGCAGCTTCGACATGCCGCTGTACCACCGTTGGCTGGCAAACTTTGCCTCGACGCAGTGTCTCTTAGCAAATTGAATTTCCTCGTCACTGGTTCTTTCAATAGAGACCCCAAGGCAAGAAAGAAATTCTCAATTCAACTGTCCCTTTTCCTATTTCTCTCCTTCTTTATTTCCTATTCCTTCATTCCCTTGCTTACTTTTACTCATTTTACTCGTCCTAGGATCTTGTTTTCTTATCTGTCTTATTCTCAAGCAACTACTTGTCCTTTTATCTTTTACTGCACAACGATTACCTTAGAAAGGAAACGAACCTCGTAGAAAATGTTGTGGAGCAGCTCCAAAAGGCCGATGTCGTTTTCATTGTTCTGTTGTACAAACTTCGGCAAATAAAATGCCCGGATTTTTTTTTTTATTACTGATGCAAACATTTAATTTTTCATTGTTAATTAATATTCTTCGAAATTAATTACTGATAATTTAATCACGTGATATTTGGAGTTTAAATATTTACAGTTGATGAAAATTTTGTGAATAAATTACTGACGTAAATTGCAAGTAAATATTTACAATTTTAACCATCCATGGATTACAATTTCACCCGTATTAAATTTAGACTATAAAATTTTAGGAGTAAACTGGGATTAAATATAGAGCGGATGATTTTTGTTTATTTAATCCTCGGAGGGAAATTTACTCTGAGAGTTTTATTTAGTTGAATAAAAAATCGTTTTTATTAAATATAGTTTATTTCAAAAACAAAAAACCCTGGGATCGAAGTTGATAAGGATTAAAATCTACGTTCACTCCGAAATGATTCTATTATTGACAAAAACTCTCTATTTCGTACGCGGATTTTTTTTTAAACTCCGAAACTTTGAATGAGGCAAAACTCGCATTAAAAATTCTCAGTTTTTTTACAAATAAATTTAGTTGATGGATCGGTATTAGAAGACAAAGGGGTAAACTGGGCCCACAGAAAAAAATATGGTCTGTCCATAGCCTATGTTGACTCCCCCCCTTCCCTGTATTGTAAAATTTTTGATCACCCGTAATTTGGATCCTCATAAAATTCTGCTCAGAAACAAAATTACTTTTAATACTTATTAATTATTAAAAATTAAATGATCGTCCTTTTGAATTGCAAAATAAAAGGCTGATTTAGTTTGCAAAGAGAATTGAATGATAAAAATTTGCTTCTCATATTTTATGCAAAACATTAATATGAAATTGTGGACAAATATGATTTGGATTTCTCCATAAATTAGTAAATCTCCCGAGTCAAAAAACAAATTCTAGTTTAGTCCTCAAAAGCCTCAATTCCTTTGATGTTTTATTTGCCGCCCAGAAAGTAACTCTACTTTAGTACTCAAAATCCTCAATGAGAACTATGAGGTCTAAATGCGAATAATTTATCGATTTTAAATTATAACTAAGACCTCAAAATCTTCGACGAATGAACAGTTATATTTCGGTCTTTGAAAAATTTTAGATACACTCAGAAAATTAAGTAATAAGAATTACTATCTAGTTATGGTAAAATTTCTAGCGTCAATCCGATAGTAGTGAATATTATCTAGATGATTGTATAAATCATCTACAGTAGACTCTGGTTATAAGTTACATCGGACGCTCTACTCACTCTCACATTAATTTTATTTTTTCCTGTAAGTAAGAGTATAGACCGAAACATTACTTATAACCAGAGTATACTGTAGATTGTAATATTCACCATATTTATAATAATTGCTACAATCCTGTATCTTAACTAGAGTTAATTATTATTATTATTCTAAATAGTTATATTTATAATCCAGATGATAACAGTTAACATCAGAAATGATAATTGTTCCAATCCTGATAGTAACTGTTACGAAATTTATTGCAGAAGTTATCATCCAATAATTATTAATTCTATTAAAAAAAATTATAACATTAACTCTTTTTGGATTGAAAAACGTTCTAATTATTCTAGATAATTGGAATTAAAAATTTAGAAAAGGGAGAGAAAATGCGTCGAATGAGGCTTTTGAGGTTCAAATTTTGATAAAATTATTCCTGTATGTTTTGAGTATTTTGAGGCTCTAATCCAGATTATGTTATTCCAGATTAGTCCTCAAAGTGGTAAAATTGGTCGTAACTACTACTGTGAGGACTAAACTAGGATAACTTTCTATACTGTTGTCAATCTTAAAATTCTAAATTGATCCTCAAAAACCTCATTGAGAACTTTGAGACTTAAATCCGAATATATTTTTTGACTCGGGCTGTCGTATTGTTTTTGAAACAATTTTTGAAACAAAAACTTTTTTTTTGTATTTGAAATATAATTTGACTTCTGATACTTCAAAAATAAAACTCCTTTTTTTACACCACGGCTGTTTTTATTTTAACACCGTAGTCGAGATTAAATTTAACACCGGATTTTTTTTACGGTGTATCTAATTACTGAAACCAAATTAAAATTTATAAAAAAAATAAAAATTATATTTTATTTACGTATTGTTGTATCTAATAACAGTACGTAATAATTTTTTATCAATAGCCATAATAATTTAATGGGCAAGTCTGCAAGACCGGTAATTGGGAAATGTACGTGGAGCCCTTATATTCCGAGCTAACAGCAGTCATTGACTTTCCACGTGGGAATCTTTTCCCATGTAACGACTGCCCATTCAGCCGTTCTGTTCCATCGAGTTTCCTCCTCCACTAGCACACCCAGTGACCTGTCAGCACTCTGACTGCAGATAAAAATTTCATAAATTTTTTTTTCGCTCATTCCTCCACTATTTTGTTTCACCCCCATGACTTGCTGTTAATTTTTTCTCAATCTTCAGATTAAAAAAATTTCTCCCATCAAATAAATTGATCTCCAAGATCCCGAAAAAATGAATTACAAAAAATAATTTTTTAAAACTTAATTTGCATTAAATTAATTTTTTTTGCCCTCCGGTGAATGTAAATGATAACAATCGTGGTACTGGTGTACAATATCACTATCACAGTTTATATCTATGTTCCAATAATCGGTTTATATATTTACTTATATAATAATATGAGTTTTATCAGCATCGGGAAATAAGCAGGAATTACGTACAGGAAAATATTTAAAAATCAAGTAAATCACTGGATATATAAAGTGATTCCCGAAGGGTTTATTCACGTAGGTCGTTGTTGTAAATTGAATTTTTATAAAATTACAGTAAAGATTATGTTAAAGAGTTTGCGTAGGAGTATTTCAAATAATGGGCGTGTTGCTAAAAAAGTTCATGAAAAATAAAAGAAAAAAAAGAGTTAAATGAGGGAGTAAATAAAAATATTTAAGAGTCTAAAGAAAGAGGGTATTGGTATTGGTCGGTCTTTTAAATAAAACACATTTGTCCATTCTTCTGCCCACGAGTTTGAAGTTGGGATATGCTGAGTATCTTTGGAACCCCGTGAATGCCGGTGCAATAATTCCGAGGTAATTACTGCTGGTGTATGGGGGGCTTTATTGTTTCCCGAGCTCTTTTGTTACCATTTTTTAAATTTTGACTAAGTGGACGCTTGTGTAAGAGATTCAACGGAGTTGTTTATTCTTTCTCAAAAATTTTAATTTAATTAAACTAAAAAAAAAAATTATTTTGATCTGGGAAAAAATTTAGAGATATTTAGTTTTGGAACTTGGGTTCAAATTATCGGGTGATGAAAAAATATCTATTAAAAATTTTTTTTGAGGTCACGAAAAAAAAAAGAAGTTTATGAAATTTGGAAACTGCCCAAAAAGTATTAAAAAAAAAAATTAATTAATTTTTTCATTTGAAAATTTTTTAAAAATTATTTTCACCGTCGAAATTAGTCAATACTCTGTAAAAAATTCGGAGATTCAGAGTGATCATGGATTTTCAAAATTCAAATTCACTCTATCATTTGCAGTTCTAGAGTTGGAAAAAAAATCACTCCGTGTATGGGGTAAATCGGGAGTTTTTTTCAGCGGATTGATTTCGAAGTGATCTGGATTTCATTTAAATCCGCCCGCATGAAAATATCATATATTAAAAAATATATGTTACAGATATAAATATATATGTGACAACACATGAAATCTTATATAGAACTATATAAATTTTGGCCGATTTTATTATATTTCTATATATGTTTTCTCTTATATGATTTCATATATTTCTGTATAACTTCAATATATTATTTATATATTTAAAAACTTATAATTTTAATATATTCAAAAATAAATGTTATTTATATATGGAAACAAATAAGAATACATTTATAATTCATCATTACATGGCACGATATATGTACCATGTATTTAACTTTATAAATTTTTGTATATTTTTCGATATATAGAACCATATAAATTTCCCCATATATGTAATAATAAATAAAATCTATTTTTCTCTGTCTTCCTCAGAATATATACATATATATGCGCTAACTTATAAGTTTACATATATGATTATCAATATATATAATACATGAATTAACTTATAAACTTACGTATATAATTAATTACATTAAAACTTACTATATTATATATAAGAAAATATATGTCGTATTTGGCCATTTATATGGTCCCATATTGATTATATATTTTTCCGTATATATTTATCATATATGGTATTTTCATGCGGGCGCATTCACTCCGACCCGTAGTTTAAATATTAAATTTTACTCCGCATTCACTCCGCTAATTTTTTACAGTGTACAATTTTTAGCGTAATTATTATCACAAAAATCCATAAAATATATATCTGAGAGAACAAAAATTGAAACATTAGCAAATGAAAAAAATAAATGAATAAAATAAAAACGTGTGATGGTCGATAGTAGCACTCGCAGGGGTTTGATGTGGCAATTTCAGATAAAATTCGCGGATTGTAAAGCGCGGTAAATCCAATTTGCTGGAATAATTCACGTACAAAGTGTCGGTGGTAGTATGGAATCCAGCGGGACAAGGGAATTAAAAAGCCTGAGGACAAGAGAGTATTCAGTTTGTACCTTCATCCCACTATACATATACACAAATATATATATTCATACATGTGGATGAATTTTTACTACTATCAACTTTATCAGAAGTTTTCGCGAGCACAAACCCCACTTGTAGATTTTAAAAACCAATGTGCCAGCAGAAACCGGTGGTATGTTACCGATTGAATGGTTGCCAGTATAAAGGCTGAGCATCGGCACGTAAAAACTCACTCTGGACTCAGAAGGGGTTCGTTGAACTTTATGGGGGCCCGTTTGCCTGTTTTTCTTTTTATTTCTCTTTCTCTTTCTCTTTATCCTTATATTTGAGTTTACTTGTTTTAATATTGTTATTATTATTATTATTATTATTATTATTATTTTATCTTTATCCTTATCTTACTCATTTCCTCTAGTCAGAGTAAACCTTTCTCTCGTTTTTGCTACACTCGCGGATCTTTCAGTATTTGACTGTTCCCTAACACGGTACAGTATACTACTCGGGTTCGACTCCCGTCGAGCGACAGAACGCCATAAGCAACCAATTTAAATGTAAATTGAAAACCACCGTGGCATACAAATTGTTCGACTCACCGTCAAAATATACTATGGTGAGAGCTAAGATCAAACAGACGACACGCCGGTTGTGAGGGTGGGTTATATTTATATTTATACATATATGTATATGTATACATTCATTTATTTAATATTCATATACAAGTGACACACTTGTAAACAAAGTAAATAATAATAAAAAAGGAATCATCATTTTTTTCTATTATTAGTTAAAAAATTGGGTCCATTTTTTTTAGCAAATTGATGTTCAATTTAAGAGAACGGGGTCTTTTATTTTTGGATTATTGGAAAATTGTTACACGGTTGTTGGATTAACAAATTTATATTTGTACTTGTGTCAATTATCCGTTTCCGTCAGGGTTTAATTTATTTAAATTTTGCAAAGTGCTGGAAGAGATGTTTCAGATAAAAACGGATCGGGACGCAAGTAAATTTAGAATGAACTGGATGAGAAAATTTCGACGAATAATAACGATCGGAGATATTTTTAAAAATAGTCGTTTTTTGACAAAAATTATTTATGGAACTTTAAAGATGGTTATGATTTAGTTATTGAAGAAAAATTATTTTTTTCGATGCTAAAACTTGACGGTTATTTGTAGGAAGTAAATTTAGCTTTTTTCGAAAATTAAATTTTTTTTCTGGTTATGGGCAGTAAATCCCAATTTTCTATCGAAATTTTATAGAACTAAAATGAATACAAAAGTGACATAGCCATTAAATATTAATTTTAGAACTTTTTTAATGTAAATCAAAATATTTATCCCGAACATTATCGTGGAGGTTGTGTGAACTTTTTATAACTTTTCCACTATCATAATTTCAATATTTGACTTAAAAAAAAAAAAATGTTTAACTTCCCGCTATGATAATTGAAAATTTTCAAAAAAGGGAAGTTATTGGTTACGGTCCGATTTTCGAAAATCGAGTTTTCATCAGACCTTGACGTTTTGAGATCCTTGGAAACTATTCCGACACAGTAAAAAATATTGTGTAAAATCAACACAGTTTGTGTGTTAAAACCGGTTGACACGAAATTTGTGTTGAAATTTCGACACAAACTTTGTGTAACCCCTTTTTAACACAAAAATTATGTTGAAATATCGCCACAAGAGGGCGCAAAGAATTCCACAGTAACACACAAAATGTGTTAATAAAGAGTTTATAACACATTTTTTATGTTACAAAATAAAGTGACACAAACTTTGTGTTAGTTTAACACACTACAATTTTTAACACAAACCGTTTTCGACACAAATACACAATATTTTTTACTGTGGACTATTTTCGGATGAACGTCCGGCGATGTGTGTGAAATGTATGTTCTGTCGTGTCTAACAGTTTTTTGAGCTCGAAGAGAAATTTTATTTAATCGCTTCTATGTACTAGCGTTTTTCCAGAAGACGCCTGATACCCCCAGGTCTTGATGCATCGGACGCCTTAATTTTGATCAGGATCGCCGTCTAAGAAATTCTATAGAAATTCTACAGACAATCTAGACTCAGCTTCCTGGGCTCGAAAACAGCGGGAAGTTTTGGGGTTTTCCCGCAGGCGGGTCAGCCTCTTTTCATACTTTTTTTTTCGTTTTAATATTTCATGCATATAAAAATTCACATATATGTCTAAATATCAGTTCATCAATTTTATATAAATTTATACCAAAACCATATTTGCTCAAAAAATGTATCAACGTCTATTTTTATAATTGTCATCAGCAATCAGATAGATAATCGAGCTTACGCGATATACAAAATCAACAAAACGAATCAAACGAAAAAATGCAAATGCAAATCTCCAAATAAAAAAAAATAAACAATATCAATAATAATAATAAATCTACAAGTGGTGAAATGCATAAACGCGGAACGCATCGTTAACGCTGTTTTAATTGGCTAGTGCCGATGTGTGTTATGGTGCTGGTGCAATGTGCGAACGAGTTTGACGATGCAATAATGGCGGGTGTAAACGAAAATGATGGAGGATGTGTGATGGTTTAAACAACCAGGAGGGCGGTCCATGTTAACTTATACATTATACATCCAAATATATCTGCATATATATATACATATATGTATAATATATACGCCGCGGGGGTGAGAAAAACCTCAACGGGTTGTATCAATTTTTTTTTATCTTCGCTTTCGATTTCGATTACGTGCCAGGTGAGTAATGATTATTTATGGGAGAAAAGAGTCGACACTATTGCCAATAATTTTTCATAAATATTTCTATCTATATCTATATGTATGTATAACATTTATAGAGCTCGACGTGTGCTAGAAGACATAAGAGCTCGTAAAAAATTACCAAGTATCGCGTGCGAATGCACGACTCTTGATCCAGGAACATGGTAGAGAAAGTGCAGATGCTTGCATCGTATCACGATCAAATGTTTATGTATATACACTAACAGCGATTCTGGGTTGCTAGACCTTTTTTTTGGATAGAGGTGAGGCGAGGTGATGATTTTAATTTTTTTTTAAAAATAAAATAAAAATTTTTATATTTATAAGCGAAATAAACTCGGGTATTTTATTGACTACGACTCACTTTAAGAGAATACTATCTGTCTGACGGTAAATTATTTCTGAATTTAAGCTATTTATTGTGGGAAGTTATAATACATGCGCGGTTTTATTTTTTTTTAAGTGAGTTCTCATTCAGTTTAAATGGGAGCGTATTTGTTTTAACGACTATTGCTTGTGTGGTAATTTTATTGATAAAAATTATAATTAAATTTAATTTTATATTGAGTATTTAAATTTATTATTATTTAGTATGGTCTTAGGGAGAGAGTGGGAACGAATTTTTGTAAAATCCTGTGGCTGTAATTTAAAAATAAAATTTTATAACTATTTTGGATAATTTTTTTGTAGAGTACTTGAGGTGCTTAAAAAAAAGTCATCAGACAAAATTATTATGAAGATTATAATTTTTTTTTAAGTATGGAGATTAAAAGAAAAACCGGCAAAAAACTGAATTCTTGTGATGATTAGTGATGCGGAATGACCGTCATTTTGAGTTTCGGTCACAAGACCGCCAGTGGACCGTCTTGTGACTGTCCCATACAAAGTCGCCGAGCTCCGAAATTTTTCCATAGATCGGCCGATGCCTGGTTTGCAATGATTGGCCAATAAATGGCTAACTATACTGGCCCGTGTATGGTGAATTATTGGCAGCCGTCTTTTTGCTTATAAAAACGGCACACAATTAACCGCCGTTCGTTGGCCAACGGTTTGATCGAGTGCTTGGCATACCGTTATCATCCGATATTTAGCCGATCTTCGGCCGATGCTTAAAAATTGGGCGTCATTCACGACCCAGTAATGGGCCGATTCTTTTGTTTTGTATGGGGTCCTAAATAACGAGCCTGTTCAAATGCGAAATGACAGTCACAAATATTTCGGTCAGAGTCCGTCATTTCGGACCGTAAAAATTTTTTGTCACAAATTTTGATCGGTAACAAAAAATTGTAAGATGTCGCCACAATTGTGACAGTCCGTCATTTTATTAACGGTCCGCTAACAGTCTTGTAACCATGACGTGCCAATAAAAAATGACCTGACCGGTCAGACTTTCATCACTGATAATGATGAACCTTTAAACCTTTGTAACTTAAAAACTATTAGGTCCTATGATAATTTTACTCTGATCACTTTTGTAGAGCACAAAATTCCCTACAAAAAACTCTGACACTTTTTTTCTCTAACTCCAATAGCTTCGACGCAATGACGCAGACGAATAAACGTAAATATAAAGTGAGCTACTGAATTAATTTTTAAACAGCTCCAAATTCTGTTAGTAACTTTATCGTAAAAAATTACCGATTTTGATTTTAAATACCACTTATATATATGTGAAAAAATAAATAAATATCTCAAGATATCCCAAGTACTTGGCAACAGTAATAAAGGGATCGATGAACGAAAATGCAAATTTAAATTACGAGGCTTTCGTCGGGCTAACAGATTGCCGGCATAAATTTTAATTAACGAAATGGACTACGCCACAAGAGTTGCTCTGATGGTAGCCACGCACAAGCATCGTCGTAATTAACCCACGAGCAGAGATACATGCGCGTCATTATTAGAACATACCGTACGCTCACGGTTATGGAATTTGAATGTCCCACCAACGTCCAACTCCTTCTCACTTCTCTCTCTTCAATCCGCCCTTTATGTCGTTTATCTCACGTGCGTCATCCAAACCTTATCTCAATGGACGCTATCATTTATTTTTATTTCGTGAATTCGATTTTTTATCAACAAAAAACTGCGATATCAATGACGTACTTTTATTTATTTTTTTTTTTATTAAAAAAAAAACTATTAACGTAATTTTTTATTACGAGTATTTTTTATGGCTCGATAAAATTTTATTTGATGCTTAATAAAATTTTTATTTATTGTTTTTATTTTTATTGCAGTTAGAAATGGTTATTCGTGTGTGCCCGTTGCACTCTCAGAGGGACTCGATATCCGATTAAACACCGCGGTAAGAATCGTCCGGTACAATGATACCGGTGTTGAAGTATGGGCAGCACCCTCTAGGAGTCCACACACCAATGTAACTGTCCACAAAGCTGACGCGGTCCTGGTGACGCTGCCACTCGGGGTTTTAAAAGCTTCAAAGCCACCCTCGGCAGTAAACTTCGACCCGCCACTTCCGGACTGGAAGTCGCAGGCAATTCAACGTCTTGGATTTGGTAACTTAAATAAGGTACCGTGTATACTATTATTATTTTGTGTACTTATATATAAGATTATATATATAATCTAAAAGTTGCTCAAGTAGCCACCGTGAAATTTTTATTTATTTTTAAAAACTTAAGAATGGAAATTTTCAAATCTGATTATTTTTCCCCATTTAAAATTTAAATATTTAAACTTTGAAACAAATTTTTTTTTACCAAACATTTGTAGGTGACCATTTTATCTCAGAAATTATAATCGTTTATAAAAAACATCATATATATTTGTAGTAATAAATTCTTACGAATTGAAATAACAAAAATTAGAAAATTATACAAAAAAAGCCGGAAAATTTTTATGGTGACCATTTTACCCCATACAAAAAAAAACTCTGAGACTAGAAAAATTATTAGTAGTGTCGTGACTTTTGCCTGTTTAAAAAGTACTAGGGAAAAAAATGGGCATCGAAAAATTTTTAAATTCAAAAGCCGTGATTTCAAATGAATCGTTTATTTGAGAAACCCCATAAGTCAAGAAAAAAAATTTTTTCAGGAAACACAAAAAACATTTTTTTTTAAAAACTTGACATTAAAATAATAAATAAATAATTGGATACAATAATGTTAGCGTCTCTGAAAAAGATTCAAATAAGAAAAATTTAATTTTTTAACTGAAACTACTTAAAAAAATTATTTAAAGTTGATTGACTTATGGGGTTTCTCAACCAAACGGAAAAAAAGTTATAAAATCATTATTGTTTTTAAATGTTTCCATTCAAATCATTTATTACACTGATAAAATGAAGTATTAAATATGTATTTGAACTCTAAAACTCAGAAATTACAAAAAATTATAATTAATTTAAACATTTTAATTAGTAATACAACAGTCAACAATAAAACAACATTTGAAATTAATTTCCCAAAAAAGCGCGAATTTTAAATAAAAAAAAAAAAAATTTCTGTAAAACTAAAACTGCAATTGTTCATTTGAGTCATTGACTTATGGGGTTTCTCAATTAAATGAAATTGCTGTCACCCCGTTAATTTTTTTTTAAACGCTGATTTGATGCATATTTTGATTGATTTCTATGGAGGGATATCCAAAGAACCCAAAAATGCAAGAAACCCAATTTAACTTATGGGGTTTCTCAAATAAACGATTCAAATAACAAAGCAGTTAATTTTCATGATTTATAATTTTTATAATATTCAGAAACCCGCATAGAAAAACCAAGACAATAATGCTAAAAGCTGACAAATGAACCCGCCATAAAAAATATACTTTACTCGAAAAAATTAAATTCAAACGATTGAACAGAACAGTAGAGTCATGTGGGGCAAGTGCGCGCTGTGGGTGAGTGTGCGCACACTTGTCCCACATGACTATAGTTAAATTCGAAACGTGAATAACTTTGACTCAGATATCCTCAACTTAAAAAAAAAATATTTGTCAATGAAATAATAATTTTAGCAGATAAAAAAAAAAACACCACATATCATTTTTAGTTTCGCAAGTCACCCTTACACCGACCTTATATTATATAATAATTTATCATCTTTGAAAAAAAAATTTATCAGTTTTGGAATGACCGTTTTACCCCTGTCTTCATATTTACTTTCCCCTTAATATTTTCTTGTTTAACTTAAAAATTACAACCCAGAAAAAAAGTATTGGAAGGTAAAAAAAAAGGAGTATAGACACGAAATAAACATGTGCGTGATTATTTAATTTGCAGGTTGTGCTGTGTTTTGAGCGTATTTTTTGGGATCCAACAGCTAATTTGTTCGGGCATGTTGGTAGCACAACAGCCTCCCGCGGTGAGCTATTTCTGTTCTGGAACTTGTACAAGGCACCCGTTCTCTTGGCTCTTGTTGCAGGCGAGGCTGCTTGCGTTATGGAAAATGTCAGTGACGACGTTATTGTCGGTCGCTGCATTGCTGTGTTAAAAGTAAGTCGTGTGTCTAACTAATATACTTGGATGCCTGCTCACCCAACCGAGTATGTTACATTGCTCACTAATATATATTATCCATTTGCACACACGCACACATGCACACTACTAAGTAAAGATCAAGTAATACGATCTAGTGTCTTGTATCTTAACTTGCAGTTCGTTAGTGTGAGTGTGTGAGTGTGGGTATAACTAGAAGCACGTAGAGCACGAGAGTTTTGTTGGCGAACACGATGCTGCGGTTTAAAGTTATCTAATATATAGCTAAACATTTGGTTATTGTTGTTTGTTGTTGTTCATTACTTCCAGGGTATATTTGGCAACCAAGTCGTGCCACAACCGCGTGAGAGTGTCGTTACGCGGTGGCGCGCGGATCCATGGGCACGCGGGTCCTATAGTTATGTCGCGGTAGGCAGTTCTGGAAGTGATTACGATCTTCTTGCTGCTCCTGTTGCACCGCCAGCCCCGCCAAATCACCCGTCCGGAGCACCACAACCACTTCCACGAGTCTTCTTTGCTGGTATTTATTCCACTGAACAAAATAGCTCATAATTATTTTTTTTTTAATTTTTTAAACAGCTCGTAATCTGACGGGAAAAATTTTTATTTTTTCGTTTGTTGAAAATCCATTCAAATTTACATTCAAATTTTTTTTTATCTGTAACTTGACAAAAAAAATTTTGTACGAAAGAATTTTTTTTATCCCGATGCAATAATTGGGCCAAAGTTACAGCCAATGAAATTTTGACAATCTGACTTAAGGTGAAAGCCCCTATACCCGCTCACTTTTCATTGGAGTGAGATTAAATCAGTCAATATAAATTAATAAATAAAATGAAAAACCATATTTTTTTTTATAGTTATTTTTTGAAGTTTCGAGTATTAGAATAAAATTTAAGTTGGAAGAATAATCTTGATAATTAATTATTATTCATTTTTTAATTAAGGTCCTTGAGTGTACCCATAGTCGCTCACTAAAAGTTGTGATGCACCATTACTCGACCAACACATGGCCCTATAGTCGCTCAAAGACAATATCAATTAAACTATGATAAGTTTATTAATTTGGACAAATAATTTATAAATTATACTACTTTATTCTTCCATAATATAAAATTTCATGAATTTTAAAAATGTATTTAATAAGATATAGTTATAAAAATTCTTAAAAAATTTAACGTGACCTAAATTTAATCTAACGAATGAACGTTAACGTAAAAAATGCCCGGCTTTGCGCGATTTTGAAAACAGTCATTTAATTTAAATTTATAATCTATTATAAAATAATTTGATCCATCATATTTTAATATATTTAGATTCACAAATAATTATTTATCAATAATAATATTTTTAGTTGTAATTTTTTGTAATAAAAATTATAAAAAAACGCATTAAACAGTTAAAGTGAGCGACTAATGGTACTGAGCGGGTATAGGGGTCTTTACCTTTCGTTAAAAGAAAATTATCGCAAAATTTGATAGAAAAAAATTTTTTAATTAGAGAAATTAATTTTTTAGTTCGTTTTATCCTTGAGCTTTAAAATTCAATCATTATTATTGACACAATAAAATTTTGATTACGAAACCATGACAGGTGAGCACACAATCAGAAACTATCCAGCGACAGTGCACGGCGCATTTCTGAGTGGATTGCGCGAGGGCGGTAGAATAGCAGATCAGCTTTGCGGAAGTCCTTACGCGCCGCCAAACATACCAACATCTACAACCAACACACCAGCAACATCAACAACCAGCGCATCTCAATAAACCAGAAAATACCCCGTGCAACGCATCTTCGAACAACACTATTTTAAAATAATTTTGCCTCCGCTTTGCAGAAAACCATCCAATTTCACTCATTCCATTCCAAATACTTTTAGCAAAAACCCGAAAAAGTTACAGTCCAAACATAAACTACCAGCCTTCCGCTCCAATAGTTCCGTAGTTTTTTTTTTTCGTTTGTGCGTTAACTTTTTTTTCGTTTTTCATTAAATCTTTTTCTCTACAAACTTTTTCATTATGACTTTGAATCTGAGTTTGAATAGAAACCCAGAAGGGAGTCTACTCTCGAGACCTATAACTAAACAAAAAAGGTTTTTTTTTTATCTACAATCTGTTGGCATCAGTTTTAGAAGCTATTGAATTTTTATCGATCGATTAAAACGGTTGTTACATTGTTGGCTTTGTTAATGCTTTGAATTACTTTCTATTGCTAACATATATATTTATATGAAGGGAGTATCGTGACAATTAAAATAATAAAAATAAAATTCTCAAATAAATAAACGATTTGTAAATCAATTTATGATTGAAAAATAAACAAAATTTTAAAAATATTTTAATTAATCTCAATTACTTTTTTTTATAGTTTACATGATCAGATATAGCTATTTGATGGAATTATAGGAAGTATATAGAGCTTTTATGCAAAAAAAATCTTCACTGAATATTTTCAGGTGGTCATCTTACTCTCCATTAATCAATCGAATGAAATTCGGTTGTTTTCGAAGTACAATGGAGAAAAAATTTTTTTTTAGGTGGGGTAAAGGGTCCCAGGAATTCCGTGAAAAAAAATTTTTTATTCATAGTGAAACTAGATCTAAATTTCATCATGAAACCCAGATCGTGACACAAATATGACTTTCATCATAAATTTGTATCAACAACTTTAATCACGAGAAAATAATGACTCAGTCAAATTTTTATCCAAGTGATCCGAAGTTTATTCACTAAATTAATTTTACAATCAAAATTGATACATCGATACTGCTATTCTAATACGTCGGATCCCACATTTGGGAAATTTTTCAGGAGATGATAAAAATGTTTCACGGTTGGCAAAGAATATTATTTGTAATATGTTTACATTGGTATAACCCGGGTCACAATATCTAGCCTCATCGAACCCAAATAAGCCTCAATCCAGCCTCACTGAGCAAAAAAAGCATTTTGAGCCTCAAATGATGTTCAAAAAGCATCAATGAGCCTCAAATAATGCTTTAAGAGCCTCAATGAGCCTCAAATGGTGATCAAAGAGCCTCAAATAATACTAATCGAATTTAAATAACATGGTCGAGTAGTAGGTTCATTTCAGGCTCATCGAGGCTTCTTGAGAATCTTTGAGAGTAACTTGAGTTTCATTGAGGCTTTTTGAACATCATTTGCGGCTCAAAATGCTTTTTTTACTCAGTGAGGCTGGATTGAGGTTTATTTGGGTTTGATGAGGCTAGATATTGTGACCCGGGTTAACCTACAAATTTATTTTCATGTTTCTCATAAAATACAGGCCTTTGTAGGGAATAAATAATTTTGAATTATATGCTGTAAGAAGAGTCAAAAATTATGTATAATTACCTTCTTTCTGATATCGTTAATTACTTCCTTAAAATTAACTTAAAATTGAAAATGGTAAGCGTGACTGAACCTATGTGAATGTGGGATACGACATATTAGAATGGCGCGAAAGTCTGCGTGTGGGATACGACATATTAGAATATTTATTTAAAAATACTAAATAAACAATTCGACCTCTAAAATGTTGACATAAGCTGCACATTGTTTCAATGACTTCATTTTTCAAGAAAAGTGAAAATGTCAAATTTTGTCGGATACGACGTATCAAAATGGCAGTACGCAGTATCAATATGTAAACCAAGTAGGGGAGAGAGGGGCAAAATGGGCCCCCAAAATTTTTGTTCAATTTAAATGATTCAAGAATACGGAACCCCTGCAAAGTGTTTGAGATTGTGGTTTACTTTTAACTCGTCTAAATAAAAAAATTTCTCGACAATTATACACTCGATTTTGAATGTCCTACTTTTTTCCGTTGATGTGTAATATACTATTAAGACGAAATAAAATAATAATCAGATCAGAGCGTTAATAAAAATATCAGAAAAAGAAAGTTAAAAAATCCAACTTTGATTATTTTTCCTAGAGGTATATTATATATCAATAGAATATAGTCGCAATAAATAAAAAAATAGAAAAAATAAACCATGTGTAAAAGATGTTGAAGTTGAAAAACAAAACTAAGCTTTTTCAAATTAATTTAATTTACCATTTACATATATTTATTGCTACCACATGTAACTATTTGATTGAATCAATAAAAAGTACATGGAGTAGCCGATAGAGAAACCCTTGGAACACAAAAGCCACTTTTAACTGTTTGCCTGTTTGTTTAAAAAATTTCTGTATAAAAGTCCGTGATTGATTTCAGTGGACTTTTATTTATTTTTTCGGTCTATTGTTTTTTTGCGCGGCCGGAAAAAATTCGGTTGGAAAAAAAAAGAAAGTTTCGGGAGTTTTTCCAGCAAAGGGCTTTAAAGTTTTAAATAAATGAGTGAATTCAGTCGAGTGTTTTGGACTGTAATGTATGTTATGTAGACGGCATATTCCCGCTCACGTGCATCTGTTTGTCCCCTGCAATTAATGAACACCCGCGGTGTGCATGCCCCGAGCCGAGTCACCGCTACGCACACCCTAAACTATGCGCAGCAATTACCATGTATTTATGCACACATAACATGCTGAAGGTAAGTAGAGTAGCAATATTCGGTGCAGTGTGTGAGAAAATTTAATGCCTACGATATTATTTTCGACAATATTGTCTCATAATACAAATGCCGTGTAATAAAATAACGTGTAATTAAAAAATTTTATTAAGCACCCAGACTTTAATATAAAAAATTTTTATGTAACTCATGCCGAAGAATACGCCGCTAATTGGCTAAAGTCAGGCTCATAAAATTTTATATTAAAATACAATCCGTTCTGATTGGTCAAACGAGTGGTTTAATATATATTAAAACACTCATTTTTATATTGAGCCACTGAATTGAGTGAAATGGGCGGAGTATATCCCTACCCAATAATTTGAGCCAATAACTAATAGACTTTCTCTCTTATGACGTCACTTCGAATTTAGCTGCCTTATTAACATGACCAAAATCTCTAGACTGCACATGCACATTTAATCATTCGGCACACGCATGTGTAGATCAAGGCAATGTCAGCTGCATTTTATAACCTTACATATCGATACTGCCATTTCAATACGTCGTATCCCACAAAATTTAACATTTTCACTTTTTTTGAAAAATGGAATCATTGTAACAATGTGCAACTTATGTCAAAACTGTAGAGGTCAAATTGTTTATTTAGTATTTTTAAATAAATATTCTAATATGTCGTATCCCACATTCGCATAGGTTCAGTCGCGCTTAACATTTTCAATTTCAAGTTATTTTTAAGGAAGTAATTAACGACATCTGTAAGAAGGTAAGTATGCATAATTTTTAACTCTTCTTACAGCATATAATTCAAAATTATTTATTCACTACAAATGCCGGTAATGGTCTATAATCGGGGCTCCACCTGTTTATATCAAGCAAAAATCCAAATATAGACAAATCGCTTTGAAACCAATTTTATTCTCAAGCATTTGTCGGCGGATTGAAGATATAATTGCATCTTTAGGTGTTATTTGAGCCTTAATAAGTTATAAGTGTATACCAAAGGTATAAATTATGCTTGATTTAGATGTTAGATCATGAATTTTCAGTTCCGTGCAACACTGCATTATTTGACATATTTTTCATTTTATTCTGTGTATTGACTCTTAAGTCAAACACTAAAATTTAAGGCATATGCCTAATTGCCATAATTTCTGTAGTTTCGTCCTAAGTACGTTAACGGACTCGTCAGTAAGGCTATGTTAACGCACTCTTGCCTTAGACTACATCTCTTACCAGTACGAGCCGGCGTAAAACTGTGTTGTGGGTTTCAGCCAGACACTATACTAGCAAAGGAAGGCGGATACCGTCCAAACTACTTGCAACTAAATGTTAGGTGAGCTGTTGTACACCGTTTAAGTATCGAAATAACAGAAATATGCCAATTTTCACTATACAAGAGTTCAAAAAATCTTTGTAGCTCTTAGTTAGACCTTTCTATCACCACCGTCCATCTTACGGTATTAATAAAATTAATTATTTATATTTATTAGAAAATTTATTAAAATTTATTTTGGAAAATTTGCATGATTTTATGTTATCAATTTTGTACACTCTGATTGCAAGGTTCAGATAGATATCTAGTGTTGGAGACAAAAACACATACAGAAAATTTAATCCGCCGTGTAGCTGAACACGTGGAAAAAGTTTAATCATAGATATTTAAGGTGTAAGCACTTGGAACTTTGAAAAATAGGTGGAACCCCACTTCTAGACCATTACCCAAATGCCTGTATTTTATGAAAAACATGAAAATAAATTTGTAGGTTATACCAATGTATAGGGGAGGGTGGGGCAGAGCGGCCCCCCTAAGCCAATTATTACTTTTTGTGGCTTTGAACCATAAGATCACTTTACTTTTGTCCTATTTTGAACAAATTTATGGACATTTTGCCAAAATTCTGAAAAAAACAAATTTTTTTTGTGGGGCAAAGCGGCCCCTCTCCAAAAAATGATAAAAAAAATTTTTTTTTCGTTTTTTTAAATTGTTTTCATCATTAAGAATGTATTTCTTTCTCTTGACAACTATTTTTGGTTTTATGTTACTCAAAAAAAATTTTTTTAGGTGTAATAAATCGTTCACTATCGATTACCTTAATTACTAATTGTTATTTAATAAAAAAAAAAAAACAATTCTATAGTTTTACTTTATTTCAAAAACTTATCAACTAAAAAAAAAATTTTATTTTTAGAAACTTTTAATGTCCAAATTTGCCTCTTACATAGAGAAACGGCGGAAAAATATGAAAAAATAATTTTTCAGGAACTTTCGGCTGGTCCATTTTGCCCCAGGTGTTATGCGTCGGGCTAGAAATGTGGAATTATAATAATTTTTTTTTAATTTGACGATAAAAATATGAAAAAATCACTTTTTCGAAATTTTGGGCTTGTTTATTTTGCCCCAAATGTCATGCGTAGGGGTAAAAATGGGCAAACATATCGGATTTATAGTAATTAGTCGAAAAAAAAAAATTTATTTCTTGATCAAAATTTCAGGGGGGCCGCTCTGCCCCACCCTCCCCTACATATTACAAATAATTTTCTTTGCCGACCGTGAAACGTTTTTATCGTCTGAAAAATTTCCCAAATATGGGAACGACGTATTAGAATGGCACTATCGATATGTCTATTTATTGATACGTGAATAGTAGTAAACCAAGTATGCAATTTTATAAAGTGTAAATCTTTTTTAATAATAATGAAGTCGATTATTTTTATAACTCTGACTGCATGACACTGACTCTAGATATTTATCGGCGTTTTTCTTCGTGCGTTCATTACATAAACTCTTGTATAAATCTAGTGACATCGAGTATTATACCGATTCCACATGATGTATAAGATACTATTGTTTGGGCCCTGTAGTATTCGAGACCAGTCATTGATTTTCGCGGTCTTGATTTCTAACCTTAAAATATTTTTCAAATCCTAATTATTTTTTTTTAATAACAAAAAATTTTCAAATCAATAAAGAATTTGGGTTTTTTTAAATTCACTTTTGCTCTACAAAATAAAAACCAAATCAATAATTTTTATTGCTAAGCTTAATTTTTAGCGAACGATAAAAATTCGAGGTGAAGGGCGGGGGGGGGGGGGGGTAGTTGGCCTATCAGAAAACGGAATCGATAATTGGTGGATAAAATTAAAATATAGATAAAATATCCGCGGTTTTGATATTTCATTATCGAGTATGTGGACTGTTTACAAATTGATGATAATTAAACGTGTATAGATTATGTTATTTTGAGATACCGTAATACAATAGAGCTCAATAACGTCCATTGTACAAAATACAATGGGAAAAAGTACAATGGAAAAAATATTTTTTACGGTTAAAAAATTGAAAAAAAAAAAAACAATTTGCGCATTACTTCAAGCCAATGGTTACATTATTGGCAAATCAACCTGCCTAATCGTATCTCCTTCACACCACGAGCATTTTGTCTGTGTCAAGTCGACCATACACAAGATAATATATATTATGGTCATAATAATAGAATTTTACCCTCCAAGTTGCTTTTGATGATTTACGACGCGTTGAAAATTATCAATTTTACACTCAGATAGTAATTATTATCTTATTAACGATATCAACACCAATTAATTTATCGATTACTGACAACTTGGTGATATCTACAGGAGAAATAGTTAGAAATACATCTGATCCAAGTATTTTTCGAATCTGCTGTTAGCGACTTCCTGAAGGAACCGTAAAGTAACTTGTCAAGTGATCAGTAGAAATCAGTGTTTATTTAGAGTTTAAAATATTGGGGAGACCGGGCATGATTGATTGTCTCACGGGTTGGTTGTCACAGCGGTCATAAAAGAAAACTTAACGAACGAAATACGAACATTGATCGGCGGGAAGTGATGTTTTCGCGACTCTTTTACGCCGATCGCCATCAACGACCGCTGTGACAACCAACCCAGTTTCCCCTAGTTTTTTTTCGATTATATGAGAGCCCTACACAGAAAAAAAGGATATCTTGAAACAAGAAATAAAATGTCTTCGAAATTATCGCTTAACCAAGGAATCGAACCCAGATTGATTCGGCGTCACGAGAGAGCTTTACCAACTAAGCCATCCCAGCCTTTGCTAGGCTACGTTTACTTTGCCCACATATACTAAACCACACTGGCTTATGGTCAGTCACATTTTTAAATCCTAAACCCAGAATTAATATTACAAATGTTATCGCCAATAATTTAGAAAAATGTTAGTTCTGACATTTTACCAAAATACTGAACGGATTGTATGAATCGTTCATAAATGAATTTCGACATAAATATAAAAAAGTTAAAAAAAAAAAAAATTTAATTACAAAAAAAATTGAGAAATTATTCAATATTATTTAATTACATTAATCAATTAATTTCTTATAATAATATAATTTAGTTATTTAATTTTTAATTTATTTAAAATAAAAAGGTGGACTTAAAATCCATTTGCTGCGCTAGTGTGAGAAAGAGAGAGAGTGGGGAGTATTCATTCCTTCGGGTGCGAAGGAGGGAGCACCTATGAGTGAGAATCCAAGAGAAAACTTTCTTGGCTTGAGACTCTAGTAATCTTGGTTTGAGATTTTTCGTGTGATTGGTCAGAGAAAGTACACTATACTTAAACCAAGAGTTTAAATTTCTTAAATCAACTCCCTTTATTTTTTGTTCGAGTTCGTACCGTTTATTGTTTCAAAACATCATAGTTTTTTAATTAAGTGTATAACTTTCTCGAACTAAATATTTTTATTTCTTGGTTCAAGTAAGTAACATACTCAGGTTAAGAAAAATTATTATTAAACTAAAAACTGCAAGTTTTTAAAACAATTAATTCTATTATTGGACCAAGTATGAAATATGTATTGGCTTGAGAATTTTTTTTCTTAATTGAAGATTTAAAATTCAAGACATTATTTCACTTCGTTCAAGAAATTTCCGGTTTCCATTACACTCGCTGAAAAATTTCTTGGTTGAAGAAAAATTTTCTTGAGTCAAGATTTTTTTTTTTCTGTGTAGAAACAAAAATAAACAATAAAATGATGATCTTTCAAAAGAAATTCGTAGATTTCTTAAACAAAATCACTACTTATACAAAGAAAATTGTCTAAGAAATTTATTTCTGGTAAATTTTGAAAATTCATAAATTTAATTTTCAAAATCAAACCTGGTGATTACTACACGAAAAAAAATAGGCTTAAGAAATCTACGAAATCTATAAAATGGCTGAGGTTATCGACTAAAGAATTATAATCAATTAATGAGAATCTTAGCAAAAAGCCTGATAAAAAAACATTGATAGAATATTTATTCTGTTTATTAATCTCTAAAACTGAATTTGTGAGAATTATTAAGTATTTACACTTTTAGAAAGGCAACTTGATAGTATAACCAGAATATTTCATTTAAATAATGATAATAATATTATTTTTCCAGAATCGTACAACCGAAAAGGTTAAAACAATTTTACTATTGTCAATTTTCATAATGATTGACTTCTATACTAGTGCAAGTGAAACAAGTGCAGGAGGATAGGTAAGTAAGCTTTGATTGGTGGCTCGAAATTAACAAAACTCATAATTTTTTTTTTTTCATCTATTGCGATAAGTATCCCCATCTTAATAATTCTATTTCTATAGTATAGGCCTTAAGACTTTAAATCATACAAGATTAGTATTTAATAAGTTATGGTGTTTTACTTAAAACACAGAAAAAAACTGGAGAGTTTGAATCAGTTCATTATTTACACAAAATTATGCCTTTTTTTAGTTTCGAAATGTTCGATGATAACGTTGTCTTAAAATTGCAAATAATTTTTAAATAATCACTGTCTGGAAAATTTTATAAAATTTTCTCAGGCCATTTTTGGTATGAAATTTTGTAAATTATTTTTTTCACAGGAATTATATCAACTGTAAAAAATTTGCGGAGTGATCGCGGATCAAATCTGGAGTGAAATTTACTCTGAATGGGAGTTTATTTTAATATTAAAATCCGAATCGGAGTGAATTCGGATTTAAATAAAAAGTATAGTGACATTTTATTTGTTAATACAGTAAATGGCCCGACGAAAAAGAAAAAAAAATGCGGTCTAATAATATTCCATTGAATGTTTACTCGAAGAAGCTATTCACTTGTATTCACTTCGTTTTCACTTCCCAGTCCAGCTCTAACCCACCCCCACCCCACACTCACACACATTAGTAGGTTAGGTACGACAAGTTCAGTGGCGCCACAAGCTTCTAGTCGCCATTCCATTCGGTCGAAACCAAACTTAGTATTGAGGCATTCAGGTATCCAGGATTCAGTTATCCCATTCCCTGGTTCTATCCATAGTCAACTCCTACCCCTCAGCTCCGACTCCTTTACCCTCTGGTCGATTGCACCCCATTTATCCCCCAGGCGGTGTTGGCGTGCCCTTGCTGTAGTATCTCGCGGTTAGGAACGTGTCTGTACCCACTAATGTCTCGTTATTCGAGTAATTTAGTGTCGCGCAAACCAGCGACTTTAAATCGGCTGCTTTGGGGGCCAATCCACTGCTAATTTACTACCGATTTAAGTTTTAAATTTTGTACTTAAAAGTCTTACTGAGCTACTGGATAAGTCGATGCTGATCTTTATGTGGACGTGATACGAGTTACTATGAGGCTTATTTATTTATTTATTTTTATTTTATTTATTAATATAAAATTAAACGAATAAATTATTTCTATTTACACATTTGTGTCAAAGGGTTTTCATTTTTACTGAATTTAATTTTCTAGCATCTAAACTATTGGGTTTACATTAAAGTTGATAAGGACCATTTTTGTAGAGTATTTAAATAGCTACAAATTTTTACTGAGTTATTTTTACCGTCCCGAGTCGAAATATTCAACGTAAATTCAACGTATTCAACGTTTTCAACGTAAATTCAACGTTTTCAACGTAAATTCAACGTTTTCAACGTAAATTCAACGTTTTGAACTTAAATTGAACATTTGGGACAGTGACCGGCCTATGAGAAAGAAAAGAGATCGGGAAAAGAAAGCACCAAGCTTTATCGCAAGGTTTTCCAGACTAATTATCAAAAAGATAAGTAGTATCCTCAAGGTCTTTCTCCAAAACACAATCTATGATGCTTTCACTTAATCCAAGAACATTAAATTGAAGACTGACACTGCCATAAGATTGCCCGATCAAAAATGATTTTAAATTATTATAATTGAGTATAAATGATTATATACGAGATATCATATATAATTACATATAATTATACGTGATTACACATGGAATTATATATAATTATATATATGAACCTATATATAGGGCATTCCATGCCAAATCACCGAGGTTTTGACCCCGACCCCCTTCGATTTCGCTGAAACTTTTTTATCATTTTTTATCCTACCAAAGACATTTTTCTGAATTTTTTCAGATTTTTTTACTCAACCCAGAAAAAGTTACGAATTTTTGAAAAAAACCGCTCGTTTTTTTTTAAATTGCTATAACTTTCTCAGAAATTAATCTTTCAGCACTTTTTTTTTTTCAAAATTTGTGTTTTTAAATGTAGTTTTCAGAAAAAAATACAAAAAATGTTTCGAAAGTCAAGATATATGAAATATTTCAGTTTTTTCAATAAAACCGTTATTTTTTCGAAGTTCGACACCTTCGATTCTCAATTTTTTTGTCTCACAAAAAACTTCAACCAAGACAGTATTCAACCCCGCTATTCCCATTTTGTGCCGACTTTCCTTTATATTTTTTTTTTTCGATTGAAAATACAGAAATTTCTAAATTTGGCTTATTTTTTATGACTTTGCGCTAAAGTTTTTTTGGAATGTTTTTAAAAGATCAGAAGTTGAATAAAATTAGACAAAAACGACCGTAAAGTGTATTAGGGGCGAGGATTGATTTTTTCGGAAGAAAATTCCCAATTTTTAAATATAGTGAAACCTAAACTTACAATTAATCTTCGCAATAAGACAATTTATAGATAAACTTAGAAAAATATCGATAGCCCGAACTGAGAATTGAATTTAGACCATGTCGGTATCGCGCCGACCCAGAGAGGAAAGTACCACGGGCCCAAGCTTGGCCCAGACTTGGCCCAACTTTGTAGAACCTTGGGCCAGGCTTGTAAGCCAGTCTTGGCCCAGCTTTGGTAGAAGCCTGGAATGATAATCTCGGGCCAAGCCTGGTTGCCAGACCTGGCCCATGCTTGGTTGCCAGACCTGGCCCAGGCTTCCAGGAAACGAATAAATTTAATTTAAAAAAATTTATTATTATTAACCTCGTAGAATTCATGATCAGAAACGTTTTAATTATTTAAGGGAGGTAAATGATGTGAAAAAAACTCGGTGGAAATTCTGCTAGACTCTGGGCGCGAACTGCCGTCCTTCTGATTACTGGGTCCGAACGGTAGCTACTGGACGACCCTACTAACGTTGAACTGGTACATTTATATGATCTACTTGTATAAACCATGGGTATATCCAAACTTGGGTAATCCTACCTTGGCCCAAGCCCGGGTAATCATTGTAACGGCCAAGGCTAGATTACCCAGTCCTGGCCCAAGCCTGGCTTGCCATTGGATGGCCAAGGCTAGCTTACCCAGTCTTGGCCTAAGTCTGGGTTGCCATTGGACGGCCAAGGCTAGGTTACCCAGTCTTGGCCCAAGCCCGGGTAATCATTGTAACGGCCAAGGCTAGGTTACCCAGTCTTGGCCCAAGTCTGGCTTGCCATTAGACGGCCAAGGCTAGGTTACCCAGTCCTGGCCCAAGCCTGGGCCAATATAGGTGTGTCAAAGCTAGGTTCCCCAGTGCTGGGCCAAGTAGGGGCCCGTTGTTCAACTCTGGCAGCTCCTGTATGGGCGAGTGCTCTACCAGTTGAGATATCCGGTACTATACTATCTTCCGTTCAATTTGATCTCAAATTGTCTATAAGGCTATCGATATTTTTCTAAGTTTATCTATAAATTGTCTTATTGCGAAGGTTAATTGTAAGTTTAGGTTTCACTATATTTAAAAATTGGGAATTTTCTTCCGAAAAAATCAATCCTCGCCCCTAATACACTTTACGGTCGTTTTTGTCTAATTTTATTCAACTTCTGATCTTTTAAAAACATTCCAAAAAAACTTTAGCGCAAAGTCATAAAAAATAAGCCAAATTTAGAAATTTCTGTATTTTCAATCGAAAAAAAAAAATATAAAGGAAAGTCGGCACAAAATGGGAATAGCGGGGTTGAATACTGTCTTGGTTGAAGTTTTTTGTGAGACAAAAAAATTGAGAATCGAAGGTGTCGAACTTCGAAAAAATAACGGTTTTATTGAAAAAACTGAAATATTTCATATATCTTGACTTTCGAAACATTTTTTGTATTTTTTTCTGAAAACTACATTTAAAAACACAAATTTTGAAAAAAAAAAAGTGCTGAAAGATTAATTTCTGAGAAAGTTATAGCAATTTAAAAAAAAACGAGCGGTTTTTTTCAAAAATTCGTAACTTTTTCTGGGTTGAGTAAAAAAATCTGAAAAAATTCAGAAAAATGTCTTTGGTAAGATAAAAAATGATAAAAAAGTTTCAGCGAAATCGAAGGGGGTCGGGGTCAAAACCTCGGTGATTTGGCATGGAATGCCCTATATATAGGTTCATATATATAATTATATATAATTCCATGTGTAATCACGTATAATTATATGTAATTATATATGATATCTCGTATATAATCATTTATACTCAATTATAATAATTTAAAATCATTTTTGATCGGGCAATCTTATGGCAGTGTCAGTCTTCAATTTAATGTTCTTGGATTAAGTGACAGCATCATAGATTGTGTTTTGGAGAAAGACCTTGAGGATACTACTTATCTTTTTGATAATTAGTCTGGAAAACCTTGCGATAAAGCTTGGTGCTTTCTTTTCCCGATCTCTTTTCTTTCTCATAGGCCGGTCACTGTCCCAAATGTTCAATTTAAGTTCAAAACGTTGAATTTACGTTGAAAACGTTGAATTTACGTTGAAAACGTTGAATTTACGTTGAAAACGTTGAATTTTTCGACTCGGGGTGACTCGCACAGTTACCCCGTAATCTCGATTCCAAGTTCGTAAAATAAAATCATGTCAAATGAAATCCGCGCAATTGTGATTTACTATTAAATTTCAAGCATAAATATTAGGTCTACATAAAAACTCAAAGGGACCTTTTTTAAAGAGATTTAAATTCCCTACAATATTGCTCTCATATATTTTTTAAATATTTCTAATAGTTTGCCCATAATTTAAAGTCAAAACATCTATTTACTCTATAACCAAAATATACCCTAAATTAAATTGACATTCTCTTCCTTCTTACTTATAAACTTTACCAAGCAAACAAATTTAGATGCGACGTCACGTTTCCGATAAATATTCACCACCAAAATTCCCATTACATCCTCCATAAATATAGAATTAATTTACAAAAATCGTCCTATCAGACCTCAGATAAAAAAAAGACTTGTGAGAGTAATGAAAATTTTTAAAATTAAATAATTGTTAGTCCCAAGTTGATTAATCTATATTATTAAGAGAATAGGGAAAATTTTGTTCCCGCCATATCTATATGATAGATTTGGTTAGTGTTATTGAAATTGGTATCATTAGATAGGTCTTGACTTGAATTTGTGCCTTTTCATAGTTTAAACTCTTTTTAATTGCCAAGTATTGAGATAAATACATTTATCTATATCATTCGAATCACATTTAAATTACGCGGGAAAAAAGCCGATCGTATTCATTTTCTTTAAATAAATTAATACTTTAATTATTCTGTCACTAAATATGACTGAAAGTCACTGAATATATAGCTATATTATTTATATCGTGATATTTATTCCAAAATGACAGATTTTTATGCTCCCTTTTGGTTTTAGGAAGCTTCTCAAAGCCAAAAAAGTGTTCACGCGGAAAAAACAGAATATTAAAAATTAATAAATAATAGTAAAAAGTGGAATCTGTTATCAATAATTAATACTATTATGCACTTAATGCAAAGTAGTTTACTAATTTTTGTAGATTCCTAAAAACTACTACACGGAAAGAAAATTATGGGAAGTTTTCCTATGCATTATGGGAATGGTTCCCATAATAGTATGAGAATAGTTCCCATACCATTATGGGAATGGTTCCCATAATGGTATAGGAATCATTCCCATACTATTATGGGAATGGTTCCTATATTGGTATAGGAACTATTCCTATAATATTATGGGAACTATTCCCATAATGTTATGGGAACCATCCCTATAATATCATAAAATTCTTTTCTTGCACAATAGTGTAGAAATTTCCAAAAATTTGAATTTTCTTGAATTTTTTGTGCTGATAAAAAATTCTTGTTAAAAATTTTAATGTTTTTTTGCCAAATACGATTTTTTTTTTCAATTTTTGAATTTTTGTTTTTATGTTTAATAATATTTCTGTGTATTGTAGAAGTGATTACCACACTTCTTTAAATTAATTTTTTCATGATAATATGGGAACCATTCCCATAATATTATAGAAAGTATTCCTATAAATTATAGGAACCATTCCCATAAATTATAGGAATGATTCCCATAATATTATAGAAAGTATTCCTATAAATTATAGGAACCATTCCTATAATTGTAGGAACTATTCCTATAGTGTTATGGGTATCATTCCCATAATTATAGGAACTATTCCTATAATTATGGGAAACATTCCTATAATTATAGGAACCGCTCCCATAATTTATGGCCGTAATTCCTATGTTGGTATAGGAAAAAATTTCACAAAATTATGGGAACCGCTGCCATAATTTTCTTTCCGTGTATTAATTATTTCAAAAAGTAAGTAAATATTATTACTTTTAGGTATATAAATACGTAACTTATTAGTGAAAATTAATTAATTTATGGCATACATCTATTAAAAAGTAATGACTGGTCAAATTAAGAATTTCTATCGTAGATACTGATTTTTCCAGCCGGAAAATTGCAAAAGTTACTAACTTTTATTTTATAAATTCGATATCACTGATCAATTATTAGCTTAAAATATCATTTATTCATCATTATAAATTAATTTACAATGTACATAAATCGAATAAGTGGTAAATAATAAAATGAAAAATTAGTATACTAAATACTGATTTTTTGCTCATAAAAATACCGAAAACTTTTAACTCTTATTTTATAAATTCTATCCCATTGACTAATAATTAATATAAAATGTTATTTATTCGTTATTATAAATTAATTCATTATATACATAAATCGAATAAGTGGTAAATTTTTTTAATTTTTCTATGTTTATTTGAATAGCAATAAATAACTGTAGATACCAATTTATCGATTCTTTTTCATATTAATTTTAATATACGAAATTACAAATTTTGCTCTTCTATGTGTATCAAATTTTAATATAAATAATAGCGATTTTGTAATATATAATGATCCTGGTTTCATATTAGTATACAAATATACTTATTTTAAGTCAAAAATAAACTACAAACTATTAAAATTTTTAGCATCATTCTTTTCCGTGCATAGAAAAAAAGATTCATTGACACAAAAAATTTTTACTTACCCCAAGAAATTTTTTGCATCATGAATTGGAAACAAAAATTTATTTAGAACTAGAAAAAATTGTTTGGTACAAAGAATTATTTTTTGACCAAAAAAATTTTTTCTCGCCCCAAGACAATTTTTGTATTTCATTCATAATGCATAAAATTTCTTGGTGCAACTTAAATTTTTGGCGGCAAGAAATCCTCCTTTCCTGCGTATTTTATAAATTTAATAGTGATATTTGGGCAGTCACGTAGAGACTGCAGGTCGCTCGTTTATATTATTAATAATTTGTCAAGTAAATCTAAAAGAATAATAAATTAAGCTTTTGATGAATTAATTAAATAAAATATGCATAAAAGCAAAGCTTGATAATAATTTTTGTTTCATAGAGAACAAAGTAGAGGAGAACAATATGTGCAGCTACAAAATTTAAAATTACAGACACATTGGGAGTATGCATGCATGCATGACTACATTTAAATGCAATACAATACAACATATCGTACAATGTGTATATATATATGTGTTTATATATATATATATGTATAATAATATTATATTGGTCCTCGTCAGCCCCCAGCTATTTTATTATCCTTCTATTCATCTCTATTTACCTACTATGGCCACGCAAAGTTTTTGGTATCCAACATTTAATTATATGCTTTGTATATTTAATTATAAATATATATATATTATTTTATGTCATTCATGGAGCTTATTAAAAGTTTTAGAGTTTATTGCGTTGATGAAAAAAAAATTTAATTAAATGTAATAGAGTGCAAGAGTTAAATTTTTTACTAAACAAACAGCGGGTGGGCTTGGAAAATTTTTCTATTTACTTTCCTGATATATTAAAATTATATTAACATTGCATTGTAATTTAAATAATTCAGTAACAATATTTACAGCGGAATAAAAGTTTAAAAAAAAAAATTCGAGGAAATAAAATAAACTTTATTTGATTTAAAATTGAAGTTAATTATTTTTTAATTTGTAAAAGTTTTTTTTTCATTTTTATGAAACTGGGGTAAAATGGGCAATTAAAATTTTTAGTGAAAAATTTATAATAAGAAATATTTTTTTATTATTATTAAAATTTTTATCTTTGGAGGGCATAAGTGTCGTTGAAAATTTGATTACTAATTTATAAAAAATTTTAGTTAATATTTTAGTAATTAAAAATATATTTTACAGAGATTTTGAATGTGGCCGTTTTACCCTCTTTTGTTTAAGTAAAAAGTGGGTGATACTTTTTATTTTTAATTAAAAAAAAATTTCAAACCATGTTAATTCTTAAATTAACAAAATGAAAATTATTTGACACTGAAGTTAGTCGACGTCCAATTATTTTAGAATTTTTTTAAAACGATAAATTACAAAAAAGAGAATATTTTTAAAAATTGCACTTGTAGTTTTTTTAATTTTCTACAAGTGCATTTTTTTTTTTTTTTTTTCATTAATTTGTTGAAAAACAAAAGACTCCAAAATTTTTAATTGTCAGCTAACTTTAGGATCATAATTATTTTATGAGTGTGAAAGTAGCAGACATCACACAAATTTAAAATTATAAATAAATAGAGTAAACGAGTAACCTGCAATCACTACGTGCCCAAATATCACTACTAAATTTATAAAATACGCAGAAAAAAAAGATTTCTTGCCGCAAAAAATTTTAATTTGCACCAAGAAATTTTATGCATTATCAATTAAATACAAAAATTGTCTTGGGGCGAGAAAAGATTTTTTTGGTCAAGAAATAATTCCTTGCACCAAGTAATTTTTTCTGGTTCTAAATAAATTTTTGTTTTCAGTTCACAATGCAAAAAGTTTCTTGGGGTAAGCAAAAATTTTCTTCAGGCGAGTAAAAGTTTTTTGTGTCTATGAATCTTTTTTTTTTCTATGCACACTTTTTTGGCTTTGAAAAACTTCCTAAAACCAAAAGGGAGCATAAAAATCTGTCATTTTGGAATAAGTAACGCGATATAAACAATATAGCTATATATTCAGTGACATTCAGTCATATTTAGTGACAGAATAATTAAAGTATTAATTTATTTAAAAAAAATCAAAACGATCGTCTTTTTTCCCGGGTAATTTAAATGTGATTCGAATGATATAGATAAATCTATTTATCTCAATACTTGAAAATTAAAAAGAGTTTAAGCTATGAAAAGGCACAAATTCCAGTCAAGACCTATCTCATGATACCAGTCAATAACATTAACTAATTCTATCACATAGATATGGCGGGAACAAAATTTTCCTTATTCTCTTAATAATAAAAATAACTAAAAAAATAATATTTATAAAAAATGCATGTATTAATTTCAAAATTTTTTAAAATTTAATTTTATTAATTATTTACTCTACTTATTAATAATTTCAAATTTGTCTGACGTCTGCTACATTCACACTCAATATTGTTTGTAAAAAAATAATTCTTTTTTGTCATAAAAAAAAAAATTTTCCAATAAATTAAATTTTTTAAAATTTTTCGTATAATGATACGAATAGTAAATTAATAAAAATTTGAATTTCTATAAATTAAAAAGTATAAGTAACAAAATATCGATCTTGAATACTCTCGTAATAATTCTCTGAACTAACTATCGATTTTCTGTATGATAAATATATATCGCTCGGTAAATATAGTCTACAGTAAAGAAGAATAAAGGAGTTCTGCTGGTTCTTAAAGTTGCTGTAAAGTAAAATGTGTATAGATCGTTACCCACAGTCGGGCTGGTAACTTTCGTTTATATTCCCGCGGAATCTCACCCGCGCTCGCTAGACTTCGCTAAGTCGTTATTCTCATCACTACCTTAATTCATTTTCTCCACTGCTAATTTAACTAAGTAATTAATAATGAACCTAAGTCATTTTTTTTTTTATTAATTAAGATCAAGTACTTGGAGGTAAATTATATTAAAAATTTATTATTTCATTACATGAAATTTTTACTCTTGCCAGAAATAATTTCATCAACATAAATTTTAAAAAACAATTATTGCCATAATTATATTTTTTTTCAGTTATTTAATAAAATATTAATTTCATAATTAATTCAAATTAAACAACTTTATTGAAAGATTAAATTACTTATAATTTATTTATTAACTCTTAATTCAATTACGTATATAAATTTATCATCATACATTTATGTATTATCTACACAGTATGTATATACGTTTAATTAAAATTTTAATTATTGGAAGATGAATATAAATATATATTTAATTGAATTCTTTGTTCAATTTAATTTCAATCACTCAAATGAATAAATTATTCTGATACTTCATCTATTGAATATTTAACTTTTTTATTTTTTTAATTAATTTATATGTACTTATACGAATATATCAAAACCGAGTTGTAATTTAATTTTCATTTATATTCAGATTTACATTATCCAAAAAAAAGTCTTGAAATATTTCAGTTTCAATAAAAATTTTGATTAATTTAAGATTTCTAAAGCAAAAAAAAAAAAATTATAACTCAATTTCAAAATCGGAAATTTAATTTTGCCTCTAAAAAAATTATTAAAAAAAAATGGTTTTGTTTTCTTTTAAAAATTCAAATATCGGCTGTATTTTAACCAACCTATTGATTTATTTTCTATACAAGTTTTCAAAATATTAATTTTTAAACTCAACTTCTTGTCGATTAAAGAAACCGGGTAGTAAAGCCACTGCAAAATTTCGAAAAAAAAACATTTTTTCTACAGTAGTTCATTTTACCCCGTAATTTTGTTGGATGTTAATTTTTCTTAATAAGATAATAACTCAAAAAACGAACATTTCAAAAAACAAAATTTTTTTCTCTAAAAATTTTTGCCTCATTGTCCAAAATGGCCAATTTACCCCATCCTCACATAAGCACTTTAAGTAAACGATTTCGTAAGAAATAAATAATTTCCACACTTTGCCCCAAATTTACTATAATTCTTTTTTTTTTACTTTTCAATTTTCAAAATTTACAGCTCGAAAACTGAAAATGACTTTAATTTTATTTAAAAAATTTCCACTGATCTAATTTCGAAATCTTTATCTCGGGATACGAACATGAAGTTGACAGACAATTTACAATTTTCGAATGTTTTTTTTTTCAACAAATCAAATACAAAAAAATACTAAAAATATGCACATGTAGAAAATTAAAAAAACTATAAGTGCAATTTTTTAAAATATATTTTTTTTTATAATTTATCGTTTTGAAAAATTCCGAAAATTATTAGACGTCAGTTAACTTCAGTATCATCTCGGAATATCTTGTATTGAAATCGACAAAAAAATACAAATTTCAAAATTTCTATAAAAAAAAAAAATTTATTTTCATTTATATCATAGAAAAAGTTTCCAAAAATTTCCAAGCCCAAAATAACCGCCTGCTAATTCCCTCATTAACATCCTGAAGTAAAATTTACAAACAAACTTTATAAATTAATTATATTATCCTACAGTACTTTCACCAACAAAAATCCTCTATATACAGTAAATACTTCTAACTTTTTATTGCAAACACAATTAAATTTTCTCTCCCAAATAAATAAATCCCACGATTATATCAGGATTTAATTGACAATAAAAATTTTCCTGTCCATTATTTATATTTATTATTTAAATGGAAAATAAAAATAAATAATAATAATAATTACAGCAACCAAAAAACAGTATAAAAGCCAATTAATCCTTCATTTAAATGATTGTTGACGTAAACACGATTTCTATCTCCCATCTCTCTCTTTCCTCGACCATTATAAATTATAACGTTCAATAATTGTCCATTCACTGGCGCGTATTTACCACGTAAATTCATAAATTCCAATTTATCCATCACATAATAGCACTTAATATCACGGTTAACCGTTAACCATTTTCGTAGTCTCTCAAACAAAACCAAAAAAAAAAAGAGAAAGAAAAAAATCCACAAATAAAAATAAAGGAAAAATATTTATCATTCAATAATGACCATTATCATTGTCAATTTCAAGCACGTACTTATATTTTTTTTTATTCCCTGTTAGTCACATCCACGCTTGCTCAAACAACCCCAAGATAGTACGTTATATTTTTTTTTTTTTTTTAGACTAGCTGGAGAAATGTAAGAATTAATTTACGACTCCCTTTGGAATAATACAGTTCCATTGATACTTCCATTGGTACTTGGCTTTAACTTTTTTTTTCTTTGTCGTCTCACTGTTCTTTTATTCGGAGGGTAGTTGAATGCACTAGACATAGACAGCAATAAATATAATGACGGAAAGATGTACCGTAAAACGGCGAAATTGCCAAATATTGAAGATCTTTAGAGTTGGTTAGACATCTTTAACACTTAATCATTTTATTATTATTATTACTGTAACTATTATTATTATTTTCATTATTATTTAGTGGTGTGAGTAAAAGGACACAATTGAATGGTATGTTTTTGGCCAGAGCGATGTAATAAAGTCTTCGTCTGGTGAAACTTATTCACGCGGTTGTAAAGAAAGTAAGCTGGCGTTCCTTCCTGTCTAGCCGTTTTATTTTTATTTCTATGGATTTTTATTACCGAGCATCGAATTGTGTACATTATACATTAGATTACATTGTACGTAAGATGTTTTTTTGAAAATAAAAATCGAATAAAATGGATATTTGAATTTTTTTGCGTAATAAAATTAAAGAACAAAATGGACAGTTTTGAATTTTTATTCGAAAACGTTTGAGACGGATAAATGGACATGATGGGCCATTTTGGGCCATTTCATGGAGAGAAAATTAATGGGTGGGTTCTAGTAAACTAGAAGGCTGCTTTCATTAAATGTACGTAAGATTTTCTCGTTTTTACACAGTTAGAAATTTTTTGTATTTGTGTTAAAAAATTTTTTGTGTTGATTTTTATCACAGAAATCTGTTAATTCAACACAAACCATTTGTTATTTTATTTTAACAGATTTTTTATGTTAAATGATTGGAAAATCTAGAATGTAAAAAATTTCTTGTGTTATTCAAAAATTGACACAAAATTTGTGTTGTTTGACTAAACGTTCCCGCGCAATTCTTCATTACTATAACCAAGCAAAGCATTGTAGCAGCATTGTTTGCAGGGAAATTTGGATTATAATTTATTTACAATCAAATATATACATTTTACAATTGAATTTAGATAACTTTCATATATTTTTGACCCGGTTCAATTGTTCGCTAAATTGACATGTTCTATTAAGGGTAGATCAGTATACTTAAGTTAATTAGGTTATGTGCTTATGTTTATTAGTTGATTTTAACACGAAAAATGTGTTAAATTTACACAAAAGTTCTGTTAAATGTACACAAATTTTCTGTCAAAATAACAGATTTTATGTGTTCAATTTTATTTAACATAAAATTTGTGTTAAAGATCAACACAAACGCAATGTGTTGAATGAACACGGAAATTTGTGTAGACCGTTTGCAACACACGATTTGTGTTGAATTTAACACAAAATTTCTAACTTTGTATAGAAACGGTTCCTGCATTTTATGGGAAATTTTCTTATGTCGATCATTTCTGTGATGTATAGAAAAAGTATGAAAAGAAATTTTTGATTAACTTAAATCGTGTTAGAGGGCTATTGCTTATTGTAAGTTTAGAAAATAATCATATATGTCCTTGCAAACGAGCAAATTGACAGTTGATCGATTCCCGTGCAAAAAAAAATTTGCTTCATTATGAATTTCATTATGAATTTGATAATCAAATTCAGATTTTGAAACAAATATGACTTTGATAATGAATTAGCTATAAAAATCCTCTAATTTTCTACTACAGCTGAATCTAACAGGTAACCAACAGCTGAAATCCAATAATTTAATGGGTAATTTTTAAAAACTTGCCTTTCGCTTTAAACAAGTGATAAGTACATTATAAAAAAGGTATATTACTAGCTTTGAAGAAGATTCAAAATTTTTTAATCAAAAGAAATTAAGACAACAAAGAGGAGTAATTCATGATGAATTTGATAATAATTATTATCAATTCAGTACGAGATTCATATTGAATTAATTATAAGATAAATGTGTTTTGTTTCATAATTGTATTTTTTGTTCTTACACCCGAAATTAAAAAAAAAATAAAGAACTATTCTATTTAACTTAGATGACATTTATTACTAATTTGATTAAATTTAACAGTATAAAATTAAAATTTACTCTAAAAACTCTATATTTATTGTTAACCGTTTGTTTGTGCTATTCAAAAAAAAAAATTTTGTTTATTGAATGAGTTGAAAAATAAATAAGCTAAAAAATATATTTTACTCTGCATAATTAAATGGAATTTATTAAACTAATCTAGATTTATAATATATTTTTCTAATTTTATAGCTATATTTGTTAGAAACTATAACTTGACAGTTATTGTTATATAAAATTTGTTCATTATCATATGTAACATACGATCAAATTATTATCGACTTTGTAAAACTTTTATAATCAACTTATTATGAATCAAATATTAATTTTATACTTAAATTTAATCAAATTAGTAATAAATGTCATCTAAGTTAAATAGAATAGCTCTTTATTTTTTTTTTAATTTCGGGTGTAAGAACAAAATATACAATTATGAAACAAAACACATTTATCTTATAATTAATTCAATATGAATCTCGTACTGAATTGATAATAATTATTATCAAATTCATCATGAATTACTCCTCTTTGTTGTCTTAATTTCTTTCGATTAAAAAATTTTGAATCTTCTTCAAAGCTAGTAATATACCTTCTTTATAATGTCCTTATCAATTGTTTAAAGCGAGAGTCAAGTTTTTAAAAATTACCCATTAAATTATTGGATTTCAGCTGATGGTAACCTGTTAGATTCAGCTGTAGTAGAAAATTAGAGGATTTTTATAGCTAATTCATTATCAAAGTCATATTTGTTTCAAAATCTGAATTTGATTACCAAATTCATAATGAAGCAAATTTTTTTTTGCACGGGTTAGATCATGCGCTGGTTTTGAATCGTTTCATTTAAATTGGATCTAGAGATTTTAATTTTGAATTTTAATGCGTGTAATATTATAAGAAATATAGTGTATAGCAACAGACGTAACACGAGATGAAACTTAATGTGATGGTAGCCCTCACCTTTAGTTTGCGCAGTCAACCTCACCCTCGTCTTATTTCATCCCTCGTTATACAATATGCTACTTATGAGGAATAGATTAGAATGCATTTTTGAACAATATGAGTAACACAGTGAAACGTAAGATAAATATATACTGCAAAAAATTTGCGGAGTGAACGCGAAGTGGATGATTTTTTATTTATTTAATTCCCTTGGAGTGAATTTCACTCCGAAAGGGATTTTCGGAGAATATTAATTATAAAAAAAATTGCTAATACATAGCGAGCTTAGGTCTTTGATATTTTGACATTTATATTGAGTACGGAAATAATAACGAGCTCCCTTTCCATATATTTACGCGAAATGATTTTTAAAAATTATAAGCAGCTGATAATAAAACTTTAACAAATGTAACTCCACTGAGTCACAAACTGTCGTATGACTGCACACAGTAAAAAATATTGTGTATATGTGTCGAAAACGGTTTGTGTTAAACTAACACAAAGTTGTGTCACTTTTTGTAACATAAAAAATGTGTTATACACTCTTTATTAACACATTTTGTGTGTTACTGTGGAATTCTTTGCGCCCTCTTGTGACGATATTTCAACATAATCTTTGTGTTAAAAACTGTGTTGATTTTACACAATATTTTTTACTGTGTGACATCAACCATACCACGAGATATCATTTCATATTGAACCGAAATATAAAATATTTCCATAAAAACTATGTCACTATGGCTATTCAATAATTTAATATTTTCAATATGTATTATATATATGAAATTATAATTTAGTGAGTTACTAAAACATTTTATAAATTGAAAACATAAAATTTTAAGTTGAATTATTAATATCTAAATCAAGTATTTATTGAAATAATTATGTGTTTAATTAACAGCTGTTTCTATTAAATATAAATTTATTCAATTATTAAAACTCCGGACCGGAGTGAATGCGGATTTAAATAAATTCCGCATTCACTCCCGATTTTTGACAGTGTACAATGGGAAAGGGAGGACAAAACAGGACCGAGTGGGCAAAACTGGCTACTCCTAAAATTGGGTAAAAAAATGTTTTTTCCAAAATTGTTTTTAGTGTCACAAAAATTAATGATTTATAAGTCACCGGTAATCAATAATAACAAATAATAAAACAATTATAATATTTTATTCAAGATATTCGGCAGTTTTACAATTCGAAAATTATATAGAAAATTTTTCCCTCACAAATTTCCTCAATTTGTACCATAATTTCTTTCACATAATATTTATACAATTTTGATCCAGTCAATCTGAGCAGTATTGATCTGATAAGAGCACTTTACATCCTGAAAGTATAGTCAGACATTTTTCTTACATTTTAATGGGGTATCTTTGAACTCTAGATGATTTGCCGATTTTATGTATAAAAGATGAATTATCCGAGATATATACCAATTAAACTTTTAAGTCTACACTTCCCCATTCTAGTTCTATCACCATCGGGTTGACAATAATAATCATCACAACATTTTTCGTAAAAATATATTCCACCGACATAACACTATAATTAACAAAAAAACAAAAATAAATATTTGATAGTCGATTATTATAATTATTGTGCTAAATAATAAATAAATAAATAAATTTTTTTTAGTCTTACATATCCGCCTTCCGTATTACACTCATAATCAGTCATTACAACAAATGGTTGAATAAGAACAATCAACAATAAAAGTTTCAACATAGTAAAAATATCTATTTAAATAAATAAATTGTAATAAATATTCATTTATAAATTTATGTATAACTGCTATTTTAAACTTGAATATAAATTCGTAAAGTATAAGACTTACTTCAAATGTGGTCCTTCGAGCCAAACGAATTCACACTTTTGCCGAAAATTTATTGATGTTAGATTTTTTTTTCACGTGGAGTGAAGTTTTATGTTATTTTGAATGATATTCGAATATTGAATATAAAAAATTGAGTCATGCATTTATATCCAAGTGATATAGTTGCACAAGTGGGCTAAATAAATAATAATTATTGATACTAAAGACACATTTCAAACAGGAATTGCATATGACCTTTTCGAAATAAAAAATATTTTCAAACTTGTTTAAGTGTGAAAATTTGATAAGATTTATAAATATTTATCATTAAAATTAATTTATGAATATATTATAAAATGAATATTCATAATTTGATAACTTCAAATAATAAAATAATTTTAGTGTTACAGTTATCGTGTGGAGTAGATTTATTATTCTAAATTTAGCACATTAAAATTTTAGTTTTATTATTTAATTCGAATCAGTCAAAATATCACTTTGAATGTAAATTAATTTTTTTCTGGTAATTTACTTCCATAGAAAATAGATTTTAGTACATTTTCGAATAATAAACGATTAGAAAGTATTAAAAAAAATTTGTCTATCGGTTGACCCTGGGGGCCAGCCCCAAAACTTCCCGCTGTTTTCGAGCTTCTTGAGCTCAAGGAGCTCAAAAACATTTTTGTGGATACATTTTCGAGCTCGAAAATACTTTTGTGTGCCATTTTTTTTCGAAAAAACCGTTTTTTAGCATTTCTTTCTCCCACGATATCTCACGAACGAATTGACCGATTTTGATGTTTGAGGCAGCAATCGACGTATTTTATTGAGTTCTAGAGCTGATAAGACTTTGGAATTGATCGGATGAGTCACTTCAAAGATCATCGAAATAAACCGTTTTTTACCATTTCTTTATCCAACGATAACTCTGGAACAAATTAACCGATTAAGATGGTTGGGGTCGCATCCGACGCGGCTTATAAAGTTCTGGAGCTGATTAGATTTTGAAGTCGATCGTTCAACTCGTTTCTGAGAAATCACTAAAAAACTAAAAAAAGTTTTTTTTTTTTCGTAATTCGTCAATATTTTCGAGTCTACTCGATTAAATGATCTGAAATTTTTAGGAAAGTTGACGGCCGACAAGCTCTTTCGATTGCCACCTTAAACGTCCAAATCGGTTCATTAGTTAAAAAGTTACAAAGAGTTTATACACACACACACACACACACACACACACACACACACACACACACACACACACACACACATACATACATACACTCGGACATCATTCTGAAAATAGTCAGAATAGCTTCCTGGGACCTCAAAACGTCGACATCTGATGAAAACTCGATTTTCGGAAATCGGGGTGAAAACAATAACTTCCCAAATTTTACGAAAATCATTAATTTTCTTAGCGGGAAGTTAAAAAGTAATAGATCAATATGCCTGTAATATTATTGCATCAGTATGCAAATCAATAATTAAAAGTAATCAGTTTCACTGACCCTATCACGGAATAAACGAATTTCGTCCTGATAACAAAAGACGGGATAACGAAAGATTTTGTTATAATGACAAACATGATTAGCTCACGGTAACAAATCAATTTCTTATAGTAATTTATGTCGTAATTAAGAAGTCGATTTATTATGAGAACACATGATGTTTATTATAATAATATCGTCGTATTTTAAAGCCGGCATTTGCTACCGTAAGTAATCGTAGCTTATGATTACAAAAATTTGTGTTAATGCTACATATTCATTCTGTTACTTTAACAAATCAGTTTTTTTTTTTGGACCACAACAGTTTTGTTACAGTTACAAACCATTGCTTGGCCCAACGAAGAATTTGCTAGCATTACAAAAACATTGTAATCCTAACGGATGTTTCGTTATCCGTATATTAAGGCAGAATTTTGTTACCGTAAGTTATCTTCTCTTGTGGTCACAAAAAATTTTTTTACGTGTAATAATAATAATTATTATTCCACTTAACAAATCAGAAGATCGAAACATATTTACCAATGAAATTAAATTTAATACACCTGATTATATGCCAACAATTTTCAGGAATAAAAAAATTTTAACTTCTTACTAAATGTACACAAATTGACATATAATAACCTTATATATATTTATTTTAAAATCGGGTGAATGGTTAAACGAATTATTATTTTTATCAACATAAATTATAATAATCCGACGAAACAATACCCCATTACTATTTAATGGGACAGTTCTATAATTTTGATCGTAATTTCGTTTTATTTTCAATGTAAAAATTTTGAAAAATATAAAAGTTTTTTATTTGTTCATCCTATAATTACTGTTAAAAAAATTGATGAGTGTGAATGTAGTAGGCATCAGACAAATTCAAAATTATTAATAAATGGAGTAAATAATTAACAAAATAAAATTTTTTAAAAATGCGCATTTAAAAAATTTTAAAATTAATAAGCGCATTTTTTATAAATATTATTTTTTGAATTATTTACTTTATTTATTTATAATTTTAAATCCGTCTGATGTCTGCTGCATTCACGCTGATAAAATTTGAATTAATTTTTCGACGGATTTCAGTAAACAGATCTTTAGCTGCACATGTAGACCCTTTTCAATAATTATTAGTACCGTCACCTAGTGTCTATAATAAACTGCAACAAAAAGATGTCAACTCGATCATTTTTAAAAGTTAACATTTATATTCCCTTGTGAAATTCATTCAAAAAAGCTTCGAAAAGTGTTTGCTATCCTACATTTGAAAATCCTAAACAAAAATGAACTATTTTTGAACAGAAAACAACCGAAAAAAGAACAAAAATGGACTATAAATTTTTTTCACCGTTTTTCGACTCTTATGTGAACTTTTTTACGCTGCATTTTCGAAGAACTCTATTTTATAATTTTTTATCATTCAAAAAAAGATACTTTTTATATTTTTTTTCTTAGCATTATTTGGCTTCGTCATTAAAATTTTTTTTCCGAAAGTTTTCGTGGATAAAAAGCCGATTTTTATACTTGGACATTATTTCAAATTTATCAGAGCTGCTTACAGTGATAGTGGAAATAATGTTTGTATGTAGAAATATATAACGATAACTGTTTTTAAAAATAATAATAACTAACTAAAGTTGTTAAGTTGAAGGATAGCTATGACTTGTTGATAATACTATCGACATTTTTTTTAGCGTCTGACATTGGAAGTAAATAAATAATTGAATACTTTGTAGAGTTAATTTATTAAAATCTCTTAGTAGATGTTAATTAATAGTGCGAGATAAAGACGTGTTTTTAGTTGATGAATTTAATATTTACATTTACAAAAAGTATAAGTACATGGAGAAGAAGAAGCTGAAAATGAAGCTAAAGAAGTATAATTATTATTAGAATAAGAGGAACTGTTAAAGTAATAAATAGAAGCAAAAGCTGTAACAGTAGCTAACTTCCTGCAAGAGTTCTGGAGAGATTCGGCGCTAATTACCGGGCATTAATAAATATTAGTTTCAACGAAACTTGAAAGCAAGATGGATCCTCCTGGGGCCGTAGGCTAGAACGAATTATCACGTTATACACTCAGAATATACAGCGTTAATGTAGAATACTCTCTTTCTTACTCTAATCTTTGCCACCACAAAAACCCATCATTTTTCCTCTTTCATGCTCTTATTTTTTCTGCTCTTTTATTTTTATCGTCGGTTGCGTGACTCAAAGCAAACTTTTTGTAAGGCACGATCTCGACTGTTGCAAATAAAAAAATGTTGAAAAGAAAATAGAGAAAAGTTAAGAATCCTTAGTAACTTTTTGACGATATAATCTCTGCCTCAGATTTTATGAGTTTTTGTTTTGTTTAATCATAAATACTCGACAGATTATTAAGAAATTCGACATAGAAATAAAACAAGTTTTTTTGTAAAGTCGAAAATCAAAATTATTGTAACTTTTTTCTAATTTATTTTATTTATTTTCACTGAAATTACACATTGGGTATCAAATTAAAGCTTAATATTAGGGGTGTGCGAATCGGGATCGAATCGAATCAAATCAAGTATAATTTGCTCGAATTTTGAATCGAATAATTTGAATTCCCGAATTGTTCGAAAAGTTTCAAATTATTCGAATATTTTCGAATTGTTCGTCACTTTTCGAATTATTCTTCAGTTTTAGAATTATCCGAAATTTTTTAAATCGAGTATTCTGATCAGCTCTCAAGTATTCAATTTTTTATTTCATGGAGAGATTAGTTTTTAAAGTAATCAAAATTAATTTTTTCGTAGATTCGTGTCTAAGCTCTATTTACCTCTGACAAAAATTTTAATTATTCAAAAAAATATTACAATTTTAAGTCGTTCACGGTAAGAAATGCATGGCGTTCAACACCATGCTGGTATGGTCTCAAGACAGATACTATTGTATTGCTCACACGTATGCGTAGCAGGCACGGCGAAACAGCATGGCCCTGAGACCCATACTACAATGCCAAGGGCACAATGCTACTAGTTTTTCCCGCCATAATTTTTGGCGTGTCAATCAATGTATACTATCGTTTTACCGCCAAAACTATATAGATGTTGCTAGACTAGGTTTATCTGCCAGAAGCAATGCGGATACGGCAGTGCAGTATGGGCCCGACGGCCATACTGACATTGTGGCGTCCGCGACAACTATCGCCAATGTTACTATTCCCGCAATGGTTGAATCATCTATGCATATAATTTTATAACCTATAAAAATCTTCGATACCATACAGTATGGCGTTCACGCCCATACTGGCATAGTGATATCCACAAAATATTTCTTACCGTGTTCAAAAGAAATCTTTGGAATTATTCGAAAATTTACGATAAATTCAAAAGTTTAAATTATTCGATTGGAAGTTTGAACCGAATACTTCGATTAGATCGAATAGATTTTGATAAAATTTATTAAAAAACTACGGGTCAATATTGTTTATATTTTTTTACTAAAATTCTCTTTGTATTATTCTAGAAAAAAAATTTGATTATGCTCACAAACGACAGAAATTATCGTCTCGTAATCGTAGTAATTATTTTTAATAAGTGATAAGCATTAAAAAAAAACCATACCCATACATTGTAATTAAAATAACGATAACCAAGCATGTATATAATCTAACACTGTTGTGTTAATCTAAAAGTACAACAAGTAACTTTGTTAGCAATAGTTGAAATCGGCAATGAATCCACTAGTGCATATATATTTAATACTTTTTATATCAAATCGAGCTGTTCCCCTGAATATTCCAGTAATTTCAGATATTCAAGACATCGTAAGCGTCGCTCATGATCTATCTGATTTGTCATCAGGACGGGTGCCGTTTTTCGGTGGTCTAATTGGGACATCAGTTGACCCTACGATGGCCAAAATACAAGGACTTTCTACACAAATATCGGAATTAACTGAAATGTTTAACATAAGAATGGACAAGCTCATGTCTGCTGTGTTAACCAACGTACCGCGCTCGGTTCAATTAAACAATCTCATGAGCATATTAATTAATGACATAACCAGAATCGATGAAATGTTTGACGACTATGAAGTATACGTCCACAAACGCGGAGAATTCAATCGCGCCACTATTGATAATTTTATTAAAATAACAACGTCACATGATTATGGTGATGTGCAATATTTACTTAAAAAAATTTATCACATTTTCGTACCAGGACAACTAAATCAATTCAATGAGAACATTCTTGATCTCTTGGTGGCTACTTTGAACGTAAGCTTGAATTTATTTATTTTTAAATACTTTTATTTAATTTTATACTGCATTAGGATATGAAACCTGAAGAACTGTGTGGAAAAACAAAGTCACAGCAACAAAGGCTCTATGATGTTTACGAAACAGTAGTTCTTACCGAAATCAAAGGATTTATTATGACGGTTTATTCTTATGGCTTATTATCGATATACAATAATTGTAAATAATTTTATTACGCGCCTCAAATGCGAAATATAAAAAACTGTTATTGCCTATACAGTTAAATTTATCGTTTGTTTTAGCAACTTTTACTAATGAATTGGACAAAGCAGTCTCAGAACTGATATTAAGATGCAACAATTATTTATTAGTTACCATAGAAGCCTTAGAAAAACTTCCAAGGCAAATATTTCTTTGTGATCCAAAAAAACACGTTTTAAGTAATAATCTGTTGTTATATTCTTGATTTTTCAATAAAACGTATGCATTTACCTAATTTTATTTCGTAGATGAAACATATTTTCAGTTAGAGCGTGCAATACGAATGATAGTCATTCACGAAAGTATGGTGTCAGAGTCAATATCTTGTTCCGACACTTGCGGTGACGTTGATACAACTACCATTTATCGCAATTATAGATATTCCACTCGTAGTAATAACCCAGATAAAAAATGGTCCCCGCATGTTCCATGTAAAGGACGTATGCACAACTGCCAAGATATTGGTAGAGCTAAGTTCTGCGAATTGGTGAGATTTTTCTAAATAAAATATATATATGTAATTACACGGGTCGAAAAATAAGATCTGATTCAAAATAAATGATAAATTCAGATAATTTTTATTTTATTTAGGTTTTTAAATCATATTCATTTTAGGTGAGAATTTAATCGGTTTTTGACGGTACTATTATCTATCCAAGCCAATATTATACTTATTTTCGTATTATATTTAGTCTGTGTTCATCTGTTTTTAGAACAAAAACAAACTTTTTTTTTACTATCATTTTTAGTCTATTTTTAATCGCCTTTAGATAAAAAACAGGACTTTTTCCAAATATAAATAATAATAGGGGAGACCGGAGCATGAAGGCCCCCTTAAGCTGGTTTTTTCTTCTTGTGGCTTTTGACCATCAAATTCGTTTATATTCCATCTATTTCGGAAGAATCAATCGAAATTTTGCAAAAAATCGAAAAAAAAAAAATTCTTTTTATTTTCCGTCATGTTTTTATCACATTTTAGGTCAATGTGTAGGGCAAAATGGACCACTCAAAAAAAAATTGTCACGAAAAAATTAACTTGACGGAAAATAAAAAAAAAATAATCTTTTCGTTACAATTTTTTTTTTTTCGAGTGGTTCATTTTCCCCCACATATCACATATTGACTTCAAATATAATAAAACCATTATAGAGGAGATAATTTGACGGAAATAAAAAAAAAATTGTTTTACCTAATTTTTGAGGAGGGCCTTCGTACCCCATGGGGCCATAGCACCCCGTTCTCCCCTAATAATCTAGGTTTATAAATTTATTTTAATTTTCTTGATATTTGAAAAATGCTAATACGCTTTCATAAAAAGATGTCCCAAGAATTTTAATGGTTTCTAATGCCAAAATATTTTTCGATTTTATCCAGTAAATAGGAAAATTTAATTGACATTTTAAAAGTAATTTTATTACTTTTATTCAATAATATTAATATTCAGTCAGGACATCTAAAAAATAAAGTTGTCAAACTATCAATAACTGTCGACATTTTTAAACAAAGGACACTAAATAAACGGTAAACAAAACATAATAAATTCTGGAACTTTGAATATTTTTTATAAACATTGGCCATAAATAAATATATTATGAGTCCATGATTTAATCTAGTTTTGTCTGCTCGTAACGCAATTGTTTTGTAAAACAACAGATCAAAAACAGCTTAAAATTTTTATAAAAAATGAATAAAAGATCAACTAGTTCAAATACAGACTAATTAGTCCAAATGAACTCCAGTTATAGACTAAAATCAGATGAAATTTTTCGACTCGGGTATAACGTTCGTAATGATGACAATGATAACTAAATAAAACTAATGTAACAGCCAGAGTTCTTTAGGAGCCGTTACTTTTGGATTGATTCTGATGTAGGTTTTTTTGGGCCCAGAGAAAGTTGTTGGTTGGGGACAGAAGTTCAGCTCGAAATAACTACTCCCTCATTCTGGAAATGTTCTACATGTCTCTGTCAATGCTCTGAATTAGATGCTGACTCGACAGCAACACGAGCTATCAGTTTAAGGCCGCAGTTGTCTAACATCAAAGACAATATGTATGTTGTTCATTTTATAAAATCAAAGAAGCACTTATTTAATCTATAACTTATACTTGCAGGGTAGTGACGGGTGTGAGATTTGAACTTAAAGACAATTTGGTTCATGTACAAATCGAACAAGGCAAGTTGAAGAAAATCGGTCAGATAGACACCGATACTGTTAGTTGGGTGGAACTTGAAGATTTTGTTTATTTGGATGATGTCTCTGGTGGTGGGTTTGCTAAAATTGATGATGGTAAAAAAATAACAATGAAAGAACACGAAGATTTTTCATTCGTACGTTATGGGCAAAGAGATTTTAATCTAGATGATATTTATGCGCGGGAAGAAGGTTATACTGTCACCGGAGTACGATTCAATCGCGATCCTAATAACGAAAGAGCGATACAATTAGAAGTACACATCACACCAGCTAATTTTTCGGAGGGTTTGCTTATCCCAACGGAGGATAATCCGAGTAAATGGTTGACACCTGAAGATATGCCTGGGCGTGACTTTGAACCCTTGATCCCACGGTATTAATTTATAATCATAATCACACTATAATATATTACTTTTAGTTATCTTTTCGAATTTTTACAGGACAGAGGTTGATTTGACTGACAGAAATGACCCTACGCAAATTAAAGATAATATTCCAGACACACAAGATAATTCAGGGATATGGTTTACAGTGACTAACAAATGGCAAGAAATTGGAGAAAATACGATCCCATTCTTTGACAAACAGCTAGTTTCGCCCCATCCAAAAGTTGCATTGGATGGTATAGGAGTTTTCCATCGTGGCACCAAAGAATCTGGTGGATTTCTTAGTTTTAAAGTATTTGCCTTCGATCTTCCAAAATATTTGAATCCGACAATGACCCCGGAAAATATTGAGCTATTCGAAAATAGTTATGACGATGAAATAATAAATCATCCCCTGGAACCCGAGTAATTGTTGAAAACTTAATTATTCTCTTAAAGTAAATTAGCGAATTTTACTAGCAAATAGTAAATATTTACTAATTTTCGCTAATTTAGTTATAGAGAGTATTAAAAGTATTGTTGTATCTTATTACACATTTAAAGCAAAAGTTTCTGCAATATTTGATCATTAATTTTTCAACATTTTTGTTCTTATGTAATTCCAAATATTTGAAATAAAAAAAAAAATAAATTCATCAATTCAAATATAAATTTTGTTTTATTATTTATTTTTTTTTTTCAAATGGTTGAACATTTTGCTATTTATTTTTTTTTATTTTATTGGGTAATTATTTTTCTTTTGTAGGTCGCAATTAACTAGTGACAGTTATCACAATGTTAAAAATTGCTTTCCGATAAACAGTCGTCGTAGATAATAACTTTTCAGATAGCGAAAATTACAGTAGAAACTAAATATTGAAATATTTTTAACTGAGACTAGCGAAGCTATACCACAGTTGAAGGTTCAATTCCACTCCATTTAAATATAGTGGAAACCTAAACATGCAAACCTCTCAATAAGATAATTTATAGATAAATTGAGAAAAATATAGATAGCCTGAACTGGGAATCGAACCCAGATACCTCGGTATCGCGCCGAGTGCTCTACCAGTTGAGCACATTCTTTAAAAATATGTTGAGAGTAAATTTTATAACTTACATCAATTTAGAAAGACATTATTACATCAATTTTATTCACTTGAAAAAAAAAAATAAAAAATTTACTTTTTTTCGGGGTATCCCATTTTGCCCGCAGAAAATAAAATTTTTTTTCTGATGGCAGTCTAAAATTCGTTATATTTATTTCAAATAGAATCAAAATGAAGCCAATTTACGATATTTATGTCCCTAAAAACTAAATTTTTCGTTAAGTATCCCGTTTTGCCCCCCCCCCCCCCTTCCCCTATACATCTACATTTACCTTAAAATATATAGTGTATTGATATATTTCCTTTTATATTCAGAAAATATAAAATTTATATATGAAATGAAATATATGGTAGCATATAATTTACATTGTATATGGCACCATATATTTTCTTTGTTATATTTAAGCATATATTTTATCCGGTGTATGTGTATGTACGTGGGTATATATATTCGCATCAAATTAACTAATTTTGAAAATTTTAACTTTAATTTAAAGAGTTTATTAAAATTTAGATCTAATTTAATTGGAGTTGGTCATACGAATAAGAAAGTTTTCTTTTCCATACACAATATGAGTATATGTTTTTATATATGATCAGAATATATTTTTCGTACATGATAGAAATATATATTTTTATGTATGATAAAAATATAGTTTTCGTATGTGACAAGAATATATATTTTCATATTTGATAAAAATGTATTTTTTGTATATGATTGACATTTACATTTTATATATGCTAAACATAGACGGACTCGCGTATGATGAATATTATACTTTTTAATATAAAAAAAAAAGTATCATATATTTTTACATATATTTTGACCATATATATTATTTTCATACGGGGAGGTATGTCCTAATTAGAAAAGTGTCCCAATTTTTTTTACAGCGTATGTATATTATTCTAAAAAAAAAATTTTAAAAACGACGTACATTCGTCGCGTAATCATAGCAATTATCATTAACTAGTGATAAGGATAAAAAATAAGCATACCTTCACTGTTATTAAAATAACGATAACCAAACCTATATATAATCTAACACTGTTGTGTTAATCTAAAAGTACAACAAGTAACTTTGTTAGCAATAGTTGTAATCAGCAATGAATTTACTAGTGCATATATATTTGATACTTTTTATATCAAATCGAGCTGTTCCCCTGAACTTTCCAGTAATTTCAGATATTCAAGATATCATAAGCATCGCTCATGATCTATCTGATTTGTCATCAGGGCAGGTGCCGTTTCTCGGTGGTCTAATTGACTCATCAGTTGACCCTACGACTGCCCAAATACAAATACTTTCTTTACAAATATCGAAATTAACTGAATTGTTTAACGTAAAAATGGATAAGCTTATGACTGCTGTGTTAACCAACTTACCGCGTTCGATTCAATTAAATAATATCATGAGCAGATTAATCAATTACATAACCAGAATCGACGAATTGTTTGACGACTATGGAACATACGTTCACAAACGAGGAGAATTCAATCGCGTCACTATTGATAATTTTATTAAAATAACAACGTCACATGATTATGGTGATGTGCGACATACACTTAAACAAATGTATCACCTTTTCGTACCGGGACAACTAAATCAATTCAATGAGAACATTCTTGATCTCTTGATGCCTGTTTTGAAGGTAAGCTTGAATTTATTTATTTCTAAATACTTTTATTTAATTTTATACTGCATTAGGATATGAAACCTGAAGAACTGTGTGGAAAAACAAAGTCACAGCAACAAAGGCTCTATGATGTTTACGAAACAGTAGTTCTTACCGAACTCAAAGGATTTATTATGACGGTTTATTCTTATGGCTTATTAACGATATACACTAATTGTAAATAATTTTATTACACGCCTCAAATGCGAAATATAAAAAACTGTTATTGCCTTTACAGTTAAATTTATCGTTTGTTTTAGCAACTTTTAATAATGAATTGGATAAAGCAGTCTCAGAACTGGTATTAAGATGCAACAATTATTTATTAGTTACCGCACAAGCCATAGAAAAACTTCCAAGGCAAATATTATTTTGTGATCCAAAAAGACACGTTTTAGGTAATAACATATTTTTCCATTGTTTATTTTTGATAAACCGTATGAATTTATTCACTTATTTATATTCGGTAGGTGAAACATATTTTGAATTAGAGCGTGCAATACGACTAATGATTATTCACGAAAGTATGGTGTCAGAGAAAATTACTTGTCCCCAAACTTGTGGAGATATTGATACAACTAGGACTTATCGTGAATATAAATTTGGCGATAGGAGAAATTTAATAACTTGGGCCCCGAATCGTCCATGCAAAGGACGTATGCACTCCTGCCAAGATATTGGTAGAGCTAAATTCTGCGAATTGGTGAGATTTTTCCAAATAAATATGTAATTACACTGTTAGAAATTTTGTGGAATTCAACACGATTCGTGTGTTGCAAATGGTCTACTCAAATTTTGTAAAATTCAAGACATTGCGTTCATGTTGATTTTTCACACAAATTCCATGTTAAATAATTGAACACATAAAATCTTTTATTTTGACATAAAATTTGTGTAAATTTAACAGACTTTTCGAGTTAACATTAACTTATAAATATAAGCACATAACCTAAACAACTCAAGTATACTGATCTAACCTTAGTATAGTTTAATTAACGAGAGATCAGGTTTCGGGAATCTCCGTTTCATTTTAAAACAGTTGAGTCCTATTTGTTAACTTATGGGATCATGGATCTCGGTCGTACTTTCGATTAGATCACTCCTCATAATCACTCAAAAATTTCACAGTAAACGTATTTTTATGTGTAAATAAGTTGTTTGACTGAGATTTTTACCGCTGAAGCCGTATAAGCCGCCATTTTGATAGTAGAATCAATGCGAAACTAACGAGTGTGCACACTATTATTGATGAATTAATTGGTTGGTTAATTAATTAATAGATAAAAGCATGAATTCAAGTGTAATGATGCCGTTAATTCACCAACTAATAGTGTTTAACGAAATCAATTGATTAGACGCTGAACAATATTAGGTTTCATCCCGGATGTGATGGTGGAATCGTCAGTGAGGCACCTCCATTACACCCTGCCTCATATCTAACACTGAAGTCACCACAAAATTATAATTGGGTTGGATCTACATGTCACCGTCAATCGTACGGCTTCAATAAAATTAATACATTTAGTATTTAGTTTTCATTAAATTATTGATAGATGATAAAATAACCAATAGACGATCGTAACGAACGCCATCTGTGTGCATGTATTTCAACTAATTATTATCTAAACGGTCTCGCCAGTAAATTTCATGTATTGTCTTGATTTATATGGGTTGTGAGCCAAAATTTGTAGCTTTTATCGACTAATCGGTGGGATGACCTAATCGAAAGTCAAACCCAGATCTCAATCTCTTGCTAATCGAACTATACAACTTATGTCAATTTAGCAAACAATTAGTTCGATTTTCTGAGATTTTTCTAAAAAACGGAGTTATGAATGATCCTCTCGTAAAATAAGAATAAAAAAATTTTTGAACCTATTATTGATCATAAAAATATGAAAGTTATTTATGACTATGCTCAAAAATTTCACCAAATAATTTTTTTCACATAAATACACAAAATTTAAAACTGTCTATAACGTTCGTAATGATGACAATGATAACTAAATTAAATTAATTTAACAGCCAGAGTTCTTTAGGAGCCGTTACGCTTGGATTGATTCTGGGGTAGGTTTTTTTGGGCCCAGAGACGATTGTTGGTTAGGAACAGAAGTTGTACTCGAAAAGACCACCCCCACACTCTGGGTGTGTTCTACTTGTCTTTGTCAATGCTCAGAAATAAATGCTGACTCGACAGCAGTACGAGCCATCAGTTTAAGGCCGCAGTTGTCTAACATCAAAGACAATATGTACGTTGTCTATTTTATAAAATCAAAGAAGCACTTATTTAATCTATAATTTATACTTGTAGGGTAGTGACGGGTTTGAGATTTGAACTTAAAGACAATTTCGTTCATGTGCAAATCGAACAAGGCAAGTTGAAAAAACTCGGTCAGATAGACAAAGATTCTGTTAGTTGGGTGGAACTTGAAGATTTTGTTTATTTGGATGATGTCTCTGGTGGTGGGTTTGCTAAAATTGATGATGGTAAAGAAATAAGAATGGAAGAACATAAAGATTTTTCATTCGTACGTTACGGGCAAAGAGATTTTAATCTAGATGATATTTATGCGCGGGAAAAAGGTTATACTGTCACCGGAGTACGATTCAACCGCGATCCTAAAAACGAAAAAGCGATACAATTAGAAGTACACATCACACCAGCTAATTTTTCGGAGGGTTTGCTTGTCCCAACGGAGGATAATCCGAGTAAATGGTTGACACCTGAAGATATGCCTGGGCGTGACTATCCTCCTTTTACCCCACGGTATTAATTTATAATCACATCATAATATATGACTATTAGTTATCTTTTGAAATTTTTACAGAACGGAGTTTGATTTGACTAATAGAGAAGACGCTTCGAAATTTAAAGATAATTTTCCAGATATACAAGATAATTCACGAGTATGGTTTACAGTGTCTAACAAATGGCAAGAAATTGGAGAAAGTACGATCCCATTCTTTGACAGGCAGCTAGTTTCGGCACATCCGAAAGTTGCATTGGATGGTATAGGAGTTTATCATCGTGGCAACAAAAATTCGGGTGGATTTCTAAGTTTTAAAATATTCACTTTTGATCTTCCGAAATATTTGAACCCGACAATGACCCCGGAAAATGTTAAGCTATTTAAAAATAGTTTTGAAAATGCAATATTAAATCATCCTGTAGAACTTGAGTAATTGTTAAAAACTTTATTATTCTCTTGAAGTAAATTAGCGAAATTCACTTGCAAATAGTATGTATTTACTAATTTTCGCTAATTTAGTTTTAGAGAGTATTAAAAGTATTGTTGTGTCTTATTACACATTTAAAGCAAAAGTTTCTGCAATATTTGATCATTAATTTTTCAAGATTTTTGTTCTTATGTAATTACAAATATTTGAAATAAAAAAAAAATAAATTCAGCAATTCCAATATAAATTTTGTTTTATTATTTATTTTTTTTTTTTAATGGTTAAACATTTTGCTATTTATTTCTTTTTATTTTATTGGGTAATTATTGTTCTTTTGTAGGTCGCAATTAACTAGTGACAGTTATCACAATGTTAGTTATTCCTTTTCGATAAATAATCGTCGTAGAACATAACTTTTCAGATAGCGAAAATTACAGTAATTTTTTAGTATTTTTTATTTTATTGGGTAAATATTGTTCTTTTGTAGGTCGCAATTAACTAGTGACAGTTATCACAATGTTAGTTATTGCTTTCCGATAAATAATTGTCATAGAAATTAATCTTTCAGATAGCGAAAATTACAGTAGAAATTAAATATTTAAGTATTTTTAAATGAGACAAGCGAAGCTATACCACAGGTGAAGGCGTATGCTTTGAGTGCAAGCAAATTAAACACTAATAAAATGTTTAAAATAATTTCACTATTATTTCTGTTTCTTGGAACTGAAAAAATAACTGCAATAGATCTTCCAATAGTATCAGATATCCAGGATATAATAAGTCTTGGCCACGATTTATCGGATTTAGCATCTGGAAATGTACCTCTGATAACATCTCTCTTCGGAGGAAATACTGTGGACCCTACGATCGCGAAATTGGACGGACTATCAACTCAAATCGAGGAGCTAACAAAGTTATTCAACGTCAAAATGGATGCCGCGCTGTCACAAATATTGAACAACGTGCCACGTGACACCGATTTTAGGACACGTATGGGCCAGCTGCACAAATACATAACCCGTATCAACGGTCAATTTGATGACTATCGGCGCCTACTGAAATCAGCGAGTAAATACAATCAATACAGTATAAACCAATTTATACAAGCCACAACTTCTTCACAAGATGGCGACCTGCCAGAAATATTAAATCAAATCCATCGACTATTCATAACACAGCAATCTGGTGATATCCAAGGAGGTCTTTTGGACCTTGCAGTCCCTATTTTCAAAGTAATTATTCTTAAAATAAATTAATTAATCATTTTATTTATTTTATTATAAGTTTTATTTCAGGATATGAAACCAGGATCTTTATGTGGCATTACTAAATCACGGCAGCAACGTGTTTATGATATTTATCGAACGGTTATGTTTACAGAACTAAAAGGATTTATCATGAGTTCTTATTCTTATGGTCTATTATCTATTTATCATAATTGTAAGTTACAGTACAATCTGGTTATGAGTTACCTTGTAATAAGCAACTTCTTTCACATCTTTTTTAATACGCGGTAGTTCTTTTTACTTGAGTCACCTCGAATTCGGATGTACACTCCCTTTATAAGGAACGGACACAAAACTACATTTTTACTTCAATACCTATACTATGTTGCCGAATAGTAAAAATTTCGAACATAACAAAATAGATTTTGATTAAAGTATGTATTGATTTATAAATTTTCATCCAATTGAGATCAATAAATTAAAAAAAAAAAAAAACACGTAAAGAAATGAAAAACGTCAGTTGCTTATAAAAGGAGCGCATTATGGAACACAACACATGTATACGTCGACTTGAGTTGCCGTTGAGTTAAAAGATAGCAGTGGGGGAGAGCCATTTCCAAGAAATAATTCAACGTTAATTGCACTGTTATCAGTACGTTGGTTTTCTAGAAACTGCTGCTTCTATTGCGCAGTTCTTGGTATTTTTTAATTATAATTTAATCCAGTAGAAAAAATAATACTATAACCATCGTACTGGTATCTGCGTTGGTCCTTCGAGCCACTGCGTTTCGTCTATGAGCCTCAAATTGAGCGTAAAACTAACTAATAATATTAACCCTTTCCCGGCTCGAAGTATCGGTGAGTCTAGGTGTGAGTCATGTAGGGATAGAGCCAATTAAAGTCCGTTGTAAGGCTGTATGAGTGATTATTTAGTGGTGGTAGTGTAGACAAGTGCCCACTTCTACAATTTTTCAGCCCCCTCTCTAGAAAACAGACTATAGCTCTCTCATTTTAAGAATAAGACGTACGATTCAAATTAAGAGTAGGGATTCAAAGTCGACCGGGAAAGGGTTAAATTATTTTTTTATAACTAAGATAAATATGTTCCTATAGATAAATTTTGATGAAATATCACTCAATTAATTAATAATAAAAATAATTTAATTTAGCATCTTTTGAAGAAGAAGCAAAAAGATCGGAAGAGAGACTTATAAAATCCGCATATGATTATATGTCAGCTACTAAAGAGGCATTGAAAGTAATACCTAGAGAAATAATTGTTTGTGATCCACCAAAACACATTTTAGGTAAGTTATTATTTAAATTATTAATTTAAAAAAATTAAATGAGCATTTCATGTGTTCCAATAGGCGAAACATTCACGGAACTGATCCGCACAGTCCAAATGACGATGCTTCATGAATATATGTTAAGTTCTGATGGAAGCTGTGGTGGTTCATGCAGTGACTTTAATACAAATAAAATTTATCGCAAGTACGAGGATTTTAAAAAAAAAACTTGGTACCCAGAGAATCCATGCCAGGGAAGAATAGACGAGTGCCGGGACCTGAACTACGTTGAGTTTTGTGAAGTGGTAATTAAGTATTCAATAAATATATATATTCTCAAAAATTAACTCCATTGAAAATACTGCAGCCCGGTAAATTCAAAGAACGTCTGGTTTATGTAGACAATTATGATGACCGTACTTATGGCGACCAAAAACTCTGTACGTTCGGTAAAGAGAGCGCACTTTGGAAGTTAATGATTGGTGTGTATAGGTGTCACCCCTGCTTGTGCCAATGCATAGAAGACAAAGCCGAGTCAACGGCTCATCGCGCAATCAGTTTCCTATCACAAAGGACGGATGTGGACAAAAATATGTGAGTTCAAAATTTGTATTCAAACAAAATAGTCTATTAATTTTATTTGAATGACTAGGGTACTGACTGGTATACGATTTATCAAAAAAAATCACGTGCTTCATTTGCAAATTGAGCAGGGAAAGTTAATTGAAGATGGTCGTATTGAAAACGGTACCATTGAATGGGTACCGCTCGACGAATTAAAGTATGATGCAGAAGCTGAGGGTGGAGCTTTTGTAAAAGTTGTTGGTGGTAAAGAAATACCAATGAAGAAAACAGTTGACTACGCGTTTATACATCATGAGCTTCGTCACTTTCTTCTGGATAATGTCGTCGCACCACGGCCAGATTTTGTCGTTACAGGCGCCCGTTTAAGACTAGGGGTGTATTCTGCCCAAGATTTTCATCTGGAAGTCCGTTTTTCAAAGTTCAATTTTACAACTGGCTCCTTAATTTCGTTTGGCAGGAATGATTCGATTAACGGGAATCTTGACTTCAATAATAATAAGATACCTTCGAGATGGTATACTACGGATCTCGATAGGCATTATGGCTCAAGACATTCACTGTTTCGGTATAACAACGTTAAATAGTACATTTTCCTAACTTGATGTCATGGGAAGATAACGAGGGAATTTCAGTAGATGTTCGCAGCTCAAGCCTTTGGCTTGTGATGCCAACGCATGAGTTTTAGAAGTTATCTTGCCGTAGCTCATACATTTTCTAAATTATTACTTTATAATTGAAATGGTTTATTTATTTCATAGAAAAGTTGTGGACGTCAAAGACAAATTGGATCCCTCAAAGAGTTATAACAATGTACTTGACTCAGAAGGCAATTCGCGAATAATGCTAACCCATTCGAGTGTTACTGCCGATGTCGGACAAAGTACGATCCCGTACTTTGATATTCAGCCGGTGGCCCCAGAGCCTAGAGTCGCATTGGACGGGATCGGGCTTTACCACCGTAGCAACGGTGAATCTGGAGGATTTTTGAGTCTTAAACTTTTTACTCACGACATTTCAACATATTTGAATCCCGTTATAAAGTCTGGTGAGTTAAGTACAGAAGAAATCAAGGATATCAAAGAAGAGTCTGAGTTTTCGGAACTAGCATAAATTTTTCTACATAAATTAACAATTAAAGTTATTTTAAATCAAAATTAACTGCAATCTTGCATTGAATGTTAACTCTTCTGTCATTAAACTCCTGAATAAAAAATGTTGATACATTTTTTTGATTGTTAATTATTACTATCATATTAAAATGATATTCAAGCAGCTCTCAAGATATTTAAATTTTTTTACAAATATACTGACAGTACAAAAAAAAAAATTTACAAGATAAAGACAGAAATTCTTGACTTTATTCATATCTAGTTATAAATTAGAAGTGGACAATTTACAAGTTTTGCAGTTTAAAGATGATGTAGAGACTACACATAATCCGTGAGTTAAGTAAAGTTGGCCATCATTATTCGATGGTTCTTCAAGCAGTAGAGAGACAACAAGAAGACGTCTATATAACAACTTATAGAGATGCTGGTTTTTAGAGGATGCTTAAAGTAGTTTGAATTATTGAACGAGAGCAAAAAATTTAATAACAAAAATAGAGGATCAATAAGTTTTTTTTTGTTTTCATTGCAACTGGCCAAGTTTTCAGATAAAATTATTTAACTATTTTTAGACCATAGAATTTCCTTATTAATTTCTGTACGTTTTGTTATTATGTATTTAAATTTATCATAAATTTACTATCGAGTTTTTGCAAAAAATTATATTATTGTTTAATAGATATTTCTTAAATTTTATGCGGCTCAAATATTAAATTACGTCATAAAATACCGGGGAATAGATAAATAATTTTCATAAAATGGTAATTATATTTGAAGTGATTCAATGAATTATTTCTATTTTCAAATCGAAGAAATCTATTTTGTTTTAGAAAGATTCATACTTCAAGTACACAGTAAAAAAATTACGGAAGCAAACGCTGAGTAAATCCGGAGTGAATGCAGAGCGGACGAATGTTTATTTATTTAATTCCCCCGGAGTGAAATTCACTTCTATTTGGAGTTTATTTTAATATTAAAACTCCGAATATGGTATCGAAGATTGCTATACGTTGTAAAATTGTATGCATGGATGATTCGAACATTGCAGAAATAGTAACATTGGCGATAGTGGACGCCGCAATGTCGGTATGGCCGTCAGGCCCATACTGCATAGCCGTATCCACATTGCTTCTGGCAGATAAATCTAGTCTAACGACATCTATATAGTTTTGGCGGTAATACGATAGTATACATTGATTGACACGCCAGAAATTATGGCGGAAAAAACTAGTAACATTGTGCCCTCGGCATTGTAGTATGGATCTCAAGGTCATGCTGTTTCGCCGTGCCTGCTATGCATACGTGTGAGCAATACAATAGCTCCAGTACTATACAGTATAGTAAATAACGCCATACTTCTGGGACTCGTTACAATAATGTCTTGGAATATTTCACATACTATTTTAATATCTGTATTGAGACCATACCAGCATGGTGTTGAACGCCATGCATTTCTTACCGTGTACAGTGTAGGCGCATGTACGACTATACAGACTTATCAATATCTTGAGAGTAAATTAATTGATTTAAATACATAATGTTTTAATTACAGCAGTTCATTAAGTGCAAAAGATGATACTTTTTATATTTAATTCATTTACTGGTTTTTGTTATTAAAAATTTCAAATTCTTTTTTTTAATTAACTTGCAAATTACCGATCAGACATTAAAAAGTTCATTAAGACTCTAGATTGCTTTGGAATTTAATTTTGAATCAGCCTTAATTGTAATAGTTATTGAATATATGTTCAAATAAATATGAATTATTAATTACGTGAAGTATCAAATATTCTATCGATTAAAATACTCAGTAAATAAAACATAAAATTATTATTTTATTTCGAAACTAGTTCAATCATTGAAACTTTTAAAGATTGTTTCATAAAGATAAATTTACTTATAAGGTATTAAGTATTTTTAAATTTAAAAAAAGAAAAGTTGTTTGGATCTTTAGAAGTATAAAAATATTTAAAAACTAGGGCAATCTAAAGATAGCAATTTTTTCTCATTATTATAAGATTACAATATACTGAGAAAGTTGCGTCTTCAGAATATCAAAGACTCTTATCGATAAAGAAAATAAGGAGATAATATAATGTACTTATACTTAAGTATATTTGATGTACAGTATAAAGAAAAAACTTCAAGGAAACTCAGTAGTAAAAAGCATCCGTATATTTAGTAATTCTCAATACCAAAAAAAAAAAAAAACATCAAATTCAATAAATTTTAAAGCAAGTCCTCGTTCCTTGAGTAAAAAGTTTGAATTTCATAATGCAGCCATAATTGAGAATAAGAAATGATATAATTAAAGGAAAGATTAACGGGAATGGGCAGTGATTGGAATTGGAATTGAATCGAAATTCGATAAAAAAGGGAATAGATATGGAATGTTAAGACAAAAAGAGTTGAGTATAAGTTTAAGTTAAGGAATAAGAGTAAAGGCAGTAAGATAAAGAGTGAATCAGCTATAAGGGTGACCAACCGGTAAAGTTATTCAACGGCCAATTAGCCAAACGGGATGTCAATTATGCGAATTGCACATTTCTCTCTTATCTCACTATCCCTTAGCTTTAATTATCTTTCACTTGATTAATGGCATAATTTGACGCTCAATGATACCACATTTATATTCACCGACAAATGTTTCCGAAGAGCATTTAATCTCATTTGGATTAACTTTTATTATAAAACCTCACTGTTGAAATTCTTATTAGTGTTTTTTATCATTATTTAAATTACCTCTCGTTATTAAATTTATTATTTAATTACATTATCTATGTAATTATTTCATAATTTTATGCAATTAAAATTTATTTAATATTTTATTTTAATCACATAAATTATCATTTATTTTACGTTTATTAATTTAGTGATTGAAATATTTATTTATTTATTTATTTATGAATAAAATAAAATGAATTTAATTTAAAATGATGAATTTATAATGTTTTTTTTTATGATAAATTAAGTGGAGATAAGTATAGTGAAGAGAAACAAGTGCAATTGTAAAAGTTATCGAACCTGTGCACGTCTGTCGAATAAATATGAAATTGTAACTGGGCCAATGGACGTACCGAGAAGAAAGAGAGGATGTACAAAAGTAAAAAGTAAGATTGTAGGGCACTTTGGGTACAAGAATACGGTTAAGTAAGTTGTACTAGTAGAAATAATAATAAAAAAATAGTAAGATGGTTATGGAAACTGGTAAAATATTTTTGTGATAAGACCAACTCGCGACTTTATGAACTTGCAATATAAATGGCTCTGCGTTGCGGGTTTATTAATGGGCTACGTGACTGGCATTGTAATAAAAAAAAATGTGTAATAAAGTTAAATAGAATAGAACTGTGAAAAAATGCTTGAAATAAATTGAAAGAGTTCGAGAAAGAGATGGATATTAGAAGCAATAATTTGACTTTTTATACCAGCGATATTTACTTTTATATAGATATATATAAATCTACTTCCCCTAGCTATGGTATTCTTTTACCTTACCCTAACCCATACTTTCCTTCGCCGCGTCCCTGCGCTAAACTCTCATATCTAACCGTGAAGTAGGGACGAAAAATCTCAAATATTTCGGCTCATATAATCGATTACTCTATTAGTAACTTCTCGTTCATCATTCATTGGCGGGACTTTATATTAAACACCCAAGTAATCAATAGAAAGAAATACTTTTAATATGAATAGTACGGTACCCTTTGATCAGAAATGTTTAATATATTTGCACATAAAATTTGAGTGTGTGATATTACATATAGATCAACACATATGCTTGAAATCGTACTGTGCCCTTTTTTCACAGATTTTGAGTGGGTATTATTTTGGAAATAGGTTAACATTTATGCTTAAAATGGTATGGTACCCGTTTATCGAACACCGTTAATTATTTTTAACTTCCTGCTAAGAAAATTGTAAATTTTCAAAAATTCGGGAAGTTATTGGTTTCGGTCCGATTTACAAAAATCGAATTTTCATCCGATGTCGACGTTTTGAGGTCCTAGGAAGTTATTCTAACTAATTTCACGATGATGTCCGAGTGTATGGATGTATGTATGTATGTATGTACGTATGTACGTATGTAAATACCTGTATCTTTTGAACGGGTGAACCGATTTTGAACTTTAAGGTGTCATTCGACGCGGCTTGTCAATATCTTGAAGCTGTAAGAAAATTGAGCTTGATCGGTAGGGCACTTTCAGAAATATTCCAAAAATAAAATTTTTTCAAAAGTGTTTTTTTTTTATAACTTTTAATGTGCTCGATGGATTGATTCCAAAATGGACTGGGCTCTAGATCTTTATAAGCCGCGTCGAATGCCACCTCAACCATCAAAATCGGTTCATTCGTTCAAGAGAAATCGTTGTCGAAAGAATTAAAAAAAAATTATTTTTTATTTTTTTTGAAATATCTCAAAAATGACTCAATAAATCAAATTCCAAATTCAATCAGCTTTAGAACTTGATAAAACGCGTCGATTGCCACCTCAACCGTCTCAATCGGTTTATTCGTTTGAGAGATATCGTTGGAGAAAAAATAGTAAAAAACTATTTTTTTCGAAAAGAACGGCACACAAAACGATTTTCAAGCTCGAAAACAGGGGGAAGTTTTAGGGCTGGCCTGCAGGGTCAACCGATAGACAGATTTTTTTACTTAAAATATATTTTTCTGAATAAGATTTACCGACAGGATATTTTGTCACGAATATTTTGTATCTTGAATATTTAGTCCGGGGATATTTCGTCTATCGGATAATTTGTATTCGGATATTTTATCGCGGATATTTTGTCGGGGATATTTTATCCGCGAACTACAAGTCGTGCTACCGACCAACTTGCCTCACTCTAAGCTACGAATCGAAACTAAAAATTGATGATTTTACAAGAGTAAGTGTAGCAGACATCAGACAAATTTAAAGTTACTAATAAATAGAGTAAATAATTAATAAAATTGAATTTAAAAAAAATGTGCATTTGAAAAATTTAAAAATTAATAAGTGCATTTTTTATAAATATTATTTTTTTAGTTATTTACTCTATTTAATTATAATTTTAAATTTATCTGATGTCTGCTACATTCACACTCATCTTATTTTGCTCCGAATTCCCTGATATTTATTTTTTTCCTCTACTGGTTTAAAAATTTCTACTGATCCAATGACATCAAATCTTACCTACAATTTATATTAAAAAATAAATGAGCTTGATTTTTTTTCGATAAATTTATATAGATATTTTTTTTTTTTTTTTTTTTTTTTTTTTTTTTTTATTTTAAATATAAAAAATCGTTTTCAATAATAGTGGACATTGTCCTAAATACCCGTCATGTACATAGAATCACAAAAATTATTTATTGTTATCATATAACAGATTGTAATTTAAATATATAATAAAAAAAAAAAAAAAAAAAATTTTAAATATCGTTAATCAATTAATCTGTTACAGATAAAAATAAAATTAAAATTTTCAGGTAAAATATCAAAGCATGAGACTCACTAAAATGAAACTAAAAAACCATTTATTTGATGCTAAAATGGTAAATAATTAATCCATAAATTATTAGTGAATTTTTCAATTAAAAAAATGAAAAAGTTAAATACTGTTCAGATGAGAGAGAATAAAATAAATGACTATGCAAATACTTTAAAAAGTAATGTCAATTAAAAAATCAAGTTTACTTTAATATTACGCATCCCTGTCGTGTACAAATGCAAAACCAACAACTGTGACAGAATTCAACTGAAAATTATAAAGTCAAACGAAGCTTGAATATTATTCCGCATGACCCAGTCGCCGAGTGTGTGAGTTTTGTACGTGTGGACCTGCTATGAGCTTCTATGTGAATTTAATGACTACAATTACACGTATATATTTATGTACCCATCGTCCTACAATGGTACCGATGTGTGTACATGCCTATGAATATGTGAATAAATAAGTGTACATATATATAGATATATACAAATGGATGTGTCTCACGTTTAGTCGTCGAAGTGAGTATTCACACAACCACTACCTGCCCGTAGAAGTTGGTTGACACGGACTAATAAAGACTACCCGGGTTATCTGGACCCAGATGTTGGTACTGTAATCTTCATCATGTTTCACTTATTACTATTTTTTAACTACAATTAAAAAATCCTGCACTGCTTGTTAGTAATGAAGACAGCTGAATTTTTAATTAAACGATTCAATAAAAATTTCATGATATAAGTCATATATTGTCATATGACCTTTAAATTTGTTCCCATTATTTGCTTCGGTAGAAATTAAAATTCGAATAAATTTTCAGTTCTATTATAGAGTCAAAAATCGCTGACTATACCCGGGCTAGATATAACAATTGAATTTCAAACCCTGTTTAGAAAATCTCATAGAATCCATTAGATTCTCATAAATTCCCATAGAAATTTTATAAGAATGAATGATTTCTATGAGAAGTGCTGCAGTTAAGTATAGGGCCTTATACATACAGCTATAAGAATCTATCGGATTTTTTAAGCAGGGAATTAATTGAGAAGTTGAACGTGTAAAAATTTTGAAAAAGACATTTCGGATCTACTGTAGCTCACAAGGTATTTTATTTCGGTTCCATGACAACTGATCCCAGACAAGTTATCACACGATAATTGATCCCACAGACTAGATCCAATTGACAACTGGTCCAACTGACAACTGATCTTCATCTTCATCATTTTCAACTGAATATCGATGGGATCAAATATCGGTGGGATCAATTTGTAGGGATCACTTGTCGTGGTATAAAACTGTTGGGATCATTTTCCGGCACAGATTTTATTCCTAATATGTAATTAATTAAGTCAATTTTTTTTCAATTCTTAATATCTTTGAAAAGCTCAAAAATATTATTATTTGATAAAACGTCTATTAAATTCTCAGTTAAATATTTTTAATAAATACAAAATGGAATTTTATCAATAAATCATAATCATGCAAAAAAATTTTTTAATTCAGTTTAATTAAATTTGCGAAATATTTTTCTCGGTATTTAATTAACTATTATTGGTGCATTCATTACACAAAAAATAAAATGATTTAAATTTTAATTGAATATATATTTTTATTACAAACAATGATATGGAGTTGTAACAATATATCCATGAAATTTATATTTTATTTATTAGTATTTTTATTTAATTAACTATAAAAAATATTTCATTGGTACGTGATAATTAAAACGAATTTTAAAAGTATATTTGAACGCATTTCAGTATCGATATTTCATATTTGTTTTATAAATAAAGGGAAAAAAAATACCAATAAAAGTTGCGTTCAGTGAAATTGATAAAATTATACCTTTTGGTAAACGGAATGTAAATTTAACCGGAAATAAAATTTCCCTGATAATAACGAATTTTAAAACTGGTGAACTCATTGATATATAAAATGAATTTATGACGGAAATAAAGCAGATGAAAGTATTCCTGTAATTGGTAACTATATTTTGACTAGTTCTAGTTTAACTTGTCTTCAATTTACTGTAATGTTTCTAATGAAATTTTTTTTGTTCCAGAAAAAATTAACTGGTTTTTGATAAGACTCCTATGAACAAGAATGAGGAAATATTTCTATCTACTAGTTTGGTTGGCGCCACAATTTCAAACGTCAATTGGCATGTCAAGACAGTTGATGATTCTGAAGTTAACGAACAATTACCAGTTTTCTGATTTTTTTTTTTTTTCAACAAGTCAATTACAAAAATCAAATCAAAAAAATGCACATGTAGAAAATTAAAAATACTATAGTGCATTTTTTTTTGTATAATTTGTTGCTTTTAAAAAAAATCCAGAAATTATAAGACGTCTTCTAATTTCAGTATCATGACAATGATCTTGAAGTTAGCATGAGTGTGAATGTAGGAGACATCAGACAAATTTAAAATTATAAAGAAATAAAGTAAATATTCAAAATAATATTATTTATAAAAAATGTACTTATTAATTTTTTAATTTTTCAAATGCGTATTTTTTAAAAATATTATTTTATTAATTATTTACTCCATTTATTGAAAATTTTAAATTTGCCTGATGTCTGCTACATTCACACTCATGAAGTTAGCAGACAATTAAAAATTTTCGGATTTTTTTTAACATGAGTGTGAATGTAGCAGACATGTGACAAATTTAAAACTATAAATAAATAGAGTAAATAATTTTAAAAATGCACTTATTAATTTCAAATTTTTTAAATGTGCATTGTTTTTAAATTTTATTTTATTAATTATTTACTCCATTTATTAATAATTTTAAATTTGTCTGATGTCTAGTACATTCACACTCATATCATGACAGTTGACTTGTCTCATATCATCTGACTACTTGGAAAAAAATAATTTCCAATATGTATTATTATTTTATTTTTTATTTCAAGTCTAGAACTCTAGTGATACGATTTAATAAAATAAAAATTATACTGAAATGAGCCGACGTCTAATAATTTTTGAATTTTTTTAAAAACGATAAATTAAAAAAGAAAAACATTTCAAAAAATTGCACCAATAGTTTATTTAATTTTCTACATGTGCATATTTTTAGTTTTTTTTTTTTTTAAATTAAATTGTTGAGAAAAAATTTGAATTTTGTTAATTGTCTGTTAACTTCAGGATCATCAAAAAAAGGATATTTTCTTTTTTTGATTTTTGTTCAATCAACCGAAAATGCACGAATATCAAAATTTTTTTTAAAATCTTTTAAAAAAAACTAATCGTAAATAATAACCAATAATTTAAAATAACCCTGGCGATTTTAGCGTCACGGTGACCTTACAGTAAAAACACCGTTAAAACACCGTGGAACGACTGTGAAAACGTGGTTATAATGCAGTGAAATCACGGTATTTTTTGTGCAGTCACGCCACTGTATTCCGACCGCGTTTCTATTGCACTTAAAGAGTGTTTCCACGGTGTTTCGATCGTAAGGTCACAGTAATCTCACAGTGGTTTTACGGTGAAACCACCGTAAAACTACGGTGCGCTCCACAGTGGTTTTCAGCGATATCCACGGTGAGTTTACAATGGCTTTCCGATGGCTTGACAGTTTTTTAACCGTGAATTCACCGTATTTGCACAGTGAGTTCATCGTTCCATGGTGTGTCCATAAATTTTATAGCGAAAAAAAAAAAAAAAAATTAACGCCGACTCAGAGGATCGATCCCAGCGCCTTCGCATTCAAAGTCTGATCTGCTATCCACTGGGCCAAATCACACACTTGAGTATCGGGATTGATTGTATTTATATAAGCACAAATGAACTTTAGAAAATTAAAGATATCTAATAAGTGATTGATTTTCTGATTTGTATTACATTCAATTATATAATTGTTTATAGGGTAACGAGACCAATACCGGTATAGCCACTAGTAGTGGGGCAATATATACTTTTTTTGGTAAATTATGTAAATGAGAAGTTAAAATTTTTCAAACTTAACCATAGAATATTTTAAATTTGAAATCTAAATTTTTTATAACTAAATTCATTATTCAAACATCGAAATGTCCTTAACTATCTCACTAATGATCTTATTAGCTTATTTTCAAAAATTTTAAAAAAGTTTGCGTACTTTACAACATTTATGAATGCTGTAAATTGAAAAATTTCATAGACTTTATAAGATTTATAAATCATTGTAAAATCATTTTTTTCGAATAATGTTACATTACTTAGTCGTATCTAAAGTATATTACAAAATATAATGATTCACAAACCTGCGCGGCATATTTACTCAGAAATCGCTATTAAATAGAATTTGCTAGAACTCAATTATATAAAATTTTGCATTATTGAATAAAAACAAAATTCACCTTGGGACTAGAAAAATTTTTTGACGCAATAACATTTTGTTTTCGCCTAAAAAAATTTTTTCTTGAATTCAGAAAATTCTTTCTCGCCACAAAAAAATTTTTGTTTTCAATTCATTATGCTTAAATTTCTTTAGGGCAAGTCAAAATTTTCTTGGGGTGAGTGCAACTTTTTGGCGCCAAGAAATTCCTTTTCTCTGTGTACTCATATTGATAAGATAACTTAAAATGGTAAGCTTTGTTCATTTTAATAATTTAACAATACACTTTAGAAAAGATAATTATCAAAAATACTGAGAAAATAAGAAAATATGATTGACAGAAATTTGGAAACTATAAGAAAAAAATATATCAATGGTGAAGAAACCATGAAATCATCGTAAAAACAACGAGGAAATACCGAACTACCACAGAGAAAACGCTGAAAAATCCACGCGAAAATACTGTGAGGCCATCGTGGGACCACCGTGAGCTCACCGTGGAAATTACTGCCAACCACTGTGAAACCACTATGAAAACACTGGAAATTCACGGTCAGAACACTGTGAACTCGCTTTCAAAACACCCTTAAACCACCGTAAAAACACAGTGTGGACTCGGTCGGTACATAGTAGCGTGACTGCACAGAAACCACCGTAAATTCACCGTCGAATCTCCGCCGCTTCACTGTCAAAACACGGAAGACGTGTTTTCACGGTAAAAACACCGTAATTCGACCGTGTTTTCACCGTCGCGGTGAAACCGCTAGGGAATAAATTGTTTTTTGAGTATAAAATACTAATAAATAATTTTAATAACAAAAATTAAAAACTTACATTTTGCAGCTCTGTGATGAATTTATCGAAGCTCAACTCAGCCACTGAATTTAAATAATTTAATAATTCACAAAATAATACACTGATTTTAATTATTTACACAAACTGAATACCGATTTTAAATTTTAAACACTAATCTTTTATGAAACACGATTTATAATTTAAAAATTACACTAAGTAAATTTTTTTAAAATGGCGGCATAAAAAGATGTAAAAAAAAAAAATTATTACACACTTATCACTTAATAAAAAAAAATTACACTTATTCACCATCACTCTCTAATATTTTTCGAACACCACAATAAAAAAAAATTAATGAGTGTGAACGTAGCTGACAATTGTCAATTTTAAAAATTTTGAAACAAGTGAATTAAACGTAAATTGAATAAAATTTGAAAAATGCGCATTTATAGAATTTGAAAATCAGTATGTGCATTTTTTTTGTTATATATTTGTAATTGATTAATTCGTTTACTTGTAATTTAAAATTTGTCTCATGTCTGCTAAATTCACACTCATAAAAATTACACTTATTTCCGAACACTCACTAATATTTTTCAAACACTTCGACATTTTAAAAATAATTTAAAAAATTTATTTATCCGAATTTTAAATCAATGAAACGAACGACGAACTCCAGTAGCTCGACAACAAAGAAGATTAACGAGTATGAATGCAGCAGACATCAGACGAAATTAAAATTATAAATAAATAGAGTACATAATTAAAAAAATAATATTTATAAAAAATGCACTTATTAATTTCAAAATGCACATTCTTTAAAAATTTTATTTTATCAATTATTTACTCGATTTATCAATAATTTTAAATTTTTCCGATGTCTGCTACATTCACACTCATAGAAGATTACGCGATGTAATTAAATTGTTTTTTTATCCATTTATATTTAAAGTAACGACTAAATTATTATCACAAAGTGTTTCATAAGCAAAGGAAATTATTTATTGACAAGAGTTTTTATTTATTTAAACGAAAAAACACTAAATTTATTTATTCAATCACGGGTTCGTTAGGCCCCGAGTACTGTGATGGCGTCGAATTGAAGTTGGACACAGACGCGATTGGAATGACTTGCGCAGTAGAGGTAGAAGTTTAATGCGCGTGCGCGTGAAGCTTCCCGGTGCGTTGTGGGTCCGCCAGTCTCCCGCTTAACCGAAACTCTTTTGTCGTTGTCATTCTTAGCTCGTTAATTTAATTAATTTATGTAGTTTACAACTCAGTTATTGATATTTTGTTTCTTTTAAATTATTTTCTATTAAGTGACGAACATTTTGTGATATTAAATTGTGTGTGCAAGTGAATGTGTTTTTAAAAAAAGTAAATTCAGTGCCGGCTTAGCTCGAGTGTTAAATGGCGTCATGTTGGTTGGCGGAATTTTAATAGACGACTAAAAATATTTAAATTTGTTTTTTTTTTTTATAAAAAAAAATATTCTCGAGTGCTTTTGCAGTGCAGTGATTAATAAGTTGTGTTAATTTAATTATTTTAATGGTTGTTTATATGTTTAATATTTTATTAATTTGTGCATTCCAAATTTAAGTTGGGCACAGAATACTTGAGCAGTGGTGGGGGGGGAGGCAGTTTGAACGACCTGCGCAGTAGAGGTAAAATTGGGACGCGCGTGGGTAAGAAGCTTCTCCCAGATGATGCTGAAATTAACAGACCAGTAATTTTTGGATTTTATTTTTCAAAAAATTTATTACAATAAAAAAAAAAATAAAAAATATGCACATGTAGAAAACTTAAAAAACTCTAAGTGCATTTTTTTTAAATACTTTTTTTTATAATTTGTCGTTTTTAAAAAATTCAAAAATTATTAGACGTCTGCTAACTTCAGTATCATTTCCAGATGGTCCTGAAGTTAACAGACAATTAATAATTCTCGGATTTTTTTTTTTTTCAAAAATTTATTACAATAAAACAAAAAAAAAATGCACATGTAGAAAATTAAAAAAAAGTGTAGATGCAATTGGTAAAGTATTTTTTTGTTTCATAATTTATCGTTATTAAAAAATTCAAAAATTATTAGACGTCTGCTAGCTTCAGTATCATTTCCAGATGGTCCTGAAGTTAACAGATAATTAATAATTTTCTGATTTTTTTTTTTGCAAAAAGTTTATTACAATAAAAAAAAAAAACAAATATGCACATGCAGAAAATTTAAAAAACTATAGATGCAATTTTTAAAAATATTTTTTTGTTTTATAATTTATCGGTTTTAAAAAATTTAAAAATTATTAGACGTCGGCTAACTTCAGTATCATTCTCCCAGAGCATTCTGGGTACGCCAGTCTCGCGCTTAACCGAAGCTCGATTGTCGTTGTCGTTCTCAGCTCGTTAAAATAATTAATTTATGTAGTTTACAACTCGGTTATTATTATTTTGTTACTTTTAAATTATTTTCTATTAAGTGACGAACATTTTGTGATATTAAATTGTGTGTGCAAGTGAATGTGTTTTTAAAAAAAGTAAATTCAGTGCCGGCTTATCTCGAGTGTTAAATGGCGTCATATCGGTTGGCGAAATTTTAATAGACAATTAAAAATATTTAAATTTGTTTGTTTTATAAAAATAATATTCTCAAGTGTTTTTGTAGTGCAGTGATCAATAATTTGTGTTAATGGAATTTTTTTAATAAACGTTTGTGTGTGTAATTTATTTATTTGTGCGTCGGTGTTGTACGAGCGCTTGCAGCAGGGAAAGAAAATGGCGGGAAGAGTGAGTACATTTAAAAAATTTTTTAAGAAAAATTTTTTTTTGTTGCAATTTTTCCAACATCAAATTTTATTGGATATTTTTTTTGTTTCTTGATAATTTTATATATAAATATTTATTTGAAAAATTAAATTTCAAATTTTCCCGCTCGTTTTAAAAGGGGGCGCTTGTTTCAAAATGGCGACAATGTAAACAACTCTGACACGTTTATTTATTTATTTTATCTAAATATTATTAATTAGTATGAATTAAATACAAATAATGAGGAATATTTGATTACAAGCATCAATATTAATAATGAGTGAAAAATTATTTAAAAAATTTACGACAATTTTTTTTTGAATTATTTAAAATCAAATGGACAAATGTTGATGAGTGTGAATGTAGCAGACATCAGACAAATTTAAAATTTTAAATAAATTGAGTAAATAATTAAAATAATCGTATTTATAAAAAATGCACTTATTAATTTGAAAATTTTTCAAATGCGGATTTTTTTTTAATTTAATTTTATTAATTATTTACTTTATTTATTTATAATTTTAAATTTGTCTGATGTCTGCTATATTCACCCTCATTAAATTATTATATTATTATTTAATTTAATGTAAGTAAAAAAATATTATGATCACTTTATAATCCACAAAAATTTATGAGTGTGAATGTAGCTGACGATTGGCAGTTTCTTTAATCAATAAATAACATGTAAGTAGAATAAAAATTTACAAATGCGTATTTAGATCAATGAAAAATCAGTACGCGCATTTTTTAGAATTTTATTCTACTTAAATTTTATGTATTTATTAAAAAATTCATAAACTGTCTCATGTCTGCTACATCCACACTCCAAAATTTACCGATAATAATTTTTATAACTACACTCATATATACTTTGATACAAATTTGAAAAGTAATCACTTATGAACATGTAGATTAACAGAAAATTGCAGGCCCTTTAAAACGAGTACCCACATGACATATTTATTTTATTAATTTTAAATATGTACATATATTTTATTTCATAAAAATAATCGGATATGTATATATATTTTAAATTATTGATGAAAGTATGTCATGTTGGTGCTTGTTTGAAAGCATCATCTTTATAATTATGTACATTTCGAATTTTCTTTTACTCTCACAATTTCTACCGTTTCTAAAATGATTATAATTTTTTTACAGAACAATAACTTACATTACATCAAAGATTTTCAATCTGTTGCTAAGCATAGAGCTTCGAAATATTAATTTAGTCTTTAATCGACTCGTCCACTAGTTCGATGGATCTTAAAAAAAAAAAGGAGAAATTTTGAAGCATACAATTGTTTTAAATGAGTGAATGATTTTGAATTTTTTAAAATAATTACTTTGTTCTCGTGTTCAGTTCTCGCAAAATTCAAGCGAAAAAATGATTTATTAGTTGATAAAAAAAAAAAATTACGACAATTAAATAATGAAATAGAAATAGCAGAGTTTTGGGGTTGGCCCACAGATCAGTTGTTTTCCATCTGTATTTTTTTTACGAGCTTTAGCTCGATGTTCAAATACTCAACGTCACATTGCGGACTATGAAAAGGTTTAATTCATTAGAATCATTAAATATATCATTCGTCATGGGGCTTTTAGACATCTCTAATACGCAAACATACATACGCACATACACACACTTACTCATATATTAAATTTATTAAATACACGCACGTAGACACATTTATACCCAAGTTACATTTTGACAGGATATTTGATGCCCTCTGTCCCTTTGTTGTCACGATAACGTATAGATATATGTGACACGTTTCATCTTTTTGTTGTATCGAGGTCGTGTAAATTTCACTAAATTAAATATAAAACAACAAACTTTTATTTAAATTCTTATAAAAGTTTGTCGCAGCCAATATTTCAGACATGAAAATTTTTTACGTTACCTTTGTAAAAGAATTATATGTTACTATAATTCATATATATTTTCTCAGTAAGTTTAAGAATTGTCGTCTATCTTTAGCCGTGACAATCATTGGCTATAAAATATTTTATTTTTTTAGTTGAAAGAAAAATTATATCTGAATATTCTTTTAGAAATTTTTCATTTAATATTCAAAAAATAGTGTATTCATTAAATTAATTTTCAAAAGTAATTTTCATAAAAAAATCGGAAAAACGGTTGACCCAGCAGCCCAGCCTTGAAAATTCCCGCTGCTTTCGAGAACAGAAAGCTCGAAAACGTTAAGATTTACATATTTTTGAGCTCTTCGAAGTCAAAAAATATTTATTTTTTTGTTCAAACAAAAAAAAAACAATTAGCTAAAAAAAAATTAATTTTTGTCGTATGGTATCTTTGGAACGAATGAATCGATTTGAAAGATTTTGGCGGCAATTGAAAGAGCTCATCAAGGCTTAGAACTGATTACGTTTTGAGGCAAATCGGGCAAGTAGTTTATGAGTTATATAAAAAAAAAAACTTAAAAAATATTTTTTATTTTTCGAATGACTCGTAAACTACTGGACCGATCGATTTCAAAATCTAATCAGATCTAAGTTTTGATGAGCCCTTTCGATTGCAGCCATAGATGCTCGAATCGGTTGATTCATTCCATAGATATCGGCGGACAAAAAAAGTTTACATACACACACAGAAAAAAAAGCACACATGTAGGCACACACACATCCATACACACGCGGACGTCCATCTGAAAATAGTCAGAATAGTTTCCTAGGAACTCAAAACGTCGAGATCTGATGTACCTGAAGATCGGAACGTTTTTCGCGCAACGAAAATGAAAAATTTGTATAATTTACTGCTTAAGGGGTAGTGGGGGTTGCCTGCAATTTTCGGCTGAGATACTAGCGCATGAACGAAACATTTCAAAACTCTAGATCCAGTAGATTTCTTACTTTTCATTTTGTTTTTTGATTTTCGTTCGGACTGCAACCGAAAAAAAAAAAAAAAATTAATATTTTAAACCAATGAAATAAATTTTACTGTTGGTAAAAATGAAATGAAAGGAAGAAAACAATCATAGAATATCATATCCATTTCCATGATTATTTTCCGATATCGAAATTTTGGAAACTGCTAATAGCAAATATCAACTTCGACTCCACCGTCCATCTTACGGCATTAAATAAATTAATAATTTAAACCAATAACTTCTTTTTCTTTAAATTTTAAATTTTCATAGCGGGAAGTTAAAAAAGTCTTGGTAGAATTTTTTAATAATGCAGTTAAATTTTTGAATAAAAATAAAAATAAATAGAGACGAATTCAGTTTTATGAACTGTATAAATTTTACAAGTTGTCAGTACATAAAACAAAAGAATTATGTGTATATATATAAGTAGAATATTTGACATGTTAGAATGATAAGAAGCAGAAACCACGAGAATATGAGTTGTATATCCCCGAAAATGGTCTTTTTCTCCGGCTTTTGATGTTGTTTTCTTTGATGATTTATATCATACTCGGCCATTTCTTTCTTAATAATATGAAAGAGGTCGTATGACAGTCGATTCACTTGAGCCGGATAAAGGATGAAACGTTTTAAACGATAATCTCGAGAGGAAAATATTTTAAAAATAAAGACTTTTCTTTAAGATAAAAATATAAAAATAGTTTTGACGGATTATGTTCCAATATGACAGCGTAAAGTCTAAAGAAATTGCATTAGATACAAAGATGTACGTTTTCTTGACTTACTATGAAAAGTCTTTTTATTTTTTTTTATTTTTATAGACCTTATCTTCAGCTTTTATGCTCATATCTATCTCGCGGATAAGAGATTCAAGGAAAATATAATTTTTAAGAAATTTTCAAATGCCTTTCAACCGCCACTCTTGATAATACATACTTTAGTTTAAGCTTTTCTTAAGCTAAATAATTTTTTTTTCTTATTGTATTCTTATAAATTATTATATTTATTTTTTTTTATCATTCTTATCTTATTTTTAAATATTTAATTATTTATTTTTAGTGACAAAAAATACAATAAATTTATTATTTGATAATTAAAAAAAAAATAATAATAATTTCTACAATAAATTTAAAAATTTATTTTCGCAATGTTTACAAAAATTTATCACACATTTTAAATCTCAATAAATAAAAATATTTACACAAAAATAATTAAAATACATTTTCGCCCATTAACAAAAAAAAATATTATATTATATCAAATTTAGCAAACGGACTTTCAGAATTAGTCCTCACAACAAACAAACCCCTGGTACTTTTATTAACACCATCACCAGCAAGTGTCAATGGAAATACTGGAGTGCAGTAACCAAAAAAGTAAGCACTAAAACTAGAGCAAGGCCATCCCCAGAATCCAACATTAGAACTAATAGATTCCGCGAAATAAATGGCAGCTCTTAGATGATTGCAATTGTGATAGCTCTCAGCTTTCGCGCATCCGGGCTGGTTCATGCCTCCATTCATATAAAAATCAACATGCCCACATCTCTCAATCTTGCCTTGGATCAAAGCGTCAGCGTGATAAACATCAACGAATTCAGCGTCGCCGGCGTCCAATTTCCCGTCTAACCCGACCATCACAAAAAGCGGCATTGCGGGGTCCAGGCCAGTAATTCGCGGTAATTTGTACGGCCTCAATGAATTAGCAGCAAAGGCTGGAATGTGGGCTCCCAAACTGAACCCAATTGCGTGGATATCTTTAGCGCCATAGAGAACTAATTCATGTATCAGTTGCGCCAATCGGTCGCCGACTCGTTTCGCATGTTCGACTACGACCGGATAACAGCCCGCGGCGAGTCTTTCCCAATCAACGGCTATCACATTGTAATTGACATCACTCTTGTTAAGATAATTCACTCTCATGTCGACAAGCGGGTACAGATTCATGTCTGCATTGTAGCCGTGTACAATTATTTTAGTTGGATTCAATGAGTCAAAATTTGTGTCTTTCAAATTATTGTGAGTATCGTTCAGCAAAATTTGTTCTGAAGAATTTAAATTTTTCTTTGTAAACAAATGAAATTTAACGCCGTCGTCTGTCAATTGATCTGCGGGTTCTGCGGCACAGAAAATAGTAAATATGTCACGTTTAACTCGCGAACTTTCCTCACTGGGGTCACTTGGCAAAATATTTCTGGCATCAGTGAAATTAATACTGCAGATTAATAGAAAAAAATACAGCAAATAATTAAAAGTAACGAGGATATTTTTATTATTTATTTCCATGGCACTGTTGTGGTCCCGTTATTTATTTATATTACGACTATACTCGTTCAAGCGACATTACTTACGTACGCTCGCGATGATTGTGCTGATTGTAATGACTGAATAAGTGGAATGTCGGCGTCACGTAACTGTTCCTTCCTTTACTTGCCCGATGAATCATTTCTATTTTTTTAATTTTTATTAACTCTTGGACAAAGTGACATTTTATATACAATATGTTTTATCGAGGTTCAAGCTGTCTATCTTATCAGTTTAGTTTTTTTTCGGCTATAGCCGGCTTATCAATTTATGTCGATTTTATTCAATAACATTTCGTTCAAATGCGTTTATAATGAATTACTTTTTATAATTTGAAAAAAAAAGTTTTAAAATTAACAAAAAATGTTCTTGTACATTTATTTGATACCAATGAAATTTATTATTTTTGCTTTATCCAATTTAACAGCAAAAAAATTTTCGAAGCTATTAAAAACAATTCACGAGCTATGAAGTTTAATGCAGAAATAATATTTTTAACAACACAGTGGTTATTTTTTATTCATTCACTCGCAATTCAAATAATTGCGGGGGATGCGCGAATAATGTGTACTGATAAATTGTAAATTAATATTTTAATTTGATAATCCAAAATTTCGAATAATTAAAATAATTTAAATTAAGATAAAAGACCTAGTACCCGATCAGGGAACTAGTACTCGATCACTCCATGTATTTGTATATCTATATTTAGTAAAATTTAGTAAATATAGGTATAAAAATACGAGAGTGATCGGGTATTGGTTCCCTGGTCGGCTACTGGGTCTCTTGCCTTATTGGTAATTAAATTATTGTAAAAAAAATTTTATAATGTATCACATACATAAGTAAAATAATAGTCCATATTATGAGACATAGTCCCTATTCATGAGACATATTGTAAATGTACTAACTTATAAGAAAAATATGAAATCACACTCAGAAAAAAATTAAAGAAGGAAGATAGTTTTGAGTCAATACTTTGTGATAATTAGCCGTTTAATTTATAAAAACTTATTATTTTTTAATGAAAAGTCAAAATAATTATTTTTATAACTATAATGTTCTCAAATTTTTAATAAATAAATATCATTAAATCAATTTTGCCGATTTTTTAAGTGTCTCAAAAATAGGGACCTGTACTATGAGACACTGAGGCCATGTGTTTTTTTAGTGTCTCATAAATAAGACCATGGAGGTTCCCATATCTCAGGCAAAATATTAACTATTTTTTAACTGCTAAATATTTCACTGATTTAATTACATGAATATCTATAGTTAACATCGGTTTATTTTCGTTTACAATTTCTGAAAATCTGAGCAATCACTAATCAATCTAACTTCAGATTTTGATAGTATACTGATACTAGCTCTCAAATTATTCTTAATTAATTATCCTCAATTTAAAAAAAATAAATCAGTCATCGATTATTAATTCTCCATGAATACTTTAAGCCGACGACTGTTAATTGCTTAATTAAATTCCATTAAAAATAATTTTATTATTATTATTATTAATTTAAAACCGGATTCTACCAGATTTATTGTAATTTCAATTGCGTAGTAGAAAAATCTTTAGTACCTATTATTAATAATCAATTAATTCCTACAAAATAAAAAATTATAATTAAAACCAAAGCGTAATTAATTTTAATGAATTAATAAATATAAAAAATATTAATATATGTGATTTAGAAACGCAGTTTACGAGCTACAAAACTTTTTTTATAAATAGTTTTATAGTTTTGTTTTTGAAAATCATCATTAGAAGCTTCTGAGTTAATTGCAATCAATTTATCTAGTCGTGATAAATTATCGATTAATTTAGTATTAATCATACTACCTGTCATTATTCAGTAGTAATTGATAGTTTTAGAAAATCATGGAATTGAGCAAAAGTATAAAAAGTTTATATTTTTGGTCATTATTAATTTCACTATTAATCAGTGAGCCCGTAGGCAGTGAAAATTTATTTAAAAAAAAATCCCGAGTGCCGCGAGATATTTACGAATTTTTTTGTGACGAGCAAATTTCTTACAGCGATGAAGAAGTGAATATTTATTTATTTACAAACAACAATGGAAATTTGTCAACGCAGATTAAATTTAATGGCACTCACCATAATTTAACGGAGGTAAACTTTAATCCAATTAACCCGACTAAAATAATCGTACACGGTGAAAACGCGAACATGGATCTGTACCCGCTTATTGACATGAGATCAAATTATCTTAATAAAAGTGATAGTCATTATAATGTGATAGCCGTGGATTGGGGAAAACTTGCCACGGGTTGTTTTCTGCGGGCTGTAAAAAACGCTAAGAAAGTTGGCTACCGATTGGCCCAACTGGTCCAGGAATTGGTGCGCTATGGCGCTGAAGATATTCACGTAATTGGGTTCAGTTTGGGAGCCCATATTCCAGCCTTTGCTGCTAACTCATTGAGACCGTACAAACTACCGCGAATTACGGGGCTGGATCCAGCGTTGCTTTACCTTGACTCTGAATTGGACGATAAATTGGATGCGGGTGACGCCGAATTCGTGGACGTTTATCACACAGATATTTTTTACCAAGGCAAAGTAGAGAAATGCGGTCATGCCGATTTTTACATGAACGGTGGCAAGGATCAGCCAGGATGCAGTTCTGAAAACAAACATAGTTGTAATCATTTGAGAGCCGCGATTTACTTCGCGGAGTCTATTAATTCAGAAATTGGTTTTTGGGCCTATCAGTGCTTTAGTTACAGCGCTTATATTTTTGGTAGATGTAAATCTATAGCGCCAACTGTGCTTTCCGGTGATAGAGTTTTTAAAAATGCCTCTGGGTTTTATGTTGTTGTTACTAATGCTCAAAAACCTTTTGCCAAAGGTTGTCTTCTTTGAGATTTTTACAGAATTTCTTCAAATTATTCTTGTCGATTTTTATTTGGAATTTTGTTTTGAACATAATTCTAAAAAAATTTTATATTTTGTAATCATTTTTAATGACTCAAAGAATTATTTTTGATAATATAAAAAAATGGTTCCCAGAAACTTTAATTATGAATAATTGATTCCATTTATCTACAATATACTGCGCAAATCAAAGCATTACAATAAAGAAATTATTGTTTTAAGAATACTGGGGATTTTAAATTGTTTACAAATAATTTTAGAAGTAATAAATACAATGAAAAATCATTAAAAAAAATTGTTTTTTCACTTAAATTTTTAACACCTTATTTTGCCAGCCTTAATTCCTTTTGTTTTTACTGGATAAAAATATGAGAAACAGAATTTTTATCTTTATCAATTGCTCGTTTGAAAAAAAAAAAAAATTTAATTTCGAATCAGAATAAAAATCGGTTTATTATAAAAAAATTACCAGAATGATGTTCTGCAAAGAATAAAAAATTCTAGACAAAATTATGACGCGGAGTAATATTGCTCTGAAATTTTGCCTCGGAGAATTGCTGTTCAGGAAAATATTATATTTATTATTTATAAATAAATATAGGGGAGGTAGGTGCAAAATGGGGTACTTCCTGAAAATGGTAAAAAAAAAAATAATTTCTGGATTTTGAATAAATTTGATTTTTTTTATAAGTAATTACAATATGTATAGATTTATATGTTTAAGTGAATATTACCTCGTATAGATATTGAATTCTGTGAAGCAGGAAAGTATGTGTACATTTAGGACATAGTACATATAATACGATGAAGGTGAGGAATGAACTTTCTCAATTAATGGTTTATGAACAAATTGAGAAGATGAATGAATTGCTCAAGGTAGGAATGTTATTACAAATATTTGGCATCGAACAAATAAATATAGTATTTTTTATTTGATTGGGTAATTATTGTTTATTCGTAGCTCGCAATTAACTGGTGACAGTTATCACAATGTTAAAAATGGCTTTCCGATAAACAATCGTCGTAGATAATAACTTTTCAGATAGCGAAAATTACAGTAGAAACTGAATATTAAAATATTTTTAACTGAGACTAGCGAAGCTATACCACAGTTGAAGGCGTATGCTTCGAGTGCAAGCAAATTAGACACTAATAAAATGTTTAAAATAATTTCACTATTATTTCTGTTTCTTGGAACTGAAAAAATAACTGCATTAGATCTTCCAATAGTATCAGATATTCAGGACATAATAAGTCTTGCCCACGATTTATCCGATATAGCTTCTGGAAATGTACCTCTGGTATCAGCTGTATTCGGAGGAGGTTCTGCGGACCCTACGGTCGAAAAATTGAACGGACTATCAACTCAAATCGAGGAGCTAACAAAGTTATTCAACGTCAAAATGGATGCCGCGCTGTCACAAATATTGAACAACGTGCCACGTGACACCGATTTTAGGACACGTATGGGCCAGCTGCACAAATACATAACCCGTATCAACGGTATATTTGATGAGTATCGGCGTCTTCTGAAATCCTCAAGTGAATACAATCAATACAGTATTGACCAATTTATAAAAGCCACTACTTCTTTACAAGATGGTGACCTGCCAGAAATATTAAATCAACTTCATCGACTATTCGTAACACAGCAATCTGATGATATACAAGGAGGTCTTTTGGACCTTGCAGTCCCTATTTTTAAAGTAATTATTCTTAAAATAAATCAATTAATTATTTTATTTATTTAATTATGAATTTTACTTCAGGATATGAAACCAGCATCTTTATGTGACCGCACTAAATCACAGCAGCAACGTGTTTATGATATTTATCGAACGGTTATTTTTACAGAAATAAAAGGATATATCATGAGTTCTTATTCTTATGGTCTATTATCTATTTTTCGTAACAGTAAGTTATTGAAATAAAATATAATTTTTTTTAAATTTATTTATCACAATGTTACCAGAACGTTGGTTCCATAGAAACTGCTACTTATAACCGTCATTCTACTGACACCGTATTGGTCCTTCGAGCCACTACGTTGTGTCTACGAGCCACAAATTAATCATTTAACTAACCGATAATATTACTTTATTATTTTTTTATAAATAAAATCGACTTGTTCTTATAGAATATACCTGGGTCGAAAAATTTGATCTGATTTTAGTCTAACTAGACTATTCAGGCTAATTGGTCTGTATTTGAGCTACATACATAAAGATTGTAGATTAAATAATTTATTTTCATAATTATGAAAAGAACGACAAATTTCTGTTTATTTATAATTATATCGACGTTCTAATTAGCAAATTGTCTAACTCCATATTTTTTAGTAGGTGATTCTGTGCAGATTTCAGATACTAAGAGTCAGAAAAAATACTATTTGAATAACCTGGACAAAAATATTATACATATACTAAATGTAGAATCGATTTTTAGATGAAAAAAAAATTTTTTAATTACTTATTTTTCGAATAAAATGGAAAATTTTCTGAAATGGAGTTAGACAATTTGCTAATTAGAACGTCGATATATAAAATAGATTCACTGCATAATAGAGTAGCGTTGAACCAAATACACAAATAAAACACAAAACGGCGATAGTCTTATAGCGAGGTTTGGGCGCAAACGCTGTTAAGCACAATAATGGGGGTACCCAAATTCCAAGAATTTTTTCCCCTACAGCCCCGAGCTAGTCTTATAACGAAACCCTACTGTAATTGATAAGAAAAAAAATTATTTTAGCAACTTTTGTAAAAGAAGCAAAAAGATCGGAGGAGAGACTTGTAAAATCCGCATATGATTATATGTCAGCTACTAAAGAAGCGTTGACAACAATACCTAGAGAAATAATTGTTTGTGATCCACCAATACACATTAAGGGTAAGTTATTATTTAAATGAATAAATATAAAAAAATTTAATGAGCACATAATGTGTTCCAATAGGCAAAACATACGTGGAAATGAACCGCGCAGTTCAAATGCTGATGGGACATGAATATATGCTACGATCTAGTGGAAGTTGTGATGGTTCCTGTAGCGACATCGATACAACGAAGATCTATCGCGAGTATGAGAGTTTTAAAGGTAAAAAATGGTACCCAGTGAATCAATGCCAGGGAAGGATGAACGAGTGTCAGGGGATGAACTACGTCGAGTTTTGTGAAGTGGTAACCAATTATTTGATAAATAATTATGTTACACTCAGCGGCTGATGCTGCCGTTCGGCACGCGCGTGGCTCGGGCGATCACCGAAGTTAAGTAGCATCGAGCATGGCCACTACTTGGCTGGGTGATCGTTTACCCACGCGTCGGGTTCGAACGAAGGTCTCTGATCGTTAGGCGTGGGATGAAGATTCAGTGATCGGTAAAATGGGAATTTTATCGATCACTGGAGCTTCACCCAAACCGAAACTGTACTGGCTAGGTTTTCTCTGTGGTTTTCCTACGCCACTACACCTCCATTGCACAAGGGAGGTTGTATGGCATCACCGTAATGATGCAGTGCAGTATAAGCACAAGTCGGGCCACAGCCGCACAATGAAAAGCAGGAAAAAGTAAAGCAGTTGCGATATAAAGGCAAAAAGTGTAAAAGGTCGTAATTGCGGCTATACACTAGAAAAAAATTAAAATTAAAAATTAAAATTAATTATGTTACACTCAAAAATTAAGTCCATTAAATATATTGCAGCCCGGTGATTTCAAAGAACGTCTGATGTACATAGATAATTGGAAAGACCGCACTTATGGTATCGACAAAGGCTGTCGGTTCGGTAAAAAAAGCGTACTTGAAATGCTAATGATTGGTGTCTATAAGTGTTGGCCCTGTTTATGCCAATGTGTAGAAGACAAAGCCGAGTCAAAGGCTGATCGCACATTGAGTTTCTTACCACAAAGGACAGATGTAGATAAAAATATGTGAGTTCGAAATTTCAATTCAAACAAAATGGCCTATTATTTTATTTTGAATTACTAGGGTACTGACTGGTATACGATTTATCAAGAAAAATGAGGTGGTTCATTTGCAAATTGAGCAGGGAAAGCTAATTAAAGATGGTCGTATTGAAAACGGTACTGCTGAATGGCTACCGGTTGACGAATTTAAATATAATGCAGAAGTTGAGGATGGAGCTTTTGTAAAAGTTGTTGGTGGTAAAGAAATACCAATGACGAAAAATGTAGATTATGGGTTTATAAGCAATTCGCGTCGCTACTTTGACCTAGACGATGTCATCGCTGAAGAACCGAATCATGTTATTACAGGTGTAAGGTTGAAAATCGGGATGTATTCTTCTGCAGACTTTCAACTAGAAATCCGGGTAACAAGATTTAATTTTACAACTGGTTTATTAATTCCGCTGGATTCAAAACGTCAGATTATAGGCAATCTTGACAACAGTAATGGTGGGATATCTTCACAATGGTTGTCTCCCGATTCGCTTTTGATGTTTACAACTAAAAAGAGAGCTGCGCAAAATCGGTATTACAACTTTTGAAATAGTATATTAACGCATCGAGTGGAAGGTGCTTTCGACAACGAGTGTGATTGGTTCACGAGCCATTAGGCGAGTGTTGCCAACACATGAGTGTCGAAAGCCCTTCCTACTCAATCCGTTACAATAGTTTTTGCATCGAATGGTAAGAAAGAATGTCGTTTATTGGTAAAAAAGGACACTACATTAAATTTAATCTTTTATTTAACCAAAAATAATATTCAATCTTATTAATATAAAATTAATTCCTGTATTCTTTCTGATGCAAAAGATTGTTAAATAATAATAGTAATAATTAAACATGATTTAATTGATTTTTATAATAATTTAAAATTATTTTTATTGTTTTCAATATATTGATACTCAGAAAAAATAACTAGAGTTTCGAGTCAAGGTTCATATAGTGAATTGTACATTATAATTAAATACAGTAAGATGATTTTCTATAGTCTGGAACTTTCCGTTGTCCTAACTCGAGACGGCTGTTGATTGGGTTTTCTGTTGGATCGTTTAATGACTAATAAATAGTATATCTATATATATATATAATAAGTATAGATTTGTCATATTTTTCATGAACAATGTGGATATTCTTCGCGATATTTATCCTTTGTAGTGTCATTTTTAACCAATCAGAGTCGTGCTTTCTTACCATGAGCTACAAAAATAAATTTTCATAACTTATTGTCCGAGAAGGTTAACGAGCGATTTTGAGTAGATGCTGGCAGCTCAAGCCTTCGGCTTGTGATGCCAACTCATAAGTTTTAGAACTTAATTTTGCTGTAGTTCATAAACTTTTTAAATTGTTGCCTTAGAATTGAAATTGTTATTTATTTTATAGAAAAGTCATTGACGTCAGAAACAAAGTAAATCCAGAAAAAAGTTATAATAATATACCCGACTCAAAAGATTATTCACGAATAATGCTAACTCATTCGAATATTATTGACGACGTCGGACAAAGTACGATTCCGTTCTTTGATATTCAGCCAGTCGTCCCAAAACCTAGAGTCGCATTGGACGGGATTGGGCTTTACCACCGCGGCAACGGAGAATCTGGAGGATTTCTGAGTCTCAAAGTAATCACTCACGACATTTCGAAATATTTGAATCCCGATATACAATTGGGCATGTTAACTACTGAAGAAATAAACGACATCAAAGAGGAGACGGAGTTTTCAGAATTAGAATAAATGTTTCTGCATTAATTAACAATTATATTTATTTTAAACCAAAATTACTTGTAATCTTGCATTGGATGTTAACTTTTCTGTCATTAAATTTCTGAATAAAAAAATTTGATTAATTTTCTTTATTGTTAATTATTACCATAATTTTAAAATGATATCTAAGCAGCTCTCGAAATACGAGATTTTTTTAACTTCCCGTTAAGAAAATCGATGATTTTCAAAAAATCGAAAACAGCGGGAAGTTTTGAGGCTGGCCCGTAGGGTCAACTGATAGACCGATTTTTTTTACACCGTCAGTACAAATAGAAAAAATTTCGAGATAAAAAGAAAATTTCTCGATTTTATTCATGATCTCGTTTAAGATCCGAAGTCGACATGTAATGACTGGGATGAGGTTTATAGGATCTTAATCACTACGTTTATTAATTTATCTGACTCCAATTGATTATATTAACAGAGTAATAAATAATTAGTTTTATTTGATGAAATATATATTACAAGGTAATGCAGGTCGCATTAGATATGTGCTTAGCTAGTTGCCGTGTATCTCTCTATATTGTACGAGTGTGTACTGTGACGCTACCGAATATCGTATCCGCGTGGGGGAAATTATTCGGCGATCGATGACGATCGATGGTTGACGGACTTATCCGAAATTATGAATTTCAATAATATGAGTAGTGACGTAGTCGCTACAGACATATATTCTGGTATACAGAAAAATGATTTTTATTACTATTGTTTAGGAAAATAAATTACCAAAAGGAAAACTAATTACCAAAATAGGGGAAGGGGGGGGGGGGTAAAACGGGATAGGCCGGCAAAATGGGATACCCTCAAAATTTCGTCAAAATTTTTTTTTCTCGAAAAACTTTCGAAAATAGTCAAAAATGACATCTAGTATCATTTTACACTATTAAAAGCTAAAAAAAACATTTTTATATTTTTTGCGAAAAGTATAAATGAAAAAAATGTACAAATTTTATCGTACTACAAATTTATTTTCATGAAGTATCACAAATTAAGAAATTTATTTCTTTAATTAACTCAAGAACAATAACAACAATAAAACTAATAAAAACTCTAAAACTGTAACATTGGTAATCATCATAATTTTAACTGTTACATTGTAACTTTCATAATTTTGTAATATTTTATAACTTTAGTGCTATAATATCACATTATTAACAGTTATGTTAATTTTCTAAAATTCATTTTTGTGTCCACCATTTAAATATAGTGGAAACCTAAACATGCAAACATGCAAATAACCTTCTCAATAAGACAATTTATAGATAAATTGAGAAAAATATAGATAGCCCGAACTGGGAATCGAACCCAGACCAATTCGATATCACGCCGAGTGCTCTACCAGTTGAGCACATTCTTTAAAAATATGTTGAGAGTAAATTTTATTACTTACATCAATTTAGAAAGACATTATTACATCAATTTTATTCACTTGAAAAAAAAAAAAAAAAAATTTACTTTTTTTTGGGGTATCCCATTTTGCCCGCAGAAAATAAAAATTTTTTTTCTGATGTCAGTCTAAAATTCGTTACATTTATTTCAAATAGAATCAAAATGAAGCCAATTTACGATATTTATGTCCCTAAAAACTAAATTTTTCGTTAAGTATCCCGTTTTGCCCCCCCCCCCCTTTCCCCTATATGAATATTCCATAAAATTAATGATGTTGACAAAGAACAAAAACACATTTAAAGTCAAACCAGAAGTCCGTTTGTTTAGTTTACGATAAAAGTAGACCGAAAGTAAACACATTTATTAGTTCAACGAATTTATTTGGTTATTAAATTAAATTTATCTATTATATTTCATTGAATTTTTATTTTAAATTCCAAAAATTAAATATTAATTTGAATGTCTATTAATAATTAATAACTTTAATACTGAACATATCATAAAAAAATTAAAAACACGGTATCATTGAAAAATAAAAAAAAAATAATTACTTCGTATATCGGACAAAAGAAAATAAATAAAAAACAGGTCAAGCTGAAAAACTTTTGATCCTCTTATCGTAAATAATAATAATAAATAAATATATAAAGAATAATGCTATATATAAGTATTTCAATAGCATCAAAGAGTTATTACATTCCTCAATTCTGTAGTATAATATGAAAGTTTAAATAATAAAAATAAAAATAAATAATATGAAAAAAGTATATAAATATTGAGAATGTAAGTGGGTCTTTGGTGATAAGAATGCATGCGTATGATACACGTTATGCTCACACAATAGATTCTATCATAGAGATTTCATTCTGGAACTCAACCAACTCGACATCTTATACTTACTTTTTTTTATTATATATATATGTATATGTGTCTATATATATATATTTGCAGTCAAGTAAGAGCACTGCCAATAACGTTTGGTTTTTCTTATTTCGCACTAGAAGTAGAAGTAGTAAAAAAAATGTCCCAATGTCTTCCGCAATGGTGCGGTAACGATAGTGACTTGACAGGGTGAGCGTTCGATTTGTTATCGAGCTTGTGTAGGAGGGATGAATTACAGGGTGAGGTAAAGGAGAAGTCAAAAAATAACCTGATAATAAAATAAAAAAGTGTAATGTTCACTCTCTCGAAGAGCAAGTAGATTGAAGAGTTTAAATAAATTGTGGGGGAAAGATGGCTCACGTTTGACGGTTACGATGCTTTTACTACTTTTGGGTCAGAACTGTCATGGTAAAAAATTAATGGCAATTTTTTCACAGTCGAGTGAGTTATTATTTAGTTGTTATTTCATTTCTTTTACTGAAATTACTGAGATTAAATTTTTTAGGGTGTATAGAATATTTAGGAAGTGGTATAATTATTTTGAAAGCAATAGCGGGTTTCAAATAAATAATTTTTTATGATAATTGTGAGTGGATTGCAATGGGAATTATTGATAATTTAAAATAGTAATTGCATTTGTAATATAGTATCAAGTTAAGTGTTGACACTCCTGTCTAGTAATGAAAATGAAATATATGTGGTGGACGGGCGGGTAAATCGGACGACCCCGAAAATTCGTTGAAATTTTTTTCTTCCAAAATTGTCGTTAATCGTCATTTACAACTCTCATAATCATTTTTGTATAATTTTGAGTGTCCCAAATTTTTTTTTTTAAATTTTTTCAGGAATATTTAAGTGGACTCAATGTATTGTTGGCCACAAAAAATACATACGTGATCTTCTCCGCAATATTTAAACTTTACAGAAGTTCTTTGTCTTAAATCATTTTTTTTGGCATCATTATTTACTAAGAGTGTAGCAAATCTCTTTTTTCACTTAGAGTAGATATAACTAATTTTATTGTAAGGCACCCGCGGGTAATAAGGCCTAAGTGACAGAAATGATATTTAAAATAATCGCCTCCGCCAAAGGCTAATCTAGTAGAAGGGTCTTGCATAGAGATGTTACGAAAAATTTATAGAGTCCCAATATCTCGTTCCCTGTCTTCTATATTTCATCATCCGTCATATACTGTCGTAGCGCAGAAGAAATTATGAAAAACAATCTAGTCTTCTGACTCTTAAAAAGTATTGTTGCTAAATTTAAGTGATGATTTATCTCTAATACCAATTTTATTAAGTTGGTTTAACTATTTCAGTTCGTTTAACCCGTAGGCCTTATTACCCTATAGTAGTAAAATAAGGCCTAATCGTATGGTTTTTGTAAAAGTTTAATTTTTTGTTTGTTTATGGTAAAAATTACTATTACTTCATTATATTTTATGGCTAATGTATTGAAATAAAGATTAATGATACATTTCGATAATTAAATGCAATATTTTCGATTCTATTCAAAATCTTCCTTAGCCAAACCTTATTACCCACCGGTACCTTAGTAATTTTTTGGGGCAAGGGGTTCATTTTGCCCGCCCGGGGAACAAAATTTTTTCTATATTATCTACACACAGAGATATTATTCTCGTTCATAATGCTATGGTGTCATAGTAAAAACAGACCATGATGGCCACCTGACGGAAATTGACATGAACACATGCAGGAACTACTGTGACCATAGTAAAATTTAAAATGGTTACAATAATTTATGATGTAATCGCTCTAAATTTTACTATTGCCGTAGTAATTTTTGCATGAGTTTATTCCAATTTCCGTTAGGTGGCCAACATAGTCCGGCCTTACTATGACACCATAGCATTCTAAACGCGAATAATATCTCCGTGTAAAAATTAAAAAATTCACTTGTAAAAAATCACACAATTATGATCAAGTACAAGAACGAATGAACAATAATGAATGTACCAAATTCGTCGTCGTTATTAATTCCAATAATCCCAGGTTATTCTATTTTGAATATAAAATTAGGTTCGAATTATTTAGAATAATCGCGTATTAGTTAAATCCGACAGTAACTATTAATCAATTACACAGTAATTTTTTTTTTCAAACAAAACTTAGTAAGTCGTTGGCATAAATAAATAGTAGCAACAGAAAGTTATATAGTTACACGTTTAGCTGAACTCTAAGAACGCGAGAAGACATACGGGGATTTATAATGAAGAAACTTTAAAATTAATCGGCGCTCAAAGTTAACGTCTCATCAGTTTATAAGCTTTTGCATCAATTTAAGACTTTATTACGCTCCGTCAGACGCGATTTTAGTTCACCCCCATCTTTATGTACATGTTCATGTATATAAATATAAATACCGAGATAGAGACAAATATATTTCAAGTCGGGGGTGGAGGCTAAACCGACTTATTGCGGTCCAAATTAATTTTACTTGAATAAAAAAATAATTAAATTCATTCATACATACATAATAATAATAAATGATTAATTAATAAATATATAACTATTAAAGAGCAAACATTAATGAAATAAAAATAAAAGTAAATGATTTAAAAATTATTCCGTCGTCGTATTAAAATTTATTCCGTTGGAACAGTGCCACAGTAATTGCGGGAATATACGAGCTTGTAAATAAAGAAAATAACAAAAAAGATGAAATGAAGGCTAAAAAAAAAAAGTAAAGTAAATCCAAGTGGAGAAAGCAGCAGGAAGAATTGCCAAGGGTAATGTTGGTATTTTATTTTATTTCGGCAGACCTTTTTGTGTCTCCTGTTTTGGTCTGCGTACACTTTAGTTCGGTTAGATGATGATTTATTCATCCATTGACGCGATATAGCTGTATATTGTGAAGGCAGGACTAGAAAATAGCGCGTAAGAAAATTTAAAAGGCCTCGAATGCCTTAGGGAGTTAAGTCGCGATTCTTGAATTCGCAATGCACAACTCGTTAATGTTATATACTTGGGGTGTGCTCTTGAGACAACTGGAAACACGATCAAGTATTCATGGACACGAGGCTTCCCATCAGATGAAACGAAAGTTGATTGTGCTTCTAATAAATTATTTCTATCATCTATTTATTATTCATTCTCTCACCACTTTAAGGCACTTATTAGTTTATATTGAAGAGAAGATCCGTTTCCAAATTTTAGTGATACTTCAAATATTAATTTATACTGTTAATAAAACGATACAGAAATTTTTTATAAGCAGTTGTCTGTAAGATGTTACATCAATTAATTCAAAGACATTTTATTATAGCTTAAAATTTAAAAACTTTCCCTATGACAATTTTTTATGTATGAAATTTTTTTTTTTTCACAATACCAGCACTGAAACTTCAAATTTCAGATTCTGTACAGCCAATCGAAATGAAAGTTGATCACACCATTGGTCTTAAATTAACTTGTTTCTTTTTGGCTGCTGACACTAAAACTTGAAGTTCCAATGAAAGTAATCATTAAAAATCTAGTGTGTGACAGAGAATAAAATATAATTTTGTTGCATGTGATGTCAGCTCTCCCCTACGGACCCTAAAGTCTCGGACAGCCAACTTCACCCTAGTCTAAAATTGTCTTGTTTCATCCCTCGGCACACAATCGACTATTTTTTATCACACGGGTGTTCTAGGTGTGCACTGTTCGGTTTTAATAGATTTAAAATCTGATGTGACATTTTGTACTAGAGACGAGGGCGACTTTTTAAAATTTTATATTTATTGTTCATAAATCTCTATAAGAAGAAATAATTTTTACCCCGCGTCATCTAACGGCAGTCTTATAAACTCGAAAATTTTTTAATTATAAATATAATAACAAACTCTAATTATCAGAGTAATTTATTTTTAATTTAGTTTTTGTAGCTTTTTACCGTTTACAGTGCACACAAAAAAAGAAACAAACAATCCCATGTGGTTATATGATCGTTAACCAGCAGAGATTCTTTGAACCTTTGAAAATTGTGTGTACATGTGTGTGTTACTGTGTGTATTTGTATACATGTATAAAGTATATAGAATAGTAGCCAGCAGAGTTATATGTGAAGCCAAGCGAAGTAAAGCAGCCTTTGCGGTGATGTACAACTTGTGCAGCGGAACAGAAATCGCAAGTACATATATCTTGCTTGGCTTCCCGTCCAACGTTATAAATCCTTCTCACTTTCGTCCAATATTTCTCATCCTCGGCCTTTTTCTATTCTGCTGGTACACCACGGGTGGTTGTCTATATCTAACATTTACGACGATTCCATCCCCTTTGAAGAATGATCACACAAAAAAATCAAGAAAATCTTTTAAAAATCACGAATAGTTTCTTAGTTCGTTTTATATCGTAAACATTTTTAACTCAATGCTGTAATTAAATTTACAGTTTATTGATCGTCGGAGCCTTTAATGTTACGTAAATTGGATATGGATTCAAAGTATTCGTAATTTTCGCGCCCTTGCTAGTTTCCAGACCTTCACAAAAATTTACTAAAAAGGTTCAACTTCAGAATTCAGATTGGCAGTAAGGTACCGGTGGGTAATAAGGTCTAGCTAAGGGAGATTTTGAATAGAATCGAAAATATTGTATTTAATTATCAAAATGTATCATTGATCTTTATTTCAATATATTAGCCATAAAATATAATGAAGTAATGGTAATTTTTACCATAAACAAACAAACAATTAAACTTTTACAAAAATCATACGAATAGGCCTTATTTTACTACGGTAGGGTAATAAGGCCTACGGGTTAAACAAACTGGAATAGTTAAACTATACTTAATAAAATTGGGATTAGAGATAAATCATTACTTGAATTTAGCAACAAAACTTTTTAAGAGTCAGAAGACTAGATTGTTTTTTATAATTTCTTCTGCGCTACGACATCATATGACGAATAATGAAATATAGAAGACAGGGAACGTGGTATTGGGACTCTATAAACTTGTCGCAACATCTCTAATAGGGTGATTCATTTCCGCAAAAGTTTTTTTTTTAAGTGCTCAAGCAAAATCTCAATCTACATCGAAAAATAAAAAATTCTCACCAAATATGAGCTCTTAGTTCCAATGCTAAGTACTTGCCATTTGATTTCAAAGATTTCCCATTTAAAATACACGTAAATTAAATTACTTTTTTTTTAACTTTCTAATGCTCAGCTGCGTTTCATGATATCAAAGCGGTTTTGGTCGCAAATTGTAGGGCATTTGGTGTTCTTCAAAAGTGCCTAAGTTACTTAGCTGTAATTCCAGCTATTTCACTTGTGTCCGTTGCGGAACTCATTTTTTCTATGAAATTGACCTTTTTTGGCTTGCAAAACATAAACCAATAAAAGTACATCAAAAATGTTAATAGAAATTTTATAGGAAATTTTATTCCCTTCAAAAAAAGTCCTATGAGTCAAGTCACTAAAGTCCATAGTTTCCGAGTAGCCTCTAGCGGAGGCGGTTATTTTAAATATCATTTTTGTCACTTAGGCCTTATTACCCGTGGGTACCTTATGATTTTTCCAATTTATAATAAAATTTTTAAATAACACAGGTCCACACAGAAAAGTGGTGTGTACTGGGTGTCAGACTGAACATGAATCTGGTCAGAATTTGGGGTCAAACTGCAAATATTAGAGAAAAACCAAAAAAACCGATAAAAATCACGATATCCTAGTTTCTTTTTGGTATGACGATAATGTTCTTCTAGATTTCGTCATTTTCTGGCCCTTTTGTCTTCTAATTAATAACAATAATTAATTATTTTAATTAATATAATGTATTAATAAATATGTAGATCGAATTTTTAACCTCATTATCCTCTGAGTTTACACTTGAGTTAATATCTAAACCTAATCTCTTGATCATCTGAGCTTGTAATCTCAGTGTTCTGCGGCCGTTGATACCCGGAGCAGAACAGAGCCCGACTTGGTGAAATATGGATGCTGGGCAATTAACCATAGTCCGTCATTGACACAGCTCCGGACTAGTTAGAGCACACTATACCTCATATAGTAACTCTAGGTTCCATACTCGGACAGAGGAAAGTGGAGAAAGGGATTTACGGAGATGGGTAAGGTTAGCAAACTACGGAAGAGGTCAAAGAGAGAGACGCGGCTATTGTTGCGTTGCCAGTTCCTGGGTCATCCATAACTCGAGCCAATACCAGAGCACTGTCTTCCTCATAATTTATTGACAACTATTTCAATTTATTGTCCAACAGGCCTAGACTTCATCTAGGCCCACTCATCATCAATTAACAACATCTTCATCTTTTTTTAAATCGCCGACAATTATTTTGCCTCATTTAAACGCTAATTCGCTAATTTACTTACTAAATAATCGAGTCAAGTCAAGGATTAACAGAACACTAGTAAATTAAATTTAATAACTTGAATTATTATGAGTATGAAAATATAATTTACTGACGCAATTACACCTTTTTTAACCGGCAAATTAGCCTCTTGTGCCCGGATTAAGAGAACTAGGTTAGCTTATAGAGCACGGGTTCGTACACGTGTGCTGACCACGTGTAAATGCAGTATATAGCTCTGGAGAGATAAAGGGACAGGATAAGGCTATACAATGCGTTGAAGGACAATAGAGATGCTTTAACACAATGCTACTTGGATTTTGGCCACATTCACATTGATCTTCATCAACCATCACTACTACCCCCTTTCTTTTGTTTGGATTCACATTCGGGACTCTGTAGCTCTAATTTCATTCTCTATAGTATTTTTAAAATACGACAATCTATTTGTGACTAGAAAAAATTATCTGATCGGGATACAGGGGAATTCGAGACAAAACGAAACGCCATTTTCGAGACAAAAAAAAATTTTATTTGTTTAAAAATACTTATTTACGGTTTGTGAAAATGGATGGAGTAAACTGCTGGCTCAGAGAATGCGGCCAATGTCTAATTTGAATAGAGGATCACTTTTCAGCAAGAAAAAAAATCACCGGAGTGAATGATGACTGTTTATTTGTTTAATCCCCTCGTGAAATTCACTCCGAAGGGGAGTTTATTTTAATAATAAAAATTAAAATTAAGTGAATGCCGATTTAAATAAAATCTAGATCACTCCGAAATCACTCGGCTGAAAAAGCAAACTCCCTATTTCTCTTATAGGAAAAATCAATAGGCCGAAGCTTGGCCGAGGCTTGGCGCAAGACTTATTAACTCTGGGGAAAGCTTGAAATCCAAGCTTGGCCCAAGTCTGTCTAAGCATCGAAATGATAACACCGAGCCAAGTTTGAATGACAGTATCGTTCCAAGACTGCATCTTAGTATTGGCCCAATATCGAGAGCCAGTATAGTGCCAAGACTATTGCTAAGTAAGCACCTATACTTATTAAAAATAAATTAAAAAAAAAAAATATTAGTAGACATGTGCGTGATGGTAACATATGCAAATAAATTTGTACACAGAGAAATCAGGTAGATCGGCGAGACTAATTTTTTTTGCATTTGCTGGGTCTCGAACCTGGTCCTTCATGGCTGCTAGGCAAGTGTCTTATCCACTAGGCTGTTATACTATACATAGAAGCCAGAGGTTTTTAGGTACCATTTTTTATTTAGACTGGTAAACCAGGGCTTGTTATTTGAGTATTGGCTGAATCTTGGCCCAAGACTGGCGAACCGAGGCTCGTCACTTCAATTTTGGTTGGATCTCGGACCAACCTTTGGCGGCCGAGCCTGGGTAGCCCAGTATTGTGCCAAGACCGACCCCGTTGTTAATATTTTTTTCCTACAAGGGTTACTCCTTATCCAGACTGTTTCTAAAAACTCCGGAACTCCGAGTGACGGGGGTAAATCGGATTGAAATAAAGTCTGCAACCACTTCGAATTTACTCCCAATTTTTTTTAGTGTAATAATGAAATAAATATCGCTGATGGGAACTTTGACAAAAAAGTTAATTAAAAATTTTGACCCTTTCCAATTGAACCCAGCGTCACGTATCAAGATATTGTGGTGCTTCTGTTCTCAGCTTAATACTTGAGAAACACAATATATACAAAAAGCCACTGTCTCGACCGCAGCCTCGACAACGCCAGTATTTTACGACTTTACAGGAGTTGAAAGAGAAAACACTCTATATAACCTTGCCGCTACCCAATACCCAGCACCCTCTTTCCAGCAACCAGTCTCCAGTTTCCGCTACACCAGCCAGCAGTTTGCGGTTGTTTGGACGAGCTGCAGATTGCGCTAATATTGCCCGTCCTACAATACGCGAGCTATCGCTCCCAAGCTTAAGGTTTAAGGCTTGACCACTTTGCCCAGATTTCACCGCATTAAATCCCTAAAATACTAACTTTACCATCGACTATAGAGCATATTACTTTTTACTCTATACTCTAAACTCAACTCCAACAATAGTCATAAACTCCTTTATTAGTCAGGGTTTCGTTATTTCACTGTTTCCACTCTGGCACTCACTTCCTGTCTATGAAGCCCCTAAAAAAGTTTCCGACCCTACATCTGCCTGCCAGCTAGATGTCTAATGAAAACTGTTGTCTGTAGTTAGGAACCAGGTCCTTGTAAACAACAAAGATGACCTCAGGATAAAATCACAACTCAACTACTTATTACGTTTGCTTTCGAGACAGCGATGGCTGCTTCAGTTCTCCGTTGGCCATTAAAAAAATATAAACAAAGGAAAATGGATAAAATTGGAAGTGTCACGTGTCTTTAAAGACTTACTTTCTTTTTTATTATTTCTTTCCTTTGACTACGCTGTAAAATCTTACGAACTGTAAGTCTACACCGTAAAATTTAATATGGATCAGTTTGCAAGGAAATTCAACACGGGCTGGTTAATTATAAATAATTACACTAAATAAGTATTTAAAATTTGAAATAATTATTTAATTATGTTGATTGTGTTTCGTTAAATGAATAGACGCAATGGATAATTAGAAGTTGGGATGAGAGAATAGAGGAAAGGGTAAAAGGTAAAGGTACAAAACAATTGTTGAAGCAGAATGTGATCATGGATGTTAAATTGTTATCAGAGAAATGAGGTTACGGTTAGAAGGAAAGTAATGGAAACTCTGAGGACTGTAGTCTGAATGTGGATGTGGATTCTGGATTGTGAATTGTAGATCGTTGTTCAAAGTTTGTTTAAACTGTGACCGCTGTGCGTGGTAGATTTGTCCTATTCCCATTCCTAGTTCTATTCCGTTACCGCTAGCACTCGTTGACGGAGTGTTTGATTTGGCTGTGGAGAGTCCGGAGGAATGTGTCGAAGAGGGGCATGAGGATTTAACAGAGATGATGTACTGGCGGAATAGGAATCAGTGGTTGGTAGTGGTGTTGATAGCTCGGTTTGCGTGATGCTACGGGCTCTTGTCTAGGAAACGACAAAGTCCTCAGTTGCGGAAACAACTCAAACGTCGCTTGGGCGAGCTCGAGTACAATGATTGAACTGCCTAGAGCCATTCGTGAAAGTTGTCATTTTGAAACTGTAATTTCCGGGAAAGTCCACTGAACAAGATATATATGATTAATGCGAATCACGAATGTTTTCTTTGGTTATATGTGTACTGGGCGTTTTCTTGTATTTTCATATATTTTTAACTTCCCGCTAAGAAAATTGCAAATTTTCAAAAAAGGGAAGTTATTGGTTTCGGTCCGATTTTCGAAAATCGAGTTTTCATCAGATGTCGACGTTTTGAGGTCCTAGGAAACTATTCTGACTATTCCCGGATGGACGTCCGTGTGTATGTGTGTGTGTGTGTGAACTTTTTTTTGTCCGACGATATCTTTGGAACGGATGAACCGATTTGAACGTACTTGGTGGGGATCGAAAGAGCTCACCAAAACTTAGTCTTTATTAGATTTTGGGGTAAATCGGTCATGTAGTTTACAAGTTATACAAAGAATAAGAATTGAAAAATTTTTTTTTTTTTTGGCTTTTTATTGATTTCTCAGAAACGACTCATACGATCAACTCCAAAATCTAATCAGCTCTAGAACTTGATAAAACGCGTCGATTGCCGCCTTAGCCATCTCAATCGGATAATTCGTTCGAGAGTTATCGCGAGCAAAAGAAATGGTAAAAAACGGTTTTTTGCGAATATCTTCGAAACAACTGAACCAAACAATTTCAAAATTTTATCAGCTCTAGAACTCAATAAAATACGCCGATTGCCACCTCAACCATCGAAATCGGTCATTTCGTTCCTAAGATATCGTGGGAGAAAGAAATGCTAATATCGGTTTTTTTCGAAAACAATGGCACACAAAAGTATTTTCGAGCTCGAAGAGCACGAAAATGTATCCACAACAATGTTTTCGAGCTCGAGGAGCTCGAAAACAGTGGGAAGTTTTGGGGCTGGCCCGCAGGGTCAACCGATAGACAGATTTTTTATTTTTTTTTGTTTGTTCATGCATGATTATATATAATTATATATCATCAAATCGTGCCAATTTTGAGATCTAATCATATAAAATTTATTGTATATATGATTAGGTAAAATCATTTTTTACCGGGTATATCTAACTTTATATGATTATATAAGATTTTATATGATTATATAAGATTTTATAAAGTCATATAAGTTTTTATAGGACCAATTTCATTATAAAACTTTATATGATTTTATATGAGTCACTTTTACATGATTTATATATGATCATATAAGAACTTTTTTTCCCGGGTGTGATATAGCAGACATTTTTTAACAGAGATGATTTAATAAATATTTATCAACAGTTAACAAACATTTATTAATAGTCAATAAATATTTATTAACTATTAATAAATATTTGTTAATTATTAATAAATATTTATTAACTGTTAATAAATCATTTATTAAGGCAATTAAATAAAAAGTGAGCATAAAAGCTCTACTTTGTCACTTTTTGTAACCTTATAACTTCAATAAATAATAGAATTTAATTAGATGAGATCGATTTATAGTTTTTTGATAAAAAAAATAAAATGAATCATAAAAAAATAGTTGTAATAAATTACAGAGTTTTTTTTTGCGGTGAAAATTATTAGAGTAACATAAATTAAAATAATTTACAATGTAAATTAAAAATATTTATAGGTAATATTCGTTTCAATACATACAGGAGAACTACCAGCATACCTAGAGAGAGCATATAAAGAAAACTACGTTATAATAGCAAAAGCAAGGTGTGGGACATTAGAAGAAGCTAACAAGATGTGGAAAAGTGATAAAGAAAGGACATGCTGGCTTTGTGGCAAGGGACAAGACCGATTAGAATACTGGTGGAAAGAATGTGGCGAAGTAAAGAGAACAGCGCTATCAATTGAAGAAATATTGAGTAATGAAGGGCTAAAAGAGGCAGCTATCTGGTTAAAAGAAATAGAAAAAAAGAAACGTGATATACAGAGGAAGGACAAAGAAACGGGAAAGAAATCACCCTGATTAAACAACTGAATTCGACCGAATTAAAAATTTTCATTCTGTTATATTCTGTCGAATTCTGCAAAACAGAATTCAACTGAATTGAAAATTTGAATTTGAATCAAACAGAATAAAACCGATTTAAAAATTTCAAATTCGTTTTAATTCAGTTTAATTCGGATACTGAACCAGAAATTGGAGAATTATTTTCGAATTAATCAGAATTAAACCGAATAGAATTATTTAAATTCGTTTTAATTTGGACAAATTCTGGTTTTCCTACCGAATAAGACAGAATTCATTTTTAAGTTAGGTACCGAATTAACAGAATTTATCTGAATTTAATAGAATTAAAAATTTAATTCTGTTTAATTCGATCGAATTCAGTTGTGTAATCAGGGCAGAAGAGTGATGAAGGGAATAAGCAGCAATGCATTGTCCTTCATTGTTTTGATATTTATGTGTGTGATAAATTAAAGATAGACAGTGTAGATACCAAAAATTAAAAGTTAGAATTTAGAAAAAGATCTTAAAAAGAATTTAAAAGACTGATAAAAGACTATTGATAGATATTACAAAGTGAAAATGCTTATAAAAAAAATATATAGTATATTAATATATTAATATATAATAATTTAGAGAAAAAGTACGCATCGTATAAAGTAAAATTAATTTAAGATACATAATAGAATGTAAAAGAAACAAATTTATGTAAGATTATATGTACCCAGACCTATTTCTAGGCTCTAAAAGCTGAAATAAATAATTATAATAAAATAAATAAATAATATTCGTTTCATTGAAATTTTTTTATATTTTTTCAACAACAAATATTCAAAAAATATAACAGGTATGATAGTAAATTAATATTTACAGAAATATATCTTAAATTAATTTACGACGATAAACAACATGCTTGATATAACATGAATTTCATTTCATCACTGCTATTTTCTATGATTCTTTCAGAGTATCTAAATCAGTTATATCATGCTCTACAGAAAAATGAGAAAAACTATATAACTAAAATGATAATTATTTTTATATTAATAAGTTTAAAGGTTTCCGATATGTATGAAGACTTTAATCTTATTCGATGAATTGTACTGACTCATCAACATTGGATATAGATCACCTAGGCCCTATAAATTTAGCAACACATCCATTTCAATCAATTTTTAAAAAACTTTATGGGTCACTTTAAACTTTTTTATTTAAAACTCAACACAAAAATATTTTATTATGTTCAGTTCTCAGTATCGTATCTTCATTAAGGAAGGTTATAGCGTTATTTGTTTATGAACGATCTTCATGGCGCACCGTAAAAAAAGACACATTCACTCTAACAATAATTTATTAACTGTTAACAAATATTTATTGATATTTAATAAATGAAATTATGGCATCTAAACAAATAAATTTATTAATATTTAATAAATTCTTCTATCAGTGTATAAAAATCTGTCATTTTGGAGTAAGTAACGCGATATCAATAATATATCTATGTATTCAGTGACATTCAGTCAAATTTAGTGACAGAATAATTAAAGTATTAATTTATTTACAGAAAATAAATACGGTCGTCTTTTTTCTCGCGTAATTTAAATGTAATTCGAATGATATAGATAAATCTATTTATCTCAATACTTGGCAATTAAAAAGAGTTTAAAGTATGAAAAGGCACAAATTCAAGTCAAGATCTTTCTAACGGTACCAAATTTAATAACATTAACGAATTCTATCATATAGATATGCCGGGAACGAAATTTTCCTTATTCTTTTAATAATGTAGATAATTAATTGAAAATAAGAAATTAAAAAAATCAAATTGATAATTTCTAAGTTGAATAAAAATTCATAATAGAAAAAAATTAATTAATATTATAAAATAAATGTAATGATTAAATATAAAATGAGCGATTGAGGTGTACAGTTTTGAAATTTCCAACATTTTTCAAAATTATAAATTATTTAATCTCAATAATTTGTTTTTCTCAACTTTTCTATGACGTCACTGTTGTGCAACACATTTTTACTTGAACTAGATAAACTCTATAATGCTCAATGTCACTCGTTATTTAAGATAACTATTTTTTAAAAAATCCCGTTTTACCCATCCCAGCTTTATGTATTTCTTCACATTCGACTTTTGATCTCAAACTCGATATTTCCTGATTACTTTTCATCTTGTAAAATTAAAAATCTAGTAATGCGTAACTTTTTTTTAACTTGAGAAATTCTCTTAGCTCAAGAAAATTTTGACTTGGTTCCCGAAAAAGTTTGTCTTCCAAAATATTTTCTGACCCATGGGTCTGATGTTTTTAAATTAGACAAAACTTAAAAAGAAATTACTCACTCGCATGAAAATATCGTATATGGTAAACATATATTAAAAAATATATGTTACAGATATAAATATATATGTGACAATACATGAAATCTTATATAGAACTATATATAGATTTTGGCCGATTTTATTATATTTCTATATATATTTCCTCTTATATGATTTCATACACTGTAAAAAATTCGCGGAGTGAATGCGGATTAAATCCGGAGTGAATGCGGAGTGAATGAATTTTTAATTATTCACTCCCGTCGGAGTGAAATTCACTCCGCAGAGGAGTTTTCGCGGAGTAGATAATTTTTTATTAATTTAATCCCTCCGGAGTGAAATTCACTCCGGAGCGGAGTTTTGAAATTATTATTAATAAAATATAACTCCACTCAATAAAATCGAAGTAAAAATTCGCGTATTACATTATTGATCAGCTGATATGCACACACATACGAACATACATATTTAGGCACACACGCGCACTCGCACACACACGCACGCACACATTTGCACACACGCACACATTTGCACACACGCGTACATTTGCACACACGCACACATTTGCACACACGCACAAATTTGCACACACGCACACATTTGCACATATGCACACATTTGCACACACGCACATACGCACACAAACACCTGCACACACAAACACCTGCACACACAAACACCTGCACACACCCAAACACACACATACACGCAAACACACACTCGCACACACACACACACACACACACACATTGTTTAGCAGTTTAATATAAATTAGTATAAATTTATTTAAGTATTAAAACTCCGGACCGGAGTGAATTGGGAGTGAAATAAAATCCGCGTCACTCCGAGATCACTTCGCTAAAAAAAAACTCCCAATTCACTCCGCATGCGGAGTGATTTTTTTCAAAACTCCGGAACTCCGAGTGGCGGAGTGAATGCGAAGTGAATTCGGAGTGAATTCGGATTTAATTTCACTCCGAATTCACTCCGGATTTTTTACAGTGTATATTTCCGTATAACTTCAATATATTATTTATATATTTGAAAACTTATAATTTTAATATATTCAAAAATAAATGTTATTTATATATGGAAACAAATAAGAATACATATATAATTCACCATTATATGGCACGATATATGTACCATGTATTTAACTTTATAAATTTTTGTATATTTTCCGATATATAGAACCATATAAGTCTCCCCATATATGTAAGAATAAATAAAATCTATTCTTTTCTGTCTTCTTCTCTCTGTTATAAGATTCAAACATTGTGTTCAGAATATATATATATATATTAGACTGGGCCAAAAAAATCGACTATTTTTTTTTTTTAACGATACTGTATAAATATTATTTGGGATGACAAAAAAAAATTATTGTGAAAATTTGAGCCCTTAATTTTGATATTAAGAGGTGTATCATCGCAATTTTTTATTTTTTTTTAATGAGCGGGTTTTTGTCTCATAACTCTCAAACCATCGAGATAAACGAAATTGACTCAGATACATTTTTTGAAGGAAATTTGATGCTCTACAAAAAAGGTCTGATTGAAATTTTTCGTCATATGAACTGTTTCCTTACAATCATGCTTTGAACGTTGGTATGATTTTAAAATTTGATTGTTCAACTTTGGAATTTTGTAATTCATGTAAAAATAAGATTCCGGAAAAAGACAATGATTATTCTTGAAGGAAATTGAATGCTCTACAAAAAAAGTCTCTTAACAATTTTCGCTAAATTCACTCCTTCAAAAGTTATTCAAGATTATTGAAGTCGTTTTACATAACTTCAACCTTGAATAACTTTTGAAGGAGTGAATTTAGCGAAAATTGTTAAGAGACTTTTTTTGTAGAGCATTCAATTTTCTTCAAGAATCATCATTGTCTTTTTCCGGAATCTTATTTTTACATGAATTACAAAATTCCAAAGTTGAACAATCAAATTTTAAAATCATAACAATGTTCAAAGCATGATTATAAGGAAACGGTTCATCTGACAAAAAATTTCAATCAGATCTTTTTTGTAGAGCATTAAATTTTCTTCAAAAAATGTATCTGAGTCAATTTCGTTTATCTCGATGGTTTGAGAGTTATGAGACAAAAACCCACTCATTAAAAAAAAATAAAAAATTGCGATGATACACCTCTTAATATCAAAATTAAGGGCTCAAATTTTCACAATAATTTTTTTTGGTCATCCCAAATAATATTTCCACAGTATCGTTAAAAAAAAAAAATAGTCGATTTTTTTGGCTCAGTCTAATATAGATATATATATATATAGATATATATATATATATATATATATATATATATATATATATATATATATATATATATATATATATATATATGTGTGCTAGCTTACAAATTTACATATATAATTATCAATATATGCAATACATAGGGGAGGGAGGGGCAAAAGGGGGTACTTAAGGAAATACCAAGTTTTCGAGGACTCAAATACGCTAAATATATTTTTAACTTCCCGCTAAGAAAATTGTAAATTTTCAAAAATTCGGGAAGTTATTGGTTTCGGTCCGATTTACGAAAATCGAATTTCCATCAGATGTCGACGTTTCGAGGTCCTAGGAAGCTATCCTGACTAATTTCACGATGATGTCCGAGTGTATGTATGTGTGTACGTACGTACGTACGTACGTACGTATGTACGTACGTACGTACGTACGTATGTATGTATGTAAATATTCATAACTCTTGAACGGATGAACCGATTTTGATCGTTGAGGTGTCATTCGACGCGGCTTGTTAATGTCTTGAGGCCGTAGAAATTTGAACTTAATCGGTAGGGTGCGTTCAGAGATATTTCAAAAATAAAATTTTTTCAAAAATGTTTTATTTGGATAACTTCCAATTTGCTCGATGGATTGATTCCAAAATCTAATCAGCTCTAAAACTCTATAAGCCGCGTCGAATGCCACCTCAACCATCAAAATCGGTTCATTCGTTCAAGAGAAACCGTTGACGAAAGAATTCAAAAAAAATTTTTTCCTTGGTTTTTTTGAAATTTCTCAAAAACGGCTGAGTAAATCAATTTCAAAATTCGACCAGCTTTAGAACTTGATAAAACGCGTCGATTGCCACCTCAACCATCAAAATCGGTTGATTCGTTCGCGAGATATCGTGGAAGAAAGAAATGCTAAAAAATGGTTTTTTACAAAACAATGGCATACAAAAGTATTTGCGAGCTCGAAGAGCTCGAAAATATATTCACAATAATGTTTTCGAGCTCAGCGAGCTCGAAAACAGCGGGAAGTTTTGGGGCTGGCCCGCAGGGTCAACTGACAGACCGATTTTTTTTTAATGATATTCAAAGTAAATAGAAGAAATTTTCAGTTACCGTTAAAAAAAAATTTTTCATTTCTGCGGGCAAAGTGGGGTACCCCCTAAAAAAGGTAAAAAAAAACATTTCTGGATTTTAAACGAATTTGATTAAATTGAATTTTTTTTTAAGTAATTTACATGAAGAAAAATTGTATTTTACATGTTTATTGGAGACAAAAGAAGAAAAAAAATTTTTAATAGTTTTTATTATAAAACAAACGTCATTAATATTTTTCAACTGACAATTGATTTTTGAAAAAGTTTACAAAAAAAAATTCAAAGTAACGCTTAATTATATTTACAGAAGTGATTTTGGAATGTTTAAAAACCATTTAAAATATAAAATTTTTTTTTATCAAATTTTGGGCGTACCCCGTTTTGCCTACCCTACCCCCTTTTGCCCCCCCCCCCCCTTCCCCTAATTAATTATATTAAAACTTACTATATCATATATAAGAAAATATATATCGTTTTTGGCCACTTATATGGTCCCATATTGATTACATATTTTTCCATATATATTTATCATAAATGGTATTTTTATGCAGGTAGGGCTCACAGTAAAATTTAAGTTAGAAAAATAAAAAAACTAAGTTTAGGTAAATTAGTATAATCCGAAATCGTCCAATCAACTGTTTATATCGAAACTTAAACAATCATCGATGGTCTCCTGTATTGACATATCGACTCAAACCAGTTGGATAATTGCACTCACACGGTCTTTCGAATTTATCAAGCGTATTCGTTGCTACGGTTACCACAGTCAACAAGGGTTTATTGACTTGCTCACGTTCCTTCAATTTAACTCTTGATAAACAACTATATAACTATATACTATACTCAATATATACAGAAAGCTCGGGGTAGTGTAGTAAAGCAAGTAAGCAAGCAAGCATTTACTAACATTGAACGATGAGCGTGTTGGCAAGATCAAGAACAGACTCAAGTCGAGTGGAAACCTATCAAACGAAACGCAGCGATGTCGTTGGTACCGCGACTATTCCGCTTGGATACAAATTACGTCAACAGATTGTTGGTGCAAAGTATCCCGAGCTCAAGACAAACCAGCTTCGGCTGCAAGGAGGCGGTAGAAATAACGCTATAAAACGACCTCAATATCCCCAATCAGGTGATAGGATACTTAATACTCAAGTGTACGACTCGGTGATACCCACAGATCCAAGATTTTATTCAAATGCGCTTTTGTGTGACGACAAAAAGCTCGAGTATTCACGAAATTCATTCACGTTGAAGGACAGAACTGATAAAACTATTAGGAGAAATCAAATACGTGATTGCATTCAAAAAAGTAAGTTTTTAGTTTTCTATAGTAATTACTTATGTTAAGGGGAACCACTAGTGTGAAATTTTGAAAAAATCAATTTTTTTTTGTATAATCCGATAGTCTACAGCTTCAAAAATAACATACTAAAATTTAAAGTGCATATCTCGAATAGTTTTTTTGAGTTACAGCCATCTGAAGAGCAGCCGCTTATCGGTTCTCAAAAATACATTTTTTAAAATTGTTGCAGTTATAACGCGAAGACAAATCATCCGATCGATTTGATGATGCGAATTTCGATCGAATTGCAGCTTCTTTTATATATCCCGAGTCAAAACAAAAATTCGAGTTTAATCCTCAAAAGCCTCAATTCCTTTGATGCTTCATTTGCCGCCCAGAAAGTAACTCTACTTTGGTACTCAAAATTTTCAATGAAAACTATGAGGTCTAAATACAAATAATTTATCGGTTTTAAATTATAACTACACGGAAAGAAATTTTCTTTAAAAATTACCGTTAAATTCACTGTAATCGTGGGACGACCGGCACGACCTAATCATTTGTCGGTACGTGAGATAATTTTTAACTTTTTTTCAACAAATTTTACCGTAGTCTACTGTAAATTTTATTCGGTTTTCGATAAATTTTATGAAGTCTACCATAAAATAAATCAATTTTTTCGTAATTTTTATTTCAAAAATGGTAATAAATAAAAGCGCCGCATTATGTCCCACGATTACAGTGAATTTAACGGTAATTTTAAAAGAAAATTTCTTTCCGTGTAAGACCTCAAAATCCTCAACGAATGAAAAGTTATATTTCGGACTTTGAAAAATGTTAGATAGAAAAGGGAAGGGAAAGAATACGTCGAATGAGACTTTTGAGGTTCTAATGTGGATACAATTATTCTTGATCCTCAAAAACCTCATTGAGAACTTTCAGACTTAAATCCGAATTTGTTTTTTGACTCGGAATGTTACTGCGTACCATGAATCTCCAGTTTTCCGTTCGAATCAAAAATGTAATTTTGGCAGGCCAGAAATCATCAAATTTTCGCGCAAAATTTGAAATTTTTTTTAAAAACTCCACCATTTTGTTAAATTTCAATTTTATTCTTAGCCCAAGGGCCATGGTACGAGAAATACCTTCTAGTTTAATAAACTTTTTGGTTTTTTTTATTTCATCCACTGTAAAAGGACTTTTTTTTTAGTGTTATGAAATTGTGAATAACTCGCTGAATTTTTTATTTTTTGATCCTAAAATTTTATGTTGTATTCATTATATATCCAAAAATATATCCTTAAAACATTAAAACATTCCATGCAGTAGTTTTCTTTGAAAAAATTCCCAAAATTCATTTTTTTTTCGGGCGATCACACTAGTAGTTTCCCTTAAGATGAAATTAAGTATGGAAATTTTGTTTCAAGAATATTAATGTTTAAAAATAAGTCATCATTGTTGGTCTTAAAATTAAAAGGAAAAAAATTTTTTTTAATTATTTTTTTCTGATTATCTTAAATTATTTCCAACCCATAGTTAATTATACACAAAAAATGTTCCACATTTTTAATTCGTGATTTTAATAATAAAGTTAAATGTTAGCTTTGAAATATTTTTTATTCGAATAATTAAAAACAAATTTTATTAGTGATAAATATCACCATGGTCCATTTTGCCTCAGTTATCACATTACCTTGATTAACAGTAATGTACTCTATCATATACAGAAGACCTAAATTACCTGTATGATATTAATTCTCAGCATAATATAAATGCCTATTAGTTTCTCAAACTTAATCAAAAGCTCCGCCCTATAGATTAGATTACATTGACTGACCTGTAACCTTCAATCTCTAACCTCTATTGTTATGTTGTTCCTGTAACAAGATACATCAGCAAACGAGGAAGACATCAATATTCGCCGTGCAAAGCTTCGCAACATGATTTCATCAGAGGAAGCCTTATTGTCAAGAGAGCTCGTCAATCTAGATCACAAGCGCAAAGACACTCGAGCTGAAGAAGCTGCCAAGCAGGATGAGTTACATCGCATTCGAGAAGAGGAAGAGCGACGCCATCTAGTAACGTCAAAGCGACAGCAACAGTACTTTGAAAACAGCCCAGAGGCCCGGGACAAAATGTCGCGGGAAATAGCTCGCGGGGTAAAGTTCGCGAACTTGGCTCAGATATTGGAAAAAGATTTACGGCATCGTGAAGAGAAACAATTGGACCAACTGTGGGACGAAATAATGTCTAAGGAAGCGGCAGCACAAAAACAACGCGAAAATAATTTATTAGCTAAACGCAGAGCGCGGGAAAGAGAAACAGGTTTCATTTTGTCGCAACAGATGGCCGCGCGATCATCAACTGGGGAAGAATTGCGTCGCCAACGCGAAGAAGAGCGACAGGAATTAGAGAATCTGTGGGCGCAAGTGAGGGAAGAAGAGGTTCGTAATTTAGAAGCTGAGAGACTAAAACGGGAGAAACTTAAACGAGATCTTGAGGAACAATTGACGGAAGCGCGAAAGCAGTTTGCTGATAAAATGAAACAGGAGGCAGCAGTCGCGGAAAAATTGAAATTTATTAGCGAGGCAGAAATAAATGAAGAAAAAAAACGTATTTCCGATTCGAAAATTCAATTACAGAAAGAAATAAGTGCCTATATGAAGTATTTGGAGGAACTGAAGGCTGAACAGGCGAAGAGAAAAGAAGAAGTTGAAGCGATAATCGAACAATCGGCGAGGGATATTGAGGCAAGGCGTGATTTAGCACGTAAACAGTATCAAGAACACCAGGCGAGATTGAGACATGAAATTATTAGAGCTAGAGATGATCAGCTCAAGGCCAAACGTGATTTGGAAGCTCAACAACGGAGAAAAGTTAAAGAAGAGCGGGAGGTCTGTCGGAAAGATGCTCAACTTGCGGCGGCTGCTTGCGTCGAAGACATTTATAAGAAAAAGGAAATGGCACTACGGTACCGACAGGAACTGCAAGCTCAGCTTGAACTACAGGAGATTAATAAACGCCGCGAAGCTATGGAGGATATGGAAAAATACCAGCGCTCTTTGAAAGAACAGGATGAGTATGAGAAGTTTAAGGACGAGGTTGTAAAGAAGCCTGATTTTATTCCAGTTGATGCTTTCAAGTTTATGATGAAGGAATGCGCTGCTAGACAAGACAGTAAACAGAAAAATTTTTAACAAGTTTTTTAATAAAATTTATTGATTATTTTTTTTTTCATTGTTTACTTTTCTGGTGAATTCGAAAAATTTCGTGTGTGCAAGTAAAATTTTTTTTTCTTACACTATAAAAAAAGGAGTTAGTCCAGGCGGTGTAGGGGTTAAAATTTTTAGTGTTAAATTTCAACACCGAAAGCGGTGTTAAAATAACACCGCTGCCGGTGTAAATATTCTTTACTGGTGTTAAAAAAATTTCCCGGTGTTAAAAATATTTAACTTTGTGAATATTTTTACTTACTCGATGACTATAGCGAATTAGTGTTTTTATTAATTAATTAAATTATACACTGTAAAAAGAGCGGTGTTAAAAATGGACTCATATTAACTCCGCCCGGTGTTAAAATGAAATTACACCAGTGTAGGAGGCGTAATTCGGCGGTGTTAAAATACCCGTGTTAAACCATTGTAAAAACAGATAATACCGGTGTAAAACCGGGGTAAGCTGCGTCTGCTTGAAGTATTAACTTTAAAGATTATAAAACACAAAAAATGTCAGTTCTTTATGAAAATTAATAAAAAATATCATTTATTAACAAGTATAGTGATCGAGTAAGTAAAAATATTCACAAAATAAAATATTTTAACACCGGTAAAGAATATCTACACCGGCGGCGGCGTTATTTTAACACCGGTCTAGAATATTTACACCGGTGGCGGCGTTTTCACACTGCTTTCAGTGTCGAAATTTAACACCGCCGATTTTAATACCTACACCGCTTGGACTTACCCCGGTGATTTTTTACAGCGTAGTGTTAAATTGAATACATTTTTAACACCGCTCTATTTACAGTGTAATATCTGAATTATGACGTTTACTTGACATTTGAAATGTATAATGTCTGTCTTTTTATAAAAAAATTATGACATTGGACTGTAGTGATGCTTATTTTAAATAGTAGACAATTCATTGACTATAAATTTTTTTTATGTTTAATTAAAAGGAAATAAAAGAAAATAATTTCTGACATCTGGAACATTTTTTTTTTACTCAGTACATCCTGTCAGCATTTTTTACCATAATTTTATAATTAAGTTTAAGGCAGGTGAATGACTTTTGAAAAGTGGTTCTGATTTTTTGACACTAGAAATTTGTAATGGAAACAAAAAGGCAGTTTTGCGTGTTATTGAGTACCTAAACCATTTTACAAACTCGCGCGACAATTAAGTAAACTGAGTAAAACAATTTTCCTATACTTGCCAGTTTATTTATTTATTATTTTTTTCGTTTTTGCAAACAAGCTGTCGTTTCTTTTCAACATTAATTAAATTACAGTAGTATGCTTGTGACATCGGAAAACGACTGACCTGTTGAGATAAAAAATTAGAAACTCGTTATTATTTTATGCAAATTATTTTTAAAAAAATATTCCATAATTTCGTATCTTTATTTAAATGAAAACTTGGATTCGTATCCACCTGGCCGGATTACTTGTCATTCAACAATGAATTACATCTCTCGCAAATGGTAGTAGAGCTGTTTCATATTCTCGGCCTCATTTACTACTCTACAAATAGCTTGCGCACTTTTAGATTACTTTCCTAAAAACTGACACGCCAGTTCATTCATGACACTATTCCGCATATTTTATTCCTGTCACCTTCATATCCATGTTATTTCACTCGCCATTTATTTTTTTTTTGCATAACAAAAATAAAATAAATATTTAAAAAAAAAATTTTACTTTTGTTTTTAATTTAAAAAACTATTTTATGAATTTAACATTAGGGTATATATTTTTTCGCGAATTCAGTTCACATGTCCAGAGCTTCCGTGCATAGAAAGTTTAACTGACACAGAAATTGACCCACGTTCGATGTATGAAATTCAATAGCAAAAAAAATTAAAAAATAAAATTGGATCCACATTGTTTTTTTTTTTTTTATCAGAATTAGTAACACTAAAAAATAGTTCATCATGGAAGTCTAGTTTATTTGCCGAGTGAATAAAAAAAAAAGTTACAGAGGAATAAAAAAAAAAAATGTAAATATAACGACTACCTAATCCTTTATAATTTTTTTGTTTACATTTTTTCTCCGTCTGTCATAACCGGGTGAGTAATATATTTTTTGCTAGTGCATGGCACAGTGACTTTCTGACTTTGTGCAAGCGTATGCTTTGTACTACAACGAGCGCTCTGTCCTATTTTACCCAGGACATTTCCAGTGAGCCACTAAGGCGCAGTCAACCCTTAACACGCTTTTCCGGCATAGTTTATTTTAATATTTCACCGGAGCGAGAACAAAGTTGAGAGAAAATACAAAACGTTGAGTTGGCCTGAGAAATACCTGAGGGAACGTCGCAACTCTGCAGCACTCTTTCACTCTTATTCCCTTCCTGACCAACTTTTGCGGACGGGAGGAGGACCTAGAGGTTTCTGTGTCCCTGATGACAGATTTAGAGTCGAGTATATTTGACGGCTGCCTTAACTGCTCGCGAGTTGACTAAAGACTCGAGGAAACTTTTCGACGCAAGTCAAATTAAGACAAATATGAGAAACACTATTTTATTTTATTTATTATTTTATACTTTCATTTACTACCGTGCGCTTTTTCCACAGTTCTCTAGCTAGGATTTTTAAATTTAAATTAATGGTATTGTACATTTGTCTTGTGTATTTTTAAAAATTTTTAAAAAAGATACAGAAAAATATCTAAATTTAAAATTGGGTTAAAGTTGTCAGTAAAATTTTTTTTTAAATTCTCAAGGAAAACACTGTGAAAAAAGCGGTGGTAAAATCGACTTATTTTAACACTGGTACAGTGACAATATGAACCTGCTGCTTAGCGGTGTAATCCAATCGATGGTAAAACGGTGTATATGCGAAGTAAATTAACTCTGATCGGAGTATCAGGGAATAAGTTTTGTAGGATTTACAAAACTTAAAAAAAATAATAATGAAATTTTGTTAAAATTACGGAATTATGGTTAATTGAGATAAAAAACGATTTCATTACTCATAAATTGAATAACGGTCACTTGAATTAAACTGATTAAATTGCGTAAATTTTTGATTACGTATCAAATTAAGTATTTAGGAACAATACAATAATTATTTTTATTATAACTTGGATGTTTTTTATATGGTTATGAATCGCGTCACTAATTTCAAAAGGACATATCTTTATACGGCCTTTTGGCTTTGGTCACTAAGTTTAAAACCGCTAGGGCGTATAATTTTATTTTCAATTGCTACCCTTGTAGGAAAAAGCAATAGGCCGAAGCTTGGTCGAGGCTTGGCGCAAGACTTATTAACTCTGGGGGAAGCTTGAAATCCAAGCTTGGCCCGAGTCTGTCTAAGCATCGAAATGATAACATCGAGCCAAGCTTGAATGACAATATTGTGCCAAGACTGTTGCTAAATAAGCATCTATACTTATTAAAAATAAATTAAAAAAAAAAAAAAAACATTAGTAGACATTTGCGTGATGGTAACATATGGAAATAAATTTATACCCAGAGAAATCAGGTAGATCGATGAAACTAATTTTTTTTGCATTTGCTGGGTCTCGAACCTGGTCCTTCATGGCTGCTAGGCAAGTGTCTTATCCACTAGGCTGTTATACTATACATAGAAGCCAGAGGTTTTTAGGTACCATTTGTTATTTAGACTGGTAAACCAGGGCTTGTTATTTGAGTATTGGCTGAATCTTGCCCCAAGTCTGACAAACCAAGGCTTGTTACTTGAGTAGTGGCTGAATCTTGGCCCAAGACTGGCGAACCGAGGCTTGTTACTTGAGTAGTGGCTGATTCTTGGCCCAAGACTGGTGAACCGAGGCTCGTTACTTCAACGCTGGTTGGATCTTAGACCAACCTTTGGAGACCGAGCCTGGGTAGCCCAGTATTGTGCCAAGACCGACCCTGTTGAAAATTTTTTTTTTCTACAAGGGTAATTATTATTCTAAAGCTGAAAATTGAAAAAAAAAATTGAGAGCCAAAAGGGCGTATAGTTTAAGCTATATGCCCTTTTGGCTTTCAAAATTTTTTTTCAATTTTAAGCTATAAAATAAGTATAAGCCGAATAGCAATGAAAAAAAAGTTATACAATTTTTTGCATGGCTTTAGAGACTTTCTTAAAGCCAAAAGGGCCTATAAAAATATGTCCCTTTGGAATTGGTAACGCAAAATAATTTGAAGATAATAAATTAATCATTGATAATTTTATTTTATTTATCTCGCTGCTCTAGTATGCAAAGAGAATTGAATGATAAAAATCTATTTCTTATATTTCTTATTATAGTATTAATATATCATTGTGGACAAATATTCTTTGGATTCCTCTATAAGTTGATGAATTTGTTGCATCATTAATTTTTTTAACACCGCTTAACATCGCTAACGGTATTATTTTAACACCGTTTTCGGGGTTAAACTTAACACCAGCATAGCATAGATCCACAGTGTTTTTTTTTCAGTGCACTAATGAAACAATGGCAATAACATTCCAATTATAAACATAAAATGAATTTTTTTCCTACGTACTTACTAAGAAATCGGTTTAATTTATCTTAAGCCGGTATCCGGCAACGCCCGTTTCTTAGCATCAACCGCGGCGTCTAAACCCGTTGATCCAGCTTTTTGTTGTCTAGCCATCTCATGTCACAAGAGCACACACCGCGCAATTTAACCAGACACACACATAGATACACAAACATTTATACAATATAACGAACGTCTAACAAAAACAACTCGAGTTAAAATTATTTTTATTTTTTACTAACACACGTCTATTACTTCTTGCGTAGACTGGGTCTAATTGCCTCACCGGCATTGCAGCGGACATATTTCACCGTGAAATAAATAGACAATTCCTTGTATGTTTCAGTCATACAACAGCATCAAAAACTAAAACCTGTTTGTCTGTAACGTTAATGTTTTTAGCGCAACTCGAGAATTTAACTGATGCTTCTTCATCTACGTACTTATCTTACTCATCTAACATATCTTATATAATTCCCTCTGGGTCTTGGATATATAGATATATATGTATGTAATACAGAGCTTAGTTAAGAGGAATGCCAAGATGCGGTTGGAAGCCAAGTTAAACCTTAGTCCTACATTTAGCCCACGAGAAGTTGTCGAGAATGTCTAGCCGGGAATAAGGGATGCAACTTAGCATAATTTCTGACCACCGTTTATGTTAGTTGTGCCCGATAATTCTCGGTTTAAGCTTAAATTCCAAACTAGAGCTGTAGTGCTTTCATTTCTCATGTTCAGCGAAGTTTCCTGTGAAATAGTCCTGTAATACTAGAGATCTCAGCTTACATTTATAACTTGTAGCTAAGATTTTCCTGCTAAGTAGATTGTCAGGCGTTCATCACTGGCTTCATTTTCGCACTGATTTTCTTTCATATTTATTTATTTTATTTCATGAACATTTCGCTTAATTAAATGCAACTATTAGAATCATAGTGCAGAAGATTTGAAATTTTATTTACTGGGAAGCTTAAATGGTCAAATAGGGATTGAAATAATTAATTATAGTCTACATGAAGTATTTAGTTGGAAAAATTTTAAGTTGAATTTTAAATGAGCGAAATTAAAAAAATTATTCATTAATGAAAGGTAAAAATGAATGAAATTAAAAAAAAAATTTACCATTGAGGCTCAGTAGGAAAAAAAATATTGACAACGAGGCCGGTCTTGGCACAATACTGGGCTACCCAGGCTCGGCCTCCAAAGGTTGGTTCGAGATCCAACCAACGTTGAAGTGACGAGCCTCAGTTCGCCAGTCATGGGCCAAGATTCAGCCAATACTCAAATAGCAAGCCCTGGTTTACTAGTCTAAATAACAAATGGCACCTAAAAACCTCTGGCTTCTATGTATAGTATAACAGCCTAGTGGATAAGACACTTGCCTAGCAGCCATGAAGGACCAGGTTCGAGACCCAGCAAATGCAAAAAAAATTAGTTTCATCGATCTACCTGATTTCTCTGTGTAAAAATTTATTTCCATGTTACCATCACTTACATGTCTACTAATGTTTTTTTTTTTAAATTTATTCTTAATAAGTATAGATGCTTATTTAGCAACAGTCTTGGCACAATACTGGCTCTCGATATTGAGCCAATACTAAGATGCAGTCTTGGGACGATACTGTCATTCAAGCTTGGCTCGGTGTTATCATTTCGATGCTTAGACAGACTCGGGCCAAGCTCGGATTTCAAGCTTCCCCCAGAGTTAATAAGTCTTGCGCCAAGCTTGGGCCTATTATTTTTTCCTATAAGGAATAGGCGGATAAATGACAAAATTTTTTTAGAGAAAATTTTCATTCCTGATAATTTATTATTTATTTCTATAATTATTTCCAATATCCGGGATTAATTTTCAAAACTTTCTATCAAAAATGTGTTTTTTATTTTCGTCTTAGGTTTTATAATTTTTCAGTCCACAAATTTTTTTTTTGAAATTCAAAATTTTTTTTTACTGTTGACTAAAAATTATTCATCAATAATTGAAGTCAAAAGAAAAAATAAAAATCCAGCCTAATCGGCATATTTATATCTCCTTCCCCATCATATTTACATTTCCCCATATTCACCTAAAGATTTATATATACGTATATATGTGTTATAAATTCTCAGGACCCACAAAGTGTATAGTGAATTTTTAAAATATTCATTCGTACGGTACAATCCTTAGGTATTTGCCTCAGTAGCAAAAGCTCTATTCATATAGCACCAGTAGGGGGATGAAGACTGTGCTGAATACGTAAGAAAAATGTCAAAGAAAAACCACTCGAGACGTTCATTATTCACCACGTATTTATTCAGATTGCGGTTTTAAATTTACTTACCATTAATGTATCCACTGTGGAACAGTTATTCAATCCAAACTAAAATCTATATTATCTATTGATAAAATATTCATATTTTTATTTTTATTTGCTAATATAATGGAAGGAATCCTTGTAATTGAGTGTTGAGCCAAACATTGAATAAAGAGTAAGCCAAACTCAGAGTTAAGTCGATATCTGTTACTAAAGCTATTAACTTTAATCCCGACGTCAGAGCTTACCTCATACCGAGTAATAAACGAGATTAATCCTATATACTAGTACTTTAGGATATACATACCTTAAAACTGACATAGATACATATATACATACATACATACATATATGTATACTTGCATAAAGTTACTTGTGTACAACACATGATTAATACTCGCGGTGTTCAGTTGTTATTACAGTGCATCAAAAATGTTTGTCGGTTTAAGTGAGCTTTAGTTTCAACCAGGTTTTAATTTATTGCCATTATTTTTAGTAGATTTCATAGAAATCTATCTTTTGCATTTGTCCTCATGGTGGAATTTTCAAAGAATTTCGCCATAATCTATCATAATTCGTCGAGTAGGTTTCAAAAATACCATTGGTTCAAAAGTTTATATATCTAATATAACGCGCCTTGTTGCGATGATAGTGGCCACAATTTTTAACGGATCTTAATGAAACTTGGCACACTTATTCTATGAACGATTATCACGATTAAGTTCGAAGATGAGCAAAATCGGTCAACTAGTTTAGAAATGATGGACATTTGAAATTCAAAAAGTATCAAAAAATCCTGCTTTTTCGGCTTTTTTCGTAAATAACTTTTTAACGGGTACATCTAATCTTATTATGTAAAAAGAACTTGATAGCCGATAGAAAAAGCTATCTTTCCCTTTTTTTATTTTTTGTTTTACGAAAATTGTTCCACTTTTAATAAGGGTTCAAAGTCACATAATTGACTCATGTGTTATGGTGATAATGCCATTGTTTATATCTTTGAAAATTTTTGATGGATGATTATTAAATTATGTATATATAGAAATCTACTCCCATTTCGGATGCCTACTGGCCTTTTTGAATTTATGTACTTAGTCCTTAACTTATAATTTTAAAAAATAAAAGAAGTTAAAAATATAAACATACAGTGAATGGTTTGACTCCATACAATGAGTATTGATAGAGGGTCCATTTTACCCCGTCGTGTATCATGACTATTTACTCAATCTACAGACTTCGTTTATTGATAAATTGCCATTTTATCTCGAATAATTTGGTTAATTCATGGCCTTTTTATTTTAATTTCATTAAATTATTTAGGCTATTGGCAAAAAAAATGTATGAAAAATTTAATATAAAATACAATGTATGAAAAAATATGAAGATAAAAAATAATACAATTTTTATTACATTGCCGACCGAACGTAAAATAGGCCGATGAATTACCAAAATTTTTCTGCTACTTTACAGTTTTTACTATTCTCTATAAATTTTTATGGATTCTAATTAATTTTGAAATAAACTCCTATGGATTTTTCATGAATTTTTTTGTAAATTCCCATAAATTCTCATATAAATTTTTACAACAGTTGAACTAAAAATTTTGGAAAGTTAAAAAATATTTTTGGTTTTTCATTACTTTGAATTTGGTAAAAAAAAACCAGAAATTGATAATAATTTTTTTTCTCTTTGATTGTAAGAAAAAAAAAAAACTGCAATTAAATAAAAATTGAATTTGGTTTTTTATTTTCAAAATTAAATTGAGTTCTGAGGTTAAAATTAATAAGATAATTACTAGTTTAATTAAACTATTAATTATAAATTATGAATTTAATCAAATAATTTTTGATGAGAGAAAATTTTTATATAAAATAAAAAAAAATTATAATTTTTTGGTTCGTTTACTTGAAGGAAAAAATTGCTTGCATTAAAAAAAAATAATTAGTTAAAAAAAAAAAAATAAAAATTCGACGTACTTGCGTAGTAGGCGAATGAACTTATTACTTTACTATTACACAGAGTTTGTACTTTGCTCAGTAAATATAAAATAGGAAGTGAGAGAAAATGGTGAAAGCACGCTGCAAAAAGGTGGTTTACAAGAGAGTTGTGTTGTCAAAAGTACAGAAAGTACTGAGTGAATTTCATTGCATTCATGCTCTTTTACATCTTTTTTTTTAATTTACTTTCTACAAAAAAAATAAAAAAATTCAATCTCACAAAAAATTTTTACAATCCAAAATAAAATATTTTTTTTCATCCGCTACACCCATTTGTTTATTTTTGTTTAATGGACCGATTTTCATTTGTAATATTTACCAACGAAGGGATTTTTTATTAGTACGCTGACCTAGATTTATAGTAGTATAGAATTGAAACGATTTACCGTAAATTTGTCATTTTATATAAAAATTTTTTCTAATATTTAAATCGTTTTTTTTATTTTTATGGAAAAAAAGTATTAAAAAATGATACGATACAACTGGTGCAGTTGACGTTAACGTGGAAAAAGCGTCATGTGTTTTTCCGACACTACTATTCGCGCAGTGATGAGTCCATACATTTAATTTACGCATGAAACGCATTCCAATAATCCTAAATCGTGTTTTCATGAGCTCTGTCTGATATTTTCAATTCAGATATATAATATATATTTAAATATACGTCTACATGCATGCTATATAAATATATATAGATATTCATTTAATTTATTTATGATGAATAAAAAATATTTTAAACAATTTGGGGTGAACTAAAATTATATATATATAAAGAGGAGAGACAGGAAAAATAGAATACCCAAAAATTTTGATAAAAACATTTTTTTTTTAAGTACCTGCATCATAATTTATCACGTCAATAATTACTGTTAATAAATTTCCAATTACCGAAACGCACGGTAAAAAATTAGCGAAGTGAACGCGGAGTAAATCCGGAGTGAATGCGGAACGGATGATCACTTATTTATTTAATGCCTTCGGAGTGAAATTTACTCCGAAGGGGAGTTCAATTTAATATTGGAAATCCGGTTCCGAGTGAAATTCACTCCTAAAAAGTATTTATTTTAATATTAAAACTTCGATTGAAATAAAATCCAGATCACTCCGAAATCATCTAGTTGAAAAAATAAACTCTCTATTTACTCCGTATGTCCCCTCCCCAAAAATTATAAAAAAAAATTTTTTTTATTTTCCGTCAGATTATGACCTCTACATTGTTTTTATCATATTTTAGGTGAATATGTGATATGTGGGGCGAAATGAACCACTCGAAAAAAAGAATTGTAACAAAAAAATTATTTTTTTTTTCATTTTCCGTCAAGTTATGACCTTTATAATGTTTTTATTATATTTTAGGCCAATATGTGATATATAGGGGAAAATGAACCACTAAAAAAAAAAGTTGTAACGAAAAAGTTAACTTGACGGAAAATAAAAATAAAAATAATTTTTTCGTTGCAATGTTTTTTTCGAGTGGTTCATTTCGCCCCACATATCACATATTGGCCTAAAATATAATAAAAACATTATAAAGGTCATTATTTGACGGAAAATAAAAAAAAATTTTTTACCTAATTTTTGAGGGGGGCCCTCGTGCCCCAAGCTCCCCTACTTAATAAAATTGGTATTAGAGATAATCATCACTTAAATTTAGCAACAATACTTTTTAAGAGCCAAAAAACTAGATTGCTTTACTCAACAGCGCTTAAAACTATCAGTATCCTTTTTAAGAGTCAGAAGACTAGATTGTTTTTTATAATTTCTTCTGCGCTACGACATCATATGACGGATGATGAAATATAGAAGACAGGGAACGAGGTATCGGAACGGTATAAATTTGTCGTAACATCTCTATGCAAGACCCTTCTACTAGTCTTTAGCGGAGGCGATTATTTTAAATATCATTTCTGTTACTTAGGCCTTATTACCCGCGGGTATCTTATTAAATTAAAAAATAATTTTTGTAAGTTTTATGAAGCTAGTCTATTATAAGAAATTTTTTTTGGGGCGATTGAATATTTTAGGATTTCTTACAAATATACGCTACATATATAAAACTTTAAATAACATTGATCATATGAAAAGCGCATTTTGTCCACCGCAGTGTCCTCATTTTGCCTACCCCTCTGCTGTATAGATATACATACTTATAAATATGGAGAATATATAAATTTAATTCATTCACAGTCAATATTGAATATTTTAATCAATCTCGAAATGAGTATAATATCCATATAACAATGAATAATTTTTTTTTTCTAATAATAATGGTCTGGAAATAATTAAAACCAAGTTAATTAATAAAATTACTTATTACATATTATGTGATATACTTTAATTATATTAAATTATTTATATAATTTAATTATATTATACAAATAAACATATTTATGTATACAAATTTGATAAAATTGATATTCGTACCGCTTTTAGTCATATTTTTAGTGTCCGTGATGTAAAATACATAAAATCACTCAGATGTCTGATTCTTTTTTTATATTCAATTTCCAATCGGTGTTAAAACGGTCAACAGGCAGAGTAAATTAACTCTGATCGTAATATACCGATTAATTGAGATAAAAAAAAATTATATTGCCTACAAAATAAACAATGTTACTTTTATTGAACTGAGCATTTGGCATAAATTTTCAATCACTTATGAAATTAAATATTTACAAACAGTATTATAATTATTTTTATTACAATTCTGATGTTTTTTATAAGGTACACTCAGAAAATCAAATAATAGGAATTACTATCTAGTTATGGTAAAATTTTTGACCATCAATCCGATAGTAGTAAATATTATCTAGATGATTGCATAAATTATCTAGATTGTAATATTCACCATATTTATAATAATTGTTACAATTCTGTATGTTAACTAGAGTTAATTATTATCATTAGATTCTAATTAGTTATATTTATAATCCAAATGGTAACAGTTACCATCAGAAATTATAATTGTTACCATCCTGCCCGATGAAAAAAGATTTTATACAATTGTATAGAATTATATATCAATTATATATAGACTAGGGGAGACCGGGGCAAGACGGCCCACCTGGGGCAAGAAGGCCCACCTCAAAAATTAACCAAAAATTTTTTTTTCTTGTTTTCTTTTGATTATCACAAATTTAGATTATTTACTCATTTTTAGCCCGATACGTGAAACTTGAGGCAAAATGAACCACTGAAAAATTCTAAAAGAAAATGTATTTCATAGTATTATAACCTAGTCATGATTAATTTAATAGAAATATCATTTTTTGGTTAATTATATGGATTTGGATTAAAATAGAGCATTTGAAAAAGTTAAAAAAACCAATAATCAATTTTCTACAGAAGTGAAAAAATGACTCGTATTATATCAAAAAAGGTTATTTCGAGTAATATTAAAGTAAATACAGTTGTTAAAGAGAAAAATATAAACATTTGTTACGCAGGAAATTTTTTTACAATTAAAAAAAAAAAAATTTTTTTTTTCATTTTTTTTCGGAGGGGGCCGTCTTGCCCCAAAAAAAAAAAATTTTTTTTTCAGGAGCTTCACCAAAATTTTGATGAATTGAGTTCAAGTTGGACAAGAGTAAATCGACTTGATGGTTAAAAGCCACAAATAATAATAACCGGCTTAGGTGGGCCGTCTTGCCCCGGTCTCCACTATATATTATTGGATAGAAAAAATGGCCCGATCCAATTGTATATAATTTGTATACAATTCTATACAATTCTATATAATTATATACAATTCTATATGTTGCAATTATATAGAATTGTATATAATTTTTATAAAATTGTATATAATTATATAAAATTGTATATAATTATATAGAATTGTATACAAGTTGGATCGGGCCATTTTTTGTATATAATTTTATACAATTGTATAAAATCTTTTTTGATCGGGTGATAGTAACAGTTACGAAATTTATTGCAGAAGTTATCATCCAATAATTATTAATTCTATTACAAAAAATTATAACACTAACTCTTTTTAGATTGAAAAACGTTTCAATCATTCTAGATGATTAGAAATAAAAATTTAGCATAATAAACACAATTACTTAATTTTCTAAGTATAATAACTAATTTAAAGATGATAAATTAATCATTGATAATTTCATTTTATTTCTTTCGCGGATTCAGTTTGCAAAGAGAATTGAATCATCAAAAAATTATGCAATAACTTTAACATCGTGGAATAATTTTTTTGGATTTCTTAAAAAATTGGTCGATCTGCCGTATCATTAATTTTTTAAACAGTAAAATTTATTTTTGTACTTGAAATACAATTAAACTTCTGAGACTTTAAAAATAAAACCACTTTTTTTTTTTACAACGGTAATAACACCGGGAAAAATTTTAACAATGCCACTGGTGTCATTTAAAAACCGATTTCAGGGTTAAATTTAATACCGGGATAGCGTGAACATACATTTTTCATTTTTTACAGTGTTCTATCCTTTATATAAAAATTTTTAAAAAATTTACTGTAAGATTCAAAAATTATTTTTTGTAAGCTTTATAATAATATTTTTTTTATTTCTCTACGACAATTTGAACCCAAGTTACAGCTTTAAAAATACTCGGTACAGAAATGATAAAAAAATTGCCTTTAAAAATAAAAATAAAAAAGCAATCAATTAAAAATACGTCAGAGCTCGTAATTGAAGCGTAGATAGTTTGTGTATGACGTCACAGTTTATTAACATAGATAGCCAGTAGTGCAGAGTATAGGTTGTAGAGAGCAACGATGCGTAAAGGTACTAGACACGTGCGACATTTAGTGATTGATAACAGTATCAACTCGGAAGGAGGCCAACAGCAGAACTAGTAGCGGTAACAGCATGTGATACTCACTCTCCACGTGCTCCTGGTATACGTCAAGTCGAATGTAAAAAGTTTTAAGATAAAAAAGGACGCGAAATAGTTGGTAGAGTTTTCAATAAGACGATGCTTACTTGCTTCGATAGACAACGTTTGAGTTAAGATCTAGAGTAAGAAGAAAAAGCAGATGAGGAAAGGAGCAGGAGAAAATGAAGTAAAGAATGGAAAAAAAAATGATAATAATAAAAAAGATTGTGAGTATAAAAGAAGAAGATTAATGCAATGCCGACGGAGTATAACGTCGCGTCGACAACGGTACGCCCGTCAAAAGGACATCCCCCGAGGAAAGCTAAAGGATCATTCTTTTCAAGAGCTCATACCCCTTAGTCCTTAGACTACTATGTCGTAGTATATATTATTATAATATATATATATGTATATAGACTCTGGAACATAAGTGCCACACCGGTCCTGTTTCTTTTGAATTTATTCTACTGGAAAAACTCCCGCTTTATTTGTTTGAAATCTTTATAGTTCTTTATAAATCCAAATTTTTTTTTAATTGTATATGTATATAGGTATAATATACGGGAATCCTGGTAAAATGTGACATGATACTTTTGGTGGAGTATTTTCCAGGGTAAAATGGGACACCATTTTTGATAAAAAAAATGTCTGTTGTTTAGTTGCCGTTTGGGAAAAAAAATGGGCCGAGTTAATCAAACCAGAAGGTGCGGACAATTTAAATTTTTCAGTAAAAAATTGTGCCGGTCATCCTATTTATAGAGGTCACGGAGATACAATAAGTAAATACTTTTTTTTTATAGAGGTATTTGTTTAAATAATTTTTTTTGCTTATTAATTTCTGGGCTGATTTACTTTTAGCGATAAAAAAAATTTTTTTGACATTTTTTGTTGTTTTCACTTCTAGAGATCACTAATTTGATGGAAATAATTATTTTTACTTTGTCAAACAACTTCTTTTTTTAGAAAAATAATTTTACTTAAGAAAATTTTCAACTACGAATTTCAAATTAAATTTAATTTGGATATTTTTCCCTGTGACTCGAAAATATGAAGATGAGATTCACAAAAAGTAAATTTTTACTTTTATCAAAAAAATTTTTCCAAGTGTCCATTTTACCTCGACACTGAGTATAAAAAAATGAATACTTATGAAAAAAAATCGTAATAAAACAAAATAATTTTCAATTAAAAACTCATTTTAAAAAACCCATTAGTAAGCAGGTTTAATAATTAAAAATTTATTTTTCACAAAGTAGCATTTTTAATTACAACTCATAAAACTTTTAAATATTAATCACCGTACATATAATAAGTCGGTAATTAATTTTAGCTTTTTCAAACATTTTAGGTTTGCTTCAATTCTCCCTTTCTTCTTCATCCCCACCAATTTTCTCTTATACTTTCCATTTTATTTCTTACTTTTTTTCTTATTATTATTTTTATTTCGTCCTTTTTTCTCTTATGCTTTAGTGTATTTGAGATGGAAGTACAGGGTAGTGAGTTTCAGGGTCGCTTCAGAGTCTTGGGTGCGCTAAAACCACCCGAGGCACCTTGGGAGCATAATACAAAATTAATTTCCTCCTTTCGTTCTTTTATGCCATCAGGATATATAAGTCTGAAAGAAAAGGCATTTTTTACAACAAAGAGCTTTCTAACTATATTCCTCGGCTTCTTTATTATTTTTTTAATATATATAGTTATCGATAAGCTCTCCATTACAATCAGTTAAATATTTAATAATTATTTTTTCATCAAAGTCAAAGTGATAATTAAAAATTTTAATTACAAGTAAAATAAAAGTTTTTAAATGTGTTGATACAATCCAGATGTCTGTACTTATGTGTTCTGTAACGGACACTGAACGCATTTTAATAAAACATTTTAATTTGGAAAAAATATATAAATACTAAGGGTGTGCGAATCGGGTTCGAATCGAATCGGTTCTGATATATCACTATTCGATTCGAATTTTGAATCAAATAATTTTGAAATTCAAATTATTAGAAAATTTTTTAATAATTCAAATTTTTCGTGTTATTCGAAGATTCTGAATTATTCGTCAATTTTAGAATTATTCGAAAGTATTTGAATTATTTGTAACTTTTCAAATTACTTGATTCGAATCGAGAAAATTCTGATCAGCTTTCAAATATTCAATTTTTTTTCAATGGAGAGATTAGGTTGTAAAGTAACCAAAAATAATTTTTTCGTACTCTCTAAAAATGAATTAGTGCACTGATAGAAAGATTTCTTAGTATTTAAGAAACCATTTCTTAAACATCATTTCTTTGTGTTTAACAAATATTTCTTACTATTTAAGAAACGATTTTTTAATAGTTAAGAAATCATGCTTTTAAGAAATAGTTTCTTAAATAGTAAAAAATATTTGTTAAATAAAAAAAATTGATATTTAAGAAATGATTTCTTAAATACTAAGAAATATTTTTTAAATGCTAAGAAATCCTTCTATCAGTGTGAAATTCACTGCAAATCAGAGGTCACTATTTCTACAGCTATAAGTATGCCACTAATTCGCAGTGAATTTCACTAATTCATTATCAAAGAGTACATTCGTGTCTGAGCTCTATTTACCTCTGACGAAAATTTGAATAATTGGAAAAACTATTATAATTTTAAGTCGTTTAGGAGAAAATTTTGGAATTAGTCTAGAATTTTCGAATAATTTAGAAAGATTCGAATTATTCAAAATTTTACGAATAACTCGAAAAATTACAAATCATTTACATGTGAATCGATTCGATACGAATAATTTGTAAGTTCAAACTATTCGCACACGTCTAGTAAAAACTTATAAAATCTGAAAAGTACATTGTGTGACAAGGGATGAAACAAGACGATTTCAGACTAGGGTGAGGTTGGCTGACATCACCTGCAGTCTGAAATCTTGTTTTATCCTGAGTCACACACTATATTTTTCATGATTACCTGCATCGGAACTTGAAGATTCAGTGTCAGCAGCCAGTAAGAAACAAGTTAATTTCAAGCCGATGATAAGGAGAACTGTTAGAGAATGAGAAATATGTGATTTACAGTCACTTATTAAATAGTAAATAAGACAAAAATATTATTTTCACTCATTTTTTATTAATTTTATTTGGTTAATTAAAACTGTCACTTAAAAAATGAAACGAGTTAACTCAAGTGACAAGTACACAAATGAGAGTAATAAGGTTGCAAATGAACATTAAATATAACTGACACCGGGCAGAAACAATTGTGTTTTTCCCCAAGGAATAGTATATTACATATCTAGGCCAGTAAAATAAGAAAAGTCTCAGAGCACATGTAATTGTTGGCCGAGGCGAAGCCGAGGCTGACAAACATGTGGTCTGAGGCTTTCTTTTTTACTGGCCAAGGTGCGTATACTATTTTTCTGCTCGACGAAGCCGGAAAGTTGCAACTTCGTTTGAGGCAGCGGCCCGAAAGTTGCCACTTTCCGGCCGGAGGGCAGAAAAGAAACACGCATGTTTCTGCCCGCTGTATGAAGGTATTTTCGAATTACGAATTCGCTAGTAGTTGCTTGCAGCATCGGCTTGAAATTAGCTTGTTTCGACGAACTGTAGAGACACTGAAACTTCAAGTTTCGATGCTGGTATCATGAAAAGTATATTTATTGTAACAAGCGGCTATCAAGTTAAAATAAAAATCTAAATCTCGTAATTTGCAAGTTTGTCGAATGAACAAGCGACTGATGGTGCCCAAGTCAAAAACATTTATAAATAATATGCTGATTTAATTTATTTAAAAAATAAAGTTGATAAATTCAAAAAGAAACATTAAAAAAAAACGATTCCGTGGATTTGTTATGCTCGCCCAGAATTCTAGGTCTATGGAAATACTTATTAATTGTTTGGCATAAATCGATCGAGACACCGCCGTCTTAGATATTTATAAAACCTTAAAAAATTAAATAATCTTAACCCTGAGCAATTAAAAAAATATTTAAACAAGCGAAATTATTTGTACGGCTATTTGTACATAAACAAATTTATCTAAATATTTATTTTATATTTTTTTTTTTCATCGTAACTGCGCACGCCCTTATGGTATCTTCAAACCGATATTATTATTATCGTTATTTTTAGTAAAAACATTTATAATATTTATGTAAACTAAATATATTTTATCAAATGTCGTTTTAATTTAGTTGTCTGGGCTCTTTAATTATTTTTGAAGTTAAAAGGAATCGAGTCAATATCAAGCGAGCCAGTACGCGAATTATTATTTATTATTATATAAAACAGTTACAGAGATACAATAACAGCGATAAATAATATATGTATATACTGCAACGTTACCTCGAATGACAAAGAAATATCTCGAAATTATTAAACATTAAAGTCGAGATAGCGAGGCCAAAATAATTTAACCACTTTATTGATTAATCGTCGTCCCAGTTCATAAATACAAACTACTAAATTATTTCAGTATTATTTTTCTATTAAATTATTTTCATAAATTTCATAACTTTATCTACTGATCATAATCATCATTCAGTTTTAATTTATTTTAATAGCAGTAGAGTAAGTTGCGATATTCGAACCGAACATTACATCATTGAATTTCAGTTTGTTTTTTATAATATTATTTTTCGAGCAATAAAAACTTTAAAGGTACCATCGATCTCTGAGAAAGTTTCATAGAACTGATATAGAAGAGGCGGTGGGAGTTAAAGTAGTGTGGGATATAGTAAAGCCCGCTCATACATTTAGAGATGTATTTTTCCAGGATGAATTGAAATCAAGCCAATGAGTCGTACAAAAAATAATTCACTCGAATGTCGTGAAATTCGCTGATTCCTCATTTTTTACGTTAAATTTAGCTAATAAAGACCATTTATAGAATTCATTTTTGATGGATTTCTTAATATAAATTGACTATTTTAATTTGTTTTATTTCAACTCAATTAATTTTGTTTTTTTTTTCATTTTTTAATAAAACAACAAAAAATTTCTTAACAAAAAACCATTGCACACCTCAAGCGCGAAAGCGCTGAGGGTGCTTTATGAACGGTTCGTTTTATTCGACTATTTTACTCACATAAAATTCTTTCTACACTATTCTTATTACACCCAGATAGGTAAAATTGTATACTAGTATATAGAGAATTTATTAAGGAACAATTTGAACCCAAAATTAACTCGATTCATTATTTTATTTGCTTAAAATAAATTATTTAAACTCAAGAAACCAGTGCTGTCAATTGTTACGTATGAAACTTCGTAAACACGATAACTCTCGATAGACACCATTAATTGACCTGACTTTTTTTTTATTGTCTTTGTATTTTTGATCACAAGAACTCTTATGAAAATTACTATCTGAATCCTTTTAGTTTAATTGTAATTAATTAACGAAGTAAAACTGATTATTCGTGAAAAATTTAGCTGCTATTTTTGCTGTTGTTATTTTTTTTTCATTGTTTCTCTCTATCAACTACTGGCAGCAGCACTAGCGTACCAATATGTTTGAAAAAAAAAGCGACATCTAAGACAAAAGGCGGGATATTTGAAAAAAAATGTTAGTAAAAAAATATTAAACTGAAAATAAGAAATAAAAAAATCAAATTGATAATTTGTAAGGGGAATAAAAATTTATAATAAAAAAAAATACACTAATATTATATAATAAAAGTAATAATTAAAAATAAAATGAGCGATTGAGGTGTGTACTTTTGGATTTTCGAACATTTTTTCTATTGCTTAAAAAATGGCATCTCATCTTGCCCTGGATTTTTTTTTTGGTACTAAAAGTAGACGAATATCAACACAAAATTTTAACAAACAAACCTGATGTTATTTTGGGTCGTTAAATTGATATATCATACAGAAATATTAAATTGAAATAAAATTTTTACTACGGTCAATTGCTTATTGATGGGGATGTTAATATACGGTCTTCCAAAAAACTCGATGAATTGACCCAGTTCTTTTTTTATTAGCGTATAAGATTTTTATAGAATATGACCCTATTGAATGACAAAGCTCTAATCTTAGTTGTTGTTTGGTTGTTTATATCAATACATTACAGCGAAAACCGACAGCACCGGGTAAAATCTGCAGCCATATATTTTTTTTTCTTTGCTGTCTATCGAGTCCTGGCACCAGCATTGGCCTGACAGTAGGATAAAAAAAGTCTGATAGAAAAAAGGCATTCCATTGAAAAAAAAAAAAAAAAAAAAAAAAACATATTCGGGGAAAAAAGAGCAAAACGGGCCACCCCAAAAATTTGGTAGAACGTTTTTTTTTTTTTCAAATTGCTTTTAATCGTCATTGGCGACTCTTATCATTATTTTTGTACCATTTTAGATTCTATCGTCAACAAAACGTTAGAGAAATTCTGGTTCTCGAAACTTTTTTCGGATATTTCATACTTCGGTTTGTGATCTGATTCAATTCTTTCACTCTTTGTCATGACTATTTACATTTAGTTCTGCCCAAATCTCTACGTTTTTTTTAGAACAATCGTGCAAAATTTATTCACGTTAAGTTTTTGAGCTCAAGGAGATTGAAAAAAGTAGAAAGTTTTGAAGCTGATCCGCAAGCTCAATCGTTCGTAGTTTTGACCGCCTAAACTCAGAAAATTAATTGATAGGAATTATCATCTAGTGATCGTAAAATTTTTACTATCAATCCGATAGTAGTGAATATTATCTAGATGATTGTATAAATCATCTAGATCGTAATAATATTAATTACAATCCCTGATAGTAACTGTTATCATCCTGATGTTAATTTTTACCATCCTGATAATAACCGTTACCATCCTGATATTATTATCTCTATTAAAAAAAATTATAACACTAACTATCTTTGCATTTAAAAACTTTCGAATCATTCTAGATGATTAGAATTAAAAATTTAGGATAATAATTACTTAATTTTCTGAGAGTGGGAAAAACATTTTTTCTTTAACAATTCGAAATTAGGTTCATTTCCTTCAAATGGAAGAAAAAAAAATTTGGACGTTTTTGGGTTTTAAAGACTTTTTTAACTTTAACCACCCGCGTTATATATTTATATATATCTCCGAAGCATACTTATTATTAATTGAGTATTCAAAAATTAAACAGTTGTATTTAAAATATTAATATTAAATATTAAAACCCTTGAGCACCAGATTTTCACTCAAATTTTTTCTGTTTGTTTTTCATAATCCGAATTTATTAATTTATTGTGTTAAATTGAAGAATTACCTTGTTGAACTTTGCAGCCATTTATTCATATAAAATTTTAATTAAACACTTGACTAAAAAATGCGTAAACCTTCTTAGCTGATCTATTAATCAAAACTAGACTTATTGAATTTAATTATAAAATATAATTTAGTCCATGAATTAATCTATAAGATTGATTATTAGTTAATGTCATTTAAAAATGAAACAATTAATAACTATACAAGGAAAATTAATCACTGGTTTATTGGGCCAATGTCAACAGCAGCAGTTACATAATTAGAGTCTGTCTACTTTGCTACCCAAATTAGGGGACGGATAAATAACCACTTGAGAGAAGATTGAGTGGTGTTATTTTTTTCTCTACATCTGCTGGCAACAGAGGTTAAGCATTAACAAGAAAAAAAAAATTATAATTGTACCTTTGATAAAAAATTTTCTTCCAACCAATCATCCTTAAAAATTCAAATATTCTTCTTTGAATAGGGGAAGGGCGGGCAAAACGGGACCGCTAAGCCAATAATGGATTTTTGTGCATTTTAATACAGTCAATATTTTTTTTTTTGACTTCCATTTGAATTAATTCAATCAAATTTCCAGTTGCCATCAAACATTTTCTTCCCTTGGCGGGCAAGACGGGCCCAGATCATAAAAATCGTTAATGACTTTAAAAATGATTTTGAAACAAAAAAATTATTTTACCAAATTTTTGTAGTGGCCCGTTGTGCCCGCGCTCTTTAATTTGGTAATTTTTTTAGTATCTATTAATTTTTTTGTCTCATTAAAATAGTAAATTAATCAAAATTTTGAAGTAAAATCATCAAATAAATTTATAATTATGGTATAGTATATTTTTAAAGATTTCAAATTCTCTATTTCAAAAGGCAACCGACCTAATGAACTTTGAAAATTGAACTTTACCAATTTGAACTTTGGCAATTTGAATTTTTGTAAATTTGAACTTTTATGAAAATAACAATAGTATAGTTAACGAATTAATTTTCAAGCGTATAGGTTTATATACTTTATATGTCCACGCACACAAAACCCCTGAAAAAAAGGCACCGTACTATTTTAAGCGTATAGGTTTACATAATTTATATTTCCACGCACACAAGACCTGAGAAAAAAGGTAAGTTCAAATCGCCAAAGTTCAAATTTAGAAAGGTTCAAATTGCCAAAGTTCAAATTGTCAAGTTCAAAAATCGGTAAAGTTTAAGTGTCAAAATTCATTAGGTATGGAACCATTTCAAAATCGAAATTTTGAATTTTGATAATTTAATAATTTGCATTTTTCGCTTCAACCCACAGACATCTATACATATTTATATAGATTTAAAAAATAAACAAATTAGATCAACGTTGATCGTCAAATTTTCTTTTCTTTTTTAATAAATCACATGCCAAGAATTTAATAATAATGGTCGTCCTCAAAATATATGATGTGTTCATTAAAAATTTTGTTTTTCTTAATGAATATAAGTTATACATTTATTACAAAAAATATTTAATGAGGTACTCAAATATTTTTTGGACACATGGGAAATCTCTTAATGATAAATGATCGATAATGACGTTAATTAGAATGACATGTTGGTCCCAGTAGATACTGAAAACCGAGTAATTATGCACCAGGATCATTGGGTATAGAATGCAGGACACCTAGATATGTTCATGTATATGTATATGAATCAATACATGTTCATACATATATATAGATATATATAAGGGTAGATAAACACTTATACTAACGAACAAACGTCTCATTGTTTTCCATGGATTTGACACTGTCGCTAATTAAAATCTTGCCTTACTACCCTTATCTAGCAGACAGACTCGTTATTGTAGCTCGGAGAGTCATTAAAGAGAGACAATATTATCTGCGTGATAAAAAAAAATGTTTCATCTGGGTAAATGTGTTTCTTTTGTACTTCCGTCTAATGTGTGTACACATGTGCCACAGAAGTATTCATTTACTACGTTATTTTCCGGCTCAATGTGCTCGACTTTTTTGTCCAGAATTTTTTTATTGTATCGGATAGAAAGACTGGGAATGAAGGAAGTTCATTAGTTCGATACACGAATGATTAATAATAAAAAAAAAAAAAAAATGGGATTTAAAAAATGAAAAAATTCTCAATTATTTTTAATTGGAATTTCTTGTAAATTGTTGACTTACGTAAAAAATTCAAAGCATCTGTACACGGTAAAAAATGCATGGCGTTCAACACCATGCTGGTATGGTCTCAAGACAGTTACTAAAATAGTATGTGAAATATTTCAAGACAGTATCGTAACGAGTCCCAGAAGTATGGCGTTATTTACTATAATGTATAGTACACGGTAAGAAATATTTTGCGGATATCACTATGCCAGTGTGGGCGTGAACACCATACTGTATGGTATCGAAGATTTTTATAGGTTATAAAATTGTATGCATAGATGATTCAACCATTGCGGGAATAGTAACATTGGCAATAGTTGTTGCGGACGCCGCAATGTCAGTATGGCCGTCAGGCCACAATGCTTCTGGCCGATAAACCTAGTCTAACGACATCTATATAGTTTTGGTGATAATACGATAGTATACATTGATTATGGCGGGAAAAACAAGTAGCATTGTGCCCTCGGCATTGTTGTACGGGTCTCAGGGCCATGCTGTTTCGCCGTGCCTGCTATGCATACGTGTGAGCAAAACAATAGCTCCAGTACTATACAGTATAGTAAATAACGGCATACTTCTGGGGCTCGTTACAATACTGTCTTGGAATATTTCACATACTATTTTAGTATCTGTCATGAGACCATACCAGCATGGTGTTGAACGCCATGCATTTCTTACAGTGTATTGGAGCTATTGTATTGCTCACACGTATGCATAGCAGGCACAGCAAAACAGCATGGCCCTGAGACCCATATTACAATGCCGAGGGCACAATGCTACTAGTTTTTCCTGCCATAATTTTTGGCGTGTCAATCAACGTGTATTATCATATTACCACCAAAACTATATAGATGTCGTTAGACTAGGTTTATCGGCCAGAAGCAATGTGGCCTGACGGCCATACTGACATTGCGGCGTCAGAAACAACTATTGCCAATGTTACTATTCCCGCAATGGTTGAATCATCTATGCACACAATTTTATAACCTATAAAAATCTTCGATACCATACAGTATGGCGTTCATGCCCATACTGGCATAGTGATATTCGCAAAATATTTCTTACCGTGTATTTTTAGAGAATTTAATTTTTATCATTAACTTATTTGAAGTTATTTTTGTCATGTATTTTATATCAAAGCCAATATTATTTCAGGTATTAAAAAAATGCAAGTTTCTTTAACAAAAAAATAAACTATTGGCTGTGTACTTTACATACGAATCTCAGCTAAATTATGATAAATGCAATAAAAATATACTCATTTATATTTGTACAGAATTAAATTTCCTATAAAATTATTTTAAGTAATTTCCGTCGTACTGAGCATAACTGAGTAAAAATTTAAATTTAAATATCAAAGAAAATTCGAAGTATTGACTGAATTGTGAATTTATAGATTACGTATATTTTGAATAAAATATACAGCTTAAATATTAAAGATACAAAAATAAATTTCCTTTCAAATTATTATGAATAAAAATTTAGTCACAATGTCAAATAAAATATAAAAAAATTAACAAAATTAACTACTCATAAAATTAATGAATTCAGTATTCGAAATTAAAATTCCGGTTAAACTTTCATAAATACACTAAAAATATACCAGAGCAAATTTGTCGAGAATTGAATGTCCTGCAAAAAAGTCATTATCAATGTATCTATTTACCTGAATTTAACCGTGTTTACATTTAATTTATTTTGAGATTTTATTAAAAAAAAAAAAACAATATTGTATCGGAAAGCAAATAAAAATAACAATAATAAAATTCAGCATAATATTGTTTTTACATTTAAACGTGACAGTTTAAACATGCATGGTATTTTAGTAACAAAGCATGGAAGCCGTGTGTTACCATCGTATATACAAGAACCTCAAAATGAAAGTGAATAGAAGGGTAAAGGTACGGGTGTGTGCTATGGATTATATGTAGGAGTTTGGTATGGTGCACTGCAGTGCAATGTGCAGCTGATACTACGCTTGTTGTTCAATATATATATGTACGTATGTAATGCACAATGATGGTAGCAGACTGCTGCGTATCCTTGCACTACACTAGTCACACCGTGTATTCTTGTTTGCCGTGTGAATTTTTCGTGAATCCAATAGGTATGGAATAAGATTACCTTATATGTGGTACACCAGCTTTCTTTCTCTCTCTTTCCCTCTTTTTTCCTGTCTCTCTCTCTTTTTCTCTCTATAGATCTCTGGCACACGGCCATACTATTTTCCATGTGCTACTGCTCCCGCTGGTTGCTGCTGAGTTTTATTCACGATTCAAATACATTGCACTGCATAACGAAACTACCTTGTATGTACAAATAAATATATTTCTTTATGGGTATTGAGGGCTTACAAATTATTAGTACTCGTTTTTATTTTATCATTTTATTTTAAATAAAATATAATATTTTTGAAATTACCGCTTTATGATAAAGATCACTGCGGTTCGGTGCTGCTCGATTCAATATTTGATTTTGCTTTGACTGATATTTATTTTATGCTTCATTATTAGTAAGACTCGATATTTATTCAATCATTTTTTTTTTTTGAGTAGTATTTTTGATGAGAAAAAATAATTAATAATTTTATTCGTCTGAAAAATTTTATAAGTTGTAAATTGAATTCAATTTACCGTATGGTAGTAAAGGAATTTTTATTGAAAAATTTTAAATATTCTTTTGTCTTGAAATATTTTTGTCATATTTTGAAAGAATATTTAACACTTAAAGTCACTATAATTTTAATAAAATCAGCTATTTATCCCACACAGAAAAAAAAATTCTTGACGGAAAGTAAATATTTTTGATTCAAGAAATTTTTTTTTGAAAACCTCAATTTTCTTAGGAAAAGTAGAAATGTCCTCTGACCAAGAGAAATTCTTAGCTCAGGAAAATCTTGACTTGGTTCCTGAAAATGCTTTTCTTCCAAAATATTTTCTTGACTCCAAACTTTTTTTTCTGTGTATTGATAAATTGAAACGTACGTTAGCTATCAAAATTACGGCAAAATTTAACCCGTGTAAGAAAAATTCGTTCCAGAAAGATTCCAAAAAAGTTCCGCATGTGGAACTTATGAACATGAGGCAGATTAGAACTTCGAATGGAACTTTTTTGGAACGTTTGTAATTTTGATGGTAAAAAAAAGTTTTTATAAGCAAATTTAGACTCGAAAAAGGACGTTCTTGGAACTTTTTTGAAATTATATATATACATTCAAAAAAAGTTCCAGAATCACCGCTTTTGACTTTTATATAGACTAAAAAAGACATTCCAAAATCACTACTTTTGCATCTTTTGTAGACCATAGACGTTTCAAAAACATGTCAACCCGGGAAAAAATGTTTTTATAAAATTTTATAAAATAATATAAAATTTTATACAATTTTATAAAATTTTGTAATATTTTATAAGATTTTACAGCAAAATTTTATAAAAATTCATACAATTTTATAAAATTTTATAATATTTTATACAATTTTATAAAATCTTCAAAAATTTTATAAAATCTTCTAAAATTTTATAAAGTAAGATCTGAGTAAGGAACGTAATAAATAAATGTAATTTTATAAAATTGTATGACATTTTATAAAATTGTATAAAATATAACAAAATTTTATAAAGTTTTATACAATTGTATAAAATTATATAAAATTTTATATAATTTTATAAGACTGTACAGCGAAATTTTATAGAATTTCATATAATTTTATATAATTTTATCAAATTTCATAGAATTTTATAAAATTTTATAAAATTTTATATGGTAAGATCTTAAAAGGGAAGTCATAATTAGATAAAATTTTATATAATTGTACGAAATTTTATAAGATTTTATGAAATTGTATAAACTTTTATACGATTTCATAAAATTATATAAATTTTTATACAATCTTATAAAATTTTATAAAGTAAGATCTTAGTGAGGGAAATAATAATTAAATGGAATTTGATATAATTGTATGAAATTTTATAAAGTTTTATACGATTTCATAAAATTATATAAAATTTTATACAATCTTATACAATTTTATATAATTTTATGAAGTAAGTTCTTAGAAGAGAAGTAATATTTAGATGAAATTTTATAAAATTTTATAAAGTTGTATACGATTTCATAAAATTATATGCTATCTTATAAAATCTTATACAAATTTATACAATTTTATAAAGTAAGATCTCAAAAGGGGAGTAATAATTAGATAAAATTTTATATAATTGTACGAAATTTTATAAAATTATATAATATTTCATAAAACTTTAGAGAACTTGATGCCACTATTGCATCTAGTGTAGGGTAGCATTTTGTAAAATTTGATAAAATGTCACACAATTTTATAACGTTTATTACAAATTATTATAAAAATTGTTAGAAATTCAAAGTAAATAAATAAAATTTTCAATGGCCATAAAAAAAAAAAAATTCCATTTTTGCGGGCAAAATATGGTGATAAACAAATATGAAAATTATATTATAAAAAATATAATTGATTACCTAAATGTATGCAGGGTACCCCTAGAAAAATGTAAAAAAAAAAAAAAATTCTGAATATTGAATAAGTTTGATTTTATTAAAATTTTTTGTAAGTTATTTACATTAAGAAAAATTATATTTTACACAATTATTGGATGCAAAGGAAGATAAAAAAGTTTTTAATAGTTTTTATCATAATACAAAAGTCTTTAACATTTTTCGACCGGCACTAGATTCTTGAAAAAGTTTAACGAAAAAAATTCGAAATAATGCTCAATTATATTTACAAAAGTAATTTTGGGATGGTTATAATAGATTTAAAAAAAAAAAATTTTTTTTTATAAAATTTTAGAAGTACCTCGCTTTGCCTACCCCCGCCACCCCTTTCTCTTACATATTTATATATATATTACATAATGTGATAATTTTGAATTTAATGTTTTTAAATTTTTATTTTGTCAACTCGCAATTCAAATTAAATCGTCGTTACTCAAGAAAAAGTTCGAAGGTTTCGCCATTAATTCAAAAATAAAAATCAATAAATTTAATTAATTTTAAAATTTTATGTCCATTAAACAGTCGATAGTTGAATTATCCAAATCTTTTTTTTTTCTATATAATTATAAATTAAACTATGAAATATGGCTGATAAGTATTCATGAGTAATCATAAATACAGCCATCAATATTTCTTAGCTACAAGTAACCAATAGACGAGCGGAGCAGACTACGATTCTTCAATAACAAAAGTTAAGCAGCATCGAGGGTGGCCATTAATTGGATGGGTGACCCGTCCCGGAAAAAAAAAATCATTTTATAAAACTTTATAAAATTTTATAAAATTTTACAAAATTTTATAAAACTTTATACTGAAAATGGCCTGGTAAAATTTTATGAAATTTTACAAAGTTTTATAAAATTTTATAAATTTTTATAAAACTTCATAAAATTTGATAAAACTTTATAAAATTTGATAAAATTTTACCAGGCCATTTTCAGTATAAAATTTTATAAAATGTTAGTACTAAAATTTTGTAAAATTTTATAAAATTTTACAAAATTTTATAAAAACATTTTTCCCGGGAATATAGTTCAAAAATCACTACTCTTGAATTTTTTATAGAAAAAAAAAAACATCCACAAAAAATTCCAAAAAAGTTCCAAGTACGTCCTTTTTTGACTCTAAATTCGCTCATAAAAACTTTTTTTTACCATCAAAATTACTAACGTTCCAAAAAAGTTCCATTCGAAATTCTAATCTGTCTCATATTTAGAAGTTCCACATGCAGAACTATTATGGAATCTTTTTGGAACGAATTTTTTTTACACGGGAACGGGAACGGATTTATAGAGAATAAAATTTGCTATAAAAAAGATCTTGGTAAATATTATCTAATAAGGTGAGAATTATTGTGGAGTTAATAACAATTTAAAAAAATTTATTATCGTTGGAATAATTCTGTTTATTCAGAAAAGTAGTAATAGAATAAATAGAAACATTTATATGCAGAAAGAGAGTAAACTAAAGCTTTTTTCTAGTTATTTTCAGCATATCATCGTTTGTCATTATATAAACTCACAGCAGCGCATAATATCAATGCAAGAAAAAACTCGGTCACGTTGGTTGTTCTGCGGTGCGTTAACTTATTCGTCGTTTGTTTCTATATACTTTTCACTTTATTTATTTATTTTATGTTATAATTATTATTATTCCTTTTTTTTCTATTATTTATGTTATAAATCTTATAATTTTGTACTTTTCTGCAACTCGCACAGCAATAAAAGCTCAAAGTTTTTTTTCTCTCAGGTACAAACTGAAAAAAAAACTTTAGAGCATTAAAATACTTGACTTAACTTGAAATGCGTGTGTGTGTGTGTGTGTGTTGCGTATAGCGCATAAGTTAAAAAAAACATGCTAAGATGTATAATGCAAAGAAAAAAAAAAATGGAGGAGTTTTGAAAAAGGTAAAAGTTGAAAAATATTTTTTCCCTCTACGCGGAAGGATTAATAATCTACGGTATCCTGTTTTCAAGTGACGAGGGGTCTAAGAATATGAATAGAAATTTTAATGAATTTTAAGGTTTTATAAGATGTATATGTCTACACTTTTACTATTGTATCTGTATGTACATCCATCTCTCTAGGGGTTTTACGAGTGTATAACATAACAAGCTACTTCAGATGTTTCGTGTAGACGAGAAAATATAATTCATTCATTTTCATATTTTATTTCCTTGCATTATAAAAATGCTATGAAAAATTATTCTAATGTACAATCTGGAACACCTTATGGTATAAAAATATAAAAATACTCAGATATTTTTTCTCTTAACAAAGAAAATCTTTATCTTTCAAATTTAATTATTTTCTACAGAATAGAAAAGCAAATTTTTTTTTTCATTGAAAATTTTTCGGATTGGCGGGTTCTAGTACTTTCTTCATTTATCTCGAAATGTGTTTTAATAAGATTTAAGAGAATGAAATTGAAAAAAAAAAAAAAAAAAAACTAATAATAGAAAGAACATCTTTTCTGACTGGAAATGCATCTAGCCCAGAAGTATTTTTTTCTCAAGCTTTTGCCTTGAAAATAATGATTTTAGAAAATTTGTGAAAAAATTTCGAATCTTTGTATTGCTCTAATAAATAGAAAAACGTGTCAGAATAAAAGTCAAAATTTTTCTTTGATATTTTTCACTACAAAAACTATTAAAATTTTCAAATTTTAGAAAATTGAAAAAAAACATCAGTCTATCGGTTGACTCTGCAGGCCAGCCCTAAAATTTCCCGCTGTTTTCAAGCTCCTTGAGCTTGAAAAAATTGATGTGAATACATTTTTGCGATCTTCGAGCTCGTAAATACTTTTGTTTGCCGTTGTTTTCGAAAAAAAACGCTTTTTACCATTTTTTTCTCTAACAATATCTCTCAAACGAATTAACCGATTGAGACGGTTGAGGTGGCAATCGACGCGATTTATCAAATTCTAAAGCTCATTAAATTTTGAGATTGATTTATCGAGTCGTTTTTAAAAAATTCGAAAAAACTAAAAGAAATTTTGTTTTTTAATTATTTCGACGACGGTTTCTCTTGAACGAATAAACCGATTTTGATGGTTGAGGTGACATTCGACGCGGCTTATAAAGTTTCAGAGCCCAGTTGATTTTGGAATCAATCCATCGAGCACATTGCAAGTAATCCAAAAAAAACATTTTTGAAAAAATTTTATTTTTGGAATATCTCTGAACGAGCCCTACCGATCAAGCTCAATTTTCCACAGCTTTTAGATATTGCCAAGCCGCGTCGAATGACACCTCAAAGTTCAAAATCGGATCATCCGTTCAAAAGTTACAGATATTTACATACGTACATACATACGTACGTACGTTCATACACCCATACATACTCAGACATCATCTTGGAATTAGTCAGAGTAGCTTCCTAGAACCTCAAAACGTCAAGATCTGATAGAAAATCGATTTTTGGAAATCGGACTAAAACCAGTAACTTCTCAAATTTTTGAAAATTTTCAATTTTCTTAGCGGGAGATTAAAATTAAAAAAAAATTCCTTAAATTCAAATTCTTTTGTTTTTCCATCAATTTAAGAATATTTAGATAAGATTTTAACTAAACTAATTAAAAAATTTTTTTGACCAAAAATGGATTCAGCCCAGAAATAAATTCGATTCTTCATAAATCCCGAATATTTACGATTCAGTAACGTGGTTTTTTTTTGCAAAAAAAAGGCCTGAAACCCTTTAGTGTATTTGTCCTATTCGCGAATTACAACTTCAAAAAATTGAAATCCTAAATATTTTGATAATTATAATATAAATAATTATCATCATAAATAAATTATTGAATACTTCAATCAACCGAAAAATAATAAATCCCAATTATTCAAAGAAAAAAAAATAAAAATGACTGAATACATGTATATATATATATTTGGTCTTATAACTTTATTTAATATTATAATGATTTAAAATTTGCTACGTGTACGTACGTGAATATTATTTTCATAAGGTACCGCTCCTAAATCCAATTTTATTATGACAATTGGCGTACCCTGATTTTAAATTCATGACAATGGAAATCTAAAGTGAGCTCAAGGATACTCATCTCAAGTATAAGACGAAGGTCGACTTTGTTTTTGCGAAGCTCGTTGAGCCAAGCGAAAATTTTTCTGACGTTGCAAAATATTCAACCATTTTACATTTTTTTAATACTTTTTTTAGCCTCTTTATGCTTCTGTTATTCTTCCCGTCTTACCTCTTACTCTTATTTTATTTGTAACGTCTTCTTTGTCAGTACTTTGCTATACTTTAAACATTTTAAAACTGAGCAGCGAAATAAATGTAAAATATTTTTTATTTTATTCAGTTGTCATCGGTTGTATCCTTTTCTATGATCAAACGTCTAACGTTATCCATTGAAAAGTTTCTTTTATATGTGAGCAGACGATGAGGATGATCTAAAAAGGTCTTGAAAAATGTTGAGTTAAGACATTTATTTATAGATATTATTAGATGACAAAGGGACAAAATATACCACAGGAATTTCATAAAGTAAGATATCGAGATACGAATATAGAGGGATTGGCTTTATTTTATTTTCTTTATAAAATCGACTGGCCCGAGCCTAGTATTGAGGGAGATGTTTCAGTCTTTTTACTATATATATATACATATATATACCAAAGGTTAGAGCCCTGGAAATCGAATGGCTCGGAAATGTGATTGAGATGAGAGAAATGGATCTTCAAATCGGGGCGTGACACGCTAACACGCTCGAGGAAATACGGAAATTTCTGTTTTTTATCAAATCAACACTGATGTCTATATATAAACTGTATTATTATATGGTAATTTTAATTTTTTTATGTTAAAAAACACTAAATAGATGACTGATTCCTTTCGCATAAAAAAATGACTTGTGATTTTTCCAATTGAAAAAATTGTTCAAATTCTGATTGTTGTAAGGTACCGGCGGGTAATGAGGCCTAGCTAAGGGAGATTTCAAATAGAATCGAAAATATTGCATTTAATTATCGAAATGTATCATTAATCTTTATTTCAATACATTAGCCATAAAATATAATGAAGTAATGGTAATTTTTACCATAAACAAACAAAAAATTAAACTTTCACGAAAACCATACGAATAGGCCTCATTTTACTACGGTAGGGTAATAAGGCCTACGGGTTAAACAAACTGTAATAGTTAAACTTTACTTAATAAATTGGTATTAGAGATAACCCGGGTCAAAAATAAAACTTGATTCAGGCTCGCTTCGCCTTATTTTCTTTTGAAGTTATCGATTTGCCGACGATTTTTGATAAAATCTCGACTTTTTTGACTTAAATTTAATTTTTTTCAACTTTTTGAACTTATTTCATCTTAGTTTCAACTTATTCGTCTTTACTTTGAGCCCGATAGTCATTCAGATTACTGTTGACTTACTAAACCAAGTCGAAAAAAAAGTCATTTATTCGCCTTACTTTCGCCTTAATACATAAAAATTATTTCACCTCAGTTCTGACTTTTTCGACTTATAATTTAAGTCGAATAAGTCTACATCAAGTCAATTTCGACTTGATCTTGACTTTTTCGTCTTAAAGTTTAAGTCGAATAAGTCTAAACCAAGTCAACTTCGACTTGATTTCAACTTTTTCGTCTTAAATCGTGACTAAGTAAGCCAGTTAAGTCTAAACCAAGGCGAAAACTTAATATATTTCATACCTTCGTAAAAAAAGTCGAGTTTGTCTTGTGAAAAACGGCTCCAAATTTCGACTTGGTAAACAAAGTCTAAATCAAGTTTTATTTTTGATCCGGGAAATCATCAGTTAAATTTAGCAACAATACTTTTTAAGAGTCAGAAGACTAGATTGTTTTTTTATAATTTCTTCTGCGCTACGACAGCATATGACGGATGATGAAATATAGAAGACAGGGAACGTGGTATTGGGACTCTATAAACTTGTCACAACATCTCTATGCAAAATCCTTTTACTAGAGTAGCCTTTAGCGGAAGCGGTTATTTTAAATATCATTTCTGTCACTTAGGCTTTATTACCCGACAGGCCTTATTACCCGCGGGTACTTTATATGAAATTCCAATTATCGAATTAGAATAAAAAAATTTTTACTAGTAGCTTCAAGGGTGCACTTTGAGATACAGAAAGTCTAATGAGTGGGAAATTTTTTTTTTATAAAGCTATGTATCGAAAATTAAGACAAAAGAAAATATTCGATAATTTGGTATTTTCTTTTTCTCTTTGAAAATCGTGCAAGTTTTTTTTAACTGTATTTGGACTGGATTCGTAAATATACTATAATGTAGACTTAAAAATAAGCTTTTGATCTAGCCAGTACAATTTTTATTTCATTTTTCCAATGAGAAAAAATTTAACTGTTTGATTTAACCAAATATTTGGAATTAAATTGAAGGGAAAATAAAATGAAGCAGAAAGTTAAAGCTAGAAAAATTAGTTTGTAGATAAAATTATTATTGGGAATTCAAAAATTTGTTTGTAATGCCTGAGGTATTAAAAGTCATTTTTTTTTTGTAATAAAATTAATTTTCGAAAAAAAATAAAAAATAAAGTTCTCTGAAGTTCAGTAATCACTGACTGATAATAAATATTTTATGCTTGGAAATAAAATTAATGAGGAACTTAGTAAATTAATTAATAATTATCTTTATCAAATCTTTTTGACTTTTGTTCTTTTCTCGAAACGGAAATAAATCTTCTTAAAGATTTTAGATACTAATTGAAAAAAAAGGCATTAAACAACGAACCATCTCATTTATATTTCAATAAGCCTGAAAACTTTTTTTTTAAGCTAATATATCATACCAGTCCCCTCAGAGATTTAAGTTATTGACTTTTCCTTCATTCCCTCATTTTATTCCCTTACTTTTTGCGTTACAAACTTTTTAAAATTAAAAAAAAAAAATAAATAAATATGTACATATATATATGAACTTTCTTCAGTCAATATTTACAAGATTTATGACTTTCATACAACAATAATTAGGTAATAAAATAAAAAAAAAATTATCGTATCGAGTTTCAAAAAAACTATTTCCATAAATTTGAAAACTGTTAAAATAATTGATTAAAAAATATAAGATTCATGAATATATATATATATATTGATTTAGAAAATTTTTCCATCTCTATTTTGAATTTTCCAGTCAACAAATTCAGCATCAAAATTAATTGATAATCATGGTCTATAACCACATGATAAATTTACAATTATGCATCATAAATATCAAAGTAAATATATAATTGAACTAATTGATCAAAATTCCAAGCATTGCATCCTGAATTCAATTAATACACGTACAATGCAGTTAATTAGAACAATCTAGTCATATCATTCTCAAATATTTTCACTAACTTCAAGATATGATAAATCAATATCTGCTGAATTGTTGCTTATTATATATTAACGTAAGTAAATATTCGAAACAAACATTAAACTTTAGAGTAAATAAGAAGATATTCAAAGTTTTTCTTTCATTGCTTGTATTGGAGCTCCTTGTTTGAATGCTTACTTAGTAACCAATCGAAACAAACTGATTTCAGATCCATGTGCTATAGGGGGTTGAAATTGTCCTAGTGTGTTACAATTAACAGTTAAATTTTACTAAAATTTTCCAATAATAAGGATAGTAAATTTATTAGTCTGTATATTATAATGTCGAGAATATCCGAATTCGTAAAAATTTTCTTTTCAATTTAATGTAGTGCTCCCGAGCTTAGAAATAATTATTTAAATAAGCACATAGCAAATTTTAAATTTCCTCCAGATAATATTCATTCAATTTTTACACTTTTTTCAGGGGGTATTCTAGTCTAGAGGCCCGAATTTCGAGCGTTTTTTGGCTATTGATAAAAAAAAGCATTTGATATTTTTACCATCCATTTTTTTATCAATTGTTTATTTATATTTGAAGAGTACACAAAATTAATTTTAACAACAAAAAATTTTTTCATTGAGTTATGCGTCCTCAAAGTAGAGGGGGAGGGGAAAGGGTGCGTCCTCGTCGCCATGATTTCTACCCTTGTGGTCATCTGAAAAATAAAACAATGTGGATTCTTGATTAGTACGAAAGTCGCTATCACATGAACCAACAAAAAATGAAAATTTGAAATTTGTAATATTTTTAAAAAATTCGACAACGTTAAAAAATTAGTGAAAAAATCGACCTTTATTTTTGAGTACACGGAAAGAAAATTATGGCAGCGGTTCCCATAATTTTGTGAAATTTTTTCCTATACCATCATAGGAATTACGACCATAAATTATGGGAGCGGTTCCTATAATTATAGGAATATTTCCCATAATTATAGGAATAGTTCCTATAATTATGGGAATGATACCCATAACACTATAGGAATAGTTCCTATAATTTATAGGAATGGTTCCTATAATTTATAGGAATACTTTCTATAATATTATGGGAATCATTCCTATAATGCAATTGGAATGGTTCCTATACCATTATGGGAATCATTCCCATAATATTATGGGAATAGTTCCCATACTATTATAGGAACCATTCCTATAACATTATGGGAATGGTTCCCATATTATCATGAAAAAATTAATTTAAAGAAGTGCAGTAATCACTTCTACAATACACAGAAATATTTTTAAACATAAAAACAAAAATTCAAACATTGAAAAAAAAAATCGTATTTGGCAAAAAAACATTAAAATTTTTAACAAGAATTTTTTGTCAGCACAAAACATTCAAGAAAATTCAAATTCTTTGAAATTTCTACACTATTGTGCAAAAAAAAAATTTAATGATTTTATAAGGATGGTTCCCATAACATTATGGGAATAGTTCCCATAATATTATAGAAATAGTTCCTATACCAATATGGGAACCATTCCCATAATAGTATGGGAACCATTCCCATAATGGTATGGGAACTATTCTCATACTATTATGGGAACCATTCCCATAATGCATAGCAAAACTTCCCATAATTTTCTTTCCGTGTAGCCGCCATTTTATGAAAAAAAAATTTTTTTTCATTTTTTGTTGGTTCATGTGATAGCGACATTCGTACTAATCAAGAATCCATCATTGTTTTATTTTTCAGATGACCACAAGGGTAGAAATCATGGCGACGAGGACGCAGCCTCCCCCCCCTCTACTTCAAGGACGCATGACTCAATGAAAAAAAATTAGTGTACTCTGCAAATATAAATAAACAAATGATTAAAAATTGGATGCTAAAAATATCAAATGCTTTTTTTTTATCAATTGCCAAAAAACGCTCGAAATTCCGGCCTCTGGACTAGAATACCCCCTTAAATGTATTACATATTTTTCTATTAATTTCTATACGTGGAATTTTTTTCTACACCAATTTAACCCCGGTATTTTTCCACCACCAAATTTCACCGCCTCTACCAGTGTTATTTAATTTCCACACCTTGCTGTGTTACATTGACTCCATTTTAAACACCGCTCTTTTTACAGTGTACAAAAATTTCAAATTAACTAAACAACTATTGATGACATTTAATTTTTCATAATTTATTCCCGGAACCCATCATCTACTTGTTCAAAATATCCCATTTGCCTTTGATGTGGTCAATATTTGAAGTCCTCTAGAGCCCATACCAAGTATATACTTGTAATTTTATTAACGCAATAGACACAAACAAGTAAACTGTTTACTATCCCAAAGTGTTTACAGTCCATTAGAATAATACGCAGCAATGTATGCATAAATTTATCATGTAACTCATGATTATAACAACAATAATAATAATAATAATAATAATAATAATAATAAGTAGTGAAAACAAGTTATGTTTAATAAACTTGAGCTCTTGAGCATTAGTTTGAGTAGGCATACATGACATACTCAATGAGTTTACGTTTGATGTTGTGTTGTATGTTCATGTGCCGTCAGTTATAAAGAGATATTCCGATGCAAATATTAGTGTTGTAGCAGGTTCTCAGCGCTATTTCAACAAGTTAAGAACATTTCTGTCAGATTTGCTATGAATTTACGTTGAGTGTGTTTGTTTAACGTTACCTACTCTCTCTCTCTCTTGATCTCTCTCTCTATCTCGATCTCTCTCTCTCTTGTCTCTCTTCTCTCTCGGTTGTAGACTGCAGTATCGAGTACTCATGAAACTTTAAGCTTTAAGTGAATTTGTTGGCTATATAAACAACTCCAATGTACACTGTAATTTAATGGATTTAAGTAGTTACAATATATCATCTTAATCAATTAATTAATTACATTATTAATAATCGTATTGTTCAATAAAATAATTGAATAAGATCGAAAATCGAATCAATATTAAATTTTTATGGCAGAGGAATTTCGTATCAATATTGAATATATACAGCAAAAGTTTGAGTATAAAAGAATTTATGTGTTGTATTAAAAAAAATAAGTGAGGAAGGTAAAAAAGTTACGCGGTACTCTCATTAATAAATGCATTCACGGCAAGTACATACATACTAGCTAAGTTTTATCAAGTTTCTAAAGTATAATTACGGAAAATTATACTTATGACGACAGATTAAAAAGTAATATAGATAAAATACTTGCACGTGAACAAATTTTATCTCTGTATTTTTTAAAATTATTATTATTAGTTTTTACGAAAAATTTTGAAAATAAAATTTAATTTTTTATAAGTTATTGTCATGGGTCCAACTTGCCCTGGTCATTAGGGTGGTACAGAACAAACCCAACATCGAATTTATGGTTTAAAAAGGACTATATACCGAGAACAAAATTCCCCCGTTGGGAAAAATTTTTAGCTCTATTTTAAAAGGTGTCGGTAGCGATTTGAAATATTGGGATATAAATGAAATGCAAAATAAAAATTTTTTATCAAAAATATAACCTTTGAACCGTTTAAGATAAAAATTCGACCCTAAAATATTCTTGTACGGCATGAAATTTCCTAAAAAAAAGTCCCGGAAGTCAAACTTCTAAACTCAGTATTTCGTATACTTACAGGCCATCAAAGTCTGAAGTAATCAAAATTATACAGTTTTAAGACAATTATTGAAAATATCAATACTGCGTAAAAGTTCTTGGATTCAAATTTAATGAAGTGAAATTTAATCCCTCTACTGGTCATTAAATTTGCACTGGTGTACTTTTTAATCCCCAAAAATCAAATTTTTTTTAGTTTTTAAAACGGGTCATAGATTAGGTGGCGCCCCCCCCCCTCTTCTAAAATTAAAGTTTAAAAACCGACGTATTTTCAAACGTCTTTATAGGAAATTGAATTCTCTATCATAAATTTTCGTGTAACTTTATCCATACAGTCAACAAATTGTAATTAAAAGTAAACAAAAAAAAATTATTTATTTATTTAACTTCAATTTAAATCAAAATTTTGCTATTATTACGGTTATCAATTTTAATTTTTAAAATATGTAAATTATAAAGTCTAAAAACAAAGAAAGGTATTATTTATATGCAGTACTATATAATTACATGCAAATGGCGACATGTTCAATTATCAGACAATTGTATACCAAAGGTAATTTTCATACCTCTGGTATCATTAAATTAATATTATTAAAGTCACCTAAAATATATGATTTATTTATATATTTTAATCTTTTTATTTCCAACAAACTTTGGATCAATATAAATTTTAATGAAATGTTTGAAATATTAAAACAATGTTGTAAAAAAAAATCTTACACTTTAGATAAAGCAGGACAAAAAAAGCAATTGCACATGAATAGCTTCATTTGTAAAGAAATTACACGATCAAAAAGTTTGATAGCTTTGTAAAAAAACTCACATTAAAAAAGTTTCTAACCAATGTACCAATAATTCAACCGATATCCAGTTCATTTTCTCGAAACAATGTACTCAGGAGCATCAACGGGAAATGAGAACATAAAAATGTTAAACAAACGATCAAAAATTTTTTCCTCACTTTTTTCTGCAAAGTACTTTATCACAATCAATTTAAATAGTCTTAAAAAAAAAAAATACGTTCGTGCTCGGGATAATTGAAACTCAAAATTTAGTTTTAACTATTATGTAAAACGTAAAGTTAAAGTGAAAATGGGATCCAATAGTTTTTACTTTTGACATGAGCACAAATTACTATTCCATAAGTAAAAGATACGAACTAACCTCGAATCGAAACCTCTCGCTAATTTAACTATAGGGTAGAAATACCATTTATGCGGCCAGTTAACATTGAAAAATATACAAAATGCTGTAAGCTTATACGCTATCTCGGTGTTAAGGTTATCGGTGTTAAATTTAACCCCGAAAACGGTGTTCAAACGATACCAGTAGCATTGAAAAAGTTGTTGCCAATGTTGAGTGGCTTTAAAAAAAATAGTTTCATTTGATATATTTTATATACAAAAAAAAATTGTATTGTTTAAAAAATTTACCAATTTATGGAGAAATTCAACGAATATTTGTTTACAACGATATTTCAATGTTATTGTGTAAAACATAGGAAACAGATTTTTATGATTCAGGGCGCTTTGAAAACTGAATAAGCGAGAGAAATAAAATAAAATTACCAATGATTAATTTATCACTTTTGAATCACACTGATAGAAGGATTTCTTAGTATTTAAGAAATAATTTCTTAAACATCATTTCTTTGTATTTAACAAATATTTCTTACTATTTAAAAAATGGTTTCTTAATAGTTAAGAAATCATGTCTTAAAAAACCCGGGTCAAAAATAAAACGATTCAGGCTCACTCCACCTTATTTTTTCTTTAAGTTATCTATTTTCCGACGATTTTTCAATAAGATCTCGACTTTTTCGACTGAAATTAAATTTTTTTCAACTTATCCGTAATTTTTGATCTCAGTTTGAACTTATTCGTCTTTACTTCGAGCACGATAGTCATTCGGATTACTTTTGACTTGCTAAATCAAGTCGAAAAAAAAGCTATTTATTCGCCTTACTTTCGCCTTGATATATTAAAATTATTTCACCTTAATTTTGACTTTTTCGCCTTATAATTTAAGTCGAAAAAGTCTAAACCAAGTCAATTTCGACTTGATTTCAACTTTTTCGTCTTAAATCGTGACTAAGTAAGCCAGTTAAATCTAAACCAAGGCGAAAACTCAATGTATTTCATATCTCCGTAAAAAAAAGTCGAGATTGTCTTGTGAAAAACGGCTACAAAATTCGACTTGGTAAATCAAGTTTTATTTTTGACCCGGGAATGTTTAAGAAATGTTTTCTTAAATACTAAGAAATCATTTTAAATGCTAGGAAATCCTTCTATCAGTGCACACGGAAGAAAATAAATAGTACTGGTTACTGCTCTGCGCAGTAATCGACGAAAAATACATTTTAATATGACTGATTAATATAAGAACAGGAGTAAGTCATTGCTTAACACGTACTATTACTTTTTGAATAGTAACCAATGCTGTGCTACAAAGCACATGAAACATATGACTGGTTACTGTTAAAATAGTCATCGTTCATAGTTCAAGAGTATACAAATCTCTCAACACAGCTCTTGTTGCTGTATAGAATACGAGAACTTACTATTTAGTGACAAAAATGGTTATTTAGATCTCGTAGATCTCATTAACCTCCAGAATAGTACTCAGTCCTTTTTGACATGACAATAAAAGTTTTTAATTCTTGCATTTTGATAATTTGCGATTTTTTCTTTGATTTCCATACATCGAAATTATTTATTCAAAATTTTCAAACGACTCACATACAGTTTTTATTTAAAAAAATTATATTTATACTAAAAATTTCGTCATGACCGTTCTACCTCGGCCGTATAATCCATAGAAAAACGAAGGTACTGAAATCCCTGAAATTGATGTCGACTCACGCGAGCCAAATGTTGAACTTGATTAATTTCCCCGGAAACTGTTGATCTTTCTTGAAACTATTCAGTGGAACCGGCAAACTCGTTCGTTTCCACAATTCTCTCAATTAAAACTCAACTCAGCGCACACAGGCGTATTTTTTACCATCAGAAAATGGTATTTGTTACAAGCATCGTACATTTGTTCCATTATCACAAATTTCGCCGCAATATAATCGCTTCACTAATTCCAGGTACATCTGAACCAAATCCGGCTGCATTATATATACGTTATACATTCACATGTATTGTACAACAGACAAAACTCACACTCAAATACATGCCGATATTTCAAACTAAACAATTGTTATTCAAAGTAATTGTCTATGTAATCTCCGCTTTTCCCTTTTAGATTTCCACTATACTTAATTAATCAAAAATTATTTAACTGTAATATTCATAACCCGATAAATTCAAATTTAACAAAATGAATACATGTTGATGACAATTATAGTTAATTAATAGGTCGTAATGTAAACTATTTTTGGGGCTTAGATATTCCAAATATATATAATATATTAATTTAAGCTATGAAAGCTTTTGCGGAGGATTATCAAAGGGTTAATAATCAACAATAAACATTTACATTTATTCAGTTAAAGGCCTGCGTAAATATAATCGCGCATTTGGACTGGAATATATTTGTAAATAAAAGTTGAGTAAATATTGTTATTATTATTATTGTTAATATTGAAACTGTGGATATAATAATCGGATTAGGGGAATGACAATTATAAAATTATAAAACGATTATAGTTAAAGGCAGAATGACAAAGCCGATGTTGGAGAAGAGCTCATCGGTTTCTGTAGATATAGACACCCTCATTGAAATACCCGATGAGTCAGCTCTAGCCTTTGGTGTACGTCTGATTAGGCTGTCTGTATAGATTCCGAGCTGGCAGCTGGTTTAGCCCATGAGTGAGTAGACGAGAGATCACGATACAGCCAATTACCCTTCGCCTCTTTTCCTATTCTGTTGATCGAACCAAAGTGACGCTGGGGGGAAAACTTTATCCAGAATCTTCTTGTCTATATATAATATATATAGATGTGGATGTAGATGTAGATGTAGATTTTATGTGCAGATACAAGTTTAAGTATATTTATATATAAAAAATATCGGGAGAGAGAAAGAATGGGATATATGCAGTCAAGAAAGTTTCGTCGAAAGTAAACTTTTAGTATATGAGTTTTATACGAAATGCGGGCTTTAAAGAATTTCGGATTACTTTATAGTATAATATTTTTATGTAATGTAAACTTTAAAATATTTTAACTTTATTAAATTTTTTTGCTGTTTTGTCGATTGTTTTTTATGGTAATTTAATTAAACTAAGTAATGTTATATTTTATTTTATTTTGAATCTTTAAAATTTTTCGTAAACTGGGAAAAATGAAAAAAAATTTTTGTTTGGATTTTCAGTCATACAAATATGCGCACTTCAAATACGAGAGTTTTGAAAAAAAGTGAAGAAACAAATTACGATTAAATAATTTTTCACTAAAATAATAAATTTAAATATTAGATTTTCATCTAGTTAATTACAAAAATAAAAAACTAAAAAAATGCACGTGTAGAAAATTTTAAAAACTACAAGATCTAGGTTAATCGAACTTGATCTAGGTTGATCTGATTTGATTAGATTTGATCAGGGTAGATCGGGACTATTTTTCCTCAAAGAAAAATGTCATATCCGATCAGATCTAGTTTAATCTGAACAGATCAAAATTTTTTTCCCAGGAATTGAATTTGAATTACATAGTCGAGTATAAGGTTCATTTGAAGCTCATCGAGGCTTCTTGAACATCTTTGAGAATCATTTAAGGCTCATTGAGGTTTTTTGAATATCATTTGAGGCTCAAAATACTTTCTTTACTCAGTGAGGCTGGATTGAGCCTTGAATTTGATGAGGCTAGATATTTTGACCCGGGATGTCGGCTAACTTCAGTGTCATAAATTTAAATTTAAATATTTTTTAATCTCCGAAAAACCAATTAATTATTTTTTTCTCTATTTTTTTTGAATGAAAATAAAAACAATTCTCCTTACGGACATCAATTTCAGTCAAATAAAAAAATCCATTAATCAGATTATTTATGATCTATTATATACTTGTCACATATAATACATATAAATTTATTATCTGAAAGGTTATAAGTATAAGCAAATAAAGTAGACACGAGTGATATATTTTATTATATAAATAGCCCCCAACGGGGGAAGATAGAGTAGATACACAAGTTTATGGAAACGAGATCTTAATTTATCATCTGTCATTTCCTCTTAGGGTTCCTCAAAGTATCTTACACTAAACGTGATTATCCGGTGGGGATACGGATCGTTATAGTCCTGACCTGACACTGCACAACACCCGTGTCAATTCATCAATAAACTTCCTCCTCAATTTATACATCTTAGTATCTGAAAAATTACCATCTACCAATCATTGACTTCGATAAATCTCTCAAACTAATTAAATAGTCAAATAAAAATAAATTTGAAAAAAATCCTTAAGGCCTGTAATGAACAAAAAATCCCTAACCGAGATAAATCATTAGACGACAAAGAAAAGAAAATAACAAAAAGACGGGAAATGTATCTACAAAATTGGTTGAGATGTGAAAAGTAGACGAGTACGTGCTCACAGTCCTTCAATCACGTCTGAAGGCTTTTTCTTTCCGCTCCTTTTGCTCCTTTTATTCAGGTCCTGATATATTCTCAAGATCTTTCTCTTCTCCTATTTTATTTTATTTTTTATATTTCTTTTTTTTACCTCGGAAAAAGGGGAAGGGTTTTTATCTCTTTCGCTCGCAGAAGATCCAGAGCCGGGAGATCTCACTCAGGTCACAAGGCCGGATAAATTCGTATTTGGCACTCTTGAGCGAAATGTATGTATGAATATAAGTTAAGAGGGGTGTGAGTGTACTTTTGAACGGGAATGCGTTGGCTCGACATCCTATTTACCGGAAAGACGAGAATATTATGCAATCGATGGGATAGGAGTTGAAAGCTCCAGTCTAACTCGAGTGTCAAGTTTCACACATACATCCACTGATAAAAACACACAATTCCGTGTAAGAATCGGTTCCAATGACGCTGATCCCGATGATATTCATGTGAATGCAGTCTTCTGGAGACCGTTATAGAGAATTTTCGTATCTTGGAATCTGGAAAACAGTAGTACGTATATAATACAATATCTGTCTATATACATCTATAGATAGAGATAGAGGAAAGTCAGACAAAATGCGACCGCTAAAGAAATAATGGGTTATTGTGGATTTGAATACGGTAAATCTTCATTTTTCTATTTCTACTTGAAGTAATTAAACCAATTTTTCAGTTGCCGTAGAAATAGTACATTACACACCTGGGGAGGAAAATAAGACATTCCAACTCGCGTGTATAATTGCCTATCCGCAGTGATGCGGAATGACCGTCATTTTGAGTTTTGGTGCGCTAACGGTCTTGTGACCGACGGACCTAAATGACGAGCTTTTTCTAATGCGAAATGACCGTCACAAATTTTTCGGTCAGAATCCGTCATTTCGGACCGTCACAAAATTTTTTATCACAAATTTGGTCAGTCGTATTTAGATGATTTGTGACCGTCATTAAATTTTTGGTCACAAATTAACGTTTAATCAAGAATTTTGTCAGTCACAACCAACTAGATGATTGGACGCAATTTTTTCGTGTAAATAATTTAAAAATTTATTTTTCCCTTCGTATTCTTATCTCGTGGTATTTTTAAGAAAATGGCGGTTTCGAAATTTGAATTTGTATAAAAGTTATGATGGCTTTTGTAAGATATTGCTACAATCGTGACGGTCCGTCATTTTATGAACGGTCCGCTGACGGTGTTGTGACAATGACGTGCCGGTCAAAAAATGACCTAACGATCAGCATCACATCACTACCTATCCGAGCCAAAGACGAGTTTTTCACCAGATCTACACCTGAAAATTTCAATTTTTGCCTCTGTTTGTGGAAAAAATGGCGCATGCGCTAATTTTTATCATTTGTTTTCTTATAAAAAGAAAGAGCTGTCCTCTAAATAGGGCAGGAATTTACACTTTCGGTGCAGGTGCGGTGAAAAAAATTTTTTTCCCTACGTGGGCAAAACAGACCCCCCGCAAAAAAAAGTAATAACATTGCTTTTTCTTTTATTTTGAAAAAAATGACTATAATAAGATTTTCCGTATCTAATCTGAGTGAAAAAGAAACTTACGATACTATTAGTGAATAAAGATACTGAAAAATAAAATTATTGAAGATAAGTAACTTATATAAAATGTAAATATAGCGAAGAAGTTTTTTGGCCAATTATACAGTGAGTACACTGAAAAATTCGTGAAAAAAAATTTAAGGGTACTTGAAATTCTACAAAACTGATAAGAAGTCTTGAGTGTCGGCTAAAAACAATTAAAAAAATCTGGGCGTCGGTTGACCCTGCGGGCCAGCCCCAAAACTTCCCGCTGTTTTCGAGCTCAAGGAGCTTGAAAACATTACTCTGAATATATTTTCGAGCTCGAAGAGCTCGAAAATGCTATTACCTACGATTATTTTTTATGAGCTTTTCAAGCTCTACCAAGTTGCGTTTTTTGCTCAAGTTTGACAAGTTAAGAATCGAAAATTGTTAATGAAGAAGCGGTTTTTAAATTTTTATTCTCGATCATGTTCAATGAAATAAATGTATCGAGGCAGAAATCAATGTCAGTGATCAGAATCAAGATTTGAGTGAGTTTTGACTTAGGTCAGAGCAATAATATATGAAATATCCGAGAAAAACATTAAAAACTGGATTTTCTCAATTTTTTGCTGATGATATGTTTAAAACTAAGGAACAAGTTAGATGACATTAAATGATGATCGAAAGAGACTATAAACAGAAAGAGTTGGTATGGTATCCGGTAAAAATAACATTTTATGTTATTTTTTTAACTTTTCAGCGCCGATATCTTTTGAATTAATGAACTGATTTTGACGTTTAAGGTGGAAATCGTCGCGTTATCTTGAATTCTAAAGCTGATACAAATTTGAAATCGATCCGTTCAGCCGTTTCGGAGATATTTGGAAAAACCCGTTTTTCACCATTTCTTTCTCCAACGATATCTCTCGAACAAATTATCCGATAGTTAAGGCAGCAATCGACGCGTTTCATCAAATTCTAGAGCCGATTAGATTTTGAAGTCGAGCGTTCAAGTCGTTTCTGAGAAATCACTAAAAAACTAAAAAAAAAAAATTTTTTTTTGTAATTCGCCGATATTTTCGAGTCTACTTGATCAAATGATTTGAAATTTTTAGGAAAGTTGACGGCCATCAAGCTCTTTCGATTACCACCTAAACTATCCAAATCGGTTCATTAGTTAAAAAGTTATAAAGAGTTTACACACACACATACACACACACACACACACACACACACACACACACACACACACACACACACACACACACACACACACACACACACACACACACACACACACACACACACACACACATACATACATACATACACTCGGACATCGTTCTGAAAATAGTCAGAATAGCTTTCTAGGACCTCAAAACGTCGACATCTGATGAAAACTCGATTTTCGAAAATCGGGGTGAAAACAATAACTTCCCGAATTTTTGAAAATTTACAATTTTCTTAGTGGGAAGTTAAAAAAGTTGATTAAACCGAGAGAAAAATTTCTTGGGAGAAAAAATATACATAGAGAAAGGAGGAGTCGTCGGTGCTAGACAACGGCAATGGGAGTAGTTCGGTGCTCGCCACTAGATAGCGCATATCATTTGTAGTGTCCCTGGTAAGATACTTATTTCAAAGTGAGTATCTTAAATTGTTTTGAGCAATTTTAGCAGCCATCATCTCCCTTTCTCTCTCGTACGACCGAAGTTAAAAAAAAACAATCATGGAAGTGACCTTTACTGTGGATTTAGTAGACATTCGAAACGAATTTGCTGAATATCCAGCTAATGCGTCTTTTGACTTAAGAAATAATAATTTATCAAGAAATTATAAACTCGTTTTTAGCAAAAGTCCGGGTGAGAAGGTCAGGCTCATGCTGACGCCGAGGACCTTCTCACCCGACATCGAGGCTTTCGTGAAAATCGATATTCAAAATAATACAGGGAATTTCGAGAACTTGAAACGATGCACGATTAAAAATAGTAACATTAATTATGAACAGTTTTTAGAATTAAACAATCGTGATCAAGACAAGTATATTATAAATGATAATGTGAGGCTGGAAATTAAAATTCGTGAACAACGGGTCTAAAATCTAGACGACAAATTTTAAATTTTTGACAATTCCAGTAAAGTTTTTCACATTTTTCCCTGATTTAGAAATTTTATTTGTATCATTTAGATATTCAAAGTTTTTTTATATTTTCATTTTTAATAATTAAATCATTCGAAAAACCATAAAAAATGCAACAAAATGAATTAAAATTGCCTACTTTTGATTATTCAATGTTAAAAATGTATAAGTTAAAATATTTCATAAGAAATTTTATGGTTTAAATAAATTCAAAATACACTGGTTACAAAAATTATAACTCGAAGAAAAATGGTCGTACAATAAAAACAAACAGTCAAACTGTAGCTTCAAGTGTCTAGTATTCTGATCTGGATCTTTGAATTTTTTTATTATGCACGGTTCCGGAGCAATCAAAAATCAATGATAATAATCGAAAAAAATTTATCGAATCTCGAAGACCGTTTTCAAGACGAGCAAAAATTTAGTAAATTTATTTTTTGATAGTTTTCTTAGGATTACTCCGGATCCGGACTTAATAAAAAAATTTAAAGACCAGATCAGAAAACTAGACACTTGAAGCTGCAATTGGCCTTTTTTGTTTTTGTCGTATGACTATTTTCCTTCGAGTTACAACCTGTAGAAAATCACTTTCAAATTTGAAATTTAAAAATTTTTTTAATATCCCTTAATTTTTATAACTAGTGTATAATTGAAAATTGTTTTAATTTTGAACTGTTACAATTTAATTCCCGGATACTTTTCAAAATTCCCTGAAATTTCCATGACATTTTCCGGTTGCATTAAATTCCCTGATAATTCCCGATTTTCCCGGTTTTCCCGGTTCGTGGCCACCCTGGCCAACTACCCGGGTCAAAAATAAAACTTGATTCAGGCTCGCTTCGCCTTATTTTCTTTTGAAGTTGTCGATTTGCCGACGATTTTTTGATAAGATCTCGACTTTTTCGACTTAAATTTTATTTTTTTCAACTTTTTAAACTTTTTTCATCTTAGTTTCAACTTATTCGTCTTTACTTCTAGCACAATAGTCATTCACATTACTTTTGACTTGCTAAACCAAGTCGAAAAAAAGTCATTTACTCGCCTTACTTTCGCCTTAATATATCAAAATTATTTCACCTTAGTTCTGACTTTTTCGACTTATAATTTAAGTCGAATAAGTCTACATCAAGTAAATTTCGACTTGATTTAAACTTTTTCGTCTTAAATCGTGACTAAGTAAGCCAATTAAGTCTAAAACAAGGCGAAAACTTGATATATTTCATAGCTCCGTAAAAAAAGTCGAGTTTGTCTTGTGAAAAACGGCTCCAAATTTCGACTTAGTAAACCAAGTCTAAATCAAGTTTTATTTTTGACCCGGGTAAGTTAAAATCAAAATATGTTTTTGACCCGGGTAAATACAAATTTAGTACACGGAGAAAAAAATATAGCAAATTTTACTAAAAAATATGAGAATAATTACTAAATTTGGATAGTAATCTTAAAACGCTTATGATATACATGAAAAATTTATAAACAGATAAGCATATTTTACAAGTCGTTTAGTAATTTTTCATATACTGGTTATGGAAAATTTCCTAGATTGCATATTAATTTTTAGTTATATTTAGTAAATTTTACTATCCCTGTTTAGTAAATTTTACTATCCCGTTAAGTAAATTTTACTATATTAGAATGGAAAAAAATAAAATTAAATTTCTATTAGCTTTTAACTTTTTATTATCCGTATTAAAAAAAATGTCAAAAAAAGGTTAAAAAAGTGTTGACTATTGCAAAGTTCAAAACGTGACACAACGACGAACTTTTTTTGAACAGTTTTCAAACTTCTAAAATTAAAGGGAGTAGAAAAAGTTTGTCATAATAGTCTAATTGAACGTTTTTTAAATCATGTGAAAACTAATTTATTGACTCTCTTTTCGGAGCGTTCGATTTTTTACTTCTTTTGTGGTGGGAAAAACGTTTAAAAACGACTAATTATGGACCGTTTTTAAACGTTTTTTGGTCTTTTTTCCAACGAGTTTCTAATCTCGTCTACACAGCACTTGCAGCTGAATTTATTTTTGTTCAGAAATCGTTTGAAAAGACCGGATTTTAAACAATTTTTGAACGTTTTTTGGTCTTTTTTCTACCGGCTTTCCAATCCCGTATTTGAAGCATTTGCAGCTGAATTTATTTTCGTTCAAAAAACATTTGAAAAAACCGGATGTTTAACAGTTTTCGAACGTTTTTTGATCATTTGGAGTTTGGAAAGTTTATCGAGAATTTTGTTAATTATTTATTTTTCTTAGAACAAAGTTTTTATTCCATCGCAACGCGCGGCAGGTATACGACTCAGACATAAGTGACAAAAATACACAAAAAGAAAGAATTTCTTTGCGCAAAAAAATTTTACTTGCCGTCAGAAACTTTAATTTTTCGCACTAAGAATTTAATAAAAAATTTTCTTAGAGCAAAAAATTTTACTTTGCCTAAGAAAATGTTCACTTGTCTAAAAAATTTTTTGCAAGAATTGAAAAAAAAAAAAAATTTCATAGTGAACAAAAGTTTCCCGGGAGCAAGAAAAATTTTTATGGGGCCAAGAAATTTTTTCTAATCTCAAAAAAATTTTGTTTTCAATTTATAATCCTAAATGTCTCTTGAACATGAAATTTTTGTTTTCTGAGTACTAATTAGTATTTTTTTTTTTGTTTAATTTAGGAATCCAAGAAAAAAAAATTATTTAAACGTTTAATGCAGTAATTATTTAAAACATATATTTATTTTTTATTAATGAATACTTGAATTTAAATCAAACATTTTACCATTTGAAATTCAGAGCTTGATTCTTCTGATACGCTAGTATTTTTTTTTAAATTAATTTACGTTCTAAAAAATTTCGTGGCAAACATGTTGTTATTCATTAAACCCAAAGATATGTAAAATCTGAAAGACTTCCTTCGAGTACTCGTGGAACTTGACCGATGTAAACAGTTACTTCCAACCAAATTGTTAATGTATCATTGGGTAATTGGAATTCCATATCAGGTTCGTGTCTGGGTAACAATGAACGAAGGTAAAGGAACGATTTGTGCCTCATCGTAAATTCATCAAAATGCATGTTGTCTTTTCCAATAAAAACGCGCCCTTTGTTGCGATCTTCCACGTAAATTTTTACTGTAGTCCAAATATCCGAATGTTCTGAGCTCATACAAGCGAGTTTCAGTTCTAACCAGGTAACATTATTAAAATGAAAGATCTTTATTCTGAAGCACCAAGTATCATTGATTCCGGGTGCTGATGAAAACACGAAGTCTTTATTGTCATCTTCATAATCGTCGGAGTCGACTACGTACAAATTGGAACTGAAGTTTTCAAGAGAAAACTTGTGGGCATATGTATACGTCTCACGTCTTTGCGTCATTTCAACACTTGCACTTATATTTATTTTAATAGTTACTATTCACTGACTGCAACGTAAGTAAACTAATGATTTTTTCAAAAGACGGATACTTAAATATCCAAACTATGATGGAGATTTTAAGGGCTAATGAATCTCAGTAACCCCTACTACTTTTACTCAACCAATTGAGAATCAAGTTCTGTTCATTTCTTACTTCTGAAATTATCAATCCATCCGATCTCAATGGTCAATGCTCTTTAAAATCGAGACTCATTACAATATCTGTGTCTCATTACAAACTCATTACCGTGGGTTAGAAACAGAATTATTGAACATCGACTGAGATTTTAGTAAAACGGATCCATAACGTATCGACAGAAATTTACAGAAATATTTTTAGAAAATTGTTGATTTGAGGATTAGTTGATAGACCACTCGATTCCTATGAAACGAAAGAAAATTGGAGTCCCATTATGACTTTTTGGAAACGTAAACTCACGTCGAGATTTGAACAACTTATGATTAGTTATTACTGTATTATATATATACAAAAATATGATAAATATAATTCTTATAGGAATTGTGCCCTATACTAAATAAAGTTTCTTTTGTAAATTCATTTGTAAATTTAGCATTATAACATTTTGTTTCATTACTCAAAATTTGTACATGCATTATATACAATAGGATTTGTGATATTATTTTTAATGACCTAATGCATTTCTAAGTGGGACTTATTTAAAAAAAAAGGTTTGGGTCATTATAAAGGAATATCTTTAAAATTAAATAAAAGTAACACTAAATATTTAATATTTTCTAAATCTTTGAAAAAATATTTTTTCCAACTAAAATTTATTTTATCGAAAATTAGAAAACTTACAATCAAAATAATTTATTTTAAAAACTTAATAATATAAAGTTTATTTTTCACTTAATTTTAATAAATCTTTATCACTTAAATATAAGGTAACAATATCTCTTATAAAATCATAACTACATTTATATCTGAAAATATTCAAAAGAATATTTTCAGCATTAATTATTAATTTTTTTATTCTTAATGCTTTTTCCAAGCGATAAAATACCATTCCTCTGTATAACGGAAAATTGACATGGAATTTAACTCTAGAAATTTCACTATCTTCAATTCTCATTGTTTTTATTGCTAACTTGCGTATGGATTCATGCAAGATGCTGTAATAATTAAAGTTCGTATCAGCAAATTTTGAATTTTTCAAAAGTTCAATTTCTTCATCACACGTTTCACGCAGTTTATTAAATTCACTACCACTTATACTTCTTGAATTTATTTCGGAAACGGCATAATTACAAGCAATCATTTTAACAAGATGTTCTTTTATTATCGGGATAACTCTATTCGGGGTGTCCGGAGCATAATTCGCCCAATTTAATGCAACTGCTGGTGTTCCAGGTCCTATATTGACATCAATACCAGCATCCAGAAGATATTTCACCATGGTCTCACTACTATTTTCCACTGCCGCAGTATGGAGCATAGAGTGATTATAAAAATTGTTAGTTAAATTCCTACCCCGTCGATACCTTTTGGTTGCAACATTTATGTCAAAATCATAATTGTCCAAGAAATATTTAAGTAATTCAGTACTGTTTTGTTCAACTACTATTCTTGGGATTTGGCTCACATAATCAATCCGGAGGGCCGATCCACGAGGGTAATATGGCCAGATAATCTTCACAATTTCATCAGTTCCATTCTTAATTGCTTGATAAATATATGAAGTCAAAAATTCTTTTGCTTCTTTGGACTCAATCTCGACTTCATTTTTTAGCAGCAACTTAACCATTCGTTCATTCTGACGAAATATGGCAACACTTAATGCCGTCCATGTAGACTCTGTTTCAGGCACTTTATAAAATTTTGCTCCGGAATCAATCAATAGTTCAGCTGTACGAAAATCATCGTTTTCAATAGCGATAGTTAATGGAGTCATTCTGGGAAGGTTGTAACGATTTATTGCTGGCATCCCCAAAGCATTTACGTCGGCACCACCATTTATTAATTTTTTAACTATATCGAATTTTTTTTCTCGGACTGCTACCATAAGAGCTGTACCCTTAAGAAAATTTATCTGAGCATCGATATCCACTTTGTTCACTAGAAGATAATCGATGAATTCTTCGTCAGACTTCAATACCGCCCAATGCAACATCATTATACACATGTCATCATTTTTTAAAAGTATTTGTTCGTTAATGTCAATAATTCCGCGTTTCACTTTATCACGATAATCTTCATAGATCAATTGATCTTTTAAACATTCACTGGATAATTTGTTCTTCTGTAAGTTCTCCATTCTTGACTTCAAAAGAAATTAACGAAATAAAAATTTTTTTGAACTCACTGTAACTTTGTGTAATTTAAATTTAAACTTTTGAACTGCTAGTGATGGTCTAGCTTCGATCAGGGACTGAAGTCGACTGTGCTAATGATCGGAGCCTTGTAAAATTTTTCGGCATCATACTCCTACTTTTCAGATTCATAAAGTAGATTGCTATCTGTCTGTCATTAGGTACTGTCTACATATTATATTACCTAGACTAAAATTCATCTTATGTTCAAGGTATAGTTGCCCTACCATATAGACATTATTGGAGAAAGGGCTGCAAGCTTAAGTACTTATAAGAAACAATGTAATTGTCTGAACACTTCTAAAATTTGAAGATGACTCATCGGTCGGACTCCGAGATGTTTTAAATCGCGTCCCTAATACCAAAAAGGCATAAAAATTTATTAAAGTTGAACAGTGACATCACTAGAGGTCTATCGACTTTCCATTGATATTCACCTGGGCAATATTTAACTCTTACCTAATTAAATAAATTAACATCTAGTCATAGTTTTACACTGCGTACCAATAAGTAAATTATCTGTTTGATAATTTAATTTCAGATAAAAAAATCTGTCTATCGGTTGACCCTGCGGGCCAGCCCCAAAACTTCCCGCTGTTTTCGAGCTCTTCGAGCTCGAAAACATTGTTGTGGATACATTTTCGAGCTCTTCGAGCTCGAAAATACTTTAATGTGCCATTGTTTAAAAAAAAACCGATTTTAGCATTTCTTTCTCCCACGATATCTCAGGAATTAATTGACCGATTTTGATGGTTGAGGCGGCAATCGACGTGTTTTATTGAGTTCTCGAGCTGATTAGATTTTGAAGTTGATCGTATAAGTCGTTTCTGAGAAATCAATAAAAAACTAAAATAAAAAAAAAAATTTTAATTCTTATTCTTTGTATAACTCGTAAACTACATGACCGATTTACCCCAAAATCTAATCAAGACTAAGTTTTGGTGAGCTCTTTCGATCGCCACCAAGTACGTTCAAATCGGTTCATCCGTTCCAAAGATATCGTCGGACAAAAAAAAGTTCACACACACACACACACACACACACACACACACACACACACACACACACGGACGTCCACCCGGGAATAGTCAGAATAGCTTCCTAGGACCTCAAAACGTCGACATCTGATGAAAACTCGATTTTCGAAAATCGGACCGAAACCAATAACTTCCCTTTTTTGAAAATTTGCAATTTTCTTAGCGGGAAGTTAAAAAAGAGTTTTTATGTGTTGATGGCTATAGGTTATAAAAAAATAAAATGCGATATGAAGCTTTGTGAGTTACACAAACGGCTGTGGTATCTCGGAATTGGGCGACGTTACATGGATACACTTCTCAATATTCAAAGCAATATTGCCCTGATATTGCATCCTGTTTGTAGGCGCCATCAGCTGCTACACATCCTCTTCTTTTTCATCTACATTCCTCTTCATATCGCCTTTGCTCTCCTTCATGCCCTTTTCTACCGGATAATAACTGTCTCGGCAATCGCCTTTTTTTTTTTGATCGCTAAACATTCATCAGGATATCGCGTTCGTTTTCTGGCTGTGTGAGTTCGGTAACTTTTCGATGGGATATTAAACTACAACTATCTTTTTTAAATATTTTCCTGGGTATCTCGATCTGAATAAATATCTAAATTTTTTTTTTGTAAATATTTTTATTTGAAAAATAAATTCATGTTTTAACCCTCAATTGGGGTCACCTGCCCCATTTTCCCGACGTAATTAATTTTTCTTCGCGATGTTAAGAGACGTAACATTTGTTCTCTTGTTTGTTATTATCCAGTATCAAGTACACGAGAAATTCGATAAGTCTTACTCGTTAACTTAAACCGGAAATGAGAAAAGTCTGAGCAGTCAGCAGCTGACTAGAAGGATGTGGGATACGAAAATGGATTAAATAGCTGCTGTAACACTATTATCACACCTTGGAGTTGATTATTCGTTGAACTAGTATGAATGCTAGTGTCAAGACTACTATTCTGACAGAAGCGGATTTGCTAAGCGGGGCTGACTGTATCGTCAACATATATGTTAGTATATATGAAAGTAATGTCGGAAAAAGGGTGAGGCAGAGCAAGGGTAACCAAGATGGTTATGCGACATGAGAGATGCTGAGAGTTGATATTACAATCAAGTTGGCGCTTGGGAATATCGGATGAGTTCTACTGCCTTGGGAGAATGAGAACGGTTATGCCAAAACGTAGACACCCACTATCCTTACCACTTTACCACTGAACTACTCACGGAAGTCGACAAACTCACGTAGTAGTTATCTCTGTTGGAGACTTCTGTGATATAGGGGTACAATCGTCTGGTATGCTGGCGATTTTACTACATCCACTCATATATATATGTATTTATGAGTCAACTAGGTCATCTAGTTGTGATTACTTTTATTACTATTGTTCATGTGTTATATTTAATAGAATAGGTGCAAAAAGATTGGATGCCCAAAAATTTTAGCAACAAAAAAAATTTTTTTCACAATGGCCCTAATTTATACACTGTAAAAAATCGGGAGTGAATCCGGATTTAATTTTAATCCGAATTCACTCCGCCACTCGGAGTTCCGGACTTTTTAAAAAAATCACTCCGCATGCGAAGTGAATTGGGAGTTTTTTTAGGATTCTTTTTCACTCCCAATTCACTCCGGTCCAGAGTTTCAACATTTAAATGACTTTATATTAATTTATATAAAACTGTTAAACAGTGTGTCTGTGCGAGTATGTCGTGTGCGTGTGTGTGTTCGGGTGTGTGCGTACGTGTGTTCGGGTGTCTGAGTATGTTTGTGTGCGAGATTTTTTTTAGTGGAGTTATTTTTTATTAATAATATTTAAATTATTATAAAATATTATAAATTAAAATATTTAATATTAAATTAATAAAAAATTATCTGCTCCGCGAAAACTCCCCTTTGGAGTGAATTTCACTCCGAAGGGAGTGAATAATTAAAAATTCATTCACTCCGCATTCACTCCGGATTTGATCCGCATTCACTCCGCGAATTTTTTACAGTGTAATCTATTACATCTATCATAATTTTTGAATTGGCCGCGTAGCTCTTATGGGACGACAGCCAATAAAGAGAAAAAGAATTTTTGAGCAATTTAAAATATTTAAAAATGTCTTTGGCCCAATTTATTTTTTGGAAACTGTATTTTTTTATTTTCTCAAATTCTACAACAGATTAAATTTTTACGGAAATCATCAGTTTGTTTTATTTTTATTTGAAATATTTAAAAAAAAAAAAAATTTGTTACATTTTTTCGAGGGTTCATTTTTTCTAACGCAGACCAACGTTCAATGCTAATTGAAAATAAGTCAATTTTTTTTAATTATTAGTGAAAATTAAAAAACCGTATATTCATAAAAAAGCGGCTTTTTGTTGCGTCTCTACTCGGTTGCCTTTTTTATGTAATACTGATTTGATTGAAGCTTTAGCTTCAGGTAATGACAGAGGTACTTTTGGTAGTGAATTTTTCGGGTTAAAAGTTTTCAAAAATATCACGTATTACTATACGGTTACGTATTAGTATCCGGTTTCTAGGCAAGAACAGCCTTCGAAGGATGAGGATGTTATTTGAATAAATTTTGTGATTTTATCCGGAGGATGCACGTGACAACGGCGTCATGAATGTTTTAGTCAACAAACTTGGTTTAGTTGTCATATTCGTGTCTTTGTACATATATATATATGTCTTCTGAGATGATAAAAAAAATATTTTTGATTAAAAAATTGAAAGCTGATAATTCGTGATAATTTTTGGGAGTGAAAATTAGAAATTAAATTATGGGATATAAAAATAATTCTTATAGACGGTTAGGAAAATTATAAAAGATTTTTTTAAATTATAGGGGAGAGGGGGGCAGAGTGGGCCCCTTAAGGAAAATAATTATAATATCAGTCATTTTTTTTACGGGTTTACTTCTTTTTAGACCCTTGATACTTATTTTCACTTCATTATGCTGCGTCCATTAAAATTGAAAAATCAAAAAGTCGGGGTAAAGTGGGCCCTCAAAAAAATTTTGGATTTGATATTTTTTATTCTTTACACGTGTGATATTTGCAAATAACTATAAAACATTTGTATTTAAATAATATAAAAGTCATTTTAATAGTCTTCTGCGATATAACTTTAAAACGTAATTTTACTATCTGTAACTTTCTTAATAGATTATATTTAATGAACAGTTTTGGTGGTCTATTTGAATCGTTTATTTGAGAAACCCCATAAGTCATGTTTTTTACGAAATTGGGTTTTTTGCATTTTTGGGTTCTTTGGATGTCCCTCCATAGAAATCAATCAAAATATGCATCAAATCAGCGTTGAAAAAAAAACTTAACGGGGTGACAGCAATTTCATTTAATTGAGAAACCCCATAAGTCAATGACTCAAATAAACAGATACAGTTTTAGTTTTACAGAAATAATTTTTTTTTTTTTTTATTTAAAATTCGCGCTTTTTTGGGAAATTAATTTCAAATGTTGTTTTATTGTTGACTGTTGTATGACTAATTAAAATTTTTAAATTAATTATAATTTTTTGTAATTTCTGAGTTTCAGAGTTCAAACACATATTTAATACTTGATTTTATCAGTGTAATAAATGATTTGAGTGGAAACATTTAAAAAAACAATGATTTTATAACTTTTTTTTCCGTTTTGTTGAGAAACCCTATAAGTCAATCAACTTTAAATAATTTTTTTAAGTTGTTTTTAGTTAAAAAATTAAATTTTTCTTGTTGGAATCTTTTTCAGAGACGCTAACATTATTGTATTCAATTACTCATTTATTATTTTAATGTCAAGTTTTTCCAAAAAAATGTTTTTTGTGTTTCCTAAAAAATTTTGTTTTCTTGACTTATGGGGTTTCTCAAATAAACGATTCATTTTAGCCCTCACTATATAAGAAATTTCGATAAGCTTATTATCTTTCGAGTTCTAGTACTAGTGAAGTTAATAAAATTAAATTGATATCTGTTATTTTGAGCATGGAAAAAAAATAGTTTGTTAAAAAATATGAAATGAATGCGACGGAAACAAACAATGATACAATATTTCATTTGAATTTTGATTGAATACAAGCATAAAAAAATAATAAAAGTATAGTTACTTTTTAGAGCTTAACAAAAAAAAATTCCCACGAACTTTTGCATTAATTATAACAACAATCTAGCGGGAATTTTATTCAGTATAAAACCGCAAGCAGGAAGCTTTGCCAGTATTATGTTTGGATTCGGCAAGAGCACCGTATAATTGACTGCGTGAAACCAAACGCAGCTGTTCATTCGTATCGTCGAGCGCGGATCACCCACCCAAGCTTGGATATATTTTTTTTTTAGCTATTTATTTATTAAAAACGCTATTTCGCATTTACGATTAAATTCTTTTCATAAAAGTGAGCCTTCAAATTTCACAAATATATATATATATGTATACATATAAAATTAATTTTGTCAATTTGACGGTAATAAAAAGAATGAAAATGCAAGAAATATTTGAATGTAAAATGCGTGAAATGATCAAAGGCATTTTTTAATATATATTCTGTTTTATATATGCAGTACATTTTTACTTTATATCAATTTTAGCTTGATTATAGATATTTTTTTTTGTTTTTTTTTTTACATCAAATTGATAAAAAAATTTATGTAGAATAATTTTAAAAGGCAAAAAAATAGAGATAAAAATATATATAGCGGAACTCGAGGTAAATTGAGACACATTTGTGGAGGAAAATGAACTATTTCTGTTGAAATATTTTTTATTAATTGGGTCTCGCGTAAGGTGGGCAAGTTGACCACTACAAACACTGCAGCAACAATTTTGACCAGAAATTTATTTATTTTTTTACAATGATGAATTTCAGTGGCAATTTCGTTTTGTTGCAATTCTCTTTAATTAAAAAAAATAACACATGCTTTTTAAAAAATAGTATATTGTGTGGCAAGGAATGAAAAAAGATTTTAAATGGGGTTGACTGCCCGAGCCTGTCGAAGCGAGACAATTTAAGACCAAAAGCCCGGGTACGAATTCTACTGTCAAGTTTAATATTAGGAATGTCCTGTACTCGGAAGGCTATCAATAATTTTTAAACCTCTAAATCGCATCAGAACTTGTAGTTTTAATGTATAGGTGGTATGACAAATTGTTTTTTTACAAAAAAAATTTGGCTGCACTGCTTGGAATCGTTACCTTTCGCATTCTCTTGTAGATACCGGATATAAGTATTTTAAACAGAATGAAAAAATTATTTCCTTTGCTATATATATATTTATATCGAGTAAAACTTAAGATGGTGAATATTTAAAAAGTGCAGAAAAATATTGTAACTTTAAATATTTGAAATATCGTAACTAAAATAATTTAAAAATGCAAAAGACGTCTGGCTTCTTATAAAATTTGTCAGCATTCTTCAAATTTATCTGATGTTTGCGTTTACAAAAATATATATAAAAGCTAAAAAGATGTAAAAAACGTCGGATAAGGAAATTGTAAATTTATTTATTTTGCCATAGAATATTTAATTTATTTTTCATATTATCACAAAACAAATATAATCTGTTTATTTTTTCAAAATTGAACTTCCTTTGATTTACATGTTGCAATATTTTCCAAAATAATTTTTTGAACGTCAATATTGAAGACCAGAAAATTTCAAGTATTTTCGTAAAAACATTTCTCTCAAACGAAATATAAATACTATTATTAGTAGACGGAAAGAAAATTATGGGAATTTGTGCTATGCATTATGGGAATAGTTCCCATACCATTATGGGAACCATTCCCATAATGGTATGGAAATAGATTCTATATCAATATGGGAACAATTCCCATAATATTATAGGAACTATTCCCATATCGTTTTGGGAACCATTCTCATAATGGTATGGGAACTATTCCTATAATATTATTAGAATAGTTCCCATAATTTATGGGATTGATTCCTATAAAATATAGGGTTCATTCCTATATATTATGGGAATGATTCCCATAAAATTATAGGAACAATTCCTATAAATTATAGGAACCATTCCTATAATGATATGGGTAGTATTCCCATAATTATAGGAATTGTTCCTATAATTATAAGACACATTCCTATAATTATAGGAACTGCTCCCATAATTTATGGTCACAATTCCTATGTTGGAATAGGAAAAAATTTTATAGAATTATGGGAACCGTTTCCATAATTTTCTTTCCCTGCAGTCATGAAATAGTTTAAAAAAATCCATTTAATTCTTTTTAAAATCTATTAATAATATTAATAATTTGTCACAGAAAAATTTTTTAAATTCAATGTAAATTAAAAAAAAAAGAAAAAAAAATGATAACTGTGCTAATTGACCGTTAATTTTTAATGATTCATTTGCAAATGAAATATTTTTATAATACACAAAAAGGAAACAAACATTTGCGTTAATATAACAATGAAATATTTAAAAAATAAAAGTTAATTTACAATTTATTCGTCTGTAAAAGAGATAATTGTATATAAAACATCCCATTCTGGCATTCAATGTTACTTTATTTTATAAGTTCTACAAAGCTATGATCATTATTATCATTATTATTTGAAACACTAATTAACATTTCAAATATTTTACATTCCATAAACTATTCAAATTATCAAAACTTGCAGGATAATAATAATAGAATTTATTACGTAAATATTTTTGAAAAATTTCCTCTCAGGTTTTACGTGAGGTCGCAAATAAAATGATAATATTTCGCGATTTTATAAAAAGTACATATACAATCTCATATATTATATTTACTTGCACCCCATATTTACATTATCTTAAAGAAACAAACACATGAACTTTAAAATACAATCCATTAAATTTAAATTGTCTCTATGATAATAAATAAAAAAAATTAATTTTATGTACGAAATAAATAATTTTGTTATTCTAATTCGATACTTAAATTTTGACAGCATTTAAATCTGAGTATCTACGGGAAAGTTTGTGAAAAACAAAAAAAAAAGTAACTAAATGTATAAACAAAGTTTACGAGTAAATTTACCTAGACTGAACTAGTGTAAAGTTTATACCGTTAATTAATTAGCGTAATTTGAAGGATTTCAAACAACTTTAAGTTGGCAAATTAAACTCTCAATTAATCAAACCACCACTTTATTTGTTGCACGATAATATCCAGTACACTTTATTATCTCTTCTAAACATCAAGCATCAAGTGTTCTATTAGGAAAAACAATTAAATAATATATAGTTGTTTTAATTTATTCTCGAAAACTTCATTCTCTAAATAGAAAATTAAAAGTGTGCGAATAGTGCACGGAGAGAAGAGAATGGTAATAATTACCATTCTACATGGTAACCAGTCCTATTTTTGAAAGCAAACACTGTACAAAGAGCGGTGTTAAAATGAAATTACACCAGTGTAGGAGGAGTAATTCACCGGTGTTAAAAATACCGGTGTTAAAGCGGGGTAAACTGTGTCCGCTTGGAGTATTAACTTTAAAGATTATAAAACTCAAAAAATGTCAGTTCTTTATGAAAATTAATAAAAAGTATCATTTATTAACAAGTATAGTGATCGAGTAAGTAGAAATATTCACAAAGTAAAATATTTTAACACCGGTAATGAATATCTACACCGGCGGCGGCATTATTTTCAAACCACTTTTGGGGGTAAATTTAAAACCGCTAATTTTAACACCTACACCTCTTGGATTTACCGCGGTGATTTTTTACAGTATAAGAATCGATACTATGTAGCATGGGAATGATTACCATTTTTCTGGTAATATTTACCATGCTACATAGTAATCATGCTACTGGTAAAAATTACTTTGTAGCATAGTAATCAAAGTCATGCTAGAATGCTACTGAGTCCCATGCTGTATAGCGTGAAAGCTGTTTAAATATTAAGCGCTGCTATATAGTATATACGTCCAATATAACCTGTACATATATTAATCTTAATTACTATTTATATCAATGAATATTATTTTAATGAACATTATCAATCATACGAAACTCAAGTATTATTTGACAAGTATCACAGTCTATTGTATTCTGATTTGAAATATCCTACCACACGTATCATCACTGCTGCAGACGGAAAAATGAATATTCCAAAGCGCGGGATTTAATATTTTTAATTTAGATAACTGTTAACTTTCTCTACATTAATAATTTTACTTACAATAAAATATTAATTAAATGTATTTTCAATAAATAATTAAATTCTTATAATATTTTTCTAATAAAACTAACCCATGTTAAAATATGTTAATGTTAATATTTATTTTTTTATTTAAAAATTTGTTAAATCAGTTAAAAATTTATTTATTATTAATTAAATAACCTAATTTTTAAATTATAAAACCTTATTTTAATATTAACCTTACTACCTTGAATTGGAAGCAGCTTCATCGAAATTGTTATAATTCCAATGTTGCATAGGAATGATTCCAATGTAGCATGGGAATGATTACCATGTTAGCATAGAAATGATTACCATGCTAGCATGGCTAGCGTTACTATTCAAAATCGGACAAACTACTATGTCAAATAAATAATACGGCTAAAAAACTTGCGTTACCGTGTTACATGGTAATAATTACTGTTACATTGGAGAATATACCATTCACTTATCTCCGTGATGTTTGAATTGAATCGAATTGAATATTGCGATTGAGTTGAAATTAGAATTTTTTCAAAATTCAAAAAATCCAAATATTCGTAAGTTTTCAAATTATTTGAATAATTCGTTAGTTTTTTAATTATTCGTATTCTTCATTGGAATTCGAATATTCGGTTCGAACTTTAAACATCAAATTTTTTTTCTTATTTATGATTAAGTATAAGAAATTTATTACAATAATTTACGAATAATTGAAATTTTTTTAATAGTGCGATAATCTACGAATACACTGTAAAAAATTAGTGGAGTGAACGTGGAGTAAATCCGCAATAAATGCGGAGTGGATGATTGTTTATTTATTTAATTATGAAATTCACTCCGAAGGGGAGTTTAATTTTTATATTGAAAATCCGCTTTGGAGTGGAATTTACTCCTAAAAGGTGTTTATTTTAATATTAAAACTCCGAATTGGAGTGAATGCAGGTTGAAATAAAATCCAGATTACTCCGAAATCATTCATCTGAAAAAACAAACTCCCAATTAACGCCGTATGCAGAGTGGTTTTTATTTAAACTCTGAGTGGCGGAGTGAATTCGGATTGAAATAAAATCCGGATACACTCCCGATTTTTTGCAGTGTACTTCAAAAATTCACGAATAATTCGAACTTACAAAGAATTTTAAAATTTCCCAAAAATCCAATAATTTGAATATTTTGAATTTCTAGAAAATTGGAATTATTCGCACGCTGCTATAAAAAAATGTATTGAATTTAATCGTAGCCTTATAAAACAACAGATATCTTATTTCGTGTCAGGAAATAAAAAATTTCAGCAAATACTATTATAAGGAAAAGGAAATATTCTTACCATACTCTTACTCACATGCTCGACGGCTCGTGTATTTCATCTTCTGCCCCCTGGAGTTCAAGGCTCTACCAGCTCTTACCATACTATCATATTCCCCATGCCATTTAGTACTGTAGCATTCTCCATCTACATCCCTGAAGGCGTGGTGCGGCCACACTGAGCACTCTTTACTTCCATTCTCGAGAAATCTCAAAGCTACACACACGTTTGTCCATTCCATTCCTCTATATCTCAAACTCCTACTTAACCATATACATACATCTTCTCTATTATACGTCCATCCGTATAAAAAAAAAAAAAAAAATACATGCAATAAAAATTCTTCTCCCCAATACAAGACTCAACTTTCCGCAAATAAATTAAATCTTTATTCCATTAATCACTTGAATAAATAAATTATTTAATTGTAATAAAATATTAGTGGAGGTAAAGTTCATAAATGTGTAGCCATAATTTCAGTAGTAGAGTAATACGGTGATAAAGGTTTCGGGTGGTGAGTGATGATACCTTTGGTTCTGTTACTGGTACTGATACTGGTACTGGTACTGGTGGTACAATCGGCGATAGTGTTGGTGCTTGTACTGGTTTTGGTGAGGACTAGACTAAAATTCCGAGGTTGTGAAATGAGAAGAGGTTTAGTAGGATAGTATACAGTAGATAGTGTATAGTTGTTGTTAAAGGTTATATAGTTTGAGGATAGCACACCATTGAGACCCAGTGTCCCTCATTCTCTACCCTTGTGTCGCTTTAATCCTCCATTTGGTTTCGATGTATGCGTCATGAATTATTCAACCACCGGGAACGATTGCCGCATATTCACTGGCTTGCCATTCTAAATGTTTGACTCCCTACATATACATATATATATATAGATAGATAGATATATATATTTATAGATGGAGAATGAGTGGCCGGCTATAGCAATCGTTAGTATAAATGATCGTATCACCTAATGTTTTACTGGTATTGAATGCTGTTTATTATGCTTATGATATAATAGATATGTGTTAATACAAGATTAAATTTATTGAAAAACATCAAATTTATTAATTTTATCAAGATATAAGACCCATTGTCCGCTCACTTTTTATTGGAGTGAGATTAAACGACTCGATTTATTATCAGCTGCTTATAATTTTTGAAAATTATTTCACGTGAATGTATGGAAAGGGAGCTCATAATTATTTCCGTGCTCAATATAAAATATAAGAAACCTTCACTGTGAAAATCGGGAGTGAATTCGGAGTAATACGGATTTTATTTAAATATGGTATGGGTGTGATGGATGGAGGTATGCGTGTGAGTGTGTAGAAGGCGGTTTTTCTTTTGCCGGTATGGCTTGTCTTTTCCCGCCGAAGGTTTTAGTGTGTAAAAGGTTGTAAATAGTGTAGAAGTGATAGATATTTAAGGATTTTGTAATAGTGTTAAGGATTAGGTTAAGGTTTTGTAACTGTAAGCAGAACGGGGGTCCGCTAATTGTACCCCTATTTTTTGGGAATCAAGCATTATTATTATTACAGAGTAGAGGAGACCGGGGTTGGTTGTCTCATGGGTTGTTTGTCACAGCAGTCATTTGTGGCTATCGGTTCATCGATCGGTTCCATACGTTTTGAGCACCTGACAAAATATCCCCGACAAAATATCTCTGGACAAAATATCCCCAGTTTTGTGTCAGTTTTTTTGCCTTTTTTCACTATTTTTGTTTTTTTTTTTCATGGGGATATTTATGGGGACAAAATATCCCCCATAATATTGTTATGTAATAGTTGCCACTTTCACTAATTTGCTTTCTTTTCATGGGGATATTTTGTCCGGAGATATTTTGTCGGGGATATTTTGTCGAGGATATTTTGTCAGGTGCTCAAAACGCCTGATACCCATCGATCGAAGTCGAAGAATCGCGAAGGTATCACCTCTCTTTCGACGCCGATTCTTTGACACCGATCAATGTTCGTATTTCGTTCGTTAAATTGTCTATTATGACCTCTGTGACAACCAACCCCAGTCTACCCTAAGGAATTTGTCTTTTTATCAGAGTGATCTGGACTTTATTTAAATCCGCATTCACTCTGATTCGGATTTTTTATATTAAAATAAACTCCAAATAGAAGTGAATTTCACTCCAAAAGGATTAAATAAATAGACGGTCATCCGCTCCGCATTCACTCCGAAAATTTCTTACAGCCTAAAATACTTTGATATCATATGTTCTTATATTCGCTCTGAGTGAAGCCATGGTAGGGGAAATTAAATTGACTGAAGCGTTCGCAGTGGTTACTTTCGGCGTTACGGGAGGCTATTATTACTAAATGATAATTAAATAAATATTTATACATTACATTGCGATAACTATTTAATTATTTATTTTTCATTTTGATTTTTTCCTTAGTATCATTTTTTGACTTTAATATGAATTTCAAACAACTTAACCTAAATGTTTACTGCATTCTTTTTTATTTTTTATCATTATATTTACTTGTTGTTGATTCGTTTAACTAAAAAACAGAACTGCAATTACTATAAAACTGTCACATATTTTTTATAACTTTTTTTTTTACTATTATTTATAATATTTATTTATTTTTATGTTTCTTGCTATTGACATATGTATAAAAACATACTCTGACAGCCTCCCGTAGTTCATATTTTGTCTGGCGCTGCAGTCACACTCATAGCGAATATCTATACTCACAAATAATTGCACTGTAAAAAGAGCGGTGTTAAAAATGGATTTGTTTTAACTTCGCCTGGTGTTGAAATGAAATTACACCGGTGTAGGAGACGTAATTCGGCGGTGTTAAACCGGTGTAAAAGCAGAGTAATACCGGCTTGGACACCCCGGTGATTTTTAACAGTGTATTGATCAATAATGATTTTTTAACTTCCCGCTAAGAAAATTGTAAATTTTCAAAAATTCGGGAAGTTATTGGTTTCGGTCCGATTTACGAAAATCGAATTTCCATCAGATGTCGACGTTTCGAGGTCCTAGGAAGCTATCCTGACTAATTTCACGATGATGTCCGAGTGTATGTATGTGTGTACGTACGTACGTACGTACGTATGTATGTATGTAAATATTCATAACTCTTGAACGGATGAACCGATTTTGATCGTTGAGGTGTCATTCGACGCGGCTTGTTAATGTCTTGAGGCCGTAGAAATTTGAACTTAATCGGTAGGGTGCGTTCAGAGATATTTCAAAAATAAAATTTTTTCAAAAATGTTTTATTTGGATAACTTCCAATTTGCTCGATGGATTGATTCCAAAATCTAATCAGCTCTAAAACTCTATAAGCCGCGTCGAATGCCACCTCAACCATCAAAATCGGTTCATTCGTTCAAGAGAAACCGTTGACGAAAGAATTCAAAAAAAATTTTTTCCTTGGTTTTTTTGAAATTTCTCAAAAACGGCTGAGTAAATCAATTTCAAAATTCGACCAGCTTTAGAACTTGATAAAACGCGTCGATTGCCACCTCAACCATCAAAATCGGTTGATTCGTTCGCGAGATATCGTGGAAGAAAGAAATGCTAAAAAATGGTTTTTTACAAAACAATGGCATACAAAAGTATTTGCGAGCTCGAAGAGCTCGAAAATATATTCACAATAATGTTTTCGAGCTCAGCGAGCTCGAAAACAGCGGGAAGTTTTGGGGCTGGCCCGCAGGGTCAACTGACAGACCGATTTTTTTACTTAAATTTTTCTTCATTAAAGTCCAAAAGCTCCTTAATCAGTTAAAGTAAGCGACTTAAGGCACTAATCAGATTCAGGGTCTTTTATCTTAATTAATAAATTTTATAACATCTAAGAATTTGTGAGATCTTTCAAGAAGTCAGGTGAGGGTTAAATTTAAAAAAAATCTATTGTGTTGGTTTTTATTAATTTTTTTTATTAGTTTACACATGCAAGAGTATGAGAATTTTTATTAAAAAATTTTTTTAGTATAGAAAAAAAAATCCATTAAAGATATAAGATATTGCGGGAGTGCAGTGTGCAGTAAAAAAAAAAAATTTCAAAGAGCTAGAGCTATATACACTTTTATTGGAACATTGATGATCAAAAAGTTGACGCGGTGCGGTGCTTTAGAGTGTAGAAAGTGTCCTCGGCGTCTCACTTCTTCCGCTCGAGGGCACTCATTCTCTCTTTACTTTTTTATTTTTTTGTTGGACGTTTTTTTACGACATTATGAGGTCGAGATAAACTTTCAGCAGACCACGAACAAAAGGATGCTGTGAGGAAGAGAGTACGTGGGTACACTTGGAAAAATAAATAGAATAAACGTAATGTACGTTTTATTTATTTTTACTAATATTAAATAAATAAATTATCACAATATCAACTGTTTATTTACTAACATTTTTATTTTTGTTTTTCATTGCCAACTTTATACTTGATTTCATTTTCTTTTTTAGCTTCATATGAGAAAATTTTAGGGTATTATTTACTGTATACTAATTTACTCCCAGTGAAGTAGTAACCCGTAAAAAAAATAATTTAAATTTGATTACACGGAAAAAAATCATCGGTAGCAGCTACCAAAAAATAATCGGTAGCTGCTACCGATTATTTTTTTCCGTGTAGATTTACGAATTCGGATTTTCTCATGATCTAGATCTACTTTAACCCGCGTAAATCCATTCAATTCAATTCAGATCATTGAAGACTTCTTTAGATCTACAATTTTTAAAAACTTTTGTCTTTCCCATATAGGAAGAAACAATAGGCCCAAGCTTGGCCGAGGCTTGGCGCAAGACTTATTAACTCTGGGGAAAGCTTGAAATCCAAGCTTGGCCCAAGTCTGTCTAAGCATCGAAATGATAACACCCAGCCAAGCTTGAGTGACAGTGTTGTGCCAAGACTGCATCTAAGTATTGGCCCAATATCGAGAGCCAGTGTTGTGCCAAGACTGTTGCTAAATAAGCACCTATGCTTATTAAAAATCAATTTAAAAAAAAAAAAATATTAGTAGACATGTGCGGGATGGTAAGATATGGAAATAAATTTGTATACAGAGAAATCAGGTGGATCGATGAAACTAATTTTTTTTTTTGCATTTGCTGGGTCTCGAACCTGGTCCTTCATGACTGCTAGGCAAGCGTCTTATCCACTAGGCTGTTACGCTATTCACAGAAGCCAGGGGTTTTTAGGTACTATTTGTTATTTAGACTGGTAAACTAAGGCTTGTCACTTGCATAATGGCTGAACCTTGTCCCAAGACTGGCAAACCAAGGCTTGTCACTTGAGCATTGGCTGAATCTTGTCCCAAGACTGGTAAACCAAGGCTTGTCACTTGAGTATTGGCTGAACCTTGTCCCAAGACTGGCAAACCAAGGCTTGTCACTTGAGTATTGGCTGAACCTTGTCCCAAGACTGGCAAACCAAAGCTTGTCACTTGAGTGTTGGCTGAATCTTGGCCCAAGACTGGCAAACCAAGACTCGTCACTTGAACGTTGGTCGGATCTCGGACCAACCTTGGGAGGCCGAGCCTCGGTAGCCCAGTATTGTGCCAAGACTGGCCCCGTTGTCAATATTTTTTTTCCTACAAAGGTTGTTTAGAAATTTTTCGTTTTTTTCTTGATATTCGTAGATCTAAAAAAAAAAAACCCAGATCTCTATAGATCTTCTGTATGCAGGATTTAATTTAGATCGCCGTAGATCTAAATTATTTTTTCTCGGGTAAAAAAAATTGAAACCAGGATTTTTAATTTTTGGATTTTTTATCGAAATAATCGGTAGCTGCTACTAATTGCCAATCGGTAGCTGCTACCGATTATTTTTTTCCGTGTAGATTTACGAATTCGGATGATCTCTTGATCTAGATCTACTTTAACCCACGTAAATCCATTTAATTTATTTCAGATCCTTAAAGACTTCTTCAGATTTACAATTTTTGACAACTTTTTTCTTTGTTTAGAAACTTTTCGTTTTTTTCTTGATTTTTGTAGATCTAAAAAAAAGGAAAACCCAGATCTCCATAGATCTTCTGTAAGCAGGATTTAATTTAGATCGCCATAGATCTCAATTATTTTTTCTCGGGTAGAAAAAATTGAAACCGTGATTTTTAATTTTTGAATTTTTTTCAAAACGATAAATTACAAAAAAAAATATTTAAGAAAATTGCACCTATAGTTTTTTTAATTTTCTATCCATGCATTTTCTGAATTTTTTTTTTATTGGTACTTGATTTGTTAAAAAAAAAATCCAAAAATTGGCAATTGTCTACTAACTTCAGGATCGTGATTTTTAGTCTCGTAAAATGGAATTTTTAATGGCCATAAACAGACTGAACTATTTTAGCATTTTACCCAGCAATAATTCCATCCAGGCTTATCAATCTTTAGAGTCATATTAAATAAAAATAAAAAATCTAGAAGCATATTATGAAGCTTTAAATTTACTGTACCCCTTTCTTCTATATTGTTATTTAGTACATATTTATATATAATCTCGTGTGTTGGTTGCTTCTTTGCCCGATAAATCCGTTTATCTCAAAACCGGCGTCAGCAGGAACTTTATTGGAGCCACCAGTACGCCGCAAACGACGTCTCGGCGTCGTTGAGAACGTCGAGCCGTACCCGCACCGGTGATGTATTGTTACGCGCGTACTTTAATATTATCGACGCGTTATAACAGCCATTATTTTATATCCAGACATATAAACACATATATATAAATCTATTTTTTTTTAAAATGATTATTGGAGTTCCAGAGTAATTATTTTCCCGACTCGATAAATATAAAATAATAAATTAGCAAAGGTAGCGTACATAAGTTATTTTTTTGTTAATTAACTGGTGTACGGTTGGATTGCCTGGTTAGTAAAATAAATAAATTAAATATTTAAACATGATCGGACAATTATCGACTGGTAATTAGTGAGAGCATGAAACGCCGCAGATTGTCAGCAGTATCGAGGTTCGAGGTATCACGTCTAGTTCCACGCACATGACAACGTAACAAACTATCCGATGGGTTATGTCAGCTCTCTCTTGCACTGACTATTGCTCTCATACTTTAACAGTCTCGTTGTTTCCGTCTATCAATCTGCAATAGTAGTGGTAATAGTAGTAGTAGGAGGAATAGTATTAGTATCAGTAGTTGTAGTTGTAGATGTAGTAGTGATGGGTGAGCTAGCATGGCGCACTTTACGATGTAATGCACGTTTGTGCACACAATGTGCGTGCAATAGCAAGATAACCAGATGTCCGTGCCAGTGATAATTAATTTTCGCTAACGAGTTACCGTTTTCAGATTGTTAAATTCATTATCGTGGGCTATCATTAAATATACAAAGGAACACCTTTTAATAAATTGTTTTATATAATATATGCGATTTTTTATTGTTTTTTAATATATAGTAGGCTGCTTTTATCATCTGTGTCATACAATTATAATGATCGTTAATTATTTTCGCCATTTATCACTAAATTCGACGGTATTCATTATAATTTTTTTAATTAAACAGCTAAATTTTCACTGTAAAATCGAAATAGTATATTGGGTGACAAGGGATGAAACAAAACGATTTCAGACCAGGGTGAAGTTGGCTGACAGCAACCGTAGTGTTTCATCCTGTGTTACACACTAAATTTTTCATGATTACCTACATTGGAACTTAGAGTTTCAGTGTCAGCAGCCAGTCAGAAACAAGTTAATTTAAGACCAATGGTGTGATCAACTATTAGCGTAAGCGTTAAATTCTCATTTGCAATTTATAATTAAGCAGAAATTAAGGTACCCGCGGGTAATAAGGCCTAAGTGACAGAAATGATATTTAAAATAATCGCCTCCGCTAAATAAAAGGCTACTCTAGTAGAAGGGTCTTGCATAGAGATGTTACGACAAGTTTATAGAGTTCCGATACCACGTTCCTTGTCTTCTATATTTCATCATCCGTCATATGCTGTCGTAGCGCAGAAAAAATTATAAAAAACAATCTAGTCTTTTGATTCTTAAAAAGTATTGTTGCTAAATTTAAGTGATGATTTATCTCTAATACCAATTTTATTAAGTATAGTTTAACTATTACAGTTTGTTTAACCCGTAGGCCTTATTACCCTACCGTAGTAAAATGAGGCCTATTCGTATGGTTTTTGTAAAAGTTTAATTTTTTGTTTGTTTATGGTAAAAATTACCATTACTTCATTATATTTCATGGCTAATCTATTGAAATAAAGATTAATGATACATTTCGATAATTAAATGCAATATTTTCGATTCTATGCACGGAAAAAAATGAACTACATAAATTGAGAACGACAAGTAATATAGTGATAAGGTGATCGATAAATACTATCATTCTAAATAATAATTTTTTCATTTATGATCAAAACGTGAATAATTACAGGATAAGTATGAAAATTTATCTATGTAAGAAAAATTACTATTTGAACTTTAAATATCGTAACTGATACCTAGAAAATTGACGACACGTATTATAAAATTTATTATTTGAAATGTTAAAATTCCCCATATTGACACCCGGGTTCCGGGTTATAATTTCAAACACTAATTTTTAAAGTTTATTTTTTTCCGTGTGCAAAATCTCCCTTAGCCAGGCCTTATTAACCACCGGTACCTTATAAATACTATTTAGTATTCACAGTAATTTTTATGAAACTTAATCACAGTCAGAACTGTCATTTCTGTAAATAAAATTAATGGTCTGAAATTACTATTAAAAATGACAAGTATCAAAGTTTAAATTGCGAAAGCCTTCATTTAGCGGGCAGAAAAATTATTTGTCTGTTCCCAAGGAACGAAACAAGTTTGCTTCTGCCCGCTGACTGAAGGTATTCACAGTTTACGCGTTTCCTAATATTAATTCGCGGCATTGGACTGAAATTAACTTCTTACGACTGGCTGTAGAGACACTGAAACTTCATGTTTCGATGCTGGTATCATGAAAAAACTTTTTAGCCCAAAAGTAACTTTTTTTCAAAGCTTGGAATGAGATACACTATTGCTATTTTTAGTGTCAGAAGCTGAGTAACTAAAATTCCTTTTTTTGCTCAAAATTAATTTTGCCTTCTCTCCATATTTTTTCGCTCAAGAATAAGTTTAAAAAATTAAATATCACCTTACACCTGAATTTTAATAAAATAAACCAAATAAACTTTCCACTGCCTTGAATACCGATCACCAGGATTAAAAAAATATTCGACACCCAAGTCGATCAGAAGCCTTCATTTCCATCATAATGGATTTAATCTACCGTAAAAAAATGCGTGATCAAAAATGAAATCGAGTATTTCGTTGAATTGTGAATCGGTCTAAAGGCAGAATAAAAATATACAAATAAAGTAAAAAAAAAAAAAAAACTTAGATAGCAAAAAGCTAAAAGACGTCAATACATAAATAATGGGCTCGAGGAGCGCGAGTAAAAGACAACCCGCTCGATACTACTCCTGAGCTTTTACCCACCGAATCCAATTGTTCTATTTTGCTTCCAATAGATACTACTACAGTTACAGCGATAAGAGTCCTCTGAGAAAAACCCAAGCATCTTGTCCTCCTCCTTCTTCTTGACATAATCTTTCATCTTCGTCAAACCCCAGAGCTTTGTACCTCAAATTGTCATAATAGTTTAAAGGTCACTGTCCAATTTATTATTCCCTCTCTATCTTTAGTTCTTTCTCTCTCTTTCTTTTCATTTTTCTCGACTCATGTACTCGTCGATTATACTTAAGATTTTCTTCTTCAGCAACTTATTGTCTTACAAAGTCTTTTCATTTTCCAGTTTCCAGTCTTAACTCTCCAAACTATACAGACTTCAGTCTACATTCTGTACTCTGTACTCTGCTCGATAAATTATTACTTAAAATACCTTTGTTAATTTTTTTTCAGCTTCTTTTATCGCTCACGTCTTTATCGTCTTTGACTTAACTCGCTTGCCTGTGAAATTATAATCGAACCTGAGTATCTTTTTTTTTTTTTTTTAATTACAGTAGAACACAATAGGATAATTTTTTTTTCTATTGTAATTTATTTAGTTTTTTTTTTAATTCAACTGGACTTTCAGTAGCACAAGAGTTAACTTGAGCTTTACATCAATTTCTATGGCCTCGTTTTCTTTAATGTACATTTTCGCAAATTAATTCTACTGCTTTGTGTTACGACGGACAAACACAATATTTATACTGTGTAAAAAAATTTTTTGTATTTCACAAATTTTTAATTAATTATATTTCTTTGGTACAACAAATATAACTATTTTTTTTTTTTAATTTTTTACGTCGTTAAAATATTATTTAATAACAATGGAGGATGAAATAAAAAAGTTGATAAATAAATATGTAAATTGTAGATAACTGTGTAAGCTCAAAAATAAATATAAAATTTTTAGTTTATAAAAAAGGGTAGTGTGGTGGAATTTAACGAGGCCGCACGGTTGGTTAACGATATGACTCAAAATCAGTCATGTGAGAAAAAAACTAAAATCGATGATTTGCTGGTGTGACTGAATAGTTACTCGGTTGAAAAAATTCAAGTTAATTTTAAAATTCGCATTCACAAAAAATATTCACGTCTAAATATTTCATTCAGTTGCTCAAAAAATTTTTTTCTTTTATTAAATTTGAATATATATATAAATTTTTTTTACATATTGCAAAAAAAAATTAGAATTCTAAAGGGAATAAAATATTAATTTATATATAGATATAGAAGAGACCGGACAAAATGATATTTTATTTTTGGTAGACATCCGGGTCAAAATGAAACACCTTTTTTGAGACAAAAAAATTCCTTAGTTTTTTTTTTTAATATGTAAATATAAAGGTTTTAACAAAAGGATGGGGTAAGTTGATTAGTCGGAATAGCGCGACTAGTTTAAAATTAAAAGTAACAAAAATTTATTTTTCTTACAATCTTACACTGTAAAAAATTTTTTGGACCTGGTGTAGTGTAAATGTCTCGGTGTAAAAATTTCAGTGTGAAAATTACACCAAATTCGGTGTTAAATTAAAGTAGTTAAAAATATTCAATGATCGTTTGTTGCTCATAAATCAAAATTACGACCAACACGGAATGGTGTAAAAAAGTAGATTACACCGTGGAAAAATTACACGGATGGAAAATTTTCACCGAGAGAATTTCACACCGTTATTTAACACTACGCGGTCGTGTAAAGTTCTACAGGTCCATTTTTACACCGAAATTTTTTACAGTGTACTCTCTAAACATGAATTAGTGGAATAAGTGAATATTCACTAATTCGTGTGCCAATCGAACCAGTTTTTGAAAATAGTGGTTTGATTTGCACTCTGAATTAGTGAATATTCATGTTTAGAGAGTAATCCATTCTAACTTCAGATTTGGTTTTTCTATACGGAGAGAAATTTTTGATAAAATTTATCGTACAATTTAGAGTAATCAGGGGTCAAAAACAAAATAAATATGGAAAGAATAAAAACAGATTCCCTTTGTTCTATTTTTTACTCTTTTTTATTTTAAAATTACTTGAAATTTGCTTTTTTTACCCCATAATTGAAGATTATCTAGAAACGGAAGAGTAATTATTCATCCAAGCCCATACATGTCAAGTTAAAAATTATTTTTTAACTTGACATGTATTAGAGCAAAGTTTAAGCAATATAAGACAATGGGGCAAGATGAGACACTTTATTTTTATGACTCAAAATTTTAAATTAGCCACACTGCCCATGCTGATTAATTTTTTCCGTTTTTTTTACCAGCGGTAACTAAGTACTTCTCAACAAAAACCAAATGTTTTTTCGTATAAATGAATCATGTCTCATTCTGCCCCACTTTCCTTCTATATGCATATATACATGTATATATAAAATTAAACTTTGGGGTAATAAACGTGACGGTTTCTACAGTTACTAAAAGATCCTGGGGCCACATTACACGACTTAACAGTCAGTTATATACATGTATATATGTGTAGAAATATATCACTAGTTTACTTATATAGAATTCCCATGAGATCAAAGTCATCTGGCGTACACGTTTATACTTTTATACTTATAAAACAAAAACAATAATGACAATTTCTACCACGTGTCCATTTTTAAAACTTCCTAATGTCATCATCTACAAAATAATTAAATGCTCATAAAATAACAACTTCTCAAAAAAAAAAAATTTTGAGTTACAAAACGAACGAAATATCTTACACTACAAATGATTAACCACACGGAGAGAAATTTCAAGTAAAAATGCCTATGCAGCATAGTAATAATTACATTACTCTATAGTTTGTGTCACGCTCTTATAGGACTGCTTATACAAACTATAGATTAATGTGATTATTACTATGCTGCATAGGCATTTTTACTTGAAATTTCTCTCCGTGCAGAGTTACTACTGGGCTGACATAAAAATTGAAATTCTCGCTACCAATTTTGCCAAATTTCAATTTTTCTTCATTACTCCCACTCTCCTTTTAGTCAATTATTTATTTTTATTGTAAAATTCTAGCGTAAAAAAATATTTTTTCTTACTCTTTAAATCTAAAACAGTGAAAACCATTGAAAATAAGTGTATATATACAGTATAAACAGTAAATAGCCCCTGTTCCAAATTTAGAGAGTATTTATATCTTTTACATATAAAACAAAATTTATCAGTGAAAATATTTGTAAATTTATTCAACAGCTCAAATAATTCAATTTGTCCACATTATAAACAGTCTAGTTATTTAAATACCAAAATATCTTAGATTAATATCCCCCAAGACTTAATTTCTTATTCCAACTCTTCTTTTTACTAATAAGCTTTCTCCCCTTTACTTATTTTTTATTTTCTCACTTAATTTACTGCCACGCCACAAAATGTAACCCAAAAAAAAAACACATAATTTTCACAGCCAATATTTCTTACACTCATTACAAAATAAATATAACAGTAAAACAAACATTAAATCTTTCAAAATTTTTAATTGCTCCCATTAGTAACCCAAGTTACAACCAAGCTAGTTACTAAAAAGCCAAAATATCCTATAGTAACCCTTCCAAATACCAAAATTTTTAACTTCCTGCAAAGAAAATTGAAAATTTTCAAAAATTCGAGAAGTTAATGGTTTCGGTCCAATTTGCAAAAACCGAATTTCTATTAAATTTTGACGTTTTGAGGTTCTAGGAAGCTATCCTGACTAATTTCACGATAATGTCCGAGTGTATGTATGTGTGTACGTAAATATTCATAACTCTTGAACGGATAAACCGATTTTGATCGTTGAGAAGTCATTCGATGCGACTTGTTAATATCTTGAAGCCGTAAAAATTTGAGCTCAATCGGTAGGGTGCGTTCGGAGTTATTTCAAAAATAAAGTTTTTTCAAAAATGTTTTATTTGGATAACTTTTAATTTGCTCGATGGATTGATTCCAAAATCTAATTAGCTCTAAAACTTTATAAGCCGCGTCGAATGCCACCTCAACCATCAAAATCGGTTCATTCGTTCAAGAGAAACCGTTGACGAAAGAATTCAAAAAAAATTTTTTTTTTGGTTTTTTTGAAATTTTTCATAAACGACTGGATAAATCAATTTCAAAATTTGATCAGCTTTGGAACTTAATAAGACACGTCGATTACCGCCTCAACCATCAAAATCGGTTAATTCGTTCGCAAGATATCGTGGGAGAAAGAAATGCTACAAAATGGTTTTTTTGAAAGCAATGGCAGACAAAAGTATTTTCGAGCTCGAAAATATATTCACAATAATGTTTTTGAGCTCCTTGAGCTCGAAAACAGCGGGAAGTTTTGGGGCTGGCTCGCAGGGTCAACCGATAGACCGATTTTTTTCACTCTATTAGCATCTTTTCCTCACTCATAAAATTAAAATCCCACAAAATCCTCACGAAAAATAAAAAAACTGAAAATTCAAAAGATTACAATCTTTGTATTTAATTGGCAGTCTTAACGTCAATTAACCACTAACCCCGTTATGTCCACGATGCAAATAATCCCTCCAGTCTTTCATCTATTCACTCAGTTTCTCTGACAATCGATCGTTTACCATTTTCACCCTCACCCTCACCCTCAAACTTTTACGCTTAATTGAGTGTTAATAACTCTTTGCTCGGTTACCTACATCGTTCACTGCTTTAATCCTCTACAAAGACAATTATTATTAATTTATGAATGACATACTCATTATTATATTTATGATGTACATAAATAATAATTTATATCAATATATATATTTTTATAAGAACTAATATAATAAATCTTTTCTTTTTTCTTTTTTTATCCATAAATAACACGATTTCCATCTGAAAAAAAAATTATTTTTACCGGCATAAATAAACCAGATGCTGACGATAATTCAATGTTAGCGGGATAATAAATTTAAAAATAACTTCCGCTTATTAATTACCAAATATGAAATATTTAGCGCGGAAAGAGCAAGTGGGAAGGAATATTAATAGCCGCGTTGAAGGAACAAGAGGGTAAAGAATGGAAAATAAAATAAGTGAGTAAGGGAATTAGAATGGAGAAGAGTAAAATGGGAATGAGATAGGAAAAGTAAAAGGAAAAGGGAGGAAACGAGAAAGAGAAGTCGAATAAGGGATCTCGACACGAACGATGGGGAACTAAATGTAAGCCCTCATTGTCGAGGACAAAGCGCCATTAAATTTAACGTGCGAGAAAATTTTAAATGAGGCTAAAAAATATGCCGCTAAGGTTACGTGGACTAGAAAACTTGAGTGATAATAACTTAGAATACTAATAAAGTGACAGATAATTATGAAAATCAGGATAAATTAGGGAAAATCTGTGTCAGTTATTTGTGAATAAATTTTTTTTTCTCCGGAATTTTATAAGTAGGGAGAGGAAAAGCTGAAAGTTTTGTAAATGTTGATAAATTTATTTAAATTAGTCGAGCGATGAAAAGTTTACGTATCGATATAGTGGCACTATCGCAACAGGTGTCAGGGGTAAATTAAGATTAAGACTTAAGACGTCTGTTTGTACTTGAGACACTTCGATTTCGGTGTAATTTCCGGGTCACTGAATCTCACTTAGTCATTGTTGTGCCATTAATGTTATTTTATTTAATTAATGTCTCATTATTATTTAATACCAATAAATTTTTTTTTTTTTAAATGACATATGGCGTTTTCGGTAAACTATTTATTACAATGGACAAAATATTTAATAACTATTTTTTCATCAAAGTCAAAATTATAATTAAAAATTGTAATTAGGGGAGAAGGAGGCAAAGTGGGCCCCTTAAGGAAAATAATTATGTCATCATTAATTTTTTTTAAGCGTTTACTTCCTTTTAGACCCTTGATATTTATTTTCGCTTCATTATGCTGCGTCCATTGAAATTGAAAAATTGAAAATTAGGGGCAAAGTGGGCCCTCAAAAAAATTTCGGATTTAATATTTTTTATTCTCTACACGTGTGATAATTGCAAATAACTATAAAACAATTGTATTTTAATAATATAAAAAATCATTTTAACAGTCTGCTGCGATATAACTTTAAAGCGCAATTTTATTATCTGTAACTTTCTTAATAAATTATATTTAATGAACAGTTTGGTGGTCTATTTTAGCCCTCATTACATAAGAAATATCAATAAGCTTATTATCCGTCCGAATTTATTGACGTATAGAAAATTTTAAGGGGCCAACTTTGCCCCCATATTTTTTGAAGTTTGGAAAATTTTAAGGGACCTACTTTGCCCCCTCCTCCTCTACAAGTGAAATAAAAGTTATCGAAAATTTTGATACAATCCCGGTGTCTGTAGAGTCATGTGGGGCAAGTGTGCGCAAACTCATGCATTTTAGTCCGAATGGGTTAGCTCACACTTGCCCCACATGACTCTACTTATGTGTTCCGTAACGGAAAGTATTTGAATAAAAAATTTTGATTTGTAAATACTTACACTGGGAAAAATTAGCGGAGTGAACGAGGAGTAAATCCGGAGAGAAGGCGGAGTGGATGACAGTTTATTCATTTAATGCCATCGGAGTCAAATTTACTCCGAAGAGGAGGTTATTTTTATATTAAAACTCCAAATTGAAGTGAATGCAGATTGAAATAAATTCCAGATCACTCCGAAATCACTCCGCTGAAAAAGCAAAAGCGAACTCCCTATTTACTTCGTGTGCAGAGTGATATTTTTTATTAAACTCCGGAACTTCGAGTGACGAAGTGAATGCGCGTTCAAATAAAATCCGTAATCACTCCCAATTTTTTACGGTGTATTAAATATAAAAGCAAATTTATTGTAAAAAGCGGCTTTCAAGCTTAAAAAAAAAATCTAAATCTCGTAACTTGTGAGTTTATCGAATGAAAAAGCGGCTGATGGTGCTCAAGTCGAAAAATTTATAAATAATATGCCGATTTAATTTATTTAAAAAATAAAGTTGATAAATTAAAAAAAAAACATTTTAAAAAAACGATTCCGTGGATTTTTTATGCTCGCCCAGAATTCTAGGTCTATGGAAATACTTATTAATTGTTTGGCATAAATCGATCGAGACACCGCCGCCTTAGATATTTATAAAACCTTAAAAAATTAAATAATCTTAACCCCGAGCAATTAAAAAAATATTTAAACAAGCTAAATTATTTATACAGCTATTTGTACATAAACAAATTTATCTAAATATTTATTTTATATTTTTTTTTTCATCGTAACTGCGCACGCCCTTATGGTATCTTCAAACCGATATTATTACTATCGTTATTTTTAGTAAAAACATTTAAAATATTTATGTAAACTAAATATATTTTATCAACTGTCGTTTTAATTTAGTTGTCTGGACCATTTAATTATTTTTGAAGTTAAAAGGAATCGAGTCAATATCAAGCGAGCCACGCGAATTATTATCTATTATTAAATAAAAAATTTACAGAGATACAATACCACCTATAAATATTCTCCATATACTCTGACGTTACCTAATGACAAAAAAATCTTAACAAATATAATATTTTATTTAAAATAAATAAAATATTTACATTTACATTTATTTCATTGTCTAGATAAAAACTTTACCATCCCCTTCATATATATTGTCATATTTTCATACAGCTTGTCAATATCATTTTTTTTTTCTTTTTACATATTTAATTTTATATCAATAGTAAAAACAAAAATAAATATACAGAAACAAAAAAAATTACGGAGCAGCTTCTCAATATCCTGTTTTCCACAAGCAAATAAAGGATAACAATGGCTATTATGCGTTAAACTTTATATGAAAATGTAAAAGAACAAGAATGAAACTGGTTTCTGTAGAATCTTGAATGGATGTTGAGAAGCACAAGAGCGACCACGACTGGGGTATGGGATATGGGATATGTGATATGGGAGTGTATAGTAACAGAGTAACGCGTTAGCCATCAGAGCAGAGTATCTGAGCGAACGTATCCCAGAGCCCAGATTCTAGATCCCAGATCCCAGATCCCAGATCCAAGATCCCAGGTGGAGAGCACACCTCAATATCTTCGTTGGTGTTCTTTAAATGGGACGGATTCACTTCATAGTCATTGTTACTGTCGTTTGCCGCATGTTACTTGAGTATAAGTATACGTATAAGTATATATACATAACATTACAAAACGAATATATGTATGTGCAAATGGATAATAATATAGAGAGACTACACTCTGGAGAGAATCAAAGGGAAATATGGGTGCTAACTTTATTTTATTATTTTTTTTTCTTTTTTCTTTTTTTTTATTCAAGGGACATCTCATCTCCGATGGGTCGTAGACGGGCGAATGAACAACAATGGAAATATAATAATAGGTATAGTGAGCTGAATAAAGATTCCAGTGAATAAAATAAACTTGACGACAGGTCAAGAGTGACATTTATAAAGAAAAAAAAATTTTTTTCTGCATTTAATTTATTTTTTAATGTCATCGACTTTTATTTATAATAAAAAATGAACTATTTATTACACTGTAAAAAATCAACGGTGTAAGTTAGGGGTGTGCGAATATCATTCGAATCGAATCGAATCGAATAGTAACATTCGATTCAAAATTCGAATCGAATATTCGGCTAATTCGAATTATTCGAATAGTTCGAATTATTCAAATAGTTCGAATAATTGTATTGTGCTCTAAAATTAATCGATTTCGATGGAAAAGTTGTCTTGTTCGGACGTATTTGACAATTTGAATATTTTTTTCATAGAACTCATTACTAAAATAATAAAAATTTTATTGTAAAAAAAGTGCCATCCGATCATATCCGGAATGGAAAGGTAAATTTCGTATTTTGATTCGAAAATTCTACATAAATTAAATAATACATGTTACACGGCAAAATTTTTTTTAATTTTCCATGTCAGACAGTCTGCAAGATCTCTTAGAAATTCGATTTTCGAAAATCGGACCGAAACCAATAACTTCCCGAATTTTTGAAAACTTCTAATTTTTTTAGCGGGAAGTCAAAAAAGGCGTTAATTACGTCGAATACGAATTATTCTTTAATTTAATAATTAGTTTATTATTTGGCGGAGTTAAATTGAATCCATTTTTAATACCGCTCTTTTTACAGTGTAATAGAAATTTTATTTCTCGTGATTGTTAAAAATATGGGTTTGAAAAATCATCAAATTTTTTGTAAATCGTAGACTGGAATAATGACACCATTAAATTCGTAGGGTTAAAAGGATCTCAAATTTTTTGTAAAAGTTCGTAATTTTGAAATCGGTCTATAAAAAATTTACTGTTTGTTATTTTTTTATTTTCTGGTGTCCATTTTACCCCACTCTGTACTACATTCTGTAAATGAATATTAAAATTTTAAATGTTTCGGCTGCGAATTTTACCCTAATATCTACATACTGTAAATGAAAATTTAAAAAAAATTTCATATTTAAATATGGTGTTATTTTACCCCGGCACAAAATTATGTAATTTAAAACAAAAGTAGACGAGTTTTAATAAAATTAAAATACATAAATTTTATAAAGCTTTCACGAAGAAAATAAAATTCAAATTTAGCTCACATTCTCATATAAAATCTTTTCAATTTCGCTCCAATTTCACTGTCGGAGTCACTTTACCTGAAAATAAAAAAGCACACGTGCTTTTTTTACAATATATATAGGTATACATATATATGTATGGAAACCTGATTTTTCTTATTTCGGCCATCTTTAAAATCCTTGCCGGAATAGAATATCTCAAGCGACCCACTTGGTTATTTCTATCGAAGCTGTTACGTTTATGCCAGCGACTGTCTTGCTGCTCTCACACAACTGACAGATTATTTTTGTTAACCCCCTGGCATACGAGCAAGCGTTATTCCAATTTCACGGCAATCTTTTTTTATTCTCTAGGGCCAGAATATTTACTTTTTTTTATTTTTCATTTCCTGCTCCCTCCTCCTCAGAGGAGGTCAAACTATTTTTTATTGTTTTTAATCCCCGCGAAACCCGTGAGTTTAAAAATTTATAGAAACCGAAATTTTGTTTTTTTTACTCCCCAGAGTGTGAAGAAAATTTCGGTGCCACTCAACATTTATATTTTTTATTTTTTATGTGTAATGTACACTAGAGCACTTTTACAAAAAGTTTATATTACCTCAGGAAACAGGGACGTGACAAGAAGAAGAGGTACCTCAGATTCAAAATTTATAGCTCGACTTTATGCTCGCTGGTCCCACGATCCCCAAAGTACACCTATCTCATCTTGTTTGCTTCCGACATTAAATCAAATGCCGTTCACTTTTTTTCCTCACAAGAGACTTTATCCTATTTATTTTAAATACTTTATTATTCACAAAATATTACCTCATTTTTTTTACTGAAATTTTAACAATACCCAATTGCTTCTCAATTTTCTTGTCACATTAAATAAAAAGAAATTTAATCAAATTCTTTTTTACTTACACTGTAAAAAATTTCCGGAGTGAACGCGGAGTGGATGATTTTTTATTTATTTAATTCCCGTGGAGTGAATTTTACTCCGAAGGGGAGCTTCGGAAAATATTAATTATAAAAAAAATTACTAATATATAGCGAGCTCAGGTCTTTGATATTTCGACATTTATATTGAGTACGGAAATAGTTACGAGCTCCCTTTTCATATATTCACGCGAAATGATTTTTAAAAATTATAAGCAGTTGATAGTAAAACTTGAAAAATTATAATTACACTGAGTCACAAACTGTCATATGATTACATCGACCATACCACGAGATATCATTTCATATTATACCGAAATGAGAACTTTAGCACAATTAAAAACTAATAATGAAATTTTTAATAAACAACTGAGAATAAAACTTGTTACTACTCTGATCGTTCCGATATTTGACTACTGCAGTGCAGCATATACTAATATTTTAAATAAACTACAATTCAGATTACAGCGGAAAGTAAATTGTTGTGTTAGATACTCTCTAAACATGAATTAGTGAAAATGAGTGCAATAAGCAAAATTTTAACTGTTTTTCCCAGTGTTTTTCCAACTAATTCACTAGAAAAAAGTGAATTTTATGCATAAATAGTGAAAATTTTACTTTTTACACAGTAGATTTAAAACATCACTTTTTAAAATCACTGGGTAAATGAGTGTATATGCAACAAATTCCACGTGATCGACTTTTAGCTGTGGCAAATAGTAAATATATACTGTGAATTAATGATAATTCACTATTTCAGGTTTAGAGAGTAGTTAATTAGTTAATCTTACTTCATATTCTTACTTATATTATTGAAAGTGCTGTATCCAATGTATAATGTTTGTTTAATCATGTAATGTTGATGGTTTTGAGGGAGTCTCGACTCCAAGATCAAATAAATTTATTTATCTATCTATCTATCTATATATTATATATATGGAATTTTATAATTTAATGAGTTACTAACATATTTTATAAATTAAAAACATAATATTTTAAGTTTAGTTATTAATATCTGAATGAATAATGTATCGAAATAATTATGTTTCTAATCAACAGCTGTTTCTATTTAATATAAATTTATTTAAGTATTAAAACTCCGGACTGAAGTGAATGCGCGGATTGAAATAAAATCCGCGGCACTCCGAAATCACTCCGCTGATAAAAAAATCCCTATTCAATCCGTCTGCAGAGTGATTTTTTAAAAAACTCTGGAACTCCGAGTCACGGAGTGAATTTGGATTAAAATAAAATCTGTATTCACTCCCAATTTTTTACAGTGTAAGACTATTATTCGTAAGATAGTTTCTAATTTTTCTTTTGATTGATTTTTTTACGATTGAAATTTTTTTTTTTTTTTTTTCAAAATTATAAACAAAATTTTTTTTGAATGAACCATTAGCTAAAAATTTTTAGTGAACTACAATTGATATTTTCTCTCGTTTTAATAAAAATAAAAAACGAAAATATTGATTGCTTTTTATTTTTAAGAAAAAAAAATGATAATTTACAAGGGTTCAAATAAATATCAAATAAAAAGCAAATTTTGTTCATGATTAAAATATATATAAATAATTTTATTGTTTATGATACATATTCCTATCTATATTACAAATATACAAAATTTTATTTATTTATTATTTACACTTTTTAAATTTCGTTTGAGCTAACAAAGCAGTCGCTCAAAACAATAAAAGATAATTAGCGAAGAACAATTTATCTTATGATTTATTTATAAATTTATTTATTTTTTTTTTTAAATATAAATTTCTTTATTAAACGTGATCAATATGTAAATTCAACGATCGACCAATTAGCGAGAGAAAAATGCGTAATTCGTTGCGATATAAGATATACAAGTATTTCTTTTAGTTTTTATTTTTTTTTACTTTTGCACTAATTATGTCCATTTAGTTTAGTTTAGTTTATTTATTTTTTTTTTTTTATTATACTACGAAAGCTATCACGAGTGTCCTTTTTTTTGAATCCAATGTAAAATTATTTTATTTAGTTTTTAATAGTTTTAGTTATTTTCGGTAAATTTAATTATACTCCAGCGCAATTGTGAGAATTTCTTCGTGTTCATAAGAAGAGAGAATTGTCTCAATAGTCCGGGGTTCTGTAAAAAAAAAAAAAAAAATTTATTAATGTAATTTAATTGATGGTTCAAAACTAAAAATAATATTTTTTGCATCTTCTGTTTTTTATAACGATGCTAACGATGCCTCCTACCAAAAATCTGTAGACATAGTTTTTTAGGGAATGTAATGCTCTACAAAAAAAGTCTCTTATAATTTTTTGATAAATCCATTTATTCAAAAGTTATTAGAGCTGGAAGTCAAATTTATAGTAAATTTCGAGATCTTTTTACTTTTCCAGTGAAACTATTAGACTTATCACAAAATATCACAGAAACTTTTTTGTAGACAATTTTATTCCCTACAAATTACTTCTCACAAATTTTTTTCAAATTCCGCATTGTTTTCTAGTTACGTTCATTTTAATGTCAAGCTCTTAAAAAAAGTAGTATTCTAATTTATTTTCAAATCATCGGGGCACAACGGACCTCCCCCCCCCCAAATTTCGAAAAAAAAACCACTTTATAAATGACAACGTCACATCTTAGCCTTTGCCACGAAAATTTCACAGACACGATATTTCATTCTATTTTTAAAACATAACTCCATTTTTACAAAATTTTATTTTGTCAATTTTTGGAAGAAGGGGAGTCGTCACGCCTCGAAAAAAAATTTTGTTGTTACATCATAACAAAATGATAATGAATTTATTCGAAGTTAATCAAAAAAATTGTACCCGATACCCAAAATGACAAAAAAATAATTAACAGCTTGTAGGGTGGCCGTCGTACCCCAACCTCCCTTACACACTTCGTTCTTAAAGATTGAAATATACGTCGTGTAAACAAATTTGTTTATTTTATTAGTTAAGCGATAAAAAAATAAATAAATAAATTAGTTTTAAAAAACAAAATTAACCCTAAGAATTGGATTTAGTAAGTTTTAAAGAGAAATATATATATATATATATATATAAAATTGAATTCACCGAAAGACTCGATAAAAGTAATATAAAACTTTGGGTAGAATGGAGTTGTAAAAACCTTAAAATAAAACTTACTATTCTTCTGGTGATATCCAGGGACTCCATACGTGGATAAAGTTCGATAATACCTCCGGCTAGGATTCACATCTAGAAACAAAAGCAACAAAGAATAAAGTAAGAAATGAATCAATTTTATTTCATTACATTTTTAAACAACTTTCTTTGTTCATAGTCTTGTACACTACATACTATACATTATAAATATATATATATATATATATATATATACCTTACTATTTATATAAAGTACAGTGTGGCAAAGACGAGTACAAAGTAACTAAATATATATAGTAATAGTTGTTAAGTATTTATAGGAATTGAAAAGCTGTACGATGAAAGACAGTAGTTGTGTATGTATATATACATATACATATATATGTAGAGAGAGAGAAAGACAGAGAGGATAATGACAATTGCTATTCCTTAATGAAAATACGTTCGATGGAATTCTATCATTGAGGAAATTCCTGATGCGTTCCAGTCTGCTGACTTAACAACAAAATGAGACTTTCAAGACAAAAGAAAATTTTAATTTTCTCCGTTACAAAAGCAATTGTCTAAGTCAATCTTGTTAGTGATTATTTATATATATTAATATATATTAAAAATAATAAATAAATTTTTTTTTTACAATTGTGGCTGGTACGCAGTAAAAAATCGGGAGTAAATATGGAGTAATTACAGATTTTAATATGAAAATGAATTCCCTTGAAGTGAATGTCACTCAGAGTCATCCGCTCCGCTATAACTCCGGATTTAATCCGCGTTCACTCCGCAAATTTTTTACTCGGTAAAATTGGAAAACGAAATATTAAGGGACAATAAAAACAGTGAATAAAATACTGAAGTGAATATCGAATAAATATATAAAACTTTAACCCTAGAGCATAATATTTAAATGTGATGACTGGAAAAGTAAATCGGGTATTGGAATAAGTTTAAGTATTATTTAACATAAATATTATTTTAAATCCCAGATTGTTTATAAATAAAATATCACAATATAATTTTTGAGAATTTTAGATTGATAATAAATATTTTAAGATAAATTTGATTCTATAAATAAAATAATAAAAGACCGGGTTATTTATTGTGCCACGGGCTCGACGAAAAAAATGTGGGAGTAAAGTGTAAGGAGAGGACAAAGTACTTAAACCCAGTGGGCTGGTGGTTGTTTGTAAACGCCAATAAAATCGTTTATTTTTATTTAAAGTATTCAAAGATTACTATATTATATTCAAATTTAAATCTCCCGCGTTAAATATATTTAATTAACATATCGGTATATTAAATATTAAAATCTTTGACTGCCGGTTATTTAAATCCTCATTAAATCCTACTCCAGTCGCTCTTCTCATCTGCATTTAATTATTAATTATTTAAAATTCACTGATCAATTTAATTAAGTCTTAAAATTCAATTCTATTTATCAGAACTACGAATATTAAACTCAATGTAGGTACAAAGTTTTAATTACTCTGTCCTTGGCACCCTTACCAACTTTCAATATTTCTAACTTTAATATAAAAAGAATCAAAAATTTTCTTAATAAAAAAAATTTTATTCCTCATAAACTTTTTCTTTTGGCAAAATTTTTCTTGACGTCAATTGTCTACATAAATTACGAGCATTGAATCATATCCGTAGAGTGCCAAGAAAATAACAAAAACAATGCAGAAATTTTGATCTGAATATCTTGTGATCATAATTTCGAATAAATAAAAAAAATACATTTTCAAAATAAAACTAAAAAACAATTAATGTGACTGTATTATTTATCAATACGTCTTTTGAACCCTATAGCAATAATTTTCACAGGCATTTATTTTTCATTAACGTTCCTCCAGAGCGAACGGGATCAATATGTCGGCGGAATTATGAGAACTGAGGAACTCAATATGAATTTCGTTTTCGTAGCATTCCTTCATCGCAGTATTCTGAACATCAACTTGAATTTACTGCTTTATATTTCACACGCCATTTTTCTGCCTCTTTACGCTTTCATCTTTCATCTGACACTTGTATTTTTCTCTGTGTCTTTATATTTTTTTTAAATTTATTATTTAAGGGATGAAGTTACATCTATAGCTACAGCGTTTTATTAAAAAAATATTTAAATATAGAAAAATTTTTTATTCAATTTTTATAAAACAGAAATAATTCAATTGAATATAAAATAAAAAACTTTTTAAATGAAATTTGAATCAAACATTTAATGAGAACTCATACTACAAAAAAATGGTGTTAAAATAAACTCATACCGGTGTAGTGGTGTTAAAACGGTGTTCATGCTCAGTAAATTGATAACTTTCGAAGTATACGGGTGTACGGATATTTGTTTTAAAATTGACAAAACCGAAAAAAAAATAATAATAATATTTCGTTACACTGTAAAAAAACTGAGAGTGAATTCGGAGTGATTCCCATATAGCAATTTTTTTAAATTCTTGAGCAAGTCTGCTCTCAAGATCGATAGGTGCTAGTATCTTTTACTACGTATGTGTCTTGCTGCAGATATTTGTGACCAGATTTAAATTGCAAACTTTATACAAGAAATTTGTGCCAGATTACACTGAAAAAAAAAATTTGCTAGCGTAGCAAAAGTCAAGATTACGCAGCTATGTGTTATGATAACAAAACTATCTTGGTTAACGCAACGAAGTGACATTTGTTGTGCTGAGTAAAGTGAAGTTGCTGTTTTAACAAATAATATGTTTTGAGAAAAATTTTTCGAATACGCATATAATTTTTTCCATCTAATACATTGCTAAGGCTGATAGTCAGTATTGGTCATAGTTGTAAACGTGATACTTAGCTCAATTTAGACAAACAGTTATTTTCCAGATAACAATTGTGAACAAATAAATAATATTTTGCTCAACACATGTCATTTATTACAACGGCAACTTCACTTAACTTGCCACAACAAATATCACTTCGTTGCGTTGACCAAGATGGATTTGTTTTCTTAACAAATAGCTGCGTAATCTTGACTTTTGTTACGGTAGCAAATTTTTTTTTTCAGTATATAAATCAATTCTGTAGGAAGACTATAGTTAAAAATAGTTACGCATGGCTTGCTCAAGATTTGCTGAAGGCTTAAAATTGACCTTGAGCCTTGAGCAAGTTATGCGTAAGTATCTACTGTAAGTTACTGGTGCAAGAAATGCGTCAGACACTTTTTCATTGCACGTGTTCAAGATATCTTTAATATTCTTGCGTACGATCCCATGAGCAAGACATACACAAATCTTGACATAGGTTTCTTGATACGCGATCTTGCGAAAGAGGCATACGTAGGAAAAGACATTACTCTCTAAACATGAATAGGTGAAATAAGTGAATATTCACTAATTCTGAGTGCCAACCGAACCACTTTTTGAAATTAGTGGTTCGGTTTGCACTTGGAATTACTGAATATTCACTTATTTTCACTTATTCATGTTTAAAAAATAGCAGCTAGGGGGCGTGCTCAAAATACTTAGTCCAGAATCTTGCTCAAACACATGTTACTAGGGTTACGAATTTTATTTCAATACAAATTCAGTTCGTCACTCGGACTTCCGAAGTTTAAAAAATAAAATCTCTGCATACGGAGTCTGAGTGATTTCGTAGTGATCTTGATTTTATTTCAATCTGCATTCACTCCGATTCGGAGTTTTAATATTAAAATAAACACCTTTAAGAAGTTAATTTCACTCCGAAGTGATCAAATAAACAGTCATTCGCTCTGCGTTCACTTCTGATTTACTCTGCCGATTTTTTAGTGTAAAATTACGAAATTATGGGTATTCGAGATCCAAACAATTTTATTACCTATAAAATAAGTAATTTCATTTTCATTAAACTGAACGAATTGCATACATTTTTGATCATTTATCAAAGGAATATTTACTCTCTAAATCTGAAACAGCACGGAAAGAAAATTATGGCAGCGGTTCCCATAATTTTCTGAAATTTTTTCCTATACCATCATAGGAATTACGACCATAAATTATAGGAGCGGTTCCTACAATTATAGGAATAGTTCCTATGATTATGGGAATGATACCCATAACACTATAGGAATGGTTCCTATAATTTATAGGAATACTTTCTATAATATTATGGGAATCATTCCTATAATTTATGGGAATGGTTCCTATAATTTATAGGAACCATTCCCATAATATTATGGGAATGGTTCCCATATTATCATGAAAAAATTAATTTAAAGAAGTGTGGTAATCACTTCTACAATACACAGAAATATTATTAAACATAAAAACAAAAATTCAAACATTGAAAAAAAAAATCGTATTTGGCAGAAAAACATTAAAATTTTTAACAAGAATTTTTTGTCAGCACAATACATTCAAGAAAATTCAAATTTTGGGAAATTTCTACACTATTGTGCAAAAAAAAAATTTTATGATATAGGGATGGTTCCCATAACATTATGGGAATAGTTCCCATAATATTATAGGAATAGTTCCTATACCAATATGGGAACTATTCCCATAATAGTATGGGAATGATTCCCATAATGGTATGGGAACTATTCTCATACTATTATGGGGATGGTTCCCATAATATATGGGAACCATCCCTATAGTAGTATAGGTACTATTCCCATACCATTATGGGAACCATTCCTATAATGCATAGCAAAACTTCCCATAATTTTCTTTCCGTGAGTGACTATAGCTAGTAAAACAAGTGGTATACTTATAGCTGAGAAATAGTGTATATAAACTAGTTTTCACTGTTTCAGATCTAGAGAGTAGGAAAAATATACTAATCATTTTTATGTCTCTGACATTGTATTATAATATTTGTATTGGAAATACAATTCAACTTTTGGGACTTGAAAAATAACACTACACAGAAAAAAAGGAAATCTTGAAACAAGAAATAAAATGTCTTCGAAATTTTTTTCTTGAACCAAGCAAAATTTCTTACTTTATTGAAGTAAAAAAATTATTTGGATCAAGAAATTATTTCCTTCGCGGAAGACATAATTTTCTTAGTCTAAAACATAAATTCTTTAAACCAAGAAAAAAATTTCTTGGTCCCAAAAAATTTTTTTTTGGTTCGAGAAGATTTTTTTTTCAATTCAACAAATTTTTTTTTTGCCTGAAAATTTTTACGTTTTTAAGTCAAGAAAAAATATCTTGAGCTGAAACGAAAAAGTTTTTGAACCATGAAAAATAATGTTTTAAACCAAGAACAAACTTTCTTGGCCCAAGAAAGTTTGTTCTTGGTTTAAAGCATTATTTTCTCGGGCCAAGAAAGTTTGTTTTTAACTCGAGAAACTTGTTTCTTATCTAAAGACTGTTACCTTATCGAGTCAAGAAACAATGTCTTGAGCTAAAAAAAAAAGTTTTTGTACTAAGAAAAAAAATTTTTTAAACCAAGAAGAAACTTTCTTGGGCCAAGAATTTTTTTATTTGTCGCAAACAAAAAAAAAATTTTCAGCCAAGAAATTAATTTCTTTAATTAAGCAAATAAATCTATCGAGCTAAAAAAATTTATTTTTTTTGTTTCATTTTTTTAATGAACAATTTTTTTTTTGTTTAAATATTACAAACAATGCTGTGAAGCAAATAAATACTGTATCAGAAGCATTTATAAGGGATCGGCAAGTTTCGCAATGAGTTAATATTTAAACAAATTGAGAAAAAACAATTATCGCTTAAACGAGGAATCGAACCCAGATCGATTCGGCGTCACGCGAGAGCTTTACCAACTAAGCCATCGCAGCCTTTGCTAGGCTACGTTTACTTTGCCCACATATACTGAACCACACTGGCTTATGTTCAGTCACATTTTTAAATCCTAAACCCAGAATTAATATTACAAATGTTATCGCCAATAATTTAGAAAAATGTTAGTTTTGACATTTTACCAAAATACTGAACGGATTGTATGAATCGTTCATAAATGAATTTCGACATAAATATAAAAAAGTTAAAACAAAAAAAAAAACAAATTTAATTACAAAAAAAATTGAGAAATTATTCAATATTATATAATTACATTAATCAATTAATTTATTATAATAATATAATTTGGTTATTTAATTTTTAATTTATTTAAAATAAAAAGGTGAACTCAAAATCCATTTGCTGCGCTAGTGTGAGAAAGAGAGAGAGTGGGGAGTATTCATTCCTTCGGGTGCGAAGGAGGGAGCATCTATGAGTGAGAATCCAAGAGAAAACTTTCTTGGCTTGAGACTCTAGTAATCTTGGTTTGAGATTTTTCGTGTGATTGGTCAGAGAAAGTACACTATGCTCAAACCAAGAGTTTAAATTTCTTGAATCAACTCCCTTTATTTTTAGTTCGAGTTCGTACCGTTTATTGTTTCAAAACATCATAGTTCTTTAATTAAGTGTATAACTTTCTCGAACTAAATATTTATATTTCTTGGTTTAAGTAAGTAACATACTCAGATTAAGAAAAATTATTATTAAACTAAAAACTGCAAGTTTTTAAAACAAGTAATTCTATTGTTGGACCAAGTATGAAATATGTATTGGCTTAAGGATTTTTTTTCTTAATTGAAGATTTAAAATTCAAGAAATTATTTCACTTCGTTCAAGAAATTTTCGGTTTTCATTCCACTCGCTGAAAAATTTCTTGGTTGAAGAAAAATTTTCTTGAGAGAAGATTTTTTTTTTTCTGTGTACTTTTATTTTAACACCGCGAAACAATATTAACACCTTTTCTAGTATTATAATAACACCATCGTCGGGGTTAGATTTAACACCGATAATCTTAACAGCCGGATAGCATGTAGGCCAAACATGATTTTTTTTGTACAGAACAAATTATTGAGTATAAAATTCATCTAATGTAAAAAATGTAGAGCCCCCATAAAGAAAACTTTTATTATTTTAACTTTTTAATAAAAAAAAAATCTCATAAATGGTATTTTAACGTTTGTTTTCTTTATAAAATTTATTTTTACTGTAACGTATAAAATAATATATATATATTTAAAAGTTGACATATTTCAACGCCTGTGAATAAGCTTTGAAAGCAGCTGCGACGATTTAAAGCCTTAAGAATTTTCTAAATAAATCGAAAAAATTTAAAAATAACTTTTACGAGGAAAAAAAACGAACATTTTTTTTTTGTCCCACCGCGTAACGAATATTTCCGTTTAAAATTAAAAAAAAATTTTTTATCAACTCAAGTCTAAAGAGTTACAAAGTTTATTCATACGCTCGTAATATATTACTCAGACTGAAGATATATTAATGCATGGGGCAAAAAAAAGAATAGACATATAACAATTTGTAAAGTTGTCATGTGAGAAAAGTGGGCGAAACTTATAATAGAATAATTTTTTCTCAACTCGTCTCCAACGGAATTTGTAAATGAAATAGAATATCTGAATTTATAACCATTCGTTTCTGTAGATTTTTTTTTTTCTCGTCATTTTCTAATGACATCTTTTGAAGCTTGAGTCAAAAATAATTTAAAAATTAAAATATAAAGAAAAGATTATATAAATTAAAGTACAAAGTGTGGCGTAGTAAGGGACGAACGAAGATGGTCTTTTATTGAAAAAGAACTTTAACAGCCGGACTATTATTCCAGCATCACAAGCCATTGTGCCGAGGCGTGAGGCTGCAGATTGAGCATCTGCTATATCGCGGTCTCACTTTCTTCCTCTTTAAATATGTATAGATATATATGTATATGACGGAGGTTCTTTTACCAGAGGTTCTTGCACGCATAGTTGAGCTCTCTGACAGTCGGATGCTACAAAAACACCTGAGCTTGTAGCATAAGAACGTTGGGATCCTCAGAATTCATAATTTTTAAATTAAATCTCATTATTTTGTAATTTATGTTATTAATTATTTTAATAACAGAGGGAATATTTTTTGTTATTTATGAATTATTTATTTAGTATTAATTATTATTCTATATTGAGAGAAAAAATTGTTAATTAGCGCAGAAGATGAAATGGGGATTTGGAATTTTTTACTCTTCGCTCGGATTTTTTTTTTCTGTATAATCAAGTATCCAAAATATAAATAATATTAAATATGATAAAGAGCATATTTAAGTGATTATTATTTTTTAATTATATTTCAAAGTATAAAAAAAAGTTTTTAATAATTTCTAATTATCTTGAGTTGGCTAAAAAAAAATAATAAAATAGTCAACTCAAAAATTATGGAAAACTAATTTTCTTTAAGTAGCTTTCTTTAGAAATCGGACTATTGCAATGGGTCTCATGATCGAATTATCAAAGAATTTTGCCACCACATGTCTTATTTTACCTTGTAGAGTCAAAAAATACCATCTACTCAAAAGTTTATATATATATACGATATAACGCGCCTTGTCATCACGATAGCGCTCGCGATTCTTAACGGATCTCAATGAAATTTTATACATTTTTTTATTGGACGATTACCTTGATCAAGTTCGAAGATGAGCCCAATCGGTCGATTAGTTTGGAAGTTGTGAGTGTTTGAATTTTTTTTTGATTTTCATAAAAATGAATTTTCTGGGTTTATCCTTAAATAACTTTTGAACCGAAAATGATAACTCAATTCTGTAAAAAGTATCTCAATATTTGGACGATTAGCTTTAATTTTCACTGCAATACTTGATTTTTTCAAACATCGTTTCTAACAATTTGATGATATCGAAAATTTCACAAAAAATAAAAAAAGCTTATTTTTGCAGCTTAGTCTTCTTCTAACTTCTAAATGATTCTTCTTCTAACTTCTAAAAGGCATAATTCATTTCCTTGAAATTTATGTTTAAGCTTACAAAATAAGTATTAATTACACTATTGTAGCTTTATTGTATTTACATAAGAAATCTACCTCTCCATTCCGGGTAAGGCCGGATGGCTCTTTTTTTTTACTTTGTAATAAATTTTCAAATATTTGAATTCAATTAAAGTAACAAATTTTATCAAATTTGAAATCAGCTGACGTCTAATAATTTTTGGATTTTCTAAAAAATGATAAATTATAAAAAAAATCAATATTTTAAAAATTGCACCTGTAGTTTTTTAAATTTTCTATATGTGCATTTTTTCAGTTTTTTTTTTCTGAATTGATCTATTCGAAAAAAATCCGAAAATTCTTGCGTGTCTGCTAACTTCGGATCATAAAAATTTAAGCGTGAAAATGGAATTTTTTAATTAATTTCCGAAAAACTCTCGAAAGATTTTAGAGAAATGCAAAATAATTTTCATTGGTCAAAATATTTAGAGCCTTAAAAAATTTCCAATTTTTTGATGTGCGAATTTTTGAAGCTTTGGCGGTTGGAAATAAAGGAAATAAATTTAACTATTAAATATAATTCAATTGAAAACTACATGAAAAAAAATCAATCAATTGACATTTGACATGTCCATTGAACTTGGGGTTTTGTACATGTAAAAGTCAACCAAAAAGGGCTTTATGAAAAGGCACATGACGGCGGAAGGGCGAGTGAATGAAAGTGAAAGAAATGAAATAAAATAAAAAAAGTGCTCACATTGTTACTCAATACAAAGCGACGAAAAAGAAGGAAAAGTAAAAGGTTACATGTATATCTATGTATACATAATTGTTATTATTATAACTTTTTTTCTTTTTACGTTCAATAATTTAGAGAAAATCCGCGGATGTATATGGCCAGCGTGGAAAATAAAGCGATGCCTTTTGGCAATGTTCACGGCACACTGATTGCCCATAGAAAAGAAAGTAAAAAATATATAAAATCAATGAGTGAATGTGACGAAGGTTAGACCGAGTACTTTCATCTTGCTCTCGTCTTTTGTCTTTTGTTCTTTTACTTTATTCGATTTTTTTTCTTCTTTTTTTTTACTTATTTCTTTCTGTCGTTATAGCTATTTTTTTTCTTCCCTTATTCCCTAGTTTTTGTTCTTTTATCCGAGCTATCACTCGTTCAACGGCTACCCTATTTAATTCTCGTCACGTTTTCTCTTGTGTGCTGATTGATAGATTGATTGCATTTCTAAATTCTCGTGATGCTGCTGGTGCACCTTATGCCGCTTAATCATCATCTTTTGTATTTCCAGATCATCTTTGTCTAATTACGGAAATCGTGATCAAACAGTTCATTAACGAATTACGTTTTAGTTTTTAATAACAAAAAAATTTTTATTAATAAAAAAAATTCTGGTTTAATTTCTGGAATTTATCATAAAGAGGATTTGAAAAAAAATTTTTTTTTTTATTCATTTTACGCGTTTTTATTTAAAAATAACTCAGTTTAATTCTCTTTGATTCGTTGCATGAAATATTTAATTGAATCAGCAGTATAATTTAATATGGAAAAATTTTTTTGCATTCAAATATTTTTTTTTTAATTGAAAAAAAAAAAATTGATCTATTTACTAGTAATTTTATGTATACTTTGCACATACACGAGTAAAAAAATCAATCAGTGCCGTAGCCGGGATTTGAACTCTGATCGTTGAAAAATTTGAAAAAAAAAAATAATAATAAATAAAAGAACCAAATTTAAAACTAATAGCAGTGATTTTTTCTTTTACTTTTTCATTAATCTTTTGAAATTAAAATTTCGATAATTATAAAAATGGAATGTTAGGTCATAGCTCAAAAAAATCAACTTATCAAATCAGTGATGCAGGGTTGATGATGGGGTTGTCCTCAACACGGAAAAAACGGAATATTAAAAATTAATAAATAATAGTAAAAAGTGGAATCTGTTATCAATAATTAGTACTATTATGTACTGCAAAGTAGTTTACTAATTTTTGTAGATTTCTAAAAATTACTATCAATTATTTCAAAAAGTAAGTAAATATTATTACTTCTAGGTATAAATACGTGACTTATTAGTGAAAATTAATTAATTTATGGCATACATCTATTAAAAAGTAATGATTGGTCAAATTAACAATTGCTATCTTAGATACTGATTTTTCCAGCCGAAAATCTGAAAAAGTTACTAACTCTTATTTTATAAATTCGATATCACTGATCAATTATTAGCTTAAAATATTATTTATTCATCATTATAAATTAATTTACAATATACATAAATCGAATAAGTGGTAAATAATAAAATGAAAAATTATATATACTAGATACTGATTTTTTGTTCATAAAAATACCGAAAACTTCTAACTCTTATTTTATAAATTCTATCCCATTGACTAATAATTAATATAAAATGTTATTTATTCGTTATTATAAATTAATTTATTATATACATAAATCGAATAAGTGGTCAATTTTTTTAATTTTTCTATGTTTATTTGAAAAGTAATAAATAACTGTAGATACCAGTTTATCGATTCTTTTTCATATTTATTTTAATATACGAAATTACAAATTTTGCTCTTCTACGTGTATCAAATTTTAATATAAGTAATAGCCATTTTGTAATATATATAATGATCCTGGTTTGATATTAGTATACAAATATACTAATTTTAAGTCAAAAATAAACTACAAACTATTAAATTAAATTTTGAGCATCATTTTTTTCCGTGAGTAGGGTATAGACTTCAAACGACACTTCAGCAAAAGCAGCAGAGGGTCAAAATACTGCTGGTATAAAATCTTTCAACTTCAATTTTGTTCTAATTTTATTTTTAAATCAACTAGTAATTTACAGTTAATGAATGAAATCAAATTAGTCTTGTTGTCTAGTATTATGTTTATTACTCTCAATATAATATTATTATTAAACGTATTATATCGAGTCATTCATACATAATAATGAATTACAAAAATGTTGACCATCAAAAAATATCAAACTAGGGTAGAAGTAGCATTCGTGGCCACTGCTCCATTTTCGGATATTTAATACTTTATTTTAATAATTGAAAAAGTATAAAAAGAAATTTCCATTTTATTAGTGGAATAAAAGTATCTTTGAACACATGTTGAAAATTAATTGTCATTGCGTCTTTTACAAATTATTTTATTTTAATTTTTTGTGTCTAAAATCGGCTCTAAAATGGCCAATAACGGTACCTCTACCCTATAAGAATTTAAAATAACAATTTTTTTTTAATTCCATGGTCCCATCAATTAAAAAAAAAACATTTTGGATCTCATTAGATTTTAAATATTTTTTCCCGCGTATTCATAAATAGGCAGTTTTAATTTAAATTCTTAGCTATCAAAGATACGCAAGATTATAAAGGAAATAAATTTTGCCATAAAGTAAATAATTATTAAGTCATTTCATTGGACAATTTTTTTTATGAATAACAATAAAAAAAATTAAAAAAAAAAAGTTTAAATGAATTAAATTAATATGATGTATAAATGTAGGTTATTACTCGTATGAAAAAGGGATTCATAGAAGTTGATTCATTCATTAGGAAACATAGTTGTGTGGTTAATTTAGTTTCAATAAAGTCGTTACGGTTTGGTGAAAGTTAAAGCAAAGTTTCAATTAATTCACGTGTTACAACTACGGAAGAGATGGCGACGGCGTAGAAGGATGAGGGCTCACTAAAATTACTCTGCAGAATCGATATTAAACTAGTGGATATATTCATACATATATATATATACATATAGATATATATGTATCTATCCACAGCAAAGGCAGATTGATGCAGGCAATCGATTAAATACCACAGTTCGACTGATTCGATAATTGAAGAACAAATCGGATTATCTACTCGCAATTCAAGAGAAAATACCAACCAGTTTGTATCCAACCATCAAGGACTGTATTCAATAAGTTTCAATTTAAAATCATAATTCTCTTATTAAGTGTATCCACCAATTTAAAACTCATTCATTTCTCATTTCGTAAATATCCAATTAAACTACACTCTATTTTTACTTTATTCGTTTTAACTGATATACATTTTTTTTTCTTTGTCTACCAACACAAGTCACGTCTGCTATCGATCCACTATTGGACGTGAAAAAAATTTTTTAAGGGAATTGTTAATTCGTTAAATTACTGTTAATTATATTAATGAGTTCCTTTCCAATTATCGTTTATATTTGTCAGCTTTTACCTTCTCTACATTTTTTTTTTTTTTCCGCTAATTAATTATCATTTTAACGTTATTATGCTTTCTGATCTCTTTACTTTATTATCGTGACATAATTAATGTCATATATTTCAATTTAATATTAAATGCCACTATTTTATTTTTAATTTAAATATTAAATTTTTTTTTAATTTTCGTAAAAAATCCAAATATTTGAAATTTAAAAAAAATTTAATGACGATTTTGTCTCTTTGCTATTTTAGTAGAAGATATTAAAAATAGGGTAAAATGGTCATTCGAATTTTTTTCAGTAGTTTTTAAAAAAAAAAATTCGATACTTGGAATCCAAAAATTTTGACCTGCTGCGATAAATTTTTTTTTTTTTTCAATAATAATATATATGTAAATAAACGAAGATGTAAAAATTTCCGGAAAAAATAAAAAATGTATGAATAAAAAAGAAGCACTTTCTCCTGAATGGAAACATTGGAAACTGGGGCAAAAAAATAGTAGCAACACAATGAGTCTCTTTGGAGCCATTGTCCGTTGTAAATGTATTTTTTAGGTAATCCCTAAAAGAGAGCGAGTAAAAAAGGGCGAAACTTGTAAAGAAGCCAAACCCGGGGGGTTTCGGGTTTAGGAGCGGGCGTATCGATGCAGCTTATCGGCAGCTCAGCCGTTAATGGAAGTGAAAGCGTGCAGGCAGACGTTAAACCGGACAATAAAAAAAGTAAAAATGAAAACAAAAAATTCCAAGTAGGAAAAAATAATTTTACTACTCGGACATATTTATAAAGCTCGTAAAAATAAGGAACGACATGAAAGAAAAATGGTAATAAAATGTTATGAATTACGTTTATACGCTTCCATGCAGTTCATATTCCTGGATATTTTACAACCATTATTATTACTGCTACTGAAACTTTTTAAAACTGATAAATCCAATGACAGATAATTTGTCATAGCTCACGGCTCATTGGATAATCCTCATAATATTTATGGAGTATCCTAGTCTCGTTCGTTCTCAACGGTACCGTAAACTCGATTTCCTATTGCTGATAAAATTAATTGCAACTTCTATCTACTGTGAACACTTGTACCAATAGCCATACTACAAGACAATATACATAGATAAATATATACATATATATATATAACATACTTTTCGACTGCTTTACGAGATTGTCATTATAAATTTTCAGTATTAACGAATTAAACAGAAAACAGTGCGTTTTTTATGACTAATGATGCCGATTGTCGATAGAGAAAATTTATTTTCATTGGATTAATAACGAAATACTCGACAAAAGTGTAGATAAATATTTTAAAACGTATTATTTATTTATTTCGTTGTCGTCGTTGGAGTAAAAAAGTGAATAAATAAATGTATTTTAAGGTAATTTTGCAAATGCATATCGATTGCAAGGTATAAAGCGACCTTCTTGGAGTAATAAGGCTCATATATTTCACGTTATATCGCAGAAGGATCTTTTCCTCGTACGATGCACCGCTGAGGGAAATGGAGAAGATTTTTCTCTGGGCTCGGAGAGCACTGAGCACAATATAATTGTATACATCGTCGCATCGTTGAGTGAGATAGCAATCTAGCTGTTGATTCGCATCGCCGATACACGGTCTTGTTGAGGAAACGAGATATCACCTTTATTTTTTTTTTTTTCCGATAAAAAATGATCCTGTTACGATAATTAACAAGGGTACATGGGTGTGGATGGTTTTTTTTTCTCAGAAAATGTAAAGACATATTTTTATGCATTTTTTTACGACCCATTTTACCCCAATGGTGAAATTTTTAAAAAAGAAGTTGGTATTATTTTTATTATTGCTATAAAAAAAAAAAACTTACCTAAAGCATGATCCTATGCCCACAAATGTTGAGAAGGTGGTGGCGGGGGAGGCGGCAAAGGCAGCGGTCTCTCTAGCACCGGGATCGGCGAAACGTCAGGCATAGCAAACTTTAATTTCTGCCAAAACAATTTATCACCCCAAACTAGAACCGTGTGGGAGGATATTCTCTTTCTCAAATCAGCGTCCAAATCACGTGGGCAGACGCCGCCAACAAGTAACAAAATAACAGAGCGTCCTTTCCCCCTCAGCGCGTCTCTGAGTGCAGCTTTGAACTCGAACCTCGACCACTCTCCGTGTAGAAAGTTCCGCGACAAAATTAGAATCGTGCGTCTTGAGGAGTCAGCTGCTTCAGCAACCGCATCTGCGACATTCGCCCCAGCACCAAGGTCACGGTAATGCAGGCACAGTCTGTAAGAGGATTCTAGTCCCGGAACCAAGACACGTGATACAAAATTTTCATCAACAGCCGAATACGAAATGTAAGCATCGAACGGTTTTTCGCGGTCCTCGAAGGCCGCAGTTTTGTAGCAGGCCCTCAGTCCACAGCGACTTGCTGCCCAGGCCCGCAATGTGCGACGATGCCTAAATGCCCCGCAAATCAGAGCAACCATTGCAAAGAAGAGCACCGCAGTTGCCAGCAAAAGAGGTAAATACGCTTCCAGCTGACGTGTTTCAATGGCTGAAGTTGTTCCCGTCAATGCTGCGCAATTTACTACTGTGCCATTGACTACTAAATTAATGGGCATTCCCAGCTCGCAAGTGACACGCTTCCAATCGGTTATCTTAGCTTCATTCTTGGTCATCCAATCACGTACTTGATCCAAGTAACCACACTCACAGCTCCATGGATTGTTTGAAATGCTTATGTCAACTAAGTACGGATTCAACGACAGCTGCCACAGCGCAAATGTTTTCAGTTTATTATTATCCAGTCTAAGTACTTCCAAATGAGTTAGTGCATTGAACGTACCATTGTCGATGTGTGTTAGCAAATTGTTTTGCAGATAAAGCTCCTTTAGATTTTCCAAGGGCATCAGTTCAACGCCGTTTAGACGCTCGATTTTATTGTTTTCAAGATGCAAAACAATGAGCCGTTTTAGACCGCTGAATGTGTGGTTGTGGATCGCAATTATATTACTGTCGTTGATGTAGAGAACTTCAAGGTTTTTGCGGCCAATAAACGAGTGCGAGGTCAATTCACTGAAATTGTTCCCATCCAAATAGACTTCTGTTGCATCCATGGGCAGCCTTCCCGGAAGGGTTTTGTAGTCAGAATTTGAACAGTCTACGACATTCGCTGACCATGACTGGTCATGGTAGCATGTGCAGTTACTGGGACATGTCATTTCACAGTCACAGGCGTCAAAGTCGCAGCAATGGCACAAAGCAAAACAATGGGCTTTGTAAGTACACAAAAATTGTGATGGTTTGGCTTCCAAGAGAGACACAAATGCGCGATGACGATCGTAAGGTAATCGACAGTAGACTAGCTCGAGGTCCATGACACGTGGATGTTGTCTGAGTGACAGTGAGTTGATGCGTTGCAGCCACTCGATTGTGCAGTCACAAATAAATGGGTTACCTCCAATATAGAACTCCGGCAGAGCACGATTTTCAGGAATCTGTGTTAGCTGGAGTGCTGACAAGTCCATTTTAACAATTTGGTTGGCATACAAGTCGACACGTGTCAAATTTAATTTGTCGTAGAAGGTCTGGGGCTCGACAGTATGGATTTTATTATCATTAACAAACAGCAACTCGATTGAATCTGGCACAGACTTGGGATCGATACGCGTTAACTCATTAAACGAAACGTCAAGTGTTTGTAAATGGAAATTTGCTGGAGCAACACCGAGGTCTTGAATTTTATTCTTATGCAAATCCATCCACTGTAGCTTTTCCGGTAACAGAGTGTAATCAAAATGGTTAATCATATTGTCAGACATATTTAGCCACAACAAACCAGGAGTGTTTGCAAATATACCAGTCATGTCTTGAAGATAATTTGCGTCCAACCTGATAGCCTGCAAAGCCTCATTACCAGAAAACGCCCCGTATTCGACATACTCAATTTTATTGCGCGCTAAATTTAGAATTTGTAGTGCTGGTAGTTCGGAAAGTGCACCACGTGTCACGTTAATTATTTCGTTACCGATCATTCGCAATCCGTACAAATTGGTCATGCCGCGAAAACCCGGTTTATCTAGACTTTTGATTTGATTCTCGCCGAGATCCAGCGTACGCAATAATCGCATGTCTTTCAAGGCAATTGGTATGTATTCGAAATTATTACCAGACAGATTCAAATCCTGCATACTCGAACAATTACGAAATGCATCTGGATGAATGCCTTCGAGTGCATTAGAATCCAGTGACAGCAACGAAACGGCATACAAACCGTTAAGTGAATACGCATCCAGATACGTCAGCCTATTGTGGGACAACTCGAGTGTATGTAAATTACTCATTGGCGAAAAAGTATCTGCCGGAATGATGTCTATCTCATTATACTGTAAATTTAGTATCTGAAGTGTGTAGAGATCTTTAAATAGTTCGGGATCAATTTTGTCGATTTTATTGCGTGATAAATCCAGAAGCACAAGACGGATAAGACCAATGAAAGTGTTCGAGTCAAGCCACGAACTCGTCAACATATTACGCGATAAATCCAGCGTGACAAGTTGATTCATGTCGGCAACTAAACCAGGCGCCAGTGCGCTGATTGAATTATTTTGGAGACGCAGTTCCTTGAGCGTATTTGTGGCATCTTTAAACATACCAGCCGGCAACGCAACAATCCGGTTGCTCGACAGGTCGCATACCTCTAGAGATCTCAACCCACGTAATGCAGCGTCGTCAACCACTCTGATTACATTTCCAGACACATTCAGCGTACGTAGCCGCTGCAATGACGAGAAACCGTGTGACGGCAGTACTGATATCTGGTTATTAGACACATCCAAACTCTGTATATCAAGTGAGCACGTCACTTGCGACGTAACTGACGACGTCAATGATGGAACCGTTGATTCGACATCTCGTTTAGAAACACCAACACTGTAATCACTGAATCCCAGTTCAGCGACGTCCTTCAACATATTCCACGAGACATTCAGTGTCACCAGATTAGTCATCGGGCAAAATATCCCTTCCGGAAGCTGCCAGATATTGTTCGCCGACAAATCCATCTTCTCGATCAAACGTGTCATATCGAAGGCACCTCGTTCCAACTCTAAGCTCACTTTGCTTCTACGGTCGTACATCATACTGCGTACGGTCAAGTTTCGCAAATCATGAAAGCCCATTAGGACTTTTGCTGGCCACGTTGTTATTTTGCAGCCAATCAGCCTCAAATCGCGTAATCGCCACAAATGAGCATACTGCTCAATTAAATTAATTCCCGTTCCTAATGTGGCTTTAGTACCAGCACTTTGACTTGCACTGGCACTTAAACTGGGACCAGTGTTAACTTTCAGCTGATCATTGCAAACAATTGTCAGTGTCGTTACGTATTCGCTGATGACACGTGACAAATTCAAGTGGGGCACGATCCAATGGTTGTTGTACACACAAGTTAGTGCCGTTTCATGATGTAAGGTACATTGCTGAGGTACATCGTACCTCGATGAAGTCGGAGAACTGGTAACTGCCGAAACGTGACCTCCACCAAAGACAAGACAGCAAAACCAGGCCAGCCGGAAATGTAGCAAAGTTAACGAGCGGGCCGGGTGGCCACTACCGGCCCTCATTTCTAAAGCTCTACTGCCACTATTTAACTCGCTCTCAAACAGCCCAGAGCCACTCGTACTTAGAAACAGTACTCGGTCAGCAGATAGTTGGCTCTATTCTGACACATTGAATCTGTGCATGCTGACGATAATGTTGATGATGCGACTACTAACACTGATGACGTCTGTGTCCCAGTAAAAACAAAATGTTCTGCGGTTAACATCTCGGCTCTTGTGTTTCCGCTCTTCTTGTTTGCTTCTTTTATTCCCTTCTCTCTTTCTCTCACTCTAGCTCATTCTTTTTTTACTGCACAATACGGGTCGTCAAGTATCCACTCGTTGGAAATTTTCTCGTCTTTTATTCCGCTCTTCCGGGACAATTGTCTGGCCTCAGTAAAAAAAAAAAAAATTATGCCATGCACAGAGTCCACTTTTCTAACCACCCTGAATATGAGACCGTTTACGCCTCAATTTTTTTTCTTCCACGGTCTTCTTCACCACATCACTGAATGTTCCCACGCAAGTTAACCACCAAGATTAATAATTACAATCATTTTAAACCATGATCATGTCACTTTGGTATTCAATCCATGCGAGTTATCGCAAAAGCTTGATCCCATTTTTAATCCCACTAACTTATTCTATTCCCATTGAAAGACCATCAGAATACTAAGCAAAGCATCCCCAATAGTTTCCCCCAAATTTCTCTGTTTTTAACTAAACTCACTTCCAAATTCACAGCGCGCCGAATTCAAATGCGGCTTTTTACGTAAATCATATTCGAAACAAAGTTTAAACCCCAAAAAAATTTTTGTTCAACCCTAGTATTAAACAGAAACAGCAACAACACGGATACGGATACGGATGCAGAACCAACACGACCGGAGGCTTCCGCACAACTGACGGGAGATCACAACGGACTTTTACTCCAACTCGACTACGACGCAACATCCACTGGTACCGGGTTCCCCTACCCCAGGAACAAACTACCACCTCCATCGGTATTTCTACTACTACTTCTTACCATTCGTATACAACATAACCACTACTACCCTTTTACAACAACTACTACTACCACCACTACTACTATTACAAATATTACACACAGGACCAAGGACTCTATGTACTATAATTTAAACTACTGTGCTGCTATGTTACGGCTGTTACTACTACTAGGACAGCAATACAAAGTGTATCGACACAGAGGCCAGGACTCTGCAGTTCGTAGTCGTTACTGTCCATGTACACATTCATAAATATAAGGTTTTGTATTTATAATATTAATACAACTAAAGCTCTGCAATATGTTCGAAAACATAAATAACTGATAATAAAAATTTTTTATTAAATAGAATTCACGGGGAAAAATAACAGAATACACTAAAAAAAAAAAAAAAAACACACGCTAAAAATTTAAAAAAGTTCTGGGGTAAAATGACCAATTAAAAATTTTCAGTATACATAAAATTTTGAAACCGGGACCAAATTTATATATTTATTTTGATGGAGCAAAATGGATGCACAAAAATTTGAAATTTAATTTTTTTACAGAAATAATAGTTCATCATCGGACAATTCTTAATTAATTGGGATCTGGGTGTTGGGTTGTGCTGATACTTTTTATAAAAGTTTGACTATTTTTTTTTTATTTATACATAAAAAATTGACAAAGGAAAGCTAGTTTAACACCTGTACGGGTTTTGTCCACTTTTATTCAAGGATTGTTTTATTTGTTCGGAGCTTTTACAACTCGGTTGTTTAACTTTCAAGTACTGCTGCCAAACTCGGTTCTCAACTCGTGCAAGGGCCCCATGAAAACTTTACAACCTCATTTTATTTTTTATCTTTTACTCACGAAAAAATTATTTTTTTTTTAAATCTGACAATTTCTTGAGCAGCGTTTATTTTAAATAAGTAAGTCAAAGATTATGAATATATATAAAATGCGAATTTGAATAATTAAATTATAGAACTTTTAGATCACATCATTAATTATTAAATAAATTGTTAATCCTAAGCATGGCATAAGTATTTTTAAGTTATTTCAAGAGTTTCATTGTAAATTTATAAACGGTAAGTAAAGTTGTATTTCAATTCTTAATGAGTTTCTCAGATAAATTTAAACACAAAAATTTACTAAGTATTCAACTTAAGTAATAAATGAGTATTATAAGCCAGTAGAAAATTATTAAAATAAATGAATTTATATTCTTTGATAAGTATCGATTCAGATCGACAAACTCTCCAAGTAAAAAAACTTCGAGAAAAAAAAAAAATAGAATTTTTTCCCAGGCGAAAAGTAGCCGACACAAGGCCGAAAATTATCGAGGCTGAAATTTGGTTGATAACGAGGCCCAAAAATGGCCAAAAACCTGAAAACTTTCTGTTTATTCACACTGAAAAAAAAGTATAAGTCCCACACTTATAAATTTTAGTGATATTGCAATACTTGGTACACAGTAAAAAACGAATCGTCAAAGTGTAAAAAAAACGTATGTTAAAATTCTGTGTGTTGAATTTTTAACACTTTTGTGTGTCAATTTAACACACAGTATTTATCTTGTTTGAACTGTCGCAATAGATTGATTCTTTAACACACAAATATGTCATTTTATTCGAAAGTAACACTTTTTATATGTTACTGTAAAATCAACACACAAAATATGTTAAGAATAATGTCGACCATCACAAAAGAATTCTTGGAAAATTTTTACTTTTAACATATGCGTATGTAACTTTTTTTAACACTCACAACATGTTAAAATAACACATAAATAAGTGTAAAACGGTCGTTTTACACACGATATGTGTTGATTTCGACGGATCCTTTTTTACTGTGTATTGAGAATATTCTTATACAATATTTGAGTTTCAACGCAATATTTTTAAGCTCTACACTTAACCTCGTTTAAGTCATACACTTGAACCGAGTTTTAGCGCCACCGCAAAACTCATATCAGCACTACACTCAAATCCTTACACTCATAAATTTACAGAATTAGAAAAGAAAGGCTATGGAAAGAAATATTACTATACACTGAGAAAAAAAAATACTATTTTCCAAACATGAATTTCTTGGTTCAAGAAATCCGTTCAAAATATTTATTTTATTATTATTAATTATCAATTTCTTGAGAAAAGATTATCAAATTTATTTTCGTTATCATATGAATTTGAAATTATAATGTGAGTAAACAAAAGAATAGCTTTACTTGAATTAAATAAAAATTATTTCCTTCAATTCTACGAATTCTTGAAACAAAATTATATATTCTTGAAAATTATCAAGAATATATGTTCTTGTATCAAGTAAATGTCCTTGATAAAAGTATTTTTTTTTCTCAGTGTAGATTAAAGAAATGACCATAAACTCATTTATTTAAAAATTAATAAATAATTAATAATAATTATAATATAAGTCACAGAGTATGAACTATATCTGACAAGGTATATTAATATTCATATAATTAGTTTTTAAAATCTTTAAAGATAAAATAATAATTTTAGTAATGGTTAGATCGTACAATTATAAATGATTTATCAGAATTTTTTGTTATACAATGTGGCCGGAAGTCAAGTAAATGATCATACATAACTATACCATCAGTATCATTTGATGTAAGAATTTCGTGATAGGATGATAAATTCCACTCGGTTAATTTATTTTTCACCCAGGAATCCATAAATGAATATTTTTAATGTCAATTATGCAAATAATCATTTCAATGCTTTTAAGAACGATGTATAGGTTAAAGGTATAATATAAACACGGGGAAAAAATAAGCGAAATACGCGCTGAGTCTTACGTGGTAACTTTTTTTACTATACTCTCTGGACTTGCAATAGGATCATACGGAAAATATAAGTCTCTCACTTAAACAGAGTATTGCGATAATACTTAAACTTTTTTATATCATATTCGCAATACCAATAGTGTATACCAATAGGACTTAAACTTTTTTTTCAGTGCAGTTAAAGAATGACTGAAAATAGACCGATTCAATTTATCGGCCAATTTTCGGGGTGTCTTCGGTCTTTTCCAATAAAATTCTACGACAAGCGTAATTTCGGCCTCTTAATAAAATCGTATGATTTCGGCCAAATATTGTAGCCCAGGTGAGTACAAAAAATCGAAATTATTAAATTTTTTTTTACAATATTCAGATAAATTACAAAACATTTATTTCAAGTTTTAAAAAAATTTTAATTAATCCCCATTTCAAAAAGTTTCCACTCCCGAAATTTTTCAAAACCACTTAATTTATTATTCAAAATATATTCTCTCATCATTATTTAATTTTAATTTCAATAAATATCAATTAATTTTTAATTTCCCAATAACTCTCATTAATAATTATAAAATTAATAACGTAAAATTTTTAAGTACACAAATAATTGAATTTTCATTTTAAATGATAATTATCAATAATAAATGTTTAATTTTCATTCCTCTCAATTTATAATTATGATATATTTCATTTATCAACGTATAATATTAAATAAAATAATTAAAAAATTCATCAACTCATTAAATAATAAACTCTGCTCTAAATAAATTTAAATTCAATATTTACACTGATAAAAATAAATAAAAAGCTAAAATCACTTTCCCTAATTATAAAAAACAAATCAAAAATATCTCATGGACTAACTTACAAAAATATCACTCAAATTGGTTTAATTGAATACAATGTAGCTTGAAATCGTGTGCAGGGATCGGATTCCCTTAGGAAAGCTCGGGTGATTGGCGAGTTCCGGCATGTGTATCGTGTCCTACTGTCTGACAAACTTGTATTCCACATATACTATCTATCTACATACATACATACATACATACATACATACATACATACATACATACATACATACATACATACACACACGCATACATATATGTACATATGTACAGAGAGAATTGAATACACGTGCGAACGTATTCATCACCAACAACTGATGGGTCTTTACACATATACATAACAGTTAGCGGACAATGCTCGTGTATGACATACTGGTTTTCGAAACAGTGATTCCAATGGTTATATTTTTATATTTTTCACATCCACCCTCATTCTATTTAGTAATTTACCCCTTGGGACAAACCGTCGATACTTGTTTTTATCCCACCAAAATATTTAGCGAATAATTAAAAGAAGAAGAAAATTAATAATCATTAACTGTTGATGTTATTTTTTTTTTTCAAATAAAAGAGAGAGTTTTCTTTGATATGCCGATGGAAACAAGTTTTAATTAAACAGAGAATGGGCGTTTAATCGAGCAAAAGGGATTAATTGCGAGGAGTTTAAACATCAGGGGGTCAGAGAGGAAAAAGCGAGGGTGAAGAGTCGAAGGGACTACTGATTTAACTATAGTATTTACAACATATATGTATGTTTATATGTATGTATGTATGTAGATGTACATGTGTGAACACGTGCATCCATATAAAAGTAACTTCAACCCTTAACCTCAAGCTCAAACAGATAAAATGGCTTGTATAAATATCCGCGACTCTACTTTTCTGTTTATTTTTTTAACTCGCTGTACTCTAGTTTTTTAAATGCAGGTTTTTTATCTTTTTTTTATACTCTTTCACTGGCAGTGAATAAATTAACTGCATACAGCCGAGCAAATTAAAACAAACGCGATACTTGGCTACATGGCTAAGGGATTATGCCACCGTGAGAAATGAAGAAACTTTTTGCGTGTTTTGGGACGAGGAAAATTATGGAGATACTTACGAGTTGTTAATTTTTTTTTTTTTTATTATAAGACAGATAAGAAATGGACGAATAAAATTTTTGATGAATTTGATTAGATTTTGGAAACTGATTTTTTTTTCTTTTGGTAAATTAGTCGAGATATTTTTACTTCGATATTGTGGGAATTTTTAAATTTGAAAAGTAATGAAAGCAATTTTTTTTTGAAAATTTATGTTTGGTCTTAAATTCAAAATAAACTATTTAGTTTCCGTGGGAGTAATGAAAAATAGGAAAATGAATTTGAATATAAAATCACTAAAATTTGAATATAAATTCACCAAAATTTGGCTTTGAAAAAAATTTATCTAAGTTTTGCTTTTGAAAATAAAGTAACAAACAGTTTTCGATATTTTCTTATTCAAAATTAGAAAACTGCTTTTTAGACATTACATTTTTTGTTTTTCTAAATGATTTGTCGTCACCGATATATCAGAAGTGACTTCATAAGTATCTACATTGCACATTTTTTTTTTTTTTTTTTATTGGCAATAATTACAACAGAAACTGAGCTCCAGTAACCGCAACATCTAATAAATAAAAATAATTGCAAATCAAATACTAATTGTTAATTAATTGCGACATTTCGGTCATATATTTGACCTTCATTAGGCATCTAAATTTTAATTACAAACACATGTTAAAAAAAGTTATAATAACCAATAATATGTTTACTTGTAAAACATAGTTACCTCAACACGCATTACATAATAAACATCATATAGGGGAGACCGGGGTGCTATGGCCCCGTGGGGTACGAAGGCCCTCCTCAAAAATTAGGTACAAATTTTTTTTTGATTTCCGTCAAGTTATGATCCCTACAATGTTTTTATCACATTTTAAGTCAATATGTGATATGTGGGGTAAAATGGAACTCCCGAAAAAAAATTATTTTTTTTTATTTTCAGTCAAGTTAATTTTTTCGTTACAATTTTTTTTTTTCGAGTGGTCCATTTTGCCCCACATATCACATATTGACCTAAAATATAATAAAACCATTACAGAGGTCATAACTTGACGAAAAATGAAAACAAAATTTTTTGGGGAGGGGGCCTTCGTGCCCCAGAAAAAAAATTTTTTTTTTCGATTTTTTGCAAAATTTTGACTGATTCTTCCGAAATAGACGGAATATAATGGTCAAAAGCCACAAAAAGAAAAAACCGGCTTAAAGGGGCCTTCGTGCCCCGGTCTCCCCTATAATACACATTCGATCTAATTAATTTTTAAATTACATTGCAAATTAATACATTTGGTAAAATAATTATTTTGAAATATAAAAGTTACAAATGAAACATAACAATAAATTTTTGTTAACAAACAATATTTATCAAAATTTCTGTTTATTATAACTTTCATGCCCTTCATCTATATGCAGTTTCTAGAAGCCCTCGAAATATCGAATGAATAGTTGGATTATTATTTTTGTCGAAACAAACATTGTTACCATGCATACACCTAGCATAACGTGAATTGAATTCAGAACATTTTGAATCAAACAATCTAATAGAGCGGAAGTACATACTCGTAAAGTTATAATAGGTTTTGGATTACAGTATTGTAGGAATTCAAACAATAAGTAACACAATAAATTTAACTAAAAATATTTACGTGGCATTTATTCTAGTAGTAATAATAATATTCTGCAATGAGTACTATAATATGCTTACATCAAGTTACAAAACATTTTTGAATATTAAACGTTAATTCGAACCTAGGGTGAATACTTCAAAAGTCGGTCCTTTGAAATTATAATTAAACTTTGAGTGAATTAAAAAAAAAGTCCAATTTATCAACAATCTCATAAATTTTGTGTTCATTAACCGCAAAAATAATTTCAGAACTCATATATTTTGAGAAATTGTTTACAAGATAAATTTCATGGCTCATTTTTAAAAAAATTCATTATGAAAAACATTTTTTCTCGCGCCAAATTTTAAATATTTTCAGAAAATTTAATTAAAATTTGAATTAATTAAATTAAATTAATAAAAATTTTTACACGAACATCAACTTTGTAAACTTTAATTAAATTTTAATAAACATCCATAGATCTATATGTATGAGAATTTGAAGTCCATACTTATGTTGAATGAACAAAATACTGGTTTCGGGTCATAATATACTCAACAGCTGCAACCCTAATTATTGAATTTATACTAAAGCAGTGATTCGCCTGTTCCTCAGTTCTGAATCCTAGAGGACTTTGAAAAGTTTACATTGCCGTTTATGCACACACATTTCCACATTTCCACTTCTCTCATTTGGTCGCACACTGCACTGCAGTAGTATTGAATTGACATTCGTACAATGTGCATACAAACTATTTAATGTGCACTCAAATGTTTGCATTTGACATACATATATATTTTATAAATATAAACGTCACAACTTATATCGTATTGCATCAAATATGCTATTGGTTTTTACGATTAATTCATAATTCTATTGTATTTATCAATTCAATTAAACTATCATATGATAAAATATAACTTTTGGCCAAATTGCAATAACTTTCAATGCCGATAACTTGGGTTCTAATTGTCGTACAATGATTTTTGAGTAGTGTTTCAAATCGCCAAAAATGTCAGTAAAAACATTCTACAATCCAAATATTTTTATACAGATCAAGAATAAAGATAGAGGGCAGCATAAGTCTATTGAATTAATAATGAGTTTTGATCATTATAGTTATCATTATTTTAAAACGATCATACTTAGCTTCTAATTATCGGAAATAAAAAAAATTGTAGTGTTTTGGAAAGGAAAAAGTCTTATTAAGAGATCAGAGTAATGAAAATTTCTTAATTACTTACGGAAAAAAAAATACAAGACCTACAAGTATATTTACAAAATAACAAAAACGAATTTTGAGCAAAAAATAATTAAATAATTAGACCCCGAGACTCGAATTATTAATAAGCTCTTAATTATCGTTAATGAGTCAATTAACCGCGTTCAGCATCGATAAAAGTGTCATAACTATTTTCTTGAATTAAATGTTAAATAAAAAGAGTCGATTTAAATTTTATTTGATTTGACATTTGAAGAATAGTCTGCGAAGGGTAAAAACGACTAAATAAAATAATTAAATTATCGATTTGTTTATGCAGCGGTTATACTTTAATATAAACCACCATTTTTTATTAAGTTTTTTTTTTTTATTTTTATTTTTGAGTTTATATACTGAAGGCTGTCAGTTAAGTATGAAACTGACAACTAAAATGATATTCCACGTCATAGTATCATATCGATTTATATAATCTACATTGTTAAAATTCTTTTCATAACTCCTGTAGGTAGTGTACGAGACAGCAATTCAGTATAACCATGCCAGGCTTTCTAATATAATCACGATAATGCTATCTCTATAAAAATTTTCGTTGGATTCCTTCCAGCCGAGTTATATACCAGCTACTCATTCAACTTTGCTCATTTTTTTCTCTCATTTCGTTATTCCTTTTTTTACCCGAGCACTTTGCGCTATTTAAAAATGCGTCATGCCAATGAACGTCCCATCCAATTTGCGGTTCCTCTTTCACTTTGATAAATTACCGACTAGACAACAACAAAAAATTGATCTACGGTTTCGAGGTTACAGAGATGCTAAATAATTAAGTCAAAGAGTTATAAATATTTCATTTTTATTTATTTTATGCTCATTTTATTTTTAACGTTTAATTAACGAAATTTATTATCACAAGAAAATTTGATAGTCAGTAGACTTTAAATAGAGTTTTGTAAATTTAAAAAATAATACTGAGGGAAAAATAAATTTTTTTCGTTTCATTGAATTCAAATGTTGAGATGTAAAAGTTGATTATTGGATTTTCATTCAAAGCATGACAAGTATTTTCAAGTTATTTCAAAAGTTTTATTGTAAATTCATAAACGCTGACAAAAGTTATATTTTAATTTTATTTAATGAGTTTTTTAATTAAATTTGAACAATGAAATTATTCAAAATTGAAGCATTACAAAGTCAATTTAAAATTCCAAATGAAAATTTTCTTTTCAAAGTATGTAATAAAAAATCTGAAAAACGGTTGACCCTGTGGGTCAGCCCCAAAACTTCCCGCTGTTTTCGAGTTCAGAAAGCTCGTACGTGATTATTTGCAAATTTTTGGGCTCTTCGAAGTCAAAAAATGTTTGTTTTGTTGTTCAACCAAAAAAATACAATTAGCTAAAAAAAAAATTAATTTTTGCCATACGGTATATTTGGAACGAATCAACCGATTTGAAAGTTTTTGGCAGCAATCGAAAGGGCTCATCAAGATTTAGAACTGGATACTGTTTGAAGCAAATTGGGCAAGTAGTTTATGAGTTATATGAAAAAAACCTCAAAAAAACAAACTTTTAATTTTTATTTTTCGTGTTCCTCGTAAACTACTAGACTGATCGACTTAAAAATCTATGCAGATCTAATTCTTGATACCCATACAATAAAAAGCATCGGCCCATTACTGGGTCATGAATGGCTGCCAATTTTCAAGCATCGGCCGAAGATCGGTTAAATGTCGAATGATAACGGTATGCTAAGCATGGCAGTCGTAAGCATTGGCCAATCGTGGCAGTCAATCATCAGCCAAAGTTAGGTATCAAGAGCACTCAATCAAACCGTTGGCCAACGAACGGCGGTTAATTGTGCGCCGTTTTTATAAGCAAAAAGACGGCTGCTAATGATTCACCATGCACGGGCCAGTATAGTCAGCCATTTATTGGCCAATCATTTCTAACCAGGCATCGGCCGATCTATGGGAAAATTTCGAAGCTTTTCGATTGCCGTCAAGCACGTTCAAATCGGTTGATTCGTTTTAAAGATATTGTGTGACAAAAATTAGTTTACACTCATCCATTCCCACACACACACGGAAGTCCATCCGAAAATAGTCAGAATAGCTGAGGTCCTAGGACCTCAAAACGTCGAGATCTAATGAAAACTCAGTTTTTAAAAATCGGACCGAAAGCAATAACTTCCCTTTTTTTGAAAATTTTAAATTTTAATAGCGGGAAATTAAAAATAAAAATAATTATTCAATGCAATCAATTACAAAAATTTTTAAAGAAGTTTATTTTCTATTAGAAAACATAAAATTTACTGGACTAATGAAATAAAACAAAATATACTGCTAAAAGTTAATACATATAGTTCTACCCAAGAAATCTATCATTCACCACACAGCCCTCATATCAACCGAACCCATCCATCAGCCATAAACTGAAACCATAAAAGTAATCTCATGTCTAGCCAATCAATGGAAATGCACGTTCCCGGTACCCAGTGATGGTAAGTGGCAGCAGAGCACCAGTGAAATGCCTTAGCAGCCACAGCAACGGGTGTCGTTTGTATCAATTTGCTCTGCTGGGATCTTTGGTTCCCCTATGGCCTCCAGGCTTCTTCAGTTTCCAGTCTCAAGCATCTAATCTAATATCGCCCAAGAAAACCGAACCCAGTTATTTCTTACACGATCAAAAAATAATATAATCTCTCTACTTTGGCTATTTCTCGATCTCTATTCACTCGTTCAACCTCCAATGAATCTACTCACGTACTGAATAATTAAATTCACTTTAGTGTAAATTGATAATAGATTTAGTGACTGTAAATTTTTTATATAAAAAGTATAAATCAACCAAGACTAGTTGAACTAAACTAAACTTTTAACTTGATATATTTTTTTTTTTTATCTTTTTTTATTCTATTGAAAATGGTATGTCTGTAACGATGAGTAACTTTTGAATTGAAAGAATCAGGATGAAAACGTTTTTAGTAGCAAATGCTCTATCTACTAGTATATGTATATATATATAGATATATATGTGTATATATCTACGATCTACAAATTCCCTCGAGTACTCGAATAGGTCATGTATGAAATATTCAGGTAATCCCGTGACGACTCCAAAATAGATTTAAATGTGTTACTCAACATCGTCAATTGACATGTGCGTCAATATTCGTTTTTATATAAAAATATAAAATCCACTAAATTTTATTTATTTATAATAAAAAAAAATTCTGTCAACGATTTTAATAGTTTTATAAAAAACTAGCTGAGTAAATATGACTTGAGTGTTTAAAAGAAAAAAAAAATAACAATGAGGAGAAAAATGACATAATTGAAATTGACAATCAAATAAAACGTTATGATTTATGATTGATTATTGATGAGTGGTTTTTGTTATCTTTTTTTTTTTTTTATTGAATTATTTTTAAATTTGTTTATTTAGTTTTTTTTTGTTTTTTTAATACGGGGATAGTTGATGGAGGTCGGCTATTAATCATTATACTGATTTTGTTGTGTTTATTTTTTGCTGGACAAAAAATAATGGAGATGAGAGCGATAGAGTGAGGGGACGAAATTGGGTCGTGAATTTTTTTGGTGACGATAAGGCTTGCGCGATGGACTTTTGTGAGTTATTTGTTATGATTAGAATTTTTTTTTTTTTTTTTTTTATCGTGGAAATAATTTGATAGTGGGTCAATTGAGCTAGATATGAATAATTGTTCAATTTGGAAAAATAGGAGCAAAAAATAATTGACTAATATTTCTGTAACTTCATGAAAAGTTTTTTAAATTTATTTCAGGGCTTAAGTAGGGTTACAGTACCAAATATTGACCGAGTTCTACTCAATAACCGGAAACCTAAATACCCTAAATATGGAAAAGTTGGTGAATTTAATGGATGGAAAATTAAAAATTCATAATTACATATTTTTTATGAATTAAATTTATCAACTTTTCCATTTTCAAGGGTATTTAGGTACCCGGTCATTAAATGGCACTTGGTCAATATTTGGCACTGGTACCCTATTCAGGTTTTATAAAATTCTCCATTATAAATTAATAATTAAAAATAATTCTGGGGTTACAAACATTTTTTTTGTCAAAAATTAATTTTAAGTATCAAACATTTTTCAAATAAGTGCGGGAAAATAATTTTTAACCAGTGTTTTAAAAACGCCAGTGCGTGCGCTCTGAGATCATTTGTTATCTTTTGCTAAAAAAAATTTTTTTTGAGTGGAATTAATTTTACAAGTAAATAAAGGATTCAATTTTTCCATTTTTGGCTGAAAATTTGATGATTGACTTTTGAGATAAAAATAAAAGCCAATTGTGTTATTTGTAGTCAATGATTGCTAGTTATAAATGAGTTTAGTATTGAACAATATATTATAAACTATGATGTATATGTTTAATTTGATATTTGTTACTGTCGCAAAAGCAATATCAGTAGAAAGGTAGTTTTCAGTGTTGATAAATTGGAAAGCACACACAACAAACTATTCATAGATATCTCATATTGCCTTGTGATACACCAGAGACTCATATCTCGCCTTGGGGGGCTTGTCTAGATGCAGTCGTCGAATAATATAAAGTTACGAGAAATTACATCTGCATATTATTTCGATGTGCCAAATTATAACTAGTCTACATGAGTCTCAGCTACACATGATCGCTCGTATGCACATCCAAATATATATATATATATATATATATATATATATATATATATATAGGGAAGGGCGGACAAAATAAGACCACTAAAAAAATAATGGATTTTTGTGTATTTAAAAGGTGAATCTTTTTTTGACTTCCATTTGAAAGAATTGAACCAAATCTCCAGTTACTTTAGAGAAAAAAAATTTTTCCAGGCGGGTAAAACCGATCGACCCCCCATAGAATTAAAATTTTTTGTTTCTTTTATTTAAAAAAAATGACTAAGAAAATTGTTTGTATCTAATTTGAGTGAAAAAGAGACTTGTGATGCTGTTAGTAAATGAAGATGCAGAAAAAACTAAATTATAGCAAATAAATAACTTATACAAATTTAAATATAGGGAAGAAGACAACGTATGTATTTTTTGTAGCCAATAATACATTGATTCCACTGAAAATCTTCTGAAAAAAAAATTTGGGACACTCAAAATTGTACAAAAATGATGATAAATGATGACCAAATTTTTGGGATGGTCCATTTTGCCCATGATTTCCGTATATATATATATATATATATATATATATATATATATATATATATATATACATAAATATGATTTGCATGAGCATGACTTAGTGTACGGTAAAGTCATGGTGTAGGAAAATTGTCGTGCTGAAAAGTTTTATGTTATTGGAAACTCTGTTAGGTAGCTATCTCTCCTTTGATAGTAATACTGGTTACTCGGTAAAAGTTGTGCGGTATCCGGTGGATAACTCCCAGGCCAATATAAAGAGCAACGAGTTTTGAATATCTTCAAAAGTCACTATTAACTTACAAGACTTTTTTACATAACATTTACTGCCCGCTACACTCTCTGTGTACATAATTTTTCCTTTGATTATAAACTTACTTTGCATTATTTTTTATTTGTGTCAAGTATTTATGTCATTCAAATCTCAAAATACTCCAGAAAATTAATAAATATACAAAAAAAAAAAAAAATCGTGATGTTTAAATAACATAACATTACTCATATTTAAAATACTAGTATTACGCCTTCGGTACTAAATACAACTGATAAATTTGCTAGGAGATACACGATAACTGATGATATTGCAAGTCAATTAAAGTATTAAGGGACAATAAAAATATAGTGAATAAAATACTGACGTGAATATCGAATAAATATATAAAACTTTAACCCTGAAGCATAATATTTAAATGTGATGACTGGAAAAGTAAATCGGGTATTGGAATAAGTTTAAGTATTATTTAACATAAATATTATTTTAAATCCCAGATTGTTTATAAATAAAATATCACAATATATTTTTTAAGAATTTTAGATTGATATTAAATATTTTTAAGATAAATTTGATTCTATAAATAAAATAATAAAAGACCGGGTTATTTATTGGGCCACGGGCTCGACGAAAAAAATGTGGGAGTAAAGTGTAAGGAGAGGGCAAAGTACTTAAACCCAGTGGGCTGGTGGTTGTTTGTAAACGCCAATAAAATCGTTTATTTTTATTTTAAGTATTCAAAGATTACTATATTATATTCAAATTTAAATCTCCCGCGTTAAATATATTTAATTAACATATCGGTATATTAAATATTAAAATCCTTGACCGCCGGTTATTTAAATCCTCATTAAATCCTACTCCAGTCGCTATTCTCATCTACATTTATTTATTAATTATTTAAAATTCACCAACTACCTCATAAAGCTTTAAAGCCACTCGATTATAAATCATTTAATTCAAACAAATCAATGACACCCTGAACTTTTTAGCAATTATTCGATACAAAATCGTGTAAAAAAAATGTTTTTTTTTCATGTTGAGGGTGGAAAAAGTAAAAATGTCCGTTTGATATCCGACACTGATAATACATGTTCACAAATAGAGAACATGCGTTACAAAACAGAAAGAAGAGAAGCAAACGGAAAAGTGGAAAGAGAGCAAAGTGGTCGGCAGAAAAAGGGGTCAGAGTATGCGGATGTATATAGATATAATAGGGGAGGCCATGGTGGTTTAATAGAGTGAGCCATGATGGATGACACTCGATCGATAATTTTTTTTTACCAAAAAAAATCACGATAGAGAAAGATCGAGACAGAGTTGAAGTATATAAAGAAACCAGAGAAGTCTCTTAGGACAGCAATAGCGTATTCAATTTTTTTTTATTGTCAGTAAAGTGTGTTTTTTTAGTTGCTCACCGGACAATTTCGTGTAAGTAACCCCCGATACGCTGAGCGTATATAACTGTCATTGATGAAAGATTTGTGAGCCCTCACGCAACAATTTCAGACGCTCGACTCGGAGATTGGCTCATTCTTTGTTGTCCTCGACGAAGATCCTGTTGTCCTTTTGCACTAGACTGGGTTTCGTTTCATGTTTTTTTTTTTTTTTTGTTATTTATTTTTGAAATAGAGCCCCGGTATTGAAATGTAGGAACGAAGTTTATGTGCATGCGCTGAAAAATAAAATAACTGAAGAAGGATATAAAAAATAAAAAATACAGAGGCTAAAACCTTGAGTGTCTTTACTTGAGAGAAGTATAATCCAGACGTGTGGTGAGAAGCTCGTTTTAAAACCACTGAACACGTTTCAATTTCAAATGCCCATACGGACTCATTTCTTCCCTGAGGGCTTACCGGTAAAACTTAAAACATAGACACGTGATTTGAATTACTCGAAGCTAGATCTATTGACTGTAGACGCAATAAAAAAATCAAATGAGAAGATGAATAAAATACTCTTATCTGGTTCGTGTTAATAAAAGCAGTGAATGCTGTACAAACTTTAATTTTTTTCTGCTGGTAATTTATTTCTTTCTGTTAAGGTTTATTGCGAAAACTCTGGAGTAAATTAATTAATCCGGTAAGTAAATGCGTTTGAACTAACGATTTTAGACAGGAAGTTTATTATTTATTTTTGTGGATATCAACATTGAGTTCAAATGTATTTAGGGCAAAATTATTTATTTGATGGGTTGATAAATTTTGTATTTACTTTATTTAGTATCTGGAATTGATAAATAAAATAAATTATAAATTTGTATTGGGATGATTGAAAATTATAAATTAATGCTTGATATTTATTAAAATTATAAATTTAATAATATGATTATTGAAAGTATTTTGAATAATAAATCGAGTGGTTGCAAAAAATTTCAGGAATTAAATATTTAGAACAATGGAGATTAATGAAGATATTGGGTAATGACTAGGGACAAGATTTTTGCCTTATTTTTGAAATGAGTAGTTCAAATTTTTGATATTACGGCGAAAATATCGGTCTCATTAAAAAAGTTTTCGAACAAAAGTTTTAGGAAATTTAATTTTATTAAAAAAATGTCTCTTATGATTTTCTTATACGATCAATATTTTCACCGTAATCCAAAAATTAAGATTCATAATGAATAATTCAAAATTTGAATAATTATGAAAATCTTAAGTTTGAAATTACGGCTTTCTTCCTAGTCCTAAAAAAAATTGTAAGAAACATTTTTTTTAGAAAATTAAATTTCCTACAACTTTTGTTTAAAAACTTTTTTAATACGACCAATATTTTTCCCGTAATATCAAAAATTTTGCACCACTAATTATTAATCATTTTTAAATTAACGCAAAAATCCTGGCCCTAGTAATATAAAATACACTTGTTAACAAATTTAATAAAAATTAATATCACATTCAATAGATAATTACGCGAACTGCACGCATCAAATTTTTAAATATTTTTATTTAATTTAACGAGTAACAATGATATCATTTTTTTATTACCGAAAATATTATTTTTCCTACCGAAATAAATTCATTAAATTTTACCAATCACGAGATAATTAATTTAAAAAATTATAAATTTTCGCTCGTTAATTAAATTCCCAAAAAACCAAACGGAGTTTAATAAACACGAATATGATATCCATTATTTAAGATAAAATTATTCGGTTCTAGAGCTAAGCCCGCAATGAACGCACTAATTATCGAATAAATAATAATCCAGTCTAATGATGTTTACGAATAAAAATGTTAATTTAAAACGCAATTAACCTTTGGAAATATGAGACTGTGAATAAAGTTTGAGATGATGGATAAAATATAAACTTTTGCTCGACGGCTTCGCGCTCGCTGTATATATTTCCCGGCTGGGGTTTGCGTGGCGGGTATAATATAGGAAGGATACTGTTAAACTTTGCTACCCCTCTCATGTTACGACACAAGGTTCTTTGCTCGCATCTGTTGGTTGCTGTAGTCTGTCTTTGTTTAGTGCGCTCAGAGGATAGATTGATCCCTCCGCCTTCTCAGCACACACAGCAACCTGCGAGATTGCACGATTAATTGTCGGCTCCGTGGGATTAATCGTCGTTACGTACTTTACCCGCAATCTCTCACGGATTCTGTGCTCTTGCTTTTCCATTTATACTCCTATATACATTCATACACATATATACATCTATATAAACCTATTTACAGCAGATAGAAGAAAGGGGGCAAAACGGTTCGCTTGAAAAAAACTAACCAGTGATTTTTTTTCACTTTTTGTACTTTTTAATCACCAATTATTCCTACTTTCATTTAAAAAAAATTAATGTGGGACAAACTGGGCCGTCTAAAAATTTTTTTTATTAATGTATATTAGGCTGCAATCTCACATTAATTTTATTACTGAAAAAATTATCAAACTATTTGGGCAAAAAATAAAATTAATTCTTAAAAAAAAAATTTTAATTAATTTTAGACTTGAAAATTTCAAATGATCCATTTTACCTCCTATTTTGAAAAATTAATTTTTCTATTACTCGTGTGTATTTTAAAAAAAAATTCAAAAATTTGAATTTCTTACTTGAATTCGCTGCTGGTTTTCTTTGTCATTAAAATAAAAGTTAATTAAATTACAAGTAATTAATTAATTAACTGTTGATAAATTCATGGACCGACTCCTGGTTACGGTTTTTGTATCGGAGTAAAATTATATTGTTAATGAGTAAAATTAAAAATTAAATAATTAAGTGACATCTGACAAAGTTAACAAATTTGTCAACACGAAGGATTATATAGAGTATCCATGAATAATATAGGGAGATTGTCTTTGGCCACAATACCCGTACCATTTTGCCTCTTGTTACATGTTGACTCGTTCGCTGATGGTTGACGTACGACGCAGCAGATAGAGGATAGAATGGAGCGGAAGGGCGAAGGATGACAAGTGGAGTTGTGAGTAAAGAGAATAAGCGCTGCTGAAATTCTCTACTGCTGCATGCACACTACATATATATATATATATATATATATATACAATAAATATATATCGTATTGTATGTAGAAGCATACTGTACCTTATACCCCCTGGGAGGCGGTTCGACCCGCATACACATAAAGCACATTACAGACTCACGACATAATTACGTTGGACATCTAGGGACGGCTCCACTGATAACTGAACCGCGTGTTTGCTTGATTACTGCTACAGACTTTGATGTTATTTGTCTGGTGTAATGAAACTCAAACTCTATGATAAATTATTCCTCCTATCCTCTCTATATATTTATAAACTTTATTATTATTATTATTATATATTATTATAATTATTATTATTCAAGTCAAATTTTGTTCAAATTTTGTTTGATTTACACTGTGAAAAATCGGGAAGGAATAAAGAGTGAATACGGATTTTATTTATATCCGAATTCACTCCCTCACTTGGAGTTCCGGAGTTTAAAAAAAAATTACTCCTCATGCGGAGTGAATGGGGATTTTTTTATGGGCGGAGTAATTTCGGAAAGACGCGGATTTTATTTAAATCCGCATTCACTCCGGTCCGGAGTTTTAATGCTTAAATAAATTTATATTTAATAGAAACACCTGTTGGTTAGAAACATAATTATTTCGATAAATATTTCATTCAGATATTAATAATTAAACTTAAAATCTTATGTTTTTAATTTATAAAATTTTTTAGTAACTCACTAAATTATAATTTCATATATATAGGTAATACATAGTGAAAATATTAAATTATTGAATAGCTATAGTGACATAGTTTTTATGGGAATATTTTATATTTCGGTACAATATGAAATGTTATCTCGTGGTATGGTTGATGTAAGTCATATGACAGTTTGTGACTCAGTGGAATTATAATTTTTTAAGTTTTATTATCAGCTGCTTATAATTTTTAAAAATCATTTCGCGTGAATGTATGGAAAGGGAGTTTGTAATTATTTCCGTACTCAATATAAATGTCAAAATAGCAAAGACCTAAGCTCACTATGTACACTGTAAAAAGAACGGTGTTAAAAATGGACTCATTTTAACTCCGCCCGGTGTTAAAATGAAACTACACCGGTGAAGGAGGCGTAATTCGGCGGTGTTAAACCGGCGTAAAAGCAGAGTAATTGTTGTAAAAGCGGGGTAAACTGCGTCCGCTTGGAGTATTATCTTTAAAGATTATAAAACACAAAAAATTTCAGTTCCTTATGACCATTAATAAAAAATATCATTTATTAACAAGTATAGTGATCGAGTAAGTAAAAATATCACAAAGTAAAATATTTTAACACCGGTAAAGAATATATCTACACCGGCGGTGGCGTTATTTTAACACCGATACAGAATATTTACACCGGCGGTGGCGTTGTTTTCGCACCGCTTTCGGTGTTGAAATTTAACACCGCGGATTTTAACACCTACACCGCTTGGACTTACCCCGATTATTTTTTACAGTGTATTAGTAATTTTTTTTATTATTAATATTTTTCGAAACTCCCTTTCGGAGTGAAATTCACTGCAAAAGAATTAAATAAATAAAAAGTCATCCACTCTGCGTTCACTCCGCAAATTTTCTACAGTTTACAATAATCTGATTGGATCTTAATAGATCTATTGATATCAATGTCAATTTAAAATAAAAAATATCTTTAATCTAATCAGATATCATTATATCTAAATTATGTTCTTCGAGAAAGTTCAAATCAAAGTAACTTGAAAATTATTCAGTTTAATAGTATATTACACTACAAGGGAAGAAAGTTGAAATTCCTGCCCTGTGTGATAAGATGCCCGAGGCGAAGCCGAGGGCATCATGACACACAGGGCAGGGCTTTCAACTATCTTCCCGTGTGGTGTATACGATTTTTCTTTATACCTGGTCGAAAGTACGTTTATTAATTACATTTTTGAATACTATGAACAATACAACCACGTTCTGCCTTCAGCTGACAGGTCGGCCATGTTTTTTTTATTTGCTCCCTATTGACGCGCCTCTTTCGGACATACATAAAACTTTAATTTTTTTCCGTCTCTCTTTTTTTTTTTTGTTGCGTTTTTGCTGCCTGCCCCGCGACATTTGAAAGCACGAGCGAAGCGAGTGCGTCTGGTCGGCGGGGGCAGGCATCAAAAACAAAACAAAAAAAAAGACATAATTATACTTATAAAAAATAAAAAATAACTATTTTTTTTCGAAAGAAATAAATTTATGCCTATAAACAAGATTTTTTTCCTGCCAATAAATAATATATAAATAAATACATAAACTTTCAATAATTAACTTCGCCTCTGCATCAAAATCTTTTATCACCTCATCCTCGTCCATAGATTCATCCGATGAAACTTTTTCATTTATCTTATCATTGTAATTACACTGTTTAATTAAAATATTACGTACAACGAGACACAAAAATACTGACGCATATATAAAGCAACGATCTACGACGTTATCGTGAAAAATTTTATTTATAAAGTGGTAGACGATCACTAGATGGCAGCAACCGGCTGTTTCTGTAGGCCCGAAAAAATTTTTTGCTCCCGGCGACAAAAGTGACGCGCATGTAACTCCACCAGGAGAGGGAAATAAGACTTTAGGCCTTAAAATTAGGGAGGGAAGTGCGTACTTTCGACTAAGGGATAAAGAAAAAAATTTTTTTTTGTAGGAAATGGAATTTAATTAAAAAAGTCCTCAGTAATTTATTCTGTGTGTATTTAGTAATCAATCATTAATTTATAATAAAATTACGACTAAAATAATTAAATCTTTTATTGAGCGAAATAAATATAAATATAAATGTTTTGAATACTGAAAAACAGGGACATAAAAGAGTAAACGGTATTTTATTTTCTCTTATTTTTTAAACAGCAACCAATATAAGGTGATTTTTACAAGCAATAAATAAAGTAAACGTGACAGTATGTAGCTGAGAAATAGAGAAAATGGTAAGAATGCGAGAAATGAAAAGAAAGTGATCTTGCAAGTACGCTCGTATCGACAGAACCCTACGTACCCACGTATATTTCCCAATAATTGCGAGTATGGACAGACGCCAGGCGTTTTCCCAGACTCGCCTTCTCTCCATCTCCACCCCCAGTCTCCAGCCTCCACACCTCGGTCTTTTATTTAAACTATCTCGGTAATATACGATCTAATATAAATATATATACCAAAGAGCCAGACTTTGGTACACGAATACACGACGTCGAGTCATTCAATGAACCGTGCTCCAGACGACATTTAACTCTCTCACTACAACTTTTATCTATTCATATTTATTTTTATGCTTTATTCGAAATTTATTTCAGACAAAATTCAACTCTCTTCAGATTGACCATTTATTTTATTATTATTCAGTTTAAAATACTGATTGGAATATTTTAAACTGAATCGGATTAAAAGTAAATGGATAAATTAATGAGTAATAAATATTGAATATAAAAAAAATATTTCAAATATTTTTAATGGTATTGGCTTTTATTATCTTGTCATATATTTTTTTCATCTCAATTTCTTTGTCCGAGAGTTGATAATGACGAGAGAAAATCGTTATCTCTGGAAAGACCTGAACGCGACCCCTTTGATCCATTGTTCACGAGCTTCGTGGCCCTCGGGCACTTTGGAAAAACCGCTGGCATACTAGAGAGAGAGAGAGGAAGAGACATAAAGACAGAGAAGGAAATAAAAAAGATAGACGAGAGACGAGGAGACAATACGAGATGAGATAGAAGCGGATGAAAGAACGAAAGAGCAAAAGAAAAATTTCATCCGAGTCTACTGTGCGATCTGAGTTTGTGTTTCTGTGACCAGAGTTTGCAGTTTTACGAGTGAGAGAACGGGAAAAATTGAAAAGCAAGACAGAGATAAACGTGTAAAGTAGATTCTGCAGAAAAGTATTCTGTTGGGTGTATATATTATTTATTGTTGAGTGCTTCATATTTCCTGGTGTCACATCACGCCTCTGTTTCTGGTACTATACCCTCATACTCTAATATGTCTGATGGATATTCTGTGTGACAATTGTAATCTGTTTGAGTTCTAAGCTGAAATTATTTTATTCCTATTGACGTTTGTTATTTTTTAAAACTCGAGCTGACTTTACTGAGATAATAATAATAAAAGAATTAAATTGTCACTAACTTTGATGTGAATTTTTTTTCAAAGGTGACAAGAAGTTTACTGGAGGGGCCGTGTTTTTTTAATAATCTTCCGCTTTTAGTTTACTCATAGATCAAATGTCATAAAGTCGTGCTTTAGGAGGTGGATAATTTTTTTTTATCGATACTGTTTTTCTAAAATAAAAATTAAAAAATACATACGAATTCTTTCATTTCAAATTTTTTTATGCGCCCTTATGGTTCTCGGGAAAACTACCGGGAGCAATAAGGGTGTCTAAAAAAAAATTTTATGTGAGTAAAATTTCTGTTTATTGATTTTTATGCTTCTGAAAAAAATAACATTGAATATTGAAAAATGTTTTCTACGCCCCTATGGTCCCTAGTAGCTGTCTTATGAGAATGTATAAAAAATTTCAAAATTTGTGATTTTTTTTTTTTTATAAGAGTTAAGTGGGCAAAACGGGACTGCTAAGGAAATATGTAATGGATCTTTGTGTATTTGAATACGATGAATCTTCTATTTTTGACTTCCCTTCGAAGTAATAAACTAAATTTCCAGTCACCATGAATATAAATTTTTTTCCCCAACGGGCAAAACGGGCCACCCCCCCCCCCAAAAAAAAATGTAAAAAAATTTTATGTCTAATGTAAGTGAAAAAAGAAATTCACAGTACTGTAAGTAAATAAAGATATTGAAAAAAAAAAATCATTGAAGATAAATAATTTATATAAAATTTAAATATAGCGAAAAAGACACTATGTATTTTTGGGATGGCCAACAATATATTGAGTGTCCACACATAAATTTCTGAAAAAAAAAATATTTAAAAAATCATTCCCATAGACTGATAAAAAAGTTGACTTGATTTAAAAAAAAAATCTTGATCCAAAAATACCATTTTGATAAAAATGATTTTCTCGAGTCAAGAGAAAAAATTCTTGAGCCAAGAAATTATTTTTGGTTTAAGTAAATTTCTCTTGGTTCAAAAATTTTTTCTCTTGACTCAAGAAAATAATTTTCTTCAAAATGGTATTTTTGGTTTAAGATTTTTGCTCTTGAATCAAGTCAACTTTTTTATTATGTATACTAATTAAATTTTCTATACTTTGTTTACGTGAAGGTTAGCTTGGTACATTATTTATATAATGTTTTGTCAAATCAACTATCTGAAGTTCTCTATCGTAAATAGTCGTTGTCTTTTTTTACCCTCACTCTTAGAAAACGAGCCTAATTTCATATCATGACTATACACTAACATGTATCACAAGATATTTATGTATGAAACTTTTTATATAGATTAATTGTAAAATCTACCTTCCATTTCGGCTGCCGAATGGCCTTTTTTTATTGTGTATGAAAAATTTCGAAATAAATTTTGGGACACTCGAAATTCTACTAAAATTATGATAAAAACCGTAAATGGCAATTTAAAATAAATTTTGGATTAAACAAAATTTTTTACCGAATTTTTGAAAGGTCCTGTTTTGCCTGCTCTTTCTCTACATCAGCAAACTGAACCTTTTTTCTATGCACCGTTATGGCACTTGTACATCGATATATACGTTTATAAAAAATTACACTTTCCACGAAAACGCGTTTTTTAACCTTATCTGTAAATTAAATTGTTTTAATTCCAAGTACTCAGTTCTTAAACGTCAAACAAAATTTGATCAATTCATATATTATTTTATTTTTAAAATTGTAATTCTTTCAGAACTATTGAATATACGACAAAACGATTAATCTACAATTTAGCAGACAATTAAATTTTTCTGTAATTTCAATACTTTAATAGACATTGAAATTAAAAGCAACACTAAAATAATTAAATATTTATATAAATGCTTTCAATATTCAACACACAAGCATACAAATATTATTTTAAAAATTTTAATATTTATATATTTATATAAAATATTGAAATTACTTTCGACAAACTCATTAACGTTGATTTTGTGAAATGGAAAAATAATTGAAGACAGAAGAACTTTTTCCATTTTATTGTCAGTACTGTCACGACTCTCATATTACCTAGAGCCTCAAGAAAAAAATAGAGTATTACGAAAATAGATAAAAAGAAGATAATAAAAAAAAGTAAAGTAAAATAAAATAAAATAAAATAAAAAGGCTCCTTATTAGCTTGCGGCGACTTTCTTTCCCATCTTCTTTCCCTCTAGCAAGCGGCAGCGACTACCGGGTATTAGCTCTGCTCGCTATCCTATTCTCTAGTAACCTCCCGTGGGCACTTGCAAGTTTCTATATGCGACTCTTGATATCGCGGATACTTATATAGGGAGCAGGGGGTGGAGGTGAAACTGGAGGAGACGCCGAACCCCAGACGCCAATCAACCCCGAGGGTATGTTTGATCAGTTAGTCATTGCTGTATAACTTTCCTTCACTCTGTCGATCGTTTGCAATTTCCTTTTACACTATAGTCCTCACGTTTATTCAAATAACAATTTTTAAATTAATTTATGTGTCTATCAATGTTTTTTACCTCTCATTTATTTTACCGAATAAAACAAATCAATTTTAAAGGTCAATAGAAAAGTTAATAGAGTTACCAAGTAATTGATGGAAAAAATTATTAATTAGTATTTTTTTACGTGGCTACAATAATAGTTAGAAGTTAAAGAAGAATATTAATAATATTTATAAGCTTGTGTTTCAAAATTTTGAAATTTTTATTTTGAGTCGAAGAAATTTGAAATTATTTTAGCTTCACTTTGAATTTAAATTTCTTTTAAACTTTTAAATTTACAGATAAAGTTATAGGATACTTTTTTGTAGAAAACTTAATTTCTGACTAATTTGTATATTAGTGTTTTAGCCGTATTTTGAATAGATTTGACTGAATTCAAATTTTAAAAATTGAAACAATTCTAATGGATTTAATTTTTGTCATTTAAGAACCGAGTACTTTGAATTAAAATTCTTTATCAACTATTTAATTTACAGATAAGGTTGAAGAATGCGTTTTTGTAGAAAATTTCATTTCCTACGAAATTGTATATTCATATTTTCCCTGTATTCTTAATAGTTTAAATAGAATTTCAATTTTAAAAACGAAATAATGTTAATGGAACTATTTATTTTTTTTATCGACCCAATAGTAAATAATTAAAAGGCATTTTGTTTTTGGTGAGTGGTTACGGCAACGTGAGTAAGACAACAGTCTGTATTTTATCTTAAATCCAATCTTTAGCTCTTTACACTCGTATATTTGTGCCCATATGTCATAAAACCCACGCAGCTCTCAATTTACCCTCGATAATTATCTAAAAACCTGTGAGATTACATTTTAATAAAATAAATATTTTGAAAATAAAAAGGTTACTTTTGTTTTTGGCCTCCCACCCGGTATTTATTAACTCACACAAGACATCTCTGACTACTCATAAATAAATAAATAAAAAAGACAACCGTCAATGTTTATTAATTATCGATGTATTTAAAAAAAACCTTAAACACTAATTCAGTAAATAATTATCTCAAGTACTTGATTTATTTACTTTTTTTTTTAACATCAATACTTTACATTGATTTATTCAGTTAATCGTTTTCCGGTTTGTTATAATTATTTAAAAATTATTGAGACAAATATATCACATTTAAATTTATAAACTTTATTTTACTTAGTGTGACGGTATCTATTTAAGCGATCTTGTGTTAACATCAAGTGTTACACTCTACAGCGATTCATTCTAACCTTGAATTCATACCTTCCCAACAATAATATACATACATATTTATATATAAGTATACCGAGAGACAAAGAGTCTAGCTATGGACCCATACACAGACTAATTAATGAAATTATTGAACCTCTCGATATATCGATGCACAAATAATTTAAAAATTAAACTCGACAATAGAATGTTTAATGTGTATCAGAGTGTATCAAGAGTGTGGTTGTTAGCCCTCGAACCTCAAGTTGAGCTAATTGAACGCGTAATTGATGAGGCTGCAGTCTGTACTTACACAATACTCCTATTGTACCAACAACTCAGTCGAGGTATAGCATCAACGTTATATAAAGCTCCATAACCCATAGTAGTATTAGTATTACCACTACTACCACCGCCACTACCACCAACAGTACAAGTATTTTGGTATCGTAATACCAAACTACCAGTACAGCGGCAATATTAGCGATGCACTCGACGTCCCCATATAACTGAGAGTCAGCTTTCCTGGCCTTCCATATCCTAGTCTTTTCTTTTCCCACTTCTCGTACTCACTACACAATGCACACAACATTAACACACATATATATATATATATACTTACACATATATATTTAACGCTTTTCTCTCATACAAATAATGCTTACAAGGGCCATAAATACTCGTCAGCTAGTGCAATATGCCACAGCCGTTTCGTCGAGCAATATGCAGGCATACAAAAAATTACCTAGACTCTTGAGCGGCAAAGAAACAAAAATAAAATATCGGTAGAGCAAAAGACCAAGAGAGAGAAAGAGATAAATATAAATAGAGAGAAAGAGGGCAGAGAAAAAGAGCTTTGAGCGGTGCCGGTTGGATTCAAATGACAAATTGTTTGTTCGTTCGTGCTTGCTGCTAATATTTAAACCCCGCTCGCTTTCAAAACTAACGAGCATTGTTTCATCGACACCTATATGCTAAATATTATCCCAGACGTTTGTTATTATTTTTACTTTTCATTTTTTTTTAACTCAATTTTTTAATTTTGTTTATTATCGACGCAATTTCTTGCTAATTATTACATAGTGGACGTTAATATACATCATTGTAATGGAAATTTACTTACCTTCAGTATTCATTACAAGTGTTCAAAAGTCTGAAAAACAGTTGACCCTGTGGGCCAACCCCTAAACTTCCCGCAGTTTTTGAGCTCGAAAACGTTATTGCTTGTGAATTTTTGAGCTCTTCGAAGTCAAAAAACGGTTGTTTTGTTGATTCACCAAAAAAAATACTTTCAGCTTAAAAAAAATCAATTTTTGTCATACGGTTTTTTGGAAACGAATCAACCGATTTGAACGTTCTTGGCGGCAATCGAAAGGGCTCATCAATATTTAGAACTGGATTCGTTTTGAAGCAAATTGGGCAAGTAGTTTATTGAAGCAGTGAGTTATATGAAAAAAAAACAAATTTTTAATTTTAATTTTTTGTATAACTCGTAAACTACTCGACCGATTGACTTAAAAGTCTATTGAGATCAAAGTCTTGATGAGCCAATTCGATTGCCGTCAATCACGTCTGAATCGTTTGATTCGTTCCGAAAATATCGTACGACAAAAATTATTTTACTCACATCCATTCATACCCGTGTAAAAAAAATTCGTTCCAAAAAGATTCCAAAAAAGTTCCGCATGTGGAACTTCTAAAAATGAGACAGATTAGAACTTTTTTGGAACGTTAGTAATTTTGATGGTAAAAAAAAAGTTTTTATGAGCACATTTAGAGTGAAAAAAGGGCGTTCTTGGAACTTTTTACTTTTTTATGGACTAAAAAAGGCATTCCAAAACATTCCAAAATCACTACTTTTGCATCTTTTGTAGACCGAAGACGTTCCAAAAACATGTGAAAATAATTCAAACATCACTACTTTTGAATTTTTCATAGAACAAAAAAAAACCCACAAAAAATCCAAGAACGTCCTTTTTTGACTCTAAATTTGCTCATAAAAACTTTTTTTTACCATCAAAATTAGTAACGTTCCATAAAAGTTCCATTCGAAGTTCTAATCTGTCTCATTTTTAGAAGTTCCACATGCGGAACTTTTTTTGGAATTTTTTTACACGGGTACACACACACTCAACATACGGACGTCCATCCTGAAATAGTCGAAATAGCTTCCTAGGACCACAAAAGGTCGAGATCTGATGAAAACTCAATTTTCGAAAATTGTACCGAAACCAATAACTTTTTTTGAAAATTTTCAATTTTCAGAGCGGGAAGTCGAAAAACTATGATATTGTTTAAGTGCCCTGGTGGAAACTTTTCGGAATTTTCTATGAAAAACTCAGTACTAAAGTTCTAAAGATTTTTTCAGAGTTTTTCAGAGGAAAGTCCGAAAAATTTCCACCACCAGGGTGGTGCTAACTCCCAAACAATCGATCTTACGATAATTTTACAATAAACTGAAATTGTAAGCAATTAAATTTCCCTTTCACTGATCTATAATGACGTTTATTTATTTAGAATATTTTGAGAGATACGACTCATAAAATAATAAACAAATTTTATTAGTAAGCAAATAAACGTTTGTAAGTAAAATCATGAAAAATAAATTTAATTGAATCCAAAACAATAATAAGTAGTCTCAATAATAATTGCAGTATTGTATATATATATAAACTCTCGAATTAACCTAGGATGTTTTGAGGTTTGAATTTGGAACGTAAACTTTGATAATTATGACATCCTTGAACTACTTCAAAGGTACGTACGTACAATGCAATTCAGTATGTCTCTGTACATATGTATGTTATATAATAATACATAAGAGCTTGTGCTGAGCATGTGGCATAACGTGCGCAGAGCGATTAGGAACGTGCGTTCAACACGGTTAAGCTATAGTGCATAGTATAGAAGTGGTAAATCGGATTACCGGTCGTACATCATGTTCGAAACACGTTCTACTATATTCTGTTTCACCTAAAGCCACATGGCGTACAAGCCATGTGTATGTATGGGTATGATGCTTATTTTTAATGTACATATATATATTGCCATATACATACTTAAATATATACTCATTTGTAGTAATACTAGTATATACTGGACATTTATTGCAGTACATACGTATTAAGATTTTCATTTCATCAAATGTCACTTGATTTTAATACATTTAATTTCATTCTACTTTAGATTAAAATTTTCTCTTAACTATCAACTTTACGAAAAATGTTATTGAATACATTTTTGTGGGAAATTTAATCCTCTATAAAATTTGATTCTTGTGTTTTTGATGTATATATAATATTTTAGTCGTAATTTTAATTTGAAGACAAAAAAATATCAATGGAATTATTTATTTTTATTTTTCATTGTTTTGGAGTTTGAATTAAAATATCTTTGAAATTATTGAGTTTACAACAAAAACTAAAGAATACTTTTTTGTAGAAAATTCAATTTCCTATAAAATTGTATGAGTATGTTTCTATCGTATTTTCAATAGTTTTTTCAAAATATCAATTTTAAGACAAGAAAATTTTAATAGGAATATTTTTTCATCTCGATTCGTAGACAGAGTATTAAGATTTCATTTTACGAATTAAATATCAAAGATATGACAAAATGTATGAGAACAAATTTTTAGGAAATTGAATTTTCTATAAAAATGGATATATTGAACTTTTTCGTAAACTCAGTAGTTTGGGAATAAATTGAAACTTTAGCAAACAATGAACTAAAAAATTTCATTTTGATTAAATATTTAATCAATTAATTGTTATTATTATTTTTTTGAAATAAACTCCTCTAATAAAGTAAATAAAAAAGTTACAGAAAATTCAATATCGCGAAAAGTATAACAGTTTTGAATAATACTTGAACAATGGCAAAGCAATAAAGTGGAAACCATTGGCCTTTCGGAGCTAGCCATTCCGCTCTATGTAATGTAAATAAACGTATATACATACAAAAATATAGATATAGATCTATAGATATAAAAGTACCGTCGGGGGAGGAAATAATAAAAGAGTAAAAAAATATATTGCTATAATATAAAAGCGGGCGTATGCTACCGTGGATATAAAGTGCTATTAAATTGATATTTCAAGTTATTATTATTTGCCCAGTGGAAAAACTTTCCCGCCAATTTAATACAAATTCATGGTTGCTTGTTGCTGTGTTATTATTATTGTCCCTATATATATGTATATATGTATATATTTTCTTTTGAATGTATACTAGAGTCAACAGTAGCTCAGGAGTTTATTCTGCACGCATTTATTTAATTTAAAACTTTTCACATTTTCAATAAATATACCTTATACTTTACAAAGAATTCATTATTATAAATTTTCATTAAAAACTTACTCTCATACTTATAAACTTGTTACCTTAATTAAATTTTGGAATTTTATTCAACATATAAACTTACAATTTTACCTTTCATTTCATTACTAAAATTAATTTACTTCAATTTTAGTTAAAGTTAAAATTTTAATAGCGTATTAAATATCGAGTCTACAATTAAATTTGTAGAATTATTTATTACACACTAAAAAAAAAACGGTGTAAGTCTGCGCTATCCGTGTTGAGGTTATCAGTGTTAAGTTTAACATCGAAAACAGTTTTAAAATAACACCAATAGCAGTGTTAAAATTGTTCCCGGGGTTTAAAAAAAAGTCATTTTACTTTCCAAGTATGAAAAATCGAATTGTATTTCTAATACAAAAAAAAGATTTATTGTTTCAAAAATTAATGATGCGACTGATTGACTGCTTTGAAGAAATGCAGACATGCCTATTTTAGGATTGCTTTTTAGTAGCTTTCTTTAGAAATCAGACTATTGCAATGGGTCTCATGATCAAATTATCAAAGAATTTTGCCACCACATATCTTATTTTACCTAGTAGAGTCAAAAAATACCATCTACTCAAAAGTTTATACATATATACGATCACACGCCTTGTCATCACGATAGCGACCGTAATTCTTAACGAATCTTAATCAAATTTTATACCCTTATTTATTGGACGATCAACTTTATCTTCGAACTTTATCGATGAGCCCAATCGGTCAATTAGTTTGGAAGTTGTGAGTGTTTGAATTTTTTTTTTGATTTTCATAAAAATGAATTTTCTGGCTTTATCCTCAAATAACTTTTGAACCGAAAATGATAACTCAATTCTGTAAAAAATATCTCAAAATTTGGAGATTAGCTTTAATTTTCACTGCAATATTTGATTTTTTTAAACATCGTTTCTAACAATTTGATGATATCGAAAATTTCACAAAAAATAAAAAAAGCTTATTTTGCAGCTTAGTCTTCTAATAACTTCTAAATGATAATGCATAACTCATTTTCTTGAAATTCATGTTTAAGCTTACAAAATAAGTATTAATTACACCATTGTAGCTTTATTGTATTTACATAAGAAATCTACCTTTCCATTCCGGGTAAGGCCAGATGGCTGTTTTTTTATAATGTAGCAAATTTAATGCATTAAAAATTTGTTCTTACATAATTTTGTCAGCTTTGATATATTCTACAACACAGCCCTACAAATCACATGTCCCAAATGGTCCACTCAATTTTTTGTGTTAATTTAACAGATTATACTTGTGTCAAACCATAATCCAGGTTTAAAACTTGTATAGATCAGATAACACATTAAACTTCAGTTAAATTTAGACTTGATGGTGTCAAATAATTGACACAAATTATTTAACCATTAAATTTTTGTAGACAAGAACACAAAATTTTCAACTGTGTAGAAAAAATTTTAATTTTTGACAGTTCTAGTTTAAATTAGTCAAATAAAAATTAATTCTCCAAAAAATTAAACTTCTAAAATTCTTCTTAAGATAAAATTCACTTTTTCTTCTATAATTAAAATAATCCTGCCATTGAATTTTGTTTTGAAAAATCAATTTAATCGTTCCCGACTAAATTATTTGGCTCAATTTTATCAACGTAAAAATCACTACAGAAAATTAATTACAACCAGAAAAACTTTTAGTTAAATTATTTGAATCCAAATTTTTAAGCCCAAATCAGATTTAAAACCTTTTTGTAAGCAATTTACTGGCCCAAATTTCCCTATAATGCCTCTGGGTATTATTTTAAAAAATATTTTCTGTCGGTTTATTTTGACCCCTATAATTTTAATTTATAAAAATATATCAAACAATTCTGACTTTAAGTGAGTTCTTTAAATAACTCTAGTAGAAAAAATTTTTCATCCTCAATTAATTAGTTAAAATTTTACTTGCATTCGTTATTATTATTATCATTATTATTATCATTACCAAGTTTTTTAATTAAATGAAATATTTATTTATCTACTGTATAATTAAATTTATTTGCAGATGAATTTAAATAAATGCATGAAAAAAAAAATAAAAAAATAACGCAGACATCCAGTGATACTGATAAAAAAAAAAACTTTATCATACTTAGCGAGCAGGTAACATTATATTCAACATTTCTTTCATATTCTCTTTAGCTTCCGTCAGTTCATTAAGCCGTTGTTGGAAAAAAATTCTCATTTACACTTAATGTTTTACATATGACTCCATCCCACATACGACTACTTTCAACCCCTGTAGCACATATATACACAGCTATAGGTACTGTAACAAAGCAAAAAACATTTTTATATTTATATTTTTATTTTTATTATGAATCTCTACTATATCCCATTCGACATGGGCTTTCGAGCATCCGACCTCCCACATCCCGAGTCCAGGGCTAAAAAAGTAACGTCCTAAGCCAGGGAAAGACCCAGAGGAAATACTAGAGCTTCCGCTTATTCAACTTGTGCTTTGACGCTTTTGTATTTTCGTCATAAAAACTCCATTAGACATTATTATTATTATTGTTATTATTTTTTTTATCATTAACACGAAAAAAGTTTAGGAGAAAGTATAAAAATTTATAAGAGCATCAAATATTTACTTCATTTATTTGAGTATAATAAATTTCTTACTCTGCATTACAAGTTATACTTTTTCTTAGACGTGATGCACACCTTTCTGTCTCCTATGAAATAACTATATTACTCAGAATGAGAAAAGTAAAATAACCATTTTCTGCGGCAACTATTTCTCCAGCTTAAATTACAAAGTCCGGGAATTTAAGCTCGCTTCCTTTACTCTGACCGACTTGGAACTAGATTTTTTTTCATCACCATATCTCCATCACGCCGGAATGAGTTAACATCTCTTGTGATATCACGGTCTTTATTTTAATGCTGGAATTTTTTCATTTTCCGCATACTAGTTACTAATATTCTTCTATATTTGTTATATTATAATTTTAAAAAATCCTTTAGACCCTTATTCGTATTTCATCAGGAGTTGGTTGTCTGCTCCAGACATTTGATGCATAAAAAATATTTTTTAAATTATAATATTTATTTTTTTTCTGTACTTCACAGTTTTAATTCAAAGGTTTTTATAATAAAATTGTAGGAAAAATATTATTCCAACAGCAAATACGAGATTAGAGATTTTAAATGGGAAGTTTTGTACACAAGCCGAAGGCTAGTGCAACAAACACCTATATGTTCAGTTCAATATTTATTTTTATTAAGTAAATTAAGAATTTTTTTTTAAGAAATACTTTGGCAAATATTTTATTAACGTTAGTTTGAAGTTTGAACAGCTCAGAATCATTAATTTTATACACAAGCCAAAGGCTACTGTGCCAAACACTTATATTAAGCTTTATACTCATATTTATCAAATGCACTCATCAGTTATCATAGAAAACCTTTTGAAAAGTATTTTTTTTTTACAGCAAATAGAAGTTTAATTATCTCAGGCATGGAATTCATTACACAAGCCAAAGGCTTTTGAAAAAAACCTTTGCATATTGAGCCTCATACTCGTTTTAATCAGAAATACTTTTAAAAATATTTTATTAACGTCACGTATAGAAGTTTAGATGTCAAAAAATCTAGAGCTTTCCATACAAGCCAAAGGCTAGTGCAGCAAACACTTACATATCAAGCTTAATATTTATTATTATCAAATTAATTTCGAAGTTTTTTTTAAAAAACACTTGAAACAAAAAATTATTAACATCAATTTAAAGTTTTAATTGCTCGGAATGATAGGTTTTGTACACAAGCCAAAGGCTATTGCACCAAACCTTCATATATATTAACTTTCTAGTCATGTTTATCAAATGCTGTCATAAATTTTCATAATATACCTTCTGGAAAATAATTTTTAAATAACAAATAGAAATTTAGTCATCTCAGGTCTTAGAATTTGTTACACAAGCCAAAGGCTTGTGGACAAAATCTTTGCATACTACGCCTCATACTTGTTTTGATCGGAAATGCTTTTAAAAATATTTTATTAACGTCACGTATAGAAGTTTAGATGTCGCAAAATGTAGAGCTTTCCATACAAGCCAAAGGCTAGTGCAGCAAACACTTACATATTAAGCTTAATACTTGTTATTATCAAATCAATTTAGAAGTTTTTTTTAAAAAACACTTGAAACAATAATTTAAAGTTTTGATTGCTCGGAATGATAGGTTTTGTACACAAGCCAAAGGCTATTGCACCAAATCCTCATATATTAACTTTCTAGTCATGTTTATCAAATGCTGTCATAAATTTTCATAATATACCTTCTGGAAAATAATTTTTAAATAACAAATAGAAATTTAGTCATCTCAGGTCTTAGAATTTGTTACACAAGCCAAAAGCTTGTGGACAAAATCTCTGCATATTGAGCCTCATACTTGTTTTGATCAGAAATGCTTTTAAAAACATTTTATTAACATCGCGTTTAGATATCCCAAAATGTAGAGTTTTCCATACAAGCCAAAGGCTATTGGACCAAACAGATATATTAACTCTTGTATTAGTGTTGAACAAAAATATAAATCTCGACGACCCAGAATATAGAATTTGACCTGACAGCTACTCGTAACAAACACCAGTATATGAAAATCTAGATTTATTTTCATCAAATGTATTCAACAGTTCATATAAAATATAAATAAACTATAAGAGCATATAACGGTATACCAAATTTCTAACCAATCCCAGACATAAAATAAATAATAAATTAACCAAACGCTCTAATTTATGTATAACAATCTAAATGTAAACATTAAATAACTACCGAGTCTACGGAGACGTGGTTTGAATAAAATATGTATCTGTCATATTTCAAAGCTGAATAACCGATAGAATCGAATCTCGAGTCACTTAAGTCAGTCAAGCCTCATCATCGACTAAAGGCTATTCGACCCTCTTGTTTTTTTCCTCCGATAGATCTCCTGCTATAGATCTAGACCCGAAATATTCCGGCAATCAGTCATCCTGACAGGCAACAAATTCATGCATTCATTTGCTAAACTAATGAGGCCTTTTATTTAAAAAAAATATTAAAAAACTTATCTCTCCCTGCCTTTTTAATATTTATGCTTGTTTTTATTTTATAAACTTTCTAAAGTTTAATCGCTGACAATAATTTAACATCCGTTCCCTTTTTTACTGACCACACAGACAGGGACAGTTTATCTCAAACAACAAAACCATGCATGCATAGTTTGGGTTTGGCATATTGAGGAATCTAAATCAGGGCGATTAATATTAATCATTAATCTTGTTAATTATCAAACTAATTACTCCACAGTGTCCAGGCCTAGAGTTTACAAAAGGCCCTAGAGAGCCTCGTCCATAAGGAATTGGTGAAACTGACGTACATTCCACCGTCAAGAATATTTAAACTATTGATTTATGTTTATCCTAACTAATTGATTGCATCATCTGTGTCCAGTTTATTGTTAAGTAATCCATTTCAAAGTACTCTAATTACCTTATGACTATGCTTATATTGTAGTCGGAATATATAATATACAGGTATTGTTCTCATTAACAATAGGAAATCTACAAAATCGCTCGTTGCATCACTAAACAAGGATTTTGTTACGATAAATGATTGTTTGGAGATGATGTGCATAATAGCTATCATATTTCTATTCGCAGATTTAACTTGTAAATTAATCGATTCTATAATAAATGCTTATTGAAACTATTTTGGGCTTGATAATTAATTCTCTGAGTAATAGAGTAATATCAGATTTCCGTGAAGTTTTGAAAATTTTATTGGGCTTATGTTTAATGTTTGGTGGAAAATTATTTAGTAAGAAATTAATTATCTGGTTAGGAATAATATACGAGCCCACAGGGTCGAGAAGTTTCGGAATTTTCTATTTGTATCAATATATATATTAGGGTGAGCCAAAAAAACCAACCTATTGAATTTACGTCTTAAAAAGGACCTATATATCGAGAAAAAAATTCTCTCATTGGGCAAAATTTTTAGCTCAATTTTAAAAGGTGTCGGTAGCCATTTGAAATTTCCCATTTAAATAACATGCAAAAAAATTTTTTTTTATTAAAAATATTATAACTTTTGTACCGTGTGAGATAAAAATTCGGCTTTAGAATACTCTTGTATGCCATTAAATTTCGTAAAAGAAAGTCCTCGGACTCGAATTTGTAAACTCGATATTTCGTATATTAACCGGCTATCAAAGTATAGAGTAAACAGAATCATACAAATTTAAGGCTTTATTTGGATTTTCCAAATACTTTTCTTTTATTGTGATCAATAAGAAAATATTATTTGTTACAACGTGGATATTGTTGGTGATTTCATTGCACTACATGTAGAACAAATTTTCTCGTAGTGTTGATATTTTTAATAATAAAGCCTTAAATTTGTATGATTCTGTTTACTCTAGACTTTGATGGCCTGTTAGTATACGAAATATCAAGTTTACAAATTCGACTTCCAGGACTTTTCTTAAAGAAATTTAATGGCATACAAGAGTATTCTATAATGTATATTGGTGACCCTTTTAGAAGCTAAAGCTAACTCGCAGGTTTAAAATTTGAATTATCTGGCGCCATCGAGCATTAAATGTTGAAGTACTGCAGCAGCTGATATAAGCGTACGCGCCTATATTTATACAGTATTCACCATAGCGCGTTCATTGCGTTTGTCTTACAGCGGCATCAGTTATAACGACGCTAAATTTCATTTCCGCAAAGCTTTGTGGATGGTAATATATTTAGTAAAGTGGCTGTAACGTTACATAATCAAGTGTCCTTGCGATTCAAATGGCTTATCGGAATCCCGTAACCGGTTACGCTGCTTCAGTGGTTTTAATATTAAATACTGAGATCTAGGACACGAAGTACTCAAATATTTTATCTTAAATCCACTTATATTATTTATTTCTCTAACAAAACAAACTGCGTTCAAATTTATATTCGTAATTTTATTCTTCAAAAATTATATAACAAAAATGTTTTTTCTTAAGTTCTCAATAATTTTGAAAATACACAACTCGGCTGCCCAATTTCAAAACACAGTAAGTGATAAATTTTTCAAAATCGATTTCTTAGTATTTTTAGTTCCAGTGGAGTCTTGTGAACATGATTCGATACATATTTCAAAAATTTTATTTTTGTCAGTTACTGTGTTTTGAAATTGGACAGCCGAACTGATCTATTTTAAAATTATTATGACAATAAACTTTTCCAATCAACTAAAAAATTATTTCAATAAAACAATTTATTTTTAACATGTCCAAAATTCGAACATTTTTACATTCAAATTTTGAACTTCTCTAAAATATTAAACTAATTTTTTCGAATTCAAAGTACAAAAATTTCTTTGAAAAACAAAATTTTGCTAAGCTTCAAAAATCTCTATTTCTTTTAATAAAAATTTCTAAGATTTTCCACTGCAAAAAAATTTTGAAAATAAAAATTTTCTTTATTCATAGAAAAATTGTTTTTTTTTTTTTTTGCATTGAAATTTTTCACTTGCAAATGAAAAAATTTTTTTTTACACCAAAATTTCTTACGTTTATTAGCCGTCTGATTCCTTAGGAACATTTTTCACAATTAAATTCTCATACCTCAGATATCAAAAACTAGTTTCTATTGAGAATAGTCATGATCAAAAGGGTAGTGTGATTTTATCTGCTAAAAAAATTTTAATAAAAGAACTCGCGTTGCTATTGTGTTGTCATTGTCCCCTGCTTAGAATCATATAAGCTACATAACCCATTGTATCTAATACAAGGTATGTTACCTCTTTATTTTATTCTTACCATCTATTATTATCATTATTATTTTTTCTCTTTATATAATCCAAGATTGCTAGACATTCTGTCTGTTGTCTGTTGCCTGTTGTCTGGGCCCCGACGTTAATCTAAAGATGTTGGAATCACAAAGTAGACAATGCCCAAACCATGGGCGTCTACAAATGTCACCGGTGTCATCTGAAATAAAATCTTTAAGCTCTGGATTGTAAGATCTATTCAACGCTCACATAAAATTTTTTTATTTACTCACATTGCGGAGCATTTCTTAAAAAATTCTCTGCATCTTATTTTCGTACGTCGCATTATAAACGTATATATAATAGACAGAAAATTTTATTTCATGTCCAGATTATCTTTAAATACGTCGGCTGTCTGAAGAGACATAAAAATGTACATATCGCGAGTAAAGTTAATTCGGATTCTCTTCACTCGTTGCTATATATGGTTCAATTGAATATTAGATTAAAAAGAATTTTTAAATATAGTACTTTTTAAGATAAATGAACATTCTTCATTACAAAATTTTAGGTTTTTATAATTAGCCACTTTTTATCTTATCCTTATCATTATAATTTCTTAATATCATTTTAATTAAAAATGCATTTAAAAAAAATGAGAACAATTTCAACATTAATTTTTTTTTTTCGTGTTAGTTATCGGAACTTTTATTACAGAGAATTGGAGAGAGCTGACTGAGGTAAAATGATCCACGATTATACACTATAAAAAATCCGGAGTGAATCCGGAGTTCCGGAGTTTTGAAAAAAATCACTCCGCATGCGGAGTGAATTGGGAGTTTTTTTTAGCGGAGTGATCTCGGAGTGACGCGGATTTTATTTCACTCCCAATTCACTCCGGTCCGGAGTTTTAATACTTAAATAAATTTATACTAATTTATATTAAACTGCTAAACAACGAGTGTGTGTGTGTGTGTGTGTGTGTGTGTGTGTGTGTGTGTGTGTGTGTGTGTGTGTGTGTGTGTGTGTGTGTGTGTGTGTGTGTGTGTGTGTGTGTGTGTGTGCGAGTGTGTGTTTGCGTGCATGTGTGTGTTTGGGTGTGTGCAGGTGTTTATTTGCGTGTGTGCATGTGTGCAAATTCTTGCGTGTGTGCAAATGTGTGCGTGTGTGCAAATGTGTGTGTGTGTGTGTGCAACTGTGTGCATGTATGCATGTGTGCAAATGTGTGCGTGCGTATGTGTGTGCGTATCAGCTGATCAATTATGTAATACGCGAGTTTTTACTTCGATTTTATTGAGTGATTTTTTATTAATAACATTTACAAAACTCCCCTGCGGAGTGAATTTCACTCCGAGAGGAGTGAATAATTAAAAATTCATTCACTCCGCATTCACTCCTGATTTAATCCGCATTCACTCCGCGAATTGTTTACAGTGTAAATACATGTTTTTGTTTACTTCACGCAGATAAATTTTTATTAAAAAGGTAATGGTCTATAATCGGGGCTCCACCTGTTTATATCAAGCAAAAATCCAAATATTGACAAATTGCCTTGAAACCAATTTCATTCTCTATCATTAGTCGGAGGATTGAAGATACATTTGCTTAATTAGGTGTTATATCTTACTTGTCATTCTATGTATTGACTCTTAAGTCAACCACCAAAACTTAAGGTATATGCCTATTTGCCATAATGTTTGTAGTTTCGTTCTAAGTACGTTAACGGACTCGTCAGTAAGGCTATGTTAACGGACTCTTGCCTGAGACTACATCTCTTACTAGTACGCGCCGGCGTAAAACAGTGTTGTGGGCTTCAGCCAGACACTATTCTAGCAAAGGGAGGCAGATACCGTCCAAACTACTTGCAACAAAATGTTAGGTGAGGTGTAGTACACATTAAAAGTATTGAAATAATATCAAACATTCTTTGTAACTCTTAGTTAGACCTTTCCATTGCCACCGCCCTTCTTACGGTATTATATATAATTACTTATATCTATTAGAAAAAATTTATTATTGAAAATTAGTATGATTTATGTGATTTTTATCAATTTTGTACACTTTGATTGCAAGGTCTAGATGGATGTCTAGTGTTAAAGACAAAAACACATACAGAAAATTTAATCCGCCCTGTAGCTGAACACGTGGAAAAAGTTTAATTATAGATCTTTAAGGTGTAAGCACTTGGAACTTTTAAAAATATGTGGAGCCCCACTTCTAGACCATTTCCAAATATACTACTCGATAGAATGTAAATTAAGTGCGATTTCTACTAACAACGTATAATAGTAAAAATTTAGTTGCTGGCTATATATATTAGGGTGATCCAAAAAATAACAAATTTTTTTTTTTTTTTCAAACAGGTTCAAAAGTTTCATTTAGATAAAAAAAGACGCTTGTAAAAATTAGAGCTCTTAATATTAACATTAAGAGGTTCCTCATCGCACTTTTCTATTTTCCATAAGAATAACATGGGAAAAATTTTTTTTACGTCTTCTGATTTTTATAAGTAGCCAACGATGCGTCATAGGAATAATTGGCATGCATATTTTTGTAGGGAATTGAATGCTCTACAAAAAAAGATTCTAATCATTTTTTGAGGAATCTATTTGTTCAAAAGTTATTTGAGGTTGAAGTCGAATTCATATTAAATTTTGAGATTTTCTACTTTTCCGGCGAAACTATCAGACTTATTACAAATTATCATTAGACCTTTTTTGTAGACAATTTTATTCCCTAAAAGTTATTTCCAATAAAGTTTTTTCGAATTCCGCATTGTTTTCTAGTTATTTTTATTTTAATGTCATGCTCATAAAAAAATAGTCTTCTGATCGATTTTAAGAGCTTGACATTAATATAAAAATAACTAGAAAACAATGCGGAATTCGAAAAAACTTTATTAGAAATAACTTCTAGAGAATAAAATTGTCTACAAAAAAGGTCTAATGATAATTTGTAATAAGTCTGATAGTTTCGCCGGAAAAGTAGAAAATCTCAAAATTTAATATGAATTCGACTTCAACCTCAAATAACTTTTGAACAAATAGATTCCTCAAAAAATGATTAGAATCTTTTTTTGTAGAGCATTCAATTTCCTACAAAAATATGCCTGCCATTTATTCCCATGACGCATCGTTAGCTACTTATAAAAATCAGAAGACGTAAAAAAAATTTTTCCCATGTTATTCTTATGGAAAATAGAAAAGTGCGATGAGGAACCTCTTAATGTTAATATTAAGAGCTCTAATTTTCACAGGCGTCTTTTTTTATCTAAATGATACTTTTGAACCTGTTTGGAAGAAAAAAAAAAAGTTTGTTATTTTTTGGATCACCCTAATATATATCCTTACAGTACCCGACTTTATGGGTGATTTTTACTCAAAAACTTTCTGCGTGTAAAAATTTTTAATCAGCCAGACACTGTCCGAACTGGTTAACTTTAAAAATCCCTCCTATCAAATCATAATTAAATATTAAAAAAAAAAAAAATTTCTCGGAAAAATGGTCTCTTTTTTTTTTAATTTTCCAAACACTCGTGTATTCAAAACTCAAGAAAAAGTGATAACTAAAACCAATTTCATAAAATAATAAAATAATTTACAAGCGACTTTTTTTTCTGCTCTGTCGGCTCCCTCTGAAAAATAAATTGAAAACCAACAAAATTTCAATGTAAATTAACTATTGCCGCCGTATCACAACGTCAATAATTATAGAAATATATGCTCTCGAAACCCTCTTAATAATGAACTATAAATGAATGATTGATATTTAAATATCGAATGGCAATTAGAATAAACAATTAACCAAACAGAAACTGACAACATGAATAATGTATAAAAGTCTCATTGGTTAATATCCATAACAATCCATCGAGAGTAGCCTGGAAGCTCAGACATCAGTAAGCAAAAACAGACAGCGAAATAGCACCCTCTGGTAATAGCTGCAGCCAGGAATGCTTTTCACTCCCTAACCATCATATCACATCATATCATATCGTATACCATTGGTTTTTTCTGGCAGCTAAATAACCAGCCCCCCAATAACCCTTGACGTTCTCTAGCAGTGTCAAATGTCAAAAAAGACGAGAGACATTCCATGCTAAGTGCTTTTTCTCTTATGGAACTGGCTCATTCCATTATCACTCTCACCCTTTTTCGAAAAGGGAAAAAAAACCGCCATACAATCCATTAACTCATGGAATAATAAATAAACAAACAGTCTGTTATTATTTTTAAAAAAAATATATAAAAATTGAAGCCGAGTACTAACGGTAAATTTTTCGACGTATGATTACTCTTGAAAGTTTTATGTACATATTACAACAGTAGAATTCATGCCCGTGGGTTTTAAAAAAAAAAAATCTACTTACGAGATTATCAGCCGACGGCTAAATTTGCTGGCATTAGCGAACGCAGGGTAATTTGTCATTGAGTTGCGGTATCGACATGAGATTTGGTTGTGTGTGAGTGGTGTGCATGGGTGTGTGCATGTGTGTGAGCGTCAGGTGGTGTAGGTATTAATTTATGAGTGAGATGAGTTAAGTATAAGTGAGAAGAGAAAAGGAAAATAAAAAATGAGGGGGAAATAAAAGTAAAAAGTGCATGAGAAGGTTAGGTGAGCAAAGGATGCCGGCGGTGTGCATGGTTCGATGGTGTGATGGTGTGATGGTGCTGCAGGAGAACTTGAGAGTTGGGGATTTTAGTTATATAGGATACGAGTGTGCGGAACCCTCGCGGTAATCACCATCAGCAACCCGACGGAACCGTTTAACAGTCTCATGGATCATGAGCCGGTAATGACGCCATGAATATGTATGTCGATGAAAAATATATCGTTTATGTTTGTGTGGATACATATATTTGTGGGGATACCGATGAAATTGTTGCTAATGTATTATGTACCTTTTTTTATTATTAAATGTATACCGGAAATTATGCGCAATTGAAATTAATTAATGGCTGTGTTGTTACAACGGGGTGTTGGGAATTGTGCAATTGCGGCTACCGTTTGATTGTTTAGTTTAACGTTAAGAATTTTTATAATTGCGGAAAGTTTAATTATTACTTATATAAATAGTTTAATTATGTAAAAATGGGTTTTTGCTCTCTTTATAGTAATTATAGTTTAGAGGAATGAGGGCAAAACGGGCTCTCAATAAAATGACGGGTTTTTGTACTGTCATTAAAAAAAACTGTGTGGCAAAATGAGCTCTCTGATAATAATAAAATTTTTATTTATTTTTATTCCAACAAAAATTAATAAATAAACATGAAGAAAAGCGTAAAGAAAAATTTTGGATTTACTATTATGGATATTTGAAATGTATATGAATTTATTTTCTAGTAAAAATTGAATTAAAAAATTCAAGTATCGATAATAAAAATTTGAGAATCGGTGACAGTAGAACACTACCTCCGCTTCGCGTTCTAGGTGTGCAATAATAATATGAAAAATTTTTCATTGGCTACAGAAATTTAAGTTTCTGATTCAAATCCTGCTTAGAGTAATTTTTTTTTCTTTTATTTAAAGTCAACCTAACTGCCAATTTCATCAGCGATTCATTAACAGACAGTGGGATATTTGTGATTTCGGTGTTGGGACAACCTCAGGGCAAATAGACCTCACGTTTTTGTGAAAAATTCAGATTTGCATTCATTGAGGTTCGAACCCAGCGCCTGGTCAATTGAAATTGTCTGAAGATCTACATGCAGAGAAATTTTTAGTAAAAATTACCCCAAATTGTAAAAAATACTACTCAATAGCATGTAAATGAAGTGCAATTTCTACTAACAATATAGTCAAAATTTAGTTACTGCCCGAGTCGAAAAATTCACCCTCATTTCAACCTCAAAAACTTCGCAGAATATTAACTGAACCTCCATAATCATATTTAAACCTCAAATGAACCTGTATAACTTGCCTGAGTCGAGTATTGAACCTAATTTTAACCTCAATTGAACGGAATATAGTATAGGACCGGATAGCTCAACTGGTAGAGCACTCGGCGCGATACCGACATGATCTGGGTTCGATTCCCAGTTCAGGCTATCTACATTTTTCTCAATGTATCTATAAGTTGTCTTATTGAGAAGGTTAATTGTAAGTTTAGGTTTCACTATATTTAAAAATTGGTGTATTACCGTACGTGTAAGACCATGGCTAGATGTCCTTACAGTACCAGACTTTATGGGTAATTTTTACTCAAAAATTCTTTGCGTGTAGAGGTATACGCTCGGCCAAGAGCCCAGTATAGAGTAATTTTGTTATCAATTTTTAATGTTTCAAAATAAAAGAGAGGGAAAAGTTTTAAAATTAAATTTGTGTTTTTTTTTTCAACCGGATGTTCCATTTCGCGGGGCTATTTTGAATAGCTTGTGGCGAGTTACATGACAACTAAATAGAAAAAAAAAAAGTGGACTTGAGTAAAGAATATTATCCTTGAGTCGAAGAGAAGATCAAAAATGACTATGTAAAGGAAGTATAAAAAGAAAGAGAATGAGAATAATAAAAATAAGTTAAGAAGAAGGTGTGCCCCCGCAGCGTTGAAAAACAAACGAGCTTGGTTAATGAGACTTGGCCGGTTTTCTAACGTAGATGTAGATGTTGTCCCTCGAGATAAATGTGTAACGTTGTAAGTGTAATTTAAAGGGTGTATGTGTATTCGTATGAACGTGTATAGATGTGATGAAGAATGATGCCAAGAGAAATGGGATAAAAAAACGTATGTAGCGTGACGGTCGTCAGACACTGGCGCTACTTTGCATAGGAATTCATTTGATGTGGTTCACACTCACCTTTAATATTGTGTGTAAGAGTAGAGTATGAATAACCGAGCATGGATGTGGTCTTTTAGTCTCTACTTGTAGAGACGGGAAAAGAGTGCACGTGTGGAAAAAAACACACTTACTTTACGGCTTAACGAGAATCTTTTACTAACTTATGCAACACCAGGTACCTCTCAAAATAAAAGTTTACAAGGGAAGGAAGTTCACAGTCGGTAAATAATTATTGTTATGTACTTTACTCTTTCGTACATGTTATAAATAAAAATAAAAATGCATAATACAGAATCTTAAAAAAAACGGATTTAATTATTAAAATAATAATTATTATTATTATTTAGTTTTCTTTTAATACTACACAGGAAAAAAGGGATTTCTTGAAGCAAAAAATTTTTAATGACCCCAAGAAAATGGATACTTGCCCTAAAAAATTTTTCGCATTAGAAATTGAAAGAAAAAAATTTTTCTTGAGCCAAGAAATCTTTTTTTTCTGTGTACAAAGAGTTTATTCGAATCAGATTCAGGTTTAAAAAAATTGAGAAAGATTATTTTTTACGTTACCATGACCGAGACTCGAACCTGCTCCCGTACATTTTCTGAAAAATTAAAGAAATTAAATTTTAGATGGAAATCTCGAATTAATATTCACGTGAAAGAGTTTTTAATTAACCCAATTTTTAAAAGTATTATATAATAAATAGTCGGGATAAATTTAAATTAAATTGGAAAAAATGAGCAATTATTAATTTTTTTTTTTTTTTCAACATTACTTTGATCAGGACTCGAACTTAGTTCCATTTTTTTCTAAAAAAAGTTGAGAAAAATTAAATTTCCGATAAAAATCGCGGGCTGATATTCAGTTGAAAAGTTTTTAATTAAGAAAACTTAAAAAAAAATTTCAAAAATTGTTTTTTCTTTATGTAAAAAAAAAAAATAAAATATTTTATGACAAATGGAATAATTTATTTTTATTAAAATAAGGATTCGTTCTTAATAATATTATTAAAATCTCAGACAACTTTTCTTATTTAGTTGAGTACTTTTTTTTATGCATAAACCCACATGATAGATTTATTGTATTTTTTTCTTTTAAAAATATATAACAAGTATAAATCAAAAAAGTGTCTCAATTTAAAGTTTTGACAAGACACAAGAGAGGATTGTAAAATGATTGTCTCTATCTTTGGAGGATCGACATTGCTTTGGCCCGCGGCAATATTTTTTTGTTATCTTTCTCCAGTTGACGTGTCTACTCGTACCCACTAGTTCTAGTGGTTATAGTGAAATGAATTTTTCCCTGATTTTATATATCGACACTTGACTTCCAACTTTTCCTCCTCCACCTCACCACCGCCATCATTATTATTATTATTATTATTGTTATTACGTAGTTTCTCTACTATACTTTTATTCATCACTAGGTGATAAATTTTTCTCTCTCTTTCTCTATCATATTTTTTTATCATACAAATGCACAAATCACTCGATCAACTTTCAATTACTTCCAATAATATCATTATTTATAAAATACAAATTTTTTTTTTATTAGAAATCATTTTCATTCAAATTCAACTGAACTCGTTTGTACTAGAAAATGTAAAAAAAAATACATTTTTCAATTTATTAGAATCAAAAAAAATCTGACATAATAAATTGTTACAATTAATCATAATTTAATTTATAAATTCAAAATATTTTTACGAACCCTCAGGTAAACAGAACCCTAGAAAAAAAAGAAAAATTGATTTTTGTGAAGGTTTCAATTTTTCAAATGTCTGAAGAATTCAAAATTAAACTCATAATTAATTGTCTAATAGAAAAAGAGATTAATTAAGTATGTGGGGTAGAATAGACCGTGAAAAATTTTTGAAATAAATAAAAAAAAATATTTCCAATAAATTTTTTTAAAAAATTTGAATCACATGATAAATGTAACGTTGAGGTATAAAATAAATTTATGTTTTAAAACAGTAAATTGACTGTCAAACAATTTCACACATGATTGCTGTAATACGAGCTAAAAAATATATATAATATCTATATAAACTTATCGTACATTTTCAGACTAGTGTTTGTTAGATAAAATATTGCAAAGGGTTCAGGTCAGGAAACGTCGAAGTGAGAAAAGTTTCTAAATATTTATAAATAATATTTTTTTTTATTATTATTGTAAGAGCGTGGGGGCAGTTAATTAACGAAAACGTCTCATCTTAATATAATTTATCGCTAACCATTCTTTTCTTTCATCAGCAGCAGGTATCTCTTCCAAGGACGTATGAAATGGTACACGTCGTAGGTCGTACATTTAGTAACCACCATCACTACCACCGGCACGCAAAATGGCTGATACGTGTTGGCTCATAATAGCTTTTTAAATTTACGATTTGACGTTATGTGTTGTTATACCTGCCGCTGGCTCATCTGGGATTCTATATAATGTAATATATGTATATGTATGTGGATATGTAGGTGTATATTCCTCTATATTCGATTGGCTGTCTGTAGCTAACACACTGGCTAGTTTGCTACGACATTAACGAGGTCCTACAAGGTGCTAACTTATCGATTCGGATTATTCATAAATGATTAACTTCGAAAATCCCAACCCTTCTTTCCCATACGTTATTATTATTGTTATTGTTTATTCGAAAAAAAAATTTACTTATACGAAGTTAAGTCTAAATTAAAATAACTCGGTAATTATTTAATTTGAAAAAAAAATTTATAATCGTTTTTCGTAGGTAATTTTATTTTCTACGAATTTGTTGTTATTGTTGTATATTTTCATGATACCAGCATCGAAACTTAAAGTTTCAGTGTCTGAAGATAATCGGAAGAAGATAATTTCAGTTCAATGCCGCGAATTAATATTAGGTAATAATGTGTAAATTGTGAATGCCTTCAGTCAGCGGACAGAAACAAACTTGTTCCCATACAAAAAAAAGAATCGGCCTATTACTGGGTCGTGAATGGCTGCCAATTTTCAAGCATCGGCCCAAGATCGGCTAAATATCGGATGATAACGGTATGCCAAGCATTAGCCAATCGTGGCAATCAATCATCGGCCAAAGCTTGGTATCAAGAGCACTCGATCAAACCGTTGGCCAACGGACGGCGGTTAATTGGGCGCCGTTTTTATAAGCAAAAAGACGGCTGTCAATGATTCACCATGCACGGGCCGGTATAGTTGTCCATTTATTGGCCAATCATTTCTAACCAGGCATCGGCTGATCTATGGGAAAATTTCGTAGCTCGGCGACTTTGTATGGGAACAAACTTATTTCGTCCCTTGGGAAGAAACAAATGTTTCTGCCCGCTAATTGAAGGCTTTTGCGATTCAACTCTGATACTTGTCATTTTTAATAGTCATTTCAGAGCATTAATTTTACTTACGTAAATGACAGTTCTGACTGCGATTAAGTTTTATGAACATCAATGTGAATAATAAATAGTAATTATAGCTTCTGATTAATTATAAATCACAAATTACAATTTACACTTACGCTGATAATTGATCACACCATTAGTCTAAAATTAACTTGTTTTTGACTGGCTGCTGACACTGAAACTTTAAGTTCCATTGTAGGTAATCATGAAAAATATTGCATGTAGCTCAGGATGAAACACGATTTCAGACTGCGGGTGTCAGCTCTCACCCGGTCTGAAATCGTTTTGTTTCATCCCTCATCACACAATATACTATTTCATTATACTTTTAATAGAAACTTGAACAATAAAGAAAAATAGAAATAAAATTACTCATTAATATTTTTCCGTCAGTATAATTGAGTTTTTAGTGAAACTATAATGAGAATACCAAGAAAAAGTTTCTGTATAATTTTGTAGCAAATTTAATTATCTCAAAAAAGTTCTTTTTTAATCTAATAGTAAATCCGATAGCTTTGGAGGAATTTTAATTCAAACTATGGACTCAACTCATGACAAAGAAGAAAATTAATTTCCATTGATATCCTTGCGTATTTAAAAAGAAATTCCTGGGAAATTAATAAAAATATGAGAAAAATGCACCCACACAATTTCGTAGGAAATAAAATATTCTATAAAAAAGTATTCGATTACTTTATTCGTTAGCTCAATAGCTTGGAAGATATTTAAATTTGAAGTAGCACGTAAATATTTTCATTAGAATAATTATTTTTAATTGAATAAAAAAATTCTAAAAGACATTAAATTTTGAAAAAAAAATAAAAAGAAGTTGATAACTTATTTAAAAATTTAGTAGTTATCAAGTATGCAGCGAACTTGTGTATGACGTGTTTACATTAAGAGAGACGAAGCTCGAGATCAGTAGAGTAAATGCAAAAGAGTGAAATAAAAAGAAAAGAGGAATGGGTGTTTTCATCACACAGACACCCCCTAGTATTTCCGACAGAGCGTAAAATTGCATTGCCCTCTACCCACATCCTCTGTCCTTTCTTCAAAGCTACGCACCGCGCAAGCGCATGTTACCATAAAATACCTCGACCTTTTTTATATTTTTCATACTCTCCAGCTTTCTCAATATTTTTTTCACTCCATAAGCCATAAGCGAGCTTTTCCTGCATTCGTTTTACGCGTCAACTTTAGCTGATTCAAACGAATCCCAGGCAAGGGGTTGAGTCTTTCCCTTTACTTTACAAAGATTGAAATTTTCTATGCTACTTTGCATTCTCCATAATAAAAATCAACCATCAATTTTATAAAAATGCTTCGATTCAATTGGGAATTTCTCATTTTGTTTTTTTTACAGATATATATTTTATGATAAATGTTTTATGCTTCGAAATTAATTCAAACTTCCTAATTGTCGAAAATAAATCAAGTTGAAAATACTGTAAAAATTATAAATATATTTATAGATAAGTAGGGTAACAGTACTAAATATTGACCGAGCTCCAATTAATGACTGGGTACTTAAAGACTTAAAAATTTTTAAATCGTAAAATGCAATTCATAAAAAAATTTACGGCTTATACTGCATATTTTCATGAGTTAAAATCCACAATTAAAAATTATTAGGAGTCTTTAAGTACCCAGTCATTAATTGGAGCTCGGTCGATATTTGATACTGTTACCCTATGATTAGTACAGTTTTAAAAAAATGTAAGATAAAAAATTTCAATAAATAATTAGGTCTAAAAACTTAAAAATAACTTAAATTTGACTTTTTGACTTGAATTTAAGTCAAGCAAGCCAAAATAAAGTGAAATTAGACTTTTATGACTGAAGTGGATACTAAGTGAGTCAAGTTAGCCTAAAGCAAGTCACAAATTAATGAAATATACATTTGATTTTGACTTGTTTTTGGCAAATTTTACCTACTCAGTATTCATCTCAATCGAAAAAGCCAAATTTGACTTGATTTTGGATTAGTTGACTTAAATTTAAGTTACAAAAGTCAAATTTATAATATTTTTCTCTCCCAGATACATGGTAAGAAATGCATGGTGTGCAACACCATGCTGGTATGGTCTCAAGACAGATACTAAAATAGAATGTGAAATATTCCAAGACAGTATTGTAACGAGTCCCAGAAGTATGGCGTTATTTACTATACTGTATAGTATTGGAGCTGTTGTATTATTCACACGTATGCACTGCAGGCACGGCAAAAGAGCATGGTCCTAAGACTCATACTACAATGCCGAGGGCACAATGCTACCAATTTTTCCCGCCATAATTTCTGGCGTGTCAATTAATGTATACTATCGTATTACCATCAAAACTATATAGATGTCGTTAGACTAGGTTTATCTGCCAGAAGCATTGTGAATACAGCAACGTAGTATGGGCCTGACGGCCATACTGACATTGCGGCGTCTGCGACAACTATTATCAATGTTACTATTCCCGCAACGGTTGAGTCATCTATGCATACAATTTTATAACCAATAAAAATCTTCGATACAATACAGTGTGGCGTTCATGCCCATACTGGCATAGTGATATCCGCAAAATGTTTCTTACCGTGTACGTATCAGATTACTTAAATTGATTAAAAATAATTGACAGCGATTTTAAATCATAACAAAAAAAAATTCGTACTCCATTTTGGCCGGCTCTTCGACTCTATTAGATGATAACTTTAAGACCTAAAAAAAATCCATAAAATAAAATCGAATATTAAATAAAAATATAAGTAGATACAATAAAGTTTTTCATTTAATTAAATTGATGCTTTCATACGAAGAAAAAGAAAACCAGTGACGTAAAAAAAGTAAACATAAAAATTTCAATTTATATTAAAATTTTTCCGAAACTATTTTAAAGCAATAACTCAGCTATTTTAAAACTAAACCGGAAATCCCCTTTCAGTCATTAGGATTATTAAAATCTATAATAATATTGCTCTTGTTATATAGAAAGTTGTATTTTCAAAATGACTTTTTTATTTTTTCTCTCATCACTTTTATCTGTTTCCCATATTCCACACACTCATTCTCATTCTCGTTCTCGTTCGCATTCTCATTCTCATTCTCGTTTTCATTCTCATTCTCAACGTCGTTCTGTCGTTATCAATACAGTTATAAGCACACATATGCGCACGTTTGTTGCTCGAAAGATTGTTGTTTTGCTTGAGCTTTACTGCTCGTTCAAACTGTGTTCTCAAATTACTTTCAACATCATTTGAAAAACTCGACCAAATAAAATTAAATTTTAAGATTTTGGACACATCGGAGCATCCAAATTGTCTGGTCATAAAACTAACACTAAATTTTTTTTATTAAAATAAAAAAGTATCAATGATTCAATCGTGTGGATCAAAATTTTCAGGTTACCCGGTCATTCTATGGCTTTTAGTTTTAATAATATATATCAAAGCTTATAATAGTATATAAAGTGTCGGTCTAAATCAAACTCTAATGAAGATTGAGTTAATTTGTGAAATATCTAGCAAATTAGTAGTTTGCTGTCGATCCTCGATTATTGCGGGTATTGATACACTAAAGTGCCCACAACCTGACAAGTTTACAGTCTGATCGATAGCTATATCCATTAATCACCGCTAAATCAAATTTCTATCGTTTATCTATAGATAATTATTTATAAAATTATTCTAAACAAAACTTAATTAGTTTTATTAAATTTTCTGCTCTATGAATTTATAGGAAATTAATATAGAGATGGGGCAGCCATATTGGGATACCCAAAATTTAGGTTATTTTTTATGTTCTTTTTTAAAAAATGAATGTCTTTATTTTTAATCCCTCCTTTAATTTACTTTTTAATATTAAATTTAAGTAAAATAATTCATTTTAATCAATGATTTGGGTGTAAAATAATTAATTTCTATTTACTAGATTTTAATAGCACGGGGAAAAAAATTATGGGAATTTTTGCTATGCATTATGGAAATAGTTCCCATAATGGTATAGGAATTGTACCCATACTATTATAGGGATAGTTTCCATAATGGTATGGGAACTACTCCTATAATATCATAAAAAAATTTTTTGCAAAATAGTGTAGAAATTTTCCTCATGATATGGAGAGATTTAAATAAAGTTTTTTTGACTCTAAATTTGTTAAAAAAATAAAAAAATTTGTTACAAATTTTAATGTTTTTGCCAATTACGAATTTTTTTTTTCAATGTATGAATTTTTGTATTTATATTTAATAATATTTCTGTGTATTGCAGAAGTGATTACCACACTTTTCTTTGAATTAATTTTTTTCATGATAGTATGGGAACTATTCCCATAATATTATAGGAACCATTCCTATAATGTTATGGGAACGGTTCCTATAATTTATGGAAACCATTCCTATAATGTTATTGGTCGCATTCCCATCATTATAGGAACTGTTCCTATGGTTATGGGAAACATTCCTATAATTATAGGAACTGCTCCCATAATTCATGGTCATAATTCCTATGCTGGTATAGAATTATGGGAATCGCTTCCATAATTTTCTTTCCGTGTAGGCTTGCTATTTGGTAACTAAAATTCAAAAGGTTTACGACCTCATTATTACGTAACCTAAATCGTTCTTCTAATAATTGGGCTAATTGGTCTATTTTTTTCTACCCATGATTATACAGAATAATCAAAATTTAATATGACATATTTTTTAAACATAGAAATGTCTATTAAAATTACATTCGTCACAAATTTACAATAAAATATAACCATAAGCAGATCTGCTTCTGTTTCGAAACATTTTTTACAATTACTATTTAAATAATTTTGTCTCATAAAGTTAAAAAATCAGTGTTTGAAATTTTCATCAAAACTAATTAAAATAATAGATTTTAATTATTACTTCAAAACACTAATTAATAATGTGAAGAAATTAATTTGATCCAACAAAAATTAATAAAGGAAAATAATTATAAAGCTCACTATAATGTTAGTTCAGACAACATCATTAAGGTTATAATTATAAAACATGAAATATAAAAGCATACGATAGAGAAAACCGATTCATGTTTTATATTTAAAATCTGTACGTCAGCACATCGAGGTAAACCTGATCTCCTTTGTCGTGCACTATCAGTTGAACAAGAGTCGTGATATCGGTTCTATATAACATAAAATAAATATATATATGTATACATTTATATATAGTACTCTCTCTATAGCTCTAGCTTCGATACTCTCGATGTATCAACTCGTTTTCGTTATCCTAGTCTCTCAAATTCTCTATCAGCTATTCGCTTTTGGTACCCTGTTCACTTAACTCTCAATATATATATGTATGTATATATATATATTTATTTATTTATACATGTATAGTATAAGTAAAGAGCAACTTGGATGCAAACAAAACTGGCTTACGTGAGCAACCGTTTTCATCTACAACAGCTCCAAGAAGTTTACCTGCTTCAATTTCACATGTGTATACATATTATGTATCCACAGAGGTAAGAGTAACCTGTACTGTGCATAATACTTATATACACGTGACTGGGTGCTTATCGAACCAAGCCTAAGGTTTGTTGTTTCAGTACTTATAGATGTACATGCTACCAGACAGAATATGTAGCGATCTTGAGTCTAGACTTCAGACGAAAGTCTATAGTATAGCATTACTAATTTAAATTATCCAGTTTATTTTCAGGTTTATTAATTATTTCATTGGATTTAATGATTTATTGTGGTTACTTAGTCGATTACTCGGTTCAGTATGCAGTGGTGGATGTGGATGGAAATTTAAAATAGATAACTTCGATAAGTAATTGAATAATTAATTGCAATTACTTAATATGTTGAGATTGAAACTGTATTGAGTATATTAAAAAATTAATTATTCGATCGTTACTTCAGATTTAAATTTATTTTGAGCTATTGAACTTACAGATAAAGACATCGAATACTTTTCGTAGAAAATTTAATTTCTGACTAATTTCGACATTAATGTTTTAGTCGTATTTTAAATAGATTTGACTGAATTCAAATTTTAAAAATTGAAACAATTCTAATGGATTTAATTTTTGTCATTTAAGAACTGAGTACTTTGAATTAAAATTCTTTCTCAACTACTTAATTTACAGATAAGGTTGAAGAATGCGTTTTTGTAGAAAATTTCATTTCCTACAAAATTGCATATTGATATTTTCCCTGTATTTTCAATAGTTTAAATAGAATTTTAATTTTAAAAACGAAATAATGTTAATGGAACTATTTATTTTTTTTATCGACCCAATAGTAAATAATTAAAAGACATTTTGTTTTTGGTGAGTGTTTACGGCGACGTGAGTAAGACAACAGTCTGCATTTTATCTTAAATCCAATCTTTAGCTCTTTACACTCGTATATTTGTGCCCATATGTCATAAAACCCACGCAGCTCTCAATTTACCCTCGATAATTATCTAAAAACCTGTGAGATTACATTTTAATAAAATAAATATTTTGAAAATAAAAAGGTTACTTTTGTTTTTGGCCTCCCACCCGGTATTTATTAACTCACACAAGACATCTCTGGCTACTCATAAATAAATAAATAAAAAAGATAACCGTCAATGTTTATTAATTATCGATGTATTTAAAAAAAAACTCAAACACTAATTCAGTAAATAATTATCTCAAGTACTTGATTTATTTACTTTTTTTTTTAACATCAATACTTTACATTAATTTATTCAGTTAATCGTTTTCCGGTTTGTTATAATTATTTAAAAATTACTGAGACAAATATATCAAATTTAAATTTATAAACTTTATTTTACTTAGTGTGACGGTATCTATTTAAGCGATCTTGTGTTAACATCAAGTGTTACACTCTACAGCGATTCATTCTAACCTTGAATTTATACCTTCCCAATGGTTATATACATACATATTTATATATACATATATATATACATAAACAGAATAAAAGGGAGAAGATTGTTAAAAGAAGTATGGCCACACCGCGTAGACTCTACATACAGCGTTTGTCGGCTAAAACAAGACGGGGCAGAAAAGGCGTTGCTCGTTCCCTGTGATCAAGTGCAATCTCAGCGACTGCTTATTTACACCCTGAGGTACCAACACACAGTCATCTTTGTACATATATCTCACATCAACAAAGAATAAAATTAACAAATATAAGTACCAACGAATTGCGTACATATTTATAAAGGGGAGAAAAATATAAATATAAGTAACGTGGAAAAGATGGAATAAGGTGTACAGAAAAAAAGGATTTTTTTGCATAAGAAATATTTTGCATTATGAATTAAAGACAGAAATTTTTTTAGGACTAGAAAGATTTTTTTGCTCAAGAATTTTTTTCTCGCCTCAAAAGATTTTTTCTTGTTCAAAGAAAATTTTTGATTCAATTTATACACAGAAACTAAAATAGGTGCTGCAAAAGCGCGTAGTCTTGTGGAGCAAGAGGACAAAATCCCGTCGCAGCAACAGGATTTTTGTGTTACAGCAACAGGACACATGCAGAATTTGAATTTTTTTCCAAACTTTGAATTTTTTTTAAAATTGTGAAATTTTTCTATACAGACAAAAAAATTGGTACGTGAAATGAGCTCCTTATCTCATTCATTCCACAGGAAAAATCCTGTTGCTACAACAGGAAAAGTTCCGTTGCTACAACTGAATAAAAATCCTGTTGCTCCCACAGGATGTGTCCTGCTGCTGTAACATGAAAATCCTGTTGTTGTGTCCTGTTGCAACGCCTATTTTTTTCCATGCAATGCAAAAAAATTCCTAAGGCAAGTAAAAATTTCGCGCAAAAAAATACTTTTTTTCTGTGTAATTACTTTCCTTATGCCGGTCTCGCTAAAAAATATCAGCTATTACATATATTTATACAGAAAATTTTTATCTCGTTACTTTACTGCTCAACTATTTTACTATTTACTCTACACGGAGAAAAATAAATGATTGGAGTTATCATACTAAATTTGTAGCTGCAATCATCTAGGATGATTAAAAAATTTTTCAGTGTAAAGATGGTTAGTGCTACAATTTGTTATAATTGCAGTTACCATTTTTTATAGTAACAGTTACCATCAGGATGATAACAGTAACCATTAAGATGATTACAGCTACTATCAGGATGGTAATATTTACCATCAGGATAATAATGTTTCCTATCAAGGATAGTGATAATTTATCACTGATAAAAATTTATCACTGATAAAAACACTGATAAAGAAAAAAAAAAAATTATTAAATGCTATAAAAAAAATTGATCAAAAATTCAATAATTTTCAAGTACTGGTGCAAAATTATAAATTTTTGATTACAAATATGATGACAAACATACTTAAATTTTATTTATAAAATTTTTACAAAAAAATGACAATTATTTATTTTTTACAATTATTTAAATCCATAATTTGATGTTTAAAGTCTACTTGTCTTAGATGGTAACTTTAATCATCTTTAATGGTAACTACTACAATTTCTGATGGTAACTGTAACCATCTAGATCGTAAATACAACTATTTAAAATGATAACTGTAACTATCTCTAATTAACATACATGATTGTAACAGTTACCATAAATATGATTTATACAATCATCCAGATAGTTGTCACTACCATCGGGTTGATGGTAAAACATTTTACCATAAATAGATAGTAACTGCAATCATTTAATTTTCTGAGTGTACACTTAGAATTTGATAGACACCTGCGCAGTTATTATACTTTTTCTATCGTTATATCGCAATTTTATGGCCAATTACATTTCTTTTTTTTTTGTTTTTGTTCATTAAAAATAGATTTAATAGTTTTATAGACTTATGTAAGATTTAAAAGGCTTTTGGTCAAAGGTATTTTATAAGGACTAATAAAATTTGCGTCGTAAAATATTTTATGGGATCAAGTTAAGCAAACAAGCTCCCACAAATTTATTTTAATTTATAAAACACCCCAGATGTTTATGATTTTTATTTTTTCTTCAACCTCTTGTGTTTTAACTTTCGTCTACTTTTATTACCAATCGTGCTTTATCTTAAAATATTTCAACCCTCTTAAATTTATTATTCAAAAATGCAAATGATTTTTCGTTATTTTTAGCAACAACCTGAAACAATAGATCAGAAAAAATAATTAACTCGTAAATTTTTACTGCAAACTTTTTACTTGATGGAGATAAATTTTTAATTATTAAATAAGACACTTAATTATAATAATTAAAATCGTAATTGTCTGTCGGAATAAAAACATGATTACCGAGATAAAAATGGAATGATGTTCAATAAAATAATAATAAATGAGAGGGAGATAAAAAGATGAATTGGATTTCCAGACGGAATAATTAGGCGACACGAAGGAATTACGGTGGATTCAGAGCTTTAGACAAGATGCCGTTAATTGTCGGGTGGATGGGAGGTTAATGAATTAATTAATAGCGCTGGATAGACAAAAGAGACAAGACGATAGAATGGAATAATTATACGAATGCAATCGCGATACAACTTAGAAATTCATTAAGAGACTTGGGTGCCCTTTGATTTCGAGCTACGATTATCACCACCTTCTATTGTCAATAAAGAACCTGATTTATTATACTTCACTTCATCCATTATATTGAATTTCTCCTCACTTACTTAGCTCTCACACATGAACTTCCATAATACCTTAGAATTCTGACATTTCATTTAATTGTCAATGCTGAGAATTGGAGTATGAAATTCTTTACATTGTTAATTATTATGAATTAATTCAATGTCCAAAATTTCTTGGCATATCTCGAGTACTTAGCACTCTACTCTCATTTAAAAATTATTTGATAATGTACTGATGTTAAACTGTATCTGCCCTTTTTGTTACACTGTAAAACATTTTAGAGTGAACGTGGGTTAAATCCGGAGTGAGTTCGGAGCGGATTACTGTTTATTTATTTGATTCCCTTGGAGTAAAATTCATTCCCAATCGGAGTAAATGCAGATTATTCCGGAATCACTGCGCTGAAAAGACAAACTCTCTATTTACATATGCAGAGTAAGTTTTTTTAAAACTCCGAGACCGAGTGACGGAGTGAATTCGGATTTAAATAAAATCTGCAATCACTATCGTATACGAATTCAATCCCGATTTTTTACAGTGCATATAGTAAGATTCGATTCTAAAAAAATTGTCATTATGTCACCACTTATAGTCATCATGGCAACGGTTGCTATGAAGACTGTTGTCATGGCAACAGTTGCTATGGAGACTGGTGTCATGGCAACCGTTGCTATGGAGACTGGTGTCATGGCAGCGGTTGCTATGGAAACTGTTGGTAATGACAACACTTGCTATAGAGATTGTTGTCATGGCAACAGTTGCTATGGAGACTGTTATGGAAACGGTTGTTATGGAGACTGTTGTCATGGTAACGGTTGCTATAGAGACTGGGGTGTCATGTCAACGGTTTTTATGGAGACTGCTGTCATGATAACGGTTGCTATGGAGACTGTTGTCATGTAACGGTTGCTATGGAGACTGTTGTCATGGTAACGGTTGTTATTGGGACTGCTGTTATGACAACGGTTGCTATGGAGATCGTTGGTCATGTTAGCAGCTAATAGAGACAACAGACAACCATGATGAATATTTTTAATAACGACTCTTTCATAAGGGGAACGTAGAAGGTAGTTATCAAAACATTACAAGAGGTAAAAAATAATGGCAAAATCTTTCTAGTAATATAAGAAGTACACTATTATGAAGAAGACATCTTAATAAATGGACTCAACATTTGGTCGGTCGGTTTATCTAGATAATTTTTCAAAAGAAATTTATTTTAATTGCAAATATCGTCGTTCAGTTTGTCTGCGACGTTGCCCGAAAACATGACTTATAAAGAGAGAAACAATGAATTCACAAATTTTTTTTCCCACAAACGTTAGATTATTATTTATAAGGATTCTTATGAGTATAACTCGTTAAATTACTTTCATTTAATTATAATAAATAAATAAACCCCTAAACAGATAGCTTCATAACATTCTAAGCAGACATATTTTTTTTCTTTACCGAGTGATTCTAACGCCACCATATAAAATTCATCGAATCAAAAGAATTAATCACTATTCAATCGTCAGTAGTGCAGAAATTTTCAGTTATTAATTGCAGTAAATAATAAATATAGGGAAAGAGCGGGCAAAACGGGACCGCTATTTATATTTTTGGTATATGCGCGTTTGAGGTGTGCGCTTTTTGGTTTCCTGCCAATTTTTTTTATTGCTAAGTGTACTTTATTGTGAGGACGGTAAAAACAAATTGAAGGGTTTTGTACAATCGCGATAGTCGACTCCAAGTTGTTAAATTATTAACAATCAAGCAGGTGTTTGGGCACCTACTCGCAAGATCCGCTAACAAGACAGCCACTTGGAGGTGCAGAACTCTCGAACGTATAATTATATAGGCCTACCTATACATATGCATGCTAACACAATATATGTGTATATACTTTAACATACCGGGTGGCCTGACAAATTGGATAAGAAAACATTTTTCTATACTCGCGTTATATTTTAATATTTTTTTTTTATTTTAAAATTTTATCAGACGCTAGATAAAGTCATTATTTGTCATTTTCGATATACTAAATTTTATTTTAGGATTTTTGGTTTTGATTTTTTAAATTTTTGATAACAAATTTTGAAAAAAATAATTATAACTCACATTAAAAATTTCAGTTAAAAAAAAATTTTTTAAAATCTTCGCTTTCTTCAAATGCTCAAAAAATATTTTCTTTAAAATCTTTCAGCTCAAAAAATAAAATTTACAAATTTTTAATTTGAAAATTACATAAATATATTTTGATATTAAAATTATCCGAAATTAGGAACAGAGTTTCAAAACAAAAATTTTTAAATTATAATCCAACGCGCGAAAAAAAACAACAGCTATTTAATAATAATTGCATCAAAATATTGAGTAAATTTTTTTTTTCTTTTTGCTAAAGTGTAAACTTGAATAATTATGTGTAAACTAACGTATACGTGTTAGCTTCTATTTTTTACTGAGAACTTTTTAGTTTATTTATAAATATAAACATAAATATTGTTTTTTTTTTTATTACTTAAGTAAAACCGTGTACTGATGGTTAAATTTCTCGAGGCCAGAGGAATTCTTGCTGGTAGCCAGAAAGAAATCTCATTTGAGAATCTATAAAAATAAATTAGTCTCGCACACCACCGTGCTACGTAATCTTTTTCACCCAGTATAAAGCTTGCTTTGGCTGTGGAGCCGTCCGGTCGACTGTGGCGTGAAACCGGTGGGTATGATTACCCACTTGGAGTTAACGATCTCGCCATGAAAAAGAAACAACCAACATGAAATAAAAATAAAAAATAATAATACTTATAATAATAATAACAATAATAATAATAATAATGAAAATAAAAATAAAAATAAAACTGAAACTGAAGGAAGATAGCCAGGGTATAGAACAAGAGTCCAAGAGTCAGAGTACTCATGGTGATTCTTCTCTCTAGAGATATGAAAAGAAAACCGCAAGAAAACCATAATCATCTCAATACCCAGGTTCTCGTTCTAAGATTATCTTTTTCATACTTTTGTTTTTTCATTTTTTTTTTTTTAACGTTTATGTCAGATGTCGATTCTAAAGAAACTGAACTAATGGATCTTCAACAAAAATTTTTAATTATTATTCAAGGGCTAGATAAATTTAACATTTAGGGAACGGGGGGCAAAACGGGGTACTCCCAAAATTTTATTTAAAAAAACGTCACTTTTGTAAATATGATTGAGCATTATTTTGAATTTTTTTTTGTTAAACTTTTTCAAAAATCGAGTGTCAATAATTATGTTAAATGTAAGGTACCGGCAGGTAATAAGGCCTAGGTAAGGGAGGTTTTGAATAGAATCGAAAATATTGCATTTAATTATCGAAATGTATCATTCATCTTTAATTCAATAGATTAGCCATAAAATATAATGAAGTAATGGTAATTTTTACCATAAACAAACAAAAAATTAAACTCTTACAAAAACCATAAGACTAGGCCTTATTTTACTACGATAGGGTAATAAGGCCTACGGGTTAAACAAACTGTAATAGTTAAACTATACTTAATAAAATTGGTATTAGAGATAAATCATCACTTAAATTTAGCAACAATACTTTTTAAGAGTCAGAAACTGGATTGCTTTGCTCAACAGCACTTGAAACTATCAGTATCCTTTTTAAGAGTCAGAAGACTAGATTGTTTTTTATAATTTCTTCTGCGCTACGACATCATATGACGGATGATGAAATATAAAAGACAGGGAACGAGGTTTCGGGACTCTATAAACTTGTCGTAACATCTCTATGCAAGACCCTTCTACTAGAGTATAGCCTTTAGCGGAGGCGATTATTTTAAATATCATTTCTGTCACTTAGGCCTTATTACCCGACAGGCCTTATTACCTGCGGGTACCTTAATTTTTCTTTATGTAAATCACTTACAAAAAAATTTATTTAAAATCCAGAAATTTTTTTTTTTTCACCTTTTTTAGAAGGTACCCCATTTTTCCCACGAAAATGAAAATTTTTTCTATTTATTTTTAATATCATTAGATAAAAAAGATATAGCGTATTTGAGTCTTCAGTATTTCCTTAAGTACCCTGTTTTACCCCCCTTACATAAAAAAACTATTTCAAGAGTTTTAAAAATTTATTCAAAAATTTTCTGTTAGAAAGATTTTTATTTCATTAATAACTGGACAAAGTTGATCTTGAGGTAAAATGGACCACTATTGAAACAAATAAAAAATTGTTTGCTTTAATTTTTTGTATTTGATCCCAGACAATTATAACTCATTTCGATAATTTAATTCATGAATGAAAAAAATTTCAGTAGTGGCCTATCTTACCTCAGATTCTACTTTTCCAGATTTCGATAAAATGACACACTTGAAATTAAAAAAAGTTTTGACTGAGAATTTTTAATTCATCAACTTGCCCATACATTTTTTACTAACGGTAATAAAGCAATTTTTTTTTTTTGGTCTTCAAAAATCGCGTCTCATTTTCCCCGACCTCTCCCATATATACTAAAAGTTTATACAATTAAACAAACAAACATATAAGAAAATTAGGTTGTAAATTTTATTCAATATTTTTTTTTACATATCACAAAAAAAGTTAGTCGTGAATAAAATAATTCCGGGATATTATTTTAATAAACTGAAAATATAAACTACTATTTACTTTACCCTTTACCGGAAAAATATTTTCTGTTATTGAGGAATTATTTTCATCGTGTATAAATAAAAACCCTTGCAAAAAAACTATGTTGCAACTATAACTGTCAATTTGATATTTGCATTTATTTAATGTAAAGAAAATATATAATAATACAGAGAGTACATTAACGTTTCACGTGACTGCGGAAATGAATTTCCCTCTGGGACGTGACAATTTTCCGCCTCAAAAATCTTCATTAGTGAAACAAAATAATAACGGTGGTTAGGTATAGACAGGTAAAACATATGTATTAAAATGAATGAAATACTGTATAGTATACGTTATTAAAAAACTAAAAGAAAAAAATCCAAGTACAAGACGAAAAGAACTTGAGGATTTTATTTAATATTTTTTTAAAAATTATTTCAACCCTCTCATCTCCGTCGCTCGTTCAACCAAACGATTTTAATTATTACTATCGACGACTAAATGTTACAGTTAATGAAAATGCTCAGCTTCTCGCGGTAATATTTAAAAACTATTCATATTTTTTATAATAATTATTGCAATAAAAATAATCCCACCGATTATATATAAGTATTTCAGTTACACAATTCAAGTTTTGTTACTTTTATGGGAAAAGAAAAAAAAAATTTTACGAGATCAATATTTCAGAGCAATAAATAAACTTTAATGGTGGATATTCTTTTTTACATTCTTTGCGGCTTTTCATTGCGAAATGTGCAAACTTACGTACACAAATATATGCAAGTGGATGTATAGATGTAAATGTGGTTGTATGAAGTATATGGAAAAGAACTTCCGCATGTGCGAGTTTCCCGGGAGCGCTTTTGCATATTCTCGAATGGGAAAACTTAAAGATACTTGTCCCAAACTTTCTATATGATAGATAAAATTTTTTAAGCTAGATAACTTTATATCGATACCAAAATAAAATATATACATATTTGAATTTTTTTCAATTATTACAATCAAATTTATCTAATCAATTTTTTTTTTTAGCTATTCAATTTTTCACAGCAATATTTTTGGAAATAATGAACCAATTTTGACGTTCAAAAAAGCTTTTGACGCAGTTTTTGGACCTCTAACACCAAAGAAAACTGTCATCAATTAGTTTAACAATTTGGATTTTATTAGAAAAAAATATAAAATTCAATCGATCATGAAAAGTTTCCCGCTTACATGATATTTAAAAAGTAGACTTTTCATCTTCCGTCATTAATATAATTTTTTTGAGTCATAAACTGTCATATGACTGACATCAACTTATACCATGAAATAACATTTCACATTGTACTGAAATATAAAATATTCCCATAAAAGCTATGTCACTATAGCTATTAAACAATTTAATATTTTCACTAAGTGAATCGTTTATTTGAGATACCCCATAATCATGTTTTTTTCAAAATTAGGTTCTTTGCATTTTTTGGTTCTTTGGATATCTCCCCATGAAAATCAATAAAAAATATGCATAAAATCAGCGTTTGAAAAACAATTAACGGGGTGACAGTGATTTCATTTAATTGAGAAACCCCATAAGTCACTGACTTATCGGGTTTCCCATATAAACATGTGCAGTTTCAGTTTTACAGAAATAATTTTTTTTTTTTTATTTAAATTTCGCGCTTTTTTTGGAAATAAATTTCAAATGTTGTTTTATTCTATACCTGTTCCATAAGTCAATCAATTTTAAATAATTTTTTTAAGAAGTTTCAATTACAAAATTGAATTTTTCTTGTTTGAATTTTTTGCAGAGACGCTAACATTATTGTCTTCAATTACTTATTTATTATTTTAATAGCAAGTTTTTCCAGAAAAATGTTTTTTGTGTTTCCTGAAAAATTTTGTTTTCTTGACTTATGCACTGTTAGAAGTATTTATTTGAGCCAAATAAGATTTATTAATTGTTAATAAATGATTTATTAAATGAGATTTATTTGAGCCAAATAAGCCATATCTTAAGAGTTAATAAATGGCTTATTTGAATAGAAAGAAATGACACATGAAGTTCAGGTTATAACTTTGAATGGAATGAGCGTGATTGTTAGTAAAAATTTATTATAATATTTCATTTTTTTTATATCTTTTGTATAATAATTTTTATTTTCAATTAACATTAATTGTGTGTATTATTTTCTTTAAAAAAATAAAATTAAACAGTCTTATAAAATATTTGTCATAACCTTACTTAATTAACATCACGTGTCATTTCTTTCTATTCAAATAAGTCATTTATTAACTATTAAGATATGGCTTATTTGGCCCAAATAAATCTCATTTAATGAATCATTTATTAACTATTAACAAATATTTATTTGGCTCAAATAAATACTTCTAACAGTGTGGACTTTTTCAAATAAACAATTCATTTATAATATGAAATTTTAATTTAGTGAGTTATTAAAACATTTCATAAATTAAAAACCTAATACTTTACCTGAATCAACTATTCATCAAAATAATTGTGTTCCTCATTAACAGTTATTTCTATCAAATCGAAATTTATCCACGTCTTCGAACTCCGGACCGGATCGAATGCGTATTGAAATAAAATCCGTATTCACTTCCGATTTTTTACAGCCTGTAATCTTACAACGAAACGATATTTGTCATTCAACTAATCCCCGTCGTTGCACAGTTGAAAATTTTGTTTTTGTGTATAAAAATTCAATGGTTAAATATTTTGTGTCAATTATTTCACACCACCGAGTATAAATTTAACTAAAGTTTAATGTGCTATCTGATTTCAATAACTTTTAAGCCTATATTATTGTTTGACCCAAGTACAAGGTGTTAAATTAACACCAAAAATTGAGTGGACCATTTGGTACATGTGATTTGTGTTAAATTTAACACAAATTTTTCAACTGTGTGAGTTCATTACTTATCAATTTAAAATCTCTGATCTAGTATTTCAGAATTCACATTTTATAAATTTGTATTTAAACAAAATAAAAAAAATCTCAATTTTTTTTAAACAAAAAACGCAATAACACTTAAGAAAAATTGCAACTTAAAGTTGTAGTCAAGTTATAAAATGTACTTTCCTACGAGTGCAGTAGAATGAAAGAAAATATTGATGTACCAATTCACGTTACTTCCATTACTTTCAAGTACTTATACGACAAAATAACGACATAAAGTACAATAAAAGATATAACAAATACGTATAAATATGACATTTATAAACAACTTTTGTAAAAAAAACAAATTTTTTTATTCTTTCTTTTTTTTATGTTTTTCTAATTTATTGCTACAAAATGGAAACACATATGCAAATTTTATTCATTTAATTCATTCACATAATTAATGTTAAAAAAAAAATGGTTTCATTCCGTGTGCATAGAAGTCAAAAAAAATATAAAAAATAGGGGTAATAAAAAATATAAAATTTCAATATGTTTTCGTGTATGTAGAATATTTAACAGCACATATGCATATGTATGTATGTTATATCGTTATATGCACAGCTGCTAATTCATACGCAAATGTAAGCATAAACTAATTTGCAACGTACAATAGTGAGTGTAGATAATAATAGAACGAGATACGAGTTTTGGAAACCCATTTTGTAATTAGTTAAGTAATAATCCCTATTGTTATAGTTTATTGTCAACAACAGTCAACACAGACCGTATTTATGTCATAAAATAATGTACATATAATGAAGCTTTTAATTGGCGCTTTAACGCTTCAACTTCAATTAAACAATTACCTAAAACTGCAATTAATATTGAAAATTAAATTTAATAATTTTGTTTTTAAAATTTATTCATATTTTATACAGCTTCAGTCTCCGGGCGCATTCGTTGGCATCACTGACCTTCGGCTCGCGCAGCCAAAGTACTCGCTAACGCGTTATCGTCAGTTTATAGCGAAGTGAAGCAAAAAAATTTCTATGAATTATTAATTTGAATAATTGATTACTGGTTTCACTAAATATACTTTAGTATAAAGTTTTATATACTTTTTAGCAAAGTCATAAAAGAGGAAAGTAATACAAGTTGAGTGCACTTGTCGACGCCTCATTTTCTTACTCTGCTGATATTAATTACTCAACGGACTGAGGTTATAATATAAGGAAAGCAGTCTTGAACTTCCTAATGATCAGAGGCACTCAACGCTTTTCGCAACACTTCTGATCTTGGTAGCTAATATCCGTATTAACTGATGTGATGCGCTCACTAAAGTTTACGTCATCTCACCTCAGGCTGGAGCGTAAGTATTGTAAACTTGGTAACATGTCTCTGAACTTTTACTTAATTGCAGTCTTCATTCAATTTTAAGCAATTAATCTTAATATTGTCATTGTTTTTTTTCGTTTTTTAATTACTTTTAAAAGAAAAAGAAGTATTCGCATGAAAAAAACTCTGTACCCTGATCGGGATTCGAATACATGATATACACGGTAAGAAATATTTTGCGGATATCACTATGTCAGTATGGGCGTGAACACCATACTGTGTGGTGTCGAAGATTTCTATAGGTTATAAAATTGTATGCATAGATGATTTAACCATTGCGGGAATAGTAACATTGGCGATAGTTGTCGCGGACGCCGCAATGTCAGTGTGGCCGTCAGGCCCATACTGCATTGCCGTATCCACATTACTTCTGGCCGATAAACTTAGTCTAACGACATCTATATAGTTTTGGTGGTAATACGATAGTATACATTGATCCACACGCCAGAAATTATGACGGGAAAAACTAGTAGCATTGTGCCCTCGGCATTGTAGTATGGCTCTCAGGCCATGCTGTTTCGCCGTGCCTGCTATGCATACATGCAGTGCTGCCAGATCGTGCGATATTTTTTCCCCTTCCCGTGGTGAAATAGCATGGAGTGTAATGGCAGGAGGGGGTAAGAATATCGCACGTTCTGGCAGCACTGCATACATGTGAGCAATACAATAGCTCCAGTACTATACAGTACAGTAAATAACGCCATACTTCTGGGACTCGTTACTACACTGTCTTGGAATATTTCACATACTATTTTAGTATCTGTCTTGAGACCATACCAGCATGGTGTTGAACGCCATGCATTCCTTACCGTGTAGGATTAACATACATAATTATGAATCCTTAGTAATTATTAATTGACGTAATTATCATCTTTCCGCTATGAAAATCAAAATTTCAAAAGTAGAAGTTATTGGTTCCGGTCCGATTTTCGAAAACCAAGTTTTTAACAGCTCGACATTTTGATTTCCATTTACATAGTTCTCTCCTCAATGTAGAATGGTAATCATTCCTAAACAAGCATAGGCAACGTTACCATGTAGAATTGGGGGGGGATTACTCTGTCCCGTGACTTTTGACGCTAAGAAATCCTCGTTACTATGTAACATAGTAATGGCTACTATTCTACATAGGAATCAGTACTATTATTTTCTCTCTACGCAGGGTCAGGCGTTTTTCAAATTTTATTTATAATTTTTGATGAAATTAATTTGGAATTCATTGAAATGTTTCGAATATATATGAATAGTGACGAAAAAAAAAAAATTAATATTGAAAAAAGATGTCCTCGGATATTCTTTGATCTCGAAACTTTTCGCTGCAGGCTTCCAGTGAGCTCCCTTAAGAGACAGAGGTTGAAGATGGCTTTCATCACATTATATTGAAAAGTTCTGCAGAGTTTCCGGTTGCACGCATCTCATTCGTATCTCAAACACGTTGAGTTTTCACGCCCAACACGAAAGGAATGTACCTTTAGCATTGAGTGGAATGTCATTGCCTTTCATAGTTATTCGTCTTATATTATATTATATTTACATTTTTACATATTGGATACTGAAATTTCATACTTATTAAAAATATTTCTGATATTTCATCCCAATTACGCTGTTTTCGAAATATATAGTTAACACAATGTATGCCTCGTAATTTATTAATTTCAATTCATTTAGAGATCATGAGTTGTTGATATGCATTGATAATATGATAATGGAAATATTCTATTGAAATTTATAATAAAAAAATTTTTTATTGTGAATTTAAAACATGGATCTAAAAATATTTTTGGTGCACGAGCAGGCAGACACAAAGGAAGCGTCAATACGGAATTCGATTCATATGAATACGGAGATGGACGCTTGCGCAATTTTTTTCGTATATCCGAGAAACGATCAGATGTCGACGTCGTTTTATGCCGCTTCGCTTGCATTCTATGGAGACACGTATCATCAGATACTATACCATTTAAACTGTTCGTCGAATAAACGATGGAGTAGTTGAACTAGCTGAGAAAAGGTGTTGAATCTCTTTCTTCTCTTTATTCTTTTTAGCTCGTCTATTTCCTTTGTCACTTTGTCTGCATGACAATACGATCCTTCTTTAACTTGTTGAAATAAAGTCCTGAGAAATGTCTTAACACTTTTGTTTATTTTGTTTACTATTTTTATTTTTATACTGGAGTTATCTCAACTAATAGGCTGCTTATAAGTTTATCAAACAAACAAACAGAAATTTATTATGATCAAGGAATTACTACGCTGATTCGAAAACTTTTTTATGTAATAAGTTTTTATGATCAATTGTTAGTTCTGATTATATATTTTAATCTATATCCATGAGCATTTTTAGATATCCCGGGAAAAAAATTTAGATCTGTTCTGATCAAATTAAATCAGCTCAGATCAAATTTGATCATAATTTATACTGAACCCAGATCAGAGTAGATCTGATTTGATCTGTTCGGATCAAACTAGATCTGATCAGATATGACATTTTTCTTTGGGAAAAAATAGTCCAGATCTACCCTGATCAAATCTAATCAAGTCAGATCAACCTAGATCAAGTTAGATCAACCTAGATCTAGTCAGATCAAAATAGATCAACATTGATTAAACGATCAATTTATGAAGTAAATATAAATAGATCTAATTGGATCTGTACGGATGAAACCAGATCTGAGCTGATATAACTTTTTCTCGGAAATAAAGTTCAGATCTGCTCTGATCAGATTAGATCTGTACAGATTATAAAGAAATATTTCTTCACATTATATTATAATTATAAGATTAACTAGCTGAATTTTGACACATTCATCTAAATTTTGATAATTCTAAAAAGTCTATCGTAATTGAAATAAATGCCTTCAATCCTATACATTTTATATTATTGTGATATATTTAATATATTTTTAATCAGACATATCAATTTTTATTAGGATAAAGATAAAAAAACAGATCGATGTAGATCTAGCGAATTAGGTAAAATTTGATCTGAGTAAATCTAAGAGTGTTTTTTATTTACCTTGATCTGTTTATAAATCTAAGCAGATCTATTCTGATCAGAGTAGATCTGATTTGACCTAAACAGATCTGGCCAAAATGCAGATCTGTTCAGATCTGAAACATCAGATCTAATTTGATCAGAACAGATCTAAATTTTTTTTCCCGGGTACCTCTGATCGCTAAAATGTAAAAGAGTTTACACTGCAAGGTATAGACAAAAAATGGAGAATGGAAATTTGACTAATCAGTGGTCTGAAAGACAAATTTCAAGATTTCTGGGCTATCGAGTTCTTTTTACATAATAAGGATAGATATACCCGTTAAAAAGTTATTTACGAAAAAAGCCGAAAAGTAGGATTTTTCGTTATTTTTTGAATTTCAAATGTCCACCATTTCTAAACTAGTTGACCGATTGTGCTCATCTTCGAACTTAACCGTGATAATCGTTCATAAAATAAGTGTGCCAAGTTTCATTAAGATCCGTTAAAAATTGTGGCCGCTATCGTCGCAACAAGGCGCGTTATATTACATACATATATAAACTTTTGAACCAATGGTATTTTTGGAACCTACTCGATGAATTATGATAGATTATGGCAAAATTTTTTGAAAATTCCACCATGAGGACAAATTCAAAAGATAGATTTCTATGAAATCTACTAAAAAAAATTATGGTTGGTGAAATTTTGTCTTGGGGATATTTTGTCCGGAATATTTTGTCGAGAAATCAAGACTCCAGATACCAAAATAATGCATTTCCTTGGATTCAAATAAGCTAGGTCTTCTTTTTTTGACTTCCATTTAAAATAATTAAACCCAATTTTGGAAAAAAACATTTTACCAATTTTTTGGGGTGGTTTTTTGTGCCGCCCAACCCCTATTTTACATACAATAAAACGAGTGAGAAAGAATAAATTAAAAACTCATGTCTTATCTTTCTAAAATAAATTTTTCAGTCTCACCATTAAATTTATAAAAAAGACAGAGAAAAAATATTTCAAACACTATCATCTTTTGTTAATCCTTGTAATCATTTATCAAGCCCCCGACGAATCAACACTTGAATAGTAAGGTTAAGACAACAGATAATCTTGTTCAACACTTAAACAAATCGACTGCGTAGCTATTTGTTTTTTATTATTTTCTTTTTTTTATCTCAACTTTTTTCTCATCATCTATTTGACTTTCTGGAAAATTGCCAACGTTCTTTTTATATTCATCTCATTAAGCGATTCATTCTTTGCTCAATTTTTCTCCTTCATTAAAGTGTACTCACTCTTAAAACTTTTTTTACTTCAACTCTTCTCTAACTCTATTTATTTTAAAAAAAATAAATGACTCAGTGAGTGAGTGAGTGATTAACTGATTAATAATTTAAATTAATCACAAGTCTTATATTAAATAAATATAATTATTTTTATAGACTAACTTATTTGTTGATTAAGTAAGTAAATATTTGTGTCATTGATAGCAAGATAATTATTAGGTAGTAAAAACACTCGAGTAAATGATAATAAATCTTATTAGCTGTTATTATTATTGACTATTGCTAATTGGTTTTCCAAGTATTCCCGAGTTTTCGCGTTAACAAAGAAGGCTAATAGATAAAACACGTCAGTATAAATAGTTTCGCGGATTCAATTAGTAGCATCAGTAGCATTTAAGAAATTACTCGCTTTCTTCGTTGTCTTTTTGAGCTTAAACAAATAATAATACAAAACGTTGTAAAAATGAAACCCTGTATTTTTGCAGCTGTATGTCTGGCAGTAGTCGTCTGCGCTACTTCAAATGATATAAACGTTGGTGAACGAAAACCTGGTGATGTTCTTGTTGCTTCGCGACGACTTTTTAGAGTAAGTACAATTGAAATAAATTTATCACTGTCTTATAATCTTAAATTAACATTTTTTTTTATTTCTATTTTTTAATTAAAATTTAACACCAAGAAACATTAAATACTTTTTTAATTACTCTGAGTTTAATGAAATCTAATTTTTATTATTAATAATTAAAACAATAAAAATGGACTAAATAAGGATACGGAAAAAATACATTTTTCGGATTTGAATTGAAATTTTTTATTCAAACAAGAATTATGGTCTAAGAATAAATTTAAATTAAAAATACCATTAGAGGGCAGAAGTAGGGAAAAAAAATTTTGAGTCTCTTACTCACTCCTGCAACTTCGGTGCGATTTTTTTAATTTGCAATTTTTTCAAATAAAATTGTTATTTACACAGGAAAAAATTTTTCGTATTTGTGTAAAGAAAAAAGTCTGTGTTAATAATTTTTTGTTAAATATTTAACACTTTTGGGTGCTAATTTAACATACTGCGTTTGTGTTGTTGGCTCTGTTTATTTTTAACACAAAAAAATGCTAATTCAAACAAAATCAACTTTCAGTCAGTGTCACTGTCCAAATAAGTGTTAACACTTTTAAATTGCAACTTTAACACAGAGCACGTGTTAATTTATTAAAGTAATTCAAAGAATGTATTGAATTTTTTGTTGTCATTTGTTAAGTTTATATATACATAAATATTCATAAGTATCAAAATAATACGAACAAAAATTTTAAATCAACTAAAATTAAAAATCAGTGGAAATTTTCACTGATAAATTAGTGACTTTTATGTCCGCCATTAAAATTCACTGGTTTACCAGTGAAGTTCACTGAGTAACCAGTGGGATTAAATGGCCGCAAAGACCACTGGTCGAATCAGTGAGATTTCACTGGCGAACCAATGGAATTCCACTGATTCAAATTAAGAGAGTAAAATGTTACTTTAACACACAGTTTTGTGTTAATTTTTACAAATTTTTTTTTACTGTGCAGAATTCTTATTAACGACCCTCTATTAAAATTAAAAATTAAATATTTACTTGAAGAAAAAAAAAATTAAATTCGATATTAAAATTCAAATTTTTAACTCCCTTAAATTTGAAACAGTGAAAATAGTGACTATTCACTGTTTACTAGTGAAAAGTATGGCACTAATTCAAACAGTGGTATGCTTTTCACTAGCAATAAGTGACTATTCACTGCCAAATAGTGATTGTCACGTGATTTTCACTAATTCGTTTTTAGAAAGAAAATTACCGACAAAATTAATTTGAAATTTTAATTATTTTTTTTTTTAATGATGCCCTCTAATTGAAATAATAACCAATAAATTGAAACCCGATAAATCAAAGAGCGATCCTAGCAAACACGGATAATATCAGTTTAGAAATCGTAATTAGACTCGAATGTGTTAAATCTCAGTTTACGATAGAGAGAGTGTACATACGAGAAATTGAAAGCCCTGTATGCTTTCAGATTGGAGTACCGGGAAAACCGATGGTAGCACAGTCAGGATACAACGCAGAGGGAACAATTACCGCCGTAAATGCTGTCAATGCTCCTGGATCAGATGCAAACGTAACGATCGTCAAAGGTGGACCCGGAACAAGCAGAGTTGTGGTGGCAGCAATTAGCGAACCTGGATCAGGTCTTGACGTACAGCTCGACATTTATGCTCTACTAGTTGACCCTACTACACCACCCTCAGCTTAAATTATTCCTCTGTGGCTTATATGTTCATTGACTGAATATTCTAATATACATACTATTGTATATAAATTTTATTTCATTGTATTTAGAATCATACTAATAAATATTATTTAAAATAACTTTTTTCGTTTAATATACATTTAAGACCAAAGTATGAACATAATCTTGAAAGCGTTTATAAATTTTCATAAGAATGACTTGTGTTAAAAGTAACATTATATACAAATTGGAAAAAAAATATGTTTACACAGGGTGAAAATTACCTCAGCACTTACTACACCTTTTACCCAAGCTAGTCTTTGTGTATACAAGTTTACTTTTCACTTCCTTCAGAAACCACAAATTATAGTCTTTTTTTTGCCGATAATAAGCTTATGGAAACTCATCTGCATACTAAAATATTTTTTTTTCTTAGTATAAAATTGTTTTACTATTTTATTTAATTATTATTCTGTTAAAAGATTTCTGAGCATGTATGAAGAGAGAGAATTTTGCTTAACAAAAATCCGCAAGGGAAATACGGGGAGTAATAAAATTGTTAATAATTAAACAAATAATTAATCTATGATTTTACATCAAAGTTTTTTTTTTAATTGTATATAAATTTATTGTAACATAAGAGCTTCGTAATTGTGCCAGAGAAGATGCGGATTGATGTAAAATTAAATCAATAATCACTTTTGATAAAAACTCTATTTACTCCGAACGCGGAACAAAATTGTAATTTTATAAATAAACTCCGGAATAATATTCAGTTTAAAAGTTAAATAGTTTCAATTATATCATCAATCGAAAACGGTCAGAACACTATTTTTTCAAACAAATTGACATTCAAATGCAAATAACTGATGAGTATTTGGAATTTAGAAAACTTCTTAAAAGATAATTCAAGACAGATGAAATAATCTGAGTTGAAAAGTTGAATAATAATAAAATTTTATACGAATTTATGGATTTTGCTCAAATCCGAAACCGGTTCCGTAACATTTGGCCCGTGGACAAAATAACTGACGACAAAATAACCGAAAGACAACCCAGACAGCATTCAAGTCAGAATGACTGCTTTACGACGTATTTTTGAAGGAGTCTTCAAGAAGTCTTATAATGACTTCTTAAAGGTGTCATTTTTAAGAACTTTTAATTAAGAGTTCTTGAAGACTCCATAAATAAGACGTCAGTTTTGTGACGTCTTAATGTATTTTTTTTTCAACTTTTTTGAAGTCAAAATGAAGTCAAAATTAGGAACTCCTTAAGACGTCATGGTAAGTTCATTCTGAAGTCTTATTTGAGGAGTCAGAAAAAAGAACTCTTTGAGAACTCTTTTTAAAGACATCTTACTAAGTTCGCTAGGTGGCGCATTCGACATCTTGAGAACTTCTTAAAGACTCTTTTAACATGTTTTTAAGACGTCCAAATCATAAATAGGAACTCATTCAGAACTCATCAAGACGTCATTTTGCTATCTGGGAAAGTAACCGAGTGATAAAATAACCTACGACATAATAACTGCGACAGAATAACCGTTCTGTACAAGCGCAGGAATCATATTGTTTTTTTATGGATTTTGTCTGTGTTTATTCGAAAATAGACCAACACATATGCTTGATATCGTGGTGTACCCTTTTTTCATGGATTTGGTGTGTTTTTTCGGAAATAGACTAACACAAATGCTTGATATATCGTGCTGTGCCGTTTTTTCATCGATTTTGTGTGTGTTTATTCGAAAATAGACCAACTATTTTAATGATTTCTTTGATGATCTTTTATAATAAATATTAATTTAATAATAGAATTTTAATATTTGATGTAGGTTAGGTTCTACACCACTGACACCCAATACTAACAAAAAATACATCGGCAAAATGGATATCTCGCTCACAGTGCCACGATATCTACAACAATAGGGGCGTGTTCAGAAATACACTCTGGAGATGAAAAATTACCTACCCAGGTGTAATTAGTACCTTTGTAATGTTAAATCGCACTTCTGGTTCGACTAAAGGATATTTCTGAACGCAGGAGTTGAATATTTCTCTTCCAGAGTGTGTTTCTGAACACGCCTTAGATGGCAACATAATAAAATAGGCGGGAAATTTAAAGTTATTTTGTCGCGGTTATTATGTCGTAGGTTATTCTATCACTCGGTTATTTTGTCGTCAGTAATTATGTCGCGGTTATTTTGTCCGCGGGTATTAACGAGTGTCACGCCGAAATCACTCCGCCACTCGGAGTTCTGGAGTTAAAAAAAAAATCACTTTGCATACTCCGCGAATTTTTTACAGTGCACTGTAGTCACATGTGACTATCGATTTTTTAATTTTTTTCAAAAAAATAAATAAACAAGTAATTTATATCATATATTTTTAGTTTATTGAGACTCATTAATTATAAAGGTTTATTATTAATTTTTATTATGAACAAAATTATGATTATTCTTATCAACACTATCAATTATTTCCTGTGTGAAAAAGTCAAATATATAAATATTTAACGCTAACAAACAAGAAGTTTGATTAGCATGAACGAACTTATAATTTATCGGTTCCATACATTTATCATTAAAACTATTATGATGACCGCCCAATTGAGTGACATCCCGTATATTATAATGATCGTCAAAAATACTCATATCAAAAATGAAGCATTTATATTTATGAGAATGACAGCTTCTCTGAAGATTCAAATATTGGTCGTATTTATAATCAATTTCACTAAAAATTATAGCAGGCCCATAACTTATTTCAATATCATTTGAAAATAAACATTGGGATTTGAGCGAATATATGCATTTTTCAAATAATGCGTCGTCTGTTGCTAATAATATTTTGCCGCGATGTTTTCCTACTGTGTCTGTCAATGCCCAATTATCAACTAAACGCCAACCAACAACACTGTGACGATATTGATCGAGTTTCCTACAAACGTCCTCGTTTGTAACATTAATTCCTCTGGTTTCACCATAATCGTAATTTATTATTAATATCACCAATTCTTTGAAATGGAAATGAAGAAATTGCTCTATACTATAGAGTGGTTCAAACAAAGAACTATTTAGTGCGATCCCATGAGAATAGATATAAAATTTATTGTCTACTAAACGGACTGAGATATCAAAAACACGGACTCCTTTATTTAATTGATCAGCGATATTGAAATCTTGCGTTTTAACTTTTGAATCATTTGATTTGTAAGTCATCGACTGATGAGAACCAACTAATGATAAATGTCCGATTAGATGTTTATTTGGTAAATCTGATATTATGTGCTGACGTTCTTCATGACTTTCGTACTCGTATTTTGGGCACTTTGGTTCTGATGATGAACTTCCACATGATTCTACTTTATTTATATTTATAATATTTATTATTAAATAATAATAGATCAATATTTTATACATTTTTGAATAATATATATGAATACAGAAATGAATAATTAAATTTTTTCACGTATGTCCGTAATGTAATGACAACTTTTGTTAACTGAAAGATGGTTTTTCAATTCCAACGATATACTTCTGAATTACTGATAAATTTTAAAGTCATTACGGAACATGATCGTTAGGTTTTATCTTAATTGCATTAACAATTATTATCTATTGTGTCGATTACTTTTTCGTTCTATATTTTTTACTTTTTAATGGATTAGACAGAGTTCTTTATCTTTGGCTATTAATACTTGATGATGGAATCATTTGATTCTAATTACCTGTTGTTAAAAAAAGAATAAACGTGGAGCAAAATAGGTGGCCTTAAAAAAATAAAGAAAAATTGGTTGTTAATTATACTTCAACTCGAGTAATCTACACTGTACTCTCTAAAAACGAATTAGTGAAAATCACATGTCAATCACTATTTTGCAGTGAATAGTCACTTATTGCTAGTGAAAAGTATACCACTGTTTGAATTAGTGACATACTTTTCACTAGTAAACAGTGAATAGTCACTATTTTCACTGTTGCAAATTTAAGAGAGTAGAAAATTGGGAGTGGATCCGGAGTTAATCCGAATTTTATTCAAATCCGGATTTACTCTGTCACAGAGTTCCGGAGTTTAAAGGAAAAATCTGAAAACCGTCTGACCCTGCGGGCCAGCCCCAAAACTTCCCGCTGTTTTTGAGCTCAGGGAGCTCGGAAACATTATTACTTGTAAATTTTTAAGCTCTTCGAGCTCAAAAATTTTATAGGCCGGTAAAACATACCTTCACTGAAAAATTATAATGTTTGTCCGACGATATCTTTGGAACGAATGAACCGATTTGAACGTTCGTGGTGATAATCGAAAGCGCTTAACAAGACTTGAATCTGAATACGTTTTGAGGTGAATCGGGCAAGTGGTTTATAAGTTATACGCAAAAAACCAAAAACAAAAAAATTTTTAATTTTTATTCTTCGTATAACTCGTAAACTACATGACCGATCTAGCCCAAAATCTAATCAATTCTAAGTTTTGATGAGCTCTTTCGATTGCCACCAAGTACGTTCAAATCGATTGATTCGTTCCAAAGATATCGTCGGACAAAAAAAGTTTACACACACACACATATACACGGACGTCCATCCGGGAATAGTCAGAATAGCTTCCTAGGACCTCAAAACGTCGACATCTGATGAAAACTCGATTTTCGAAAACCGGACCGAAACCAATAACTTCCCTTTTTTTGAAAATTTTCAATTTTCTTAGCGGGAAGTTGAAAATCACTTCGCAGGCAGAGTGAACAGGGTTTTTTTGAGCAGAATAATTTCAAAGTAACGGCGATTTTATTAGAAATATTTCGCTACTTTTGATCATAGATGGGGCGGATAAAAATTTTGTGGCAACCTGTTTATTACAATCCGCATTCACTCCAGTTCGGAGTTTCAGCAGGAAGAAACTAATAAGTTTCGTTATTAGGCTAAAAACTGATCAGTTTTTACCCACTAAATCGGATTGGTCTGAAATTGGCTTATTTTGACTGGCAAAACTGGCATTGAAGCTTGCAGTTTTAATGCCGGTGATATGAAAAATCAAGTTACACATCAGTGAAGAAATAAAAAATTAACAATAAAAAAATGTTTTCATGGCATTGCGACGCAATGTAATAGATTTAAATGTACAGTACGATTAACACATAGTATGCAATAGACATAATGCTTACAACCGTGAAATTATACGCCACATGCATTGCACGACATGGTAACGGCAGTAGACTGGAGAAACTCAACAAGATAGAACAGTTCCAGCCGCTGCTATTTGCGCATATATATATATTCACATTATCTCCAGTGCACTGTGCTCATACACATCTACATGGTTGTTGCGATTAACGACAGTTGGTTTCACGCACCCTCGCTAAATTTCGTGCGTTCAATTGTCCATATTATTTTTGGCATCCCGTATCCTAGACCACGCATCCATCAATTCTCGATTCTCGTTTGTTTGATCTCTATATAATAATAATAACAACAACTGATGGCCAATGTATTGCTCGCGGACTGATCTAGATGGCAGTATAACACTCGACAAAATGGCTAAAAAAAAGTTTTAAACTTTAATAACCATTTTATCTTACTTTTCTTTATATTCATATTATTTTCAACGTTATGATTATTTTTCGAAACAAAACTTTTCAGTCCCGGTATTTCTCAGCTTGAAATCATTCTTTACAATCTACAAGTTAAAGTTATACGCAGTCTTGTTTTGTGAATACTATCCGACTATTGCTCGCCTTGGGGTCGCTCTATTTCAAATGGATTAAATATATGTCTATAAAATATGTATCTGATAGAATTGCTTTCTCAGCAATTTAACTTTTTATCTGATATCTGATGAAACATACAAATTACTTTAATTATTATTCTTACTATATATTATCTCTTGAGTTCGTTATTTATTTTCTTATCAAAATAATTTTTTAGCTGAAAAATAGTAATAAGATTACGAAGTGATGTGGAAATATAATGTATAGCAGTTAAATTTAACTGGAAGAGATTTATAAATATTTGAGTAATTTTATGATCCGCGAAATTATGATGCCACGATCTTAAATTTTATAATTCCATTATTTACACGCCATTTAATGTAACCATCGCTTTTTTTTCACGTTTCATTTTAGATGAAGAAGGCTACTGTTAATAATCGCGGGAAATTTCGCGTTTAATAAATTTTGAATTATGACAAAACAAATTTTTTTTTTTTAATTTTTTGAGTAGGCCCGCTTTGTCTCTTATAAAATGAATTGCATGGATAAAAATTTTGTGTATTTGTGTTAAAAAATTATTTAATTAAATTTTTGTGTTGATTTTCAACACTGAAATCTGTTAATTCAACACAATTTGTGTTATTATATTTTAACTGATGTTTTAAATTTAATGATTAGAAAATTTGGAATGTGAGACATTTCTTGTGTTATTCGAAAATTAACACAAAATTTGTGTTGTTTTGCTATACACTCCCGCGCGTTTCTTCATTACTATAACCAAACAAAGCATTTTAGCACACTGAGAAAAAATTTCTCTTTGGACAATTAAATTGGTTTTGCTGAATTCTATTAAACTAAAATTTATTTGGGACAACTAAATTTTATTACGTCAATATAATCTATTTTATCATTTTTAACAAATGATTTAATAGACGCTATTTGGTTGACATTAATATTTCTCTCTCTAAGATTATGACATCATATGGTAGAGTTAAGAAAATATTTATTTAAAGGACAACTGAACTATTTTGTAGTGCCAACAAATCCAAATATTAGAGCAAAATATTATTATATTAACTCTAATAAATATTAATTAGACACAAAAAAATATTGTCGTTTAGAATCAATATACATATTTATTCGAGGTTAATAAATTCATATTTAAACCTAATGATCATTGATTTCGAAGTTATGGTGTTAGGCAGCAACAGCTGGTGTAGTTCAGTGCTCGCCACTAGATCGCGCCCACCATTTGTGGTGTACCTGGTAAGATACTTATTTCAGAGTTTTTATATTCCGAGCTCGAAGCATTTTTGGGACAAGATATTCGCTGAAAATTTTCGATATTAATAATAATATAGGGATATACTGTATTCCACTATGACATTGATGATTAATGTTGATATTTTTCCTGCACAATTTTTGTCATAGTACGAAAAAAGTACTTTTGATGGAAATAAATAATTTTTCTAAATATGCATTTTTTGGACTATTGATTAAATATTTTGTCATTTCAAAATAATATCTGATTAATATTCACAACTCATTCTCTATAATAATCATTCATTCATTTCATTATGACGATTTTATGAACTCTATAGGTAATCAATTTGATTTATGCTTGCTACTAAACGAGTAAGTATCTTTACTAAATATTTTATAGTTTCTAATAATTCGTTTTGTTAGTGGATTATAAAATATTTAGTTAAAACAACCAAATATATGATTGGCAATAAGTAATCAAATCATTTTGTTGTCATAACTAAAATTTAGTTGTCAGGAGAAAATTATTTTCTCAGTGCATTAATAAAATCGGGAAAACGGTTGATTTCATTAATCAGCCCGAAAATTTATTTTTTTAGTTATTTTAAAATTTCTCAAAAACGACTTGACAAATCAATTTCGAACTTTAATCAGCTTTGAAACTTGATAAAACGCGTCGATTGCCACCTTAACCGTCTCAATCGGTCGATTCGTTTGAGAGATATCCATGTCTTTTCTATTTTTTTGTCCAACACCGAGTGCTGGGTCCGTGTTTTCTCTAGGATTTCTCTGGGATTTCTCTGGGATTTCCAGAGAATTTGACTGTAGATACTTCTATTTTTTTTTACAACACCGATTGCTAGGTCTATATTTTCTATGGGTTTTCTATGGGTTTTTTCTGGGATTTCCAGAGAACTTGACTGTCGATACTTTTATTTTTTTTGACAACACCGAGTGCTAGGTCTATATTTTCTATGGGTTTTCTATGGGTTTTCTCTGGGATTTCCAGAGAATTTGACTGTCGATACTTTTATTTTTTTTTACAACATCGAGTGCTGGGTCTATATTTTCTATGGGTTTTCTATGGGTTTTCTCTGGGATTTCCAGAGAATTTGACTGTCGATACTTTTATTTTTTTTTTACAACATCGAGTGCTAGGTCTATATTTTCTATGGGTTTTCTATGGGTTTTCTCTGGGATTTCCAGAGAATTTGACTGTCGATACTTTTATTTTTTTTTACAACATCGAGTGCTGGGTCTATATTTTCTATGGGTTTCCTATAGGTTTTCTATGGGATTTCCAGAGAATTTGACTGTCGATACTTCTATTTTTTTTACAACATCGAGTGCTGGGTCTATATTTTCTATGGGTTTCCTATAGGTTTTCTATGGGATTTCCAGAGAATTTGACTGTCGATACTTCTATTTTTTTTACAACACCGATTGCTAGGTCTATATTTTCTATGGGTTTTCTATGGGTTTTCTCTGGGATTTCCAGAGAATTTGACTGTCGATATTTTTATTTTTTTTTACAACATCGAGTGCTGGGTCTATATTTTCTATGGGTTTCCTATAGGTTTTCTATGGGATTTCCAGAGAATTTGACTGTCGATACTTCTATTTTTTTTACAACATCGAGTGCTGGGTCTATATTTTCTATGGGTTTCCTATAGGTTTTCTATGGGATTTCCAGAGAATTTGACTGTCGATACTTCTATTTTTTTTACAACACCGATTGCTAGGTCTATATTTTCTATGGGTTTTCTATGGGTTTTCTCTGGGATTTCCAGAGAATTTGACTGTCGATATTTTTATTTTTTTTTACAACATCGAGTGCTGGGTCTATATTTTCTATGGGTTTCCTATGGGTTTTCTATGGGATTTCCAGAGAATTTGACTGTCGATACTTCTATATTTTTTTACAACATGGAGTGCTGGGTCTATATTTTCTATGGGTTTTCTATGGGTTTTCTCTGGGATTTCCAGAGAATTTGACTGTCGATATTTTTATTTTTTTTTACAACATCGAGTGCTGGGTCTATATTTTCGATGGGTTTCCTATGGGTTTTCTCTGGGATTTCCAGAGAATTTGACTGTCGATACTTCTATTTTTTTTACAACACCGATTGCTAGGTCTATATTTTCTATGGGTTTTCTATGGGTTTTCTCTGGGATTTCCAGAGAATTTGACTGTCGATATTTTTATTTTTTTTTACAACATCGAGTGCTGGGTCTATATTTTCTATAGGTTTCCTATGTGTTTTCTCTGGGATTTCCAGAGAATTTGACTGTCGATACTTCTATTTTTTTTACAACACCGATTGCTAGGTCTATATTTTCTATGGGTTTTCTATGGGTTTTCTCTGGGATTTCCTGAGAATTTGACTGTCGATAGTTTTATTTTTTTTACAACACCGAGTGCTAGGTCTATATTTTCTATGGGATTCCTATGGGATTTTTCTGGAATTTCCAGAGAATTTGACTGTCGATACTTTTATTTTTTTTTACAACACCGAGTGCTAGGTCTATATTTTCTATGGGATTCCTACGGGATTTCTCTGGGATTTCCAGAGAATTTGACTGTCGATATTTTTATTTTTTTTTACAACATCGAGTGCTGGGTCTATATTTTCTATGGGTTTCCTATAGGTTTTCTATGGGATTTCCAGAGAATTTGACTGTCGATACTTCTATTTTTTTTACAACACCGATTGCTAGGTCTATATTTTCTATGGGTTTTCTATGGGTTTTCTCTGGGATTTCCAGAGAATTTGACTGTCGATATTTTTATTTTTTTTTACAACATCGAGTGCTGGGTCTATATTTTCTATGGGTTTCCTATGGGTTTTCTATGGGATTTCCAGAGAATTTGACTGTCGATACTTCTATATTTTTTTACAACATGGAGTGCTGGGTCTATATTTTCTATGGGTTTTCTATGGGTTTTCTCTGGGATTTCCAGAGAATTTGACTGTCGATATTTTCATTTTTTTTTACAACATCGAGTGCTGGGTCTATATTTTCGATGGGTTTCCTATGGGTTTTCTCTGGGATTTCCAGAGAATTTGACTGTCGATACTTCTATTTTTTTTACAACACCGATTGCTAGGTCTATATTTTCTATGGGTTTTCTATGGGTTTTCTCTGGGATTTCCAGAGAATTTGACTGTCGATATTTTTATTTTTTTTTACAACATCGAGTGCTGGGTCTATATTTTCTATAGGTTTCCTATGTGTTTTCTCTGGGATTTCCAGAGAATTTGACTGTCGATACTTCTATTTTTTTTACAACACCGATTGCTAGGTCTATATTTTCTATGGGTTTTCTATGGGTTTTCTCTGGGATTTCCTGAGAATTTGACTGTCGATAGTTTTATTTTTTTTACAACACCGAGTGCTAGGTCTATATTTTCTATGGGATTCCTATGGGATTTTTCTGGAATTTCCAGAGAATTTGACTGTCGATACTTTTATTTTTTTTTACAACACCGAGTGCTAGGTCTATATTTTCTATGGGATTCCTACGGGATTTTTCTGGGATTTCCAGAGAATTTGACTGTCGATACTTTTATTTTTTTGACAACACCGAGTGCTAGGTCTATATTTTCTATGGGTTTTCTATGGGTTTTCTCTGGGATTTCCAGAGAACTTGACTGTCGATACTTTTATTTTTTTTTACAACATCGAGTGCTGGGTCTATATTTTCTATGGGTTTTCTATGGGTTTTCTCTGGGATTTCCAGAGAATTTGACTGTCAATACTTCTATTTTTTTTTACAACATCGAGTGCTGGGTCTATATTTTCTATGAGTTTTCTATGGGTTTTTTCTGGGATTTCCAGAGAACTTGACTGTCGATACTTTTATTTTTTTTGACAACACCGAGTGCTAGGTCTATATTTTCTATGGGTTTTCTATGGGTTTTTTCTGGGATTTCCAGAGAACTTGACTGTCGATACTTTTATTTTTTTTTACAACACCGAGTGCTAGGTCTATATTTTCTATGAGTTTTCTATGGGTTTTTTCTGGGATTTCCAGAGAACTTGACTGTCGATACTTTTATTTTTTTTGACAACACCGAGTGCTAGGTCTATATTGTCTATGGGATTCCTATGGGATTTCTCTGGGATTTCCAGAGAATTTGACTGTCGATACTTTTATTTTTTTTTACAACATCGAGGGCTGGGTCTATATTTTCTATGGGTTTTTTCTGGGATTTCCAGAGAATTTGACTGTCGATACTTTTATTTTTTTTTCACAACATCGAGTGCTGGGTCTATATTTTCTATGGGTTTTCTATGGGTTTTCTCTGGGATTTCCAGAGAATTTGACTGTCGATACTTTTATTTTTTTTTACAACACCGAGTGCTAGGTCTATATTTTCTATGAGTTTTCTATGGGTTTTTTCTGGGATTTCCAGAGAATTTGACTGTCGATACTTTTATTTTTTTTTTACAACATCGAGTGCTGGGTCTATATTTTCTATGGGTTTTCTATGGGTTTTTTCTGGGATTTCCAGAGAATTTGACTGTCGATACATTTATCTTTTTTTTACAACATCGAGTGCTGGGTCTATATTTTCTATGGGTTTTCTATGGGTTTTCTCTGGGATTTCCAGAGAACTTGACTGTCGATACTTTTATTTTTTTTGACAACACCGAGTGCTAGGTCTATATTTTCTATGAGTTTTCTATGGGTTTTTTCTGGGATTTCCAGAGAATTTGACTGTCGATACTTTTATTTTTTTTGACAACACCGAGTGCTAGGTCTATATTTTCTATGAGTTTTCTATGGGTTTTTTCTGGGATTTCCAGAGAATTTGACTGTCGATACTTTTATTTTTTTTGACAACACCGAGTGCTAGGTCTATATTTTCTATGAGTTTTCTATGGGTTTTTTCTGGGATTTCCAGAGAATTTGACTGTCGATACTTTTATTTTTTTTTTACAACATCAAGTGCTGGGTCTATATTTTCTATGGGTTTTCTATGGGTTTTCTCTGGGATTTCCAGAGAATTTGACTGTCGATATTTTTATTTTTTTTTACAACATCGAGTGCTGGGTCTATATTTTCTATAGGTTTCCTATGTGTTTTCTCTGGGATTTCCAGAGAATTTGACTGTCGATATTTTTATTTTTTTTTACAACATCGAGTGCTGGGTCTATATTTTCTATAGGTTTCCTATGTGTTTTCTCTGGGATTTCCAGAGAATTTGACTGTCGATACTTCTATTTTTTTTACAACACCGAGTGCTAGGTCTATATTTTCTATGAGTTTTCTATGGGTTTTTTCTGGGATTTCCAGAGAATTTGACTGTCGATACTTTTATTTTTTTTTTACAACATCAAGTGCTGGGTCTATATTTTCTATGGGTTTTCTATGGGTTTTCTCTGGGATTTCCAGAGAATTTGACTGTCGATACTTTTATTTTTTTTTTACAACATCAAGTGCTGGGTCTATATTTTCTATGGGTTTTCTATGGGTTTTCTCTGGGATTTCCAGAGAATTTGACTGTCGATACTTCTATTTTTTTTACAACACCGAGTGCTAGGTCTATATTTTCTATGGGTTTTCTATGGGTTTTCTCTGGGATTTCCTGAGAATTTGACTGTCGATACTTTTATTTTTTTTACAACACCGAGTGCTAGGTCTATATTTTCTATGGGATTCCTACGGGATTTTTCTGGGATTTCCAGAGAATTTGACTGTCGATACTTTTATTTTTTTTTACAACACCGAGTGCTAGGTCTATATTTTCTATGGGATTCCTATGGGATTTTTCTGGGATTTCCAGAGAATTTGACTGTCGATACTTTTATTTTTTTTTACAACACCGAGTGCTAGGTCTATATTTTCTATGGGTTTTCTATGGGTTTTCTCTGGGATTTCCAGAGAATTTGACTGTCAATACTTCTATTTTTTTTTACAACATCGAGTGCTGGGTCTATATTTTCTATGGGATTCCTATGGGATTTCTCTGGGATTTCCAGAGAATTTGACTGTCGATACTTTTATTTTTTTTTACAACATCGAGGGCTGGGTCTATATTTTCTATGGGTTTTTTCTGGGATTTCCAGAGAATTTGACTGTCGATACTTTTATTTTTTTTTTACAACATCGAGTGCTGGGTCTATATTTTCTATGGGTTTTCTATGGGTTTTCTCTGGGATTTCCAGAGAATTTGACTGTCGATACTTTTATTTTTTTTTACAACACCGAGTGCTAGGTCTATATTGTCTATGGGATTCCTATGGGATTTCTCTGGGATTTCCAGAGAATTTGACTGTCGATACTTTTATTTTTTTTTACAACATCGAGGGCTGGGTCTATATTTTCTATGGGTTTTTTCTGGGATTTCCAGAGAATTTGACTGTCGATACTTTTATTTTTTTTTTACAACATCGAGTGCTGGGTCTATATTTTTTATGGGTTTTCTATGGGTTTTCTCTGGGATTTCCAGAGAATTTGACTGTCGATACTTTTATTTTTTTTTACAACACCGAGTGCTAGGTCTATATTTTCTATGAGTTTTCTATGGGTTTTTTCTGGGATTTCCAGAGAATTTGACTGTCGATACTTTTATTTTTTTTTTACAACATCGAGTGCTAGGTCTATATTTTCTATGAGTTTTCTATGGGTTTTTTCTGGGATTTCCAGAGAATTTGACTGTCGATACTTTTATTTTTTTTGACAACACCGAGTGCTAGGTCTATATTTTCTATGAGTTTTCTATGGGTTTTTTCTGGGATTTCCAGAGAATTTGACTGTCGATACTTTTATTTTTTTTGACAACACCGAGTGCTAGGTCTATATTTTCTATGGGTTTTCTATGGGTTTTCTCTGGGATTTCCAGAGAACTTGACTGTCGATACTTTTATTTTTTTTGACAACACCGAGTGCTAGGTCTATATTTTCTATGAGTTTTCTATGGGTTTTTTCTGGGATTTCCAGAGAATTTGACTGTCGATACTTTTATTTTTTTTGACAACACCGAGTGCTAGGTCTATATTTTCTATGAGTTTTCTATGGGTTTTTTCTGGGATTTCCAGAGAATTTGACTGTCGATACTTTTATTTTTTTTTTACAACATCAAGTGCTGGGTCTATATTTTCTATGGGTTTTCTATGGGTTTTCTCTGGGATTTCCAGAGAATTTGACTGTCGATATTTTTATTTTTTTTTACAACATCGAGTGCTGGGTCTATATTTTCTATAGGTTTCCTATGTGTTTTCACTGGGATTTCCAGAGAATTTGACTGTCGATACTTCTATTTTTTTTACAACACCGATTGCTAGGTCTATATTTTCTATGGGTTTTCTATGGGTTTTCTCTGGGATTTCCTGAGAATTTGACTGTCGATACTTTTATTTTTTTTACAACACCGAGTGCTAGGTCTATATTTTCTATGGGATTCCTATGGGATTTTTCTGGAATTTCCAGAGAATTTGACTGTCGATACTTTTATTTTTTTTTACAACACCGAGTGCTAGGTCTATATTTTCTATGGGATTCCTACGGGATTTTTCTGGGATTTCCAGAGAATTTGACTGTCGATACTTTTATTTTTTTTTACAACACCGAGTGCTAGGTCTATATTTTCTATGGGATTCCTATGGGATTTTTCTGGGATTTCCAGAGAATTTGACTGTCGATACTTTTATTTTTTTTTACAACACCGAGTGCTAGGTCTATATTTTCTATGGGTTTTCTATGGGTTTTCTCTGGGATTTCCAGAGAATTTGACTGTCAATACTTCTATTTTTTTTTACAACATCGAGTGCTGGGTCTATATTTTCTATGGGATTCCTATGGGATTTCTCTGGGATTTCCAGAGAATTTGACTGTCGATACTTTTATTTTTTTTTACAACATCGAGGGCTGGGTCTATATTTTCTATGGGTTTTTTCTGGGATTTCCAGAGAATTTGACTGTCGATACTTTTATTTTTTTTTTACAACATCGAGTGCTGGGTCTATATTTTCTATGGGTTTTCTATGGGTTTTCTCTGGGATTTCCAGAGAATTTGACTGTCGATACTTTTATTTTTTTTTACAACACCGAGTGCTAGGTCTATATTGTCTATGGGATTCCTATGGGATTTCTCTGGGATTTCCAGAGAATTTGACTGTCGATACTTTTATTTTTTTTTACAACATCGAGGGCTGGGTCTATATTTTCTATGGGTTTTTTCTGGGATTTCCAGAGAATTTGACTGTCGATACTTTTATTTTTTTTTTACAACATCGAGTGCTGGGTCTATATTTTCTATGGGTTTTCTATGGGTTTTTTCTGGGATTTCCAGAGAATTTGACTGTCGATACTTTTATCTTTTTTTTACAACATCGAGTGCTGGGTCTATATTTTCTATGGGTTTTCTATGGGTTTTCTCTGGGATTTCCAGAGAACTTGACTGTCGATACTTTTATTTTTTTTGACAACACCGAGTGCTAGGTCTATATTTTCTATGAGTTTTCTATGGGTTTTTTCTGGGATTTCCAGAGAATTTGACTGTCGATACTTTTATTTTTTTTTTACAACATCAAGTACTGGGTCTATATTTTCTATGGGTTTTCTATGGGTTTTCTCTGGGATTTCCAGAGAATTTGACTGTCGATACTTTTATTTTTTTTTTAAAACACCGAGTGCTAGGTCTATATTTTCTATGAGTTTTCTATGGGTTTTTTCTGAGATTTCCAGAGAACTTGACTGTCGATACTTTTATTTTTTTTGACAACACCGAGTACTAGGTCTATATTTTCTATGGGTTTTCAATGGGTTTTCTCCGGGATTTCCAGAGAACTTGACTGTCGATACTTTTATTTTTTTTGACAACACCGAGTGCTAGGTCTAAATTTTCTATGGGTTTTCTATGGGTTTTCTCTGGGATTTCCAGAGAATTTGACTGTCAATATTTTTATTTTTTTTTACAACACCGAGTGCTAGGTCTATATTTTCTATGAGTTTTCTATGGGTTTTTTCTGGGATTTCCAGAGAACTTGACTGTCGATACTTTTATTTTTTTTGACAACACCGAGTGCTAGGTCTATATTTTCTATGGGTTTTCTATGGGTTTTCTCTGGGATTTCCAGAGAACTTGACTGTCGATACTTTTATTTTTTTGACAACACCGAGTGCTAGGTCTATATTTTCTATGGGTTTTCTATGGGTTTTCTCTGGGATTTCCAGAGAACTTGACTGTCGATACTTTTATTTTTTTTTACAACATCGAGTGCTGGGTCTATATTTTCTATGGGTTTTCTATGGGTTTTCTCTGGGATTTCCAGAAAATTTGACTGTCGATACTTTTATTTTTTTTTTACAACATCGAGTGCTAGGTCTATATTTTCTATGAGTTTTCTATGGGTTTTTTCTGGGATTTCCAGAGAACTTGACTGTCGATACTTTTATTTTTTTTGACAACACCGAGTGCTAGGTCTATATTTTCTATGGGTTTTCTATGGGTTTTTTCTGGGATTTCCAGAGAACTTGACTGTCGATACTTTTATTTTTTTTTACAACACCGAGTGCTAGGTCTATATTTTCTATGAGTTTTCTATGGGTTTTTTCTGGGATTTCCAGAGAACTTGACTGTCGATACTTTTATTTTTTTTGACAACACCGAGTGCTAGGTCTATATTTTCTATGGGTTTTCTATGGGTTTTCTCTGGGATTTCCAGAGAATTTGACTGTCGATACTTTTATTTTTTTTTACAACACCGAGTGCTAGGTCTATATTTTCTATGGGTTTTCTATGGGTTTTCTCTGGAATTTCCAGAGAACTTGACTGTCGATACTTTTATTTTTTTTGACAACACCGAGTGCTAGGTCTATATTTTCTATGGGTTTTCTATGGGTTTTCTCTGGGATTTCCAGAGAATTTGACTGTCGATACTTTTATTTTTTTTTACAACACCGAGTGCTAGGTCTATATTTTCTATGGGTTTTCTATGGGTTTTCTCTGGGATTTCCAGAGAATTTGACTGTCGATACTTTTATTTTTTTTTTACAACACCGAGTGCTAGGTCTATATTTTCTATGAGTTTTCTATGGGTTTTTTCTGGGATTTCCAGAGAATTTGACTGTCAATACTTCTATTTTTTTTTACAACATCGAGTGCTGGGTCTATATTTTCTATGGGTTTTCTATGGGTTTTCTCTGGGATTTCCAGAGAATTTGACTGTCGATACTTTTATTTTTTTTTACAACACCGAGTGCTAGGTCTATATTTTCTATGAGTTTTCTATGGGTTTTTTCTGGGATTTTCAGAGAACTTGACTGTCGATACTTTTATTTTTTTTGACAACACCGAGTGCTAGGTCTATATTTTCTATGGGTTTTCTATGGGTTTTCTCTGGGATTTCCAGAGAATTTGACTGTCGATACTTTTATTTTTTTTTACAACACCGAGTGCTAGGTCTATATTTTCTATGGGTTTTCTATGGGTTTTCTCTGGGAGTTCCAGAGAATTTGACTGTCGATACTTTTATTTTTTTTGACAACACCGAGTGCTAGGTCTATATTTTCTATGGGTTTTCTATGGGTTTTCTCTGGGATTTTCAGAGAATTTGACTGTCGATACTTTTATTTTTTTTTACAACACCGAGTGCTAGGTCTATATTTTCTATGGGTTTTCTATGGGTTTTCTCTGGGATTTTCAGAGAACTTGACTGTCGATACTTTTATTTTTTTTGACAACACCGAGTGCTAGGTCTATATTTTCTATGGGTTTTCTATGGGTTTTCTCTGGGATTTCCAGAGAATTTGACTGTCGATACTTTTATTTTTTTTTACAACACCGAGTGCTAGGTCTATATTTTCTATGGGTTTTCTATGGGTTTTCTCTGGGATTTCCAGAGAACTTGACTGTCGATACTTTTATTTTTTTTTACAACATCGAGTGCTGGGTCTATATTTTCTATGGGTTTTCTATGGGTTTTCTCTGGGATTTCCAGAGAATTTGACTGTCGATACTTCTATTTTTTTTACAACACCGATTGCTAGGTCTATATTTTCTATGGGTTTTCTATGGGTTTTCTCTGGGATTTCCTGAGAATTTGACTGTCGATACTTTTATTTTTTTTACAACACCGAGTGCTAGGTCTATATTTTCTATGGGATTCCTATGGGATTTTTCTGGAATTTCCAGAGAATTTGACTGTCGATACTTTTATTTTTTTTTACAACACCGAGTGCTAGGTCTATATTTTCTATGGGATTCCTACGGGATTTTTCTGGGATTTCCAGAGAATTTGACTGTCGATACTTTTATTTTTTTGACAACACCGAGTGCTAGGTCTATATTTTCTATGGGTTTTCTATGGGTTTTCTCTGGGATTTCCAGAGAATTTGACTGTCGATACTTTTATTTTTTTGACAACACCGAGTGCTAGGTCTATATTTTCTATGGGTTTTCTATGGGTTTTCTCTGGGATTTCCAGAGAACTTGACTGTCGATACTTTTATTTTTTTTGACAACACCGAGTGCTAGGTCTATATTGTCTATGGGATTCCTATGGGATTTCTCTGGGATTTCCAGAGAATTTGACTGTCGATACTTTTATTTTTTTTTACAACATCGAGGGCTGGGTCTATATTTTCTATGGGTTTTTTCTGGGATTTCCAGAGAATTTGACTGTCGATACTTTTATTTTTTTTTTACAACATCAAGTGCTGGGTCTATATTTTCTATGGGTTTTCTATGGGTTTTCTCTGGGATTTCCAGAGAATTTGACTGTCGATACTTTTATTTTTTTTTTACAACATCAAGTGCTGGGTCTATATTTTCTATGGGTTTTCTATGGGTTTTCTCTGGGATTTCCAGAGAATTTGACTGTCGATACTTCTATTTTTTTTACAACACCGATTGCTAGGTCTATATTTTCTATGGGTTTTCTATGGGTTTTCTCTGGGATTTCCTGAGAATTTGACTGTCGATACTTTTATTTTTTTTACAACACCGAGTGCTAGGTCTATATTTTCTATGGGATTCCTATGGGATTTTTCTGGAATTTCCAGAGAATTTGACTGTCGATACTTTTATTTTTTTTTACAACACCGAGTGCTAGGTCTATATTTTCTATGGGATTCCTACGGGATTTTTCTGGGATTTCCAGAGAATTTGACTGTCGATACTTTTATTTTTTTTTACAACACCGAGTGCTAGGTCTATATTTTCTATGGGTTTTCTATGGGTTTTCTCTGGGATTTCCAGAGAATTTGACTGTCAATACTTCTATTTTTTTTTACAACATCGAGTGCTGGGTCTATATTTTCTATGGGATTCCTATGGGATTTCTCTGGGATTTCCAGAGAATTTGACTGTCGATACTTTTATTTTTTTTTACAACATCGAGGGCTGGGTCTATATTTTCTATGGGTTTTTTCTGGGATTTCCAGAGAATTTGACTGTCGATACTTTTATTTTTTTTTTACAACATCGAGTGCTGGGTCTATATTTTCTATGGGTTTTCTATGGGTTTTCTCTGGGATTTCCAGAGAATTTGACTGTCGATACTTTTATTTTTTTTTACAACACCGAGTGCTAGGTCTATATTGTCTATGGGATTCCTATGGGATTTCTCTGGGATTTCCAGAGAATTTGACTGTCGATACTTTTATTTTTTTTTACAACATCGAGGGCTGGGTCTATATTTTCTATGGGTTTTTTCTGGGATTTCCAGAGAATTTGACTGTCGATACTTTTATTTTTTTTTTACAACATCGAGTGCTGGGTCTATATTTTCTATGGGTTTTCTATGGGTTTTCTCTGGGATTTCCAGAGAACTTGACTGTCGATACTTTTATTTTTTTTGACAACACCGAGTGCTAGGTCTATATTTTCTATGAGTTTTCTATGGGTTTTTTCTGGGATTTCCAGAGAATTTGACTGTCGATACTTTTATTTTTTTTGACAACACCGAGTGCTAGGTCTATATTTTCTATGAGTTTTCTATGGGTTTTTTCTGGGATTTCCAGAGAATTTGACTGTCGATACTTTTATTTTTTTTTTACAACATCAAGTACTGGGTCTATATTTTCTATGGGTTTTCTATGGGTTTTCTCTGGGATTTCCAGAGAATTTGACTGTCGATACTTTTATTTTTTTTGACAACACCGAGTGCTAGGTCTATATTTTCTATGGGTTTTCTATGGGTTTTCTCTGGGATTTCCAGAGAATTTGACTGTCGATACTTTTATTTTTTTTTTACAACATCGAGTGCTAGGTCTATATTTTCTATGGGTTTTCTATGGGTTTTCTCTGGGATTTCCAGAGAATTTGACTGTCGATACTTCTATATTTTTTTACAACATGGAGTGCTGGGTCTATATTTCCTATGGGTTTTCTATGGGTTTTCTCTGGGATTTCCAGAGAATTTTACTGTCGATACTTCTATTTTTTTTACAACACCGAGTGCTAGGTCTATATTTTTTATGGGTTTTCTATGGGTTTTTTCTGGGATTTCCAGAGAACTTGACTGTCGATACTTTTATTTTTTTTGACAACACCGAGTGCTAGGTCTATATTTTCTATGGGTTTTCTATGGGTTTTCTCTGGGATTTCCAGAGAATTTGACTGTCGATACTTTTATTTTTTTTTACAACATCGAGTGCTGGGTCTATATTTTCTATGGGTTTTCTATGGGTTTTCTCTGGAGTTTCCAGAGAATTTGACTGTCGATACTTTAATTTTTTTTTTACAACATCGAGTGCTAGGTCTATATTTTCTATGGGTTTTCTATGGGTTTTCTCTGGGATTTCCAGAGAATTTGACTGTCGATACTTCTATATTTTTTTACAACATGGAGTGCTGGGTCTATATTTTCTATGGGTTTTCTATGGGTTTTCTCTGGGATTTCCAGAGAATTTGACTGTCGATACTTCTATTTTTTTTACAACACCGAGTGCTAGGTCTATATTTTTTATGGGTTTTCTATGGGTTTTTTCTGGGATTTCCAGAGAACTTGACTGTCGATACTTTTATTTTTTTTGACAACACCGAGTGCTAGGTCTATATTTTCTATGGGTTTTCTATGGGTTTTCTCTGGGATTTCCAGAGAATTTGACTGTCGATACTTTTATTTTTTTTTACAACATCGAGTGCTGGGTCTATATTTTCTATGGATTTTCTATGGGTTTTCTCTGGGATTTCAAGAGAACTTGACTGTCGATACTTTTATTTTTTTTGACAACACCGAGTGCTAGGTCTATATTTTCTATGGGTTTTCTATGGGTTTTCTCTGGGATTTCCAGAGAATTTGACTGTCGATACTTTTATTTTTTTTTACAACACCGAGTGCTAGGTCTATATTTTCTATGGGTTTTCTATGGGTTTTCTCTGGGAGTTCCAGAGAATTTGACTGTCGATACTTTTATTTTTTTTTACAACATCGAGTGCTGGGTCTATATTTTCTATGGGTTTTCTATGGGTTTTCTCTGGGATTTCCAGAGAATTTGACTGTCGATACTTTTATTTTTTTTTACAACACCGAGTGCTAGGTCTATATTTTCTATGAGTTTTCTATGGGTTTTTTCTGGGATTTTCAGAGAACTTGACTGTCGATACTTTTATTTTTTTTGACAACACCGAGTGCTAGGTCTATATTTTCTATGGGCTTTCTATGGGTTTTCTCTGGGATTTCCAGAGAATTTGACTGTCGATACTTTTATTTTTTTTTACAACACCGAGTGCTAGGTCTATATTTTCTATGGGTTTTCTATGGGTTTTCTCTGGGAGTTCCAGAGAATTTGACTGTCGATACTTTTATTTTTTTTTTACAACACCGAGTGCTAGGTCTATATTTTCTATGAGTTTTCTATGGGTTTTTTCTGGGATTTCCAGAGAATTTGACTGTCGATACTTTTATTTTTTTTTACAACACCGAGTGCTAGGTCTATATTTTCTATGGGTTTTCTATGGGTTTTCTCTGGGATTTCCAGAGAATTTGACTGTCGATACTTTTATTTTTTTTGACAACACCGAGTGCTAGGTCTATATTTTCTATGGGTTTTCTATGGGTTTTCTCTGGGATTTCCAGAGAATTTGACTGTCGATACTTTTATTTTTTTTTACAACACCGAGTGCTAGGTCTATATTTTCTATGGGTTTTCTATGGGTTTTCTCTGGAATTTCCAGAGAATTTGACTGTCAATACTTCTATTTTTTTTTACAACACCGAGTGCTAGGTCTATATTTTCTATGGGTTTTCTATGGGTTTTCTCTGGAATTTCCAGAGAATTTGACTGTCAATACTTCTATTTTTTTTTACAACATCGAGTGCTGGGTCTATATTTTCTATGGGTTTTATATGGGTTTTCTCTGGAATTTCCAGAGAATTTGACTGTCAATACTTCTATTTTTTTTTACAACACCGAGTGCTAGGTCTATATTTTCTATGGGTTTTCTATGGGTTTTCTCTGGGATTTCCAGAGAACTTGACTGTCGATATTTTTATTTTTTTTTACAACACCGAGTGCTAGGTCTATATTTTCTATGAGTTTTCTATGGGTTTTTTCTGGGATTTCCAGAGAACTTGACTGTCGATACTTCTATTTTTTTTGACAACACCGAGTGCTAGGTCTATATTTTCTATGGGTTTTCTATGGGTTTTCTCTGGGATTTCCAGAGAATTTGACTGTCGATACTTTTATTTTTTTTTACAACACCGAGTGCTAGGTCTATATTTTCTATGAGTTTTCTATGGGTTTTTTCTGGGATTTCCAGAGAACTTGACTGTCGATACTTTTATTTTTTTTGACAACACCGAGTGCTAGGTCTATATTTTCTATGGGTTTTCTATGGGTTTTCTCTGGGATTTCCAGAGAATTTGACTGTCGATACTTTTATTTTTTTTTACAACACCGAGTGCTAGGTCTATATTTTCTATGGGTTTTCTATGGGTTTTCTCTGGAATTTCCAGAGAATTTGACTGTCAATACTTCTATTTTTTTTTACAACATCGAGTGCTGGGTCTATATTTTTTATGGGTTTTCTATGGGTTTTTTCTGGGATTTCCAGAGAACTTGACTGTCGATACTTTTATTTTTTTTGACAACACCGAGTGCTAGGTCTATATTTTCTATGGGTTTTCTATGGGTTTTCTCTGGGATTTCCAGAGAATTTGACTGTCGATACTTTTATTTTTTTTTACAACATCGAGCGCTGGGTCTATATTTTCTATGGGTTTTCTATGGGTTTTCTCTGGGATTTCCAGAGAATTTGACTGTCGATACTTTTATTTTTTTTTTACAACATCGAGTGCTAGGTCTATATTTCCTATGGGTTTTCTATGGGTTTTCTCTGGGATTTCCAGAGAATTTTACTGTCGATACTTCTATTTTTTTTACAACACTGATTGCTAGGTCTATATTTTCTATGGGTTTTCTATGGGTTTTCTCTGGGATTTCCAGAGAATTTGACTGTCGATATTTTTATTTTTTTTTACAACATCGAGTGCTGGGTCTATATTTTCTATGGGTTTCCTATGGGTTTTCTATGTGATTTCCAGAGAATTTGACTGTCGATACTTCTATTTTTTTTACAACACCGATTGCTAGGTCTATATTTTCTATGGGTTTTCTACGGGTTTTCTCTGGGATTTCCAGAGAATTTGACTGTCGATATTTTTATTTTTTTTTACAACATCGAGTGCTGGGTCTATATTTTCTATGGGTTTCCTATGGGATTTCTCTGGGATTTCCAGAGAATTTGACTGTCGACACTTTTATTTTTTTTACAACATCGAGGGCTGGGTCTATATTTTCTATGGGTTTTTTCTGGGATTTCCAGAGAATTTGACTGTCGATACTTCTATTTTTTTTTACAACACCGAGTGCTAGGTCTATATTTTCTATGGGATTCCTATGGGATTTTTCTGGGATTTCCAGAAAATTTGACTGTCGATACTTTTATTTTTTTTTTACAACATCGAGTGCTAGGTCTATATTTTCTATGAGTTTTCTATGGGTTTTTTCTGGGATTTCCAGAGAACTTGACTGTCGATACTTTTATTTTTTTTGACAACACCGAGTGCTAGGTCTATATTTTCTATGGGTTTTCTATGGGTTTTCTCTGGGATTTCCAGAGAACTTGACTGTCGATACTTTTATTTTTTTTGACAACACCGAGTGCTAGGTCTATATTTTCTATGGGTTTTCTATGGGTTTTCTCTGGGATTTCCAGAGAACTTGACTGTCGATACTTTTATTTTTTTTTACAACATCGAGTGCTGGGTCTATATTTTCTATGGGTTTTCTATGGGTTTTCTCTGGGATTTCCAGAGAATTTGACTGTCGATACTTTTATTTTTTTTGACAACACCGAGTGCTAGGTCTATATTTCCTATGGGTTTTCTATGGGTTTTCTCTGGGATTTCCAGAGAATTTGAGTGTCGATACTTTTATTTTTTTTTACAACACCGAGTGCTAGGTCTATATTTTCTATGGGTTTTCTATGGGTTTTCTCTGGAATTTCCAGAGAATTTGACTGTCAATACTTCTATTTTTTTTGACAACACCGAGTGCTAGGTCTATATTTTCTATGGGTTTTCTATGGGTTTTCTCTGGGATTTCCAGAGAATTTGAGTGTCGAAACTTTTATTTCTTTTTACAACACCGAGTGCTAGGTCTATATTTTCTATGAGTTTTCTATGGGTTTTTTCTGGGATTTCCGGAGAACTTGACTGTCGATACTTTTATTTTTTTTGACAACACCGAGTGCTAGGTCTATATTTTCTATGGGTTTTCTATGGGTTTTCTCTGGGATTTCCAGAGAATTTGACTGTCGATACTTTTATTTTTTTTGACAACACCGAGTGCTAGGTCTATATTTTCTATGGGTTTTCTATGGGTTTTCTCTGGGATTTCCAGAGAACTTGACTGTCGATACTTTTATTTTTTTTTACAACATCGAGTGCTGGGTCTATATTTTCTATGGGTTTTCTATGGGTTTTCTCTGGGATTTCCAGAGAATTTGACTGTCGATACTTTTATTTTTTTTGACAACACCGAGTGCTAGGTCTATATTTCCTATGGGTTTTCTATGGGTTTTCTCTGGGATTTCCAGAGAATTTGAGTGTCGATACTTTTATTTTTTTTTACAACACCGAGTGCTAGGTCTATATTTTCTATGGGTTTTCTATGGGTTTTCTCTGGAATTTCCAGAGAATTTGACTGTCAATACTTCTATTTTTTTTGACAACACCGAGTGCTAGGTCTATATTTTCTATGGGTTTTCTATGGGTTTTCTCTGGGATTTCCAGAGAATTTGAGTGTCGATACTTTTATTTTTTTTTACAACACCGAGTGCTAGGTCTATATTTTCTATGAGTTTTCTATGGGTTTTTTCTGGGATTTCCAGAGAACTTGACTGTCGATACTTTTATTTTTTTTGACAACACCGAGTGCTAGGTCTATATTTTCTATGGGTTTTCTATGGGTTTTCTCTGGGATTTCCAGAGAATTTGACTGTCGATACTTTTATTTTTTTTTACAACACCGAGTGCTAGGTCTATATTTTCTATGAGTTTTCTATGGGTTTTTTCTGGGATTTCCAGAGAACTTGACTGTCGATACTTTTATTTTTTTTGACAACACCGAGTGCTAGGTCTATATTTTCTATGGGTTTTCTATGGGTTTTCTCTGGGATTTCCAGAGAATTTGACTGTTGATACTTTTATTTTTTTTTACAACACCGAGTGCTAGGTCTATATTTCCTATGGGTTTTCTATGGGTTTTCTCTGGGATTTCCAGAGAATTTTACTGTCGATACTTCTATTTTTTTTACAACACTGATTGCTAGGTCTATATTTTCTATGTGTTTTCTATGGGTTTTCTCTGGGATTTCCAGAGAATTTGACTGTCGATATTTTTATTTTTTTTTACAACATCGAGTGCTGGGTCTATATTTTCTATGGGTTTCCTATGGGTTTTCTATGTGATTTCCAGAGAATTTGACTGTCGATACTTCTATTTTTTTTACAACACCGATTGCTAGGTCTATATTTTCTATGGGTTTTCTACGGGTTTTCTCTGGGATTTCCAGAGAATTTGACTGTCGATATTTTTATTTTTTTTTACAACATCGAGTGCTGGGTCTATATTTTCTATGGGTTTCCTATGGGATTTCTCTGGGATTTCCAGAGAATTTGACTGTCGATACTTTTATTTTTTTTTACAACATCGAGGGCTGGGTCTATATTTTCTATGGGTTTTTTCTGGGATTTCCAGAGAATTTGACTGTCGATACTTCTATTTTTTTTTACAACACCGAGTGCTAGGTCTATATTTTCTATGGGATTCCTATGGGATTTTTCTGGGATTTCCAGAAAATTTGACTGTCGATACTTTTATTTTTTTTTTACAACATCGAGTGCTAGGTCTATATTTTCTATGGATTTTCTATGGGTTTTCTCTGGGATTTCAAGAGAACTTGACTGTCGATACTTTTATTTTTTTTGACAACACCGAGTGCTAGGTCTATATTTTCTATGGGTTTTCTATGGGTTTTCTCTGGGATTTCCAGAGAATTTGACTGTCGATACTTTTATTTTTTTTTACAACACCGAGTGCTAGGTCTATATTTTCTATGGGTTTTCTATGGGTTTTCTCTGGGATTTCCAGAGAATTTGACTGTCGATACTTTTATTTTTTTTTACAACACCGAGTGCTAGGTCTATATTTTCTATGAGTTTTCTATGGGTTTTTTCTGGGATTTCCAGGGAACTTGACTGTCGATACTTTGATTTTTTTTGACAACACCGAGTGCAAGGTCTATATTTTCTATGGGTTTTCTATGGGTTTTTTCTGGGATTTCCAGAGAACTTGACTGTCGATACTTTTATTTTTTTTTACAACACCGAGTGCTAGGTCTATATTTTCTATGAGTTTTCTATGGGTTTTTTCTGGGATTTCCAGAGAACTTGACTGTCGATACTTTTATTTTTTTTGACAACACCGAGTGCTAGGTCTATATTTTCTATGGGTTTTCTATGGGTTTTCTCTGGGATTTCCAGAGAATTTGACTGTCGATACTTTTATTTTTTTTTACAACACCGAGTGCTAGGTCTATATTTTCTATGGGTTTTCTATGGGTTTTCTCTGGAATTTCCAGAGAATTTGACTGTCGATACTTTTATTTTTTTTTACAACATCGAGTGCTGGGTCTATATTTTCTATGGGTTTTCTATGGGTTTTCTCTGGGATTTCCAGAGAATTTGACTGTCGATACTTCTATTTTTTTTACAACACCGAGTGCTAGGTCTATATTTTTTATGGGTTTTCTATGGGTTTTTTCTGGGATTTCCAGAGAACTTGACTGTCGATACTTTTATTTTTTTTGACAACACCGAGTGCTAGGTCTATATTTTCTATGGGTTTTCTATGGGTTTTCTCTGGGATTTCCAGAGAATTTGACTGTCGATACTTTTATTTTTTTTTTACAACATCGAGTGCTAGGTCTATATTTTCTATGGGTTTTCTATGGGTTTTCTCTGGGATTTCCAGAGAATTTGACTGTCGATACTTCTATATTTTTTTACAACATGGAGTGCTGGGTCTATATTTCCTATGGGTTTTCTATGGGTTTTCTCTGGGATTTCCAGAGAATTTTACTGTCGATACTTCTATTTTTTTTACAACACTGATTGCTAGGTCTATATTTTCTATGGATTTTCTATGGGTTTTCTCTGGGATTTCAAGAGAACTTGACTGTCGATACTTTTATTTTTTTTGACAACACCGAGTGCTAGGTCTATATTTTCTATGGGTTTTCTATGGGTTTTCTCTGGGATTTCCAGAGAATTTGACTGTCGATACTTTTATTTTTTTTTACAACACCGAGTGCTAGGTCTATATTTTCTATGAGTTTTCTATAGGTTTTTTCTGGGATTTTCAGAGAACTTGACTGTCGATACTTTTATTTTTTTTGACAACACCGAGTGCTAGGTCTATATTTTCTATGGGTTTTCTATGGGTTTTCTCTGGGATTTCCAGAGAATTTGACTGTCGATACTTTTATTTTTTTTTACAACACCGAGTGCTAGGTCTATATTTTCTATGGGTTTTCTATGGGTTTTCTCTGGGAGTTCCAGAGAATTTGACTGTCGATACTTTTATTTTTTTTTTACAACACCGAGTGCTAGGTCTATATTTTCTATGAGTTTTCTATGGGTTTTTTCTGGGATTTCCAGAGAATTTGACTGTCGATACTTTTATTTTTTTTTACCACACCGAGTGCTAGGTCTATATTTTCTATGGGTTTTCTATGGGTTTTCTCTGGGATTTCCAGAGAATTTGACTGTCGATACTTTTATTTTTTTTGACAACACCGAGTGCTAGGTCTATATTTTCTATGGGTTTTCTATGGGTTTTCTCTGGGATTTCCAGAGAATTTGACTGTCGATACTTTTATTTTTTTTGACAACACCGAGTGCTAGGTCTATATTTTCTAGGGGTTTTCTATGGGTTTTCTCTGGGATTTCCAGAGAACTTGACTGTCGATACTTTTATTTTTTTTGACAACACCGAGTGCTAGGTCTAAATTTTCTATGGGTTTTCTATGGGTTTTCTCTGGGATTTCCAGAGAATTTGACTGTCGATATTTTTATTTTTTTTTAAAACACCGAGTGCTAGGTCTATATTTTCTATGAGTTTTCTATGGGTTTTTTCTGGGATTTCCAGAGAACTTGACTCTCGATACTTTTATTTTTTTTGACAACACCGAGTGCTAGGTCTATATTTTCTATGGGTTTTCTATGGGTTTTCTCTGGGATTTCCAGAGAACTTGACTGTCGATACTTTTATTTTTTTTGACAACACCGAGTGCTAGGTCTATATTTTCTATGGGTTTTCTATGGGTTTTCTCTGGGATTTCCAGAGAACTTGACTGTCGATACTTTTATTTTTTTTTACAACATCGAGTGCTGGGTCTATATTTTCTATGGGTTTTCTATGGGTTTTCTCTGGGATTTCCAGAGAATTTGACTGTCGATACTTTTATTTTTTTTGACAACACCGAGTGCTAGGTCTATATTTTCTATGAGTTTTCTATAGGTTTTTTCTGGGATTTTCAGAGAACTTGACTGTCGATACTTTTATTTTTTTTGACAACACCGAGTGCTAGGTCTATATTTTCTATGGGTTTTCTATGGGTTTTCTCTGGGATTTCCAGAGAATTTGACTGTCGATACTTTTATTTTTTTTTACAACACCGAGTGCTAGGTCTATATTTTCTATGGGTTTTCTATGGGTTTTCTCTGGGAGTTCCAGAGAATTTGACTGTCGATACTTTTATTTTTTTTTTACAACACCGAGTGCTAGGTCTATATTTTCTCTTAGTTTTCTATGGGTTTTTTCTGGGATTTCCAGAGAATTTGACTGTCGATACTTTTATTTTTTTTTACAACACCGAGTGCTAGGTCTATATTTTCTATGGGTTTTCTATGGGTTTTCTCTGGGATTTCCAGAGAATTTGACTGTCGATACTTTTATTTTTTTTGACAACACCGAGTGCTAGGTCTATATTTTCTATGGGTTTTCTATGGGTTTTCTCTGGGATTTCCAGAGAATTTGACTGTCGATACTTTTATTTTTTTTGACAACACCGAGTGCTAGGTCTATATTTTCTAGGGGTTTTCTATGGGTTTTCTCTGGGATTTCCAGAGAACTTGACTGTCGATACTTTTATTTTTTTTGACAACACCGAGTGCTAGGTCTAAATTTTCTATGGGTTTTCTATGGGTTTTCTCTGGGATTTCCAGAGAATTTGACTGTCGATATTTTTATTTTTTTTTACAACACCGAGTGCTAGGTCTATATTTTCTATGAGTTTTCTATGGGTTTTTTCTGGGATTTCCAGAGAACTTGACTCTCGATACTTTCATTTTTTTTGACAACACCGAGTGCTAGGTCTATATTTTCTATGGGTTTTCTATGGGTTTTCTCTGGGATTTCCAGAGAACTTGACTGTCGATACTTTTATTTTTTTTGACAACACCGAGTGCTAGGTCTATATTTTCTATGGGTTTTCTATGGGTTTTCTCTGGGATTTCCAGAGAACTTGACTGTCGATACTTTTATTTTTTTTTACAACATCGAGTGCTGGGTCTATATTTTCTATGGGTTTTCTATGGGTTTTCTCTGGGATTTCCAGAGAATTTGACTGTCGATACTTTTATTTTTTTTGACAACACCGAGTGCTAGGTCTATATTTTCTATGGGTTTTCTATGGGTTTTCTCTGGGATTTCCAGAGAATTTGAGTGTCGATACTTTTATTTTTTTTTACAACACCGAGTGCTAGGTCTATATTTTCTATGGGTTTTCTATGGGTTTTCTCTGGAATTTCCAGAGAATTTGACTGTCGATACTTTTATTTTTTTTTACAACATCGAGTGCTGGGTCTATATTTTCTATGGGTTTTCTATGGGTTTTCTCTGGGATTTCCAGAGAATTTGACTGTCGATACTTTTATTTTTTTTTACAACACCGAGTGCTGGGTCTATATTTTCTATGGGTTTTCTATGGGTTTTCTCTGGGATTTCCAGAGAATTTGACTGTCGATACTTCTATTTTTTTTACAACACCGAGTGCTAGGTCTATATTTTTTATGGGTTTTCTATGGGTTTTTTCTGGGATTTCCAGAGAACTTGACTGTCGATACTTTTATTTTTTTTGACAACACCGAGTGCTAGGTCTATATTTTCTATGGGTTTTCTATGGGTTTTCTCTGGGATTTCCAGAGAATTTGACTGTCGATACTTTTATTTTTTTTTTACAACATCGAGTGCTAGGTCTATATTTTCTATGGGTTTTCTATGGGTTTTCTCTGGGATTTCCAGAGAATTTGACTGTCGATACTTCTATATTTTTTTACAACATGGAGTGCTGGGTCTATATTTCCTATGGGTTTTCTATGGGTTTTCTCTGGGATTTCCAGAGAATTTTACTGTCGATACTTCTATTTTTTTTACAACACTGATTGCTAGGTCTATATTTTCTATGGATTTTCTATGGGTTTTCTCTGGGATTTCAAGAGAACTTGACTGTCGATACTTTTATTTTTTTTGACAACACCGAGTGCTAGGTCTATATTTTCTATGGGTTTTCTATGGGTTTTCTCTGGGATTTCCAGAGAATTTGACTGTCGATACTTTTATTTTTTTTTACAACACCGAGTGCTAGGTCTATATTTTCTATGAGTTTTCTATAGGTTTTTTCTGGGATTTTCAGAGAACTTGACTGTCGATACTTTTATTTTTTTTGACAACACCGAGTGCTAGGTCTATATTTTCTATGGGTTTTCTATGGGTTTTCTCTGGGATTTCCAGAGAATTTGACTGTCGATACTTTTATTTTTTTTTACAACACCGAGTGCTAGGTCTATATTTTCTATGGGTTTTCTATGGGTTTTCTCTGGGAGTTCCAGAGAATTTGACTGTCGATACTTTTATTTTTTTTTTACAACACCGAGTGCTAGGTCTATATTTTCTATGAGTTTTCTATGGGTTTTTTCTGGGATTTCCAGAGAATTTGACTGTCGATACTTTTATTTTTTTTTACCACACCGAGTGCTAGGTCTATATTTTCTATGGGTTTTCTATGGGTTTTCTCTGGGATTTCCAGAGAATTTGACTGTCGATACTTTTATTTTTTTTGACAACACCGAGTGCTAGGTCTATATTTTCTATGGGTTTTCTATGGGTTTTCTCTGGGATTTCCAGAGAATTTGACTGTCGATACTTTTATTTTTTTTGACAACACCGAGTGCTAGGTCTATATTTTCTAGGGGTTTTCTATGGGTTTTCTCTGGGATTTCCAGAGAACTTGACTGTCGATACTTTTATTTTTTTTGACAACACCGAGTGCTAGGTCTAAATTTTCTATGGGTTTTCTATGGGTTTTCTCTGGGATTTCCAGAGAATTTGACTGTCGATATTTTTATTTTTTTTTAAAACACCGAGTGCTAGGTCTATATTTTCTATGAGTTTTCTATGGGTTTTTTCTGGGATTTCCAGAGAACTTGACTCTCGATACTTTTATTTTTTTTGACAACACCGAGTGCTAGGTCTATATTTTCTATGGGTTTTCTATGGGTTTTCTCTGGGATTTCCAGAGAACTTGACTGTCGATACTTTTATTTTTTTTGACAACACCGAGTGCTAGGTCTATATTTTCTATGGGTTTTCTATGGGTTTTCTCTGGGATTTCCAGAGAACTTGACTGTCGATACTTTTATTTTTTTTTACAACATCGAGTGCTGGGTCTATATTTTCTATGGGTTTTCTATGGGTTTTCTCTGGGATTTCCAGAGAATTTGACTGTCGATACTTTTATTTTTTTTGACAACACCGAGTGCTAGGTCTATATTTTCTATGAGTTTTCTATAGGTTTTTTCTGGGATTTTCAGAGAACTTGACTGTCGATACTTTTATTTTTTTTGACAACACCGAGTGCTAGGTCTATATTTTCTATGGGTTTTCTATGGGTTTTCTCTGGGATTTCCAGAGAATTTGACTGTCGATACTTTTATTTTTTTTTACAACACCGAGTGCTAGGTCTATATTTTCTATGGGTTTTCTATGGGTTTTCTCTGGGAGTTCCAGAGAATTTGACTGTCGATACTTTTATTTTTTTTTTACAACACCGAGTGCTAGGTCTATATTTTCTATGAGTTTTCTATGGGTTTTTTCTGGGATTTCCAGAGAATTTGACTGTCGATACTTTTATTTTTTTTTACAACACCGAGTGCTAGGTCTATATTTTCTATGGGTTTTCTATGGGTTTTCTCTGGGATTTCCAGAGAATTTGACTGTCGATACTTTTATTTTTTTTGACAACACCGAGTGCTAGGTCTATATTTTCTATGGGTTTTCTATGGGTTTTCTCTGGGATTTCCAGAGAATTTGACTGTCGATACTTTTATTTTTTTTGACAACACCGAGTGCTAGGTCTATATTTTCTAGGGGTTTTCTATGGGTTTTCTCTGGGATTTCCAGAGAACTTGACTGTCGATACTTTTATTTTTTTTGACAACACCGAGTGCTAGGTCTAAATTTTCTATGGGTTTTCTATGGGTTTTCTCTGGGATTTCCAGAGAATTTGACTGTCGATATTTTTATTTTTTTTTACAACACCGAGTGCTAGGTCTATATTTTCTATGAGTTTTCTATGGGTTTTTTCTGGGATTTCCAGAGAACTTGACTCTCGATACTTTCATTTTTTTTGACAACACCGAGTGCTAGGTCTATATTTTCTATGGGTTTTCTATGGGTTTTCTCTGGGATTTCCAGAGAACTTGACTGTCGATACTTTTATTTTTTTTGACAACACCGAGTGCTAGGTCTATATTTTCTATGGGTTTTCTATGGGTTTTCTCTGGGATTTCCAGAGAACTTGACTGTCGATACTTTTATTTTTTTTTACAACATCGAGTGCTGGGTCTATATTTTCTATGGGTTTTCTATGGGTTTTCTCTGGGATTTCCAGAGAATTTGACTGTCGATACTTTTATTTTTTTTGACAACACCGAGTGCTAGGTCTATATTTTCTATGGGTTTTCTATGGGTTTTCTCTGGGATTTCCAGAGAATTTGAGTGTCGATACTTTTATTTTTTTTTACAACACCGAGTGCTAGGTCTATATTTTCTATGGGTTTTCTATGGGTTTTCTCTGGAATTTCCAGAGAATTTGACTGTCGATACTTTTATTTTTTTTTACAACATCGAGTGCTGGGTCTATATTTTCTATGGGTTTTCTATGGGTTTTCTCTGGGATTTCCAGAGAATTTGACTGTCGATACTTTTATTTTTTTTTACAACACCGAGTGCTAGGTCTATATTTTCTATGGGTTTTCTATGGGTTTTCTCTGGGATTTCCAGAGAACTTGACTGTCGATACTTTTATTTTTTTTTACAACATCGAGTGCTGGGTCTATATTTTCTATGGGTTTTCTATGGGTTTTCTCTGGAATTTCCAGAGAATTTGACTGTCAATACTTCTATTTTTTTTTACAACATCGAGTGCTAGGTCTAAATTTTCTATGGGTTTTCTATGGGTTTTCTCTGGGATTTCCAGAGAATTTGACTGTCGATATTTTTATTTTTTTTTCAACACCGAGTGCTAGGTCTATATTTTCTATGAGTTTTCTATGGGTTTTCTCTGGGATTTCCAGAGAATTTGACTGTCGATATTTTTATTTTTTTTTACAACACCGAGTGCTAGGTCTATATTTTCTATGAGTTTTCTATGGGTTTTTTCTGGGATTTCCAGAGAACTTGACTGTCGATACTTTTATTTTTTTTGACAACACCGAGTGCTAGGTCTATATTTTCTATGGGTTTTCTATGGGTTTTCTCTGGGATTTCCAGAGAATTTGACTGTCGATATTTTTATTTTTTTTTACAACACCGAGTGCTAGGTCTATATTTTCTATGAGTTTTCTATGGGTTTTTTCTGGGATTTCCAGAGAACTTGACTGTCGATACTTTTATTTTTTTTGACAACACCGAGTGCTAGGTCTATATTTTCTATGGGTTTTCTATGGGTTTTCTCTGGGATTTCCAGAGAACTTGACTGTCGATACTTTTATTTTTTTTGACAACACCGAGTGCTAGGTCTATATTTTCTATGGGTTTTCTATGGGTTTTCTCTGGGATTTCCAGAGAATTTGACTGTCGATACTTTTTTTTTTTTTTACAACACCGAGTGCTAGGTCTATATTTTCTATGGGTTTTCTATGGGTTTTCTCTGGAATTTCCAGAGAATTTGACTGTCAATACTTCTATTTTTTTTTACAACATCGAGTGCTGGGTCTATATTTTTTATGGGTTTTCTATGGGTTTTTTCTGGGATTTCCAGAGAACTTGACTGTCGATACTTTTATTTTTTTTGACAACACCGAGTGCTAGGTCTATATTTTCTATGGGTTTTCTATGGGTTTTCTCTGGGATTTCCAGAGAATTTGACTGTCGATACTTTTATTTTTTTTTACAACATCGAGCGCTGGGTCTATATTTTCTATGGGTTTTCTATGGGTTTTCTCTGGGATTTCCAGAGAATTTGACTGTCGATACTTTTATTTTTTTTTTACAACATCGAGTGCTAGGTCTATATTTCCTATGGGTTTTCTATGGGTTTTCTCTGGGATTTCCAGAGAATTTTACTGTCGATACTTCTATTTTTTTTACAACACTGATTGGTAGGTCTATATTTTCTATGGGTTTTCTATGGGTTTTCTCTGTGATTTCCAGAGAATTTGACTGTCGATACTTCTATTTTTTTTACAACACCGATTGCTAGGTCTATATTTTCTATGGGTTTTCTACGGGTTTTCTCTGGGATTTCCAGAGAATTTGACTGTCGATATTTTTATTTTTTTTTACAACATCGAGTGCTGGGTCTATATTTTCTATGGGTTTCCTATGGGATTTCTCTGGGATTTCCAGAGAATTTGACTGTCGATACTTTTATTTTTTTTTACAACATCGAGGGCTGGGTCTATATTTTCTATGGGTTTTTTCTGGGATTTCCAGAGAATTTGACTGTCGATACTTCTATTTTTTTTTACAACACCGAGTGCTAGGTCTATATTTTCTATGGGATTCCTATGGGATTTTTCTGGGATTTCCAGAAAATTTGACTGTCGATACTTTTATTTTTTTTTTACAACATCGAGTGCTAGGTCTATATTTTCTATGAGTTTTCTATGGGTTTTTTCTGGGATTTCCAGAGAACTTGACTGTCGATACTTTTATTTTTTTTGACAACACCGAGTGCTAGGTCTATATTTTCTATGGGTTTTCTATGGGTTTTCTCTGGAATTTCCAGAGAATTTGACTGTCAATACTTCTATTTTTTTTTACAACATCGAGTGCTGGGTCTATATTTTCTATGGGTTTTATATGGGTTTTCTCTGGAATTTCCAGAGAATTTGACTGTCAATACTTCTATTTTTTTTTACAACACCGAGTGCTAGGTCTATATTTTCTATGAGTTTTCTATGGGTTTTTTCTGGGATTTCCAGAGAACTTGACTGTCGATACTTTTATTTTTTTTGACAACACCGAGTGCTAGGTCTATATTTTCTAGGGGTTTTCTATGGGTTTTCTCTGGGATTTCCAGAGAACTTGACTGTCGATACTTTTATTTTTTTTGACAACACCGAGTGCTAGGTCTATATTTTCTATGAGTTTTCTATAGGTTTTTTCTGGGATTTTCAGAGAACTTGACTGTCGATACTTTTATTTTTTTTGACAACACCGAGTGCTAGGTCTATATTTTCTATGGGTTTTCTATGGGTTTTTTCTGGGATTTCCAGAGAACTTGACTGTCGATACTTTTATTTTTTTTTACAACACCGAGTGCTAGGTCTATATTTTCTATGAGTTTTCTATGGGTTTTTTCTGGGATTTCCAGAGAACTTGACTGTCGATACTTTTATTTTTTTTGACAACACCGAGTGCTAGGTCTATATTGTCTATGGGATTCCTATGGGATTTCTCTGGGATTTCCAGAGAATTTGACTGTCGATACTTTTATTTTTTTTTACAACATCGAGGGCTGGGTCTATATTTTCTATGGGTTTTTTCTGGGATTTCCAGAGAATTTGACTGTCGATACTTTTATTTTTTTTTTACAACATCAAGTGCTGGGTCTATATTTTCTATGGGTTTTCTATGGGTTTTCTCTGGGATTTCCAGAGAATTTGACTGTCGATATTTTTATTTTTTTTTACAACATCGAGTGCTGGGTCTATATTTTCTATAGGTTTCCTATGTGTTTTCTCTGGGATTTCCAGAGAATTTGACTGTCGATACTTCTATTTTTTTTACAACACCGATTGCTAGGTCTATATTTTCTATGGGTTTTCTATGGGTGTTCTCTAGGATTTCCTGAGAATTCGACTGTCGATACTTTTATTTTTTTTACAACACCGAGTGCTAGGTCTATATTTTCTATGGGATTCCTATGGGATTTTTCTGGAATTTCCAGAGAATTTGACTGTCGATACTTTTATTTTTTTTTACAACACCGAGTGCTAGGTCTATATTTTCTATGGGATTCCTACGGGATTTTTCTGGGATTTCCAGAGAATTTGACTGTCGATACTTTTATTTTTTTTTACAACACCGAGTGCTAGGTCTATATTTTCTATGGGTTTTCTATGGGTTTTCTCTGGGATTTCCAGAGAATTTGACTGTCAATACTTCTATTTTTTTTTACAACATCGAGTGCTGGGTCTATATTTTCTATGGGATTCCTATGGGATTTCTCTGGGATTTCCAGAGAATTTGACTGTCGATACTTTTGGTTTTTTTTACAACATCGAGGGCTGGGTCTATATTTTCTATGGGTTTTTTCTGGGATTTCCAGAGAATTTGACTGTCGATACTTTTATTTTTTTTTTACAACATCGAGTGCTGGGTCTATATTTTCTATGGGTTTTCTCTGGGATTTCCAGAGAATTTGACTGTCGATACTTTTATTTTTTTTTACAACACCGAGTGCTAGGTCTATATTGTCTATGGGATTCCTATGGGATTTCTCTGGGATTTCCAGAGAATTTGACTGTCGATACTTTTATTTTTTTTTACAACATCGAGGGCTGGGTCTATATTTTCTATGGGTTTTTTCTGGGATTTCCAGAGAATTTGACTGTCGATACTTTTATTTTTTTTTTACAACATCGAGTGCTGGGTCTATATTTTCTATGGGTTTTCTATGGGTTTTCTCTGGGATTTCCAGAGAACTTGACTGTCGATACTTTTATTTTTTTTGACAACACCGAGTGCTAGGTCTATATTTTCTATGAGTTTTCTATGGGTTTTTTCTGGGATTTCCAGAGAATTTGACTGTCGATACTTTTATTTTTTTTGACAACACCGAGTGCTAGGTCTATATTTTCTATGAGTTTTCTATGGGTTGTTTCTGGGATTTCCAGAGAATTTGACTGTCGATACTTTTATTTTTTTTTTACAACATCAAGTACTGGGTCTATATTTTCTATGGGTTTTCTATGGGTTTTCTCTGGGATTTCCAGAGAATTTGACTGTCGATACTTTTATTTTTTTTGACAACACCGAGTGCTAGGTCTATATTTTCTATGGGTTTTCTATGGGTTTTCTCTGGGATTTCCAGAGAATTTGACTGTCGATACTTTTATTTTTTTTTACAACATCGAGTGCTGGGTCTATATTTTCTATGGGTTTTCTATGGGTTTTCTCTGGGATTTCCAGAGAATTTGACTGTCGATACTTTTATTTTTTTTTTACAACATCGAGTGCTAGGTCTATATTTTCTATGGGTTTTCTATGGGTTTTCTCTGGGATTTCCAGAGAATTTGACTGTCGATACTTCTATATTTTTTTACAACATGGAGTGCTGGGTCTATATTTCCTATGGGTTTTCTATGGGTTTTCTCTGGGATTTCCAGAGAATTTTACTGTCGATACTTCTATTTTTTTTACAACACCGAGTGCTAGGTCTATATTTTTTATGGGTTTTCTATGGGTTTTTTCTGGGATTTCCAGAGAACTTGACTGTCGATACTTTTATTTTTTTTGACAACACCGAGTGCTAGGTCTATATTTTCTATGGGTTTTCTATGGGTTTTCTCTGGGATTTCCAGAGAATTTGACTGTCGATACTTTTATTTTTTTTTACAACATCGAGTGCTGGGTCTATATTTTCTATGGGTTTTCTATGGGTTTTCTCTGGAGTTTCCAGAGAATTTGACTGTCGATACTTTTATTTTTTTTTTACAACATCGAGTGCTAGGTCTATATTTTCTATGGGTTTTCTATGGGTTTTCTCTGGGATTTCCAGAGAATTTGACTGTCGATACTTCTATATTTTTTTACAACATGGAGTGCTGGGTCTATATTTTCTATGGGTTTTCTATGGGTTTTCTCTGGGATTTCCAGAGAATTTGACTGTCGATACTTCTATTTTTTTTACAACACCGAGTGCTAGGTCTATATTTTTTATGGGTTTTCTATGGGTTTTTTCTGGGATTTCCAGAGAACTTGACTGTCGATACTTTTATTTTTTTTGACAACACCGAGTGCTAGGTCTATATTTTCTATGGGTTTTCTATGGGTTTTCTCTGGGATTTCCAGAGAATTTGACTGTCGATACTTTTATTTTTTTTTACAACATCGAGTGCTGGGTCTATATTTTCTATGGATTTTCTATGGGTTTTCTCTGGGATTTCAAGAGAACTTGACTGTCGATACTTTTATTTTTTTTGACAACACCGAGTGCTAGGTCTATATATTCTATGGGTTTTCTATGGGTTTTCTCTGGGATTTCCAGAGAATTTGACTGTCGATACTTTTATTTTTTTTTACAACACCGAGTGCTAGGTCTATATTTTCTATGAGTTTTCTATGGGTTTTTTCTGGGATTTCCAGAGAAGTTGACTGTCGATACTTTTATTTTTTTTGACAACACCGAGTGCTAGGTCTATATTTTCTATGGGTTTTCTATGGGTTTTCTCTGGGATTTCCAGAGAACTTGACTGTCGATACTTTTATTTTTTTTTACAACATCGAGTGCTGGGTCTATATTTTCTATGGTTTTTTTCTGGGATTTCCAGAGAATTTGACTGTCGATACTTCTATTTTTTTTTACAACACCGAGTGCTAGGTCTATATTTTCTATGGGATTCCTATGGGATTTTTCTGGGATTTCCAGAAAATTTGACTGTCGATACTTTTATTTTTTTTTTACAACATCGAGTGCTAGGTCTATATTTTCTATGGATTTTCTATGGGTTTTCTCTGGGATTTCAAGAGAACTTGACTGTCGATACTTTTATTTTTTTTGACAACACCGAGTGCTAGGTCTATATTTTCTATGGGTTTTCTATGGGTTTTCTCTGGGATTTCCAGAGAATTTGACTGTCGATACTTTTATTTTTTTTTACAACACCGAGTGCTAGGTCTATATTTTCTATGGGTTTTCTATGGGTTTTCTCTGGGATTTCCAGAGAATTTGACTGTCGATACTTTTATTTTTTTTTACAACACCGAGTGCTAGGTCTATATTTTCTATGAGTTTTCTATGGGTTTTTTCTGGGATTTCCAGGGAACTTGACTGTCGATACTTTTATTTTTTTTGACAACACCGAGTGCAAGGTCTATATTTTCTATGGGTTTTCTATGGGTTTTTTCTGGGATTTCCAGAGAACTTGACTGTCGATACTTTTATTTTTTTTTACAACACCGAGTGCTAGGTCTATATTTTCTATGAGTTTTCTATGGGTTTTTTCTGGGATTTCCAGAGAACTTGACTGTCGATACTTTTATTTTTTTTGACAACACCGAGTGCTAGGTCTATATTTTCTATGGGTTTTCTATGGGTTTTCTCTGGGATTTCCAGAGAATTTGACTGTCGATACTTTTATTTTTTTTTACAACACCGAGTGCTAGGTCTATATTTTCTATGGGTTTTCTATGGGTTTTCTCTGGAATTTCCAGAGAATTTGACTGTCGATACTTTTATTTTTTTTTACAACATCGAGTGCTGGGTCTATATTTTCTATGGGTTTTCTATGGGTTTTCTCTGGGATTTCCAGAGAATTTGACTGTCGATACTTCTATTTTTTTTACAACACCGAGTGCTAGGTCTATATTTTTTATGGGTTTTCTATGGGTTTTTTCTGGGATTTCCAGAGAACTTGACTGTCGATACTTTTATTTTTTTTGACAACACCGAGTGCTAGGTCTATATTTTCTATGGGTTTTCTATGGGTTTTCTCTGGGATTTCCAGAGAATTTGACTGTCGATACTTTTATTTTTTTTTTACAACATCGAGTGCTAGGTCTATATTTTCTATGGGTTTTCTATGGGTTTTCTCTGGGATTTCCAGAGAATTTGACTGTCGATACTTCTATATTTTTTTACAACATGGAGTGCTGGGTCTATATTTCCTATGGGTTTTCTATGGGTTTTCTCTGGGATTTCCAGAGAATTTTACTGTCGATACTTCTATTTTTTTTACAACACTGATTGCTAGGTCTATATTTTCTATGGATTTTCTATGGGTTTTCTCTGGGATTTCCAGAGAACTTGACTGTCGATACTTTTATTTTTTTTTACAACATCGAGTGCTGGGTCTATATTTTCTATGGGTTTTCTATGGGTTTTCTCTGGGATTTCCAGAGAATTTGACTGTCGATACTTTTATTTTTTTTTACAACACCGAGTGCTAGGTCTATATTTTCTATGAGTTTTCTATGGGTTTTTTCTGGGATTTCCAGAGAACTTGACTGTCGATACTTTTATTTTTTTTGACAACACCGAGTGCTAGGTCTATATTTTCTATGGGTTTTCTATGGGTTTTCTCTGGGATTTCCAGAGAACTTGACTGTCGATACTTTTATTTTTTTTGACAACACCGAGTGCTAGGTCTATATTTTCTATGGGTTTTCTATGGGTTTTCTCTGGGATTTCCAGAGAACTTGACTGTCGATACTTTTATTTTTTTTTACAACATCGAGTGCTGGGTCTATATTTTCTATGGGTTTTCTATGGGTTTTCTCTGGGATTTCCAGAGAATTTGACTGTCGATACTTTTATTTTTTTTGACAACACCGAGTGCTAGGTCTATATTTTCTATGGGTTTTCTATGGGTTTTCTCTGGGATTTCCAGAGAATTTGAGTGTCGATACTTTTATTTTTTTTTACAACACCGAGTGCTAGGTCTATATTTTCTATGGGTTTTCTATGGGTTTTCTCTGGAATTTCCAGAGAATTTGACTGTCGATACTTTTATTTTTTTTTACAACATCGAGTGCTGGGTCTATATTTTCTATGGGTTTTCTATGGGTTTTCTCTGGGATTTCCAGAGAATTTGACTGTCGATACTTTTATTTTTTTTTACAACACCGAGTGCTAGGTCTATATTTTCTATGGGTTTTCTATGGGTTTTCTCTGGGATTTCCAGAGAACTTGACTGTCGATACTTTTATTTTTTTTTACAACATCGAGTGCTGGGTCTATATTTTCTATGGGTTTTCTATGGGTTTTCTCTGGAATTTCCAGAGAATTTGACTGTCAATACTTCTATTTTTTTTTACAACATCGAGTGCTAGGTCTAAATTTTCTATGGGTTTTCTATGGGTTTTCTCTGGGATTTCCAGAGAATTTGACTGTCGATATTTTTATTTTTTTTTCAACACCGAGTGCTAGGTCTATATTTTCTATGAGTTTTCTATGGGTTTTCTCTGGGATTTCCAGAGAATTTGACTGTCGATATTTTTATTTTTTTTTACAACACCGAGTGCTAGGTCTATATTTTCTATGAGTTTTCTATGGGTTTTTTCTGGGATTTCCAGAGAACTTGACTGTCGATACTTTTATTTTTTTTGACAACACCGAGTGCTAGGTCTATATTTTCTATGGGTTTTCTATGGGTTTTCTCTGGGATTTCCAGAGAACTTGACTGTCGATACTTTTATTTTTTTTGACAACACCGAGTGCTAGGTCTATATTTTCTATGGGTTTTCTATGGGTTTTCTCTGGGATTTCCAGAGAATTTGACTGTCGATACTTTTATTTTTTTTTACAACACCGAGTGCTAGGTCTATATTTTCTATGGGTTTTCTATGGGTTTTCTCTGGAATTTCCAGAGAATTTGACTGTCAATACTTCTATTTTTTTTTACAACATCGAGTGCTGGGTCTATATTTTTTATGGGTTTTCTATGGGTTTTTTCTGGGATTTCCAGAGAACTTGACTGTCGATACTTTTATTTTTTTTGACAACACCGAGTGCTAGGTCTATATTTTCTATGGGTTTTCTATGGGTTTTCTCTGGGATTTCCAGAGAATTTGACTGTCGATACTTTTATTTTTTTTTACAACATCGAGCGCTGGGTCTATATTTTCTATGGGTTTTCTATGGGTTTTCTCTGGGATTTCCAGAGAATTTGACTGTCGATACTTTTATTTTTTTTTTACAACATCGAGTGCTAGGTCTATATTTCCTATGGGTTTTCTATGGGTTTTCTCTGGGATTTCCAGAGAATTTTACTGTCGATACTTCTATTTTTTTTACAACACTGATTGGTAGGTCTATATTTTCTATGGGTTTTCTATGGGTTTTCTCTGTGATTTCCAGAGAATTTGACTGTCGATACTTCTATTTTTTTTACAACACCGATTGCTAGGTCTATATTTTCTATGGGTTTTCTACGGGTTTTCTCTGGGATTTCCAGAGAATTTGACTGTCGATATTTTTATTTTTTTTTACAACATCGAGTGCTGGGTCTATATTTTCTATGGGTTTCCTATGGGATTTCTCTGGGATTTCCAGAGAATTTGACTGTCGATACTTTTATTTTTTTTTACAACATCGAGGGCTGGGTCTATATTTTCTATGGGTTTTTTCTGGGATTTCCAGAGAATTTGACTGTCGATACTTCTATTTTTTTTTACAACACCGAGTGCTAGGTCTATATTTTCTATGGGATTCCTATGGGATTTTTCTGGGATTTCCAGAAAATTTGACTGTCGATACTTTTATTTTTTTTTTACAACATCGAGTGCTAGGTCTATATTTTCTATGAGTTTTCTATGGGTTTTTTCTGGGATTTCCAGAGAACTTGACTGTCGATACTTTTATTTTTTTTGACAACACCGAGTGCTAGGTCTATATTTTCTATGGGTTTTCTATGGGTTTTCTCTGGAATTTCCAGAGAATTTGACTGTCAATACTTCTATTTTTTTTTACAACATCGAGTGCTGGGTCTATATTTTCTATGGGTTTTATATGGGTTTTCTCTGGAATTTCCAGAGAATTTGACTGTCAATACTTCTATTTTTTTTTACAACACCGAGTGCTAGGTCTATATTTTCTATGAGTTTTCTATGGGTTTTTTCTGGGATTTCCAGAGAACTTGACTGTCGATACTTTTATTTTTTTTTTACAACATCAAGTACTGGGTCTATATTTTCTATGGGTTTTCTATGGGTTTTCTCTGGGATTTCCAGAGAATTTGACTGTCGATACTTTTATTTTTTTTGACAACACCGAGTGCTAGGTCTATATTTTCTATGGGTTTTCTATGGGTTTTCTCTGGGATTTCCAGAGAATTTGACTGTCGATACTTTTATTTTTTTTTACAACATCGAGTGCTGGGTCTATATTTTCTATGGGTTTTCTATGGGTTTTCTCTGGGATTTCCAGAGAATTTGACTGTCGATACTTTTATTTTTTTTTTACAACATCGAGTGCTAGGTCTATATTTTCTATGGGTTTTCTATGGGTTTTCTCTGGGATTTCCAGAGAATTTGACTGTCGATACTTCTATATTTTTTTACAACATGGAGTGCTGGGTCTATATTTCCTATGGGTTTTCTATGGGTTTTCTCTGGGATTTCCAGAGAATTTTACTGTCGATACTTCTATTTTTTTTACAACACCGAGTGCTAGGTCTATATTTTTTATGGGTTTTCTATGGGTTTTTTCTGGGATTTCCAGAGAACTTGACTGTCGATACTTTTATTTTTTTTGACAACACCGAGTGCTAGGTCTATATTTTCTATGGGTTTTCTATGGGTTTTCTCTGGGATTTCCAGAGAATTTGACTGTCGATACTTTTATTTTTTTTTACAACATCGAGTGCTGGGTCTATATTTTCTATGGGTTTTCTATGGGTTTTCTCTGGAGTTTCCAGAGAATTTGACTGTCGATACTTTTATTTTTTTTTTACAACATCGAGTGCTAGGTCTATATTTTCTATGGGTTTTCTATGGGTTTTCTCTGGGATTTCCAGAGAATTTGACTGTCGATACTTCTATATTTTTTTACAACATGGAGTGCTGGGTCTATATTTTCTATGGGTTTTCTATGGGTTTTCTCTGGGATTTCCAGAGAATTTGACTGTCGATACTTCTATTTTTTTTACAACACCGAGTGCTAGGTCTATATTTTTTATGGGTTTTCTATGGGTTTTTTCTGGGATTTCCAGAGAACTTGACTGTCGATACTTTTATTTTTTTTGACAACACCGAGTGCTAGGTCTATATTTTCTATGGGTTTTCTATGGGTTTTCTCTGGGATTTCCAGAGAATTTGACTGTCGATACTTTTATTTTTTTTTACAACATCGAGTGCTGGGTCTATATTTTCTATGGATTTTCTATGGGTTTTCTCTGGGATTTCAAGAGAACTTGACTGTCGATACTTTTATTTTTTTTGACAACACCGAGTGCTAGGTCTATATTTTCTATGGGTTTTCTATGGGTTTTCTCTGGGATTTCCAGAGAATTTGACTGTCGATACTTTTATTTTTTTTGACAACACCGAGTGCTAGGTCTATATTTTCTATGAGTTTTCTATGGGTTTTTTCTGGGATTTCCAGAGAAGTTGACTGTCGATACTTTTATTTTTTTTGACAACACCGAGTGCTAGGTCTATATTTTCTATGGGTTTTCTATGGGTTTTCTCTGGGATTTCCAGAGAACTTGACTGTCGATACTTTTATTTTTTTTTACAACATCGAGTGCTGGGTCTATATTTTCTATGGGTTTTCTATGGGTTTTCTCTGGGATTTCCAGAGAATTTGACTGTCGATACTTTTATTTTTTTTTACAACACCGAGTGCTAGGTCTATATTTTCTATGAGTTTTCTATGGGTTTTTTCTGGGATTTTCAGAGAACTTGACTGTCGATACTTTTATTTTTTTTGACAACACCGAGTGCTAGGTCTATATTTTCTATGGGTTTTCTATGGGTTTTCTCTGGGATTTCCAGAGAATTTGACTGTCGATACTTTTATTTTTTTTTACAACACCGAGTGCTAGGTCTATATTTTCTATGGGTTTTCTATGGGTTTTCTCTGGGAGTTCCAGAGAATTTGACTGTCGATACTTTTATTTTTTTTTTACAACACCGAGTGCTAGGTCTATATTTTCTATGAGTTTTCTATGGGTTTTTTCTGGGATTTCCAGAGAATTTGACTGTCGATACTTTTATTTTTTTTTACAACACCGAGTGCTAGGTCTATATTTTCTATGGGTTTTCTATGGGTTTTCTCTGGGATTTCCAGAGAATTTGACTGTCGATACTTTTATTTTTTTTGACAACACCGAGTGCTAGGTCTATATTTTCTATGGGTTTTCTATGGGTTTTCTCTGGGATTTCCAGAGAATTTGACTGTCGATACTTTTATTTTTTTTTACAACACCGAGTGCTAGGTCTATATTTTCTATGGGTTTTCTATGGGTTTTCTCTGGAATTTCCAGAGAATTTGACTGTCAATACTTCTATTTTTTTTTACAACACCGACTGCTAGGTCTATATTTTCTATGGGTTTTCTATGGGTTTTCTCTGGAATTTCCAGAGAATTTGACTGTCAATACTTCTATTTTTTTTTACAACATCGAGTGCTGGGTCTATATTTTCTATGGGTTTTATATGGGTTTTCTCTGGAATTTCCAGAGAATTTGACTGTCAATACTTCTATTTTTTTTTACAACACCGAGTGCTAGGTCTATATTTTCTATGGGTTTTTTATGGGTTTTCTCTGGGATTTCCAGAGAACTTGACTGTCGATACTATTATTTTTTTTGACAACACCGAGTGCTAGGTCTAAATTTTCTATGGGTTTTCTATGGGTTTTCTCTGGGATTTCCAGAGAATTTGACTGTCGATATTTTTATTTTTTTTTACAACACCGAGTGCTAGGTCTATATTTTCTATGAGTTTTCTATGGGTTTTTTCTGGGATTTCCAGAGAACTTGACTGTCGATACTTCTATTTTTTTTGACAACACCGAGTGCTAGGTCTATATTTTCTATGGGTTTTCTATGGGTTTTCTCTGGGATTTCCAGAGAATTTGACTGTCGATACTTTTATTTTTTTTTACAACACCGAGTGCTAGGTCTATATTTTCTATGAGTTTTCTATGGGTTTTTTCTGGGATTTCCAGAGAACTTGACTGTCGATACTTTTATTTTTTTTGACAACACCGAGTGCTAGGTCTATATTTTCTATGGGTTTTCTATGGGTTTTCTCTGGGATTTCCAGAGAATTTGACTGTCGATACTTTTATTTTTTTTTACAACACCGAGTGCTAGGTCTATATTTTCTATGGGTTTTCTATGGGTTTTCTCTGGAATTTCCAGAGAATTTGACTGTCAATACTTCTATTTTTTTTTACAACATCGAGTGCTGGGTCTATATTTTTTATGGGTTTTCTATGGGTTTTTTCTGGGATTTCCAGAGAACTTGACTGTCGATACTTTTATTTTTTTTGACAACACCGAGTGCTAGGTCTATATTTTCTATGGGTTTTCTATGGGTTTTCTCTGGGATTTCCAGAGAATTTGACTGTCGATACTTTTATTTTTTTTTACAACATCGAGCGCTGGGTCTATATTTTCTATGGGTTTTCTATGGGTTTTCTCTGGGATTTCCAGAGAATTTGACTGTCGATACTTTTATTTTTTTTTTACAACATCGAGTGCTAGGTCTATATTTCCTATGGGTTTTCTATGGGTTTTCTCTGGGATTTCCAGAGAATTTTACTGTCGATACTTCTATTTTTTTTACAACACTGATTGCTAGGTCTATATTTTCTATGGGTTTTCTATGGGTTTTCTCTGGGATTTCCAGAGAATTTGACTGTCGAGATTTTTATTTTTTTTTACAACATCGAGTGCTGGGTCTATATTTTCTATGGGTTTCCTATGGGTTTTCTATGTGATTTCCAGAGAATTTGACTGTCGATACTTCTATTTTTTTTACAACACCGATTGCTAGGGCTATATTTTCTATGGGTTTTCTACGGGTTTTCTCTGGGATTTCCAGAGAATTTGACTGTCGATATTTTTATTTTTTTTTACAACATCGAGTGCTGGGTCTATATTTTCTATGGGTTTCCTATGGGATTTCTCTGGGATTTCCAGAGAATTTGACTGTCGACACTTTTATTTATTTTACAACATCGAGGGCTGGGTCTATATTTTCTATGGGTTTTTTCTGGGATTTCCAGAGAATTTGACTGTCGATACTTCTATTTTTTTTTACAACACCGAGTGCTAGGTCTATATTTTCTATGGGATTCCTATGGGATTTTTCTGGGATTTCCAGAAAATTTGACTGTCGATACTTTTATTTTTTTTTTACAACATCGAGTGCTAGGTCTATATTTTCTATGAGTTTTCTATGGGTTTTTTCTGGGATTTCCAGAGAACTTGACTGTCGATACTTTTATTTTTTTTGACAACACCGAGTGCTAGGTCTATATTTTCTATGGGTTTTCTATGGGTTTTCTCTGGGATTTCCAGAGAACTTGACTGTCGATACTTTTATTTTTTTTGACAACACCGAGTGCTAGGTCTATATTTTCTATGGGTTTTCTATGGGTTTTCTCTGGGATTTCCAGAGAACTTGACTGTCGATACTTTTATTTTTTTTTACAACATCGAGTGCTGGGTCTATATTTTCTATGGGTTTTCTATGGGTTTTCTCTGGGATTTCCAGAGAATTTGACTGTCGATACTTTTATTTTTTTTGACAACACCGAGTGCTAGGTCTATATTTCCTATGGGTTTTCTATGGGTTTTCTCTGGGATTTCCAGAGAATTTGAGTGTCGATACTTTTATTTTTTTTTACAACACCGAGTGCTAGGTCTATATTTTCTATGGGTTTTCTATGGGTTTTCTCTGGAATTTCCAGAGAATTTGACTGTCAATACTTCTATTTTTTTTGACAACACCGAGTGCTAGGTCTATATTTTCTATGGGTTTTCTATGGGTTTTCTCTGGGATTTCCAGAGAATTTGAGTGTCGAAACTTTTATTTTTTTTTACAACACCGAGTGCTAGGTCTATATTTTCTATGAGTTTTCTATGGGTTTTTTCTGGGATTTCCGGAGAACTTGACTGTCGATACTTTTATTTTTTTTGACAACACCGAGTGCTAGGTCTATATTTTCTATGGGTTTTCTATGGGTTTTCTCTGGGATTTCCAGAGAATTTGACTGTCGATACTTTTATTTTTTTTGACAACACCGAGTGCTAGGTCTATATTTTCTATGGGTTTTCTATGGGTTTTCTCTGGGATTTCCAGAGAACTTGACTGTCGATACTTTTATTTTTTTTGACAACACCGAGTGCTAGGTCTATATTTTCTATGGGTTTTCTATGGGTTTTCTCTGGGATTTCCAGAGAATTTGAGTGTCGATACTTTTATTTTTTTTTACAACACCGAGTGCTAGGTCTATATTTCCTATGGGTTTTCTATGGGTTTTCTCTGGGATTTCCAGAGAACTTGACTGTCGATACTTTTATTTTTTTTGACAACACCGAGTGCTAGGTCTATATTTCCTATGGGTTTTCTATGGGTTTTCTCTGGGATTTCCAGAGAATTTGAGTGTCGATACTTTTATTTTTTTTTACAACACCGAGTGCTAGGTCTATATTTTCTATGGGTTTTCTATGGGTTTTCTCTGGAATTTCCAGAGAATTTGACTGTCAATACTTCTATTTTTTTTGACAACACCGAGTGCTAGGTCTATATTTTCTATGGGTTTTCTATGGGTTTTCTCTGGGATTTCCAGAGAATTTGAGTGTCGATACTTTTATTTTTTTTTACAACACCGAGTGCTAGGTCTATATTTTCTATGAGTTTTCTATGGGTTTTTTCTGGGATTTCCAGAGAACTTGACTGTCGATACTTTTATTTTTTTTTACAACACCGAGTGCTAGGTCTATATTTCCTATGGGTTTTCTATGGGTTTTCTCTGGGATTTCCAGAGAACTTGACTGTCGATACTTTTATTTTTTTTGACAACACCGAGTGCTAGGTCTATATTTCCTATGGGTTTTCTATGGGTTTTCTCTGGGATTTCCAGAGAATTTGAGTGTCGATACTTTTATTTTTTTTTACAACACCGAGTGCTAGGTCTATATTTTCTATGGGTTTTCTATGGGTTTTCTCTGGAATTTCCAGAGAATTTGACTGTCAATACTTCTATTTTTTTTGACAACACCGAGTGCTAGGTCTATATTTTCTATGGGTTTTCTATGGGTTTTCTCTGGGATTTCCAGAGAATTTGAGTGTCGATACTTTTATTTTTTTTTACAACACCGAGTGCTAGGTCTATATTTTCTATGAGTTTTCTATGGGTTTTTTCTGGGATTTCCAGAGAACTTGACTGTCGATACTTTTATTTTTTTTGACAACACCGAGTGCTAGGTCTATATTTTCTATGGGTTTTCTATGGGTTTTCTCTGGGATTTCCAGAGAATTTGACTGTCGATACTTTTATTTTTTTTTACAACACCGAGTGCTAGGTCTATATTTTCTATGAGTTTTCTATGGGTTTTTTCTGGGATTTCCAGAGAACTTGACTGTCGATACTTTTATTTTTTTTGACAACACCGAGTGCTAGGTCTATATTTTCTATGGGTTTTCTATGGGTTTTCTCTGGGATTTCCAGAGAATTTGACTGTCGATACTTTTATTTTTTTTTACAACACCGAGTGCTAGGTCTATATTTCCTATGGGTTTTCTATGGGTTTTCTCTGGGATTTCCAGAGAATTTTACTGTCGATACTTCTATTTTTTTTACAACACTGATTGCTAGGTCTATATTTTCTATGGGTTTTCTATGGGTTTTCTCTGGGATTTCCAGAGAATTTGACTGTCGATATTTTTATTTTTTTTTACAACATCGAGTGCTGGGTCTATATTTTCTATGGGTTTCCTATGGGTTTTCTATGTGATTTCCAGAGAATTTGACTGTCGATACTTCTATTTTTTTTACAACACCGATTGCTAGGTCTATATTTTCTATGGGTTTTCTACGGGTTTTCTCTGGGATTTCCAGAGAATTTGACTGTCGATATTTTTATTTTTTTTTACAACATCGAGTGCTGGGTCTATATTTTCTATGGGTTTCCTATGGGATTTCTCTGGGATTTCCAGAGAATTTGACTGTCGATACTTTTATTTTTTTTTACAACATCGAGGGCTGGGTCTATATTTTCTATGGGTTTTTTCTGGGATTTCCAGAGAATTTGACTGTCGATACTTCTATTTTTTTTTACAACACCGAGTGCTAGGTCTATATTTTCTATGGGATTCCTATGGGATTTTTCTGGGATTTCCAGAAAATTTGACTGTCGATACTTTTATTTTTTTTTTACAACATCGAGTGCTAGGTCTATATTTTCTATGGATTTTCTATGGGTTTTCTCTGGGATTTCAAGAGAACTTGACTGTCGATACTTTTATTTTTTTTGACAACACCGAGTGCTAGGTCTATATTTTCTATGGGTTTTCTATGGGTTTTCTCTGGGATTTCCAGAGAATTTGACTGTCGATACTTTTATTTTTTTTTACAACACCGAGTGCTAGGTCTATATTTTCTATGGGTTTTCTATGGGTTTTCTCTGGGATTTCCAGAGAATTTGATCGTCGATACTTTTATTTTTTTTTACAACACCGAGTGCTAGGTCTATATTTTCTATGAGTTTTCTATGGGTTTTTTCTGGGATTTCCAGAGAACTTGACTGTCGATACTTTTATTTTTTTTGACAACACCGAGTGCAAGGTCTATATTTTCTATGGGTTTTCTATGGGTTTTTTCTGGGATTTCCAGAGAACTTGACTGTCGATACTTTTATTTTTTTTTACAACACCGAGTGCTAGGTCTATATTTTCTATGAGTTTTCTATGGGTTTTTTCTGGGATTTCCAGAGAACTTGACTGTCGATACTTTTATTTTTTTTGACAACACCGAGTGCTAGGTCTATATTTTCTATGGGTTTTCTATGGGTTTTCTCTGGGATTTCCAGAGAATTTGACTGTCGATACTTTTATTTTTTTTTACAACACCGAGTGCTAGGTCTATATTTTCTATGGGTTTTCTATGGGTTTTCTCTGGAATTTCCAGAGAATTTGACTGTCGATACTTTTATTTTTTTTTACAACATCGAGTGCTGGGTCTATATTTTCTATGGGTTTTCTATGGGTTTTCTCTGGGATTTCCAGAGAATTTGACTGTCGATACTTCTATTTTTTTTACAACACCGAGTGCTAGGTCTATATTTTTTATGGGTTTTCTATGGGTTTTTTCTGGGATTTCCAGAGAACTTGACTGTCGATACTTTTATTTTTTTTGACAACACCGAGTGCTAGGTCTATATTTTCTATGGGTTTTCTATGGGTTTTCTCTGGGATTTCCAGAGAATTTGACTGTCGATACTTTTATTTTTTTTTTACAACATCGAGTGCTAGGTCTATATTTTCTATGGGTTTTCTATGGGTTTTCTCTGGGATTTCCAGAGAATTTGACTGTCGATACTTCTATATTTTTTTACAACATGGAGTGCTGGGTCTATATTTCCTATGGGTTTTCTATGGGTTTTCTCTGGGATTTCCAGAGAATTTTACTGTCGATACTTCTATTTTTTTTACAACACTGATTGCTAGGTCTATATTTTCTATGGATTTTCTATGGGTTTTCTCTGGGATTTCAAGAGAACTTGACTGTCGATACTTTTATTTTTTTGACAACACCGAGTGCTAGGTCTATATTTTCTATGGGTTTTCTATGGGTTTTCTCTGGGAGTTCCAGAGAATTTGACTGTCGATACTTTTATTTTTTTTTACAACACCGAGTGCTAGGTCTATATTTTCTATGAGTTTTCTATAGGTTTTTTCTGGGATTTTCAGAGAACTTGACTGTCGATACTTTTATTTTTTTTGACAACACCGAGTGCTAGGTCTATATTTTCTATGGGTTTTCTATGGGTTTTCTCTGGGATTTCCAGAGAATTTGACTGTCGATACTTTTATTTTTTTTTACAACACCGAGTGCTAGGTCTATATTTTCTATGGGTTTTCTATGGGTTTTCTCTGGGAGTTCCAGAGAATTTGACTGTCGATACTTTTATTTTTTTTTTACAACACCGAGTGCTAGGTCTATATTTTCTATGAGTTTTCTATGGGTTTTTTCTGGGATTTCCAGAGAATTTGACTGTCGATACTTTTATTGTTTTTTACAACACCGAGTGCTAGGTCTATATTTTCTATGGGTTTTCTATGGGTTTTCTCTGGGATTTCCAGAGAATTTGACTGTCGATACTTTTATTTTTTTTTACAACACCGAGTGCTAGGTCTAAATTTTCTATGGGTTTTCTATGGGTTTTCTCTGGGATTTCCAGAGAATTTGACTGTCGATATTTTTATTTTTTTTTACAACACCGAGTGCTAGGTCTATATTTTCTATGAGTTTTCTATGGGTTTTTTCTGGGATTTCCAGAGAACTTGACTGTCGATACTTTTATTTTTTTTGACAACACCGAGTGCTAGGTCTATATTTTCTATGGGTTTTCTATGGGTTTTCTCTGGGATTTCCAGAGAACTTGACTGTCGATACTTTTATTTTTTTTGACAACACCGAGTGCTAGGTCTATATTTTCTATGGGTTTTCTATGGGTTTTCTCTGGGATTTCCAGAGAACTTGACTGTCGATACTTTTATTTTTTTTTACAACATCGAGTGCTGGGTCTATATTTTCTATGGGTTTTCTATGGGTTTTCTCTGGGATTTCCAGAGAATTTGACTGTCGATACTTTTATTTTTTTTGACAACACCGAGTGCTAGGTCTATATTTTCTATGGGTTTTCTATGGGTTTTCTCTGGGATTTCCAGAGAATTTGAGTGTCGATACTTTTATTTTTTTTTACAACACCGAGTGCTAGGTCTATATTTTCTATGGGTTTTCTATGGGTTTTCTCTGGAATTTCCAGAGAATTTGACTGTCGATACTTTTATTTTTTTTTACAACATCGAGTGCTGGGTCTATATTTTCTATGGGTTTTCTATGGGTTTTCTCTGGGATTTCCAGAGAATTTGACTGTCGATACTTTTATTTTTTTTTACAACACCGAGTGCTAGGTCTATATTTTCTATGGGTTTTCTATGGGTTTTCTCTGGGATTTCCAGAGAATTTGACTGTCGATACTTTTATTTTTTTTTCAACACCGAGTGCTAGGTCTATATTTTCTATGAGTTTTCTATGGGTTTTCTCTGGGATTTCCAGAGAATTTGACTGTCGATACTTTTATTTTTTTTTACAACACCGAGTGCTAGGTCTATATTTTCTATGGGTTTTCTATGGGTTTTCTCTGGGATTTCCAGAGAATTTGAGTGTCGATACTTTTATTTTTTTTTACAACACCGAGTGCTAGGTCTAAATTTTCTATGGGTTTTCTATGGGTTTTTTCTGGGATTTCCAGAGAATTTGACTGTCGATATTTTTATTTTTTTTTCAACACCGAGTGCTAGGTCTATATTTTCTATGAGTTTTCTATGGGTTTTCTCTGGGATTTCCAGAGAATTTGACTGTCGATACTTTTATTTTTTTTTACAACACCGAGTGCTAGGTCTATATTTTCTATGGGTTTTCTATGGGTTTTCTCTGGGATTTCCAGAGAATTTGAGTGTCGATACTTTTATTTTTTTTTACAACACCGAGTGCTAGGTCTAAATTTTCTATGGGTTTTCTATGGGTTTTCTCTGGGATTTCCAGAGAATTTGACTGTCGATATTTTTATTTTTTTTTACAACACCGAGTGCTAGGTCTATATTTTCTATGAGTTTTCTATGGGTTTTTTCTGGGATTTCCAGAGAACTTGACTGTCGATACTTTTATTTTTTTTGACAACACCGAGTGCTAGGTCTATATTTTCTATGGGTTTTCTATGGGTTTTCTCTGGGATTTCCAGAGAACTTGACTGTCGATACTTTTATTTTTTTTGACAACACCGAGTGCTAGGTCTATATTTTCTATGGGTTTTCTATGGGTTTTCTCTGGGATTTCCAGAGAACTTGACTGTCGATACTTTTATTTTTTTTTACAACATCGAGTGCTGGGTCTATATTTTCTATGGGTTTTCTATGGGTTTTCTCTGGGATTTCCAGAGAATTTGACTGTCGATACTTTTATTTTTTTTGACAACACCGAGTGCTAGGTCTATATTTTCTATGGGTTTTCTATGGGTTTTCTCTGGGATTTCCAGAGAATTTGAGTGTCGATACTTTTATTTTTTTTTACAACACCGAGTGCTAGGTCTATATTTTCTATGGGTTTTCTATGGGTTTTCTCTGGAATTTCCAGAGAATTTGACTGTCGATACTTTTATTTTTTTTTACAACATCGAGTGCTGGGTCTATATTTTCTATGGGTTTTCTATGGGTTTTCTCTGGGATTTCCAGAGAATTTGACTGTCGATACTTTTATTTTTTTTTACAACACCGAGTGCTAGGTCTATATTTTCTATGGGTTTTCTATGGGTTTTCTCTGGGATTTCCAGAGAACTTGACTGTCGATACTTTTATTTTTTTTTACAACATCGAGTGCTGGGTCTATATTTTCTATGGGTTTTCTATGGGTTTTCTCTGGGATTTCCAGAGAATTTGACTGTCGATACTTTTATTTTTTTTGACAACACCGAGTGCTAGGTCTATATTTTCTAGGGGTTTTCTATGGGTTTTCTCTGGGATTTCCAGAGAACTTGACTGTCGATACTTTTATTTTTTTTGACAACACCGAGTGCTAGGTCTAAATTTTCTATGGGTTTTCTATGGGTTTTCTCTGGGATTTCCAGAGAATTTGACTGTCGATATTTTTATTTTTTTTTACAACACCGAGTGCTAGGTCTATATTTTCTATGAGTTTTCTATGGGTTTTTTCTGGGATTTCCAGAGAACTTGACTGTCGATACTTTTATTTTTTTTGACAACACCGAGTGCTAGGTCTATATTTTCTATGGGTTTTCTATGGGTTTTCTCTGGGATTTCCAGAGAACTTGACTGTCGATACTTTTATTTTTTTTGACAACACCGAGTGCTAGGTCGATATTTTCTATGGGTTTTCTATGGGTTTTCTCTGGGATTTCCAGAGAACTTGACTGTCGATACTTTTATTTTTTTTTACAACATCGAGTGCTGGGTCTATATTTTCTATGGGTTTTCTATGGGTTTTCTCTGGGATTTCCAGAGAATTTGACTGTCGATACTTTTATTTTTTTTGACAACACCGAGTGCTAGGTCTATATTTTCTATGGGTTTTCTATGGGTTTTCTCTGGGATTTCCAGAGAATTTGAGTGTCGATACTTTTATTTTTTTTTACAACACCGAGTGCTAGGTCTATATTTTCTATGGGTTTTCTATGGGTTTTCTCTGGAATTTCCAGAGAATTTGACTGTCGATACTTTTATTTTTTTTTACAACATCGAGTGCTGGGTCTATATTTTCTATGGGTTTTCTATGGGTTTTCTCTGGGATTTCCAGAGAATTTGACTGTCGATACTTTTATTTTTTTTTACAACACCGAGTGCTAGGTCTATATTTTCTATGGGTTTTCTATGGGTTTTCTCTGGGATTTCCAGAGAATTTGACTGTCAATACTTCTATTTTTTTTTACAACATCGAGTGCTAGGTCTAAATTTTCTATGGGTTTTCTATGGGTTTTCTCTGGGATTTCCAGAGAATTTGACTGTCGATATTTTTATTTTTTTTTCAACACCGAGTGCTAGGTCTATATTTTCTATGAGTTTTCTATGGGTTTTCTCTGGGATTTCCAGAGAATTTGACTGTCGATATTTTTATTTTTTTTTACAACACCGAGTGCTAGGTCTATATTTTCTATGAGTTTTCTATGGGTTTTTTCTGGGATTTCCAGAGAACTTGACTGTCGATACTTTTATTTTTTTTGACAACACCGAGTGCTAGGTCTATATTTTCTATGGGTTTTCTATGGGTTTTCTCTGGGATTTCCAGAGAATTTGACTGTCGATATTTTTATTTTTTTTTACAACACCGAGTGCTAGGTCTATATTTTCTATGAGTTTTCTATGGGTTTTTTCTGGGATTTCCAGAGAACTTGACTGTCGATACTTTTATTTTTTTTGACAACACCGAGTGCTAGGTCTATATTTTCTATGGGTTTTCTATGGGTTTTCTCTGGGATTTCCAGAGAACTTGACTGTCGATACTTTTATTTTTTTTGACAACACCGAGTGCTAGGTCTATATTTTCTATGGGTTTTCTATGGGTTTTCTCTGGGATTTCCAGAGAATTTGACTGTCGATACTTTTATTTTTTTTTACAACACCGAGTGCTAGGTCTATATTTTCTATGGGTTTTCTATGGGTTTTCTCTGGAATTTCCAGAGAATTTGACTGTCAATACTTCTATTTTTTTTTACAACATCGAGTGCAGGGTCTATATTTTTTATGGGTTTTCTATGGGTTTTTTCTGGGATTTCCAGAGAACTTGACTGTCGATACTTTTATTTTTTTTGACAACACCGAGTGCTAGGTCTATATTTTCTATGGGTTTTCTATGGGTTTTCTCTGGGATTTCCAGAGAATTTGACTGTCGATACTTTTATTTTTTTTTTACAACACCGAGTGCTAGGTCTATATTTTCTATGAGTTTTCTATGGGTTTTTTCTGGGATTTCCAGAGAATTTGACTGTCGATACTTTTATTGTTTTTTACAACACCGAGTGCTAGGTCTATATTTTCTATGGGTTTTCTATGGGTTTTCTCTGGGATTTCCAGAGAATTTGACTGTCGATACTTTTATTTTTTTTTACAACACCGAGTGCTAGGTCTAAATTTTCTATGGGTTTTCTATGGGTTTTCTCTGGGATTTCCAGAGAATTTGACTGTCGATATTTTTATTTTTTTTTACAACACCGAGTGCTAGGTCTATATTTTCTATGAGTTTTCTATGGGTTTTTTCTGGGATTTCCAGAGAACTTGACTGTCGATACTTTTATTTTTTTTGACAACACCGAGTGCTAGGTCTATATTTTCTATGGGTTTTCTATGGGTTTTCTCTGGGATTTCCAGAGAACTTGACTGTCGATACTTTTATTTTTTTTGACAACACCGAGTGCTAGGTCTATATTTTCTATGGGTTTTCTATGGGTTTTCTCTGGGATTTCCAGAGAACTTGACTGTCGATACTTTTATTTTTTTTTACAACATCGAGTGCTGGGTCTATATTTTCTATGGGTTTTCTATGGGTTTTCTCTGGGATTTCCAGAGAATTTGACTGTCGATACTTTTATTTTTTTTGACAACACCGAGTGCTAGGTCTATATTTTCTATGGGTTTTCTATGGGTTTTCTCTGGGATTTCCAGAGAATTTGAGTGTCGATACTTTTATTTTTTTTTACAACACCGAGTGCTAGGTCTATATTTTCTATGGGTTTTCTATGGGTTTTCTCTGGAATTTCCAGAGAATTTGACTGTCGATACTTTTATTTTTTTTTACAACATCGAGTGCTGGGTCTATATTTTCTATGGGTTTTCTATGGGTTTTCTCTGGGATTTCCAGAGAATTTGACTGTCGATACTTTTATTTTTTTTTACAACACCGAGTGCTAGGTCTATATTTTCTATGGGTTTTCTATGGGTTTTCTCTGGGATTTCCAGAGAACTTGACTGTCGATACTTTTATTTTTTTTTACAACATCGAGTGCTGGGTCTATATTTTCTATGGGTTTTCTATGGGTTTTCTCTGGGATTTCCAGAGAATTTGACTGTCGATACTTTTATTTTTTTTGACAACACCGAGTGCTAGGTCTATATTTTCTAGGGGTTTTCTATGGGTTTTCTCTGGGATTTCCAGAGAACTTGACTGTCGATACTTTTATTTTTTTTGACAACACCGAGTGCTAGGTCTAAATTTTCTATGGGTTTTCTATGGGTTTTCTCTGGGATTTCCAGAGAATTTGACTGTCGATATTTTTATTTTTTTTTACAACACCGAGTGCTAGGTCTATATTTTCTATGAGTTTTCTATGGGTTTTTTCTGGGATTTCCAGAGAACTTGACTGTCGATACTTTTATTTTTTTTGACAACACCGAGTGCTAGGTCTATATTTTCTATGGGTTTTCTATGGGTTTTCTCTGGGATTTCCAGAGAACTTGACTGTCGATACTTTTATTTTTTTTGACAACACCGAGTGCTAGGTCTATATTTTCTATGGGTTTTCTATGGGTTTTCTCTGGGATTTCCAGAGAACTTGACTGTCGATACTTTTATTTTTTTTTACAACATCGAGTGCTGGGTCTATATTTTCTATGGGTTTTCTATGGGTTTTCTCTGGGATTTCCAGAGAATTTGACTGTCGATACTTTTATTTTTTTTGACAACACCGAGTGCTAGGTCTATATTTTCTATGGGTTTTCTATGGGTTTTCTCTGGGATTTCCAGAGAATTTGAGTGTCGATACTTTTATTTTTTTTTACAACACCGAGTGCTAGGTCTATATTTTCTATGGGTTTTCTATGGGTTTTCTCTGGAATTTCCAGAGAATTTGACTGTCGATACTTTTATTTTTTTTTACAACATCGAGTGCTGGGTCTATATTTTCTATGGGTTTTCTATGGGTTTTCTCTGGGATTTCCAGAGAATTTGACTGTCGATACTTTTATTTTTTTTTACAACACCGAGTGCTAGGTCTATATTTTCTATGGGTTTTCTATGGGTTTTCTCTGGGATTTCCAGAGAATTTGACTGTCGATACTTTTATTTTTTTTTCAACACCGAGTGCTAGGTCTATATTTTCTATGAGTTTTCTATGGGTTTTCTCTGGGATTTCCAGAGAATTTGACTGTCGATACTTTTATTTTTTTTTACAACACCGAGTGCTAGGTCTATATTTTCTATGGGTTTTCTATGGGTTTTCTCTGGGATTTCCAGAGAATTTGAGTGTCGATACTTTTATTTTTTTTTACAACACCGAGTGCTAGGTCTAAATTTTCTATGGGTTTTCTATGGGTTTTCTCTGGGATTTCCAGAGAATTTGACTGTCGATATTTTTATTTTTTTTTCAACACCGAGTGCTAGGTCTATATTTTCTATGAGTTTTCTATGGGTTTTCTCTGGGATTTCCAGAGAATTTGACTGTCGATACTTTTATTTTTTTTTACAACACCGAGTGCTAGGTCTATATTTTCTATGGGTTTTCTATGGGTTTTCTCTGGGATTTCCAGAGAATTTGAGTGTCGATACTTTTATTTTTTTTTACAACACCGAGTGCTAGGTCTAAATTTTCTATGGGTTTTCTATGGGTTTTCTCTGGGATTTCCAGAGAATTTGACTGTCGATATTTTTATTTTTTTTTACAACACCGAGTGCTAGGTCTATATTTTCTATGAGTTTTCTATGGGTTTTTTCTGGGATTTCCAGAGAACTTGACTGTCGATACTTTTATTTTTTTTGACAACACCGAGTGCTAGGTCTATATTTTCTATGGGTTTTCTATGGGTTTTCTCTGGGATTTCCAGAGAACTTGACTGTCGATACTTTTATTTTTTTTGACAACACCGAGTGCTAGGTCTATATTTTCTATGGGTTTTCTATGGGTTTTCTCTGGGATTTCCAGAGAACTTGACTGTCGATACTTTTATTTTTTTTTACAACATCGAGTGCTGGGTCTATATTTTCTATGGGTTTTCTATGGGTTTTCTCTGGGATTTCCAGAGAATTTGACTGTCGATACTTTTATTTTTTTTGACAACACCGAGTGCTAGGTCTATATTTTCTATGGGTTTTCTATGGGTTTTCTCTGGGATTTCCAGAGAATTTGAGTGTCGATACTTTTATTTTTTTTTACAACACCGAGTGCTAGGTCTATATTTTCTATGGGTTTTCTATGGGTTTTCTCTGGAATTTCCAGAGAATTTGACTGTCGATACTTTTATTTTTTTTTACAACATCGAGTGCTGGGTCTATATTTTCTATGGGTTTTCTATGGGTTTTCTCTGGGATTTCCAGAGAATTTGACTGTCGATACTTTTATTTTTTTTTACAACACCGAGTGCTAGGTCTATATTTTCTATGGGTTTTCTATGGGTTTTCTCTGGGATTTCCAGAGAACTTGACTGTCGATACTTTTATTTTTTTTTACAACATCGAGTGCTGGGTCTATATTTTCTATGGGTTTTCTATGGGTTTTCTCTGGGATTTCCAGAGAATTTGACTGTCGATACTTTTATTTTTTTTGACAACACCGAGTGCTAGGTCTATATTTTCTAGGGGTTTTCTATGGGTTTTCTCTGGGATTTCCAGAGAACTTGACTGTCGATACTTTTATTTTTTTTGACAACACCGAGTGCTAGGTCTAAATTTTCTATGGGTTTTCTATGGGTTTTCTCTGGGATTTCCAGAGAATTTGACTGTCGATATTTTTATTTTTTTTTACAACACCGAGTGCTAGGTCTATATTTTCTATGAGTTTTCTATGGGTTTTTTCTGGGATTTCCAGAGAACTTGACTGTCGATACTTTTATTTTTTTTGACAACACCGAGTGCTAGGTCTATATTTTCTATGGGTTTTCTATGGGTTTTCTCTGGGATTTCCAGAGAACTTGACTGTCGATACTTTTATTTTTTTTGACAACACCGAGTGCTAGGTCGATATTTTCTATGGGTTTTCTATGGGTTTTCTCTGGGATTTCCAGAGAACTTGACTGTCGATACTTTTATTTTTTTTTACAACATCGAGTGCTGGGTCTATATTTTCTATGGGTTTTCTATGGGTTTTCTCTGGGATTTCCAGAGAATTTGACTGTCGATACTTTTATTTTTTTTGACAACACCGAGTGCTAGGTCTATATTTTCTATGGGTTTTCTATGGGTTTTCTCTGGGATTTCCAGAGAATTTGAGTGTCGATACTTTTATTTTTTTTTACAACACCGAGTGCTAGGTCTATATTTTCTATGGGTTTTCTATGGGTTTTCTCTGGAATTTCCAGAGAATTTGACTGTCGATACTTTTATTTTTTTTTACAACATCGAGTGCTGGGTCTATATTTTCTATGGGTTTTCTATGGGTTTTCTCTGGGATTTCCAGAGAATTTGACTGTCGATATTTTTATTTTTTTTTACAACACCGAGTGCTAGGTCTATATTTTCTATGAGTTTTCTATGGGTTTTTTCTGGGATTTCCAGAGAACTTGACTGTCGATACTTTTATTTTTTTTGACAACACCGAGTGCTAGGTCTATATTTTCTATGGGTTTTCTATGGGTTTTCTCTGGGATTTCCAGAGAATTTGACTGTCGATATTTTTATTTTTTTTTACAACACCGAGTGCTAGGTCTATATTTTCTATGAGTTTTCTATGGGTTTTTTCTGGGATTTCCAGAGAACTTGACTGTCGATACTTTTATTTTTTTTGACAACACCGAGTGCTAGGTCTATATTTTCTATGGGTTTTCTATGGGTTTTCTCTGGGATTTCCAGAGAACTTGACTGTCGATACTTTTATTTTTTTTGACAACACCGAGTGCTAGGTCTATATTTTCTATGGGTTTTCTATGGGTTTTCTCTGGGATTTCCAGAGAATTTGACTGTCGATACTTTTATTTTTTTTTACAACACCGAGTGCTAGGTCTATATTTTCTATGGGTTTTCTATGGGTTTTCTCTGGAATTTCCAGAGAATTTGACTGTCAATACTTCTATTTTTTTTTACAACATCGAGTGCTGGGTCTATATTTTTTATGGGTTTTCTATGGGTTTTTTCTGGGATTTCCAGAGAACTTGACTGTCGATACTTTTATTTTTTTTGACAACACCGAGTGCTAGGTCTATATTTTCTATGGGTTTTCTATGGGTTTTCTCTGGGATTTCCAGAGAATTTGACTGTCGATACTTTTATTTTTTTTTACAACATCGAGCGCTGGGTCTATATTTTCTATGGGTTTTCTATGGGTTTTCTCTGGGATTTCCAGAGAATTTGACTGTCGATACTTTTATTTTTTTTTTACAACATCGAGTGCTAGGTCTATATTTCCTATGGGTTTTCTATGGGTTTTCTCTGGGATTTCCAGAGAATTTTACTGTCGATACTTCTATTTTTTTTACAACACTGATTGGTAGGTCTATATTTTCTATGGGTTTTCTATGGGTTTTCTCTGTGATTTCCAGAGAATTTGACTGTCGATACTTCTATTTTTTTTACAACACCGATTGCTAGGTCTATATTTTCTATGGGTTTTCTACGGGTTTTCTCTGGGATTTCCAGAGAATTTGACTGTCGATATTTTTATTTTTTTTTACAACATCGAGTGCTGGGTCTATATTTTCTATGGGTTTCCTATGGGATTTCTCTGGGATTTCCAGAGAATTTGACTGTCGATACTTTTATTTTTTTTTACAACATCGAGGGCTGGGTCTATATTTTCTATGGGTTTTTTCTGGGATTTCCAGAGAATTTGACTGTCGATACTTCTATTTTTTTTTACAACACCGAGTGCTAGGTCTATATTTTCTATGGGATTCCTATGGGATTTTTCTGGGATTTCCAGAAAATTTGACTGTCGATACTTTTATTTTTTTTTTACAACATCGAGTGCTAGGTCTATATTTTCTATGAGTTTTCTATGGGTTTTTTCTGGGATTTCCAGAGAACTTGACTGTCGATACTTTTATTTTTTTTGACAACACCGAGTGCTAGGTCTATATTTTCTATGGGTTTTCTATGGGTTTTCTCTGGAATTTCCAGAGAATTTGACTGTCAATACTTCTATTTTTTTTTACAACATCGAGTGCTGGGTCTATATTTTCTATGGGTTTTATATGGGTTTTCTCTGGAATTTCCAGAGAATTTGACTGTCAATACTTCTATTTTTTTTTACAACACCGAGTGCTAGGTCTATATTTTCTATGAGTTTTCTATGGGTTTTTTCTGGGATTTCCAGAGAACTTGACTGTCGATACTTTTATTTTTTTTGACAACACCGAGTGCTAGGTCTATATTTTCTAGGGGTTTTCTATGGGTTTTCTCTGGGATTTCCAGAGAACTTGACTGTCGATACTTTTATTTTTTTTGACAACACCGAGTGCTAGGTCTATATTTTCTATGAGTTTTCTATAGGTTTTTTCTGGGATTTTCAGAGAACTTGACTGTCGATACTTTTATTTTTTTTGACAACACCGAGTGCTAGGTCTATATTTTCTATGGGTTTTCTATGGGTTTTCTCTGGGATTTCCAGAGAATTTGACTGTCGATACTTTTATTTTTTTTTACAACACCGAGTGCTAGGTCTATATTTTCTATGGGTTTTCTATGGGTTTTCTCTGGGAGTTCCAGAGAATTTGACTGTCGATACTTTTATTTTTTTTTTACAACACCGAGTGCTAGGTCTATATTTTCTATGAGTTTTCTATGGGTTTTTTCTGGGATTTCCAGAGAATTTGACTGTCGATACTTTTATTTTTTTTTACTACACCGAGTGCTAGGTCTATATTTTCTATGGGTTTTCTATGGGTTTTCTCTGGGATTTCCAGAGAATTTGACTGTCGATACTTTTATTTTTTTTGACAACACCGAGTGCTAGGTCTATATTTTCTATGGGTTTTCTATGGGTTTTCTCTGGGATTTCCAGAGAATTTGACTGTCGATACTTTTATTTTTTTTGACAACACCGAGTGCTAGGTCTATATTTTCTAGGGGTTTTCTATGGGTTTTCTCTGGGATTTCCAGAGAACTTGACTGTCGATACTTTTATCTTTTTTGACAACACCGAGTGCTAGGTCTAAATTTTCTATGGGTTTTCTATGGGTTTTCTCTGGGATTTCCAGAGAATTTGACTGTCGATATTTTTATTTTTTTTTACAACACCGAGTGCTAGGTCTATATTTTCTATGAGTTTTCTATGGGTTTTTTCTGGGATTTCCAGAGAACTTGACTGTCGATACTTTTATTTTTTTTGACAACACCGAGTGCTAGGTCTATATTTTCTATGGGTTTTCTATGGGTTTTCTCTGGGATTCCCAGAGAACTTGACTGTCGATACTTTTATTTTTTTTGACAACACCGAGTGCTAGGTCTATATTTTCTATGGGTTTTCTATGGGTTTTCTCTGGGATTTCCAGAGAACTTGACTGTCGATACTTTTATTTTTTTTTACAACATCGAGTGCTGGGTCTATATTTTCTATGGGTTTTCTATGGGTTTTCTCTGGGATTTCCAGAGAATTTGACTGTCGATACTTTTATTTTTTTTGACAACACCGAGTGCTAGGTCTATATTTTCTATGGGTTTTCTATGGGTTTTCTCTGGGATTTCCAGAGAATTTGAGTGTCGATACTTTTATTTTTTTTTACAACACCGAGTGCTAGGTCTATATTTTCTATGGGTTTTCTATGGGTTTTCTCTGGAATTTCCAGAGAATTTGACTGTCGATACTTTTATTTTTTTTTACAACATCGAGTGCTGGGTCTATATTTTCTATGGGTTTTCTATGGGTTTTCTCTGGGATTTCCAGAGAATTTGACTGTCGATACTTTTATTTTTTTTTACAACACCGAGTGCTAGGTCTATATTTTCTATGGGTTTTCTATGGGTTTTCTCTGGGATTTCCAGAGAACTTGACTGTCGATACTTTTATTTTTTTTTACAACATCGAGTGCTGGGTCTATATTTTCTATGGGTTTTCTATGGGTTTTCTCTGGAATTTCCAGAGAATTTGACTGTCAATACTTCTATTTTTTTTTACAACATCGAGCGCTAGGTCTAAATTTTCTATGGGTTTTCTATGGGTTTTCTCTGGGATTTCCAGAGAATTTGACTGTCGATATTTTTATTTTTTTTTCAACACCGAGTGCTAGGTCTATATTTTCTATGAGTTTTCTATGGGTTTTCTCTGGGATTTCCAGAGAATTTGACTGTCGATATTTTTATTTTTTTTTACAACACCGAGTGCTAGGTCTATATTTTCTATGAGTTTTCTATGGGTTTTTTCTGGGATTTCCAGAGAACTTGACTGTCGATACTTTTATTTTTTTTGACAACACCGAGTGCTAGGTCTATATTTTCTATGGGTTTTCTATGGGTTTTCTCTGGGATTTCCAGAGAATTTGACTGTCGATATTTTTATTTTTTTTTACAACACCGAGTGCTAGGTCTATATTTTCTATGAGTTTTCTATGGGTTTTTTCTGGGATTTCCAGAGAACTTGACTGTCGATACTTTTATTTTTTTTGACAACACCGAGTGCTAGGTCTATATTTTCTATGGGTTTTCTATGGGTTTTCTCTGGGATTTCCAGAGAACTTGACTGTCGATACTTTTATTTTTTTTGACAACACCGAGTGCTAGGTCTATATTTTCTATGGGTTTTCTATGGGTTTTCTCTGGGATTTCCAGAGAATTTGACTGTCGATACTTTTATTTTTTTTTACAACACCGAGTGCTAGGTCTATATTTTCTATGGGTTTTCTATGGGTTTTCTCTGGAATTTCCAGAGAATTTGACTGTCAATACTTCTATTTTTTTTTACAACATCGAGTGCTGGGTCTATATTTTTTATGGGTTTTCTATGGGTTTTTTCTGGGATTTCCAGAGAACTTGACTGTCGATACTTTTATTTTTTTTGACAACACCGAGTGCTAGGTCTATATTTTCTATGGGTTTTCTATGGGTTTTCTCTGGGATTTCCAGAGAATTTGACTGTCGATACTTTTATTTTTTTTTACAACATCGAGCGCTGGGTCTATATTTTCTATGGGTTTTCTATGGGTTTTCTCTGGAATTTCCAGAGAATTTGACTGTCGATACTTTTATTTTTTTTTTACAACATCGAGTGCTAGGTCTATATTTCCTATGGGTTTTCTATGGGTTTTCTCTGGGATTTCCAGAGAATTTTACTGTCGATACTTCTATTTTTTTTACAACACTGATTGGTAGGTCTATATTTTCTATGGGTTTTCTATGGGTTTTCTCTGTGATTTCCAGAGAATTTGACTGTCGATACTTCTATTTTTTTTACAACACCGATTGCTAGGTCTATATTTTCTATGGGTTTTCTACGGGTTTTCTCTGGGATTTCCAGAGAATTTGACTGTCGATATTTTTATTTTTTTTTACAACATCGAGTGCTGGGTCTATATTTTCTATGGGTTTCCTATGGGATTTCTCTGGGATTTCCAGAGAATTTGACTGTCGATACTTTTATTTTTTTTTACAACATCGAGGGCTGGGTCTATATTTTCTATGGGTTTTTTCTGGGATTTCCAGAGAATTTGACTGTCGATACTTCTATTTTTTTTTACAACACCGAGTGCTAGGTCTATATTTTCTATGGGATTCCTATGGGATTTTTCTGGGATTTCCAGAAAATTTGACTGTCGATACTTTTATTTTTTTTTTACAACATCGAGTGCTAGGTCTATATTTTCTATGAGTTTTCTATGGGTTTTTTCTGGGATTTCCAGAGAACTTGACTGTCGATACTTTTATTTTTTTTGACAACACCGAGTGCTAGGTCTATATTTTCTATGGGTTTTCTATGGGTTTTCTCTGGAATTTCCAGAGAATTTGACTGTCAATACTTCTATTTTTTTTTACAACATCGAGTGCTGGGTCTATATTTTCTATGGGTTTTATATGGGTTTTCTCTGGAATTTCCAGAGAATTTGACTGTCAATACTTCTATTTTTTTTTACAACACCGAGTGCTAGGTCTATATTTTCTATGAGTTTTCTATGGGTTTTTTCTGGGATTTCCAGAGAACTTGACTGTCGATACTTTTATTTTTTTTGACAACACCGAGTGCTAGGTCTATATTTTCTAGGGGTTTTCTATGGGTTTTCTTTGGGATTTCCAGAGAACTTGACTGTCGATACTTTTATTTTTTTTGACAACACCGAGTGCTAGGTCTAAATTTTCTATGGGTTTTCTATGGGTTTTCTCTGGGATTTCCAGAGAATTTGACTGTCGATATTTTTATTTTTTTTTACAACACCGAGTGCTAGGTCTATATTTTCTATGAGTTTTCTATGGGTTTTTTCTGGGATTTCCAGAGAACTTGACTGTCGATACTTTTATTTTTTTTGACAACACCGAGTGCTAGGTCTATATTTTCTATGGGTTTTCTATGGGTTTTCTCTGGGATTTCCAGAGAACTTGACTGTCGATACTTTTATTTTTTTTGACAACACCGAGTGCTAGGTCTATATTTTCTATGGGTTTTCTATGGGTTTTCTCTGGGATTTCCAGAGAACTTGACTGTCGATACTTTTATTTTTTTTTACAACATCGAGTGCTGGGTCTATATTTTCTATGGGTTTTCTATGGGTTTTCTCTGGGATTTCCAGAGAATTTGACTGTCGATACTTTTATTTTTTTTGACAACACCGAGTGCTAGGTCTATATTTTCTATGGGTTTTCTATGGGTTTTCTCTGGGATTTCCAGAGAATTTGAGTGTCGATACTTTTATTTTTTTTTACAACACCGAGTGCTAGGTCTATATTTTCTATGGGTTTTCTATGGGTTTTCTCTGGAATTTCCAGAGAATTTGACTGTCAATACTTCTATTTTTTTTTACAACATCGAGTGCTGGGTCTATATTTTCTATGGGTTTTATATGGGTTTTCTCTGGAATTTCCAGAGAATTTGACTGTCAATACTTCTATTTTTTTTTACAACACCGAGTGCTAGGTCTATATTTTCTATGGGTTTTCTATGGGTTTTCTATGTGATTTCCAGAGAATTTGACTGTCGATACTTCTATTTTTTTTACAACACCGATTGCTAGGTCTATATTTTCTATGGGTTTTCTACGGGTTTTCTCTGGGATTTCCAGAGAATTTGACTGTCGATATTTTTATTTTTTTTTACAACATCGAGTGCTGGGTCTATATTTTCTATGGGTTTCCTATGGGATTTCTCTGGGATTTCCAGAGAATTTGACTGTCGATACTTTTATTTTTTTTTACAACATCGAGGGCTGGGTCTATATTTTCTATGGGTTTTTTCTGGGATTTCCAGAGAATTTGACTGTCGATACTTCTATTTTTTTTTACAACATCGAGTGCTGGGTCTATATTTTCTATGGGTTTTATATGGGTTTTCTCTGGAATTTCCAGAGAATTTGACTGTCAATACTTCTATTTTTTTTTACAACATCGAGTGCTAGGTCTAAATTTTCTATGGGTTTTCTATGGGTTTTCTCTGGGATTTCCAGAGAATTTGACTGTCGATATTTTTATTTTTTTTTCAACACCGAGTGCTAGGTCTATATTTTCTATGAGTTTTCTATGGGTTTTCTCTGGGATTTCCAGAGAATTTGACTGTCGATATTTTTATTTTTTTTTACAACACCGAGTGCTAGGTCTATATTTTCTATGAGTTTTCTATGGGTTTTTTCTGGGATTTCCAGAGAACTTGACTGTCGATACTTTTATTTTTTTTGACAACACCGAGTGCTAGGTCTATATTTTCTATGGGTTTTCTATGGGTTTTCTCTGGGATTTCCAGAGAATTTGACTGTCGATATTTTTATTTTTTTTTACAACACCGAGTGCTAGGTCTATATTTTCTATGAGTTTTCTATGGGTTTTTTCTGGGATTTCCAGAGAACTTGACTGTCGATACTTTTATTTTTTTTGACAACACCGAGTGCTAGGTCTATATTTTCTATGGGTTTTCTATGGGTTTTCTCTGGGATTTCCAGAGAACTTGACTGTCGATACTTTTATTTTTTTTGACAACACCGAGTGCTAGGTCTATATTTTCTATGGGTTTTCTATGGGTTTTCTCTGGGATTTCCAGAGAATTTGACTGTCGATACTTTTATTTTTTTTTACAACACCGAGTGCTAGGTCTATATTTTCTATGGGTTTTCTATGGGTTTTCTCTGGAATTTCCAGAGAATTTGACTGTCAATACTTCTATTTTTTTTTACAACATCGAGTGCTGGGTCTATATTTTTTATGGGTTTTCTATGGGTTTTTTCTGGGATTTCCAGAGAACTTGACTGTCGATACTTTTATTTTTTTTGACAACACCGAGTGCTAGGTCTATATTTTCTATGGGTTTTCTATGGGTTTTCTCTGGGATTTCCAGAGAATTTGACTGTCGATACTTTTATTTTTTTTTACAACATCGAGCGCTGGGTCTATATTTTCTATGGGTTTTCTATGGGTTTTCTCTGGAATTTCCAGAGAATTTGACTGTCGATACTTTTATTTTTTTTTTACAACATCGAGTGCTAGGTCTATATTTCCTATGGGTTTTCTATGGGTTTTCTCTGGGATTTCCAGAGAATTTTACTGTCGATACTTCTATTTTTTTTACAACACTGATTGGTAGGTCTATATTTTCTATGGGTTTTCTATGGGTTTTCTCTGTGATTTCCAGAGAATTTGACTGTCGATACTTCTATTTTTTTTACAACACCGATTGCTAGGTCTATATTTTCTATGGGTTTTCTACGGGTTTTCTCTGGGATTTCCAGAGAATTTGACTGTCGATATTTTTATTTTTTTTTACAACATCGAGTGCTGGGTCTATATTTTCTATGGGTTTCCTATGGGATTTCTCTGGGATTTCCAGAGAATTTGACTGTCGATACTTTTATTTTTTTTTACAACATCGAGGGCTGGGTCTATATTTTCTATGGGTTTTTTCTGGGATTTCCAGAGAATTTGACTGTCGATACTTCTATTTTTTTTTACAACACCGAGTGCTAGGTCTATATTTTCTATGGGATTCCTATGGGATTTTTCTGGGATTTCCAGAAAATTTGACTGTCGATACTTTTATTTTTTTTTTACAACATCGAGTGCTAGGTCTATATTTTCTATGAGTTTTCTATGGGTTTTTTCTGGGATTTCCAGAGAACTTGACTGTCGATACTTTTATTTTTTTTGACAACACCGAGTGCTAGGTCTATATTTTCTATGGGTTTTCTATGGGTTTTCTCTGGAATTTCCAGAGAATTTGACTGTCAATACTTCTATTTTTTTTTACAACATCGAGTGCTGGGTCTATATTTTCTATGGGTTTTATATGGGTTTTCTCTGGAATTTCCAGAGAATTTGACTGTCAATACTTCTATTTTTTTTTACAACACCGAGTGCTAGGTCTATATTTTCTATGAGTTTTCTATGGGTTTTTTCTGGGATTTCCAGAGAACTTGACTGTCGATACTTTTATTTTTTTTGACAACACCGAGTGCTAGGTCTATATTTTCTAGGGGTTTTCTATGGGTTTTCTTTGGGATTTCCAGAGAACTTGACTGTCGATACTTTTATTTTTTTTGACAACACCGAGTGCTAGGTCTAAATTTTCTATGGGTTTTCTATGGGTTTTCTCTGGGATTTCCAGAGAATTTGACTGTCGATATTTTTATTTTTTTTTACAACACCGAGTGCTAGGTCTATATTTTCTATGAGTTTTCTATGGGTTTTTTCTGGGATTTCCAGAGAACTTGACTGTCGATACTTTTATTTTTTTTGACAACACCGAGTGCTAGGTCTATATTTTCTATGGGTTTTCTATGGGTTTTCTCTGGGATTTCCAGAGAACTTGACTGTCGATACTTTTATTTTTTTTGACAACACCGAGTGCTAGGTCTATATTTTCTATGGGTTTTCTATGGGTTTTCTCTGGGATTTCCAGAGAACTTGACTGTCGATACTTTTATTTTTTTTTACAACATCGAGTGCTGGGTCTATATTTTCTATGGGTTTTCTATGGGTTTTCTCTGGGATTTCCAGAGAATTTGACTGTCGATACTTTTATTTTTTTTGACAACACCGAGTGCTAGGTCTATATTTTCTATGGGTTTTCTATGGGTTTTCTCTGGGATTTCCAGAGAATTTGAGTGTCGATACTTTTATTTTTTTTTACAACACCGAGTGCTAGGTCTATATTTTCTATGGGTTTTCTATGGGTTTTCTCTGGAATTTCCAGAGAATTTGACTGTCAATACTTCTATTTTTTTTTACAACATCGAGTGCTGGGTCTATATTTTCTATGGGTTTTATATGGGTTTTCTCTGGAATTTCCAGAGAATTTGACTGTCAATACTTCTATTTTTTTTTACAACACCGAGTGCTAGGTCTATATTTTCTATGGGTTTTCTATGGGTTTTCTATGTGATTTCCAGAGAATTTGACTGTCGATACTTCTATTTTTTTTACAACACCGATTGCTAGGTCTATATTTTCTATGGGTTTTCTACGGGTTTTCTCTGGGATTTCCAGAGAATTTGACTGTCGATATTTTTATTTTTTTTTACAACATCGAGTGCTGGGTCTATATTTTCTATGGGTTTCCTATGGGATTTCTCTGGGATTTCCAGAGAATTTGACTGTCGATACTTTTATTTTTTTTTACAACATCGAGGGCTGGGTCTATATTTTCTATGGGTTTTTTCTGGGATTTCCAGAGAATTTGACTGTCGATACTTCTATTTTTTTTTACAACATCGAGTGCTGGGTCTATATTTTCTATGGGTTTTATATGGGTTTTCTCTGGAATTTCCAGAGAATTTGACTGTCAATACTTCTATTTTTTTTTACAACACCGAGTGCTAGGTCTATATTTTCTATGGGTTTTCTATGGGTTTTCTATGTGATTTCCAGAGAATTTGACTGTCGATACTTCTATTTTTTTTACAACACCGATTGCTAGGTCTATATTTTCTATGGGTTTTCTACGGGTTTTCTCTGGGATTTCCAGAGAATTTGACTGTCGATATTTTTATTTTTTTTTACAACATCGAGTGCTAGGTCTATATTTTCTATGAGTTTTCTATGGGTTTTTTCTGGGATTTCAAGAGAACTTGACTGTCGATACTTTTATTTTTTTTGACAACACCGAGTGCTAGGTCTATATTTTCTATGGGTTTTCTATGGGTTTTCTCTGGGATTTCCAGAGAACTTGACTGTCGATACTTTTATTTTTTTTTACAACACCGAGTGCTAGGTCTATATTTTCTATGGGTTTTCTCTGGGATTTCCAGAGAATTTGACTGTCGATACTTTTATTTTTTTTTACAACACCGAGTGCTAGGTCTATATGTTCTATGGATTTTCTATGGGTTTTCTCTGGGATTTCAAGAGAATTTGACTGTCGATACTTTTATTTTTTTTGACAACACCGAGTGCTAGGTCTATATTTTCTATGGGTTTTCTATGGGTTTTCTCTGGGATTTCCAGAGAATTTGACTGTCGATACTTTTATTTTTTTTTACAACATCAAGTGCTAGGTCTATATTTTCTATGGGTTTTCTATGGGTTTTCTCTGGGATTTCCAGAGAATTTGACTGTCGATACTTTTATTTTTTTTTTACAACACCGAGTGCTAGGTCTATATTTTCTATGAGTTTTCTATGGGTTTTTTCTGGGATTTCCAGAGAATTTGACTGTCGATACTTTTATTTTTTTTTACAACACCGAGTGCTAGGTCTATATTTTCTATGGGTTTTCTATGGGTTTTCTCTGGAATTTCCAGAGAATTTGACTGTCGATACTTTTATTTTTTTTTACAACATCGAGTGCTGGGTCTATATTTTCTATGGGTTTTCTATGGGTTTTCTCTGGGATTTCCAGAGAATTTGACTGTCGATACTTTTATTTTTTTTTTACAACATCGAGTGCTAGGTCTATATTTTCTATGGGTTTTCTATGGGTTTTCTCTGGGATTTCCAGAGAATTTGACTGTCGATACTTCTATATTTTTTTACAACATGGAGTGCTGGGTCTATATTTCCTATGGGTTTTCTATGGGTTTTCTCTGGGATTTCCAGAGAATTTTACTGTCGATACTTCTATTTTTTTTACAATACTGATTGCTAGGTCTATATTTTCTATGGATTTTCTATGGGTTTTCTCTGGGATTTCAAGAGAACTTGACTGTCGATACTTTAATTTTTTTTGACAACACCGAGTGCTAGGTCTATATTTTCTATGGGTTTTCTATGGGTTTTCTCTGGGATTTCCAGCGAATTTGACTGTCGATACTTTTATTTTTTTTTACAACACCGAGTGCTAGGTCTATATTTTCTATGAGTTTTCTATGGGTTTTTTCTGGGATTTCCAGAGAAGTTGACTGTCGATACTTTTATTTTTTTTGACAACACCGAGTGCTAGGTCTATATTTTCTATGGGTTTTCTATGGGTTTTCTCTGGGATTTCCAGAGAACTTGACTGTCGATACTTTTATTTTTTTTTACAACATCGAGTGCTGGGTCTATATTTTCTATGGGTTTTCTATGGGTTTTCTCTGGGATTTCCAGAGAATTTGACTGTCGATACTTTTATTTTTTTTTACAACACCGAGTGCTAGGTCTATATTTTCTATGAGTTTTCTATGGGTTTTTTCTGGGATTTTCAGAGAACTTGACTGTCGATACTTTTATTTTTTTTGACAACACCGAGTGCTAGGTCTATATTTTCTATGGGTTTTCTATGGGTTTTCTCTGGGATTTCCAGAGAATTTGACTGTCGATACTTTTATTTTTTTTTACAACACCGAGTGCTAGGTCTATATTTTCTATGGGTTTTCTATGGGTTTTCTCTGGGATTTCCAGAGAATTTGACTGTCGATACTTTTATTTTTTTTTTACAACACCGAGTGCTAGGTCTATATTTTCTATAAGTTTTCTATGGGTTTTTTCTGGGATTTCCAGAGAATTTGACTGTCGATACTTTTATTTTTTTTTACAACACCGAGTGCTAGGTCTATATTTTCTATGGGTTTTCTATGGGTTTTCTCTGGAATTTCCAGAGAATTTGACTGTCGATACTTTTATTTTTTTTTACAACATCGAGTGCTGGGTCTATATTTTCTATGGGTTTTATATGGGTTTTCTCTGGGAGTTCCAGAGAATTTGACTGTCGATACTTTTATTTTTTTTTTACAACACCGAGTGCTAGGTCTATATTTTCTATGAGTTTTCTATGGGTTTTCTCTGGGATTTCCAGAGAATTTTACTGTCGATACTTCTATTTTTTTTACAACACTGATTGGTAGGTCTATATTTTCTATGGGTTTTCTATGGGTTTTCTCTGGGATTTCCAGAGAATTTGACTGTCGATATTTTTATTTTTTTTTACAACATCGAGTGCTGGGTCTATATTTTCTATGGGTTTCCTATGGGTTTTCTATGTGATTTCCAGAGAATTTGACTGTCGATACTTCTATTTTTTTTACAACACCGATTGCTAGGTCTATATTTTCTATGGGTTTTCTACGGGTTTTCTCTGGGATTTCCAGAGAATTTGACTGTCGATATTTTTATTTTTTTTTACAACATCGAGTGCTGGGTCTATATTTTCTATGGGTTTCCTATGGGATTTCTCTGGGATTTCCAGAGAATTTGACTGTCGATACTTTTATTTTTTTTTACAACATCGAGGGCTGGGTCTATATTTTCTATGGGTTTTTTCTGGGATTTCCAGAGAATTTGACTGTCGATACTTCTATTTTTTTTTACAACACCGAGTGCTAGGTCTATATTTTCTATGGGATTCCTATGGGATTTTTCTGGGATTTCCAGAAAATTTGACTGTCGATACTTTTATTTTTTTTTTACAACATCGAGTGCTAGGTCTATATTTTCTATGAGTTTTCTATGGGTTTTTTCTGGGATTTCCAGAGAACTTGACTGTCGATACTTTTATTTTTTTTGACAACACCGAGTGCTAGGTCTAAATTTTCTATGGGTTTTCTATGGGTTTTCTCTGGGATTTCCAGAGAATTTGACTGTCGATATTTTTATTTTTTTTTACAACACCGAGTGCTAGGTCTATATTTTCTATGAGTTTTCTATGGGTTTTTTCTGGGATTTCCAGAGAACTTGACTGTCGATACTTTTATTTTTTTTGACAACACCGAGTGCTAGGTCTATATTTTCTATGGGTTTTCTATGGGTTTTCTCTGGGATTTCCAGAGAACTTGACTGTCGATACTTTTATTTTTTTTGACAACACCGAGTGCTAGGTCTATATTTCCTATGGGTTTTCTATGGGTTTTCTCTGGGATTTCCAGAGAATTTGACTGTCGATACTTTTATTTTTTTTGACAACACCGAGTGCTAGGTCTATATTTCCTATGGGTTTTCTATGGGTTTTCTCTGGGATTTCCAGAGAATTTGAGTGTCGATACTTTTATTTTTTTTTACAACACCGAGTGCTAGGTCTATATTTTCTATGGGTTTTCTATGGGTTTTCTCTGGAATTTCCAGAGAATTTGACTGTCAATACTTCTATTTTTTTTGACAACACCGAGTGCTAGGTCTATATTTTCTATGGGTTTTCTATGGGTTTTCTCTGGGATTTCCAGAGAATTTGAGTGTCGATACTTTTATTTTTTTTTACAACACCGAGTGCTAGGTCTATATTTTCTATGAGTTTTCTATGGGTTTTTTCTGGGATTTCCAGAGAACTTGACTGTCGATACTTTTATTTTTTTTGACAACACCGAGTGCTAGGTCTATATTTTCTATGGGTTTTCTATGGGTTTTCTCTGGGATTTCCAGAGAATTTGACTGTCGATACTTTTATTTTTTTTTACAACACCGAGTGCTAGGTCTATATTTTCTATGAGTTTTCTATGGGTTTTTTCTGGGATTTCCAGAGAACTTGACTGTCGATACTTTTATTTTTTTTGACAACACCGAGTGCTAGGTCTATATTTTCTATGGGTTTTCTATGAGTTTTCTCTGGGATTTCCAGAGAATTTGACTGTCGATACTTTTATTTTTTTTTACAACACCGAGTGCTAGGTCTATATTTTCTATGGGTTTTCTATGGGTTTTCTCTGGAATTTCCAGAGAATTTGACTGTCAATACTTCTATTTTTAACTTCCCGCTAAGAAAATTGCAAATTTTCAAAAAAGGGAAGTTATTGGTTTCGGTCCGATTTTCGAAAATCGAGTTTTCATCAGATGTCGACGTTTTGAGGTCCTAGGAAACTATTCTGACTATTCCCGGATGGACGTCCGTGTGTGTGTGTGTGTGTGTGTGTGTGTGTGAACTTTTTTTTGTCCGACGATATCTTTGGAACGGATGAACCGATTTGAACGTACTTGGTGGCGATCGAAAGAGCTCACCAAAACTTAGTCTTGATTAGATTTTGGGGTAAATCGATCATGTAGTTTACAAGTTATACAAAGAATAAGAATTAAAAAAATTTTTTTTTTTTGGTTTTTTATTGATTTCTCAGAAACGACTTATACGATCAACTCCAAAATCTAATCAGCTTTAGAACTTGATAAAACGCGTCGATTGCCGCCTTAGCCATCTCAATCGGATAATTCGTTCGAGAGTTATCGCGGGCAAAAGAAATGGTAAAAAACGGTTTTTTGCGAATATCTTCGAAACAACTGAACCGAACAATTTCAAAATTTTCTCAGCTCTAGAACTCAATAAAATACGCCGATTGCCACCTCAACCATCAAAATCGGTCAATTCGTTCGTGAGATATCGTGGGAGAAAGAAATGCTAACATCGGTTTTTTTCAAAAACAATGGCACACAAAAGTATTTTCGAGCTCGAAGAGCTCGAAAATGCATCCACAACAATGTTTTCGAGCTCAAGGAGCTCGAAAACAGCGGGAAGTTTTGGGGCTGGCCCGCAGGGTCAACCGATAGACAGATTTTTTTTTACAACATCGAGTGCTGGGTCTATATTTTTTATGGGTTTTCTATGGGTTTTTTCTGGGATTTCCAGAGAACTTGACTGTCGATACTTTTATTTTTTTTGACAACACCGAGTGCTAGGTCTATATTTTCTATGGGTTTTCTATGGGTTTTCTCTGGGATTTCCAGAGAATTTGACTGTCGATACTTTTATTTTTTTTTACAACATCGAGCGCTGGGTCTATATTTTCTATGGGTTTTCTATAGGTTTTCTCTGGGATTTCCAGAGAATTTGACTGTCGATACTTTTATTTTTTTTTTACAACATCGAGTGCTAGGTCTATATTTCCTATGGGTTTTCTATGGGTTTTCTCTGGGATTTCCAGAGAATTTGACTGTCGATATTTTTATTTTTTTTTACAACATCGAGTGCTGGGTCTATATTTTCTATGGGTTTCCTATGGGTTTTCTATGTGATTTCCAGAGAATTTGACTGTCGATACTTCTATTTTTTTTACAACACCGATTGCTAGGTCTATATTTTCTATGGGTTTTCTACGGGTTTTCTCTGGGATTTCCAGAGAATTTGACTGTCGATATTTTTATTTTTTTTTACAACATCGAGTGCTGGGTCTATATTTTCTATGGGTTTCCTATGGGATTTCTCTGGGATTTCCAGAGAATTTGACTGTCGATACTTTTATTTTTTTTTACAACATCGAGGGCTGGGTCTATATTTTCTATGGGTTTTTTCTGGGATTTCCAGAGAATTTGACTGTCGATACTTCTATTTTTTTTTACAACACCGAGTGCTAGGTCTATATTTTCTATGGGATTCCTATGGGATTTTTCTAGGATTTCCAGAAAATTTGACTGTCGATACTTTTATTTTTTTTTTACAACATCGAGTGCTAGGTCTATATTTTCTATGGATTTTCTATGGGTTTTCTCTGGGATTTCAAGAGAACTTGACTGTCGATACTTTTATTTTTTTTGACAACACCGAGTGCTAGGTCTATATTTTCTATGGGTTTTCTATGGGTTTTCTCTGGGATTTCCAGAGAATTTGACTGTCGATACTTTTATTTTTTTTTACAACACCGAGTGCTAGGTCTATATTTTCTATGGGTTTTCTATGGGTTTTCTCTGGGATTTCCAGAGAATTTGACTGTCGATACTTTTATTTTTTTTTACAACACCGAGTGCCAGGTCTATATTTTCTATGAGTTTTCTATGGGTTTTTTCTGGGATTTCCAGAGAACTTGACTGTCGATACTTTTATTTTTTTTGACAACACCGAGTGCTAGGTCTATATTTTCTATGGGTTTTCTATGGGTTTTTTCTGGGATTTCCAGAGAACTTGACTGTCGATACTTTTATTTTTTTTTACAACACCGAGTGCTAGGTCTATATTTTCTATGAGTTTTCTATGGGTTTTTTCTGGGATTTCCAGAGAACTTGACTGTCGATACTTTTATTTTTTTTGACAACACCGAGTGCTAGGTCTATATTTTCTATGGGTTTTCTATGGGTTTTCTCTGGGATTTCCAGAGAATTTGACTGTCGATACTTTTATTTTTTTTTACAACACCGAGTGCTAGGTCTATATTTTCTATGGGTTTTCTATGGGTTTTCTCTGGAATTTCCAGAGAATTTGACTGTCGATACTTTTATTTTTTTTTACAACATCGAGTGCTGGGTCTATATTTTCTATGGGTTTTCTATGGGTTTTCTCTGGGATTTCCAGAGAATTTGACTGTCGATACTTTTATTTTTTTTTTACAACATCGAGTGCTAGGTCTATATTTTCTATGGGTTTTCTATGGGTTTTCTCTGGGATTTCCAGAGAATTTGACTGTCGATACTTCTATATTTTTTTACAACATGGAGTGCTGGGTCTATATTTCCTATGGGTTTTCTATGGGTTTTCTCTGGGATTTCCAGAGAATTTTACTGTCGATACTTCTATTTTTTTTACAACACTGATTGCTAGGTCTATATTTTCTATGGATTTTCTATGGGTTTTCTCTGGGATTTCAAGAGAACTTGACTGTCGATACTTTAATTTTTTTTGACAACACCGAGTGCTAGGTCTATATTTTCTATGGGTTTTCTATGGGTTTTCTCTGGGATTTCCAGAGAATTTGACTGTCGATACTTTTATTTTTTTTTACAACACCGAGTGCTAGGTCTATATTTTCTATGAGTTTTCTATGGGTTTTTTCTGGGATTTTCAGAGAACTTGACTGTCGATACTTTTATTTTTTTTGACAACACCGAGTGCTAGGTCTATATTTTCTATGGGTTTTCTATGGGTTTTCTCTGGGATTTCCAGAGAATTTGACTGTCGATACTTTTATTTTTTTTTACAACACCGAGTGCTAGGTCTATATTTTCTATGAGTTTTCTATGGGTTTTCTCTGGGATTTCCAGAGAATTTGACTGTCGATACTTTTATTTTTTTTTACAACACCGAGTGCTAGGTCTATATTTTCTATGAGTTTTCTATGGGTTTTTTCTGGGATTTTCAGAGAACTTGACTGTCGATACTTTTATTTTTTTTGACAACACCGAGTGCTAGGTCTATATTTTCTATGGGTTTTCTATGGGTTTTCTCTGGGATTTCCAGAGAATTTGACTGTCGATACTTTTATTTTTTTTTACAACACCGAGTGCTAGGTCTATATTTTCTATGGGTTTTCTATGGGTTTTCTCTGGGATTTCCAGAGAATTTGACTGTCGATACTTTTATTTTTTTTTACAACACCGAGTGCTAGGTCTATATTTTCTATGAGTTTTCTATGGGTTTTTTCTGGGATTTTCAGAGAACTTGACTGTCGATACTTTTATTTTTTTTGACAACACCGAGTGCTAGGTCTATATTTTCTATGGGTTTTCTATGGGTTTTCTCTGGGATTTCCAGAGAATTTGACTGTCGATACTTTTATTTTTTTTTACAACACCGAGTGCTAGGTCTATATTTTCTATGAGTTTTCTATGGGTTTTCTCTGGGATTTCCAGAGAATTTGACTGTCGATACTTTTATTTTTTTTTTACAACACCGAGTGCTAGGTCTATATTTTCTATGAGTTTTCTATGGGTTTTTTCTGGGATTTCCAGAGAATTTGACTGTCGATACTTTTATTTTTTTTTACAACACCGAGTGCTAGGTCTATATTTTCTATGGGTTTTCTATGGGTTTTCTCTGGAATTTCCAGAGAATTTGACTGTCGATACTTTTATTTTTTTTTACAACATCGAGTGCTGGGTCTATATTTTCTATGGGTTTTATATGGGTTTTCTCTGGGAGTTCCAGAGAATTTGACTGTCGATACTTTTATTTTTTTTTTACAACACCGAGTGCTAGGTCTATATTTTCTATGGGTTTTCTATGGGTTTTCTCTGGGATTTCCAGAGAATTTGACTGTCGATACTTTTATTTTTTTTTACAACATCGAGCGCTGGGTCTATATTTTCTATGGGTTTTCTATGGGTTTTCTCTGGGATTTCCAGAGAATTTGACTGTCGATACTTTTATTTTTTTTTTACAACATCGAGTGCTAGGTCTATATTTTCTATGGGTTTTCTATGGGTTTTCTCTGGGATTTCCAGAGAATTTTACTGTCGATACTTCTATTTTTTTTACAACACTGATTGCTAGGTCTATATTTTCTATGGGTTTTCTATGGGTTTTCTCTGGGATTTCCAGAGAATTTGACTGTCGATATTTTTATTTTTTTTTACAACATCGAGTGCTGGGTCTATATTTTCTATGGGTTTCCTATGGGATTTCTCTGGGATTTCCAGAGAATTTGACTGTCGATACTTTTATTTTTTTTTACAACATCGAGGGCTGGGTCTATATTTTCTATGGGTTTTTTCTGGGATTTCCAGAGAATTTGACTGTCGATACTTCTATTTTTTTTACAACACTGATTGCTAGGTCTATATTTTCTATGGGTTTTCTCTGGGATTTCCAGAGAATTTTACTGTCGATACTTCTATTTTTTTTACAACACTGATTGCTAGGTCTATATTTTCTATGGGTTTTCTATGGGTTTTCTCTGGGATTTCCAGAGAATTTTACTGTCGATACTTCTATTTTTTTTACAACACTGATTGCTAGGTCTATATTTTCTATGGGTTTCCTATGGGTTTTCTATGTGATTTCCAGAGAATTTGACTGTCGATACTTCTATTTTTTTTACAACACCGATTGCTAGGTCTATATTTTCTATGGGTTTTCTACGGGTTTTCTCTGGGATTTCCAGAGAATTTGACTGTCGATATTTTTATTTTTTTTTACAACATCGAGTGCTGGGTCTATATTTTCTATGGGTTTCCTATGGGATTTCTCTGGGATTTCCAGAGAATTTGACTGTCGATACTTTTATTTTTTTTTACAACATCGAGGGCTGGGTCTATATTTTCTATGGGTTTTTTCTGGGATTTCCAGAGAATTTGACTGTCGATACTTTTATTTTTTTTTACAACATCGAGTGCTGGGTCTATATTTTCTATGGGTTTTCTATGGGTTTTCTCTGGGATTTCCAGAGAATTTGACTGTCGATACTTTTATTTTTTTTGACAACACCGAGTGCTAGGTCTATATTTTCTATGGGTTTTCTATGGGTTTTCTCTGGGATTTCCAGAGAATTTGACTGTCGATACTTTTATTTTTTTTGACAACACCGAGTGCTAGGTCTATATTTTCTATGGGTTTTCTATGGGTTTTCTCTGGGATTTCCAGAGAATTTGACTGTCGATACTTTTATTTTTTTTTACAACACCGAGTGCTAGGTCTATATTTTCTATGGGTTTTCTATGGGTTTTCTCTGGGATTTCCAGAGAATTTGACTGTCGATACTTTTATTTTTTTTTACAACACCGAGTGCTAGGTCTATATTTTCTATGAGTTTTCTATGGGTTTTTTCTGGGATTTCCAGAGAACTTGACTGTCGATACTTTTATTTTTTTTGACAACACCGAGTGCTAGGTCTATATTTCCTATGGGTTTTCTATGGGTTTTCTCTGGGATTTCCAGAGAATTTGACTGTCGATACTTTTATTTTTTTTTTACAACATCGAGTGCTAGGTCTATATTTTCTATGGGTTTTCTATGGGTTTTCTCTGGGATTTCCAGAGAATTTGACTGTCGATACTTCTATATTTTTTTACAACATGGAGTGCTGGGTCTATATTTCCTATGGGTTTTCTATGGGTTTTCTCTGGGATTTCCAGAGAATTTTACTGTCGATACTTCTATTTTTTTTACAACACTGATTGCTAGGTCTATATTTTCTATGGATTTTCTATGGGTTTTCTCTGGGATTTCAAGAGAACTTGACTGTCGATACTTTTATTTTTTTTGACAACACCGAGTGCTAGGTCTATATTTTCTATGGGTTTTCTATGGGTTTTCTCTGGGATTTCCAGAGAATTTGACTGTCGATACTTTTATTTTTTTTTACAACACCGAGTGCTAGGTCTATATTTTCTATGAGTTTTCTATGGGTTTTTTCTGGGATTTCCAGAGAAGTTGACTGTCGATACTTTTATTTTTTTTGACAACACCGAGTGCTAGGTCTATATTTTCTATGGGTTTTCAATGGGTTTTCTCTGGGATTTCCAGAGAACTTGACTGTCGATACTTTTATTTTTTTTTACAACACCGAGTGCTAGGTCTATATTTTCTATGAGTTTTCTATGGGTTTTTTCTGGGATTTTCAGAGAACTTGACTGTCGATACTTTTATTTTTTTTGACAACACCGAGTGCTAGGTCTATATTTTCTATGGGTTTTCTATGGGTTTTCTCTGGGATTTCCAGAGAATTTGACTGTCGATACTTTTATTTTTTTTTACAACACCGAGTGCTAGGTCTATATTTTCTATGGGTTTTCTATGGGTTTTCTCTGGGATTTCCAGAGAATTTGACTGTCGATACTTTTATTTTTTTTTTACAACACCGAGTGCTAGGTCTATATTTTCTATGAGTTTTCTATGGGTTTTTTCTGGGATTTCCAGAGAATTTGACTGTCGATACTTTTATTTTTTTTTACAACACCGAGTGCTAGGTCTATATTTTCTATGGGTTTTCTATGGGTTTTCTCTGGAATTTCCAGAGAATTTGACTGTCGATACTTTTATTTTTTTTTACAACATCGAGTGCTGGGTCTATATTTTCTATGGGTTTTATATGGGTTTTCTCTGGGAGTTCCAGAGAATTTGACTGTCGATACTTTTATTTTTTTTTTACAACACCGAGTGCTAGGTCTATATTTTCTATGAGTTTTCTATGGGTTTTTTCTGAGATTTCCAGAGAATTTGACTGTCGATACTTTTATTTTTTTTTACAACACCGAGTGCTAGGTCTATATTTTCTATGGGTTTTCTATGGGTTTTCTCTGGGATTTCCAGAGAATTTGACTGTCGATACTTTTATTTTTTTTGACAACACCGAGTGCTAGGTCTATATTTTCTATGGGTTTTCTATGGGTTTTCTCTGGGATTTCCAGAGAATTTGACTGTCGATACTTTTATTTTTTTTTACAACACCGAGTGCTAGGTCTATATTTTCTATGGGTTTTCTATGGGTTTTCTCTGGAATTTCCAGAGAATTTGACTGTCGATACTTTTATTTTTTTTTACAACATCGAGTGCTGGGTCTATATTTTCTATGGGTTTTCTATGGGTTTTCTCTGGGATTTCCAGAGAATTTGACTGTCGATACTTCTATTTTTTTTACAACACCGAGTGCTAGGTCTATATTTTTTATGGGTTTTCTATGGGTTTTTTCTGGGATTTCCAGAGAACTTGACTGTCGATACTTTTATTTTTTTTGACAACACCGAGTGCTAGGTCTATATTTCCTATGGGTTTTCTATGGGTTTTCTCTGGGATTTCCAGAGAATTTGACTGTCGATACTTTTATTTTTTTTTTACAACATCGAGTGCTAGGTCTATATTTTCTATGGGTTTTCTATGGGTTTTCTCTGGGATTTCCAGAGAATTTGACTGTCGATACTTCTATATTTTTTTACAACATGGAGTGCTGGGTCTATATTTCCTATGGGTTTTCTATGGGTTTTCTCTGGGATTTCCAGAGAATTTTACTGTCGATACTTCTATTTTTTTTACAACACTGATTGCTAGGTCTATATTTTCTATGGATTTTCAATGGGTTTTCTCTGGGATTTCAAGAGAACTTGACTGTCGATACTTTTATTTTTTTTGACAACACCGAGTGCTAGGTCTATATTTTCTATGGGTTTTCTATGGGTTTTCTCTGGGATTTCCAGAGAATTTGACTGTCGATACTTTTATTTTTTTTTACAACACCGAGTGCTAGGTCTATATTTTCTATGAGTTTTCTATGGGTTTTTTCTGGGATTTCCAGAGAAGTTGACTGTCGATACTTTTATTTTTTTTGACAACACCGAGTGCTAGGTCTATATTTTCTATGGGTTTTCAATGGGTTTTCTCTGGGATTTCCAGAGAACTTGACTGTCGATACTTTTATTTTTTTTTACAACACCGAGTGCTAGGTCTATATTTTCTATGAGTTTTCTATGGGTTTTTTCTGGGATTTTCAGAGAACTTGACTGTCGATACTTTTATTTTTTTTGACAACACCGAGTGCTAGGTCTATATTTTCTATGGGTTTTCTACGGGTTTTCTCTGGGATTTCCAGAGAATTTGACTGTCGATATTTTTATTTTTTTTTACAACATCGAGTGCTGGGTCTATATTTTCTATGGGTTTCCTATGGGATTTCTCTGGGATTTCCAGAGAATTTGACTGTCGATACTTTTATTTTTTTTTACAACATCGAGGGCTGGGTCTATATTTTCTATGGGTTTTTTCTGGGATTTCCAGAGAATTTGACTGTCGATACTTCTATTTTTTTTTACAACACCGAGTGCTAGGTCTATATTTTCTATGGGATTCCTATGGGATTTTTCTGGGATTTCCAGAAAATTTGACTGTCGATACTTTTATTTTTTTTTTACAACATCGAGTGCTAGGTCTATATTTTCTATGGATTTTCTATGGGTTTTCTCTGGGATTTCAAGAGAACTTGACTGTCGATACTTTTATTTTTTTTGACAACACCGAGTGCTAGGTCTATATTTTCTATGGGTTTTCTATGGGTTTTCTCTGGGATTTCCAGAGAATTTGACTGTCGATACTTTTATTTTTTTTTACAACACCGAGTGCTAGGTCTATATTTTCTATGGGTTTTCTATGGGTTTTCTCTGGGATTTCCAGAGAATTTGATCGTCGATACTTTTATTTTTTTTTACAACACCGAGTGCTAGGTCTATATTTTCTATGAGTTTTCTATGGGTTTTTTCTGGGATTTCCAGAGAACTTGACTGTCGATACTTTTATTTTTTTTGACAACACCGAGTGCAAGGTCTATATTTTCTATGGGTTTTCTATGGGTTTTTTCTGGGATTTCCAGAGAACTTGACTGTCGATACTTTTATTTTTTTTTACAACACCGAGTGCTAGGTCTATATTTTCTATGAGTTTTCTATGGGTTTTTTCTGGGATTTCCAGAGAACTTGACTGTCGATACTTTTATTTTTTTTGACAACACCGAGTGCTAGGTCTATATTTTCTATGGGTTTTCTATGGGTTTTCTCTGGGATTTCCAGAGAATTTGACTGTCGATACTTTTATTTTTTTTTACAACACCGAGTGCTAGGTCTATATTTTCTATGGGTTTTCTATGGGTTTTCTCTGGAATTTCCAGAGAATTTGACTGTCGATACTTTTATTTTTTTTTACAACATCGAGTGCTGGGTCTATATTTTCTATGGGTTTTCTATGGGTTTTCTCTGGGATTTCCAGAGAATTTGACTGTCGATACTTCTATTTTTTTTACAACACCGAGTGCTAGGTCTATATTTTTTATGGGTTTTCTATGGGTTTTTTCTGGGATTTCCAGAGAACTTGACTGTCGATACTTTTATTTTTTTTGACAACACCGAGTGCTAGGTCTATATTTTCTATGGGTTTTCTATGGGTTTTCTCTGGGATTTCCAGAGAATTTGACTGTCGATACTTTTATTTTTTTTTTACAACATCGAGTGCTAGGTCTATATTTTCTATGGGTTTTCTATGGGTTTTCTCTGGGATTTCCAGAGAATTTGACTGTCGATACTTCTATATTTTTTTACAACATGGAGTGCTGGGTCTATATTTCCTATGGGTTTTCTATGGGTTTTCTCTGGGATTTCCAGAGAATTTTACTGTCGATACTTCTATTTTTTTTACAACACTGATTGCTAGGTCTATATTTTCTATGGATTTTCTATGGGTTTTCTCTGGGATTTCAAGAGAACTTGACTGTCGATACTTTTATTTTTTTGACAACACCGAGTGCTAGGTCTATATTTTCTATGGGTTTTCTATGGGTTTTCTCTGGGAGTTCCAGAGAATTTGACTGTCGATACTTTTATTTTTTTTTACAACACCGAGTGCTAGGTCTATATTTTCTATGAGTTTTCTATAGGTTTTTTCTGGGATTTTCAGAGAACTTGACTGTCGATACTTTTATTTTTTTTGACAACACCGAGTGCTAGGTCTATATTTTCTATGGGTTTTCTATGGGTTTTCTCTGGGATTTCCAGAGAATTTGACTGTCGATACTTTTATTTTTTTTTACAACACCGAGTGCTAGGTCTATATTTTCTATGGGTTTTCTATGGGTTTTCTCTGGGAGTTCCAGAGAATTTGACTGTCGATACTTTTATTTTTTTTTTACAACACCGAGTGCTAGGTCTATATTTTCTATGAGTTTTCTATGGGTTTTTTCTGGGATTTCCAGAGAATTTGACTGTCGATACTTTTATTGTTTTTTACAACACCGAGTGCTAGGTCTATATTTTCTATGGGTTTTCTATGGGTTTTCTCTGGGATTTCCAGAGAATTTGACTGTCGATACTTTTATTTTTTTTTACAACACCGAGTGCTAGGTCTAAATTTTCTATGGGTTTTCTATGGGTTTTCTCTGGGATTTCCAGAGAATTTGACTGTCGATATTTTTATTTTTTTTTACAACACCGAGTGCTAGGTCTATATTTTCTATGAGTTTTCTATGGGTTTTTTCTGGGATTTCCAGAGAACTTGACTGTCGATACTTTTATTTTTTTTGACAACACCGAGTGCTAGGTCTATATTTTCTATGGGTTTTCTATGGGTTTTCTCTGGGATTTCCAGAGAACTTGACTGTCGATACTTTTATTTTTTTTGACAACACCGAGTGCTAGGTCTATATTTTCTATGGGTTTTCTATGGGTTTTCTCTGGGATTTCCAGAGAACTTGACTGTCGATACTTTTATTTTTTTTTACAACATCGAGTGCTGGGTCTATATTTTCTATGGGTTTTCTATGGGTTTTCTCTGGGATTTCCAGAGAATTTGACTGTCGATACTTTTATTTTTTTTGACAACACCGAGTGCTAGGTCTATATTTTCTATGGGTTTTCTATGGGTTTTCTCTGGGATTTCCAGAGAATTTGAGTGTCGATACTTTTATTTTTTTTTACAACACCGAGTGCTAGGTCTATATTTTCTATGGGTTTTCTATGGGTTTTCTCTGGAATTTCCAGAGAATTTGACTGTCGATACTTTTATTTTTTTTTACAACATCGAGTGCTGGGTCTATATTTTCTATGGGTTTTCTATGGGTTTTCTCTGGGATTTCCAGAGAATTTGACTGTCGATACTTTTATTTTTTTTTACAACACCGAGTGCTAGGTCTATATTTTCTATGGGTTTTCTATGGGTTTTCTCTGGGATTTCCAGAGAATTTGACTGTCGATACTTTTATTTTTTTTTCAACACCGAGTGCTAGGTCTATATTTTCTATGAGTTTTCTATGGGTTTTCTCTGGGATTTCCAGAGAATTTGACTGTCGATACTTTTATTTTTTTTTACAACACCGAGTGCTAGGTCTATATTTTCTATGGGTTTTCTATGGGTTTTCTCTGGGATTTCCAGAGAATTTGAGTGTCGATACTTTTATTTTTTTTTACAACACCGAGTGCTAGGTCTAAATTTTCTATGGGTTTTCTATGGGTTTTCTCTGGGATTTCCAGAGAATTTGACTGTCGATATTTTTATTTTTTTTTCAACACCGAGTGCTAGGTCTATATTTTCTATGAGTTTTCTATGGGTTTTCTCTGGGATTTCCAGAGAATTTGACTGTCGATACTTTTATTTTTTTTTACAACACCGAGTGCTAGGTCTATATTTTCTATGGGTTTTCTATGGGTTTTCTCTGGGATTTCCAGAGAATTTGAGTGTCGATACTTTTATTTTTTTTTACAACACCGAGTGCTAGGTCTAAATTTTCTATGGGTTTTCTATGGGTTTTCTCTGGGATTTCCAGAGAATTTGACTGTCGATATTTTTATTTTTTTTTACAACACCGAGTGCTAGGTCTATATTTTCTATGAGTTTTCTATGGGTTTTTTCTGGGATTTCCAGAGAACTTGACTGTCGATACTTTTATTTTTTTTGACAACACCGAGTGCTAGGTCTATATTTTCTATGGGTTTTCTATGGGTTTTCTCTGGGATTTCCAGAGAACTTGACTGTCGATACTTTTATTTTTTTTGACAACACCGAGTGCTAGGTCTATATTTTCTATGGGTTTTCTATGGGTTTTCTCTGGGATTTCCAGAGAACTTGACTGTCGATACTTTTATTTTTTTTTACAACATCGAGTGCTGGGTCTATATTTTCTATGGGTTTTCTATGGGTTTTCTCTGGGATTTCCAGAGAATTTGACTGTCGATACTTTTATTTTTTTTGACAACACCGAGTGCTAGGTCTATATTTTCTATGGGTTTTCTATGGGTTTTCTCTGGGATTTCCAGAGAATTTGAGTGTCGATACTTTTATTTTTTTTTACAACACCGAGTGCTAGGTCTATATTTTCTATGGGTTTTCTATGGGTTTTCTCTGGAATTTCCAGAGAATTTGACTGTCGATACTTTTATTTTTTTTTACAACATCGAGTGCTGGGTCTATATTTTCTATGGGTTTTCTATGGGTTTTCTCTGGGATTTCCAGAGAATTTGACTGTCGATACTTTTATTTTTTTTTACAACACCGAGTGCTAGGTCTATATTTTCTATGGGTTTTCTATGGGTTTTCTCTGGGATTTCCAGAGAACTTGACTGTCGATACTTTTATTTTTTTTTACAACATCGAGTGCTGGGTCTATATTTTCTATGGGTTTTCTATGGGTTTTCTCTGGGATTTCCAGAGAATTTGACTGTCGATACTTTTATTTTTTTTGACAACACCGAGTGCTAGGTCTATATTTTCTAGGGGTTTTCTATGGGTTTTCTCTGGGATTTCCAGAGAACTTGACTGTCGATACTTTTATTTTTTTTGACAACACCGAGTGCTAGGTCTAAATTTTCTATGGGTTTTCTATGGGTTTTCTCTGGGATTTCCAGAGAATTTGACTGTCGATATTTTTATTTTTTTTTACAACACCGAGTGCTAGGTCTATATTTTCTATGAGTTTTCTATGGGTTTTTTCTGGGATTTCCAGAGAACTTGACTGTCGATACTTTTATTTTTTTTGACAACACCGAGTGCTAGGTCTATATTTTCTATGGGTTTTCTATGGGTTTTCTCTGGGATTTCCAGAGAACTTGACTGTCGATACTTTTATTTTTTTTGACAACACCGAGTGCTAGGTCGATATTTTCTATGGGTTTTCTATGGGTTTTCTCTGGGATTTCCAGAGAACTTGACTGTCGATACTTTTATTTTTTTTTACAACATCGAGTGCTGGGTCTATATTTTCTATGGGTTTTCTATGGGTTTTCTCTGGGATTTCCAGAGAATTTGACTGTCGATACTTTTATTTTTTTTGACAACACCGAGTGCTAGGTCTATATTTTCTATGGGTTTTCTATGGGTTTTCTCTGGGATTTCCAGAGAATTTGAGTGTCGATACTTTTATTTTTTTTTACAACACCGAGTGCTAGGTCTATATTTTCTATGGGTTTTCTATGGGTTTTCTCTGGAATTTCCAGAGAATTTGACTGTCGATACTTTTATTTTTTTTTACAACATCGAGTGCTGGGTCTATATTTTCTATGGGTTTTCTATGGGTTTTCTCTGGGATTTCCAGAGAATTTGACTGTCGATACTTTTATTTTTTTTTACAACACCGAGTGCTAGGTCTATATTTTCTATGGGTTTTCTATGGGTTTTCTCTGGGATTTCCAGAGAATTTGACTGTCAATACTTCTATTTTTTTTTACAACATCGAGTGCTAGGTCTAAATTTTCTATGGGTTTTCTATGGGTTTTCTCTGGGATTTCCAGAGAATTTGACTGTCGATATTTTTATTTTTTTTTCAACACCGAGTGCTAGGTCTATATTTTCTATGAGTTTTCTATGGGTTTTCTCTGGGATTTCCAGAGAATTTGACTGTCGATATTTTTATTTTTTTTTACAACACCGAGTGCTAGGTCTATATTTTCTATGAGTTTTCTATGGGTTTTTTCTGGGATTTCCAGAGAACTTGACTGTCGATACTTTTATTTTTTTTGACAACACCGAGTGCTAGGTCTATATTTTCTATGGGTTTTCTATGGGTTTTCTCTGGGATTTCCAGAGAATTTGACTGTCGATATTTTTATTTTTTTTTACAACACCGAGTGCTAGGTCTATATTTTCTATGAGTTTTCTATGGGTTTTTTCTGGGATTTCCAGAGAACTTGACTGTCGATACTTTTATTTTTTTTGACAACACCGAGTGCTAGGTCTATATTTTCTATGGGTTTTCTATGGGTTTTCTCTGGGATTTCCAGAGAACTTGACTGTCGATACTTTTATTTTTTTTGACAACACCGAGTGCTAGGTCTATATTTTCTATGGGTTTTCTATGGGTTTTCTCTGGGATTTCCAGAGAATTTGACTGTCGATACTTTTATTTTTTTTTACAACACCGAGTGCTAGGTCTATATTTTCTATGGGTTTTCTATGGGTTTTCTCTGGAATTTCCAGAGAATTTGACTGTCAATACTTCTATTTTTTTTTACAACATCGAGTGCAGGGTCTATATTTTTTATGGGTTTTCTATGGGTTTTTTCTGGGATTTCCAGAGAACTTGACTGTCGATACTTTTATTTTTTTTGACAACACCGAGTGCTAGGTCTATATTTTCTATGGGTTTTCTATGGGTTTTCTCTGGGATTTCCAGAGAATTTGACTGTCGATACTTTTATTTTTTTTTTACAACACCGAGTGCTAGGTCTATATTTTCTATGAGTTTTCTATGGGTTTTTTCTGGGATTTCCAGAGAATTTGACTGTCGATACTTTTATTGTTTTTTACAACACCGAGTGCTAGGTCTATATTTTCTATGGGTTTTCTATGGGTTTTCTCTGGGATTTCCAGAGAATTTGACTGTCGATACTTTTATTTTTTTTTACAACACCGAGTGCTAGGTCTAAATTTTCTATGGGTTTTCTATGGGTTTTCTCTGGGATTTCCAGAGAATTTGACTGTCGATATTTTTATTTTTTTTTACAACACCGAGTGCTAGGTCTATATTTTCTATGAGTTTTCTATGGGTTTTTTCTGGGATTTCCAGAGAACTTGACTGTCGATACTTTTATTTTTTTTGACAACACCGAGTGCTAGGTCTATATTTTCTATGGGTTTTCTATGGGTTTTCTCTGGGATTTCCAGAGAACTTGACTGTCGATACTTTTATTTTTTTTGACAACACCGAGTGCTAGGTCTATATTTTCTATGGGTTTTCTATGGGTTTTCTCTGGGATTTCCAGAGAACTTGACTGTCGATACTTTTATTTTTTTTTACAACATCGAGTGCTGGGTCTATATTTTCTATGGGTTTTCTATGGGTTTTCTCTGGGATTTCCAGAGAATTTGACTGTCGATACTTTTATTTTTTTTGACAACACCGAGTGCTAGGTCTATATTTTCTATGGGTTTTCTATGGGTTTTCTCTGGGATTTCCAGAGAATTTGAGTGTCGATACTTTTATTTTTTTTTACAACACCGAGTGCTAGGTCTATATTTTCTATGGGTTTTCTATGGGTTTTCTCTGGAATTTCCAGAGAATTTGACTGTCGATACTTTTATTTTTTTTTACAACATCGAGTGCTGGGTCTATATTTTCTATGGGTTTTCTATGGGTTTTCTCTGGGATTTCCAGAGAATTTGACTGTCGATACTTTTATTTTTTTTTACAACACCGAGTGCTAGGTCTATATTTTCTATGGGTTTTCTATGGGTTTTCTCTGGGATTTCCAGAGAACTTGACTGTCGATACTTTTATTTTTTTTTACAACATCGAGTGCTGGGTCTATATTTTCTATGGGTTTTCTATGGGTTTTCTCTGGGATTTCCAGAGAATTTGACTGTCGATACTTTTATTTTTTTTGACAACACCGAGTGCTAGGTCTATATTTTCTAGGGGTTTTCTATGGGTTTTCTCTGGGATTTCCAGAGAACTTGACTGTCGATACTTTTATTTTTTTTGACAACACCGAGTGCTAGGTCTAAATTTTCTATGGGTTTTCTATGGGTTTTCTCTGGGATTTCCAGAGAATTTGACTGTCGATATTTTTATTTTTTTTTACAACACCGAGTGCTAGGTCTATATTTTCTATGAGTTTTCTATGGGTTTTTTCTGGGATTTCCAGAGAACTTGACTGTCGATACTTTTATTTTTTTTGACAACACCGAGTGCTAGGTCTATATTTTCTATGGGTTTTCTATGGGTTTTCTCTGGGATTTCCAGAGAACTTGACTGTCGATACTTTTATTTTTTTTGACAACACCGAGTGCTAGGTCTATATTTTCTATGGGTTTTCTATGGGTTTTCTCTGGGATTTCCAGAGAACTTGACTGTCGATACTTTTATTTTTTTTTACAACATCGAGTGCTGGGTCTATATTTTCTATGGGTTTTCTATGGGTTTTCTCTGGGATTTCCAGAGAATTTGACTGTCGATACTTTTATTTTTTTTGACAACACCGAGTGCTAGGTCTATATTTTCTATGGGTTTTCTATGGGTTTTCTCTGGGATTTCCAGAGAATTTGAGTGTCGATACTTTTATTTTTTTTTACAACACCGAGTGCTAGGTCTATATTTTCTATGGGTTTTCTATGGGTTTTCTCTGGAATTTCCAGAGAATTTGACTGTCGATACTTTTATTTTTTTTTACAACATCGAGTGCTGGGTCTATATTTTCTATGGGTTTTCTATGGGTTTTCTCTGGGATTTCCAGAGAATTTGACTGTCGATACTTTTATTTTTTTTTACAACACCGAGTGCTAGGTCTATATTTTCTATGGGTTTTCTATGGGTTTTCTCTGGGATTTCCAGAGAATTTGACTGTCGATACTTTTATTTTTTTTTCAACACCGAGTGCTAGGTCTATATTTTCTATGAGTTTTCTATGGGTTTTCTCTGGGATTTCCAGAGAATTTGACTGTCGATACTTTTATTTTTTTTTACAACACCGAGTGCTAGGTCTATATTTTCTATGGGTTTTCTATGGGTTTTCTCTGGGATTTCCAGAGAATTTGAGTGTCGATACTTTTATTTTTTTTTACAACACCGAGTGCTAGGTCTAAATTTTCTATGGGTTTTCTATGGGTTTTCTCTGGGATTTCCAGAGAATTTGACTGTCGATATTTTTATTTTTTTTTCAACACCGAGTGCTAGGTCTATATTTTCTATGAGTTTTCTATGGGTTTTCTCTGGGATTTCCAGAGAATTTGACTGTCGATACTTTTATTTTTTTTTACAACACCGAGTGCTAGGTCTATATTTTCTATGGGTTTTCTATGGGTTTTCTCTGGGATTTCCAGAGAATTTGAGTGTCGATACTTTTATTTTTTTTTACAACACCGAGTGCTAGGTCTAAATTTTCTATGGGTTTTCTATGGGTTTTCTCTGGGATTTCCAGAGAATTTGACTGTCGATATTTTTATTTTTTTTTACAACACCGAGTGCTAGGTCTATATTTTCTATGAGTTTTCTATGGGTTTTTTCTGGGATTTCCAGAGAACTTGACTGTCGATACTTTTATTTTTTTTGACAACACCGAGTGCTAGGTCTATATTTTCTATGGGTTTTCTATGGGTTTTCTCTGGGATTTCCAGAGAACTTGACTGTCGATACTTTTATTTTTTTTGACAACACCGAGTGCTAGGTCTATATTTTCTATGGGTTTTCTATGGGTTTTCTCTGGGATTTCCAGAGAACTTGACTGTCGATACTTTTATTTTTTTTTACAACATCGAGTGCTGGGTCTATATTTTCTATGGGTTTTCTATGGGTTTTCTCTGGGATTTCCAGAGAATTTGACTGTCGATACTTTTATTTTTTTTGACAACACCGAGTGCTAGGTCTATATTTTCTATGGGTTTTCTATGGGTTTTCTCTGGGATTTCCAGAGAATTTGAGTGTCGATACTTTTATTTTTTTTTACAACACCGAGTGCTAGGTCTATATTTTCTATGGGTTTTCTATGGGTTTTCTCTGGAATTTCCAGAGAATTTGACTGTCGATACTTTTATTTTTTTTTACAACATCGAGTGCTGGGTCTATATTTTCTATGGGTTTTCTATGGGTTTTCTCTGGGATTTCCAGAGAATTTGACTGTCGATACTTTTATTTTTTTTTACAACACCGAGTGCTAGGTCTATATTTTCTATGGGTTTTCTATGGGTTTTCTCTGGGATTTCCAGAGAACTTGACTGTCGATACTTTTATTTTTTTTTACAACATCGAGTGCTGGGTCTATATTTTCTATGGGTTTTCTATGGGTTTTCTCTGGGATTTCCAGAGAATTTGACTGTCGATACTTTTATTTTTTTTGACAACACCGAGTGCTAGGTCTATATTTTCTAGGGGTTTTCTATGGGTTTTCTCTGGGATTTCCAGAGAACTTGACTGTCGATACTTTTATTTTTTTTGACAACACCGAGTGCTAGGTCTAAATTTTCTATGGGTTTTCTATGGGTTTTCTCTGGGATTTCCAGAGAATTTGACTGTCGATATTTTTATTTTTTTTTACAACACCGAGTGCTAGGTCTATATTTTCTATGAGTTTTCTATGGGTTTTTTCTGGGATTTCCAGAGAACTTGACTGTCGATACTTTTATTTTTTTTGACAACACCGAGTGCTAGGTCTATATTTTCTATGGGTTTTCTATGGGTTTTCTCTGGGATTTCCAGAGAACTTGACTGTCGATACTTTTATTTTTTTTGACAACACCGAGTGCTAGGTCGATATTTTCTATGGGTTTTCTATGGGTTTTCTCTGGGATTTCCAGAGAACTTGACTGTCGATACTTTTATTTTTTTTTACAACATCGAGTGCTGGGTCTATATTTTCTATGGGTTTTCTATGGGTTTTCTCTGGGATTTCCAGAGAATTTGACTGTCGATACTTTTATTTTTTTTGACAACACCGAGTGCTAGGTCTATATTTTCTATGGGTTTTCTATGGGTTTTCTCTGGGATTTCCAGAGAATTTGAGTGTCGATACTTTTATTTTTTTTTACAACACCGAGTGCTAGGTCTATATTTTCTATGGGTTTTCTATGGGTTTTCTCTGGAATTTCCAGAGAATTTGACTGTCGATACTTTTATTTTTTTTTACAACATCGAGTGCTGGGTCTATATTTTCTATGGGTTTTCTATGGGTTTTCTCTGGGATTTCCAGAGAATTTGACTGTCGATATTTTTATTTTTTTTTACAACACCGAGTGCTAGGTCTATATTTTCTATGAGTTTTCTATGGGTTTTTTCTGGGATTTCCAGAGAACTTGACTGTCGATACTTTTATTTTTTTTGACAACACCGAGTGCTAGGTCTATATTTTCTATGGGTTTTCTATGGGTTTTCTCTGGGATTTCCAGAGAATTTGACTGTCGATATTTTTATTTTTTTTTACAACACCGAGTGCTAGGTCTATATTTTCTATGAGTTTTCTATGGGTTTTTTCTGGGATTTCCAGAGAACTTGACTGTCGATACTTTTATTTTTTTTGACAACACCGAGTGCTAGGTCTATATTTTCTATGGGTTTTCTATGGGTTTTCTCTGGGATTTCCAGAGAACTTGACTGTCGATACTTTTATTTTTTTTGACAACACCGAGTGCTAGGTCTATATTTTCTATGGGTTTTCTATGGGTTTTCTCTGGGATTTCCAGAGAATTTGACTGTCGATACTTTTATTTTTTTTTACAACACCGAGTGCTAGGTCTATATTTTCTATGGGTTTTCTATGGGTTTTCTCTGGAATTTCCAGAGAATTTGACTGTCAATACTTCTATTTTTTTTTACAACATCGAGTGCTGGGTCTATATTTTTTATGGGTTTTCTATGGGTTTTTTCTGGGATTTCCAGAGAACTTGACTGTCGATACTTTTATTTTTTTTGACAACACCGAGTGCTAGGTCTATATTTTCTATGGGTTTTCTATGGGTTTTCTCTGGGATTTCCAGAGAATTTGACTGTCGATACTTTTATTTTTTTTTACAACATCGAGCGCTGGGTCTATATTTTCTATGGGTTTTCTATGGGTTTTCTCTGGGATTTCCAGAGAATTTGACTGTCGATACTTTTATTTTTTTTTTACAACATCGAGTGCTAGGTCTATATTTCCTATGGGTTTTCTATGGGTTTTCTCTGGGATTTCCAGAGAATTTTACTGTCGATACTTCTATTTTTTTTACAACACTGATTGGTAGGTCTATATTTTCTATGGGTTTTCTATGGGTTTTCTCTGTGATTTCCAGAGAATTTGACTGTCGATACTTCTATTTTTTTTACAACACCGATTGCTAGGTCTATATTTTCTATGGGTTTTCTACGGGTTTTCTCTGGGATTTCCAGAGAATTTGACTGTCGATATTTTTATTTTTTTTTACAACATCGAGTGCTGGGTCTATATTTTCTATGGGTTTCCTATGGGATTTCTCTGGGATTTCCAGAGAATTTGACTGTCGATACTTTTATTTTTTTTTACAACATCGAGGGCTGGGTCTATATTTTCTATGGGTTTTTTCTGGGATTTCCAGAGAATTTGACTGTCGATACTTCTATTTTTTTTTACAACACCGAGTGCTAGGTCTATATTTTCTATGGGATTCCTATGGGATTTTTCTGGGATTTCCAGAAAATTTGACTGTCGATACTTTTATTTTTTTTTTACAACATCGAGTGCTAGGTCTATATTTTCTATGGGTTTTCTATGGGTTTTCTCTGGGATTTCCAGAGAACTTGACTGTCGATACTTTTATTTTTTTTTACAACATCGAGTGCTGGGTCTATATTTTCTATGGGTTTTCTATGGGTTTTCTCTGGAATTTCCAGAGAATTTGACTGTCAATACTTCTATTTTTTTTTACAACATCGAGCGCTAGGTCTAAATTTTCTATGGGTTTTCTATGGGTTTTCTCTGGGATTTCCAGAGAATTTGACTGTCGATATTTTTATTTTTTTTTCAACACCGAGTGCTAGGTCTATATTTTCTATGAGTTTTCTATGGGTTTTCTCTGGGATTTCCAGAGAATTTGACTGTCGATATTTTTATTTTTTTTTACAACACCGAGTGCTAGGTCTATATTTTCTATGAGTTTTCTATGGGTTTTTTCTGGGATTTCCAGAGAACTTGACTGTCGATACTTTTATTTTTTTTGACAACACCGAGTGCTAGGTCTATATTTTCTATGGGTTTTCTATGGGTTTTCTCTGGGATTTCCAGAGAATTTGACTGTCGATATTTTTATTTTTTTTTACAACACCGAGTGCTAGGTCTATATTTTCTATGAGTTTTCTATGGGTTTTTTCTGGGATTTCCAGAGAACTTGACTGTCGATACTTTTATTTTTTTTGACAACACCGAGTGCTAGGTCTATATTTTCTATGGGTTTTCTATGGGTTTTCTCTGGGATTTCCAGAGAACTTGACTGTCGATACTTTTATTTTTTTTGACAACACCGAGTGCTAGGTCTATATTTTCTATGGGTTTTCTATGGGTTTTCTCTGGGATTTCCAGAGAATTTGACTGTCGATACTTTTATTTTTTTTTACAACACCGAGTGCTAGGTCTATATTTTCTATGGGTTTTCTATGGGTTTTCTCTGGAATTTCCAGAGAATTTGACTGTCAATACTTCTATTTTTTTTTACAACATCGAGTGCTGGGTCTATATTTTTTATGGGTTTTCTATGGGTTTTTTCTGGGATTTCCAGAGAACTTGACTGTCGATACTTTTATTTTTTTTGACAACACCGAGTGCTAGGTCTATATTTTCTATGGGTTTTCTATGGGTTTTCTCTGGGATTTCCAGAGAATTTGACTGTCGATACTTTTATTTTTTTTTACAACATCGAGCGCTGGGTCTATATTTTCTATGGGTTTTCTATGGGTTTTCTCTGGAATTTCCAGAGAATTTGACTGTCGATACTTTTATTTTTTTTTTACAACATCGAGTGCTAGGTCTATATTTCCTATGGGTTTTCTATGGGTTTTCTCTGGGATTTCCAGAGAATTTTACTGTCGATACTTCTATTTTTTTTACAACACTGATTGGTAGGTCTATATTTTCTATGGGTTTTCTATGGGTTTTCTCTGTGATTTCCAGAGAATTTGACTGTCGATACTTCTATTTTTTTTACAACACCGATTGCTAGGTCTATATTTTCTATGGGTTTTCTACGGGTTTTCTCTGGGATTTCCAGAGAATTTGACTGTCGATATTTTTATTTTTTTTTACAACATCGAGTGCTGGGTCTATATTTTCTATGGGTTTCCTATGGGATTTCTCTGGGATTTCCAGAGAATTTGACTGTCGATACTTTTATTTTTTTTTACAACATCGAGGGCTGGGTCTATATTTTCTATGGGTTTTTTCTGGGATTTCCAGAGAATTTGACTGTCGATACTTCTATTTTTTTTTACAACACCGAGTGCTAGGTCTATATTTTCTATGGGATTCCTATGGGATTTTTCTGGGATTTCCAGAAAATTTGACTGTCGATACTTTTATTTTTTTTTTACAACATCGAGTGCTAGGTCTATATTTTCTATGAGTTTTCTATGGGTTTTTTCTGGGATTTCCAGAGAACTTGACTGTCGATACTTTTATTTTTTTTGACAACACCGAGTGCTAGGTCTATATTTTCTATGGGTTTTCTATGGGTTTTCTCTGGAATTTCCAGAGAATTTGACTGTCAATACTTCTATTTTTTTTTACAACATCGAGTGCTGGGTCTATATTTTCTATGGGTTTTATATGGGTTTTCTCTGGAATTTCCAGAGAATTTGACTGTCAATACTTCTATTTTTTTTTACAACACCGAGTGCTAGGTCTATATTTTCTATGAGTTTTCTATGGGTTTTTTCTGGGATTTCCAGAGAACTTGACTGTCGATACTTTTATTTTTTTTGACAACACCGAGTGCTAGGTCTATATTTTCTAGGGGTTTTCTATGGGTTTTCTTTGGGATTTCCAGAGAACTTGACTGTCGATACTTTTATTTTTTTTGACAACACCGAGTGCTAGGTCTAAATTTTCTATGGGTTTTCTATGGGTTTTCTCTGGGATTTCCAGAGAATTTGACTGTCGATATTTTTATTTTTTTTTACAACACCGAGTGCTAGGTCTATATTTTCTATGAGTTTTCTATGGGTTTTTTCTGGGATTTCCAGAGAACTTGACTGTCGATACTTTTATTTTTTTTGACAACACCGAGTGCTAGGTCTATATTTTCTATGGGTTTTCTATGGGTTTTCTCTGGGATTTCCAGAGAACTTGACTGTCGATACTTTTATTTTTTTTGACAACACCGAGTGCTAGGTCTATATTTTCTATGGGTTTTCTATGGGTTTTCTCTGGGATTTCCAGAGAACTTGACTGTCGATACTTTTATTTTTTTTTACAACATCGAGTGCTGGGTCTATATTTTCTATGGGTTTTCTATGGGTTTTCTCTGGGATTTCCAGAGAATTTGACTGTCGATACTTTTATTTTTTTTGACAACACCGAGTGCTAGGTCTATATTTTCTATGGGTTTTCTATGGGTTTTCTCTGGGATTTCCAGAGAATTTGAGTGTCGATACTTTTATTTTTTTTTACAACACCGAGTGCTAGGTCTATATTTTCTATGGGTTTTCTATGGGTTTTCTCTGGAATTTCCAGAGAATTTGACTGTCAATACTTCTATTTTTTTTTACAACATCGAGTGCTGGGTCTATATTTTCTATGGGTTTTATATGGGTTTTCTCTGGAATTTCCAGAGAATTTGACTGTCAATACTTCTATTTTTTTTTACAACACCGAGTGCTAGGTCTATATTTTCTATGGGTTTTCTATGGGTTTTCTATGTGATTTCCAGAGAATTTGACTGTCGATACTTCTATTTTTTTTACAACACCGATTGCTAGGTCTATATTTTCTATGGGTTTTCTACGGGTTTTCTCTGGGATTTCCAGAGAATTTGACTGTCGATATTTTTATTTTTTTTTACAACATCGAGTGCTGGGTCTATATTTTCTATGGGTTTCCTATGGGATTTCTCTGGGATTTCCAGAGAATTTGACTGTCGATACTTTTATTTTTTTTTACAACATCGAGGGCTGGGTCTATATTTTCTATGGGTTTTTTCTGGGATTTCCAGAGAATTTGACTGTCGATACTTCTATTTTTTTTTACAACATCGAGTGCTGGGTCTATATTTTCTATGGGTTTTATATGGGTTTTCTCTGGAATTTCCAGAGAATTTGACTGTCAATACTTCTATTTTTTTTTACAACATCGAGTGCTAGGTCTAAATTTTCTATGGGTTTTCTATGGGTTTTCTCTGGGATTTCCAGAGAATTTGACTGTCGATATTTTTATTTTTTTTTCAACACCGAGTGCTAGGTCTATATTTTCTATGAGTTTTCTATGGGTTTTCTCTGGGATTTCCAGAGAATTTGACTGTCGATATTTTTATTTTTTTTTACAACACCGAGTGCTAGGTCTATATTTTCTATGAGTTTTCTATGGGTTTTTTCTGGGATTTCCAGAGAACTTGACTGTCGATACTTTTATTTTTTTTGACAACACCGAGTGCTAGGTCTATATTTTCTATGGGTTTTCTATGGGTTTTCTCTGGGATTTCCAGAGAATTTGACTGTCGATATTTTTATTTTTTTTTACAACACCGAGTGCTAGGTCTATATTTTCTATGAGTTTTCTATGGGTTTTTTCTGGGATTTCCAGAGAACTTGACTGTCGATACTTTTATTTTTTTTGACAACACCGAGTGCTAGGTCTATATTTTCTATGGGTTTTCTATGGGTTTTCTCTGGGATTTCCAGAGAACTTGACTGTCGATACTTTTATTTTTTTTGACAACACCGAGTGCTAGGTCTATATTTTCTATGGGTTTTCTATGGGTTTTCTCTGGGATTTCCAGAGAATTTGACTGTCGATACTTTTATTTTTTTTTACAACACCGAGTGCTAGGTCTATATTTTCTATGGGTTTTCTATGGGTTTTCTCTGGAATTTCCAGAGAATTTGACTGTCAATACTTCTATTTTTTTTTACAACATCGAGTGCTGGGTCTATATTTTTTATGGGTTTTCTATGGGTTTTTTCTGGGATTTCCAGAGAACTTGACTGTCGATACTTTTATTTTTTTTGACAACACCGAGTGCTAGGTCTATATTTTCTATGGGTTTTCTATGGGTTTTCTCTGGGATTTCCAGAGAATTTGACTGTCGATACTTTTATTTTTTTTTACAACATCGAGCGCTGGGTCTATATTTTCTATGGGTTTTCTATGGGTTTTCTCTGGAATTTCCAGAGAATTTGACTGTCGATACTTTTATTTTTTTTTTACAACATCGAGTGCTAGGTCTATATTTCCTATGGGTTTTCTATGGGTTTTCTCTGGGATTTCCAGAGAATTTTACTGTCGATACTTCTATTTTTTTTACAACACTGATTGGTAGGTCTATATTTTCTATGGGTTTTCTATGGGTTTTCTCTGTGATTTCCAGAGAATTTGACTGTCGATACTTCTATTTTTTTTACAACACCGATTGCTAGGTCTATATTTTCTATGGGTTTTCTACGGGTTTTCTCTGGGATTTCCAGAGAATTTGACTGTCGATATTTTTATTTTTTTTTACAACATCGAGTGCTGGGTCTATATTTTCTATGGGTTTCCTATGGGATTTCTCTGGGATTTCCAGAGAATTTGACTGTCGATACTTTTATTTTTTTTTACAACATCGAGGGCTGGGTCTATATTTTCTATGGGTTTTTTCTGGGATTTCCAGAGAATTTGACTGTCGATACTTCTATTTTTTTTTACAACACCGAGTGCTAGGTCTATATTTTCTATGGGATTCCTATGGGATTTTTCTGGGATTTCCAGAAAATTTGACTGTCGATACTTTTATTTTTTTTTTACAACATCGAGTGCTAGGTCTATATTTTCTATGAGTTTTCTATGGGTTTTTTCTGGGATTTCCAGAGAACTTGACTGTCGATACTTTTATTTTTTTTGACAACACCGAGTGCTAGGTCTATATTTTCTATGGGTTTTCTATGGGTTTTCTCTGGAATTTCCAGAGAATTTGACTGTCAATACTTCTATTTTTTTTTACAACATCGAGTGCTGGGTCTATATTTTCTATGGGTTTTATCTGGGTTTTCTCTGGAATTTCCAGAGAATTTGACTGTCAATACTTCTATTTTTTTTTACAACACCGAGTGCTAGGTCTATATTTTCTATGAGTTTTCTATGGGTTTTTTCTGGGATTTCCAGAGAACTTGACTGTCGATACTTTTATTTTTTTTGACAACACCGAGTGCTAGGTCTATATTTTCTAGGGGTTTTCTATGGGTTTTCTTTGGGATTTCCAGAGAACTTGACTGTCGATACTTTTATTTTTTTTGACAACACCGAGTGCTAGGTCTAAATTTTCTATGGGTTTTCTATGGGTTTTCTCTGGGATTTCCAGAGAATTTGACTGTCGATATTTTTATTTTTTTTTACAACACCGAGTGCTAGGTCTATATTTTCTATGAGTTTTCTATGGGTTTTTTCTGGGATTTCCAGAGAACTTGACTGTCGATACTTTTATTTTTTTTGACAACACCGAGTGCTAGGTCTATATTTTCTATGGGTTTTCTATGGGTTTTCTCTGGGATTTCCAGAGAACTTGACTGTCGATACTTTTATTTTTTTTGACAACACCGAGTGCTAGGTCTATATTTTCTATGGGTTTTCTATGGGTTTTCTCTGGGATTTCCAGAGAACTTGACTGTCGATACTTTTATTTTTTTTTACAACATCGAGTGCTGGGTCTATATTTTCTATGGGTTTTCTATGGGTTTTCTCTGGGATTTCCAGAGAATTTGACTGTCGATACTTTTATTTTTTTTGACAACACCGAGTGCTAGGTCTATATTTTCTATGGGTTTTCTATGGGTTTTCTCTGGGATTTCCAGAGAATTTGAGTGTCGATACTTTTATTTTTTTTTACAACACCGAGTGCTAGGTCTATATTTTCTATGGGTTTTCTATGGGTTTTCTCTGGAATTTCCAGAGAATTTGACTGTCAATACTTCTATTTTTTTTTACAACATCGAGTGCTGGGTCTATATTTTCTATGGGTTTTATATGGGTTTTCTCTGGAATTTCCAGAGAATTTGACTGTCAATACTTCTATTTTTTTTTACAACACCGAGTGCTAGGTCTATATTTTCTATGGGTTTTCTATGGGTTTTCTATGTGATTTCCAGAGAATTTGACTGTCGATACTTCTATTTTTTTTACAACACCGATTGCTAGGTCTATATTTTCTATGGGTTTTCTACGGGTTTTCTCTGGGATTTCCAGAGAATTTGACTGTCGATATTTTTATTTTTTTTTACAACATCGAGTGCTGGGTCTATATTTTCTATGGGTTTCCTATGGGATTTCTCTGGGATTTCCAGAGAATTTGACTGTCGATACTTTTATTTTTTTTTACAACATCGAGGGCTGGGTCTATATTTTCTATGGGTTTTTTCTGGGATTTCCAGAGAATTTGACTGTCGATACTTCTATTTTTTTTTACAACATCGAGTGCTGGGTCTATATTTTCTATGGGTTTTATATGGGTTTTCTCTGGAATTTCAAGAGAACTTGACTGTCGATACTTTTATTTTTTTTGACAACACCGAGTGCTAGGTCTATATTTTCTATGGGTTTTCTATGGGTTTTCTATGTGATTTCCAGAGAATTTGACTGTCGATACTTCTATTTTTTTTACAACACCGATTGCTAGGTCTATATTTTCTATGGGTTTTCTACGGGTTTTCTCTGGGATTTCCAGAGAATTTGACTGTCGATATTTTTATTTTTTTTTACAACATCGAGTGCTAGGTCTATATTTTCTATGAGTTTTCTATGGGTTTTTTCTGGGATTTCAAGAGAACTTGACTGTCGATACTTTTATTTTTTTTGACAACACCGAGTGCTAGGTCTATATTTTCTATGGGTTTTCTATGGGTTTTCTCTGGGATTTCCAGAGAACTTGACTGTCGATACTTTTATTTTTTTTTACAACACCGAGTGCTAGGTCTATATTTTCTATGGGTTTTCTCTGGGATTTCCAGAGAATTTGACTGTCGATACTTTTATTTTTTTTTACAACACCGAGTGCTAGGTCTATATGTTCTATGGATTTTCTATGGGTTTTCTCTGGGATTTCAAGAGAATTTGACTGTCGATACTTTTATTTTTTTTGACAACACCGAGTGCTAGGTCTATATTTTCTATGGGTTTTCTATGGGTTTTCTCTGGGATTTCCAGAGAATTTGACTGTCGATACTTTTATTTTTTTTTACAACATCAAGTGCTAGGTCTATATTTTCTATGGGTTTTCTATGGGTTTTCTCTGGGATTTCCAGAGAATTTGACTGTCGATACTTTTATTTTTTTTTTACAACACCGAGTGCTAGGTCTATATTTTCTATGAGTTTTCTATGGGTTTTTTCTGGGATTTCCAGAGAATTTGACTGTCGATACTTTTATTTTTTTTTACAACACCGAGTGCTAGGTCTATATTTTCTATGGGTTTTCTATGGGTTTTCTCTGGAATTTCCAGAGAATTTGACTGTCGATACTTTTATTTTTTTTTACAACATCGAGTGCTGGGTCTATATTTTCTATGGGTTTTCTATGGGTTTTCTCTGGGATTTCCAGAGAATTTGACTGTCGATACTTTTATTTTTTTTTTACAACATCGAGTGCTAGGTCTATATTTTCTATGGGTTTTCTATGGGTTTTCTCTGGGATTTCCAGAGAATTTGACTGTCGATACTTCTATATTTTTTTACAACATGGAGTGCTGGGTCTATATTTCCTATGGGTTTTCTATGGGTTTTCTCTGGGATTTCCAGAGAATTTTACTGTCGATACTTCTATTTTTTTTACAATACTGATTGCTAGGTCTATATTTTCTATGGATTTTCTATGGGTTTTCTCTGGGATTTCAAGAGAACTTGACTGTCGATACTTTAATTTTTTTTGACAACACCGAGTGCTAGGTCTATATTTTCTATGGGTTTTCTATGGGTTTTCTCTGGGATTTCCAGCGAATTTGACTGTCGATACTTTTATTTTTTTTTACAACACCGAGTGCTAGGTCTATATTTTCTATGAGTTTTCTATGGGTTTTTTCTGGGATTTCCAGAGAAGTTGACTGTCGATACTTTTATTTTTTTTGACAACACCGAGTGCTAGGTCTATATTTTCTATGGGTTTTCTATGGGTTTTCTCTGGGATTTCCAGAGAACTTGACTGTCGATACTTTTATTTTTTTTTACAACATCGAGTGCTGGGTCTATATTTTCTATGGGTTTTCTATGGGTTTTCTCTGGGATTTCCAGAGAATTTGACTGTCGATACTTTTATTTTTTTTTACAACACCGAGTGCTAGGTCTATATTTTCTATGAGTTTTCTATGGGTTTTTTCTGGGATTTTCAGAGAACTTGACTGTCGATACTTTTATTTTTTTTGACAACACCGAGTGCTAGGTCTATATTTTCTATGGGTTTTCTATGGGTTTTCTCTGGGATTTCCAGAGAATTTGACTGTCGATACTTTTATTTTTTTTTACAACACCGAGTGCTAGGTCTATATTTTCTATGGGTTTTCTATGGGTTTTCTCTGGGATTTCCAGAGAATTTGACTGTCGATACTTTTATTTTTTTTTTACAACACCGAGTGCTAGGTCTATATTTTCTATAAGTTTTCTATGGGTTTTTTCTGGGATTTCCAGAGAATTTGACTGTCGATACTTTTATTTTTTTTTACAACACCGAGTGCTAGGTCTATATTTTCTATGGGTTTTCTATGGGTTTTCTCTGGAATTTCCAGAGAATTTGACTGTCGATACTTTTATTTTTTTTTACAACATCGAGTGCTGGGTCTATATTTTCTATGGGTTTTATATGGGTTTTCTCTGGGAGTTCCAGAGAATTTGACTGTCGATACTTTTATTTTTTTTTTACAACACCGAGTGCTAGGTCTATATTTTCTATGAGTTTTCTATGGGTTTTCTCTGGGATTTCCAGAGAATTTTACTGTCGATACTTCTATTTTTTTTACAACACTGATTGGTAGGTCTATATTTTCTATGGGTTTTCTATGGGTTTTCTCTGGGATTTCCAGAGAATTTGACTGTCGATATTTTTATTTTTTTTTACAACATCGAGTGCTGGGTCTATATTTTCTATGGGTTTCCTATGGGTTTTCTATGTGATTTCCAGAGAATTTGACTGTCGATACTTCTATTTTTTTTACAACACCGATTGCTAGGTCTATATTTTCTATGGGTTTTCTACGGGTTTTCTCTGGGATTTCCAGAGAATTTGACTGTCGATATTTTTATTTTTTTTTACAACATCGAGTGCTGGGTCTATATTTTCTATGGGTTTCCTATGGGATTTCTCTGGGATTTCCAGAGAATTTGACTGTCGATACTTTTATTTTTTTTTACAACATCGAGGGCTGGGTCTATATTTTCTATGGGTTTTTTCTGGGATTTCCAGAGAATTTGACTGTCGATACTTCTATTTTTTTTTACAACACCGAGTGCTAGGTCTATATTTTCTATGGGATTCCTATGGGATTTTTCTGGGATTTCCAGAAAATTTGACTGTCGATACTTTTATTTTTTTTTTACAACATCGAGTGCTAGGTCTATATTTTCTATGAGTTTTCTATGGGTTTTTTCTGGGATTTCCAGAGAACTTGACTGTCGATACTTTTATTTTTTTTGACAACACCGAGTGCTAGGTCTAAATTTTCTATGGGTTTTCTATGGGTTTTCTCTGGGATTTCCAGAGAATTTGACTGTCGATATTTTTATTTTTTTTTACAACACCGAGTGCTAGGTCTATATTTTCTATGAGTTTTCTATGGGTTTTTTCTGGGATTTCCAGAGAACTTGACTGTCGATACTTTTATTTTTTTTGACAACACCGAGTGCTAGGTCTATATTTTCTATGGGTTTTCTATGGGTTTTCTCTGGGATTTCCAGAGAACTTGACTGTCGATACTTTTATTTTTTTTGACAACACCGAGTGCTAGGTCTATATTTCCTATGGGTTTTCTATGGGTTTTCTCTGGGATTTCCAGAGAATTTGACTGTCGATACTTTTATTTTTTTTGACAACACCGAGTGCTAGGTCTATATTTCCTATGGGTTTTCTATGGGTTTTCTCTGGGATTTCCAGAGAATTTGAGTGTCGATACTTTTATTTTTTTTTACAACACCGAGTGCTAGGTCTATATTTTCTATGGGTTTTCTATGGGTTTTCTCTGGAATTTCCAGAGAATTTGACTGTCAATACTTCTATTTTTTTTGACAACACCGAGTGCTAGGTCTATATTTTCTATGGGTTTTCTATGGGTTTTCTCTGGGATTTCCAGAGAATTTGAGTGTCGATACTTTTATTTTTTTTTACAACACCGAGTGCTAGGTCTATATTTTCTATGAGTTTTCTATGGGTTTTTTCTGGGATTTCCAGAGAACTTGACTGTCGATACTTTTATTTTTTTTGACAACACCGAGTGCTAGGTCTATATTTTCTATGGGTTTTCTATGGGTTTTCTCTGGGATTTCCAGAGAATTTGACTGTCGATACTTTTATTTTTTTTTACAACACCGAGTGCTAGGTCTATATTTTCTATGAGTTTTCTATGGGTTTTTTCTGGGATTTCCAGAGAACTTGACTGTCGATACTTTTATTTTTTTTGACAACACCGAGTGCTAGGTCTATATTTTCTATGGGTTTTCTATGAGTTTTCTCTGGGATTTCCAGAGAATTTGACTGTCGATACTTTTATTTTTTTTTACAACACCGAGTGCTAGGTCTATATTTTCTATGGGTTTTCTATGGGTTTTCTCTGGAATTTCCAGAGAATTTGACTGTCAATACTTCTATTTTTTTTTACAACATCGAGTGCTGGGTCTATATTTTTTATGGGTTTTCTATGGGTTTTTTCTGGGATTTCCAGAGAACTTGACTGTCGATACTTTTATTTTTTTTGACAACACCGAGTGCTAGGTCTATATTTTCTATGGGTTTTCTATGGGTTTTCTCTGGGATTTCCAGAGAATTTGACTGTCGATACTTTTATTTTTTTTTACAACATCGAGCGCTGGGTCTATATTTTCTATGGGTTTTCTATAGGTTTTCTCTGGGATTTCCAGAGAATTTGACTGTCGATACTTTTATTTTTTTTTTACAACATCGAGTGCTAGGTCTATATTTCCTATGGGTTTTCTATGGGTTTTCTCTGGGATTTCCAGAGAATTTGACTGTCGATATTTTTATTTTTTTTTACAACATCGAGTGCTGGGTCTATATTTTCTATGGGTTTCCTATGGGTTTTCTATGTGATTTCCAGAGAATTTGACTGTCGATACTTCTATTTTTTTTACAACACCGATTGCTAGGTCTATATTTTCTATGGGTTTTCTACGGGTTTTCTCTGGGATTTCCAGAGAATTTGACTGTCGATATTTTTATTTTTTTTTACAACATCGAGTGCTGGGTCTATATTTTCTATGGGTTTCCTATGGGATTTCTCTGGGATTTCCAGAGAATTTGACTGTCGATACTTTTATTTTTTTTTACAACATCGAGGGCTGGGTCTATATTTTCTATGGGTTTTTTCTGGGATTTCCAGAGAATTTGACTGTCGATACTTCTATTTTTTTTTACAACACCGAGTGCTAGGTCTATATTTTCTATGGGATTCCTATGGGATTTTTCTAGGATTTCCAGAAAATTTGACTGTCGATACTTTTATTTTTTTTTTACAACATCGAGTGCTAGGTCTATATTTTCTATGGATTTTCTATGGGTTTTCTCTGGGATTTCAAGAGAACTTGACTGTCGATACTTTTATTTTTTTTGACAACACCGAGTGCTAGGTCTATATTTTCTATGGGTTTTCTATGGGTTTTCTCTGGGATTTCCAGAGAATTTGACTGTCGATACTTTTATTTTTTTTTACAACACCGAGTGCTAGGTCTATATTTTCTATGGGTTTTCTATGGGTTTTCTCTGGGATTTCCAGAGAATTTGACTGTCGATACTTTTATTTTTTTTTACAACACCGAGTGCCAGGTCTATATTTTCTATGAGTTTTCTATGGGTTTTTTCTGGGATTTCCAGAGAACTTGACTGTCGATACTTTTATTTTTTTTGACAACACCGAGTGCTAGGTCTATATTTTCTATGGGTTTTCTATGGGTTTTTTCTGGGATTTCCAGAGAACTTGACTGTCGATACTTTTATTTTTTTTTACAACACCGAGTGCTAGGTCTATATTTTCTATGAGTTTTCTATGGGTTTTTTCTGGGATTTCCAGAGAACTTGACTGTCGATACTTTTATTTTTTTTGACAACACCGAGTGCTAGGTCTATATTTTCTATGGGTTTTCTATGGGTTTTCTCTGGGATTTCCAGAGAATTTGACTGTCGATACTTTTATTTTTTTTTACAACACCGAGTGCTAGGTCTATATTTTCTATGGGTTTTCTATGGGTTTTCTCTGGAATTTCCAGAGAATTTGACTGTCGATACTTTTATTTTTTTTTACAACATCGAGTGCTGGGTCTATATTTTCTATGGGTTTTCTATGGGTTTTCTCTGGGATTTCCAGAGAATTTGACTGTCGATACTTTTATTTTTTTTTTACAACATCGAGTGCTAGGTCTATATTTTCTATGGGTTTTCTATGGGTTTTCTCTGGGATTTCCAGAGAATTTGACTGTCGATACTTCTATATTTTTTTACAACATGGAGTGCTGGGTCTATATTTCCTATGGGTTTTCTATGGGTTTTCTCTGGGATTTCCAGAGAATTTTACTGTCGATACTTCTATTTTTTTTACAACACTGATTGCTAGGTCTATATTTTCTATGGATTTTCTATGGGTTTTCTCTGGGATTTCAAGAGAACTTGACTGTCGATACTTTAATTTTTTTTGACAACACCGAGTGCTAGGTCTATATTTTCTATGGGTTTTCTATGGGTTTTCTCTGGGATTTCCAGAGAATTTGACTGTCGATACTTTTATTTTTTTTTACAACACCGAGTGCTAGGTCTATATTTTCTATGAGTTTTCTATGGGTTTTTTCTGGGATTTTCAGAGAACTTGACTGTCGATACTTTTATTTTTTTTGACAACACCGAGTGCTAGGTCTATATTTTCTATGGGTTTTCTATGGGTTTTCTCTGGGATTTCCAGAGAATTTGACTGTCGATACTTTTATTTTTTTTTACAACACCGAGTGCTAGGTCTATATTTTCTATGAGTTTTCTATGGGTTTTCTCTGGGATTTCCAGAGAATTTGACTGTCGATACTTTTATTTTTTTTTACAACACCGAGTGCTAGGTCTATATTTTCTATGAGTTTTCTATGGGTTTTTTCTGGGATTTTCAGAGAACTTGACTGTCGATACTTTTATTTTTTTTGACAACACCGAGTGCTAGGTCTATATTTTCTATGGGTTTTCTATGGGTTTTCTCTGGGATTTCCAGAGAATTTGACTGTCGATACTTTTATTTTTTTTTACAACACCGAGTGCTAGGTCTATATTTTCTATGGGTTTTCTATGGGTTTTCTCTGGGATTTCCAGAGAATTTGACTGTCGATACTTTTATTTTTTTTTACAACACCGAGTGCTAGGTCTATATTTTCTATGAGTTTTCTATGGGTTTTTTCTGGGATTTTCAGAGAACTTGACTGTCGATACTTTTATTTTTTTTGACAACACCGAGTGCTAGGTCTATATTTTCTATGGGTTTTCTATGGGTTTTCTCTGGGATTTCCAGAGAATTTGACTGTCGATACTTTTATTTTTTTTTACAACACCGAGTGCTAGGTCTATATTTTCTATGAGTTTTCTATGGGTTTTCTCTGGGATTTCCAGAGAATTTGACTGTCGATACTTTTATTTTTTTTTTACAACACCGAGTGCTAGGTCTATATTTTCTATGAGTTTTCTATGGGTTTTTTCTGGGATTTCCAGAGAATTTGACTGTCGATACTTTTATTTTTTTTTACAACACCGAGTGCTAGGTCTATATTTTCTATGGGTTTTCTATGGGTTTTCTCTGGAATTTCCAGAGAATTTGACTGTCGATACTTTTATTTTTTTTTACAACATCGAGTGCTGGGTCTATATTTTCTATGGGTTTTATATGGGTTTTCTCTGGGAGTTCCAGAGAATTTGACTGTCGATACTTTTATTTTTTTTTTACAACACCGAGTGCTAGGTCTATATTTTCTATGGGTTTTCTATGGGTTTTCTCTGGGATTTCCAGAGAATTTGACTGTCGATACTTTTATTTTTTTTTACAACATCGAGCGCTGGGTCTATATTTTCTATGGGTTTTCTATGGGTTTTCTCTGGGATTTCCAGAGAATTTGACTGTCGATACTTTTATTTTTTTTTTACAACATCGAGTGCTAGGTCTATATTTTCTATGGGTTTTCTATGGGTTTTCTCTGGGATTTCCAGAGAATTTTACTGTCGATACTTCTATTTTTTTTACAACACTGATTGCTAGGTCTATATTTTCTATGGGTTTTCTATGGGTTTTCTCTGGGATTTCCAGAGAATTTGACTGTCGATATTTTTATTTTTTTTTACAACATCGAGTGCTGGGTCTATATTTTCTATGGGTTTCCTATGGGATTTCTCTGGGATTTCCAGAGAATTTGACTGTCGATACTTTTATTTTTTTTTACAACATCGAGGGCTGGGTCTATATTTTCTATGGGTTTTTTCTGGGATTTCCAGAGAATTTGACTGTCGATACTTCTATTTTTTTTACAACACTGATTGCTAGGTCTATATTTTCTATGGGTTTTCTCTGGGATTTCCAGAGAATTTTACTGTCGATACTTCTATTTTTTTTACAACACTGATTGCTAGGTCTATATTTTCTATGGGTTTTCTATGGGTTTTCTCTGGGATTTCCAGAGAATTTTACTGTCGATACTTCTATTTTTTTTACAACACTGATTGCTAGGTCTATATTTTCTATGGGTTTCCTATGGGTTTTCTATGTGATTTCCAGAGAATTTGACTGTCGATACTTCTATTTTTTTTACAACACCGATTGCTAGGTCTATATTTTCTATGGGTTTTCTACGGGTTTTCTCTGGGATTTCCAGAGAATTTGACTGTCGATATTTTTATTTTTTTTTACAACATCGAGTGCTGGGTCTATATTTTCTATGGGTTTCCTATGGGATTTCTCTGGGATTTCCAGAGAATTTGACTGTCGATACTTTTATTTTTTTTTACAACATCGAGGGCTGGGTCTATATTTTCTATGGGTTTTTTCTGGGATTTCCAGAGAATTTGACTGTCGATACTTTTATTTTTTTTTACAACATCGAGTGCTGGGTCTATATTTTCTATGGGTTTTCTATGGGTTTTCTCTGGGATTTCCAGAGAATTTGACTGTCGATACTTTTATTTTTTTTGACAACACCGAGTGCTAGGTCTATATTTTCTATGGGTTTTCTATGGGTTTTCTCTGGGATTTCCAGAGAATTTGACTGTCGATACTTTTATTTTTTTTGACAACACCGAGTGCTAGGTCTATATTTTCTATGGGTTTTCTATGGGTTTTCTCTGGGATTTCCAGAGAATTTGACTGTCGATACTTTTATTTTTTTTTACAACACCGAGTGCTAGGTCTATATTTTCTATGGGTTTTCTATGGGTTTTCTCTGGGATTTCCAGAGAATTTGACTGTCGATACTTTTATTTTTTTTTACAACACCGAGTGCTAGGTCTATATTTTCTATGAGTTTTCTATGGGTTTTTTCTGGGATTTCCAGAGAACTTGACTGTCGATACTTTTATTTTTTTTGACAACACCGAGTGCTAGGTCTATATTTCCTATGGGTTTTCTATGGGTTTTCTCTGGGATTTCCAGAGAATTTGACTGTCGATACTTTTATTTTTTTTTTACAACATCGAGTGCTAGGTCTATATTTTCTATGGGTTTTCTATGGGTTTTCTCTGGGATTTCCAGAGAATTTGACTGTCGATACTTCTATATTTTTTTACAACATGGAGTGCTGGGTCTATATTTCCTATGGGTTTTCTATGGGTTTTCTCTGGGATTTCCAGAGAATTTTACTGTCGATACTTCTATTTTTTTTACAACACTGATTGCTAGGTCTATATTTTCTATGGATTTTCTATGGGTTTTCTCTGGGATTTCAAGAGAACTTGACTGTCGATACTTTTATTTTTTTTGACAACACCGAGTGCTAGGTCTATATTTTCTATGGGTTTTCTATGGGTTTTCTCTGGGATTTCCAGAGAATTTGACTGTCGATACTTTTATTTTTTTTTACAACACCGAGTGCTAGGTCTATATTTTCTATGAGTTTTCTATGGGTTTTTTCTGGGATTTCCAGAGAAGTTGACTGTCGATACTTTTATTTTTTTTGACAACACCGAGTGCTAGGTCTATATTTTCTATGGGTTTTCAATGGGTTTTCTCTGGGATTTCCAGAGAACTTGACTGTCGATACTTTTATTTTTTTTTACAACACCGAGTGCTAGGTCTATATTTTCTATGAGTTTTCTATGGGTTTTTTCTGGGATTTTCAGAGAACTTGACTGTCGATACTTTTATTTTTTTTGACAACACCGAGTGCTAGGTCTATATTTTCTATGGGTTTTCTATGGGTTTTCTCTGGGATTTCCAGAGAATTTGACTGTCGATACTTTTATTTTTTTTTACAACACCGAGTGCTAGGTCTATATTTTCTATGGGTTTTCTATGGGTTTTCTCTGGGATTTCCAGAGAATTTGACTGTCGATACTTTTATTTTTTTTTTACAACACCGAGTGCTAGGTCTATATTTTCTATGAGTTTTCTATGGGTTTTTTCTGGGATTTCCAGAGAATTTGACTGTCGATACTTTTATTTTTTTTTACAACACCGAGTGCTAGGTCTATATTTTCTATGGGTTTTCTATGGGTTTTCTCTGGAATTTCCAGAGAATTTGACTGTCGATACTTTTATTTTTTTTTACAACATCGAGTGCTGGGTCTATATTTTCTATGGGTTTTATATGGGTTTTCTCTGGGAGTTCCAGAGAATTTGACTGTCGATACTTTTATTTTTTTTTTACAACACCGAGTGCTAGGTCTATATTTTCTATGAGTTTTCTATGGGTTTTTTCTGAGATTTCCAGAGAATTTGACTGTCGATACTTTTATTTTTTTTTACAACACCGAGTGCTAGGTCTATATTTTCTATGGGTTTTCTATGGGTTTTCTCTGGGATTTCCAGAGAATTTGACTGTCGATACTTTTATTTTTTTTGACAACACCGAGTGCTAGGTCTATATTTTCTATGGGTTTTCTATGGGTTTTCTCTGGGATTTCCAGAGAATTTGACTGTCGATACTTTTATTTTTTTTTACAACACCGAGTGCTAGGTCTATATTTTCTATGGGTTTTCTATGGGTTTTCTCTGGAATTTCCAGAGAATTTGACTGTCGATACTTTTATTTTTTTTTACAACATCGAGTGCTGGGTCTATATTTTCTATGGGTTTTCTATGGGTTTTCTCTGGGATTTCCAGAGAATTTGACTGTCGATACTTCTATTTTTTTTACAACACCGAGTGCTAGGTCTATATTTTTTATGGGTTTTCTATGGGTTTTTTCTGGGATTTCCAGAGAACTTGACTGTCGATACTTTTATTTTTTTTGACAACACCGAGTGCTAGGTCTATATTTCCTATGGGTTTTCTATGGGTTTTCTCTGGGATTTCCAGAGAATTTGACTGTCGATACTTTTATTTTTTTTTTACAACATCGAGTGCTAGGTCTATATTTTCTATGGGTTTTCTATGGGTTTTCTCTGGGATTTCCAGAGAATTTGACTGTCGATACTTCTATATTTTTTTACAACATGGAGTGCTGGGTCTATATTTCCTATGGGTTTTCTATGGGTTTTCTCTGGGATTTCCAGAGAATTTTACTGTCGATACTTCTATTTTTTTTACAACACTGATTGCTAGGTCTATATTTTCTATGGATTTTCTATGGGTTTTCTCTGGGATTTCAAGAGAACTTGACTGTCGATACTTTTATTTTTTTTGACAACACCGAGTGCTAGGTCTATATTTTCTATGGGTTTTCTATGGGTTTTCTCTGGGATTTCCAGAGAATTTGACTGTCGATACTTTTATTTTTTTTTACAACACCGAGTGCTAGGTCTATATTTTCTATGAGTTTTCTATGGGTTTTTTCTGGGATTTCCAGAGAAGTTGACTGTCGATACTTTTATTTTTTTTGACAACACCGAGTGCTAGGTCTATATTTTCTATGGGTTTTCAATGGGTTTTCTCTGGGATTTCCAGAGAACTTGACTGTCGATACTTTTATTTTTTTTTACAACACCGAGTGCTAGGTCTATATTTTCTATGAGTTTTCTATGGGTTTTTTCTGGGATTTTCAGAGAACTTGACTGTCGATACTTTTATTTTTTTTGACAACACCGAGTGCTAGGTCTATATTTTCTATGGGTTTTCTATGGGTTTTCTCTGGGATTTCCAGAGAATTTGACTGTCGATACTTTTATTTTTTTTTACAACACCGAGTGCTAGGTCTATATTTTCTATGGGTTTTCTATGGGTTTTCTCTGGGATTTCCAGAGAATTTGACTGTCGATACTTTTATTTTTTTTTTACAACACCGAGTGCTAGGTCTATATTTTCTATGAGTTTTCTATGGGTTTTTTCTGGGATTTCCAGAGAATTTGACTGTCGATACTTTTATTTTTTTTTACAACACCGAGTGCTAGGTCTATATTTTCTATGGGTTTTCTATGGGTTTTCTCTGGAATTTCCAGAGAATTTGACTGTCGATACTTTTATTTTTTTTTACAACATCGAGTGCTGGGTCTATATTTTCTATGGGTTTTATATGGGTTTTCTCTGGGAGTTCCAGAGAATTTGACTGTCGATACTTTTATTTTTTTTTTACAACACCGAGTGCTAGGTCTATATTTTCTATGAGTTTTCTATGGGTTTTTTCTGAGATTTCCAGAGAATTTGACTGTCGATACTTTTATTTTTTTTTACAACACCGAGTGCTAGGTCTATATTTTCTATGGGTTTTCTATGGGTTTTCTCTGGGATTTCCAGAGAATTTGACTGTCGATACTTTTATTTTTTTTGACAACACCGAGTGCTAGGTCTATATTTTCTATGGGTTTTCTATGGGTTTTCTCTGGGATTTCCAGAGAATTTGACTGTCGATACTTTTATTTTTTTTTACAACACCGAGTGCTAGGTCTATATTTTCTATGGGTTTTCTATGGGTTTTCTCTGGAATTTCCAGAGAATTTGACTGTCAATACTTCTATTTTTTTTTACAACATCGAGTGCTGGGTCTATATTTTCTATGGGTTTTATATGGGTTTTCTCTGGAATTTCCAGAGAATTTGACTGTCAATACTTCTATTTTTTTTTACAACACCGAGTGCTAGGTCTATATTTTCTATGAGTTTTCTATGGGTTTTTTCTGGGATTTCCAGAGAACTTGACTGTCGATACTTTTATTTTTTTTGACAACACCGAGTGCTAGGTCTATATTTTCTAGGGGTTTTCTATGGGTTTTCTCTGGGATTTCCAGAGAACTTGACTGTCGATACTTTTATTTTTTTTGACAACACCGAGTGCTAGGTCTAAATTTTCTATGGGTTTTCTATGGGTTTTCTCTGGGATTTCCAGAGAATTTGACTGTCGATATTTTTATTTTTTTTTACAACACCGAGTGCTAGGTCTATATTTTCTATGAGTTTTCTATGGGTTTTTTCTGGGATTTCCAGAGAACTTGACTGTCGATACTTTTATTTTTTTTGACAACACCGAGTGCTAGGTCTATATTTTCTATGGGTTTTCTATGGGTTTTCTCTGGGATTTCCAGAGAACTTGACTGTCGATACTTTTATTTTTTTTGACAACACCGAGTGCTAGGTCTATATTTTCTATGGGTTTTCTATGGGTTTTCTCTGGGATTTCCAGAGAACTTGACTGTCGATACTTTTATTTTTTTTTACAACATCGAGTGCTGGGTCTATATTTTCTATGGGTTTTCTATGGGTTTTCTCTGGGATTTCCAGAGAATTTGACTGTCGATACTTTTATTTTTTTTGACAACACCGAGTGCTAGGTCTATATTTTCTATGGGTTTTCTATGGGTTTTCTCTGGGATTTCCAGAGAATTTGAGTGTCGATACTTTAATTTTTTTTTACAACACCGAGTGCTAGGTCTATATTTTCTATGGGTTTTCTATGGGTTTTCTCTGGAATTTCCAGAGAATTTGACTGTCAATACTTCTATTTTTATTTACAACATCGAGTGCTGGGTCTATATTTTCTATGGGTTTTATATGGGTTTTCTCTGGAATTTCCAGAGAATTTGACTGTCAATACTTCTATTTTTTTTTACAACACCGAGTGCTTGGTCTATATTTTCTATGAGTTTTCTATGGGTTTTTTCTGGGATTTCCGGAGAACTTGACTGTCGATACTTTTATTTTTTTTGACAACACCGAGTGCTAGGTCTATATTTTCTATGGGTTTTCTATGGGTTTTCTCTGGGATTTCCAGAGAACTTGACTGTCGATACTTTTATTTTTTTTGACAACACCGAGTGCTAGGTCTATATTTTCTATGGGTTTTCTATGGGTTTTCTCTGGGATTTCCAGAGAATTTGACTGTCGATACTTTTATTTTTTTTGACAGCACCGAGTGCTAGGTCTATATTTTCTATGGGTTTTCTATGGGTTTTCTCTGGGATTTCCAGAGAACTTGACTGTCGATACTTTTATTTTTTTTGACAACACCGAGTGCTAGGTCTATATTTTCTATGGGTTTTCTATGGGTTTTCTCTGGAATTTCCAGAGAATTTGACTGTCAATACTTCTATTTTTTTTTACAACATCGAGTGCTGGGTCTATATTTTTTATGGGTTTTCTATGGGTTTTTTCTGGGATTTCCAGAGAACTTGACTGTCGATACTTTTATTTTTTTTGACAGCACCGAGTGCTAGGTCTATATTTTCTATGGGTTTTCTATGGGTTTTTTCTGGGATTTCCAGAGAATTTGACTGTCGATACTTTTATTTTTTTTTACAACATCGAGCGCTGGGTCTATATTTTCTATGGGTTTTCTATGGGTTTTCTCTGGGATTTCCAGAGAATTTGACTGTCGATACTTTCATTTTTTTTTTACAACATCGAGTGCTAGGTCTATATTTTCTATGGGTTTTCTATGGGTTTTCTCTGGGATTTCCAGAGAATTTGACTGTCGATACTTCTATATTTTTTTACAACATGGAGTGCTGGGTCTATATTTCCTATGGGTTTTCTATGGGTTTTCTCTGGGATTTCCAGAGAATTTTACTGTCGATACTTCTATTTTTTTTACAACACTGATTGCTAGGTCTATATTTTCTATGGGTTTTCTATGGGTTTTCTCTGGGATTTCCAGAGAATTTGACTGTCGATATTTTTATTTTTTTTTACAACATCGAGTGCTGGGTCTATATTTTCTATGGGTTTCCTATGGGTTTTTTCTGGGATTTCCAGAGAAGTTGACTGTCGATACTTTTATTTTTTTTGACAACACCGAGTGCTAGGTCTATATTTTCTATGGGTTTTCTATGGGTTTTCTCTGGGATTTCCAGAGAACTTGACTGTCGATACTTTTATTTTTTTTCACAACATCGAGTGCTGGGTCTATATTTTCTATGGGTTTTCTATGGGTTTTCTCTGGGATTTCCAGAGAATTTGACTGTCGATACTTTTATTTTTTTTTACAACACCGAGTGCTAGGTCTATATTTTCTATGAGTTTTCTATGGGTTTTTTCTGGGATTTCCAGAGAACTTGACTGTCGATACTTTTATTTTTTTTGACAACACCGAGTGCTAGGTCTATATTTTCTATGGGTTTTCTATGGGTTTTCTCTGGGATTTCCAGAGAATTTGACTGTCGATACTTTTATTTTTTTTTACAACACCGAGTGCTAGGTCTATATTTTCTATGGGTTTTCTATGGGTTTTCTCTGGAATTTCCAGAGAATTTGACTGTCAATACTTCTATTTTTTTTTACAACATCGAGTGCTGGGTCTATATTTTCTATGGGTTTTATATGGGTTTTCTCTGGGAGTTCCAGAGAATTTGACTGTCGATACTTTTATTTTTTTTTTACAACACCGAGTGCTAGGTCTATATTTTCTATGAGTTTTCTATGGGTTTTTTCTGGGATTTCCAGAGAATTTGACTGTCGATACTTTTATTTTTTTTTACAACACCGAGTGCTAGGTCTATATTTTCTATGGGTTTTCTATGGGTTTTCTCTGGGATTTCCAGAGAATTTGACTGTCGATACTTTTATTTTTTTTTACAACACCGAGTGCTAGGTCTATATTTTCTATGGGTTTTCTATGGGTTTTCTCTGGAATTTCCAGAAAATTTGACTGTCAATACTTCTATTTTTTTTTACAACATCGAGTGCTGGGTCTATATTTTCTATGGGTTTTCTATGGGTTTTCTCTGGGATTTCCAGAGAATTTGACTGTCGATATTTTTATTTTTTTTTACAACATCGAGTGCTGGGTCTATATTTTCTATGGGTTTCCTATGGGTTTTCTCTGGGATTTCCAGAGAATTTGACTGTCGATACTTCTATTTTTTTTACAACACCGATTGCTAGGTCTATATTTCCTATGGGTTTTCTATGGGTTTTCTCTGGGATTTCCTGAGAATTTGACTGTCGATACTTTTATTTTTTTTACAACACCGAGTGCTAGGTCTATATTTTCTATGGGATTCCTATGGGATTTTTCTGGGATTTCCAGAGAATTTGACTGTCGATACTTCTATTTTTTTTTACAACACCGAGTGCTAGGTCTATATTTTCTATGGGATTCCTATGGGATTTTTCTGGGATTTCCAGAGAATTTGACTGTCGATACTTTTATTTTTTTTTACAACACCGAGTGCTAGGTCTATATTTTCTATGGGTTTTCTATGAGTTTTCTCTGGGATTTCCAGAGAATTTGACTGTCGATACTTCTATTTTTTTCTACAACACCGAGCGCTAGGTCTATATTTTCTATAGTATTTCTATGGGATTTCTCTGGGATTTCCAGAGAACACTTTTAACATTATTTATTCACATTCATTCAATTCGAAATCTTTTTTCATTAATTATTAATTATTAATTGTCGTGTATTATCAATTATAACTTTAATTATTTACATTCTCACACTGAGAAAAAATTTTTCTTTGGACAATTAAATTGGTTTTGTTGAATTTTATTAAGCTAAAAATTATTTGGGACAACCAAATTTTATTACGTCAATATAATCTATTTTATCATTTTTAACAAATAATTGAATAGACTCTATTTAATTGACATTAATATTTCTCTCTCTAAGATTATAAAATCATATGGTAGAGTTAAGAAAATATTCATTTAAAGGACAACTAAACTATTTTGCAGTGCCAACAAATCCAAATATTAGAGCAAAATATTATTATATTAACTCTAATAAATATTAATTAGACACAAAAAAATATTGTTGTTTAGAATAAATATATATATTTATTCAAGGTTAATAAATATATATTTGAACCTAATGATTATTGATTTAAAAGAAATGGTGTTAGGCAGCAACAGCTGGAGTAGTTCAGTGCTCGCCACTAGATCGCGCCCACCATTTGTGGTGTCCCTGGTAAGATACTTATTTAAGAGTTTTTATATTCCGAGCTCGAAGCATTTTTGGGACGAGACAATCGCTGAAAATTTTTGATATTAATAATAATATCGGTATATACTGTATCCCACTATGTCATTGATGATTAATGTGGATATTTTTCCTGCACAATTTTTGTCATAGTACGAAAAAAAGTACTTGTGATGGAAATAAATAAATTTTCTAAATATGCATGTTTTGAACTGTTGAATAAATATTTTGTCATTTCAAAATAATATCTAATTAATATTCACAACTAATTCTCTATAATAATCACTCATACATTTCATTATGACGATTTTATAAACTCTATAGGTAATCAATTTGATTGTATGCTTGCTACTAAACGCGTAATTATCTTTACTAAATATTTTATAGTTTCTAATAACTCGTTTTGTTGGTGGATTATGAAATATTTAGTTAAAACAACCAAATATATGATTGGCAATGGGTAATCAAATCATTTTGTTGTCATAACTAAAATTTAGTTGTCAGTAGAAAATTTTTTTCTCAGTGTAGCAATATTGCTTCAGACTTGGGTTGATTAGGTCACGTGCTTATATTTATTAGTTAATTTTAACACGAAAAGTTTGTTTAATTTACACAAATTTTCTGTCAAAAGATCAGATTTTGTGTTCAATTATTTAACATAAATTTGTGTTGAAGATCAACACAAAAATTTGTGTAGACCGTTTGAAACACACGATTTGTGCGTCGAATTCAACACAAAATTTCTATCTGTGTATGAGGTTAAATACAAAAGAATGTGTGTAATAAAAATATAAGAGTGGATGATAAATATTAAATATTTAAAAAGTTAGATATGAAAGTACATTTGAAGGAAATAAAATAACCACACATGTCAAAGTAACTTTATCGATCGCTCACTCGGCGGTTATTTGTTGTTGTCATTTTTCAAACTATACTTTGTCGAGTTCTTGAAAGTCTGGTTAACTGAAAAAGCGTCAAATCAAAGTGAAATCCATCCTCGTAAGTGTAAAGAGAGAAAGAATAAAAGTAAAAATAAAAAAATAAAAGTATAAGATCTGAGAGGAAATAAATGAAAAAATGAGAGAGGGCTCCGTGTGGTCGATTCAATATTTCACAAAGAAAATCCATGAAAACAGATCGTCAAAAGTTTCCTTCATCTTCACTGTCGGCTTCTTGATTTTCTTATTTCTTTCATCCTTCAGTCATTTTTTCATTTTATTTATTTTCGTTTGGATCTTTTTTGTCATTTATTTTATTTACTTTCAGCGAAACACTTTGCTTTGAACCTCTCAGTACCATTCATAAAAGATAAGTTGACAATAAATAAAATTAAAAAGTTTTTTTTTTTCAATTACATTTAATTACGGACACTAACAACAAAAACAAATTTTCTTGTTTGTTTTTTACCTTAAAAATATTTTTATCATTTAATTGTTTAAAAAAAAAAAAAAAAAAATTATTTTAAAAATTAAACATTAAACATGAAATAATTTTTCTCATTAATTTGCACCAATCGAATAATTTAAAAAAAAATCTGAACAAAATTTAATATGATCCTCAAATTACCAAACAATTTTCGAATTTTTTATTTTCAACAGTTAACGCACAAAAAAAAAAAATTGAAAATATGCACACGTAGAAAATTACAAAAACTACACGTGCAATTTTTTAAAAATATATTTTTTTTTAATGTATCATTTTGGAAAAAATCATGAGATGTCGCCTAACTTCAGTATCATACATTAATTTGTCAAAAAAATAAATCAAATTACTTTGATATTTTTTTTTTTAATTGCGAATTTGTGGATAAGATTAAAAAAAATAATTTCCAAAAAAATCTAAAAGAATATTTAATATGATAAAAAATATATCCAGCCTGGAAGTAATTATTGAAACAAAATCCGATAAAGTAACTAATGAACAAAGAAAATATATAATCCGAATATATATGACAATGACATAATTTAATACAGTTAAACACAACATATATTAATACCCTAGTGATTTTCATATGTACATTTAAAATACCTATCTCCGTGGTTCGGTCCGTCAAACACGTCACTTAATATGATATGAGTGGTAGATATCTTTTCATAAACGCACCGATGTGGAAAACAGATTTGGGTTACCCCGTCTGCTGATGGGGTACCAACCGGGCTGACCAAGGGACTGAAGGGTGGAGGGAAAAACAGAGAGATGAAATGACACGCGTGCTATTTGCTGGTGTTGCAATGTCGAGAGTTGCCGTTCCCGTTGTCCAGACATACTAACGATGTGGGAGAACTAGTCCAGTAAATATACTCTATATACTATTATATTATACCTACATATCTATATATAGACAGATGAGTTATAAGTGTAGGTGTGTATACATGATAGGATCGCTCACATCACTGAACTATAATACAATCAGGGGCGTTCGAGCGTTAACAATTCGACCGTGTACCAGACATTTTAGAAATTGTATAACCCTTGTCTATATTGTAAATCGAACGTTTTTTATCGGTAGAAAAAATAAATATAAAAGTTTTTAAAAATTAACCAACGAGGGTTCAACACTTCTAGTCTCGAGGTGTTGAAGAGGAGACTAAATAAATTTACATTGACATTTAGTGAAAAAATATTTTTTAACATAGAAGAGGCGGGTTAAATGTCGGCGGTATTAAAATAAAAATTTTTGTCTTGATTAGGCTGAATTTTTAACAATTTATATATTTAAAAAAAAAATTTTTTTAATCGCCGTAAAAAAATTTTTTGATTCGGCGAAATGGGATATGGCCTGAGAAATTAAAAAAAAAATATTTTTTTGCGGGACTTTTTGTTTATTTTTTAATTTCTCACTGAGAAAATTGAAAATTTTTGAAATATAGAAAGCTACTAATTTCGATGCAGTTTTTAAAAGTTAAGTTTTCATCGGATTCAGTAGAGGTGTGCAAATCGGGTTCGAATCGAATCGAATATATTGTAACGAATGTGAAACTGATCTTTAAAATATTTGAATAACTAGAAAACAAATGCCTTCTCCTCTTGTTTTATAGAACGGCGACTAGAATCAGTCAGTCATATATTGACAGCTTAACAGCACACATCTGTATTTCAATAAAATATATCTCTCTTGCCTTTCTTTTACTGCTGTTAACTGTGGTATTGTTATTTCTAGTTTAAGTGTTTTATTATTGTAGTATAAGTGATATTAATTATAAGTTACCAGTTACTACAATTTATTCGATTCGAATTTCGAATCGACTATTTCGAATTTCTGAATTATTCGAAAAGATTCTAATTATTCATAACTTTTAAAGTTATTAGTCGATTTTAGAATCATTCGAAAGTTTTTGAATTATTTGTTACTCTTCAAATTGCAAGATTCGAATCAAGAAAAATTTGATCGCGTCTTAAGAAATATTCAATTTTTATTTAATAGCGAGCTTAAGTTTTTAAGTAACCGAAAATAATTTTTTTGTAGATTCGTGTCTAAGATCTATTAACCTCTGAAAAAATTTGAATTATTCAAAAAACGATTACAATTTAAAGTTGTTCAAAAAGAAATTTTGATATTATTCGTAAAACTTACGAATAATTCAAACTTCGAATGGAATAGTTCGATTCGATTCGATATGAATGCTTCGTAAGTTCGAACTATTCGCACACCCCTAGGAATTAGCTCTTCTATATATTTGTATTTATTTTGATAATAACCAGATTTAGAAAAAATAAAACAAAATGAAGCGAAATCTTTTGATCATTTCAAAAGAAATATTTAAAATTTATGTGCAGATTTCAGAGTAAACTAAAAATTTTGTTCATAAATTAGACATACTGAAAATACGTTTTGAATATTTTGTTAAAATATTCGTTTGAGCTTTCTATAACGTCATAAAAAATATAAGATTAGGCATTAGTAAATACTCAGACAGTTTTATTTATTTTTAACAAACGATTCGAGTGTCGTTAAGTCGTGCGTGAAAAAAACATTTGTTGCATCAGGATGCCGTATATTCGTCTGCAACACACGAAACGGGAGATAAAGAATATAACGCTCGAGAGGAGATAAGAGTAACTAGAGAAAGAAAGATAAGATACAAGGATAGAAAGAACAAAGAGACAAGACGTCAGAGATTGTATCGACAAAACGTTTTATTTTGTTAGCGTTGTTTTGAGCTCGCTCGACTTACGTATTAGTATCGGGAACCACTGGCGAGACCATGCTTCAATTGACTAAACTTCTCACAAGCTTTCCTCTACATTGGCTTTATACATATCATACATCTATTATGTAGCTCCACCAATGGATAACACTCGTTCGCCTTGTTTCACATCCTACATCCCATTATTCCAGTGGGGTCATACATATTCATAACTTTACTATCCGCAGACAGACAGATCCAACTGTCGGACAGTTTTCTCTGTCATTCAATGTCTTATTGACGTTATCTCGAATTAAAATTTTAACTTTTAAATTTACATATTGTAAACGGACTTATTTAATAACTAGTTAATTATTTGATTGATGGTTATCATTTATCATAAAAAAAAAAAGATAAAAAAATTGTTTTCGTTGTATAAAAAAACTACTTATTGAAAATGAATCTTTGATATCTCAGTTTTTAAACTGTAAGAAATTAGCGGAGTAAATCCGGAGTGAATACGGAGTGAAATTCAGTCCGACGAGAAGTTCGTCTTGATTTTAGTCTTGAATTTGGTTTCAATGTCAATTTAACTTTTATTTTGAATTTTTCGCCTAAAATATTGTTTTGGTTTTAGTCTTGGATTAAGTCGCGGTTGCTGTCTTGGTTTCAGTCTCAAATTTTGTCTTGTTTTTAGTATCAAATTTCGTCTTGGTTTGAGACTTGAATTTTGTCTAGGATTTTGTCTTTAATTTCGTCTGGATGGTTATATTACCCCAGTAGCACACTTGCCTTTATGATATCTATAAGATATCAGTGTTTAGGCTGTTTTTTGACATATCGAGAAGGCACTAATATGTTAACAAAACGAACAGAAATTTATGTCACCGAAAAAATATCTTCTCAAAACACTTGACACAAGTGACGACAAAAAGTAAATTACAAATAGTGGTAAAATAAGTCATGTAAATGACTTTTTAATTGACATAAGACGAAAAACGACACAAATTTTCTCTGTCTCCGGAACCAACATTTACATGCCTTATTAATACCAAAAAAGGTGACTTTGAGATAAAAAAAAATTTAGCTTATCCTTTTAAAAGACATCTCAAAGTTGACTCTGTGTTACTTGGGTAGCTATTCGCCAATTCGAATGTTTCAAAATTAATGACTATTTATATTTGAATTAAAATCTATGTAAAAAAATTAGATGTGAACTTAGCTACGCGCAACGCTGCCAAACTTATTATTTATTCTTTTATATTTTTTTGAATTTCTAAAGCTCATTTCTGATTGGCCCTTGTGAATATTTAATAACTCCCACAATATTCAAAATTAAGAAATATTGTTCAGGAACTTTACCCTAGTAATACATGTTTGAGCAAGATTCTGGAGTAAGTATCTTGAGCAAGATCCCTAGCTTTTAGGGTCTTTTTCTACATATGTCTTTCGCAAGATCGTGTATCAAAAATCCTATGTCAAGATTTGTGTATGTCTTGCTCATGGTATCGTACACAAGAATATTAAAGATATATTGAGCACGGTGCAATGAAAAAGTGTCTAACGCATTTCTTGCACCAGTAGGTACTTACGCGTGGCTTACTCAAGATCTTTTCAAGGCTCAAGGCCAATTTTGAGCCTGGAGCAGATTTTGAGCAAGCCATGCGCAACTATAGTCTTTCTCAAGACTTGAGTTATAATGTAGTACGAATATCTTGTGTAAGGCTTGCAATTTAAATCTGGTCACAAGTATCTGCAGTAAGACACATACGTAGAAAAAGACACGCACCTATCGATCTTGAGAGCAGACTTGCTCAAGAATTGAAAAAAATTGTTTTAAGGGTATGTTTAGAATTATCTCCTCAATCTAAATCTCACCGGTGTAAAACTAATTTTAGATCACCCTGTATTGATCAAGTCTTAAAAAATATGATCTATATCAATTAATCAGCTCTTGTTAAATCTTAATTATTTTTTCCGCCTTAATAAATTACATAATTCATTAAATACTTGTCTAAAAAAAAATTATTTAAAAAGTTGATATATAAAAAAAAAGTAACTTGATAACTTTATAAATATATAAGGAATAAATTAAAATAAAATTAGTTTAATAATATCGTGAAGTTGCATAAAAAAAGTTTTATCCGAAGAAAAAAGTTATATAAATTAAAACAATGAATGGAGATATACAAATGTAAATGTACATCCTCTCTCATTATATTTTTTAATTACATTTTATCTTCATGACATACGTACAATTTCATTTCAAACTTTATTCAAACTTATTTCCTTTTCTCTCCCAACCAACCAACTATACAACTTTTTATGTACGTACACTTTTTACTCCCCACTGCCGATAACTTTTAGAAAAAAAAAGTTTTAGCACTCAAGAAAATAGTTTGCGTCCAGTTAGCTCAGCTTATATATACTACAGCATAATATATACATACAAAATACTAAAATTCCATATACTTTTTCATTGTCAAGATAATAAAACCGTACAAGTAAAATAGACAAATATATAAACAAATGAAACTCCGGAGACGTACAATGAAATAAAAAAAAAAATAATAAAAAATAAAAGGAAATTGTAATAAATGTAAATGTAAAAAGTTTAAATTTTTAAACATTCTAACAAAATAAATATATCCTTTTTATATTTTTTAATCTAACTTTAACTTTAAACTTAGATTTCTTTCAATTTATTTTTATACGAGCGAAAAAAAAATTTTGTAAACCGGTAAATTTTTTTTTTATTAAAAATTACGAATTTAAGTTTACTGTAAAATTATTTCTTATTTTTTTCATTTTAACGGATTGTAAAAAATACTTTATTGAGGAAAATAAAAAATAGAGGGTTGGTTCATAAATGAAGTTCCTACGGGATCACGCAGTGGGACACAAGTAAATGTGTCAGCTCCCGTTGAGAATCGGTAGGTTTGTAGTCCTGGTAGTCTTGTAGTCATCCTGTAGCCGCTGTCCTGTAGGGACACTTGCGGTGGGTAGAGAACTTGGACTATAAAACTACCACCAACTCCCGTTGAGAACAGCCAGAGCCAGTGGAGCTGCTCGATGTACAGTTGGGTTGTTGATGGTGTGGGTGTGCGTTTAGTTGGGAAGCGGCAGCCTCACTCTGGGTGGCGTAAAGGAAACTGTCGACGGTAGTGCAGACTGTAGGCCACATTGTGTACACCAAGACTAACAACGCATTTAAAATTACACGGAAGTAACTCGCAATAAGCTTCGTCATATTTCCTGGGTGACTGGTTTATTTTTTACTGGCATTCTTGTCAATCTGGGACACTTTTATACGCTTGTTGAGGTGGTAATAAAAATTTTTGTGTTAAAAAATTATTTGGTTAAATTTATTGTGTTGATTTTCAACACAGAAATCTGTTAATTCAACACAAACCCTTTGTGTTATTTTACTTTGACAGATTTTTTATGTTAAAGGATTAGAAAATCTGTAATGTACACTGTAAAAAATTTTTTGGACCCGGTGTAATGTAAATGTCTAGGTGTAAAAATTTTTGTGTGAAAATTACACCAAATTCGGTGTAAAAATTTAGGCGGTTTACGAAAATTAATCACAAAAATGTTGAATTGTTCAAAATACTCTTTAATATCTAAATAAAATAAATGTAGGTATTGATTAAGTAGTTAAAAATATTCAATGATCGTTTGTTGCTCATTAGTCAAAATTACACCGAGTAACACAGTATGGTGTAAAAAATTAGATTACACCGTGGAAAAATTACACGGACGGAAAATTTACACCGAGAGATTTTGACACCGTTATTTCACACTACGGTCGTGTAAAGTTCTCCGGGTCCATTTTTGCACCGAAATTTTTTATAGGGTAACACTTTCATTGTGTTATTTTAAAATTAACACAAAATTTGTATTGTTTAGCTAAACACTCCCGTACTTTTCTTTACCTTAACCAAGCAAAGCATTTTAGCATTGTCTGCAAGGACACTTGGATAACAATTGATTTACAATTAAATATAATCATAGATAACTTGAATATTTTTATGATCAGGTTCAGTGATTTTTTTATTCTCATTTTACGGGAGGATAATTCATAGCTCCGTTTTTTAGAAAAATCAGAGATAGTCGAACTAATTGTTTGCTAAATTGACAAAATTTCACGTGCTTATATTTATTAGTTAATTTTAACACGAAAATTCTGTTAAATTTACACAAATTTTCTGTCAAAATAACAGATTTTGTGTTCAATTATTTAACATAAAAATTGTGTTAAAGATCAACACAAACGCAAGGTGTTGAATTAACACTAAAATTTGTGTAGACCGTTTGCAACACGATTTTGTTGAAGTTAACACAAAATTTCTAACTGTGAACCAACAAGATTGTTTTTCCACAATACCGAAATTTTCCATATAAATTTAATCTTGTATCGATAAAAAGTTTGTAAACCATTATTACTTACAATTACAGTATAATAATAAGAAAGAACCCGTTACTCTTTTTATCCAATAAAGGTTGAAAAGCAAACACCACAGCGTGAAATTAGAGGAGAAGAATTTAAAAAAATGTACACATATATAAGGCGAAATAAAAATTGATTGAGAAGAATAAAGTAAATCCCCCGAAACGCCTTAGGATTTCCTGGATTATCGGATTCTTTATCGATCAGCTACAACATTCGAGTAACAGAATATAGCGAGTCATTATTTCTTGGCAAGCGAATTCACTCGGATACTTACTTCCGTGTCAGCTTATTAGATTTACTCTTGTCTCATTTAACTTTGTATTTTATATTTTATCATTATTTTTTATTTCAAATATAACTGATTACGATGAAAGAGACTTGAAAGCTCACTACCAGAATTTCACTCCAGATTTATTTAATCTAGCTTCTTTCGTATCATCAATTGGCTTTTACGCCATATTTCTCAGTACTTGTATATACTATACTCTTGATTGAAAAGTAATAAACGGATCTATCAACTCATTCCTCCCGTTCTTTAGTAAATTTTTCTGACCCTCTTACTCGTCTTGCTAGATTCATATTATCTCTTCTTTTTTTTCACTTCTTATAGATTTTACTCACTACATATATATATAAATATATGTATGTAAGTGTAGTATCAATACAGTTACATTTAAGACGACGTCATTGGTACTCTTCTATGCGGAAAATTGAACCCGTCGTCTGATTTCCCATTGCGCTATAAGCGCCAGTCTCCAAACCCAATAGAAATAAGTTTAACTTCTCATAATATCTAAAAGTCCCTTGAGCAAACGAGTCGCGCTTGATTTCTATTCTATTCCCGATTAAATTTACCTTATTTGAATTATTCGATCGCTACCAATTTCATTTACAATTCAATTTTCATCTCCATTTTTATTATTATCTATTTTTTTATTGTTTCTCAATGTTTGCGCCGTCACTGTCTTTTACTACGTTACAAAAAATCTAAACGATCTAGACATTTGATCTAATTGACGGTGAAAGAATTTATTTTAATTGAAATTTTAAATTAATACACAGAAAAAAAGGATTTCTTAGTGCAAGAAAAATTTTGCAGTATGATATGAAAACAAATTTTCTTGCCGCCAAAAATTTTTGTTTTCAATTCATGGTGCAAAAAATTTCTAAGGGAAATTAAAAATTTTCTTAGGGCGGGTAAAAATTTTTGTGCAAAGAAATTTTTTTTTCTGTGTACCCGTGAATTTATCAATGAAAAAATTTTGAATATAATAATTAAAGGCAATGTTTGATAAATTTAGAAAATATTTTTAATAATATTTACGTTTCCTATTCACAAAAAATCTTATAATTCCTCGGGTCAGAATTTTTAATAATAATTAAATAAAAAGAATAAGGGAGGAGGGGGCAAAGTGGGCCCCTAAAAATTTTCTATACGCTAATAAATTCAGACGGATAATAAGCTTATCGAAATTTCTTACATAATGAGGGCTAAAAATAAACCACCAAAACTGTTCATTAAACATAATTTATTAAGAAAGTTAAAGGTAATAAAATTACGTTATAAAGTTATATCACTATGCCAATATGGGCGTGAACGCCATACTGTATGGTATCGAAGATTTTTATAAGTTATAAAATTGTATGCATAGATGATTCGACTATTGCGGGAATAGTAACATTGGCAATAGTTGTCGCGGACGCCGCAATGTGAGTATGGCCGTCAGGCCACAATGCTTCTGGCCGATAAACCTAGTCTAACGACATTTATATAGTTTTGGTGGTAATACGATAGTATACATTGATTGACACGCTAGAAATTACGGCGGGAAAAACTAGTAGCATTATGCCCTCGGCGTTGTGGTATGGCTCTCAGGCCATGCTGTTTCGCCGTGCCTGCTATGCATACGTGTGAGCAATACAATAGCTCCAGTACTATACAGTATAGTAAATAACGCCATACTTCTGGGACTCGTCTTCCCCCTCTCCCCTAACTGTCATAATTAAAAATCACAAATTTTCCAATAATTACTGACCTATTTTATCTCGAAAACTAGTACTTTCCGATTAAAAAAACATTTATTATAAAAACTAATTTTCAAACCAAACAAATTAAAGTTTCAACAAAAAATAAACATTTGACTCAACTTTACTACGAAAAAAAAAAAAAATTAAAATAAATCAACGAAAATTAAACAGGAATAACATGAGACAAGTTAATAAATTTAAAGTCTCACGGCTTACAATGGCAGTAAATCGTTCATGTATTTCCTTACTTTCATACATTCACAATAAAAATATAACAATATAATAGCAAAGGCTTGATTCAACCCGTAGTATCATTTTTCCACATCCACAAGCATTCACAATATTTTAAAAATTTAACCCAACTACTGCAACTCATAGAATCCTCAACTCCTTAACTCTTCACTCCATAGCACAGCAGAGCATAGCACGGCAAAGGAATTTCAGTATAAAACCAAGCTACGCTATTATTAACGCTCGGACTGGATGGAAAATGGTCAGAAAAGTTTTTTGAGTATGGCAGTACGAGCTTACACACGGTGGACTTGAGCCACAACTGTTACACAAACTTTATCACAAAATCCAGAGGCATATAAACCCTCCAACCAGTAAAACATACCTTCATGTTTTCTAAATATATCTATATATAGATGTACTTTAACATTCAGTTCTGCATGTACATGCACAGTAGATACTCTAGAGTAACTCGACTCCGAGTATAGAGAGAAGCCAAAAGAAGAAATTGCGGATTAAGTAAAAAATATAAAATTCAGGAAATAAAAACATAAAACAGTCGAGTGCAAAAAGAGCCTGGAAAAAGGGTAAGAGTATAAAAAGTATCCATACATATGTATGAGTGTCTAGCTTGTCATCTCAGAGTATCCAGAGTAGAGTTGAGAGTAAAAATAGTGTAGACTTGAGTTTTATTCCTTCGCTACTCGAGTATCCAAGATCCGACACGAGGAAAATGATCAAAGCCGTGCATTGACCAGCGGAAGTCAAAATAGTGCATGAGGAAACCGGATCACGTAGGATCAGTTTGCCTGAGGGCGTATGGGAACATCCTAGCTGGAACTCTAGCATCAAGAATCTCTAAAAGAATTTTTTGTGTCCAAGCCCCTTAGTGTCTTGGTCTTGGTCTTGCTCTTGCTCGTTTTCTCGTACCCTTATACTCTTTTCATTCGCTGTACTTTATATTCTTTATTTTATTCTGTCTGACCCACCGAACGGCCATCTTACCCACTGAATACTGATAGACGACAACTTGGTGACCCCATCGACTCCCTATTTTCTGTCTATTCCTTTGTCAAATCAGTAGTTACCTTTTCTTTATCACTCGAAACTCAACGCTCGTACTTGGTTTTTAGACTCGTTTACTCGGGATTCAATAGATCAAAGCTCTACGTGCTTTAAGATGTTTATTGTAATTTACGATTTACTTTGTAGTTAATGAAATTAGATCTCTTGATTATTATTATTTTATAAATTTAATTTAAATTTCAAACTTATTTATTTGTGAACTTACTTCACTTCTTTAGAGTTTAGTTGCCTCAACATTTAGAACTTCGGGCTCAAAGGGCTTTATATATAGAAGCCTTTGCATAAGTTCTGCGATTGTAATTAGTCAATATCGATAGTTCGGTTTAAATTTAGAGAAGAAAATAATAATCTTAATACTATTGAAGTCTGCTAGTGAAAATTAGTCCATTATTTTTTTTATCATCAAAATGTTATTTTTAAGTAATAACAGAAAAAATAATCAAGTCTACTAAGATTGTAAATCATTTCAAGTTTTATATCCTTAATTATAAATTTTATTCAGCATTCATCATAATTTTAATGATTCCAAAATCTGTTGGCGCAAGAAAAAATTTCATTTTTATAAATCGAGAATTTTTTAAAATTAATCTTTTATGAATTTATTAATTCCAGTAATAGTGGAAAAAAAAATTCTTTTGCTGGGCATGAGAACGAGTCCCGAATTTTTGTCAGCTTTCGATAGAATTTCGTCGGAGACGGATTTTCTCTGAAATGAAGACTGAGATGCCCATTTTCGATGATCGGAAATATTAATACTATGGTTTGGAATAGATATTTACGTCATAAGGCCGCAAAGTGGCGATTTACCGCCAATCTCGATGTTGCGATATGAGCCTGATGTTTTTGGCGCGAATTTGCGAAAACGAGTGTAAATATAATATGTAAATATAAGGCTTTGCCTCGGACGGTTATTACACTTATTTTTGTAAAATAGCGTTACAAGCATAATACGAATATCATAAAATCGAGATTGTCTGAATCGCCACTGATCGGCCATATGACATACAATATTTTTTGTCATTATTGTTCAGAAAATTCAATTTGAGAGACGCGCAGCTTCAAAAATTTTATATTTACTTGTAATTTAAACATGCGTAAGCGATTACTTAAGGGTTCATTAATCATTTTTTACCTTCTATCACTTATAGAAAAATATTTATTAATTATTTAATAAATATTGTAAATACTGTAATAAAAGACACACTAATCACTGGACTGCAACGTGTGTTAGTTATAAGTGAAATGGCGTCGTTATTAATAGTAATTAAATTGAAAAACTACTCAAAATCTTCGGTCGGTAAGCTAGAATGGGATTCTTTTCTCTACAGCCCCTTTCATTTTCTTCCGATTGTAGAGAAAAAGTACAGTCAAGGGGCATTTTGCGGCCTAGGTCGCAAAAAAGAGACGGTAAAGTAGGGTCTCCGGAAATAAGCACCTTTGCGGACGCCACCCAGTGCTCGAAAATTGAACTTTCTGAGCAAATATGATAAAATAGTATATTACACACCTAGGGAAGTAAAGTAAGAAATGTCTCAGATCACATGTAATTGTAGGCCGAGGCGAAGCCGACGCTTTCCGCCCGGAGGTGAGAAAATTCCTTTTCTCACCTCCGGGCGGAAAGTGCAACTTTCGTCCCGCTGTGCAAAACGAAGTTGCCGCTTTCCGCCTCCGCCGAGGAGAAAAATAGTATACACTCTTCGGGAAGTAAATAAGAAAGCCTCAGATCACATGTTTGTTGACCGACAACTCGGCTTCGCTTCGGTCAACAATTACATGTGATCTGAGACATTTCTTACTTTACTTCCCTAAGTGTGTAATATACTATTAACACTAATAGTGAAAGAAATAGTATTTTACATAGCTAGGGAAGTAACACAACAATATACGTTAAAATAGGTACGTAAAAAGTAACACGCGCCCGAAACATGAGTTCTAGTAATAAATTTAATTTTTCATGCAACAGGCAACTATGCAACGAATCTTAAGTTTTTTTAGCGGACTATTGATTGAAAATTGAATTTTTATTCAATTTAAAAAAAAAAAATCAGCAAAAAACTAAGTATCGAAAATAAAAATCGGTTTTTTGAAAATATCGTTGCCGTAAATCATTACCAATTAATGATGATTTACTGTAACAACCAAAGATTGTTAAAAAATTCTTTTAATTTTCGACAGCTAAACCGAGTTTTCTATTAGTTTTATGTAGAAAACCAGTAAACAACTAACTTTAGAGTAAAGAACTAACGAAGATTAAAGAAGATTAACGATAATTTTTCCGTAAAAACTTTCAGACAACAATTAAAAAATAAACTTTAAAAAAATAAAATACCTAATTACGAGTATTTAATTTAAAAAATAAAATAATCGTAAAATGAAGCGTCATAAATTAAATATCAGTATTCAAAATTATATAAAATTAGTCAGCATTAAAATTAAAGAAACTGTGTAATCAACGGAATTAGTTACCCCGTACATCTGTAAACTTTTGAGTGTTATGCAGTAGAAAATTTTCTAAAGACCAACTTCTCGTCAAGATAATTTAATAATTGTGCGCTCCCTCGTCGGCCTAGACGTTGATTGGCTTCACTGAATCCAGCGGAATCCGCCGTGAATGTAATAATAATTCATTGAAAATATTTAAAACTCAATATTTTCATTACGATTACTTTATACTTGTTCTCAAAAAAATTTTAGCATCTTAATTATCTCTAAAATAATTCATGAGACGGTTAATTAACCTTTTCGAAGCTGACTATAAAATCGTCAAGAATTTTACGTTAACACAGTAATTACTGCAAAAAGCCAGTGATAATATTATCAAGCTGAGTGCTCATTAACTGTAATAGATGCTCTGAAAACTTGTCAATAACTTTTTAAAATAATTTTTTACAAGATAATTATATAGAATAAATATTATTTAGGTTAAGTAGTAAGTAAAAATTATATGTTTATACAGCGTCTGTAGCTTGAAGCAGTCTATTACCTGAGTGCTGAGGAAATTGTGAAAAGCGAGAAAGAGAGAAGGAGATGAAAGTAGCCAGTGTCCTAGAAGTGTCGGGACTAGATACACACATGCGCAAAGGGTCTTTAACCCTCATTTCTCAAACCATGGGTCACCACCAGACTGTGGTTAACAGCAAAATTCCTTTGAGACTTGCATATCAAAGGCTGCGATGAAATTAAAACGCCATAAGCAATAAAACACTGCATCTATATGTATATTAGGGTGCTCCGTTTGAAACGAAGATTTTTTTTTTTTCGTTCCCCATCAAAAATCTTGTTCTACATGTAAAAATAAAAATTCAGTGAAATTTTGAGCTCTTAATAACAATTTTAAGAACTGGAACAACGTCGTTGAAGTTTTCCCATGCTAAAAGCATGTAAATTTTGATTCTTTTCTTTTTATCGAATAAAACTCAGCCCCATATTGACGTATCTTATCGGTTCAAAGTTTTCTTGGAAGAGAATTGTATGCTCTTTGAAAAAGCCTGTATGTGCTTAGCAGTACCTTCAACTACAGCCCTCGTGGAAGCCTTGAAAGTCTAATTTCCTACGAAATTAGTGGTTTTTTGTTGTTAACTTGTAAACGGTTGACTTTTGGGAAAAAAAGTACGTGACATTTTTTGTAGGAAATTTAGTCTTCTACAAAAAAGTTCTCACAAGTCAAATCTCTAAAATCAATATTTAAAAAGTTATATGAACTTTAACTAAGTAAAATTCGAAATTTTAGCTAAATGTCATGATTAACGGTTTTATAATTCAAAACCATTGTATAAAACATGTTTTTTTAAACATAATCCATCTGTTAGGTCCCAAGGACATCGAAAATTCGAACTAGATTCTTCAAACCTGTGTTTTAATCATTCAATTGTTGAAAAGAATTGCAAATGAGGTTGGTACTTAAGAACAATTTCGATGAATAATTACGGGCATTTTATATTTTATATAAATATATATTAATTGATACTTACCATAAGTTAATAACTGAATATATTGTATAGTCTTGAACATTGACATTTAGCTAAAATTTCGAATTTTACTGAGTTAAAGTTCATATATCTTTTTAAATATTGATTTTAGAGATTTGACTTATGAGAACTTTTTTGTAGAAGACTAAATTTCCTACAAAAAATGTCATGTACTTTTTTTCCCAAAAGTCAACCGTTTACAAGTTAACAACAAAAAACCACTAATTTCGTAGGAAATTAGACTTTCAAGGCTTCCACGAGGGCTGTAGTTGAAGGTACTGCTAAGCACATACAGGCTTTTTCAAAGAGCATACAATTCTCTTCCAAGAAAACTTTGAACCGATAAGATACATCAATATGGGGCTGAGTTTTATTCGATAAAAAGAAAAGAATCAAAATTTACATGCTTTTAGCATGGGAAAACTTCAACGACGTTGTTCCAGTTCTTAAAATTGGTATTAAGAGCTCAAAATTTCACTGAATTTTTATTTTTACATGTAGAACAAGATTTTTGATGGGGAACGAAAAAAAAAAAATCTTCGTTTCAAACGGAGCACCCTAATGTATATATATACATATGTGTGTGTGTGTGTGTGTGTGTGTGTGTGTGTGTCTTTTTGGAATATGTCACACTGCGTTAGAAGACAACAAAAACCTAACTCGCTTTTTGTTATAGTGTTTGTAATTATTTTAAATTTATTATTTAGATTTTTCACAAAGATGATTTTAAAATAAATATATAAGATTAATAATAATATTCAAATATATATATAAATAAAATTACCATTTAAATTAAAAAATTAAATGAAATTTTCTTTGACTAAATAAAATTACTTTTATTAATTTATTTTTATTTTAATGCTATTTTTTTTTAAAAAAGAGTTCAAGGTTAATGGGAATTTAAATTGAGAAAAAGTGGAACTGCATACCTGAGAATTGGGCTACTGTGCGCATCTAATTTATAAGTAATTTTATTTACATAAATTTTTAGATTATATAGAACAGTTTATTTGAATTTTTTTATTTGAGACGTAAATTTAATTCAAACTAAATCTGTTATAATATTTGTTCTAATCGCTAATATATGTATATATATATATATATATATAAATAATATTTGTCAAGCTAACCAACAATTGACCGACTATTGGCATATTAAAGTAAACCCATCAATAATCAAAGCCAATATTAACTTAAAACATTTGATAGCGGCCAGAAAATTAAATCGATATTCAAATGAAATATTATCTCGTTTCCATATTCGATATCATCGAATTAAAAGTAAAAAAAAAGTAGATTATTCCTGTTTTTTATTTTTTTTTGTTAATGTAATTGGAATGAAGAGATTTAATTGTTTGCATAAATATGTTTTTGTTCATTAATTAAGTTTTTCACAATTCAATTAGCGGTGCATGTATCTATGGATATAAATTTATAAATATATATATTGTTGGAACAATGAATTCAAATGTCATTGGATTCAAATGTCGTTTTGAAAGGTAATCAAAATTATCAGTATTTATCGCGTGTCACACGGGTTGCATATTGGAGCTGCAACATAACACGTCACTTGGATTATTGAACTGCCATCGTATATGTATGTATATATGTTTATAAATATATGTATACATGTATATGTTTAGAGCCAATTCACCTCGGGCAATATACGTATATACTATAGGCAGTATATACGCAACGTTACTGGCTCTAATAGACTAACTAAACTAGCTTGCAACTGCAAATTATGGATGTCACGTAAGTTTGTGACATCATATCGAAACTTGCTTTTCTGGTGCTATTGACTGACACAATATCATGTGAAATTTAACATTATAATTATTGCTAACCTTATAATCATACCGGGATAGACAAAGAAGTGACTCGAGAAATTTATGCAAATCCATCTCTTTAACTTTAGATATGGAAACTGTTAATTTTTTTTTTTTTTTTTGATCGATTTGTATTTTTGTATATCACATTTTGAATAAATTTAAAGCATTTGTTAATGACAAAGTACTTTTTTTTGACTGACGAAAAAAATAAATTTTAATGACGATTGGAAATTAGATTTATTTTTAAACATACTCTCTTAAAATGAATCAGTGAAAAGTGCTGCAAATCACTGAATGTTCACTGCATAAACAGTCCCAAGTATACCACTGATTGAATAAGTGGTATACTTGGGACTGTTTATGCAGTGAATATTCAGTGAATTACAGCACTTTTCAATGATTCATTTTAAGAGAGTAAACAAAAAGTATAAAAATTATCGGGTTAAAAATTTTTTCTTAGCGTCAGTTGGAAATCACAAATTTTATGAAACATTTAAATTTATTCAAAATAAAAAAATTTTTTTTCTACTAAAATAAAATATCCAGCGTCAAATTAAATCTTATGATAGATTCTGCCAATATCGTAACTGAAAGCTAGAAAATCGAAAATATAACGTCATTTATTTATTTAATGAAAATTATTTAGAGGGAGTATTTTAGTTTGTATTTAAAAAATATCGAGCACGTCAATTAATCACAGAATTAGAACATATATTGAGTCATAGAATTTCTAATGCTATCATAATTTTTACGGCACACAGCTTAATTACTTGACAGCTTAAACCCTTATTACACTGCAAAGAAAAAAAACTGGGGCACCCAGACGAAAAAAATATATATCCGGAAAAATCTGCATATATGAGACATATATTTTCATTCGTATGGGTAAATCCAGGTGGTGTAGATGTTAAAATTTTCATTGTTAATTTCAACACCAAAATCGGTGTAAATGTTCTTTACCGGTGTTAAAAAACATTCCTAGTGTTAAAATATTTTCCGGTGTTAAAAATATTTAACTTTGTGACTATTTTTACTTATTCGATCACTACAGTTAATTAGTATTTTTATTAATTAATTAAATTATTGGTGATTGAAGTGGTGGGTGTAAAATTGTGTAATTTTTAAATAAGTTACGTACAACATAAATAATTATTTAAATAAGTACATAGCAAAATTGGAATTGCCTTCAGATAATATTCATTAAATTTTTATAGTTGAAAATTGAAAGAAAATTGCAAATTTTCAAAAAAAGGAAAGTTATTGGTTTCGGTCCGATTTTCCAAAATCGAGTTTTCATCAGATGTCGACGTTTTGAGGTCCTAGGAAGCTATCCTGACTATTTCCGGGTGGATGTCCGCGCGTGTGTGTGTAAACTTTTTTTGTCCGACGATATCTTTGGAACGAATCAACCGATTTGAACGTACTTGGTGGCAATCGAAAGGGCTCACCAAAACTTAGAATTGATTAGACTTTGGAGTAGATCGATCATGTTGTTTACGACTTGTAAGAAGAATAAAAATTTAAAATTTTTTTCCTTTTTTGTTTTTTGCGTATGACTTATAAACCACTTGCCTGATTCGCCTCAAAATGTAGTCAGTTTAAAGTCTTGTTGAGCCCTTTCGATTGCCACCAAAAACGTTCAAATCGGTTCATTCCATCCAAAGATATCGTCGGACAAAAATTATAATTTTTCAGTGAAGGTATGTTTTACCGGCCTAACAAATTTTCGAGCTCAAAAATTTACAAGTAATAATGTTTCCAAGCTCTCTGAGCTCGAAAACAGCGGAAAGTTTTGGGGCTGGCCCGTTGTGTCAGGTGGTTTTCAGATTTTTTTTTTTTAATTTCTATACATGGAATTTTTTTTACACACCGATGTAACACCGCCAAATCACACCGCCTACACCGGCGTAATTTTATCTTAACACCACGTAGTGTTAAATTGAGTCGATTTTTAACACCGCTCTTTTTACAGCGTACAAATAAATCAACTCACGAAGAAAGTACAAAAAGTGCAAACACAAGGAATTAAAAATTAGTAAAAAGAGAGTATTAAAAGAACGTCCATCACTCGAAAGGTTCCACTCGAATCTGTAAGGGAAATTAACAATGTTTTCTTTGGGTTCTCATCTCAAGAATCTCTCGTACCTAAAGTAGCCTTATGCAGCGCCAAAGAATGTCTTATTTTAACGGCTAGATTCATCGTGTTAGCCTCAACTCAACTCAACTTAACTCAACTCACCTCTACTCTACTCTACTCTACTCTAGTCTTCTCAACAAAACTCAGCTCAAAAGCTCTCGACATTTTAATAATTTTATTAAATCGAAATTTATAAGTATTAAAAAGTTCTTTTACCGTTTATTCTCTTGTAGATTAAATTAAAACACATACCTCTTACTTGGTATTTATATTAATTAATACCAACTACAAAGAGAATAATTGTTATTTAATTTATAAAAATATAATTGAATTATAATTAATCTTGTTTGTTATATACTGGAGCAAAGTTATTCAGAAAATAAATCGAGATGAGAAATAACAGGATAAGCGGATTGAACGTTACGTAAAAATGTGAGCAGTCGTTTAAATGATTGAAGTAGAGAGTGAAAGAAAGAGGAAAAAGAGGGTAAGAGGGTGAGGGTAAGGGTAAGAGAGGACAAGTCAAGAAAGTTTACCGTACGATTCTGAGAAAGTACTATTCGCTTTTGGTCTTTCCTATCGAAATTAAATCTGACGTCAAGATTTCCCCTACGCGAATCCGGAAGCTTGTATTTAGAAGAGAAGAGGGTAAAGATAACTGGCATTTTCTCTTTCTCCCTTCTTATCGCCTAAAAAATACTCTATTATATTTACACATATATACATTTATGCGGGATAATAGAATAAAATCCATACGATCGTATCAAAATAATTTATTTATGGCAATTAAACTGTCAAAACTTTATTTATGACATTAATTACTGATACTGAACTAATTTAATACTTGTCGAAATTATGTTATTTATTTTATTAATCATTCAGGATACGAGACCATAGAAAATTAAAATTTATGGGAGAGGAGACAAGACGGGTCTCTGGTTTAAGAATTTTATCAGTTTATTGTCAAAATAGCTGGCACATTTTATCACGATGGACTAAAAAGTAAAATCGGGTAAATAGATTTCCAAAATTAAAAAAAAAGGGGAATGATAGTTCAGAAAATTTTAAATAATCAATTTTTGCGGTTTTCATATTTTTTTGAAGCCAAAATGTTTAATAGCAAAATATAGTCACTGGGATAAGTTGGACTTCCAGAAATTAAAAAAAATGTTTTTCCTTATTTTTGAGTTTCCAAATTTTATGTTTATTTTTACAAAAATTTTTTGCCTCAGTGAGTTTGCACAATTTTTGGAGTGAGCGATTTGCCCCCTCCCCTACTGATATCTTAGTATTCATTTCCAAAAAAAAATGGTGAATTTTTGTAGGCAATATGAAATCAGGGCTTTTTTTAATTTTTAAAAATTAATTTCAATTTTGACAAAAACTTTTCGGATGAAAATTGATGAATAAAATTCTATGAGAATTGAATATAGAAAATATGTCATCTGTTCGATGATAAGGTGGTAAATTATCAGCTGTCAAACTCAAAAAATTGTAAGCAAACAAAATTTTTGAGCCCAAAAATAAAAAGAGCTAGAATATAATCAAGCTACAATAGTGTAATTGATACTTATTTTGTAAGCTTAAACATGGATTTCAAGGAAATGAGTTATGTCTTATCATTTAGAAGTTATTAAATGACTAAGCTGCAAAAATAAGCTTTTTTTATTTTTTGTGAAATTTTCGATATCATCAAATTGTTGGAAAAGATGTTTAAAAAAATTAAGTCTTGCAGTGAAAATTAAAGCTAAGCGTCCAAATTCTCGGATACTTTTTATAGAATTGAGTTATCATTTTCGGTTCGAAAGTTATTTAAGGACAAAGCCAGAAAATTCATTTTTATAAAAATAAAAAAAAATTCCAAACACTCACGACTTCCAAACTAATCGACCGATTGGGCTCATCTTCGAACTTGATCAAGGTAATCGTCCAATGAATAAGTCTATAAAATTTCATTAAGATCCGTTAAGAATTGCGGGCGCTATCGTGATGACAAGGCACGTGATATCGTATATATATACATAAACTTTTGAGTAGATGATATTTGTTGACTCTACACTGTTAGAAGTATTTATTTGAGCCAAATAAATATTTGTTAATAGTTAATGAATGATTTATTAAATGAGATTTATTTGGACCAAATAAGCCATTTCTTAATAGTTAATAAATGGCTTATTTGAATAGAAAGAAATGACACGTGATGTTAATTAAATAAGGTTATGACAAATATTTTATAGGACTGTTTAATTTTATTTTTTTAAAGAAAATAATACACACAATTAATGTTAATTGAAGATAAAAATAATTATACAAAAGATTTAAAAAAAATGAAATATTATAATAAATTTTTACTAACAATCACACTCATTCCATTCAAAGTTATAACCTGAACTTCATGTGTCATTTCTTTCTATTCAAATAAGCCATTTATTAACTATTAAGAAATGGCTTATTTGGCTCAAATAAATCTCACTTAATAAATCATTTATTAACTATTAATAAATCTTATTTGGCTCAAATAAATACTTCTAACAGTGTACTAGGTAAAATAAGATATGTGGTGGCAAAATTCTTTGATATTTCGATCATGAGACCCATTGCAATAGTCCGATTTCTATAGAAATCAACCTAAAACGTCAACAATAAAAGTGTAAAAATTTTTCAGATATAAAATTTAAAAAATGTCTATAAATTTTAATTAGATCGGTTGCTGCTTTAATTATCATGTGATGTAAAATAACGTCACATTGTCTCTATAAAACATTTGTAAAATTGTAAAGTAGTGAATAAAAGCTAAACGCGCAGCGTAGTCTATTAAAAAATTGTTAGCTCATGAGAAATGATACTGTAAGGTAACAAAAAAGCTCGAGGCGCTGAAGACAAAACAGATGTCAGGCGAAGCCGCGGAATGCATTTTCATTGAGCCAGATGTATATATATCACATTTATCACGACAAGATAAACTTGTATCACGTGCATCAAGCGTCAACTGATGTGTTTTCATAGCATAGCTTCAAGTACACCCGTCTAGACGTATTCACAGCCACAAAGCCGTACTTTTGTAACACTTGCGGTTGTTTTCCCTCTTCTACGATTTAACGCTTGTGTGCAATCTCTATTTTATTTTATATACACCTTTCGTATACGTGCAATTTATATACCTATATCTATCTATCTATCTGTCTATCTGGTTTTTCCTCAGTAAAGTATGGAAAACACACTCTTTTAACGTTAGCTTTGCACCTCACTATATTCAATCTAGATTTACCCCGAGGTAACAGATACGCTGAGTGATATGAGATAGATACTTCAAGACACTAGAGAATCCTATACGGATATTGTTGTCAACTTTATTTCTGTTTTTGTTTTTAACTTTTAAAAGGAAAAATTTAATCATTTTTTTTCATGCACTGTAAAAAGAGTGGTGTTAAAAATGGGCTCATTTTAACTCCATCCGGTGTTAAAATGAAATAACACCGGTGTAGGATGCGTCCGCTTGGAGTATTAACTATTAAGATTATAAAGCACAAAAAATGTCAGTTCTTTATGAAAATTAATAAAAAATATCATACATTAACAAGTACACGGTAAGAAATGCATGGCGTTCAACACCATGCTGGTATGGTCTCAAGACAGATACTAAAATAGTATGTGAAATATTCCAAGACAGTATTGTAACGAGTCCCAAAAGTATAGCGTTATTTAGTATACTGTATAGTACTAGAGCTATTGTATTGCTCACACGTATGCATAGCAGGCACGGCGAAACAGCATGGCCTGAGAGCCATTCTACAATGCCGAGGGCACAATGCTACTAGTTTTTTCCGCCATAATTTTTAGCGTGTCAATTAATGTATACTATCGTATTACCCCCAAAAATATATAGAGGTCGTAAGACTAGGTTTATCGGCCAGAAGCAATGTGCATACGGCAACGCAGTATGGGCCTGACGGCCATACTAACATTGCGGCGTCCGCGACACCTATTGCCAATGTTACCATTCCCGCAATGGTTGTATCATCTATGCATACAAGTTTATAACCTATAAAAATCTTCAATACCATACAGTATGGCGTTCACGCCCATACTGGCATAGTGATATCCGCAAAATATTTCTTACCGTGTATAGTGATCGAGTAAGTAAAAATATTCACAAAGTAAAATATTTTAACACCGGTCTAGAATATCTACACCGGCGGTGGCGTTATTTTAACACCAGAGAATGTTTTTTATCATCGGTACAGAATATTTACACCGGTGGCGGCGTTATTTTTACACCGCTTTCGGTGTCGAAATTTAACACCGCCGATTTTAACATCTACACCACTTGGACTTACCTCGGTGATTTTTTACAGTGTAAAAAAAACTGCCAGAGATATTGATAAATAAAATTAATGTGTAAATTTAAACAAAGAGCTTTTAAAGTATAAGATTGATAGAATAGGATGTGAAGGTTTTTTTTTACACCCGCCTGAAGTTACAAATTTTTATCGTAAATCGTATTTATTAGTTGGTGTAGAGACTTTATAGGTATAATAGTGTGGAGGATGGAAAAGGGCGCGTGAGCTAGAATGAAGACAGACGCGGTTGTCAAGTAAGCGCGGAGCAGAAGGCCAGAGATGGGGATTGGTGCAAAGCGTTTACCGCACAATGGGGCGGCCTATTGTCATGCAGATTCCCCTTTGCCTAATATAAAGTGATCATCAGGGGCATCCAGACAATCCCTGAACACGTTAGCACCTAGCCTACTCGCTTATTTAAATGTGTGGGTAGCTGCGCAGTTTATATATATCTATATATGTATCTACATGTATATAGAGATAGATAGTTGGGAGCAAAAGGGTTTCAGACCCCTTTTGCTCGTCACACAATTTACTTTGATGTGTGCGTAGGCTGCGTGATGTGGATACATGCTGGTACCCTTCTGAAGCCTCGATGATTGAAGGGAAATGTAGATATATACATATAAATATATGTACATTTCTCTCGGATGATACAGCATTTGCCAATTTCACCCTCATCCCTTTGCTGTCAGTAACTGTACCAATATCGTGATAACATTTTTTCATTTGGTGTTTAATATTTTTTTTTTTATTTTATGTGGCAAAAAAAAAATTATAAAAAACCAGAAAAAAAATTTTATGCACTTTTTGTCAAATAAAATTTTTATTGTTGTGATTGATGACAGACCACATTATAGTTTATCAATTAAAATTTTAATTTCGTATACCCTTATATGATATATCAAATAAAATCTTTTAGGCTATTTCATGATCCATTGCTTTGAGAATATATATTATTATTATTATGATTACTCGAAATTTTTGAATGAAATTTTAATAAAATAGTAAACTAAAATAACTTACAAGTACAGCAAAATTTATAGAAAATTTTTGCCGAATGTGTAATGAATAATTTTCAAATTCGGCTTTAAGTTCCCAGTTCCTATTTTTTTCGCAGTGTTTTTCATTGGTAAATGAAACCATTGCACGGTACGAAATATACCAATAAAGAAAACTACAAGTGTAAGTTGGTAAATCGTGAATAATTGAGATGAAAATTTACGGCTGCTTGAAAAATTTTGAGACTAAAAGTTACCGAAAATGATATATACCCGAGTCAAAATTTAACCGCTTCAAGTACTCAATATACTTACAGAGCTATTTTAGTACTTGAGATTCTTAAGTGGATCTAAATAAGTATTTTTCACACATCATACTTTCGCGATCTAAGAGTATTAATATTTATCTTCTTTAGAGTTAAATTTGTATAGAATTGTTCTCCTTCATTGTAATAGATCCATACACGGAAAAAATTAAGTAATAGAAATTACTATTGAGTTATGGTAAAATTTTACACCATCAATAGATAGTAGTGAATACATACAGGATTGTAACAATTATTATAAATATGGTGAATGTTACAATCCAGATGATTTATACAATCATCGAGATAGTATTTACTACTATCTATTGATTGTAGAAAATTTTACCATAACTAGATAGCAATTCCTATTATTTGATTTTCTCCGTGTAAAAGGATCTATACACGGTAAGAAATGTTTTGCGGATATCACTATGCCAGTATGGGCGTGAACGCCATACTGTATGGAATCGATGATTTTTATAGGTTATAAAATTGTATGCATAGGTGATTCAACCATTGCGGGAATAGTAACATTGGCAATAGTTGTCGCGGACGCCACAATGTCAGTATGGCCGTCAGGCCACATTGCTTCTGGCCGATAAACCTAGTCTAACGACATCTATATATTTTTGGTGGTAATACAATAGTATACATTGATTGACACACCAAAAATTATGGCGGGAAAAACTAGTAGCATTGTGCCCTCGGCATTGTAGAATGGCTCTCAGGCCATTCTGTTTCGCCGTGCCTGCTATGCATACGTGTGAGCAATACAATAGCTCCAGTACTATACAGTATAGTAAATAACGCTCTAGTTCTGGGACTCATTACAATACTGTCTTGGAATATTTCACATACTATTTTAGTATCTGTCTTGAGACCATGCCAGCATAGTGTTGAACGCCATGCATTTTTTACTGTGTACTTGCAAAGAAATTGTTCGTAAAAATTACCCAAAAAGTTTGATACTGTGAGGACATGTAGTAAGTATCAAAATTTTTTTTATGCACATTGCAAAATACTCTACTCGATAGCACATAAATGAAATGCAATTTCTACTTAGAACACAGCAAAAATTTAGTTACTGTCTGGATGTCCTTATAGTGCCAACCTTTATGGATGATTTTCACTCCAAAATTATCTGCGTGTAGAGTTAAATTTTGAGTACAATACAACAAACACATCCAAGTAACATTTCAGGGGAAAAGAAATTCTCTACAACAAAATTAAATCAAACTTCGTTTTTTACTTCAATTGCTTAAAAAAAATTTTAATTTAGTCGAACAGGACAATTTATTATTTTTTAAAAATTTGGTTTGAACTAGTCATAATTATTATTGCTGTTATAATAATAAAAATATTAATAATAATAATAATAATAATAATAAGACCTCAAAGTAAATTTGAGAGAAGATATAAAATACTTGACAGATAAAAGTCCCTTCAGAGTTGGTCGCTTACAAAAGAGGGTAGAAAAGCATATCTGTATCATGAAGAAAACGAGCCAGCAGTAAGAAGGGATATTCTATGTTGTAACTGTTGTTGTGTTTGTGAGTTACGTCAGGTGTACTTTGTTCTGAATAAGACATAGTTTTAAATCTTTATGACTTTCTACTGGCGTAACAAGCGCACAACAAAACCACAGCTTACTTCTAAGGTTTTTTTATTCAACATTTTTATTATCGCTTTTTACCATTCTACATGATCATCATCACAATAAAATTTAAATAATACTATTTTGCCAAAGCAGGATTCATTGGAATGTTTTTAATAAACGGTTCAAATAACGAGCCAGGAGCGAGTGGATTTGGTTTTTTTTCAACCGGCTGAGCTACGTCATAATTGACGCAGCCATTTTTTAATTTTTTCACACTCAAGTTTCTTAAATTCGTTGCATTCTGTGTCCAGTCTACCAAAATCTATAAAAACAACAATTATTATTTTATACCTTTGAAATTAATTTCTCTTTTTTTTCCAGATGTCTCTTTGAATTGTTTTAATTACCTTCGCTATTAAACAAGGTTCTTTCTCAACTTCCGTACTATTAACTGCACAATTAAGTCCTTCGACAGTTAAATTTTCATGACTTTTGCACCATAAATCGCTACAATTTGTTAATGTATATTTTATTAAATGACCAGAACTTGCAGTTTTCTAAAATAAAAGTTCAAAATATTTCTTATTAATTTTCTAAATCATTAAAAAAAAAAGGTAACTCACTTCACCAAATCCTACTTCGGCTTCAAAATTGATTTTATTATCTACAGGCAATGATGGAGAAATATTTTTCACCCACCAATCAGTGTTCTTACAATTTTCAAATAATATATTTTTAGTGAACTGAAAAATTAATAAATTAGTCAAAAAAATTATTTCATATAAAATTAATTAAAATAATGAAGTATTTTGATTAAATTTTCAATGATTGTGAAGATGAGCCGAAGGTTACTGTAGCAAACTAAAAAACTTTGTCTAAAGTTTGTACACAGAAAAAAAGTATTTTTTGGCGCAAAAAATTCTTACTCACTCCAAGAAAATTTTCGATTACCCCAAGAAATTTTTGCATTTTATATTGAAAACAAAAATTTTTTCTGGTCGGACAAAAATTGCACACCTCAAGCGCAAAAACGCTAGGGTGCTTTATGATCGCTCTAAATTTTTTGACTCATTCTCACATTAAATTATCTCGACTTTTTCGATTACACTAAAATGGGCCAAATTTTATACCAACACAAAGACAATTTATTAAAGAATAATTTCGACCCAATATTAAGTCGATTAATTATTCCAATAATTAAATATAAATTATTTTAATCCCAGTGACACGAGTTGTCAATTGTCGTGTATGAAACTTAGTAGACCAAATAACTCTCGATAGACACAATTAATCGGTCTAACTTTTTTTTTATTATCTTTGTATTTTTGATAACAAGAACCCTATTGAAAATTACTGTCTAAATCTTTTTAGTTTAATTGTAATTAATTAAAAACGTAAAACTGATTATTCACGAAAAGTTTAGCGGCCATTTTTATTTTTACTATTGTTATTATTACAAAAGTAAAATTTTTTTTCTTGTTTTCTCCCCATCAACTACTGGCAGCAGCACTAGCGTAAAACAGTAGGATTGAAAAAAAAAGAGCGACATCTACAACAAAAATGCGCGATATTTAGAAAAAATTTGAATAAAAATAAAAAACTAAACCGGAATTAAAAAATAAAAAAATCAAATTAATAATTTAAAAGTTGAATAAAAATTCATAATAAAAAAAAAAATAAAAGTAATGATTAAAAATAAAATGAGCGATTGAGGTGTGCAAATTTGGATTTTCCGACATTTTTTTTGTCTTCAATTCATACTGCAAAATATTTCTTGCGTCAAGAAATCTTTTTGTTTCTGTGTAATCACAAGACATTTAGTGGTTGAAATACACGGAAAGAACAATAAATGTAAAATTTAATATTTACACTGTGATCTCAACATTGTAAATAATAGAGAAATTTTTTTTATCTGTGTAACATGTTAAATAAAGCAAGCAGCGGGTATTGAAACCATCTGGCGAGCAAAATGTAATGTAGAATCTTGTATGACGTTAACTCGCTAAAGAAGTAATAAAATTGTGCTGATATTTCGGTGACTGCAGTTAAATTTAGTGTTACTCGACGTACCGGGTGCATTCAATTACATTATATTTTTCCTTTTTCTACGTCATTATTCCACGAGGTGAATTTGAAACCAAAAATCCTACGTTACTAAAATAACGAAAAATCAATAGCTCTGCGGTGTTATTACATTATTATGTACAGCTAAAATAGCGTAATTTATTTGATGAACATGATGTCATTTGACAATAGGGATGAAAAGCACGGAAATGTGTCATACATTTTTTCATGTTTAACCGCAGAACCCAAAAGCCATTAAGTACAAAATATAATAATATAATGTGGTATATGCTCTCATTCCTTTATCACTTGGTCATTTCATATTTTTTTTATGTTATTTTTTTACTCGACATTATAGTCACCATTACATTTCATACAAAATGACCGGTGACCACTACTGTCCATCGTGTATCTATATATCTATATGTGTATGTATGCTGTATGGTAGATGCCCAGAGGCTAGGAGAGAGCTTAGTGAATGCTTCTGCATACGCTCTCGACCATAGAAATAAATGGCTTTTGTAATATGACAGTAGAGTGTATGCTGGTTGTAGTTTCACATTAATCATTAAATTTACATTAAACTTATATCACTCTTTTGTATATATATTTAGTATTTTATCCTTCTCCATTAGAGAAAAAATGATATAAAATATTGGAAATAATACTTTATACATTTGTCAAAAAAAAAAAAAAAAAAGAAAAAAAGTGCACACCTCAAATGCTCATATACCAAAAATATAAATAGCGGTCCCGTTTTAAATGATACAAAAATTTCTGTATTATTGACATTTGAATAATGATCAGTTGATTTGATTTTTGATTAATTTTATACGGTGGCTAAGTACCACTTGGTAAAGTAATAAAAGGCCATTCGGAATCCGAAATGGAAGTATTAGATTTCTTACGATAATTGTTCCACTTTAAAAAAAAAAAAAAGGCCATTCGGCATCTGAAACGGAAGTAGATTTCTCACTTTAATCAAACCGTTAATGATAGATGTACCCATTACAATGTTATTTAGAAAAAAATAACACAGAAAACAGCATTTTTCGTTCATTAGAAAATTAAAAATTGCCACCATTTCTAGAATGCTTAACCAATTTTTATAAATTTTTAAATTTGATCAAGATAATTACCTACAGAATAAGTATATACAATTTAATAATCACCCATGAAAAATTTTCAAAGATATAAACAATGGCATTATCACCATAACACATGAGTCAATTATGTGACTTTGAACCCATATTAAAAGTGGAACAATTATCGTAAAACAAAAATTAAAAAAAGGAAAATATAGCTTTTCCTATCGGCTATCAAGTTCTTTTTACATAATAAGAATAGATATACCCTTTAAAAAGTTATTTACGAAAAAAACCGAAAAAGTAGGACTTTTTCGTTATTTTTTGAATTTCAAATGTCCACTATTTCTAAACTAGTTGACCGATTTTGCTCATCTTCGAACTTAACCGTGATAATCGTTCATAGAATAAGTGTGCCAAGTTTCATTAAGATCCGTTAAAAATTGTGACGCTATCACTCTAAAACCAAGTGTGTAGTCGAAATTAACACACTTGCCAAATAACATTGAAACGCCATAAGCAATCTATAGATATTTAATACACCGTGAAACGTGTTTTAAATGACTACAAAAAACTATAGTTTTGCTTATGGCCTTAAACATAGAACGCATTTAATGTGTGTTAAAATAATACACTTGTAACACACTTGGATTTAGAGTGTATCGTCGCAACAAGGCGCGTTATATTACATATATATATAAACTTTTGAACCAATGGTATTTTTGGAACCTACTCGATAAATTATTATAGATTATGGCAAAATTCTTTGAAAATTCCACCATGAGGACAAATGCAAAAGATAGATTTCTATGAAATCTACTAAAAAATTCTTAAGTAAGTGTAAAGTACTGAGATGTACCTGAAGATCGGAACGTTTTTCGCGCGACGAAAATAAAAAAATTCATGTAATTTGACTGCTTAAAGATGACTTAAGAGGTAATTGGGGGTCGCTGCAATCTTCGGCTGATATACTAGCACCTGTGCGAAACATTACGGAAATCTCGATCCATTAGATTTTTTACTTTTTATTTTATTTTTTTATTTTCGTTCCGCGAAAAACGTTTCGATCTTTAGGTCATGTACTAAGCATTTGAGGTCTGTAAAAAAATTTTTTCAATAAAATTATGACTGGTACTTAATTATTTAAAACTAAATTAACTTACATTTTTAGAATCGATGGTAATACACATTACACCTATTAAAATAAACTGTAAAAACTTCATGACTGAAAATCTAAAATTATCAAATATTTTATTATAAAAAATCTAAAAATCTGAAGAATATGGTACTTACTGGTTATAATTTCAACTCGAGCGATGAAAGACGAATGAGTAAAAAGTTTTAGCGAACAGTAAAACCGATAAGACTTTTGAAATCAATTGAAATAGTTAAGATTGAATAACACCGTAAATAATATTTTTAACGCACTCAACAACAACATAACACTGTTATCAACAATTGTAATTGGCAATTAAAAAAGTTAAGTCACGGTTGTTATGGATGTTTACTGGTGTCTTTTAAACTAACGAATGAATCGCATAGTGATTACAAGTATGAAATTAATTTTTATTGAACTAAGTATAAGTGCAAGTTTGTAAGTTGCGAATAATTGGCACGAAGATTTATGACTGGTTGGAAAATTTTGAGATTATAAGTTACCGAAGATGATATATATAAATAAAAATAACAGTGATTTATTAGTGGTAACGCATTAGCGTGGTTTTTAGAGGAGAAAAATTTATCCAGAGTGAGACTATTAAAATAACCATTAGCGGGTTAGATAATCGGAGTCAAGTACGCGTCATGAATTTCAATGAGCCGTAACAATTAACGTGCACTCTACGTGTGTGCTCACTGGCCGAATAATCTCTATGAGCTTTTATTTATACATACATTTTTCATTCATCTATTTAATAGAAAACTATCATTATTATTATTATTATTGTTATTATTATTAAAAATAATCTGATAAAAAAAAATCTCTTAAGATCTGTACTTGCCTATAACTACTATCATTTTTTCTATCATAAAAAAAATTATGTCATAAAAATATTAGAAAAAAAAAAAAAAATATAGTGAGAAGTTTTTTTTCAAACTGGCTTATTTTTATAACAAATGATGATTATACTTATGGCGTACTAGAATTTTTGTGCACATTCAGATTAATTATTTCATTAGTTAATAAAAAAAAAAAAATAGTATATTGTGTAAATGGGGATGAAACAAAACGATTTCAGACCGGGTGAGAGCTGACACCCGCAGTCTGAAATCGTGTTTCAACCTGAGTTACACACAATATTTTTCATGATTACCTGCATTGGAACTTGTAGTTTCAGTGCCAGCAGCCAGTCAGAAATGAGTTAATTTTAGACCAATGGTGTCATCAACTATTAGTGATTTATGAAATTTAATCACAGTCAGAACTGTCATTAACGTAAATAAAATAAATGGTTTGAAATTACTACACGATAAGAAATGCATGGCGTTTAACACTGGTATGGTCTCAAGACAGATACTAAAATAGTGTGTGAAATATTCCAAGACAGTATTGTAACGAGTCCCAGAAGTATGGCGATATTTACTATACTGTATAGTACTAGAGTTATTGTATTGCTCACACGTATGCATAGCAGGTACGGCGAAACAACATGGCTCTGAGACCCATACTACAATGCCGAGGGCACAATAATTTCTGGCATGTCAATCAATGTATACTATCGTATTACCACCAAAACTATATAGATGTCGTTAGACTAGGTTTATCGGCCAGAAGCAATGTGGATACGGCAATGCAGTATGGGCCTGACGGCCACACTGACATTGCGGCGTCCGCGACAACTATTGCCAATGTTACTATTCCCGCAATGGTTGAATCATCTGTGCATACAATTTTATAACCTATAAAAATCTTCGATACCATACAGTATGGCGTTCACGCCCATACTGGTATAGTGATATCCACAAAATATTTCTTACCGTGTATTAAATAAATGACAAGTATCAGAGTTTAAATTGCAAAAGCCTTCAGTCAGCGGGCAGAAGCATTATTTGTTTGTTTCCAAGGGCCAAAACAAGTTTGTTTCTGCCCGCTGACTGAAGGCATTCACAATTTACACGTTTTCTAATATTCATTCACGGCATTGAACTAAAATTAGTTTCTTTCGACTGGCTGTAGAGACACTAAAACTTTAAGTTTCGATGCCAGTATCACGAAAAATTAGTTTTTCAACATTGAATTATCCGTAATATTGAAAGTAAAAATTTTTTTTTGCATCTTCATTACCAGCTTATTTTGCCCTACTTTAAGTTTTATTCCATACTCAGTGATAAAAATATAAAATAATTATCCAGTTATCAAAAATATTAAAATTATTACACTAAACCCGTTTAATACTCTTTCTTCTCAATTTAAAATTCACGCTTCAATACAGGCATTTAATAATTTTTTTTTCGTTACGACACTCATGACATAAATTTTTTTTAACAAAAAATTAAAATTAAAATGTATGACTACTCGTGCACTCAGCGACTTAATTTGAGTCTGTAATATAGCATTAAAAATATATATATATATATAATATACATGTAGGCGTATATCATTAGAAAGAGTAGCGAGAGTAAAGGATAATAGAGTAGACATATAGTCTCTCGAGTTGACTACTTGTATTCGTGATGGACGGATCGAGAAAGGCTTTTTCCACTTCTGTACATTAATACTGTGCACATAAACCAGGACCAGTGATATCTATGTAGTATAGTGTAGTAGTACCAACTAAAATGTATGGATGTATGATTATACTTTACCACTTTGCCGACAATTCAGACCCCAGTACGTGACCTTTTAACGCATCGTCAACCATATTTCTCGTTTCACTATAAAATCAACTTGCCTATAGTCGACTAGTTAGTTTTACTTGCTCATAAAACACACACTCACACACATAAAATATATAATAACGAATGCTTGGAAGATTTTAATCACTGGATGTGACATCAGAAATAACGTAAATCTCAGTATTCATTAATAACTTTAACAATTCTGGCTTGTGATAATAATTTTAAAAAATTATCTTGTGCACTGAAAATATATGATATTTGAAACTTAATTAATTTAATATTTATTAGTCTTTAATTAATAGTTAAACTTAATAATTACCCAAAGTTTAAATTATTGAAATAATATTCATAGATGTAATTAATCTTACGCACTTGGTCTCGACAATTAGACTCAGCGGCAATTTTCGCCATCCGTTTTAATTAACGCGCAACAGTTTCTGGTCGCGCACACGAGTTTCTCTACCCTATTCCCTTATTTTCATACGAAACAAATTAAGGAGAACAAGGGACTCGTTGAATTTTCACCATCAACTACTACAATACCCTATTGTCGCTATATATTAACTTTTATTTTTACTAACTCAAAAACAGTAATTACTGTACGCTTTTTTTCTCATTACTAGAAGTAATGGAAATTCAATTTTCACGTCGTAAACAAAAATTTGAGAAATTTCAATTCGAAGTATATTCAACACTTATTTTAATCAAAATAATTAAAATTTAAAACAAATTCCGGGCAGAATGCAGGTTTTTTTATTTTTTATTAATTAATTTTTCAGAAAATTATTTTTATATAATAGAAGAAAAATAATGTGAGACATATAAGTATCATTTATATTGTCACTTTAACAACTGTTTCAAATAATTGACGATGCCCGGAGCTATTTTGATTTTTTTGACAATTTTATTCCCAATGATATTGCAAATATTTATGATTTATTCTGGTAAAATTCTATTGAAAAATCGTGTTTTGGAATCTACACCATTTTGTTCAAAAATGAACACAAAGTTTCTTTTTTTACACAAGGAAAATTTTTTGGTATTTTTTTTAAGCATCAATACAGACCGGCTTAAAAAAAATATCTTAATTTTGGCGTAATTTGAAAAATTGAAAATAAAGCAAGTGAAGTTTGTCATTTTTTTAATAAATCAAGAACATGTTTCAAGATATGAAAGCACACTTGCTTTTGACTAAGTTTTGTGTTACTTAGTACCGATTTACGTCACGTTGTCTTGGATTTGACTTCCCATACAAAAAAAAAGAATCGACTCATTACTGGGTCGTAAATAGCTGCCAATTTTCAAGCATCGGCCGGAGATCGGCTAAATATCGGATGATAACGGTATGCCAAGCATTAGCCAATCGTGGCAATCAATCATCGGCCAAAGCTTGGTATCAAAAATACTCGATCAAACCGTTGGCCAACGAGACGGCTGCCAATGATTCACCATGCACGGGCCAGTATAGTTAGCCATTTATTGGCCAATCATTGCAAACCAGGCATCATCCGATCTATGGGAAAATTTCTAAGCTCGGCGACTTTGTATGGGTTAGTTGACTTAATTTTTTACGTAAAATAAGTTAAATCCAAGTTAAACTTGACTTGAATTTAGTAGTTAGTTTAAAATTTTAAGTTAAAGAAGTCATATTGAAGTTAAAAAAAGTAGGTGTAGCCAAAATCAAGTTAATTGCCAAAGTCAAAAGCAAGTCAAAATAAAGTTATTTTTTCGACCCGGGAAAGTATTTAATTCACCGGCTTCAAAATAATAAAAATTAATACATTTTTCTTTCCTCAATTTATCAAAATAAAAAAAAAATTTTTCTATGAACATTATCCCTATTTTATCTGTTTGAAACTCCATGTACTCCAAAAAAGCTATAAATAAAGCAAAGCATATGATTGTAGGGAACAAAACAAAAGTCGAGTGATTGTAAACTAAAATAGTAAAAGGACGAGGGGGTAAATTGAACGTACGTACCTGTTAAAGTACAAGTATCCGTATTTGATGTTTGTTCTCTCTTACTGTCGACTACTATATAATGTATATATAAATATACATATATATGTATACGTATATATGTATATAACACAGTAGTCGCCGGTTAGATGCAGAAAACTCGCCCGAGGCAAAGCCATTAGGCGGCGACAATGCACACCCTTTTCCTCTACTTTTATACGCGTATTTCCGCCATTACCGCACATTCTATGTCGCAATAAATTCTTTCTCCGTGGCATTAAAATTCTTTAAGGGCATTCTGAATACTTCACTTCTCTTTTTTCTCGTAATACGTTTTTTTTGTCATTTCAGCCTCGAGTAGTCTGCCGGTGCAATGGCATAGGCGCGACATTGATATACTTTTATTTTATTTTTTTTTATTCACCCAGACGGATTTTTCGCAACGGGTCTCATTTGCTGAGAGTATGGATGTGTTAAATGCCCAAGAATGTGGGGGAATGCTTTTGATGATTATCGACAAAGGGTTTTAAGTAAGTTTTCGCCAATGATTTGTGACAACTCCAGCTTTAGACAACCAAGAAATTTCGAATTTTAAAATTAAATTGCAGGGTGATCTTACGCGTTAAATCGCATCAATGATCAACTATCTAATAGCGTCAGGGCCATTCGTGCGAACATTTAGATGCACTGGAATGTAACGCGTTCTATAGTATTGCTAGCAATTGAAATAGTTGATAGCAAGTCGCTGGAAACCCGTTCGGCCGTGTTAAATTAAATTCATTTAATGTTATCACATGGACATTTTTCTAATGTTTATTACGTGAAAATTATATAAATTTTTTTTAATGTATGGATTCATTATGCAGTTAAAAATCGGGAGAATAATCAAAGCAGTAAGTGGAAAATTCGAATTTTTGGTTTTTTTAATTCTAGATCTCAAATAAAAATAATAATTATTGGCGCGAAAATTTAATAGTATATTACATACCTCGGCCAGTAAAATAAGAAAAGTCTCAGAGCACATGTAATTGTTGGCCGAGGCGAAGCCGAGGCTGACAAACATGTGGTCTGAGGCTTTCTTTTTTACTGGCCAAGGTGCGTATACTATTTTTCTGCTCGACGAAGCCGGAAAGTTGCAACTTCGTTTAGGGCAGCGGCCCGAAAGTTGCCACTTTCCGGCCGGAGGGCAGAAAAAAATTTTTGTTCTGAAGCTTAAAGATTCTAGTTTTAAATTATTCACATCGAATTTTTTTTTTATTTTAAGTTTCTGTTAGACAAATTATTAGAAAAAAAATCGAATCCGACTAAAGATGAAAATTGAGTCTACTAATTTTCTTTCGATTTAAAAAAAAAATTATTCTATGAATTTTTACTACCGGACAAATATCAAATGAAAAGAAGACTAATAATTGTACATCTAATAAAAAATATATAAACCAGGGTTATAAAATTTTATGGGAAAACCCTAGCGAAGTTAACACGAAAACAGAAAATTTTATTTTCGTTATCTACAGAATTTTATTATTTTATTCAATTTTATTTTTCCTTTCTTTTTATTATATAAAGTAATAGGAGTGACTCACATGTGTTTCTATATCGCTTATAATACTTTTAAATATATTCCCCTCGCCTATATTTATGTTCTCTGTCTCAAACTATTTTTGTCAATTTTCCGCGGCAAATAAGAAATGGACAGCTCCCTTTTCTATTCTCATTTTATTACTTACGTCGGGCGTATCGATTGTTAAATAAATCACTTGATTCCATATCTAAAAAGTATATCTCTATACATTTATTTCTCATGCATGTACACAGGGGAGACTGAGCAAAATGGGGCATCTTGAATCTTGGCAAAAGAAATTTTTTTTTTAACATTTAAATAAAATCATGATTTTTTTTCCAGTGCTTGGATGTCCACTTATTATTTTTGGCCAAATTTTTTAAAAATTTCTCATACCTGTGCGGGAAATTTGAATTCCCGCCCTATTCCAAAGGAAAAAAATAATAATTTTCTGTTACCATATTGATAATTAAAAAAACTTTCCCCTTAAAATACATATATATATAAATATAAGTTGTTAGTATTTGATTGACATAAGCGTCAAACCTGTCGCAACGTTAACTGCAGACATGCAAGATGACGAGGGGCGTATACGCGTTTACAAATTAATCGATCTATTTTCCCAGCAACGTTAAATTGCTTCAATTCTCCCCTTTCCTCCCACTCTCGTTCTCTCTAACAATCTACACACACACCCTTCAGCTTCATTTTTCATTCAATTCGATTCGCACAAGTGTCGATTTTAAAATATTTAATTAATAAAAAAAAAGCACCACAAAAACTCGTTACTTTAGTAATTAATTTTTTTTTACTCTCGATATAGTCAACAACAAGTCATTCAATGAAATACAGAAAACCATTAATTTTTTTTTTCGCTGAATATTTAATTCACTTGTTACCCGTGAATCTGCGATACGAGTTTAAGTAAATTATTAACTTGGCATTTATAATAAATAATGTATGCACTCTAGAGAAATGAGCTGAAAATAAAATCTCTTCTGCTCCACTCTGTGGTGTACTTAGTATTAAATTTCAATTCACATGACTATCAATGAATTCCAAATAACATCTTTCATTATTTATTTTTATTACCAATTTTTTTTTTCTAGCGATGAAAAATTACTATCATTAAATTTATCTTTTAACTTTACACTGTAAAAAATTTTCGGAGTGAACGCGGATTAAATTTGGAGTAAATGCGGAGCGGATGACTGTTTATTTATTTAATATTCTCGGAGTGAAATTTACTCCGAAGGGAAGTTTATTTAAATATTTAAACTCCAAATCGCAGTGAATATGAATTGAAATAAAATCTAGACCACTCCGAAATCACTCCGCTGAAAGGACAAAGTTTTTATTCACAGTAAAAAAGGATTCATCAAAATCAACACATAATGTGTGTAAAACGAACGTTTTACACTTATTTATATGTTATTTTAACATGTTGTGAGTGTTAAAAAAAGTTACACACGTATATGTTAAAAGTAAAAATTTTCCAATAATTCTTGTGTGATAGTCGACATTATTTTTAACATTTTGTGTGTTGATTTTACAGTAACATATAAAAAATGTTAATTTCGAATAAAATAACATTTTCGTGTGTTAAAATATCAATCGACTTTGACAGTTCAAAAAAGATAAATACTGTGTGTTAAATTGACACACAAAAGTGTTAAAAATTCAACACTAACAATTTTAACACACGCTTTTTTTACACTCTGACGATTTGTTTTTTACTGTGTATACACAGTTCGAAATTTGTGTTAAAAGATATTATTTGGTCAAATTTTTTGTGTTGATTTTTGTGTTAATGCAACACAAACCGTTTGTGTTATTTTACTTTAACAGATTTTTCATGTTCAATCATTAGAAAATCTGTAATGTAAGACATTTCTAGTGTTATTCGAAAATTAACACAAAATTTGTGTTGTTTAGCTAAACACTCCCGCGCGTTTCTTCATTACTATAACCAAGCAAAGCATTTTAGCAGCATTGTCTGCAAGGAAACTTGAATTACAATTGATTTACAATTAAATGTCATCATAGATAACTTAAATATTTTTATGATCAGGTTCAGTGATTTTGTTATTCTCATTTTACGAGAGTATAATTCATAGCTCCGTTTTTTAGAAAAATCACAGAAAGTCGAACTAATTGTTTGCTGATTGATAAAAGTTGTACTAAGGTTAGATCAGTATACTTGAGCTGGTTAGGTCATTTGCTTATATTTATTAGTTAATTTTAACACGAAAAGTCATTTAAATTTACACAAATTTTTTGTCAAAATAACAGATTTTGTGTTCAATTATTTTACATAAAATTTGTGTTAAAGATCCGCACACACAAAATTTCTCACTGTGTATAAGGATAATAACTCCGGAACTCCGAGTGACGGAGTGAATTCAGATTAAAATAAATCAATTATCACTCCCGATTCCTCTATAATTTAAGTTATTTGTAATTTTTAAATATTCAAAATGGTGTCAAATAGTAAATTTTGAGTGTCGGAATGAGTAATAAAAAGTAGTGAAGAATAAAATGAATAAATTTAGTATTTTTTGTACGGTGATTCGACAATTTGTTATTATCGAGTATATGGAATAGGAAGTAGAAACAGATGTTGCCATGCATCTGGATCAGAGACGTACGTGAGTTTGTCAGTGGTCAAGAGACAAAGCTGAGAATTATAGTCGATGTATCTTGCTCGTTAGACATCTGCCCGCAATTTCGAGTGGTTGGCAACAGACCTCGCATTTATAATTTCTTGTGTTAATTATTTTTATTCTCATTTTACTCAACTTTAACTTTGCACAAACATAAAATATTCCATTGTTTAGCTATAAAGGTGTTCTTTTAAAAATTTATTTAATAATTTAAGTATAAATGGGTCTAGCAAAACACGTAACATTTCAAAAAATGAGATATCTCATACTGCACCGGTATCACGTATTTATGCCGACGGCTGGCCAAGTAGATTGCATGACACATTCACGCGCACACCTTACATTCCCTTGCCACCAAGGAATATGAATTTTTACACCTCTGATTTATAGCCGCTACGAAATTCATGAGCATTGCTCAACCTTCCAAGTCTTCTACACTCTTGAGATAAATTTTATGTTACACAATGTTCACCTTAACATAGATATCTATCACTTATTTTAATTCTCGTATCCCAAACATTGTTTCCAATTTTAACACCGGGGAATTTTTTTTAACACCGGTACAGAATATTTACACCGGCGGCGGCGTTATTTTCACACCGCTTTCGGTGTTGAAATTTAACACCACCGATTTTAACACCTAAACCGCTTGGACTTACCCCGGTGATTTTTTACAGTGTATTGGCAGGGAGCGCGACGAAAACGACATCTGATGGTTACAAAAAATCATGCTCGAGAATTATAATAGATACATAAAATCAGTGCAGAAAATAAAAACTGGTTATAAAATCAAAATAATAAAATTCATAATGATATAAATAAAAAAGTGCAATTGTATTTTTGATAGAGAAAAATAAATTAAATATATTTCGATAAAGAAACTAAGTATAAACAATTTTAATAAATAATAAATACAATTATTTTAGAAAAGAATAAAGTTAACCGATAAAATAAAAAAAAAAAGACATGACAACTACAATAGTAAAAGTTTAAAATATAGTAGAATAGTAAAGAAAGTATTAACTTATAATGTTTTTTTAAAAAATAATTTTTAGGCAATGATAAAAATCATTATCCAAACTTGATTTGAATCAATAAATTTTAAAATATTGTTTTTACTTTAAACGATGAGCAGAGGCAAACATTAATGACACTATGACTATTATAAACTATTTTTAAACTTAATTTTTCAACAAGAGCATGATTCACCGAAATTGTGCCCACATCGAGCGCTACGATCGATTCAGTTGTCCCCACCATATACTAGACTCCCTACCAATAAATCATAATTGAATTACTAAATTGCACATCTTAATCCCAAAGTCAAAATCTATAGCAGAATTTTTTTTTTTTATAATTCAGTTAAAATCTTTAATTTTGAAAAAAAAAAACCCGGGAAAAATGACAGTATTTTTGAAAGAAAAAAATTGTTTTCATTTCTCAATGTACTAATACAAATTATGTTATATATAAATAATTGAAAATTCACTTAAAGGATGTTTGCAATTGGTAGAAAAATATTTAAATATTTTTAACGTAACATATCAGTCAGTGAGTATTATGCTACACTCTGGCTTTGCTCTTAACGTAGAAAGTGCATGCATATATAAATCATGCGCCCACATTTTACTCACGTCGTACTGATATAGGGGTGGTGTGTGGTTGATGTGCGGGAAAAAGTATATGCAAGTCCAAATGAAAATGCTTCTCTGATGCTTTTGCGGTACATCTCTACTATTCTTGTATCTATCTCTACATACATACATATATATAGCAGTCTATATATATTGTCATCGTCAGCTTTTGCTTACATACACTCAACTTAATACCAGAAGCATCGCAGAGTTAACTTTTCAGTACTGTCTCGCGATGTGTCACCAAAAAGTTATACATTCATATCTGCGACATGCAACTACGTCACCAAACTTAACCTACGAAATAAAATTCGATTTTTAACCGTTTTTTTTTTTTTTTTTTAAGATCGGTATTTATTTGTTTTAATGCTTGTGGAATTTATAGAGATTTTTGTGGATAATTTGTAGCGTCGTGATACAGTTGTAAAATAAATGATAGCAAAGGAAAAAATAAAATGAGTAAATAATAAAAAATGTAAAAAGTTTGTGGATAGAAAACAATGTACATGTGATACTTAACTCTAATTCTAGAGTGCCTGGTTGGGTCATTAGTCACTGACCACCGGGTGTTCTGTGTTTCTAGATTCTAGTATGTCTCTTTGCCAAAGGTACTTCTCGGGCTATAAACCCGCGCACTATTTTTCAACGTCATTTTCTACAAATTCACAGTCATGTTTTCGCAAGGTTAATTTTATATGGTATTTAGTCAAACATCCTAAAAATAGAAGAGCACGAATGTTTTTCAATTACGAATTATTCGAGATGAATGAAATCAAATAATTTTATTTTATGCAAATATTTTTAAATTTTAAGCACAAAACGTTCATTAGCAAATGTCATGACTTTGAAAATTAAACATTTAGTGAACAAAATAAATACACGGAAAGAAAATTATGGAAACGGTTCCCATAATTCTAGAAAATTTTTTCCTATACCAACATAGGAATTATGACCATAAATTATGGGAGCAGTTCCTATAGTTAAAGGAATATTTCCCATAATTATAGGAACAGTTCCTATAATTATGGGAATGGTTCCTACAATTTTAGGAATGGTTCCTCTAATTATAGGAATGGTTCCCATAATTATCGGAACAGTTCCTATAATTATGGAAATGCTACCCATAACACTATGGGAATGGTTCCTACAATTTTAGGAATGGTTCCTATAATCATAGGAATGGTTCCTTTAATTATAGGAATGGTTCCTTTAATTATAGGAATGGTTCCCATAAATATAGGAACAGTTCCTATAATTATGGAAATGCTACCCATAACATTATGGGAATGGTTCTTACAATCTTAGGAATGATTCCTATAATTATAGGAATTTTTCCTATAATATTATGGGAATCATTGCCATAATGTTATAGAAATGAACCCTATATTTTGTAGGAATCATTCCCATAAATTATAGGAACCATTCCATTAATATTACAGGAATGATTTCTATAATAGTATGGGAACTATTTCCATAATATTATAGGAATGGCTCCCATAATGCTATTGGAACAGTTCCTATACAATTATGGGAATCATTCCCATAATATTATGGGAATAGTTCCCATACTATTATAGGAACCATTCCTATAATGTTATGAGTAGCATTCCCATAATGGTATGGGAACTATTCTCATACTATTATGGGAACTATTCCCATATATTATGGGAACCATCCCTATAATAGTATGGGTACAATTCCCATACCATTAAGGGAACTATTCCCATAACGCATAGGAAAAGTTCCCATAATTTTCGTTCCGTCTAGTGGAACCGTTTTTCTATCCATTTGTCGATTTGCATCAGAAATACTAAACACAAAGCGTTCAAAGGGATTTGAAATTAAATCCATTGTTTTTAAAAAATATCTGTTCAGTCACGAGCTTAATCATTTTGAAAAGCTTCGTGTACTTTCGCTACGCACGGGAGCAGCCGAACTCGCTACTGACTTGAATGTCAAAATAGTGCCGGGTCACTCGCTATCTGGGCCCGACACTTGCAATTTCTTGCTCATGACCGTGCCACGTCGGCATGAGAACCCGCTACCAGCCGGCCAATCAGAGAAATTGGCGGCTAACTATTTCCTGTTGGCGCGCTTTTAAGCCAATGGGAAAATTCGTTACTGCAGCCATACTGCCACGTCACCACCGAGCAGCTACGAAGGAAGAAGACGACGTCTCTAATTCTAATCTACATCGTGCAGTCTTACTAACCACCACGCGTTTTTAACCACTTGACTTGTCGCATTCGCTATCGCTTATCTATCTTGTCGCATTCGCTATAAAGTATTTTCTTACAGTTTAAGTGTAAATAAGTGTAAATAAATCTATAACTTATATTTGATAAATCTTGAGTAATTTTAATTGTTTTCAACCTTCACGCCATAACCAGATCCATTTTAGTTATCCTCTCATTTTACAAATATCAAAATAAATTATCCGAAAAAAAAATATTCGATTTATTTATTAAAATTTCTTTACAGTTGTACTTCGATATTATTTGTGTACATAGGGTTCAATGTCAGTGTATCAGTAAAAAATTTTTAAACGAGAGTAGAGCAATCGGCGCTTCGCGTTTCAAGTGTGCAATTGATTTAAAAAATAAACGAAATAATTGACAGATTTATAAAAATAAAAAGTTTAAGATTTGTATCTTGAAAGCACGAAAAACGAAAGCACTTGAGCTATTGGAAAGCAGTCTGCGTTACATCAAAGTTAATGAAAAAAAAAAAATAAATAAATAAATAAAATAAAAATAGTATAAATATAAATAAAAATAAAATGAGAATAAAAGTAAATAAATAAGACGGAAAAACAAAAAGGTAGCAGTAGAAAAATAGATGAAAAAGAAATGAAATCCGACATCCGGAAAGGCGCTCGGCAGTATTGTCCTTAATTGGCTTCGTTCAGAGTTGCCGCGTTTTCGTGAAACGATTTTGATTGTTCCGCGAGGAGCTGTTTCGAAACTTTCTTTTAACTTTACTTACATAGCTATACATGTATTTCCGGATGTGTATGAAAGTTCAAACTTTTATCCCAATTTCGTCGTTCTCTAACTGGTTACTCGAAGCAAAAACAAAATTATAAACAAACTTATATACACTTTTTAAAAGATTATTTTTGTACCCGAGTACGAATCAGCTATTATCCATCTTTCTCATTAAAAATATATACATCGCGCAATTAATTCAATTTCCTGTGATGCAAATCAACAAATATAATCCGGGACAATATCCCTCTAAAGTTACACACGTGCATAATATAAGCGCTAATAAATATCAAACTCAAACTAAAATAATTTCCTGTAGATAAACTTGCCGCGGTTACTTACGAAATTAATTAACTGCACTATAATTTATTAACTATTGACTTCTACATTTACACGGGAAAAATGATGCTCAAAATTTTAATAGTTTGTAGTTTATTTTTGACTTAAAATTAGTATATTTGGATACTAATATCAAACCAGGATCATTATATATTGCAAAATGGCTATTATTTATATTAAAATTCGATACACATAGAAGAGCAAAATTTGTAATTTCGTATATTAAAATTAATATGAAAAATAATCGATAAATTGGTATCTATAGTTATTTATTACTATTCAAATAAACATAGAAAAATTAAAAAAATTTACTACTTATTCGATTTATGTATATAATAAATTAATTTATAATAACGAATAAATAACATTTTATATTAATTATTAGTCAATGGGATAGAATTTATAAAATAAGAGTTAAAAGTTTTCGGTATTTTTATGAGCATAAAATCAGTATCTAGTATACTAATTTTTCATTTTATTATTTACCACTTATTCGATTTATGTATATTGTAAATTAATTTATAATGATGAATAAATGATATTTTAAGCTAATAATTGATCTGTGATGTCGAATTTATAAAATAAAAGCTAGTAACTCTTGCAATTTTCGGCTGGAAAAATCAGTATCTAAGATAGCAATTCTTAATTTGACCAATCATTACTTTTTAATAGATGTATGCCATAAATTATTTAATTTCCACTAATAAGTCACGTATTTACACTAAAAGTAATAATATTTACTTACTTTTGGAAATAATTGATAGTAGTTTTTAGGAATCTACAAAAATTAGTAAACTACTTTGCATTAAGTGCATAGTAGTACGAATTATTGATAACAGATTCCACTTTTTAGTATTATTTATTAATTTTTAACTTCCCGCCAAGAAAATTGAAAATTTTCAAAAATTCGAGAAGTTATTGGTTTCGGTCCGATTTGCAAAAACCAAATTTCTATCAGATTTTGACGTTTTGAGGTTCTAGGAAGCTATCCTGACTAATTTCACGATGATGTCCGAGTGTATGTATGTGTGTACGTACGTACGTATGTATGGAAATATTCATAACTCTTGAACGGATGAACCGATTTTTGATATTCTATTTTTTCCGTGTAATTTTAATCGCTCTCAGCATTTTCTATTCCTTAATACAAAAAAAGAATAGGGACTAAAAATGAATTAATCAAAAATAGATTACAAATCATTATTCATATAAATGTCAAAAACGAGCTCTCGTACAAGTATTTATTAATATCGTCAGATATTATAGTTCCGGATCATTAAAGCCACAGAAAATAGTAAAACTCGATGAATCATCTATAGAATCTCGCCGCAATACAAGTCTGGGTTTAATTCTCGTTAGAAAACCCAGTAGCTATTGAAAGTTTGTTTTTGATCAATGGTGAACCATATGTGTGATGTAACATACTTCGATCTCGTCCCTAGACACTGTTTTCTGTCGGAAAAACGTCAATGACAAGACTCTGCATGCTGGTTAACTATTGAGAGTACAGTTTAACACATGTTTGATAGTTTACGCTGAAATGAACACTGATATGATCCATCAAAAGATTCTGTTGCTTTTGAACATGAAAATAACAGCAATATTGTTATTATTATTATTATCATATATTGTGTACATATATATAGATATATGTATGTAGATATATTATCGTCCCTCTCACAAAGTAATGACCAATGGCTTAATTGCGTTTTGCTACAAGACTCCAATCAGAATCATATGGTTGATAATCACAGAGCCTGAGTGTGAGTGAGAGTTTGAGTAGACATTCAAAGCGAATTCGAATCGATAAAACAGAAGGGTGATAAATTTTCGAGGGTGATATTTTCGAGTATTCTATAATTAGAAGGGTGTTTTATACTGACGAGTGTTATTTAAAATGAATATTTTATATATTATTACTATTATTAGTATTATTATTTAATGAAAAACAAAATTGTTAGCTACAATGTAAAAAATTTGCGGAGTGAACGTGGAGTAGATGATTTTTTATTTATTTAATTCCCTCGGAGTGAATTTCGCTCCGAACGGGTGTTTCTGAAAGTATTAATTATAAAAGAAATACTAATACATAGCGAGCTTGGGTTTTTGATATTTTGACATTTATATTAAATACGGAATTAATTACAAGCTCCCTTCCCATATATTGACGTAAAATGATTTTTAAAAATTATGAGCAGCTGATAATAAAACTTTAACAAATATAATTCCACTGAGTCACAAACTGCCATATGACTTACATCTACACGGAAATTCCACTTTTAAAATTAAAATTTTATTTAAAAATTTGATTTTGTTCATAATTTGACTTTTTTCTAAACGGAATTTTTTTTCAAATTTTGGAATTTTACTATACTGAAAAAAAAAATTGGTACATGAAACTTGTTCCTTATTTTATCGATTCCACAGGAAAAATTCTGTTGCTGCAACAGGATTTTGTCCTGTTGAAGCGCCTATTTTTTTTTCCCGTGTACCAAAATACGAGATAACATTTTATATTGTACGAAAATATAAAATATTTCATGATCCTGAAATTGACAGACGATCAAAAATTTTTGGATTTTTATTTAAACAAATTAATGACACAAAAAAAAAAAACTAAAAATATGCACATTTAGAAAATTCAAAAAACTATAGGTGCAATTTTTTCAAATATTTTTTTTTTCATAATTTATGTTGAGAAAACAAAACCAAAAATTATTAGACGTCGGCTAACTTCAGGATCATAATATTTCACTAAAGACTGTGTCACCCGTACAAAAATGGATTGATCACTCATTGATCACGGATTGATCAACAACTCATCGTTAATTGATCAATAATTGATCAGTCAGTAATCAACCATTGATCAATGAAAGATCACTTAAAGATCAATAACTGATCACTCTAAGGAGAATAATCTGATAGTGATCAATCAGAGATCAGTTAGAGATCACCCAGTGATCAATTAGCGACAACCTATAGATCACTCGGAGATATCTGCAATACACATCAATTTCGACAGCTCCTGCTGCCTAACTCGAATTCCTCTATAACTCGATTTTTTTTGCCTCTCCCTTGGAGTTCGAGTTACAGAGGTTCTACTGTATTGAAACTCTGGACCGGAGTGAATGCGGATTAACATGAAATCCGCGTCACTCCGAAATCACTCCGTTCATAAAAAAATCCGTATTCACCGATTTTCCGATTTTTTTTAATCTTCGCAACTCCGAGTGAGATAAGATCCGTATTCACTCCCGATTTTTCAAAGTATAAAACATAAAATTTAATTTAAAATTTCATAAATAAAAAAAAAATGTAAATTTTATCAACTGGTGATTCTTATCACGTGGAAAATTCTTAAAAAAATAAAAAAGATATATCAATATTTAAATAAAATATTTCTTGAGATTTAATTAATTCGAAGAAAACGTGAAAGCTTTATGAATTCGAAACTAGTGTCTACATTTATGTCTCTCTTCACCAGTCGACATACCGACGTTTCAGTCACGGGGGAGTTCTCAAAGATTCTTCAGAGAGTTCTCTTTCCTAGTGTAGTGCAGATACTTCTTATATATATGTATATACTGTTAGTGCCTGCTAAGCCATACTACCAAGAGAGAGACGGAGAGTGAGTGAGTGAGAGTAAGAGTAAGATTCGTTTGCCCGAACTTTGTTCTACGGGAAATTCCCCGAAGCGCTATCTTCATATTTGATGCCGTCTCGTCCACTCCACTAATGCTTCTCGTTGGAAACTTACCATCACCCTCACAGCACCTTGAGGATAATATTATCGCAAAGGGACTATACTTGATCCACCAGCCAGCTTTCTTACATACACTGTTACTATACAGCATCACTACCGGGATTGCCACAAGGCGGTACAAAGACTACCCGAGACTACCCGAGACTACCGTCTTCTATCCTAGTCCCGTTTCAGGTTCCACTTTGTACTATCCGAGAATTATATTAGAAGATGTGGTAAAAGTATATAAGTTAAATGAAATTTTATACTTTGCGAAATTTTATCTTTTACTTCATAAATTCACTATGCACGGTTTTAAAATTGATTTACTTTTTTTAGTAAAATCCCAGCGCGATTGCAACCTCCAAAATTGAGCACAAAAGAAACATATTTTTTATCAAATTTTTGTAAAATATCTGTACATCCAAATTTCAAAACAATAGAAAGTACTCGGGGCATCCCGCATGAAAATATCATATATGGTAAACATATATTAAAAAATATATGTTACAGATATAAATATATATGTGACAATACATGAAATCTTATATAGAACTACATATAGATTTTGGCCGAATTTATTATATTTCTATATATGTTTTTTCTTATATGATTTCATATATTTCCGTATAACTTCAATATATTATTTATATATTTGAAAACTTAGAATTTTAATATATTCAAAAATAAATGTTATTTATATATGGAAACAAATAAGAAAACATATATAATTAATCATTATATGGCACGATATATGTACCATGTATATAACTTTATAAATTTTTGTATATTTTTTGATATATAGAACCATATAAGTCTCCCCATATATGTAAGAATAAATAAAATCTATTCTTTTCCGTCTTCCTCTCTCTGTTATAAGATTCAAACATTGTGTTCAGAATATATATAAATATATATGTGTGCTAGCTTACAAATTTACATATATAATTATCAATATATGTAATACATATATGTGCTAACTTATAAGTTTACAGATATGATTATAAATATATATTATACAAAACTTACTATATTATATATAAGAAAATATATATCGTTTTTGGCCACTTATATGGTCCCATATTGATTATATATTTTTCCATATATATTTATCATATATGGTATTCTCATGCAGGATAATGAGACACCTTTGAAATTTTAAGGAATAATAAATTTTACGGCTTGTAAAAAATAATCGGACAAGTTGCTCAGCCCTAATGCAGCCAATTAAAATTTTTTTTTACGATTGTGGTCCATTTTACCTCTCTACATCAACTTTCCTTAATTCTCTAGTAGAAAATAATTCGAATAACGAACACAACAAAAAATTTACTGAAAATATCAAATATTGGTCACACTATCAGGCTGATCAACTTACCCACAGTTTTCTAAAAGCCGTCACAAAGTATTTTTAAACAAAAAAAAATTTTTTTGTCTCAAAAATAAGGTCTTATTTCGCTTCAGGTTTCCCTAATTTATTATGGTCTCGTCGTGGCTTGTAATAAAAATTTATTTTATTAATTAACATAATTATAAAATGTCAACACATTAATATGAAATGTATAAAAACAAATAATATTCGTGTTGAAAAGTCACAAGAATTAATTACTTACTTATAAGTGAGCTGTCTTGCCTGGTCTTCCCTGTTAAATTTTTAATAAACGGAATAATTTGATTAAAAAAAAAATCTAAGACCTGGTTGGCAATTGAAATTAAAATTCAAAAATTATACTTTATAATATTTTAATAAACTTAAAGCAAATCTTTGAATTTATGAAATTAGCATATCAGCAATATTCACTTGGCCCCTTTTTGAATAAAATAAAAAGCAATTCAAGCGGTATAATTTAAACTTCAGGGTTATAATATAAAATTATCGGATATCATCACCCTTTTTAAAAAAAATAATCGATTGAAAATAAACAAATCAATCGAGCCGATCAGATTACGAAAAAAATATATTAATCCAATAAAACGGTTTTATCGTGTCTACGAGTGTAAAAAAATTTTTCAATTTAACCGAAGGGTCATGGAAGGAATTTAGCTGGTTAAAGGTTGCGGAGATGAGTTTTGTGGACGAGTGCAGAGGTTCAGCTGGTGAACGTACGACAATGAAACTAAGCGTAACGTAGTTGAAGGAATGGGGATACGCAAGTTGTAATGTGAGAATGAGAAAGAGTGGGATGAAGATAAAGATAAAGGATAAAGATAAAGATGAAGAGAGAATGGGAATGAAATAGAATGGGGTAAGATTGAAATGGAAGTTGTGCAGAGCCCAGGAATATGGGATGAACGTGGCCAGAAAAGCCGCCTCGGTACCGAGGGATACCACCATCAAGTCCTGGTTCTCTTTTTGTGTTGATCCCCTTAGGAATCAGTGGAAAGAGCGTCGAGGGAAACGTACTTTCGTCGGGGAGAAAAGGACGTCCAAGTTAAGACTTGGACCCCTTTTACCGATAGAATGATGAAACGAACCGGCAATGGAGGGAATAGGCCAGGCTCAGGGCTAGAGGTCTGGAAACGAACGAAATGCGACACGGCATCCCTACGCGCGACTACTTAAGGCAATGGAATTTATCAACCTTCTCGGTACGTCAAATAACATTCAAATAAGACGAAGGCTGACTGCTCGGAAAATAACAAAATTACTTTAATAAAAAACTGTAGATATTTTTTATTATAAAAAACTTCTAATACTTTATTAACTCATTTAACGTTTACATTTTTATTATATACACGGAGAGAAATTAATTATTGTATCTACAATACAAAAATTGTAATTTTAACTATCTATGATGGTAATAACATTTTTCAGTAGTTATAATGATCAGTATTACAATTGAAAATGATAACAGTTACAATTGATGATGGTAACGGTTACTATCGAAGATGCTAATTGTAATTATTAAAAATTATAATTGTTACAATAGAAGATGGTAACTCTTACCATTCAAAGTTGTAAAAATTCTTAACTAAGAATGTGTGTGTGCATTAGTGTGCTCCCGTGAGTATGTGCATAAGTGCGCTCGCGTGTGTGTGCATGTGTACGTGCGTGGTTATATGTGTGCGCATGTGTGTACATGTGTTCGCGCGAGTGTGTGTGAGCACCCGTGTGCATGTGTGTGCATGTGGGCGGGTAAATTTGCGCACGTGTGTGCATAAGTGTGCGCATGTGCGTGCGTGTGTGCATGTGTGCGGGTAAGTGTGCGCATGTGTGCGGGTAAGCGCGTGTGTGTGTGAAATTAATCACTTCCCCATTTAAACAAATTACACATAGACAAGCGTCTGACTATAACGTTTATATTTTAATTTTTTATTAGCTTAGATGGTCATCATTATTTAGGCTGATAGTAAATATTACCATCAGGTTATTAAGAATTACGATTTTTTATAATAATAGTAATTATTGAAGATAATAACAATTATAATTTCTGGTTACCATAAATAATTGTAAACTTTACTATATAGATGGTAAATACTATTCGGATTGTTTATTTAATAATTTAAATGATATTTTCAATCATATAATTCAGTTTAAAAATTGTACTATAACTTGATGGTAACTTTTACCATAAAATTCTCTCCGTGTAGAGATCTTTAAAGGAACTTATTAGCTAATTTGTTGCCGTATCAACAATTGAATTAGGGCTGCTGTGGCTGGGGTAAAATTGAAGTGAATTGCAGAAATTACTTATTAGAATGCATGATAGAATTTATTGCGGTTACTTGGATTTAAATGGGTGATGAAACGAATATTACATCGTAAAAGACAATAGGAAATGAAAATATAGTTACTTTGATAGCTTAATAAAATTATTTTGTGATAAAAATGAATCGAACTGTGTTGATTGAACAATTGTGAGAATTAATAAAATTATGGTTCAATTTGAAAAAATAATGATTCAAAATTTGGTTCAAAGTCATTATTGATATTTATTTATTTGAAAACAGCTGATAAATAAAAAGTAAACTGCATTTTTGTTTATATAAATGATATTTTTAAAATTATGTGAATAAAATATTACTTATTTGAACGGAAATTTCAATCGATGGATTTATAATTACACAGCACATGCAATTTTAGTGATAATTGAGATTTGTTTATTTAATTTAAAATAATGGATGTTTTTATTTAAATTTAATTTACTTCATTAATAATTTTAAATGACATATTATTACTATGCACTGTAAAAAATTAGAGGAGTGAATGCGGAGTAAATCTGGATATCACTCCTAGAAGGTGTTTCTTTTAATATTTAAATTTCGAATCGGAATTAATGCAGATTTGAATAAAATCCAAATCACTACGCTGAAAAAAAAACTCCCTATTTATTTCGTATGTAGAAGAGTTTTTTTTAAACTCCGGAAGTCTCAGTGACGGAGTGAATTCGGATTGAAATAAAATCTGTAATCACTCTAAGTTCACTCCCAATTTTTACAGTGTGATAAGGAAAAATTAGACCACAAACATTATTGCAGTGTTTTGATTTTAAGTGAATTAATGTTAAAAAATTTTTGATAAATACAAATTTCAAAATTTTTCATGGCTTGTAAATGTATTATTTTAAAACCTCACGACAATACTAATACGTCAATAATTTCAGGGGCATACGATTTCTTTCAAATCGATATACTAATTTAATAAAACAGATCACGCGATGGTTGCTAGTAGTTGTATGCTTCAGCCATTTCTCTAACAATAAATGCAATTTTTCGACGCACTCTAAATTTTCTTAATTTCAATTTTCGTAGATGTCTTTTATGAGCTTTTGTAATTTTACTAATCATTATTTCCATAACCAACACAATGACCGTCCACAAAACCGATAACCCCACTAAAATGTAATCGAACTCAAACCACCCAAAATCTAGTTGGTCATATTGCTTAGCCTTTTCGATTCTTTCAGTTAATCTTTTCATTCGTAGCAAACGCTTAAATAGAGAACGTTTTTCAACGTCACTCCATTGACCGGTCTCGAAAAAATTCATCGCTACTTTATCAAGTTTATTCTTTAAGCCCCAATTTTTACGACTTAGGGCTACATCGTATTCATTGAAGTATACATTTTTTGACAAATGTAAGTCATCGTGTAACTTATCAGGGAGAAAATCAGAATAAATAACGCAAGCGAATGACGGATTTTTTAAAATTATTTCTTCACAATAAGGGTAAGACACTAATGCACTTTTATGAAGATATTGTTTATCAGAATCATTAGACCATATTTTTGTATTCAATATCTCTTCATGAATCCTTTGAGGATAGTAAACATCAAATTTATTTTTATACAAATCATGTAATGTTTCAACATTTTCGCGAGCTGGTCTCGTCAACATCGACGCTATTTGCCCCTGCAGTGCAGGATTGAAAATCAACATAAATATTGAGGCGCAAAAAAATGTAATACGTATAGGCAATCTATTCAATGGTGATCGTATGCCCATATTTAGTACCAAAGATAACATGTCTAAAAAAGCTAGGCGTAAATGGAAATTACTGTTTATACAAAATGCAATCAGAATTAGTGTCAAAATAATACATGACATAGTGACAGTTTGATAATTGAAAAAATTATCTGTTATTTGATTAACTATCGGTATAGTTTTTTGCTTTTTTGTTAATATCACGTACCCTTCCTGATTATAGAAAGCCATAAAATCAATGTGTTCATTATTAACAAATTTAAGCATTGTGAGTGGTATTAGTAAATCGTATGTACCGTTAAAGACTAATTTATAAGGATCCGTATGATGATCAGTGTACAATACCGGCGTACTGTTAGAAACTGACATGAGGTTTTGAAAAAAATAATAATTGATAGATGGATAGAATTTAAATATTTCTGGTCTAACTTTACCAATTGAAACGTTTTTTTCCATACCGAATCCAACACCTGTTATTGGAAAGCCATCAAGAAATTTCGTTTTGTCGAATTTCAGACTTTGACAAATTTCTTTATCTACAAAAATGGAAACAACAATATCATTAAATTATTTAAACAATTAGTAAAAAAAAAATTTTTTATGTATAATACCATTTACGAAGGGTTGACTGTACAACGTCATTCGATCCTTCGGTTCTTCAATCATTTCTACCTGAGTCCAAATTTTCGGTGCGTAGTTGGTGAACGGGTTGAGCGTATAAACCAGCGTTTCATTTTTGGACTCATGACGACATATGAAAAAAGACGAAGAAACTTCTAGTGCCCACAACAATTTCAATACTTTCGATGCAGCTTGACACTTTGTTCCAATTATCAAAAACCAGGATTGAATATTCCAAATATCAGACGATTTTATTTCGTCAAGATTTTTTTTTAATGTATCAATTGGATCAGCAGATAACACATACATTGGGTACCGGGGATAGTGTTTCTCTATATTTTTTGATGAGAACTTATTATCAATGACAACAATAGACCCGTCATTGATTTTATTTTTTGGAATCCCGGAGACAATATCAATCAAATCGGCAGAAATAACTACCGGATTCAGTTGGTCAGCAAAACATAACTCGAGTAATTGCTTCTATTAACAAACATTATCAATAAATAATTTTGTTTTGAAATAATTATAATTAAAAAAAAAATTAATTACCGTGTGAATGTGAGAATTTGAAAAATCTGATGGTAGAAAATTGATCTTGTCATTGCATTTGGTCACATTCACAATTATTAAACACAAAATAAAATAAATAATCCCCGACATTATAATAAATAAAAATTATTTACTGCTTTATTTGTAGCTTTATTGTTACAAGAATATTATTTAAAAAAATTCAATTAATAAATAGCTCACGATATATGTGTCTACTCGGACTTGTCACTCATGACTGACGCGATGATGTGGCTAATTTGAAAGAATCGGTAAGGATACGTGTCCATAGGTGAGGATGCCAACGATTTTTTTCGCACAGTGATGTATTGATCGTCTAGTATAATACGTTCATAGAAATTTACATGTACATTTATAACGATTTTTCAGTTTCATTTTACTACAAAAAAAAATAGACTCATTCTCACGGCATCACGACTGGTAGGTGGGACTGGCTAATGGTAGGTAGTTGTCGTAACAAAATGTATTGTTAACTTAGCAATAGTAGGTGGCTGCATCAACTATCTTCAATTTTAAATATAAGTATAGTCAATATAACTCTATTATTTGGTTATATTTTCCATACTTGGTATTATGCTAACTATTACTATTTTGCAGTATGGAATGATTACCATCTGTATGTGATAATCATTATCATGCTTTTATGTTAACTATTTGTTTCTCGTATACACTGTAAAAAGAGCGGTGTTAAAAATGGACTCATTTTAACTCCGCCCGGTGTTAAAATAAAATTACACTGGTGTAGGAGGAGTAATTCACCGGTGTTAAAAATACCGGTGTTAAATCAGGGTAACCGGTGTAAAAGCGGAGTAAAATCGGTGTAAAAGCGGGGTAAATTGCGTCCGCTTGGAGTATTAACTTTAAAGATTATAAAACACAAAAAATGTCAGTTCTCTATGAAAATTAATAAAGAATATTATTTATTAACAAGTATAGTGATCGAGTAAGTAAAAATATTCACAAAGTAAAATATTTTAAAATCGGTAAAGAATATCTACACCGGCGGCGGCGTTATTTTAACACCGGTACAGAATATTTACACCGGCAGCGGCGTTATTTTCACACCGCTTTCGGGGGTAAATTTAACAGCGATAATTTTAACACCTACACCGATTGGACTTACCCCGGTGATTTTTTACAGTGTAGTAATATGTACTATTGCCGATAGTAATAGTTACCATCTAGATAGTAATATTTTTTAGGTCTGAAAAATTTTTAATTTGCCTTCTAAGATAGTAATGATTATCGTCATAGAGAAGAATACATGGTAAAAAATGCATGGCGTTCAACACCATGCTGGTATGGCCTCAAGACAGATACTAAATTAGTATGTGAAATATTCCAAGACAGTATTGTAACGATTCCCAGAAGTATGGCGTTATTTACTATACTGGATAGTTCTGGAGCTATTGTATTGCTCACACGTATGCAAAGCAAGCACGGCAAAACAGCATGGCCCTAAGACCCATACAACAATGCCGAGGGCACAATGCTACTAGTTTTTCCCGCCATAATTTCTGGCGTGTCAATCAACGTATACTATCGTATTACCACCAAAACTATATAGATGTCGTTAGACTAGGTTTATCGGCCAGAAGCAATGTGGCCTGACGGCCATACTGACATTGCGGCGTCAGCAACAACTATTGCCAATGCTACTAATTCCCGCAATGGTTGAACCATCTATGCGCACAATATTATAACCTATAAAAATCTTCGATACTACAGTCGACTCTGTCTAAAGGTTCCACGTCGGGACAGTGCCATTGCCTTAAGGTTCCCTTCCCACCATCAGCACTTCCCCTACAATATATTCCCCTCGAGCGCTGAGGCGCACGCTAAAACGAACACCTTGCGCAGTAAACATAACCTCAAAAAACGTGCATTTAAAATTAGCGCTTGAAAACTGAATTGTGATTCGTCACTCGAGAAAGCGGGTGGGGGAATATCCGGGAACCTTTAAGCAATGTATACTGGAACCTATAGAGAGCGGGAACCTTTAGGCAGCGAACCTTTAGACAGAGTCGACTGTATACAGTATGGCGTACACGCCCGTACTGGCATATTGATATCCGCAAAATATTTCTTACCGTGTTGATTCTATCTGGATAAGAATGATTACCATCTTCGATAGGAAAAGATAACATAAAAGAATGAGAATCATTAAAATCTAAGGATGGAAATAGTTACTTCGTTAAGATGGCAAGTATCACCACTTTTTTCTTCAGCGAGTAGATACTTTGATAACTTAATAAGATTATTTTGCGTGATACAAAAGAATCGAATTATGTTGATTCAAATATTGATGTAACTTTTGATAAAATTATAGTTCAGTTTAGGTAAATAACGATTCAAAATTTGATACAAAGTCATTATTGAGATTTATTTATTTAAAAACAGCTGATAAATCAGAAGTAAAAACTACATTTTTGTTCATATAAATAATATTTTTTAAATTATGTCATCATAATATCACTTATTTAAACAGGAATTTTAATCGATGACTTTATAATTACATAACAAACGCAATTTTATTGATAATTAACATTTGTTTAATCAATTTAGAGTTTATTTACTTTATTAATAATTGTGAATGACATATTATTACTGTGCACTGTAAAAAATTAGCGGAGCGGATAATTGCTCATTTTTTTAATCCCCTTGGAGTAGAATTCACTCCGAAGGGATAGAGTTTTATTTACTATTGAAAATCCGGTCCGGAGTAAAATTCACTCGTGAAAAGCGTTTCTTTTAAATATTTAAACTTTGGATTGGAGTGAATGCAGATTGAAATAAAACCTGTAATCACTCTAAGTTCACTCCCAATTTTTACAGCGTGATAAGGAAAAATTAGACCACAAACATTATTGCAGTGTTTTGATTTTAAGTGAATTAATGTTAAAAAATTTTTGATAAATACAAATTTCAAAATTTTTCATGGCTTGTAAATGTATTATTTTAAAACCTCACGACAATACTAATACGTCAATAATTTCAGGGGCATACGATTTCTTTCAAATCGATATACTAATTTAATAAAACAGATCACGCGATGGTTGCTAGTAGTTGTATGCTTCAGCCATTTCTCTAACAATAAATGCAATTTTTCGACGCACTCTAAATTTTCTTAATTTCAATTTTCGTAGATGTCTTTTATGAGCTTTTGTAATTTTACTAATCATTATTTCTATAACCAACACAATGACCGTCCACAAAACCGATAACCCCACCAAAATGTAATCAAACTCAAACCACCCAAAATCTAGTTGGTCATATTGCTTAGCCTTTTCGATTCTTTCAGTTAATCTTTTCATTCGTAGCAAACGCTTAAATAGAGAACGTTTCTCAACGTAACTCCATTGACCGGTCTCGAAAAAATTCATCGCTACTTTATCAAGTTTATTCTTTAAGCCCCAATTTTTACGACTTACGACTACATCGTATTCATTAAAGTATACATTTTTTGACAAATGTAAGTCATCGTGTAACTTATCAGGGAGAAAATCAGAATAAATAACGCAAGCGAATGACGGATTTTTTAAAATTATTTCTTCACAATAAGGGTAAGACACTAATGCACTTTTATGAAGATATTGTTTATCAGAATCATTAGACCATATTTTTGTATTCAATATCTCTTCATGAATCCTTTGAGGATAGTAAACATCAAATTTATTTTTATACAAATCATGTAATGTTTCAACATTTTCGCGAGCTGGTCTCGTCAACATCGACGCTATTTGCCCCTGCAGTGCAGGATTGAAAATCAACATAAATATTGAGGCGCAAAAAAATGTAATACGTATAGGCAATCTATTCAATGGTGATCGTATGCCCATATTTAGTACCAAAGATAACATGTCTAAAAAAGCTAGGCGTAAATGGAAATTACTGTTTATACAAAATGCAATCAGAATTAGTGTCAAAATAATACATGACATAGTGACAGTTTGATAATTGAAAAAATTATCTGTTATTTGATTAACTATCGGTATAGTTTTTTGCTTTTTTGTTAATATCACGTACCCTTCCTGATTATAGAAAGCCATAAAATCAATGTGTTCATTATTAACAAATTTAAGCGTTTTAAATGGAATTTGTAAATCGTATGTACCGTTAAAGACTAATGCATGAGGATCAGTGTACATTACCAGCGTACTGTTAGAAACTGACATGAGGTTTTGAAAAAAATAATAATTGATAGATGGATAGAATTTAAATAATTCTGGTCTAACTTTACCAATTGAAACGTTTTTTTCCAAACCGAATCCAACACCTGTTATTGGAAAGCCATCAAGAAATTTCGTTTTGTCGAATTTCAGACTTTGACAAATTTCCTTATCTACAAAAATGGAAAAAACAACATCATTTATTTATTTAAACAATTAATAAAAAAAAATTTTATATGTATAATACCATTTACGAAGGGTTGACTGTACAAAGTCATTCGATCCTTCGGTTCTTCAATCATTTCTACCTGAGTCCAAATTTTCGGTGCGTAGTTGGTGAACGGGTTGAGAGTATAAACCAGCGTTTCATTTTTGGACTCATGACGACATATGAAAAAAGACGAAGAAACTTCTAGTGCCCACAACAATTTCAATACTTTCGATGCAGCTTGACACTTTGTTCCAATTATCAAAAACCAGGATTGAATATTCCAAATATCAGACGATTTTATTTCGTCAAGAATTTTTTTTAATGTGTCAATTGGATCAGCAGATAGCACATACGTTGGGTACCGAGGATAGTGTTTCTCTATATTTTTTGATGAGAACTTATTATCAATGACAACAACAGACCCGTCAATAATTTCATTTTTTGTAATCCCGGCAACAATATCAATCAAATTGGCAGAAATAACTACCGGATTCAGTTGATCAGCAAAACATAACTCGAGTAATTGCTTCTATTAATAAAAATTTTCTTTAAATAATTTCATTTTTAAATAATTATAATTCAATAAAAAACTAATTACCGTGTGAATGTGAGAATTTGAAGAATCTGGTGCTAGAAAATTGATCCTAATGTCATTGCATTTGGTCACATTCACAATTATTAAACACAAAATAAAATAAATAATCCCCGTCATTATAATAAATAAAAATTATTTACTGCTTTATTTGGAGCTTTATTGTTACAAGAATATTTTTTTAAAAAATTCAATAAATAAATAGCTCACGATATATGTGTCTACTCGGACTTGTCACTCATGACTGACGCAATGAAGTGGCTAATTTGAAAGCATATACATTTCATTAGTCGGTAAGGATACGTGTCCATATGTCAGGATGCCAGCGATTTTTATCACGCAACCACTTACTTATCGTCAAGTATAGTACGTTCATAGAAATTACCAAGTACATTTATAACGATTTTTTTCAGTTTCATTTTACTACAAAAAAAAAGACTCATTCTCATAGCATCACAACTGTTCAAATAGTCCTCAAATACACGGAGAAATTATTCTTGTTTAAAATGCTATGGTGTCATGGTAATGCCGGACCATGTTGACCACATAACGCACTGTTAGAAGTATTTATTTGAGCCAAATAAATATTTAATAATAGTTAATAAATGGTTTATTAAATGAGATTTATTTGGGCCAAATAAGCCATATCTTAATAGTTAATAAATGGCTTATTTGAATAGAAAGAAATGACACATGAAGTTAATTAAGTAAGGTTATGACAAATAATTTATAGGACTGTTTAATTTTATTTTTTTAAAGAGAATAACACACACAATTAATGTTAATTGAAGATAAAAATTATTATACAAAAAATATAAAAAAAATGAAACATTATAATAAATTTTTACTAACAATCACACTCATTCCATTCAAGTTTATAACCTTAACTTCATGTGTCATTTCTTCCTATTCAAATAAGCCATTTATTATCTATTAAGAAATGGCTTATTTGGCCCAAATAAATATCATTGAATAAATCATTTATTAACTATTAATAAATCTTATTTGGCTCAAATAAATACTTCTAACAGTGCCAAAATTGAAATAAGTGCATACAAAATTACTGTGACCATAGTAGAATTTACAATGGTTACAATAATTTTTGATAGCGTTGTCAATTTTACTATGGCCATAGTAATTTTTCCATGTGTTTACTTCAATTTCCGTCAGGTGGCCGACATGGTCCGGCATTACTATGACACCATAGAGCCGGTGATCATGGCCGAGCAGCCTAAGGCGTAAGACCTAGGTCTCTCGAACTTGATCACTGCCAGGCGTGGGTTCGAATCCCAGCGGTTGCCGAAAGAATTGTTCACACAAAGCATGTAAGGTCTTTCAGCCCTGAGGTTCGTCCCGTCGCTGATCCATGAATTCGATCTGGTTTCAAAATTGAATTTGATTTGGTTGAGGTGTGAATTTGATTCGTATATGAATTCGACTCGATTGACTAGATTGGGTATGCCCAAGGCCTTATAATATACATATATATATATATATATATATATATATATATATATATATATATACTGAAAAAAAAAATGATACCATAGCATTTCAAACAAGAATAATTTCTCCGTCTACGACTCAGGATTACCCAACTAAAGAATAAAGTCTAGAAAAAAAAAAGTAGTAATGATTTTCTTAGCATCCGCAGGAAGCAGAAGTACAAAAACAATTAAGCTGCGGACGTAAAAATAGAAATAAATGAGCGAGGAAGAATATTATCTAATAAGCAACATGATCACAAGGGAAAATGGTAGACGTTAAGTCAACCGGGACAAGGGAATCAGGAAAACGATACTCATCGGTAATTCTCTGGCGTACATCTCTGGTTACTTTCTTCTTAACTTCCCAGGTTGAGATCAAGCTTCCAAGCATGATACTCGTCCAGACTCTCAAACTCTAAACCGTAACGAACTGATTCTTTTTCTGAGATTGTTCATTCGTTAACAAGCGCACTAAACAACATGGTATTTTTTTTTACCATGTAATTACTTTTGTAATTTATAATAAATCCTAATGCAGACATTGACAATTTAATTTGAAATTTCTATAAATTTCTCGATTTATTGACAATAAAAAAAAAAGTAATTTTTGAAAGCTCACGAATCCGTAAGCTTGAGATCTATTATCAAAGTATCTTCCAAGTCGAAATGGAAAAAAAAATGTTTACCAACTTGAATTATGCTCTTCTACTTTCTTTGAGAGTTTCAGAGGGTGCAAAAGCTAAATCCAAGTCGACTGAGTGGAGAAAAAAAATTTTTTCAGCGGCATACATCCGTAAGTTTGAAATCCGTTATCTAAGTACGTAATAAGTACAACTGACATTAAACGTAATGGTATTCAAGAACTTTTCCGAGAGACATTTTAACTGAATTCAATAAAAATAAAAAAAATTTTTTTACTGCCCCCGTAAGTAAATAATTAATTTTTATGGCTTTTCAGCAGATACAAATTTTTTCAAAGAAATTTTACAATAATTTTAATAAAATAAAGAATTTTATTTCATACAAAATAATTTTATTTTTATAGATGCCCCATTTTGCCCCAAATAGGGGAGACCGGGGCAAGACGGCCCACCTGGGGCAAGAAGGCCCACCTCAAAAATTAACCAAAATTTTTTTTTTCATTTTTTCTTTTGATTATCACAAATTTAGATTATTTACTCATTTTTAGCCCGATACGTGAAACTTGGGGCAAAATGAACCACTGAAAAATTCTAAAAGAAAATGTATTTCATAGTATTATAACCTAGTCATGATTAATTTAATAGAAATATCATTTTTTGGTTAATTATATGGATTTGGATTAAAATAGAGCATTTGAAAAAGTTAAAAAAACCAATAATCAATTTTCTACAGAAGTGAAAAAATGACTCGTATTATATCAAAAAAGGTTATTTCGAGTAATATTAAAGTAAATACAGTTGTTAAAGAGAAAAATATGAACATTTGTTACGCGGGAAATTTTTTTACAATAAAAAAAAAAAAATTTTTTTTTCATTTTTTTTCGAAGGGGGCCGTCTTGCCCCAAAAAAAAAAAAGGAGCTTCACCAAAATTTTGGTGAATTGAGTTCAAGTTGGACAAGAGTAAATCGACTTGATGGTTAAAAGCCACAAATAATGATAACCGGCTTAGGTGGGCCGTCTTGCCCCGGTCTCCCCTACTCTGTTTTACACAAATTCCTAACAAACTCTAAATCGCAAAGCAATTTTCGGCAAATAAATTTTTTTTTATCGAATTTTGAGAATGGCTCGTTGTGCCCCAGATGGACCGTCATGCCTCGACTCCTATTTTTATTACACAGCATGAATGTTTGACGTACCCCGCATATATATACCATATATGAAAAATATATAATCAATATGGGACCATATAAGTGTCCAAAAACGATATATATTTTCTTATATATAATATAGTAAGTTTTAATATACTTAATTATATACGCAAGTTTATAAGTTAATACATGTGTTATATATATTCATAATCATATATGTAAACTTATAAGTTAGCACATATATGTATTACATATATTGATAATTATATATGTAAATTTGTAAGCTAGCACACACATATATATATATATATATATATATATATTTTGAACTCAATGTTTAAATCTTATAACAGAGAGAGGAAGACAGAAAAGAATAGATTTTATTTATTCTTACATATATGGGGAGACTTATATGGTTCTATATATCGAAAAATATACAAAAATTTATAAAGTTAAATACATGGTATTTATAATGTAATTTAATTAGTTTTTATACTATAATAATTACATTTATCATTAAAATTGTTATTATTAATAAAATAATAATAATAATAATAATAATGAAAATAATAATAATAATAATAATTAAATTTTTTTTTTTTTACATGTGCCATGTATAAATAATATTTATTTTTGAATATATTAAAATTATAAGTTTTCAAATATATAAATAATATATTGAAGTTATACGGAAATATATGAAAACTTATAAGAGAAAACATATATAGAAATATAATAAAAAAGGCCAAAATCTTTATATAGTTTTATATAAGATTTCATGTATTGTCACATATATATTTATATCTGTGACATATATTTTTTAGTATGTGTTTACCATATATGATATTTTCATGCGGGAGACTGCGAGATTTTTTAAAAGTATTTTTTTATTATAACCATGAGATATTAAATCACAGAGGCATTAAGTGAAAAAATAATAAAACAAATTGACGGCCATAAAATAAAAAATAAATCTCTAATCCGATACGTCAAAATTAGGCATTTAAAAATGTTTTATGATGACATTATAGGCATTGCGAAAGCTTTAGCGTGGATATGAACCCACGAAAAGGGGGAAATTGCAATTTTTTTAAAACACAAAAACCCAGGGGTCTGATATATACGCAAAGCTGGGCTGGGAGCATACAAATATAAAAGCCTTAGACGAATTTTATTTAGAATCCTCGACGCAACGTAACGCGGACAAATTACATGAACCCGACACGGTCACCCCTGGATGCTGAATCCTGTTCTATATAGATATAGGTCACCCCTCGATTTCTTTCCTAGCTTATAATACACTTTTACGTACAGACGCCATGCCATAAACGTAATGTCACGGGGGTGGTACTGAGCCCTACAGACATCCTGACGCAGTTGAGGGTGCGACCCTTTCTGCTGCTTTACTACTTGCCGTATTATCCGACCGACTCTCCCCCAATAATTTACTTTTACCTTCAATACCAAAGGCATCACATTCTTATCCGAAAAATCGGTAACTTGTGACTTTCGAGCTTGTACTAAAAAACGAGATTATCTTCTTATCTCATTTTTTAAACGATTTAGTCTATTACTTTTGTGAATATAAATTACGATTTTATGAAATTTCGAAACCGATTCGGGTCTTATTCTTCAAATAACATTTTCACGTCGATTTTATCAGACTAAATATAAGAAAAGATTCTTAATAAAAAAAAATTAAAGCTATATATATATATATGTATATGTATATAAATTTTTATGTAATAAAAGCCTCGTGGTGACGAGTTTCTTGCTGACTCTAAAAACAAAGTGTACAAGTAAAGACAACCTCTTACACTTAAGAGTATGAACTAAAATAATTCTGCTGGTTTACTTGAGAGCTTAAACTATTTATCAGTAATTACCATAAGATTTAAGTTCGCTTTCGATTTAAATTAAAAGTTATAAGCTTCTCGAAATCCCTATTATACACTGAAAAAAATAATCGCTAGCTGCTAGCGATTTTTTTCGTTAGCAGCTAGCGATTTTTAATCGTTAGCTGCAAGCGATTATTTCGCTAGCGGCTAGCGATTTTTTCTTTAGCAGCTAGCGATTTTTAATCGTTAGCTGCAAGCGATTATTTCGCTAGCTGCTAGCGATTTTTTCGCTAGCAGGTAGCGATTAAAAATCGCTTGCTGGAAGCGATTTTTTCGCTAGCTGGAAGCGATTTTTTCTTTAGCAGGGAGCGATTAAAAATACTGTTTTTATCATTAAAATATATATATATATATGAATATATATATATATATATATATTATATATATATATATATATATATATATATATATTATATATATATATATATATATATATATTCATATATATATATATTTTAATGATAAAAACAGTATTTTTAATCGCTCCCTGCTAAAGAAAAAATCGCTTCCAGCTAGCAAAAAAATCGCTTCCAGCAAGCGATTTTTAATCGCTACCCGCTAGCGAAAAAATCGCTTCCAACAAGCGATTTTTAATCGCTACCTGCTAGCGAAAAAATCGCTAGCCGCTAGCGAAATAATCGCTTGCAGCAAGCGATTTTTAATCGCTAGCTGCTAAAGAAAAAATCGCTAGCCGCTAGCGAAATAATCGCTTGCAGCTAACGATTAAAAATCGCTAGCTGCTAAAGAAAAAATCGCTAGCCGCTAGCGAAATAATCGCTTGCAGCTAACGATTAAAAATCGCTAGCTGCTAAAGAAAAAATCGCTAGCCGCTAGCGAAATAATCGCTTGCAGCTAACGATTAAAAATCGCTAGCTGCTAACGAAAAAAATCGCTAGCAGCTAGCGATTATTTTTTTCAGTGTATATTTTGTCTTTACATACATAATCACTAGTGATAAATATTTTACTTATCGTACAGGTTCATATGAGTGGAGCGCGGGAATATTCAAAATCAAAATGAAATTAATCACAAGATTTTTAGCCCGCGTTAATAAATGAGAGCCGTAATTTTGTTTTCTTTATTTCTACAATTTAGTAACCAAATAATAATTTTGAATTGAGGTAAAATGGGCAGCTCAACAACATATTCTCTATAATTGCACACCTCAAGTGCGAAAGCGCTGAGGGTGCTTTATGATCGCTCTAAATTTTTTGACTCATTCACTCACATTAAATTATCTCTAGACTTTTTCGATTGCACTAAAAAGGGTCAAATTTTATACCAACACAAAGACAATTTATTAAAGAATAATTTCGACCCAATATTAAGTCGATTAATTATTCCATTAATTAAATATAAATTATTTTCATCCCAGTGACACGAGTTGTCAATTGTCGTGTATGAAACTTAGTAGACCAAATAACTCTCGACAGACACAATTAATCGGCCTAACTTTTTTTTATTATCTTTGTATTTTTGATCACAAGAACCCTATTGAAAATTACTGTCTAAATCCTTTTAGTTTAATTGTAATTAATTAAAAACGTAAAACTGATTATTCACGAAAAGTTTAGCGGCCATTTTTATTTTTACTATTGTTATTGTTACAAAAGTAAATTTTTTTTTTCTTTTTTTCTCCCCATCATCTACTGGCAGCAGCACTAGCGTAAAACAGTAGAATTGAAGAAAAAGAGCGACATCTACAACAAAAATGCGGGATATTTAGAAAAAATTTAAATAAAAAAAAAAAATTAAACTGGAATTAAGAAATAAAATAATCAAATTAATAATTTAAAAGTTGAATAAAAATTCATAATAAAAAAAAAAAAAGTAATGACTAAAAATAAAATGAGCGATTGAGGTGTGTAATTTTGGATTTTCCGACATTTTTTTACCAACAGCATAAAGTAAAAATCGATAAATTTTTTAGCAAAATAAATTACTAAAAAAAATTTCTATTTTATTATTTAAATACGATTTCAAAAATTTGGATTACTCAACTTGCCTTTATTATCTCTGTTAAAAAAAAATTCATGCGACCCATTTTATCCTACTCCAGTATTAATTTATAAAAAAAATTTCAGACTATACATTTTGCCTCTTTTCGTATTTCTTAATTAAAAAAAAAAAAAAAAAAAAAAAGAAAGAAGTCATTTTTTTTTAACTCTGATAAAATACTTGACCTTCCTCCTAAACCCAGAAACGAGTAAAAATATTGCTTGCGGAATAAAAAAAGGTCGTAAACAATTTTTTGTCATTAACGAAAGGTGACGGGATAGAATTAAGAGCAAGTTGATTACATCGTTACTTCTTTACTCAGTTAGTATCTGAATCTATACCTCGAACTCTGAAAATCCTGAAACTACATTTGATGATAGTAAACCTCAACTCGGAAATAACTAGTTCATAGTACGTCGAACACCGATTTTAATGTTTACTTTAGTGACATCAAATACCGCGAGCGTCAGTTAAATTTACACAGCGATCATTAAACAGACAGGATCTAAAATTCCGAAACATTGATGGAGTTAAGCTTTCATCGGTTTTCATATGTAAAACTATTAATCAATTCTACCTTTTATTTATATTGAAAAAGCTTAAACATATATAAATAACGTTATCTATATTATATATTTAAAAGTTACGTTAATTGTTAAATAAAGCTACAAAATTATTTACAAAATCTACAGTACAGATATAGCAAGTGCTCTCGGGATTAAATCAATCCCAATGGATACTGTGCCAATCATTTCGTTTTAGAGCTCGCAGTAATTCACCAAACGGCCCTCGACACCGTGACAACCGTACGATTTACTCCGAAATCCCCCTGGAATTCGCTCCAAAACGAATCTTACTCTTATGCTTTTTTTTTATTTTTTTCAGCTTTTATTTATTACATACGCTGTATTTATTTTTAACAGGTAGTTTGCCAGGTTAAGTCTATCCGATTTTTAATCTCGTTATATAGTACAAAAAAAGTGACATTGTTAATCTACTTCTCCGTGTCCGCTTGAATCAACGCTAAATTTATACCTCCAAATTTAACGATATCGTTAATTTTTTTTTATAATTTATGGCTTTATTTTATTTTTCAATCGTTTTTCAATAAATAATCCCACGATTTATTTTTATTCCACGTGGTGTTTTTTTTAAATTTAAATTGATAGTAAATACGAAAAGCGGGCAAAATGGATCACTAAAAAAATCTCGAATGATATTTTTTCACTATTTCTATTCATCCATAATCTTTAATTAATTTTTTTATGTAAATATGACGTAGTCAGAGATAAAAAAATTCATGCGGGGTAAAATGGATCGCCTAAAAAAAAATATTAAAATTAAAAAAATATTTTTTGTTTTACAGATCTCACAAAATGTGAATAAATAAATTTTTAATTAAAATAGAACTTCATTAATTTCGATAAAATTGCAGTCAATTTTTTACTTGGCCAAAAATTTTAATTAAATTTCGATAAGACAATTTTAAAGTTAATTTTGGGCTTAAAAACTTTTTATTAAACCTTTTAGGCTGCAGGTTTTGTTCCACTCATCAGTTTATATATTAATTTTTTATTTCCGTAATTAATATAGATATATAAAGTATAATGTGAATCATCAAGATAGAAAATTTGCTATTCCCTCTAAGACCGCTTGGAGAATAGACTAATTTCATAATGACAAATTTACAATTCAACAGCAAAGCGTAATATTGAAAGCATTGTTACTGCGACACTCAACGTAATCGAATGTACATCTCAATAGGATATGAATCTTGAGAAGTATATATACACACTCTCGATAGTATATATGTTCTACGAGGGATAAAACCTGATTTCATATGCATTCGATGATACTGCTTCAATAAAACGTCAATTATTCTCTCATCATAACATGCAAATATTCACGCCGAAGATTTTATAATAATTATTGTCATTAGATACCTTTAATTGATACTATAATGTGGAGTAATGTTTAAATTATTAATTATTATATCAATGATATTTAAAAAATTTATAATTTAAACACCGAGCCCTTGGTCTAGATTTTCTATTGGATTCAGAGCAGTCTTCTGGAATAACGCTAGCACATAAAAGTACACTGAGAAAAAATTTCTCTTCAGACAATTAAATCGGTTTTGTTAAATTCTGTTAAACGAATATTTATTTGGGACAACTAAATTTTATTATATCAACATAATCTATTTTGTCATTTCTAACAAATGATTTAATAGACTCTATTTGGTTGACATTAATATTTCTCTCTCTAAGATAATAAAATCATTTGGTAAAGTTAAGAAAATATTTATTTAATAGACTACTAAATTATTTTATAGTGCCAACAAACTCAAATATTAAAGCAAAATATTATTATATTAACTCCAATAAATATTACTTAGACACAGAAAAATATATTCAATTAGAATAAATATATATTTGTTCGAGGTTAATAAAATAATATATATATAAGTGTAAAGTAAAAAAAAAAAATTTTTTTTTTTTTACCTAAAATGAACTTTTTATGTTTTTATACATTGAGAATAAGTATTCAAGAAAACATTAAATATCTTAACGTAACCCAAGATATAATACCATCAAAAAAGACTGTAGTCACTCTGTTGAATAACGGAGATGTAGCCGTTCTATAAATGCTTCAAGTCTGGAATATAAAAACTCTGAAATAAGTATCTTACCAGGGACACCACAAATGGTGGGCGCGATCTAGTGGCGAGCACTGAACTACTCCCGCTGCTGTTGGCTTGCATCAAGACTTAAACTAAAAGAGAAAAATTTTTCGGGAGAAATGATAAATATGGTGGAAAGGAAGTTATGGTGCTAGGCCGCAGCAGCCGGAGTAGTTCAGTACTCGCCACTAGATCGCGCCCGCAGCTTGTAGTGTCCCTAGTAAGAAACTTATTTCAGAGTTATTATATTCGCAGATAAATTATCAGAGTGACTCATACCTTTTTTTAATAGTAATACAGGAGTATCCCGTATTACACTATTACATTAATGTTTGATAGTAAATCAAATCATTTTGTTATCATAACTAAAATTTAATTGTCAGAAAAAAATCTTTATCTCAGTGTAGAATTAACATCCATACCACTGTCAGGAAGACTCTTAGTAGTCATATATATATTTGGAGTTCCAGCAGCCAAATGAAAAAGACTGGCTTGATCTGGACTACATTCAATTTTAGCATTGTAATCCAACAAAAGATTTCTCGATAGATGTTTTTTTTCTTTCCTATAACGGCCAAATGAAGAAGACTGGCTTGATGTGTACATTCAATTTTAAGGTTGTGATGTAATTTTTCAGATTTTCACTTATACTCATTGGAATTCCGAGAAACATTTTGGCATAAAAAAAATTTCATAACTAATGATTTAAATAGCTTTCTAAGAGTCCTGTGCTATAACTGCTGAAGGAATGGGTCAAATTCCTCCTCAACCATAAAAATCGGTTCATTCGTTCAAGAGAAACCGTTTACGAAAGAATTAAAAAAAATTTTTTTTTTAGTTTTTTTGAAATTTCGCATAAACGACTTAATAAATCAATCCCAAAATTAATAACTAAAAATAATTTTAAATATTACCGCTAATTTTTTGTGCGCACACAAACTGCGGATGTACACTCCCCCATTGCTATTTTAAATTATTGCGTGTGTATTAAAATTGTGGGGAGCCGTGTAAGAATGTCCTTAAGTTTTCTGCATATAAATATTTTAACAAAAATTTGTAATTAATAACTTTTAGACGAATAGAAAGAACAATAATTCACCACAGCCAAGCGGTTCACTTAGAATTTTTATAAAATTTTCTCAGCGTTTAAATTAACGGTATCTCACCGGCTCCGGGGAATCCCCAGCGGATAAACTAAATTTTATTACATCGCAAGAACAGTTGAAATAAAAATATGTTGTGTAAATCCACCAGTGACCGATTTATGGTCTCTGAAGGTATGTTCATACTTTTAGGTACGTGAAAACTATATAAATCTATATCACATATATTTACATATTGATATAATACTCATGCATACACAATTCGAAAAATCTTACATACATATAAAAATAAAATTATTTTAACTTTTTCATTGTTCCATTTTTGCATTTGAATTATAAATTATTAATGATAAATATTAAAATGGGGTAAGATGGGCCAATAATGAAAAAAAATTTTGAATTTACTCCACTTCAAATTTCTGATATTAATAAATATCAGCATTAATTATTCAGAAAAATTTAACGTGATGACCCGATAATTTTATTTAAAAGCCCGTGTTAAAAAAATTCGTTCAAAAGATACTTCAAAAAAGTTTAAAACTTGAACAGATTAAAATTTCTTAGTGTAACTTTTGTAATTTTGATAGTAAAAAAAAAGTTTATCTTGGACTTTATGCGACCGAATTTTGAGTCAAAAAAGAACGTTTTCAAAACATATTTTTACTATACATTTTATCCTAATTCCGAAAAAGTTCAAAAACCTCTAATTTGGAACTTTTTATGAACTTTTTGTGGTTCTTATGGGCCTATTGGTTTCTAATGGAACTTTTTCGTTTTTGACTCAAAATTTCCTCATATAAAGTTCTAGAAAAACGTTTTTTTTTTCACTATCGATATTAGAAAAGCTTCATAAAAGTTCCACTCGAAGTTCTAAACCATCTCAAATTTAAAAGCTCCTCAAGTCGAAGTTTTCGACTTAAAATAAAAAGACCTTAAATAAAAAAATTATCTGGTCACATTAAAAATTTTCTGCATAATTAGTGCTGATATTTTTGAATACCAAAAATGTAAATGATTGAAAAAAATGAATTAATTTGAAGCAGAATAAATTTTTTGAGTTTTTTTACACGGAAAGGGTCTAGTAATTTTTTTCCAAACTCATTTCTTAATCAAAATCTCTAAACACAAATTTGAAAACAGAGCTCAATACATACTGTAATTTAGCAATCTACGTTTTTATTTTTCAAAAATATTAATTTGTTAAGAGAAAAATGTCGACAAAGTTTCCGTTTACTGCGCAAGTGCAACAAGGATACTACCGTCCGCCGACTAGAGTGTGACCGAGAAAAAAATAGCAGACCTTTTTTAAAATAAACTAAAACTAAAACAAAAATAATAGACTGGAATAATAAATGAAATATTTTGTTCAATGTAATTACAAAATAATGATTTTAATAAAGTAAACAGAAAAAAAAGTATAATATTAAATTTTCTAACAGAGTTTTAATTAATCTACCGTCAATCCCTAACAGAACATCTGGCTAAGGAAATTTCAACGGATCTCTGTCCAATAAGATTACGTTTAGTTGAACTTGTTCAGTACAATATAGAGATAGAGTAGTGAGTAAGGTTGAGAAATATATATATTTGCATTATTCCATATTCATGAAATTCAATGTAAAAGTTTCTAGCAACAGAGCAGTAATTCTTCCCGAGCATGTCAATCAGAGGCGCTGATGTTTTTTCCTCTGCCACACCTATATACACTACGGAGTAATTCTTCAGAATTATAGCCATCAAGATAGGGATAAAAAAAGGTAGGTAAGCTTTAACAAATTTTTTTTTTTCTACAGATAACGAAATCAGAGTCACGATCCCATTAATCGTTGTTGTTTTTGTATTAAGCGAAGCTGATATGACAGCGTAATATTTATATAAACGATCAATTAGTGTCAGGGCTGGCTGGGGCTGGTATTGGTAAAGCACTATCGTATATCATAATCAGAGGTCTAAGTGGAGGACGTGAAACAGCAGTGGAATATCATTGGGCTCCGAATGCATTTCGATAATGTGTTACACTACGACCAAACGGCTAATGAACCTCCTCGATAACATGATCAAGTTGCCCCGTTCTAAGCTCTATATACGCGAATCGATACTCAAATAAACCTGTATTTACCCTAATGCTATAAAGAACAATTTATTGTAATTGCCTTCGATTATGGGAAATTTGAAATTCAAAAAAATATAAAAATTTCGATTCTTTTGAATTTGAAAATTTTTTTAATATTTTTTTAAGAGAAACTTCAGGGTCACATAGGGGAAGGTGAGGTAAAGTGGGCCCCGTAAGCTAGAAATGGGATTATCTTTACTTTTTTTGTACTCGTGTCCATTAAAATTGAAAAATCGAAAATTAAGGGCAAAATGGGCCCTCATTCAAAAAAATTGTGAAAGACAAATTTATTGCTCGTTTTACTTTTTTTGAATTCTTCACTTCAAATATGCTATGAATAAGCTGTGTTTATAGTAAATTACGAATTTTAAAATATGGGGCAAAGTGGGCCCCCTCTAAAAATTTTGTCATAAAATTGTTCTCTATTTGCTTTACTTTTTTTAAGTTTATTTCAATGCATGCTGAATTAATATTTTTCAAACAATGTTCTTTCCCGAATTCTTACAGTTCTCAGTCCATTTTTCTTTCAGACGAATAAAACTTTTGCACATGCGAAAAGAGATATAAACCTAATTAGTAATAAGTAATTTTGTAAGACACAAATAAGCTAATAAGTAGAACTAGGAATTTTGCTTCTATTTAAAAATAACAATTAATAATTAATGGTGTCAAATTTGGAAATTACAGTGGAAATATTGGCCGCATAAAAAATTTTTTCAAATAAAAGTTGTAGGAAATTTTATTTCCTAGAGAAAATGTCTCTTATATTTGCTTTATACGACCAATATTTTCACCGTAATTTCAAAATTAAGATTTTCATAATTAACAAAAATTTGAATAATTCATTATGAATCTCAATATTGAAATTACGGTGAAAATATTGGTCGCATAAAAAAATCATAAGAGACATTTTTTTTATAAAAATAAATTTCCTACAACTTTTGTTTGAAAAGTTTTTTTATGACTAATATTTTCGCCGTAATATTAAACATTTGAACCATTCATTTCAAAGTGAAGGCAAAAATCTTGTCCCTACAAATAAGTAATAAATGAATAGTCGTCAAAAAGTAAAGGTGACTTATTATGAGCCTTGTTCATAGAAAATTTCAGGGTGCCCACTTCGCCCCCAAATTTTTGAGGCCTTCCTAATTTTAGGTGGGCCCACTTTGCACCACCCTCCCCTTAATGATATTTAATTATATAAATGCTATTTTTTTAACACAAAAAAAGAAAATTTACAGTGGAGTCGATTTAAAAAAAAATTGTGTTCCGTCGATAAATTATCGATAGTCGTTATATTATCGATAGTCCAAAATTTATTTTTTTGACAGATGATAAGAAAAAATATTTTTAAATAAATTTGTTATCAACAAGCGACAAAAATTGTTTTTGTAAAAATTCAATCGATAATTTTTCAAAAAAAGTAATTTAAAATTTTTTAAAATATGTGAAAGTGAATCGACTAAAAGTTTCAAAATAGAGAAAAAATTTTGTAATTAGTGAGTTTAATTTAAAATAAAACACGACTGAGATAAAATAAATTGATTCTCTTGTATATATGTATATGTATCGTAATTAAAGTAGACAAAGATCTATCAGATTCGATGTCTATCCTTTAGGCTTTAACACAACCCTCCAATTTATTTAGTTCGTTTGATTTCTTTCTGTTCTTCGGACGGCCACAAGCTGATACGTCCCAACTTAATTGGAAGTGATTGAACTGGCACTATGAGATCGGTTAAATCTTTATTGCGTACAATGTAAAGAAAAAAAAATAAATAAAGTAAAGTAAAATAAAAAAAAGTTGGCTGAACTGAGGAAAAAAAATAAAAGTCCATCGGAGCGATATGAACAAAACGATGGGGGCGGATGGTACTGACTGATTCAGCAATCGAAGGAAATGTCGAGCAGCTGCTGCGGGCTGTGGCTGATGAGTAAACGACTCATATATATATATATATATATATATATATATATATATATATATTGACACGACACGACCACTGTCGCATCTGTGTGTGACACAAAGAAAATGTAAAAGAAGTTGTCTCTATATACTCTCTCATATCTTCTCTAGTTCCTGCTCTTAAATTGCTACTCCTCTCCTCAGAACATTGTCGACTTAATCAAACATGATTGATCTGATTGCAAGACTATAAAAAATTTTTTTACTTAAAAAAAATCTATTGATAATGTCAAATACGACAGAGTTATCTCGAACAATTTAATGAAACCAATAATTTATTTAATTAGTAATTTAAGAATTTATATAATTTTTTATGTCTATCAATTTGTTGGACCGTCAATTACACACGAGTAATAAAGTAAGTAACCCGAGCATTTAGAACATCACATCTATCAGTATGTATATTGATAATTAAAATAGATTATTAAGCCACGAGCGACGCGAGGCTAATGAACTTTGTCAAGATCTCCACAGCCTCTCGTTTTAATTGAGCTTATAAAAACCCAATAAAGGCCACTTAAAATTACCACAACTTTAATTATTTTGTTTACTAATTTCAGTTTAAATAATTAGCTTATTAGTATCTTTTATTTATTAAGATCAGTACATTTTAAATTAATTAAGACTAATTAATAATAACAGACTTTTTATCAGACTTATATCCTATATTTTCAGCTTCTTCAATCGTATCCGGTAATTTACAACCCAACGTTTCAGGAAATATAAACGAAATAATTCCTGCTGTTATTCCCATGCATCCAAATAATATCAGCGGTAATGATTCCACAATTATTGCCTACAAAAATTAATTTATTATTTTATTAAATTTTTTACGCTACAAATCTTAGAAGAACTTGAGGCAAAACGGGACACCATTTTTAAAAAAAAAACTTTTTTTTGTTTACAAATGCTTGGTTACGATTTAAAAAAAAAAGGAATAAATTATGAAAATTTCAAATTACACGTAATATCCACTGACCAACTTGTCCCAACCTTTTGTGTACGCACCGTACAGTGAGAGAAAAAAATCTTTTTGAATTGTATATTCTTACTACAAGAAATTATGATATTAAAAATTTTTAATCTTATATATTTTTGGCGCTAAAATTTGAAGATTTCATTCAAAATAATTTTCTTAATCGAAGAAACACAAGTTTATTTCAAGATATTTTAAACTTCTTTTTCTCGCCTCCGGGCGGAAATCGTCAACTTTCGTTCCGCTGTGCAAAACGAAGTTACCGCTTTCCGCCTCCGTCGAGAAGAAAAATAGTATTGACACCTTGAGAAGTAAATAAGAAAGCCTCAGATCACATGTTTGTTGACCTCGGCTCCGCTTCGGCCAACAATTACATTTCTTACTTTACTGCCCTAGGTGTGTAATATACTATTTTGACAGTAGTGCACAGAAAAAAAAGTTAACTTGAGTCAAGAAAATATTTTTAAAGACAAACGTTTTCGGAAACCAAGTCAAGATTTTCTTGAGCCAAGAGAATTTGTCTTGGTTAAAAAAAATTCGTCTTGGTCGGAAAAGATTTCTACTTTATCTGAGAAAATTTAGGTCTCCAAAAAAATTTTCTTGAATCAAGAATATTTACCTTCAGTCAAGAATTTTTTTTTTTCTGTGTGTAAATATATTTTGATTTTCTTCTGTCAAAAAATTTATTCTTCGCGCTAGATATGAAATTAATAATGCGATAGTTCTATGATACTGAAGTTAGCTGCCGTCTATTAATTTTTTAAATAATAAATTATTAAAAAAAAATATTTGAAAAAATTGCACCTGTAGTTTTTTAAATTGTCTACACGTGCATATTTTTAGTTTTTGTTTTGGTTGCAATTTACTTGTTTTAAAAAACCCGAAAATTACTAATTGTCTGCTAACTTCAGGGTCATAATAATTTATATCAATTTTTTACTCGAAAAAATATTGGTTTCACAAAAATTTTTTTTTTCTCAGTGTAATTAAGCATTTTTAAGCAAAAGAACATTTTTTTCCCATAAAAATAGTTTCTCATTTTGCCCCGGATTCTCCTACACAAAAAAAGGAATTCTCGGCGCAAGAAAAATTTGGTATTATGATATGAAATCAAAATTTTCCTTAAGACTTAAAAAAAATTCGTAATGCAAAAAATTTTTCTCGCCCCAAGAAAATTTTTGTTTTCAATTCATAATTCAAAAATTTTCTTAGAGCAAGTAAACATTTTTTAGGGAAGAGTAGTAATTTTATGCGCCAAGAAATCCTTTTTTTCTGTGTAAATAATCAAAATTTTTTTATTTTTTGAGAAGTAATTTATCTTAAATGCTTACTAATAAACGAGTTTGAGGAGCAAGAATAGAACCAATGCGCCCAGTCATGCTACAAATACTAAGTAAAAAATGCCGTGCTGTTGTTGGAAACATTTCTGCAGTATAAACATAAACAGCAGCAAAAGCCATTGTTATGCAGCCTTTACCGCTCATATATATGATTATTGGTGCATAAGACCATGAATCTAAGTAGACAGCAAAATGTTTATTTATTTATACTTAAAAATGATAATAAAAAAACGAAAACAAGTAAATAAATACATAAAACTTGCCTTTGGGGATAAACTGAATGCAGAGACAAAAAAATCCGCTCAATAAAAATGAACCAGATAATGTACGTTTACGTCCGGCGTAATCGATAAGTATCCAGCTGAGAAAATACGCGGGTATCTCAACGAAAGAAACAAGTATGAAATTGACATATTTATCACCGGCAAATGCAACTGAGTTTAATGACAATCCGTAGTAGACAAACGTATTTGTAAGCCAGCAGAAACAACACGCGAGTAATCTTATCAGAAGTTTTGGACGTGACAATGCCTCCGTCACTGGCGATGAATTTTTATAAGACTCTATTTTTTTTCCTTGCTAATATTACAAAAAATAAATGTACTTTTAAATTATATTATTTTTTTAATTTTATTTATTACCGTTGGAATTTCAGAGTTTAATTGTTTGTAAACACTCATTTCAATATTATCCCATTTGATTCCATTTACTTTGGATATTTTTCTGTAAATTTTTTCTACTTCATTGAATTTTTTTTTTGCTATCAACCATCTGGAAATGTTGCATAAAGATTTTTTAAATTAATAATTTATGCGAGGCCACGGCGAGTGTTGGAAGTTATTTTTTGTTTAAAAAAAATTTGGTTTATTTTAATAAATTTTTCAAAAGTACGGTAAGCCGAGGCAAAATGAGACACCATTTTTTAAATAAAATTTTTTTTGACTAAAAATTTTTAGTTGCAATTTGTAGAAAGAAAATGAGGTAAGTTGATCATCGATCAATTCAAAATTTTCATTCAAAAATTATTTTATTTAACACTGAAAAAAGCTGGCTGTGAGGTAAAATGGTTCACTATTGAAATTTGTTGATTTATTAATTTAATTATCAAAATGAGCTATAATGGTCATTGGTCAAGTGCAAAATCCAGCAAACGTACATTTTTTTTACTGACTGTCCATTTCACCAGGTTCAGATTTTGGCAATTTAAAAAAAAAAATTACCGAAAATTTCTGAGTGACTGCATTACCCGGACTGATCAACTTACCCACTTACTGCGAACCATAACAAATATTTTTTTTAAAAAATGAAAATTTTTTAATCAAAAAAGTGATGTCTCAATTTTACCCCGATCTCCTCGATAAATTTAAAGATCAATCAAAGATCAAGATTTTGCAACTCTAATAAAATTGTTTTTTTTAGCTGATACACATTTTGGATTCATCCATAATCTTTTTTCGCGGTGTTACAACTTTTTTTGACAAATGATATTCTGCAAGTAATTTAAAGTTCTCACATGCCGTGTCTCACAATTTAATTATTAATCAAACTAACTAATGAAAAAAAAAAAAGTAAATAATTATTTATAAAAATACCTTATTGACTCAGGTATCACGAATGGTAATAATATAGCTAACAAACCAGGCGCAAAAAATACACGAATAATATTTCTCCATGACTTCAATCCCATCGCCGTCAGTCCTAATAACATTTCTCCTAACGCATAAACGCAGCACATTATCGTGCCGCTAAGTACTCGTCGTTTTTCTCCAGCTATTTCTAATACTAGAATTAAAGAAAATTTATTTTTAATGCACCCGTCAATCACAACTGAATTACTTAACTATTATTTTCTATTTAAATAAATAAATATATATGTTTTTTGTTAAAGAAATTATTAATTATTTATGCGAGAATGTGAAAAACCGTGATTGACAAGCATATAAACTTTATTTATAATTTATAATATATATATTATTCTCACCACGTAATTACGACTTATTGTTGGACTTGACACTAAATTGCGTTTCAGAATATTCATTAAATATTTTCAGCTTTATTTTTATAAACTTAAATTTTCTTTACCGAAAAAAATTCTCATTCAAATTTTAAATCAAATTTATTTTTTCTAATATTAAAAAAAAAATTATTTATAGCAATAATTTAACAAAATAAATTTTAAATATTCTCTAGGGCATACTTTTACTAATTTACTTACCTTTTTTTTTTATCATAAATTAAAGTATTTGTAATAGTATTGAATAATTAAATTATTCAAATTTTCACCTTTAAAATTATAATTTATAAATAAACAATGCTTACTTAAAATAAATCCAGTACTATAAATGCCAGCAGACGTAACAGATTGCATAAATTCAAATACAATAAACATCAAATAATTTACCGAAAACGATTGAATAATTCCAACGATTCCACTTAAGAATGTTTGACTAACAAGTAAAGTTCGTCTTCCATATCTTAAAAAAATAAATATAATTATAACAATCATCAGCTTATTTTTGCACTGTAAAAAATCGGGAGTGAATCCAGATTTTTTTATGGACGAAGTGATTTCGGAGTGTCCCGGAGTTCGCGGAGCTTGGAGAAACATAATTATTTCAATAAATAATTCATTCAGATATTAATAATTAAACTTAAAATAGGGGAGACCGGGACACGACAGCCCCCTTAAGCCGGTAATTATGTTTTATGGCTTTTAATCTATAGCTCAACCTAATTTAGTCCTTTCTTAAACAAATCCATTAAGGTTTTACCAAAACTCTAAAAAAAAATTTTTTTTTCTGGGGCACGACGGCCCCCCTCCAAAAAAAGCTTAAAGAAAATTTGTTTTTTTTTTATTGAAAATAAAAGATTTCAACCACAAATCGTCCCTTTTCTGGGTAAATCTCGTAACTACAAAATTATAATTTTTTCAGAAATCGGTCAAAACATCTATTCTGTTACACGTGCGTTAACGAAAATATTAAAATTCAAAAGTCTCTTGAACATTCTGTTAAAATTATTAAAATTTGGAGCTTTTTCTACGCAATAGCAGTACTAAAGAATGTTTTTCACCCATAATTTTAATTATAAAAAAAATTTAGTTATGAGGTTTACCTAGAAAGGGGACGAAATATACTATTTCCGCACCTTTATAATCCCATGAATTTCAAATTTATTAGAAAAAAAATTTATTTAGCTGATATAAGCAGATTTATTGAAATTTTTGATTTTTCATTTTAACCACAATATAATCTGTTGACCTAAAAGAGCTTTAATCAATAAATTTTTCAAATTCATTTTAGTTTAGAAAAAAAAAAAATTTCTGTAGCAAATTTCTTTTTGGTGGTCTATTTTGCCCCAGATATCGCAGATCAGCTTAAAATATCTTTAAAACATCAGAGGTATCACGATTTAACCGAAAATGAAAAAAAAAAAATTTTACAAAATTTTTGAGGGGGGCCGCCGTGCCCCGGTCTCCCTTATTATGTTTTTAATCTACAAAATGTTTTAGAAACTAACTAAATTATAATGTCATATACATAATACATAGTGAAAATAATAAATTATTGAATAGCTATAGTGACATAGCTTTTATGGAAATATTTTATATTTCGGTACAATATGAAATGTTATCTCGTGATATGGTTGATGTCAGTCATATGACAGTTTGTGACTCAGTGGAATTATATTTTTTCAAGTTTTATTATCAGCTGCTTATAATTTTTGAAAATCATTTCGCGTTAATATGGAAAGGGAGCTCGTAATTATTTCCGTATTCAATATAAATGTCAAAATATCAAAAACCTAAGCTCGCTATGTATTAGTATTTTTTTTATAATTAATATTTTCCGAAACTTCCCTTCAGAGTGAAATTCACTCCGAGGGAATTAAATACATAAAATACATAAATACACAAAAAAAAAAATCATCCACTTTGGGTTCACTCCGGATTCACTCCGCAAATTTTTTACAGTGTGAGTTCCAGTGAAAAGAAAAAAAAATAAAATAATAAATAAATTACCTATCAGATAGATATCCTGCAAACATTAAACCGACTAATTGACCTAAATTATTAATCGTACCGACTAACGTTAATTTCCACCTATTTTCATTACAGGTAATATCCCACTGCCATTTAAATTAACATGACAATTTCGAATAATTACCGTTATTCATTTATTAGTTAATTATTATTTAAAACAACCTTAATTAATTTATTATTTGCCTAATAATAATATTATTATCTACAATTACCTCATTCAATATTGTTTTCTCATGAGGATTGTAAACCCAACTGTTACATCTCTCGGTTTTGTTTGTAAATGATTTTGACGTACAAACTTTTTCCAATTTATCTTTTGTTACAGTAAAATGCTCACAGCTACCGAAGTTGTTTTTTTTCGGCGAAGAATATTCTGACCACGTTGTGTTCAAAATTGGTAAAGTTGAATCACATTCTGGTATTATACATCTAATTTAATTATTCATTAATTTATTTATATAGTTATTTATTTATTTATTAATTATTGATTAAAAATTATTTAAATTCAAACCTATAATCAACTTCACCGGATGTAAATACATAACCAAGTGCAAAACCAGCAGATAACATTAACGGTAAACTGACAACAACATAAACAATTAATTGATATTTTCCCAACCGGTCTAATTCATTTAAATTTTTATTACTCAAATGTATACTTTCATTTTCATCTAAAAATTGTAATTTAATATTAATAATTTTCATTAAAATTAGTTAATATTTATACACTGTAAAAAAAATTTGGTGTGAAATTGGTCCCCGCGGACCGTCTGCTCGGTGTGAATTGACGGTGTGAAATTTTCTTGGTGTGAAATATCAAGCCGTGTACCTTTACTACGTTATGAGTGTTTTCTTTCACACCGTTTTATTCCGAGTTGAAATGAGAGCCTATATAGGCCCATCTAGCCCGAAATAGATCCAATTGAGAGCCCTGTAGCCCTCTCCCTGGTAAAAATTTTTCGGACTTCTGTCTGAAAAACTCAGTTCTAGAGTTCTAAAGACTTTTTTAAACAAAAGTCCGAAAAATTTTCACCAGGGCTAGCTCCGACTTTGAACCCAGAGGTCTGAACATTCTCTGAGAGGTCCGATTTTTAACTTATATATGAGACACATATTCAATTTTGCCTGGATATATCCCGGATATATACTTTTTTCGTGAGGGTTGTCCGGTAATATAATCTGCAGTTAAAAATTATCGAACAATATATAGGTTACAGCACTAGTATATCATTATTATTATTGATGCACCAAAAAAATATAAACTTTCAAAATTAGTGTTTGAAATTATAACCCGGTACTTGAGAGTCTCTTTGAAGAATTTTTAAATTTCAAACATTAAATTTTATAATACGAGTCATCAATTTTTAATGTTTAAGTTACGATTTTTAGTTCAAATATCAACTTTTCCAGCATAGACAATAAATTTTAATATTTATCCTATAATTATTTACGTTTTAATTATAAATGAAAGAAATACTATTTAGACAGAGAGTATTTACTGATCACTTTATTATTATATTACACAGAAAAAAAGAATTTCTGGGCACAAGAATTTCATTGTATTATAAATTGAACACAAAAATTTTCTTGGGACGAGAAAAAATTTATTGACTCAAAAAGTTTTTTTTTGCTCTGAAAAAATTCATTCTCGCCGTAAAAAAATTTCTGTTTTCAATTCATAATACAAAAATTTTCTTGGGGCGAGTAAAAAATTCTTGTGCCGAGAAATCCTATTTTCTGTGTACCTATCGTTTCTCAATTTACGTAGTTCATATTTTTCATGTGTATGTTATTTCAAAATAAAAATTAAATACCTAGTATCGAAGTAATTAAGAATTTTGAATCAATAACTTATACATTGACACAATTTCTAATTCACAGTCCAAAATTTAACACCGTTCTATATGTAACTTTCACACCAGCATTGTTAAAAATTTTAACACCAAATCATTCACACCAGACCGCGGATTCAAAATTTTTTGCAGTATATTTACATTTAAATTATTTAATACCTTGTTTTTCTTTTACTATAAATGTTAAATTTACTTCCTCGCTTTCTTTATCCTCCATTTTTCACACAGAATTTAATACTAAAATAATTATTTTTAAATTAACATTGATTTTTTTTTCAAATATATAGATAAATTTACATTATAAATAATTGATAAGTTATCATAATAGATAAATAATTTAACTTGAAATGTTTGTAAAAATTTTGTAACAAAAAAAATTTAATTGAAAAAAAAAAATTAAGAAAGAGATAAAAATAAAAAAATAAAGAAATTGTAATAATTATCATAAATGTACTGACACTTAACTGGTTTGATAGATACAAAGCGATATGTTACTAAGAGACAACGCGCGTTAACTTGGACTTGCATTTATACACTGTACAGTAATATAAATAAACAAAGACAAGATATCGTGTACATGTATACCGGATGAACCCTCCTTTCACTAATGTAAGAGCACGCGGTTTAGTAATTGATAAATGAGTGGGACAGCATATTATTATAAAATGCCTATAAATGACGCACTGTGTGAACCAGTGCTGGGCTTATTCGATTAAGAATTCAACCAATCAACAATAAATAAATATATTTTAAAAAAAATGTCATAAATTTTATTTTAATACAACTTATAAACTCTAATTGATGTTATAAGTGAAAGTTTTTATTTTATCAATAAAATTTTGTAATTTTTTTTTGTAAAAGAGTCGAAGAGATAACGAAGTTTTAAAGTGATTATATTTAATAGTTTTTGTGTAAATAGAAATAAATTAATGAAATTGATTGAAATAAGGGCAAGCAGATTACTGCAGATTAAAGATTTAAAAAGTAATCAATGATATTTATTGAGTGATTGCAAAGATATTGGATCTCTATCAGAATGACGTAATTGGGTCATGTTTTATGTGTTAATGAGATAAAAAATTTTTTGAATTTTTCGAGATATATGCGTACGCATATTTTGTAGAGGCGGTATTTTTATGATAATCTTATCAGAGATAGGATCGTGGTGATCAGTTAAAAGTAAAGAAGAACCACGATTTCTGCTTTACTGATGTAAGAGTTCAGCTTTACTAACTATGGATTATTTAATTTGAAATAAAATACTGCCCTGGTACCCAAATCAGTTGAGATCAACTAACAGTCAAATTGAAGCAGATATCTCACGTGTACGTGAGATTAAAAATTGAAATGAAACATTTGACATCTCAATGATGTCTAGTACACATGAAAAACTCGATATAAAATAGCAACTTTAATTCTACGTCAGCTTGTGTGTGGTTTTGCGTATAAGAGAGCTAAAAAGTTGAACTGAATTTTTTTATATATACTGTACGTCATCGAGATGTCAAAAGTTTCATTTCAATTTCTGAGCTGAAACTCGGGTTTCCTGGGTAGCTAGCCTGGCAGCCAAGTTGGCAGCAAGTTATCGACAACCTACTGCAGCAACTAGTCGCCAATTTAGCCGCAAAAATTGTCATTTCCATAAGTTAACAGCAACTGGTCGCAAACTTTTTGAGAAAGTTGGTGACAAAAATTGGCATTCCATTAGTTGACGGAAAGTTGCCTTCAATTTTCTCAGAACGTTGGTAACAACTTGCAGTCAACAACTACAAAAGCTGAAAGTTGTCGTCAATTTGATCGTAACTAATTGACGACAACTTTTTGATCAGAAATTCTCGCTATCAATGTATTTTGATCACAAGTTGACGGAAATCTAAAACCGAAATAAGATGTCAAGTTGACTGCAAAAACTTGATGGTGCAAATATCTGAGGATTACACGTTATCTTTTAACTACACGTAGTTAGAGATGAGCACTAGTCTCGTGACGAGTAATTTTACCCACTTTTGACCGTCACAAACTACTGCGATCTAGCAGAATACATTTGAATTTAAACTAATAATATGTTTTGGAGGGAAACGCGCAGGTACTCTTTGTACTTAGCTTTGTAATAAATCGCATACTCTTACAATTATTATTTTTTATTGATTTAAATACATATGTGCGTGTAATCATAATTGAATCCATTGTTTATTCTAAATTACGATCGTAGCCGAATGCTTTATTGCTAGGTAATTAAATTATGTTACTTTATTTTTTTTTCGAAAGTTAGGTAGTTTAATTTTACTACTTGAATCTATTTTTATACACTCTTGCCATAATTTAAAGGAACAGAAAAATTTTAGAAATTTTTTAGTGATTTTTGCAAGGCTGTAACTTCGTGAAAAATATTCGTATCGAAACAAAAAAAAAGCATTTTGTAGTTTGAAATCTCTAGTTTCGACGCATTTTCATCAAATTTTTTTTAGATCTTCAGCCATTGCGCAAACATGAGAAATACCGCGAGACAAAAATTTTCTAAATTTTTTTTTTCTTTGAGAGAGTCCACGGGCTGCGAAAATTTTTTTTCAGCTAAACCAAGGCATAGGTCGGTTAGCAAATTTAATCAGCTTTAATTTGCATTTTTTTTTAAATTCGTAAGACAACTGGTCGCTGAGATATCAGCCTTCAAACGAAAAATTTTTGCTCCAAAAAAATTCTTGTCTTCAATTTATGAATCCAAAAAATTTCTTAGGGCAAAAAATCCTTTTTTTGTGTAAGTACTTTTAAATTTAGTAACGCGATTTATTATCAAATAATTTATTAAACAATTTTGATAAATTCTTATTTCATTTGATTGTTGAAGATGACAATCAATAGATCGATTCTGATTAAATGCAAAACAACCTCGTCATCAAGTGTAAATTCGATAATGTAAAAATGCGGCGGAGCAATCGAAAGGTTATTTATCAGATAATACTTATTAATGATATTTATATGACAACTAAATGTGTGCCAGTGGTTTCATTTGGATTATTTTTCGTCCGTGGTATCTCATCGTTAATTAATTCCATGGCATCCATACAGTTTTTGTGTGTCAATTCGTGATTTCTTCTTTACCCTGAACAATAATAATTCCACAATGAGTAACTTCGTCGAACAAAGCTATGGAGATAAAAAAAAATCCCTCGCTAACAGCAATAAAGTCAAGATAATTAACTTGGAAAAAGGTTCCAAGGCACCACAATTTATTGCAGCTATTGCTGGTAATTAATTTTTTCTTTATAATCTACATTGAGCATTATCATTTTTTTTACAGAAGAACATTATTACGTCTTGTAACAAAAAAAAATAAAGTTCAATAACTCGATTATTTCACGATAGAGTACGATATCAGCGGGATGATAAGTTATTAAAATTGATATTTTATTAAATCATACGGCCGAGTATAAAAAAAATCGCATGTCGTCCCTGATTAAAAAAGTTCATTGAAAAGGAATGAAAATTATTTCAATTCTTTTCAATTTCGCGGAGGTTTTGGAAAGTATTGAATGGAATTGAAATTTCGATCATTTGAATACTTTCTAATTCTTAAAATGGAAATCAAAAGTATTGAAAAGAATTCAATCTTTCATCATTTCAATACCTTCCAATATGGAATTATTTTGGTATTGAGAAGGATTCAGAAAGATTCAAAAATTTCAATTCATTTGAATCTTTTTCAATCCCACACATGACCCGAAATGTGAAATTATTTTGGTATTGAGAAGGATTCAGAAAGATTCAAAAATTTTAATTCTTCTCAATCTCATACGTGACTCTAAAATTCGAAACTTTTTTAGTATTGAAAAGTATTCGAAAAGATTAAAAATATCAATTCATTTGAATTTTTTCCAATTTGTCGGAAGTTTAAAAATTCTTATATTATTTTGGGATTGAAAGGTATTAATTTTATACCCAAATGAAAACCTTTGGGTATAGAAAGTATTCAAAAGGATTTAATTCTCATCTTTTTCAATGAACTTTTTTAATCAGGGCGTACTTTGGTAATAATTCTAGCGAACATTTGTGTGATGGCTGGTGGCGCGATGGTTGTCTGGTCAAATCCAATTCTTTTGATGCTTGGAGAAGATCCAGTGAATAAAGAAAATCCTCTGGGTCGGCCTGTCAGCGCAGAAGAAGAATCTTGGATTGGATCACTGAATGCGGTGGGTTCAATGATCGGAAGTCTTTTTCCAGGATATTTTGCTGAAAGGTAATAAAAATTTAGGGCCCGTTCACGATAAATTTTACCTTTTTAGACCCCCCTCCATACATGATTAGAACTGTAATTTTAAAAAACCGAGAGAAAAATTTGAAAAATTGTTCGATGAACGAACGTCCCGATTCCTTAGACCCCTGACTCCCTTTGTCACAGTAAGCGACACCCCCTCCCCTCTAAGTGCGAATGTATTTTATCAACGGGTCTTTATTGACAGGTCTACTAAACTACTATATTTGTATATGATAAATATCGATACCGTCAATTTTAGATTTGGAAGACGTACAATATTATTGGCCAGCGTCATACCGTCAATGTTAAGTTGGACACTGATAGGCATAGGAAGAAGTATACAAGTGCTGTACATGGCAAGATTCATTTCAGGTGTAGCCGTCGCTATTGGATTCGCTGTGATTCCAATGTACTCTGGTGAAATTGCAGAGACTTCAATTCGCGGGATGCTTGGATCACTATTTCAAGTATCTGTTACCCTAGGTCAATTATGGGCTTTTATCATTGGTCCGTACGTTTCATACACAACTTTTTGGATCTCTTGTGCTGCACTACCGATTGCCTTCTTCGTTCTCTTCTTACCCATGCCAGAGTCCCCGCACTACCTGGCAGCAAAAGGTCGGACAGAGGACGTGATCAAAGTGCTGGCAAGATTACGCGGGAAGAGTGAAGATGCTGTTAGATGCGAAGCGAGTGAAATTGAGGTTTCAAATAAATCCATTCTATCAATTTCACTAACAATAATTATTGTCATACGCATCTATTGTATATTTCTCTAGGCGTATGTTCAAAAATCGTACTATCAAAAAGCGACGATCATGGACTTGTTTAAGGTCAAGGCAAACTTTAAAGCTTTGATTATAACATGCGTACTGGTGACTTTTCAACAGATGAGTGGCATCATTGTCGTTCTTCTTTACTCAGAACTTATACTTGCGAGTGCGGGAGACAGCGGCATCAGCTCGGCGCTTGAAACTATTATTGTAGGACTGGTCAAGCTTGTCAGTACCTGTGCTAATCCACTGGTCGTTGATCGACTTGGACGTAATATACTGCTGATTATATCTGGCATAGGCACTAGTTTAAGTCTCGTAAGTCAACGGTTAATTTATTCAAATTCGTTATAAGACGGTGAAGAAATGATGGATTTTTTTTTAGGGAGCACTTGGAATCTTCTTTTACCTCAAGGACGCAATTAGATGTGATGTCAGCGGTATTGGTTGGCTGCCAATATGTTCATTAATTATGTACATGGCGACCTACAGCGTTGGATTAGGTCCCCTTCCTTGGACAATTATGGGGGAAATCTTCGCTCCGGAAGTTAAGTCCAGAGCAACAGCGATAACTGTTTTTCTTAGTTGTTTTTTAGCATTTGTTATCAGTAAATATTTTATAAATATCGCAACGTCATTTGGTCAATACACTGCCTTTATGTTCTTCAGTTTTTTTTGTATTCTAAGTGTCTTGTTTACTGTGTTCGTGATGCCCGAAACAAAAGGAAAATCACTGCAAGAAATTCAAGACGAACTTGCCGGAAAATCTCGTAAATAAATAATTGTTTTTAAAACTATGTTTCAAAAGTAATAAGCTAAAATTTAAATATCATTGTTTTATTTTTTTGTTACCCTTAACTTCCCCGAGCTCCATTTTACTGCGATTTGGCTTGAATAATTAGAGTGTGACTTGCTCGGGAAAGTAGAAAATCTATCAGGGGATGAACAAGCGGATAATTGTAGAGGTGGGTAGTTCCGGACCTGTATAGTTTCATGAACTATGTCTTTTGTCGGATACGTATCCGATCGTTCCTCAAAATTCACTTTAGTATACTCGCTAGTTCTTTTTTGTCCGCCACTGCCGTCATTACCAACAAGCAGTAAAGCAACAGAATAATTTTTGATTGATGATTTCTTATGGAACTTTGAGTTGAATACCAATCATAATTCATTCTCTATGTAGTATAAAATAATATAGTTCACCGTGAATGCGTCTTAAACACATAGGTCGCATAACGTAACGTTGTGTATCCCTGGCGGTTTTGAATCACCCTAGAAATACCCTGGAAACACCCTGGAATCACGGTGGATCCACGGTGGTTACACGGTGGTTACACGGTGGGTTTTTTTTTCATTTTATCACCGTGATTCCACGGTGGTTACACGGTGTACCCACCGTGATTCCACGTACACCGCGTAATCACCGTGGATACACCGTGGAATCAGGGTGGGTACACCGTGTAACCACCGTGGTAAAATGGTACAAACCCACCGTGTAACCACCCTAGATCCACCGTGATTCCACCGTGTTTCCACTCCCAGGGTGTTCCCAGGATGATTCAAAACCGCCAGGGATACTAAAATATCTTGTATGTCTACATTCTAAATACTGAACCTTTATGAGAATTAAAAACATTAAATAGTTCCACGGATGATTCCAAGAACTAGTTCCTTTTCGCTCCGGAAACGTTCCAGGTTCAATCCGGAATGTTCCCGGAACTACCCGCCTCTAGATAGTTGCTTGTTGAGAACCCGAAAGAAACAAGTGGAAAAAGTTCTTTACATAGGGTATGGGAAGAAGTTGCACCCCACCACTAATCCTACGCAAGCATGTTGACCAGAGCTGGGAGTCTGGTGCCACGGGGCCTTTCCAAGCCCACTGTGACCAGAGTCTCTTTATTTCCTGAGATAGGAGCAGTGTTTGGCCCGAGAGAGGTAGGACTCGTGGTGGCTGTGGTTAGATACCACGCGCAATGAGGATTTTTGATTATACTTCCGGTTAATGTCCACCTTAGTCGTCACTTGATTATATTTTTCGACTAAGAATTTCGTCTGGGTAGAAGATGGGCCCGCAGCGCGTGTATGCCCAAAAGGGTAAGGAACCGCCCGTCAAACGGAGGTGGACTTCGGTCCCCTTACATTAATTAATTTACCCTCAACTGTGGTCATTAATCAGTATCATGTTCATGGTAACTTTTCTTATTAGTTGGAATATAATACGATATATTTATTATTCAAAAACTTACTCAGATTTAATAAATCTTTGTTTTATTTAATTGCTGAAGATAATCGATAGATCGATCGATTAAAAGCAAAACAACAGTGTTATCAAGTGTCAATTTTATGATAAAGAATTCGGCGAGCAATCAAAACATAATTTATCAAATAATCCTGATTATTGATATTCATATAGAAACTAAATATATGTCAGAGGTTTCATTTTGAATATTTTTTACTCGTAGTATCTTATCGTTAATTAATTGCTCAGTATCGCTGAAATTGTTAAATTAATTGTCGCAGAATGGAAGCTGGTGATTGTTAGAGGAATCATCAGTTCTCTACCAATCGGTTGCTTTGTTTGCGTGTAAACCCGTGATTTTTCTATACCTTCGAATGCAATTATTCTACAATGACTCATTTGATCGAACAAAGTTATGATGATAAAAAAATATCCCTTAACAACAGCACTAAGATTGAGATAATCAGTTACGAAAAAGGATCCAAGTCACTTCAATTCCTCGCAGCTATTGCTGGTATTTAATTTTTCATTTATAATTTACATCGAGCGCCATTTTTTTTAGGAAGAAAATTTTTACTTATTGTAGCAAAGTAAATAAGGTTCAATAACTCGATTATTTCATGATAGAGTACGATATATATTAAAAAAAAAAATTGCATGTCGTACTTTGGTAATAATTCCAGCAAACATATGTGTGATGGCTGGTTGCGCGATGGTTGTCTGGTCAAATCCAATTCTTTTGATGCTTGGAGAAGATCCGGTAAATAAAGAAAATCCTCTGGGTCGGCCTATCAGCGCAGAAGAAGAATCTTGGATCGGATCACTGCCTTCGATGGGCGCAATGATCGGAAGTCTTTTTCCAGGATATTTTGCTGAAAGGTAACAACAATTTTTTGATGCGTTTACCAAATTAATATATTTGGATACCGTAAATATATCCATGATTGCAGGTGGGGAAGACGTTTAACTTTATTGGCTAGTATTGTACCGTCAATCTTAAGTTGGATCCTGATCGGCACAGGGAGAAGTATAGCATTCTTGTATGCGGGAAGATTCATTTCAGGCGTAGTCACTGCTATCGCATTTGCAGTAATTCCGATCTACTGTGGAGAAATTGCGGAAGCATCGATTCGAGGGATACTTGGATCCTTATTTCAAATTTTCATTACTCTGGGTTTATTATGGGTGTATTGTATTGGTCCGTACGTTTCTTATACCCATTACTGGATCGCTTGTGCTGTTTTGCCGATAGCTTTCTTTGTTCTCTTCTTACCTATGCCAGAGTCCCCGCACTACTTGGCAGCAAAAGGTCGGACAGAGGACGTAATCAAAGTGCTGGCAAGGCTGCGCGGGAAGAGTGAAGATGCTGTTAGATACGAAGCGAATGAAATTGAGGTTTCAAATAAATTCATACGGTTAACTGACAGTTGGTCCGAGTACAAATGATCCGCCACCATTGATCCGTGGGCAATTGATCCTAGTGATAATCGATCCAAGCGATAGTTGATTCGCTGACACTTGATCCAAACGATAATGCAAACAATATTATTGGTTACACAAGTTGATATCCCCGAATAAAATATCAGTTCAAGTCCTTTCAGAAAGTAAGTCTCCGTCGAAAATTTCGGTTTGCAATGATAGTGCGTAGTAACAGGGAGAGATCTGACTCATTTTCTAAGAGTGGGGGTTAACATTTACGGCGACTCACTTTCTAGAAAAACTATAAATATGTTAACAAAAACGTGTCCAATGGTAATGTGCCCTTTTTTCAAAGGTTTGTGTGTATGTACTTACAATTGTATGTTAACACACCCATGCTTGCAATGGTACTGAAAAAATTATCTAGTGAAATTAATTCACACCAGAATCAAGTACTCTAAGGATAAACTACCCCCAAATTTGTAATCATTCGGTCAGTTGTTACTCAGATCAATTACGTTTCAAATCAATTATCGCTCAGACGAATTGTCGACGGATTAATTATCGCTTGGATGAATTGTCGCTAGGATCAATTGTCTTCGGTTCAACGGTCGTGTCACCATTCAGACTATCAATTTCATTAGCGATAATTATTATCGTATATTCCACTAGGTGTATGTCCAAAAAGTTGACAAGAAAGAAGCGACGATAAGGGACTTGTTAAAAGTCAAGGCTAATTTAAAAGCACTGATTATAACATGCGCATTGGTGGCTTTTCAACAGATGAGTGGCATTGGTGCAGTTCTTCTTTACTCAGAACTTATATTTGCAAGTGCTGGAGATGCTGGTATCAGCTCGGCACTTGAAACTATTATTGTAGGACTTGTTCTATTAATTGGTTCCTGTGTTAATCCGCTCGTTGTTGATCGACTGGGCCGTAGAATACTACTGATTATCTCGGGTATCGGAACTGGTTTAAGTCTCGTAAGTCAATGGTTCTATCAGTTCAATTTCATTGCAATGAAGAAATGATGACTTCTTTTTTTTAGGGAGTTCTTGGACTCTTCTTTTATCTGAAAGATGCAGCGAAAATAGATGTCAGTGGTATCGGTTGGTTACCATTAACTTCGTTGATCGTCTACATGGGAACGTATAGTCTTGGGTTGGGACCTCTTCCTTGGACAATTACGGGGGAGATTTTTTCTTCAGAAGTTAAATCCAAAGCGACGGGAATTACAGTTTTTATTTCCTGTTTCTTAGCAGTTGTTATTAACAAATATTTTATGAATATTGCAACAGCATTTGGTCAATACACAGCCTTCTGGTGCTTTGGAGGATTTTGTATTTTTAGTGTTTTTTTTACTGTTTTCATTTTACCAGAGACAAAAGGAAAATCACTTCAAGAAATTCAAAATGAACTCGGGGGAAAGCTTGCAGATAGTTAATTGTTTTATAAATTATTTTTCAATAAAGTTTCTATATTGCAAACAATTAATATTTTTAAATGTAGAAATTTTTGTACTATTAATTGCCATATATCGTGTATGGGGGGGGGGGGGGGCTCTAAAAGGGTAAAATTTTGCGTGACGTATTTTATGAACGGCCCTAATTGTTGAATATGATAATCAAATACATCGATTTTAATTAAATACCAAACATCAGTCTCATCAAATGTGGAATCGATTATGTAAAAATTCAGCAGAGCAATCAAAGTATGATTGATCACATGATACTCATTAATGATAATGATATTCATGTCGAAACTAAATGTATGTCAGAAGTTTTATTTGAATTAGTTTTCGTCCGCGGTATCTTATCTTAAAATAATTGCTTAGTGTCCGTGAAATCGCCGAATTCATTGCCATCAAATGAAAGCTGCTGACGAAAAAACCTCAATTACTAAATAAATTATCAGTGAATCTCTACCAAGCCGTTGCTTTGTTTGCGCAATTATTCTACAATGACTAATTTGATCGAACAAAGTTATGATGATAAGAAAATATCCCTTAACAACAGCACTAAGATTGAGATAATCAGTTACGAAAAAGGATCCAAGTCACTTCAATTCCTCGCAGCGATTGCTGGTATTCATTTTTTCGTTATAATCTACACTAAGCCTTACTTTTTTTTTAGGAAGTAATTTATCACGTATTGTAATAAAATAAACAAGTTAGATTAGATTGATATTTTATTATGCCAAGGCACAGGCCAAATGGAAAATTTTAAGTACAAGATACAGGAATACAATATTTTTAAATTAAATACTAAGTGAAAGTGAGAGTCCATAATAATGAACATAATTATAAAGTATAGAATAAAATAGAATAAAATATACGACAGATTCAACTCAAATATTTACTTTGATACAATTTCTCGATAAATTAAGAATACTATAATTAACAGAATTTCTAGGCACTTTTGTAATAGAAAGCAAAAATAACATGATAAATTTTATAATCTTAATGATCTTGACGATCTCAAGCTGAGCAAGTTAAATAACTCCATTGTCATGATAATGTACGATGGCTATCAGTAAGATAACAAGTTATCAAAATTGTTACTTTACTTAATTATATGGCAAAATATAATTAATTAACTATACAAATATCAAATTCATTTCTCCTAAATGTAACGAAAATGAATGATGTCATAATTTGGTATGAATTCCAGCGAACATATGTGTGATGACCGGCGGCGCAATGATAGTCTGGTCTAATCCAGTTTTGTTGATGCTCAGCGAAAATCCGGTAAATGAAGAAAATCCTCTGGGTCGGCCTATCAGCGCGGGAGAGACATCTTGGATCGGAGCACTGCCTGCGACTGGTGCACTGATCGGAAGTCTTTTTCCTGGATACTTTGCTGAAAGGTGATAAATATTTATTACTGTGATTAATTAATTGATATATTTGTATATGACAAATATAGAAACCGTCGATTGCAGATGGGGGAGACGGACAACTTTATTGGCCAGCATCGTACCGTCAATCTTAAGCTGGACACTGACTGGTACAGGAAAAAGTATAGGAGTCCTCTGTGCGGGGAGATTTATTTCAGGCCTAGTGATTGCTATTGCATTTAACATAACTCCGATGTACTGTGGGGAAATAGCAGAGACTTCAATTCGAGGGATACTTGGTGCATTTTTTCAAGTATCTATTACTCTTGGTCAATTATTTGCATTCATTATTGGTCCGTGCGTTTCTTACACCCATTACTGGATCGCTTGTGCCGCATTACCGATCACTTTCTTCGTTCTCTTCTTACCCATGCCAGAGTCCCCGCATTACCTGGCGGCAAAAGGTCGGACAGAGGACGTCATCAAGGTGCTGGCAAGGCTGCGCGGAAAGAGCGCAGATGCTGTGCAAAACGAAGCGCAGGAAATTAAGGTTTCTAACGAATTCAAACTGCGAATTTCAATACACAAAAAAGGCTTTTTGTCCTAAAAAAAAATTTTTCTATTTAAAATGGAAACAAAAGTTTTCTTAGGGCTAGAAAAAATTACTTGACTCAAGATAATTTCTTCTCGTCTCAATAAAACTTACATTTTCAATTCGGCAGTGTTACAATTCTACTCACAACATCTCTACTCAAGGGAAGTAGCTACAATTCTACTTACTCACTACTTTACTCAGCCTCAACTCTACTCAGTTTTTTTTTTTTCTCAAGTTTAACTTTACTCAGTTATATCTTTACTCAGCTTCATCTCTACTCACATATTTTAGCCTATCGATAAAATATCAATTCTTTGTGAGTAGAATTGTAGCTGAGTAAAGTTGTCACTGAGTCTAGTTGAAGTTGAGTAAAGTTCGTAAAGATATAACTGAGTAGAGTTAAACCTGAGTAAAAAAAACTGTGAGTAGAGTTGAGGCTGAGTAAATTTGTTTTCCCTTAAGTAGAGATGTTGTGAGTAGAATTGTAACACTGCCTTCAATTCAAAAAAAAATTTTTGCACCAAGAAATCATTTTTTTCCGTGTATAATACCAATGATTATTATCATATACATTTATTGTATATTCCACTAGGCATATGTTCAAAAATCTTACTATGAAAAAGGGACGATCATGGACTTGTTTAAGGTCAAGGCTAATTTAAAAGCACTAATTATTACATGCGCATTAGTAACTTTCCAAGAGATCAGCGGCATCGGTGTAGTCATTAGTTACTCAGGACTTATATTTGCAAGTGCTGGAAATTTCGGTATCAGCTCGTCACTGGAAACTATTATCATAGGAGTAGTTCAACTAATTGGTTCGTGTGTTAACCCACTGATTGTCGACCGATTGGGACGTAAGATCCTATTGATCATCTCTGGTACAGGATCCGCTCTAAGTCTTGTAAGTTAATGACTCAAGTAATTCAATTCCGTAGCAATGAAGATGATTGTATTTTTTCAGGGAGCACTTGGCCTCTTCTTTTATCTTAAAGATGCAGCAAAAAGTGATGTCAGTGGCATTGGTTGGTTACCATTAACTGCACTGATTATGTACATCGCAACTTATAGTGTTGGATTGGGTCCCCTTCCTTGGACAATTACGGGCGAGATATTTTCCCCGGAAATAAAGTCCAAAGCATCGGGAATAACTGTTTTAACTTGTTGTTTTATGGCAGTTGTTGTGAGCAAATATTTTATAAATATTGCTACGGCATTTGGTCATTACACAGCATTTTGGATTTTCAGCTGTTTTTGCATTATCAGTATTTTTTTTACTATATTTGTTGTACCAGAAACTAAAGGAAAATCATTACAAGAAATTCAAAACGAACTTAGTGGCAAAGCTGATTTTAATGAAAAGACAAAAAAAAAGCTGTAACGCTTACAATAATGAATAATACGAGACGGCAGCTCTTATGATGCTAAGTCGCGAGGGATTACATTACAATAACGACTAAAAAATTTAATAATAATAATTATCAATGTAATAATAATAATAATAATAAAATAAAATGATGTACGGATATATTCTTTGCACATTTATATAATTTTACATCCGTAATCATTAATAATCTAAATGTAGCGGACATTATTTAATGACTTATGAAATCACTACTCTATTTGTAAAATAAAATTATTTGATATTTTAAAATGAAAAATAATTAAGCAATGAAAGCGAAACCGTCAAATCTATTAAATTGACGTAATGTTTTTTGCACCAGTGATAAAACAAAAAAAAAACCAACGGACAATTATCGGATTGCATTGAATGCAGGTTTGAACGATAGAATTCGTTTGTTCTTTTTTTTTTTTTCATAGAAAGAATTTAAATTTCAATTAATGTAATAGGAATGTGCACTCGGCACTTATGTCAGAGTAATTTTAAAACTACAATAAAGTAATTAAAAGAGTCGAGCGCGCCGTTTTATTTCATTCCGGCGCCATTGGGGCAGTCGATAAAACTCAGAGCGGTTGCATTGTAGTATTGCTTCAAATTCAGCGTCCGATAAATGCCGCTGTAACAAATAATTCATTTATTATTTTATGAAAGTAATTTATTGTACATTTAAAAGAACGACTTTCTTCCCGCTAAACAGCACAGGAATTTAAACTTTGGGTCAGGAATCCCAAGTAGCAGGGACAACTTTTAGATGTCATAAAGATGTCTTTTAAAAGGACAAGATAAATTTTTTTTCATGATACCAGCATCGAAACTTGAAGTTTTAGTATCTCTACGCCCGTCAAAACAAGCTAATTTTAAGTCGATGCTGCAAACAACCGCTAGCGAATTCGTAATTCAAAAATACCTTCATACAGCGGGCAGAAACAATTCCCAAGGGAAGAAACACGATTGTTTCTGCTCGGTGTCAGTTATATTTAATGTTCATTTGCAGCCTTATTACTCTCATTTATTTACTTGTCATTTCAGTTTACTCATTTCATTTTTTAAGTGACAATTTTAATTAGCCAAATAAAATTACTAAAAAATGAGTGAAAATAATATTTTTGTATTATTTACTATTTAATAAGCGACTGTAAATCACATATTTCTCATTCTCTAACAGTTCTTCGCATCATCGGCTTGAAATTAACTTGTTTCTTATTGGCTGCTGACACTGAATCTTAAAGTTCCGATGCAAGTAATCATGAAGAATATAGTGTGTGATTAAGAATAAAACACGATTTCAGACTGCGGGTGATGTCAGCCAACCTCATCCGAGTTTGAAATCGTCTTGTTTCATTCCTTGTCACACAATATACTATTTCGTGTCGCCAAGTTTTTTTTCTTGCTCTCCAAGCCGAAAGTACGGTCTTTCGGGTCGCATTACACTTCAGAAAGTGCCACTTTTATGGCCAGCTCGCAGTATAAAAAACTGTCACTAAAGTGCGTTTATTTAGTATGACTCGGTTATGTAGCAAATATACAGAGATTTTTCAATTACAAACAAATAATTTAAGAATTTAAAAAATCAAAATTATAAAAAAACACATATAGATCTATACATTTTCTATAGATTTTCTTAGAAAATCACGAACTCTGTTTTTTTATAGAATTTCCACGAATTTTCTAAGGATTTTCTATGGATTTCGGCTTCACTTCAGTTTTGCAAAAGTCGGGCAGACCTCACCCCCTCACTTTCGCTGATCAGCTTCGTCTTAGAATGTTAATTAATTTAACGTACGTTCAGCTGGGGAACAAGAAAAATAGTATTCGAACCCCGTCTAGAAAGTCGAATGCCCTGACTTATGTGATATTAAAGCCTCGGCTTTCATATGACATCCGCCAGGAAATCCAACTTTCTGGCCTAGTGTCGAAATATACTAATTTGTCATCACTTGTGTCGAGTCTTTTAATAGTAAGTCAAAAAACAGTCTGAAAACTTCTTATAGACGTCACAAAGCCAAGTGTGCTACTTGGGATGGTGAAAAATTATTTACCTCAAGGTTACAGCGATCAACGTCAGCCGGCAGCCTATAATTCGTAATAAGAAGCAAATGATATGGGTAAAGCTTTGGTGGTTCTGAAGGTGCTGCTCCCATGTCTGGTAATGAACGTCTTATATGATGACCATGAGTTCCAGAACCGACTGTTCCTAGTCCGCCAGTGTACGTTGTCGATGAGGGAAGAATACCACCATCATTCTATATTTCATTAAATTTAAAGTATTAGTTAATAATTCATACAATTTTACTTATTTAATAAACAAAATATTAAACTTAATATTATACAAGAGCCCGTAGTACAAGTGCACATGCAATATGTACACACATTTGTTTATTATTATCGTGCACTAATTTTATTATTTTTACCAAGATCTCAGTATACATTTAACAATAAGTACATACAAATATATAAAAATATACATATATTATAAATAGTATTTTTAAATTAAATCCATGCAACTGTACTCTAGCAGCATTACCTTAAACAAATTACTCGACTTCTTCCGGAAGATTTAAACAAGACTTAAAGAAAATGGATTTCATAAGCAAACTTGCCAAAGATTTCATCAAGTCTCGCTTAAGATTCTTCTTAATGACTTACGTAAATCTGTAGAAACAATCTGCAGCAGTTCTTAAGCAGTATACCTTCTATGTAACAATATTAGGTCAGAGTTGCTGCAAGAATCGTCTTAAGGAGGGTCTATAGTAATTTTTGTCCAAGCTTTTCTCTCAAACAAAACCTGTAAATGCAAAATTAAGACCAAAGCTCGATGCATTACTCTATAAACTGGCAATCTACGGTTTCATTTTTAAAAAATGTTAACTTTTCTAAGAGAAAAACGTGGATAGATGCCATTTACTGCGCAAGTGCAACAAGGACAGTACCGTTCGACGATTTAAAAAAATGCAGACCCCTCTAAAATAAATATTACTACAGATTTACTTAACGTATCTTGTCTCAAACTGGCCCAAGACTGATGATGCAGACTTGCTGAAGACTGAAGATACTGATTTACGTAAGATTTTCTTAAGAATGCTACTAGTGTATGCAAGTTTAAATAGTAAATTACACGCCTAGAGAGGAAAGTAGGACATCCCCTTCCCGTGTGTAATTATCTACCCGAGCCGGAGGCGATTCTTACCTTCCTCCGTGGTAAGTATACAATTTTTCACCAGACCTGCACCTGAAAGTTTGAATTTTTGCTTCTGTTTGTAAACAGAATAACGTACGCGCTAATTTTTAACATTTGTTTTCCCACAAAAGAAAAGAACGACTTTTTTCCCTCTGAACAGGGCAGGAATTTGAACTTTCAGGTGCAGGTCTGGTGAAAAGTCGTATTCACACCGCGAAGGAAAGTAGGAATCGGGTAGGCAATTACACACACGGGTTGAAATGTCCTACTTTCCTCCCTAGGTGTATAATGTACCAATTATTCAGAGAATGTAAATAAAATAAATACAGATAATTAATAAATTAATGAGAATAGATAAACAATAAACAAATATTTAAAATCATACGGCAAATAATAAAATGCAACATCAAGTGCTACAAACCATGCTTGTTCGACGTGAGTAGTACGGGGCTGATGTACATACCAGTGCTCGTCTGTCCACATCCGTAATGCTGCCTGTTGATACTAAAATTTTATGGGAAACGCAAATGAAAATATTACATAAGACAAATTATTATTATTTATACCATCGTTTTTTCTTTTTTTTTATCACAGTTTGTTTTAAGACAGTGAATTAAATAATAAATAAAATGTACAAAAGAGGATTTTACATGCTGATATTAAAGATTATTATTAATTAATTAATATGTGTATATTAATTATGAATATCGTTTTATAATTTTAAAAAATTTATACACATTTAGGGCTTTATGGAAAAAATATATGAATTTAAATACTCACTATCTGATTTGCCAGATGAAAAATCAGTGCTGTGGGTTTTGTCTCCCATGCCGCTGAATGAATAATCACCCTGACCAAATAAAATAAATTAATTTTCAAAATAATAATAATTAGAAAATAAATAAAATTAATTTTTTTTGTTGTAAACAATAATAATACACGGTAGTGTATGTAAATAATTATTTTAAAAATAAACGCGGCGCAATAAGACTTACAGGGAGAGCAGATACAGAACCACCAGTAGACGAGAAGGTGTGACTTCGCGGTGCCAGACCGTATCCCGGCTTCGGGATGTGTCGGAGGGAGCTCACAACTGGTTTCAAATATCAATCGAACAATGATAATAATAATAAATGTAAATGAATGAATAAATAAATAAATAAATTTTATCAACTTTCTTTCTAATCAACAACTCACGCCATTCCCATACGAATGCCCAACGTTCGCAGCATTTATTTTAACAAACTTGTTGGAGATAATCGCGTATTGCAAATAATAATAATTGTGTAATAACGGTAATAATAAATATATATAACAAGCAAAGCTCTTCACTACTTAATCTTAGCTTAAAAAATAATACTTGGCTGTTTAAATAATTTTAATTTATAGTAAATAATAAATTTTATTAAATTTATAAAAGTAAGCTGTAAATTTAAATACCTGCGTGGTAGCAAAACAAACTCTTGATTATTATTTATTATTTGTTGATAATTTCCCGCTATGAAAATATATAATTTTCAAAAAAAGTGCGCGTGTTTCAGATGTCTAATAATTGTTTGTTTGTTGTGTGTTAAAATGAAATAACACCGGTGTAGGCGGTGTTAAAATACTGGTGTTAAGTCGGTGTGAAAAAAAATTTCACGTATGGAAATTAGAAAAAAAAAATGTATTACATATAAAAAAATATAAAAATTAAATGAATATTATCTGGAAATTTCAATTTTGTTATGTACTTATTTAAATAATTATTTATGTTATACGGAATTTATTTAAAAATTACACAATTTTACGGCCAACATTTCAATCACCAATAATTTAATTGATTAATAAAACCACTAATTAATTGTAGTGATCGAGTAAGTAGAAATATTCACCAAGTAAAATATTTCCAACACCGGAAAATTTTTTTTAACACCGGTAAAGAATATTTGCATCAATGGCGGTGTTATTTTAACACCGCTTTCGATCTTGAAATTTAACACCGAAAATTTTAACACCTATACCGCCTGGACTTACTCCGGTTTTTTTTACAGTGTACTAATGGTTGAGATTTTTCTAATTTTTTTTAACAGAGCACATATGCGTCAGGTTCCATACCTAATGAACTTCGGAAATTTTAACTTGGAAATTTTAACTTTTACAATTTGAACTTTGAATAATTTAGTATTTCTTTCATCAAAAATAATTTTTTTTTAATATAATCATTTTTATACCAATAAAATTTGATTTATTTATAAGTTCTTGATCATCATCGTTTTCATCATCATCATCATCATTAATATTTATAAGAATATTAATAGGTTGTTTCATTCATAAAAGTTCAAATTTACCAAAGTTCAAATTGCTAAATTCAAATTGTCAAGTTCAATTTTCGAAGTTCATTAGGCCGGTCACCGTGCGTTAGATTTCTAATAATGACCTGTATGTCAGAAGTTTCTAATAACGCTCGAGAGTTTTCTAATTTTTTTTAACAGAGCACATTGACGTTCTAATTAGCAAATTAAAAATTTTTTTTTATCTAAAAACCAATTCCATTTCTAGTATATGTATAATATTTTTGTCTAGGTTACTCAAATAATATTTTTTTTGGCTACTAGTATATAAAAATTGCACAGAATCACCTACTAAAAAATATTATGTCAGACAATTTGCTAATTAGAACGTCGACATGTGCGTTAGATGTCAATAATAGTCTAGACTTGTATATTCATTTTCACCAGACTAGACAACTCTCTGAGCTCGGAAACAGCGGGAAGTTTTACGGATGGCCCACAGAATCAGCCGTTTTTCCGATTTTTTTGTTTAGAATTCGTGTAAAGTTAATTTAAATAATTAATAAAAAATGAATCGAGTTTGAATTGCATTACCACAAATGTGCAAGCGTGATTACTAAAAGACTCACCGACTGATAGTGCCTAGCAGCGTTTGGAAGTGTGAAGGCGCGTTGATTACCGAGAGGTGGATAGTTTCTGGGTGCCGGGGAACGAGCCGATGATCTTCCGACTGGTCAGCCAGGTATAAAAACACACGACACAAACACAAAACACACAAGTATAGAGATACGATAGATAAAAGATTGATGCAGTAATAAAAATATAATAATTAAATCGAATTTGCATATATGTGTATATATAAATTTAATATATTAAATAATAATCGTTAAAGTGCATGATAAATTTTTTTGTGACGCGAGATATTTAATGAAGTGATGACATGAAAGGAAGAAAAGCATGTACGTGTTTGTGTGGTGATTTTTAGTGGCATAAAATTCATGCAAAAAAATATAAATAAAATTATAATTAGATATTACCAGACAGCAAAAATTTATGATAAGCGGAGAAACTAAAATTAGTAGACTCGGTATTGAAGATTTACCGATGACCGTTGCTCTGGTCTTTTATTTATTTTTATATTATACTATTTTTCTTTTGTTATTTAAATTACTCTACTGGTGAGTGGTTTTGAAACCGAGTTTCAAAATTAAATAGTATAAAGAGTGACATAGTTTATAAAATAATGACTTACTGCATGCGAATTGAGGCTGACATCATCTTCATACTGAAAACTATCACCTCAGCGGTAATTTTCTTGCGTTCAATGTTGACTATTGTTTGCAGATATTTATTTAAAACTACTAATCTAATCAATTGTATGTATTTATAGTCTCATTCCTTTCCTCATTATTATTGTATATATTTTAAATTGTTAAGAGAAAAATAAATATTATTTTCGCAGCCGTTTTTTAAATTTAAATAATTAAACTCTATAGTAATTATTAATTGTGAAGAAGCTCAGCCGTTGAGTGATAAATGTTAGTGTAGAATGTGCGAACGTGTGGACATGTATGAGATGACGGACTCTTAGTTAATGACTGATAATGTAATTCGCTAGCGATTCTATGATTGTAAATAATAATTGTTTTGTAAAATTACCATTGTAGCTTGGAGCGGTACTGGATTTGTAACTAACGCCGTCATCGTCTTCCCATGGTCGTGCGTGATCAATATTTCTTGATGGAGCTAAAAAATATGTGTTTCATATATTTATTAGGCTGGTCATTTTAGGACAACTTTTTTTCAACGCACCAATAGCTTCCGTACCTGAAGGAAGGCAAAATAAAATGCCCATTTAAATAACATGGGAAAAAAAATTTAAGTTTGGAATTTTATACCTCGGCAATGGCTCATTGTACAGATAAGCCCAGGTTACGTTTTGTTGAGAATTTAACGCGCTACAAAAAAAGTCTCTTATCATTTTTTGATAAATTCGTCTGTTCAAAAGTTATTGGAGCTTGAAGTCAAGTTTCCAGTAAATTTCGAGATCTTTTTACTTTTCCAGCGAAACTATCAGACTTATCACAAAATGTTATGAGATCTTTTTTGTAGACAATTTCATTCTCTACAAATTATTTCTGATAAAGTTTTTTCAAATTCCGCATAACTCTCTCGTTATTTCCATTTTATTGTCAAGCTATTGAAATCGATCAGAACACTATTTTTTTTTAAGAGCTTGACATTAAAATGAAACTAACTAGCAAGTTATGCGGAATTTGAAAAAACTTTATCATAGATAATTTGTAGGAAATGAAATTGTCTACAAAAAAGATTCCATGACATTTTGTGATAAGTCTGATAGTTTCGCTGGAAAAGTAAAAAGATCTCGAAATTTACTGGAAATTTGACTTCAAGCTCCAATAACTTTTGAACAGATGAATTTTTCAAAAAATGATGAGACTTTTTTTGTAGAGCGTTAAATTCCCTACAAAAATATGTCTTGAGCTTATCTGTACAATAAGCCATCACCGAGGTATAAAATTCCAAACTTAAAATTTCTTTTCCATGTTATTTAAATGGGAAATAGAAAATTGAGATGAGCGGCCTCTAAATATTAATATTAAGAACTCATCTTCCTGCGAATATAGAAGCGATAGGTGCTAATAATTTAATTACATCCTAGTTTATAAATAAAATAACAAACAAACTTACAAGCACCAACGGGGCTTTCATATCGTAATCTGTAAGTCGGTTCTCTAGCTGCCGAAGGAGTTCTCGAAGCGTTTCGCGGATCGACATTCGCGGCGCGATGCCGTAAATTTTCACGGTCTTTTTCTATGTCATGAAGAAATACTTTAGCAATTCCAGTATCAATTTTACTCAATTCGTCTTGTTCTTTTTTTAGTTTCTGTTCAACTTCTTTGATATAATTTTTACGCTCGCCGTCTAATCTATCTGAGCGGTCGGTACCGTCTGTAACAGCGTCGTCTTCATCATCTGACACTCCCTAAAAATTTTAAATTTAATTACAAAATAAATTCACAGTCTATGAAATAATCACAAGTAATTACTCATCATAAATACCTTGTAAGTATCAGACCATCGTCGGCGTCTCTCCGGATCAGTGTAAGGATACGGCGGTGCTGGAAAATCATCCCGTTCAATCGGCGGTTTAGCTCCCGGTGGACGTTTCATAGCATCTGGATAATGAGCGAGTTCGATTGGCTCATCATTGTCCACTTGACTACCAGCTGCTGGAGATTTTGGTCTTGTCTCACTCAGTGCATCTACCAGTGCTCGCATTCCTGAGCGACTGCTTCGACCTCCGCTGCTTCTTATCGAACGTGATGCTGCAGAATAATAAATAAAAATATTTTAAATTATCTACTACATACATTCATTTAAAAAAAAAAAAAAAATGACACTTACAATTCGGTCGATGAAAATGTGGACTAGTCGGTGGTTTATCGTAAGGCTGAATCGGACGTCTCAAGTATCCTTGACTCGGTACTTCTGTTAGATAAGAATACGTACAAATTCTCGAAACATCTTCCGCATTACCGCGTCCATATTCTCTCAAAATTAATCCAGGGCTTCCGGTTCGTGCTGGATAATACTGTGACATTTTATAAAAACAAATAAATAATATTTTTTAAAAAATTAGTTACCATTTTGTAATAAACTTAAATAATTGCTAGTGATTTGTAGTACAGAGGGACAACAAAAACGTGATAAAAATGAATGGATGGTGATAAAAAAAATACCTTGCGACTCAAGCTGCTGTATGGACTGCATATTGACCCGTTGAGACTTGGGGTGCGAGATCTCAATGAAAACTAGTATGTAAAAAAAAATAATAAAAAAAACCAAGGTAAAATAAAATAATGTAAACATAAAGAAATAAAAATAATAACAGGGACACAGTGTAAGGTGCAACTGAGGAAAATTATGTTAAAATAATTCACCTGCATCTCAGATGCGCTACTAGATATACGTTCCGATTCTCTGTGCTGAGGAGTATGTACGTCTCTAGTTCCATGCCCATTGACAATTCCATTGGTTCCAGTGGGTCCTGGACCACACCGCGGATGCCATATAGCAGTACCCTGCAAGTACATTTCTTCTCCATCCCCAAACGGATCTCCGCACTTGGTACAGCGGGCGCAAGTCGGATGGAAGTGATGATTCTCACCAGCTTGAAGAACTTTCCCGCTTATATACCGGCTGCAGTAAGCGCACTTGACTCCAAATTGTTTTTGATAATCTTTCTCACAATACGGGACACCATCTCTGTAAATAAACAAAAAGTTAATTGTCATGGCAAATAAACAAATAAAAAGTAAATGTTGATGAAATGATAAAGTCATACTTTCCCATGTACTCGCCATGCAGTACACTGTCGCAGCTGTGGCATTTGAAACACCAAACATGCCACTGACGATCCAATGCAACCAGGGCTTGTCCCTCTTGGAGTTTTTCACTGCACCCAGCGCAGGCACCAGCGTCATTACTGCTGTCTCGAGCAGTCGCGGTTTTTGATCGGCTGTCATGAGTTTTACTTCCAATTGGCGTTGATGCTTCACGTACTGGTATACTGACGCACCGATGACACAGAGCTTGACCTACCAGACGTACAGTAAAAAAGTTTTAAAGTAAATGAGGATGAGACAGACCGGTTTGTAGAGTACGCAAGTACATATATCAAAAGTACCTTGAACCAGAGTAACTTTAGTTCCTTGACCTAACAGCGGTTGTCTACACCTCTGGCAATGAAAACAGTTGGGATGAAAAGCGTGTTTCTCGCCAGCAGTCACCACGTCACCCTCAACGTATTCACCGCATCCAGCGCACCTAGTACCCCAGCGCTCGCGATAATCCTGATGAGATGAGATGAGATTAAATGAAATGAAGACAAAAAATGTTGTATTATATTATCATACATTAATATGAATATTTTATTAGTGGGCTTGACAGTTAAATTGAGTGATGCTAAGTAATCTTTCACCTTTGTACAGTAATACGATCCTTCGCGAGCAAAAAATCCGCCTTGAGCAAGACTGGCGCTGCATTGCGCACACTTGAAACACCCGATATGAAAGTACTTGTCTTGAACTCGCAGCACCTCACCACTACATTTCTTTTTACACGACTGGCAATAAGTTTTACCTGTAAAAAAAATTTTATAATTATAATAATAATAATTATTATTTAATTTGTAGTAATATATAACCAATAAAATAATCGGGCGAGCATCAATGAGCATAATGAACATTGCATTAATATTCTATGACCTCTGTAAACTGTTATTCCACTAATATCGCCGCGTTAATGTCATTCATAAGTGGACTAAATAGGATGTCACAAAGTGGGGTCAAACGTTAAACGTCAAACTCTCAACTAATCGGGCAATATATGACATTCCCTCTAAATAATCTTATTCAATTTTATCTCTTATTATAACTTTGTTTTTTATTTTCATAATTATTATTCATTAATTGATAAATTACAAGTAAATAAGTCTTCATTATTGGTTGGCGATAATTAAATTTTATTTTAGTTTTTAAATAATATTAATTATGTCATAATTATTATTATTAATAGTAGTAGTAGAAGTACTAAACGGAGAGAAATTTATGGTAACAATTACAATATATTATGAAAATGGTTCCCATAACGCATGGTAACTGAGTACTATCCCAGACAGTAGTGGATACAGTCTAGATAGCATACAGTACTATCTGAAATTTTTTTTTATAAAAAGTACTCAGTACTATCTCAGAGAGTTGCCACTACACGGAAAAAATGAACTATATAAATTGAGAATGACAAGTAATATAATGATAAAGTGATCAGTAAATACCATCATTCTAAATAGTAATTTTTTCATTCATGATTAAAACTTTAATAATTACAGGATAAGTATGAAAATTTATTGTCTATGTAAGAAAAATTACTATTTGAACTTTAAAAATCGTAACTGATACTTAGAAAATAGACGACATGTATTATAAAATTTACTATTTGAATGTTAAAATTCCCCATATTGATAACCGGGTTCCGGGTTATAATTTCAAATAGTAATTTTTTAAATTAACTTTTTCCGTGCATGGGTATAATTCCTGTATGATATCGGAATAGTTCCCATGAAATTATGATAATCGTTACTATGTCGCTATGGTAATCGTTACCATATATTACACGCAGAGACATTTTTATTAAAAATCACCCAAAAAGTTTGATACTGACGACATGTGGTAAATATCTAAATTTTTACCATGCACATTGTAAAGTATACTATTCGATAGTACGTAAATGAAGTGCAATTTCTAATACCACAGTAAAAATTTAGTTACTGTCTAAATGTCCATACAGTACCAAACTTTATGGGTAATTTTTACTCAAAAATTATCTGTCTGTATGGTAATAATTCCCATAATATATGGAAATGATTACTATAGTATTATAGGAATTATTACCATAATGTATAGTAACCATTACCATAATCTTATGGTAATAATTCCCATACATCATGGGAATGATTACCATAATACCATGGGAATATTTCACATATTTTATAGGATACCATAATATATAGGATTTATTCCCATATGCACTTAATAATCGTTACAGTGTAGTTATAATTATAACCATAAGGCCTAGGCTTGGACCAGGTCTGGCCCCATGGCAATTTCCAAGGCTTGAGAAATTACAACTGGCCCAAGGCTCGGCCCATTGATACCATTGGCGATTCCTTTCTGAGAAGATTTGTTTCTACTTGCTTGTGGGAGATTCCTATGAGTATGGTAATCATTACAATAATTCTATTACCATGTAATATGGGAACTGTTACCATAATAATGAGAATTGTTCCCAGTTATGGAAACTTTTCCCAGAAAGTATGGGTCTATCCCATAATTCCAAGTAATTATTACCATAACAGTAACGAATGATATTTGATAAACGTACGAGGAACGATTACTATAAATTTCTCTCCGTGTAGTAGCAGTAGTAGAAGTATGATGATTATTATTGCTATTATAAAATAAAATAAAAATAAATATTATAATTTCATCATCATAGTATCGCTAATAACATTAGATAGTACGAGCCAATATTAGAATGACGATTGTAGAATCATTCTCTTGTTATCACAAGAATGCCGGCCGGCTAATTTAAGAATAAACTTATATAGTATAGAAAGTTCACCTGCGACTTAAAACCAACTACGATAAGATTATCTACACTACAATAATTCTTTTAATTTTTTTTTTCATTTGATTAACTACGTCAATATAAAATTTACGACATTAAAAAATATTGAAAATAAATTTAAATTAATGATATAAAAAAAAAAATAATAATAATAATAATAATGATAATCTACGTGGTAACCCAAATATTACAAACAATATCATGCGCTACATATTTTCGGTAATTATACAATCTATTTCGACAATAAAAAGCATCATCATCATCATCAAGACCATCCTCCCCCTCTCTATTTAACAATCTCTCAGATATGACGTCATGTCTAATAAAAATTCCAGCGATAAATCTGTAAACCTGGCGCTGGTTATTTTAAACTTAAATTTTTATACTCAATTACAAATAATAATTTATTTAAATTTTATATTTCAAAAAATATATGTCTATTTACTTTCTTTTATAAATTTTACTCTCGTTTCCACTCAATTAAACGACTAATTATCCAGTATAATTAAACCCAATACAGGATACGCGTTATGTACATTTGCAGATTGACTTACGTAATTTAAAATAATTATTATTATTCCAGCCAAAGGTATATTATTTCAACTTAATACAAAGTTATATATAAATCAATTATAAATATACATTTAACCATAACTTTTTTTACTCTTTGCAAAGGTAATCAAGTGTAATTGAGCTCATTAATTTATTCCTTAGAGTAAGAGTTATAGTCCAAGCAAGTAAAGAAAATCGATATCCAAAGAGGTTTCCGTCTATCAATTTTCTCCATCTAATCCTTGGGTCTATCAGTTTTATCAGACCCATACAAAATTTTAACCACAACAAAATAAATAAATTTTTAAACGCATGTGGATTTGAATTTATTTACAAGGTGTGGCATCTAAGTGTAACAATAGGATGACTAGTGGAGAGAAAGGACGGAAATGCTGGATTTGTCCTAGAAAATATAAAACTAATTTTAGCTGTAGGGCAACATAAGCATAAGTGTCTCTATGAGAAGTCAACATTTTCTGAAAACATCATACTCATACATATTTAAATTTTTAGTATATTATATATGTACTAAAATATACGTTTCATAGTATAGGTCACCAGTTAAAATAAAGAGGGTGGACGAACATGAAAATAAATTTTCAAAATAATAATCAACATCATCACTATAAATGCTATTAAATATAGGGCGTAACACCCACACTCGAAAATTCTTTAGTCTCTCCTTCTTTTTTCTCATACATTGCAGCATTTACTCATGTGCGGCATACAAATTTATGTAGTAAATAATTATTGTACGTTGATTGTCTTTTAAATTATTTAATCTACACGCCGTACAGGTGGATGTCATAATATTTAATTAGTATAAACACGTATATGTATATTTATATATATATATATAAGTTTTATGAGTTGCGATAAATGATTGCCGGTGTTAAAATAATAAAACGAATGTTTACTCACCCATTGTCACTGGATTACTTTTAAAAGCTGGTAATCACGATCACTTGTTTTTTTATGATTATTAACAATTGATTGCTGGGTCACACGGTTCTAGTTTCCAGTAATAAAATAATTTGAGATTAAGATTAAGATACGGCGATGAGTATCTTGATAAAGTTGGTCTGGTCCAACTGCTAGGATCTGGGAATCACTAATTTTATGTCGATGTCGATGGAGTTGAAAGTAGAATAATAATACTAATGACAACTAGCAGCTTATTTTTTTCACTACTCCCAACCTTTTGGACGTACTCATACTGGTACTGTATGATACTGTACACTGATGTACTGGTACTCTGTCGTCTATAACTACGGAATAATTAGCTGTTACGAGAGAGGAGAGAGAGAGATTATACACTGGATTCTACGTACTGTATTAATTTTTTTTTTGTCTCTCTTGCTCGTGTTGTTTTATTTAGCACTGGCACTGCCACGAAGCGCTGACTTTGGAATCATTGGATGGATTTTGCCAGCCACCGATTGAGAGAAGTTACTTTTTTAGTTTTACTAGTAACTATTATTGCCATAACATGTGGATTGGCGCCTGTGTTGGAGATGCTAGAGATTTATCTCAGGGACGTAATAAATGTTTTCCTTGCCCCAGATAATGGACTTATCTTATCTAAAAAATTTTATCTGGAATTTGAATGTGATTCTGAAATTAGCTGAGGTTTAATAATTTTTGAATTTAAAAAAAAAAAAATGTTTTTAAAAATTACATAAATAATTTTTTTTATTTACGTGTGCATATTTTTAGTTTCTTTTTTTTTTTTTAATTAAATTGGAAAAAAAATTCGAAAAGACGACACTGACGTTAGCCGACGTTTATTAATTTATGATACTGAAGTTAGCCGGCGTCTAATAATTTTTTGATTTTTTAAAAAATGATAAATTATTAAAAAAAAAAATATTCAAAATAATTGCACCTGTAATTTTTTTAATTTTCTACATTTGCATATTTTTAGTTTTTTTTTTTATGATACTGAAGTTAGCAGACGTCTGACAGTGTTTTAATTTTTTTAAAAACGATTAACTATAAAAAAAAAATATTTTGAAAAATTGCACCTATAGTTTATTAAATTTTCTACATGTGTATATTTTTAGTTTTTTTTTTTGTAATTTATTTGTTGAAAAAAAATCCGAAAATTTGTAACTGTCTGCTAACTTCAGGATCATAATAATTTTTGAATTTTTTAAAAATTATGAATTTGAAAAAATTGCACTTATAGTTTTTTAAATTTTCTACATGTGCATATTTTTAGTTTTTTTTTTTGTAATTGATTTGTTGAAAAAAAAATTAAGAAAATTTCTAATTGTCTGTTAACTGCAGGATTATTCGAAATTTAAATAATCCTTGCATTGAATTTTAAAACATTTTGATTAATTAATTTATTTAATTACTATTTCAATAGAAAATGTATAATTAAATTTTTGAAAAAGTTAGGCGGTATTCATTTGAAATTTAAAAATTACTTTAATAAATAATTGAATGATTTAAAAATTTCTTACAGTTCAAGTCTAAGAACCAAAGACAACTAGACATCAGTTGAAGAAGATTGCATACAAAAACAAAATTTAAAATTCCAATTATCAAGTAACGTAAATACTTCACTGCTAAAGAAATGATCTACTAAATTTATAAAGAAAAAATACGAAGAAGTTACTGCAGTACAAAAACACGATAAAGAAATGAATAATTTTCAAAAAAAATTTGATAAGTTAAATTATAAAATATATACCTGTATGACCGATATACATTTTTACAAAGATACTTTATCACTCTGTAGTAGATGTCGCCGCCTGTAGCGCGTCTCACAACTCGTCAAAATACTCAGTAACATGGAGTTGGAGACTACTTTAGTCTTTATGAAAATTACAATCAAATTTCAAGTCTGAACACTAGTAGATGGACTGAAAATTTCCGGGAAATTCAAGCTTATCAAATGCACTTTCTCCTCTAAAGAATAATCTACAGCGCATGCGCTGTTATATTACACAAATGATCCATTTATATAAATATATATATACACAATCGTTGACATTAATTTGTACCAGGTCATATTGTCCTTGGGTTGATGATTCCAAAGGAGATCTAATAAAATCATCAAGCCGAGGATAAGAAATACGACCCGGTACAAATTAATGTCACTGTCGAGCATATTGGAGAAAAATTTTTTGGAAATAACTTTCCCCTCCTACTAATTATCTTTTACTCGGCAATCGCTTGGTTTTCTGCATGTTTTGTACCTGCGGTTCTGTTATAAGTTAGTTGACGTCTGTCATTTATCTACGTACATATTTGATTAACTTATAAAAGGACTGCAGGAACAATCTCCGCAACAACCGAAAAATTTCATCAGTAGAACTGGAGTAGGGGTATCATTTCGATACCAGCGAAAAAAATAGAGGGGAAGTAACTTGTAGCCAGGTTGTAATGTACTAGAATCTGACTGTACTTTTACGTCCTCTACCCTCCATACTCCATAGTATTGTCGTACCTCAACAATTGAATGATTGTCCCACTACCATCACTTAGCACGTACTTCCTACACCCCACTATTCAATCCAGGATCATTCTTTCATTGGGACTACTTTACATTCCAATAGGTGCTAGCACATCATCAATAACATCTGAATGTCGCTACTTGTCACCATCATAGTAAAGTGCGTGAGAAAAGACGCTCATAATTATCAAATTAATTAATTATATTTTTAATTTTAAATTAAAATTCTAGGCTCGCTAACTTGAAATCCTAGTGAAGTTTCCCTAAAACATTACACGTGTCCTGAGCTTGGTGATTAATTTGCATTTTCACGTTACCAAAAATAGTATTTTGAAAACTAATTCGAGTTGTGATATCAAAAATAAAAGAACGTGTGGTTTTTATCCGAAACAAGAAGACTATAATGATGAAGATCGAACGCGGTTACACGAACATAAAGAAGCACGTGGTTTTGTACGAATGGAAAATAAACGAAATAAGTTCATATATAGAAAAATCCGATGACCATTCCGACCAAAATATTTCAATAAAATCGCCATTATTTTCAGCAGGAAGTGACTCGGAAAAAAAATGGAGTCTTGAATTTAAATCGAGCCCTCCAGAATTATCAGAAGGTACTGAAAAAAAATGGCTGTCTGTATTTTTAATGCACACTACAGACTCTGATGCTGAAGTTAAAACAAAATATTTGTGCTTCATTTTAAATAATAATAATGAGAGAGTTAAAATAAAAAAGTTCAGCAAAACTTTCAGAGGTAAAGGCGGCTGGGGAAATCGTAGATTTCTTGACAAAAATGAGTTACTGGAAAGAAAAGATGAACTCACTCCAAATAACACACTGACAGTTTGTATTGAGCTCACTGTATTTGATGACTTGACGACGATGTCCAATGACTTGAGTATATTGCGAAAGTCAAAATTCCGTATGGCTGATGACTTTAAGAAAATTTTCTACAGCGGGATAGGCTGCGACATCATTCTAAAAGTAAAAGACCAAGTCTTTGAAGCTCATAAAATTGTTTTGATGGCCCGGAGTCCAGTATTCTTGACGATGTTTAGTTCTGAGATGAGAGAAAATAAAGAGTACAAAGTTAACATACCCGACATTGATCCTGACATCTTCAAATATCTGTTGGAATTCATTTACACTGACGATGTTTCAAATTTAGATGCCGTTGCTGAAGACCTGCTTGAAGTTGCTGATAGATATATGTTGGATTCACTCAAAGACAAGTGTGCAGAATCACTATGTCATTCTCTGACGGTTGACAACGCTGTCAAATTACTAATTTTAGCAGAAAGATATTGTGTCGAAGAAATGGCCGAACATGTTTCCAATTTTATATTAACGAATGCTGAAAATGTCGTAGAAACTCCCGAGTATGAACTGATGGAAAAAACGAATCCGTCTTTGGGTCTGGTTTTATTTAAAAAATTCGCAGCGTCTAAGTCTAATAGGGCATTTTAATCATTGATAGCAAGTATTTTATTTTTTATGATCCTGAAGTTCACAGACAATTAAAAATTTTTGGATTTTTTTTTCAATAAATCGATACATAAATTTTTTTTTAAATTTATCGTTTTGAAAAAATCCAAAAATTTTTAAACGTCTGCTGACTAGTATCATTATTTTACTTTTATTTATAATTGTTATTATTTAGTTATAATAACACTTTATTTTTATTACAGGGAATTAATTGACGATTATGGAGTCATGTTCATGGAAATTTAAATTAATGGCCTTCATATATTTTTTTGTAAAAGAAATATCGTGATAATTAATAATTAAGTACACAACGTTTTGCTTAATGGCAAACAATGAATATTAAATAAATATTAACAAGTTTTGTATATAGATATGTAAGTACGTGATCCATAGCAACATAGGTTGTAAATATATATATTAAATTAAATCGTTGTATTGAATATGAAAAAATTGCAGTACTAAATCAAGCTTTTAATAGTTATTTATAATTTGAAAAATAATGTTACACTATACTATACCACTACTTATTAATAGTTTTAATTGTTAACTAATGATATGATAAATTACTTAGTGTGATAAGCTTGGAAAATTATATAAAATTTTATTTATTTAATAAAAAAATAATTTTCAATAAATTGAAAGTTTATTATTTTTTAAATTATCGAATAAATTTTAATTAATTTCTGTAAAAGATGTGCCGTCAACTGATCCCAATTTTATACCATGACAAGTGATCCCTACAAATTGATCCTACTGACATCTGATCCCTTCAACAACTGATCCCAATTTTATACCACGACAAGTGATCCCTACAAATTGATCCTACTGACATCTGATCCCATCAACAATTGATCGTCAATTGATTTTTATCAACAACTAATTTACATAATTTAACTTTTTATATTTAGTACAGTGAATTTTAATTACTCATTTCATAGTAATTAATTATTTTATGAATTTGTCAGTGGGATCAGTTGTTTGTGGGATCAATTATCGTGTGATTACTTGTCGGGGATCAGTTTTCATGGAACCTTTGTAAAATTAATAAAAACTGATTCTTTGTTTTAAACTGAACTTAGCCGACGTCTAATAATTTTGAATTTTTTTAAAAACGATAAAATATTTTGAAATTCCACCTATAGTTCTTTTTTAAATTATCTACACCCGCATATTTTTAGTTTTTTTTTTTTTTTTTGCATTTGATTGGTTGAAAAAAAATTCGGAAATTGTTAATTGTCTGCTAACCAGGATCATATACAAAATGTGTACTTGAAAAATTAAAAAATCAGTGCGCGCATTTTTTTAAATTTAATTATTTTAATCAATTCATTTATTTATTTGAAATTTATAAAGTTTCTCATATCTGCTACATTCGTACTCATAAAAAATTTTTAACTATCAGGAAGTCGCAGTCAAAATGACTTGAGACGATGGTATGATACTGAAATTAGTCTAATAATTTTTGGATTTTTTTTTAGACGATAAACCACAAAAAAAAAGATTTGAAAAAACTGCACCTTTAGTTTTTAAAACTTTCTACATGTGCATATTTTTATTTTATTTTTTTGCAATTGATTTGTTGGAAAACAAAAATTCAAAAATTGTCAAATGTCTGCTAACTTTAGGATCATGACGATGGTGACGGCCGCTCATGGTGACTAGTACCCTGATGATGTTTGAGCTATTGTTTAAGTCAAGATATTTTTTCAAAATGAATAGAAATATTTGAAATATATGTGAAACCTTTTTTTGAATGCTTGATAAATCAAACCCGATAATAAACAGAACAATAAATATTTAAATATACGCGCGGTTGCGCGCGCACTCTAAATACCCGACATATGTCAAGCATATGAAGGAAAACGCACTAAAAAAAAACATGGTGACTGTTTAGTGCGAACACAGAACAGATTATTTTTTCTTATTTACACCTGATTACAATTATACTAAAATATTGGCGCCAATAATATATAAAATTACCACTTTGGCATAAAGTGAATATTAATTTCAAGATTTTATCGGTATAAAAAAAGTAATTTTTTAATTTATAAAAATGAAAAGAGGTTATACAGTTGAAAAAAAACATACAGTGACGTATGAATGGAAAATAAAAAACATAAGTTTATATTTACAATCTGAAAGTAATGATGAGGGTGAAAACACAAAATTTAAATCTTCTTCATTTTCAACAAGCGCTGGTGTAAAAGACTTATGGAAGTTACACATTAAATTTAATCACACTGTACAATCAGTAAATAAAGACTTCGTGTCAATGTACTTACAATCTTTGATAAATGATTGTAAAATTCAAACAGAATTTACATTTTATGTTTTAAATAATAAAAAAGAAAGGACTAATGCTGAAACTTTGAAACTGGTATTTGAAAGCAATAAAACTTGTCATGGAGTTCCGGATTTTATAGTAAAGGAAGAGCTATTGTTACATAAAAAGTTACTTACACCTCATGATGCCTTGACAGTTGGTGTTGAGTTGGTAATATTTGATAATACTCCAGATGTTCCAATAAAGAAATCAATGAATCTAATGACTCAGGATTACAAGCAACTTCTTGACAATAAAACCGGCAGTGACATTGTCCTAGCAGTGGGTGACCAAAAGTTTGAGGCTCATAAGTCGATTTTGATGGCCCGCAGTCCAGTTTTTTTAGCGATGTTTACTAATAACATGAAAGAAAGTAGAGAAAGAGAAATAACTATACCAGATATTGAGCCTGAAATATTTAAAAAAATTTTATACTCAATTTACACTGATGAAGTGACGGAATTGGATGAAAATGCTGAGGATTTGCTTGAAGCTGCTGATCGTTTTCAGTTACTGTCACTTAAAGAAATGTGCGAAGAATCTCTTTGCAAGTCTGTGACTGTTGAAAGAGCGATTACGATTCTAACATTAGCAGAACGACACAGCGCAAAGCAGTTGGTAGATTTTGTAGCTGATTTTATAGTAAATAATGGCGACAAAGTTGTCGAAACTCCTGAGTATAACATAATGGAAGAGTCACATCCATTGTTAGCATCGATTTTGTTCAGAAGATCTGTTTCGATGAAAGGAAAGAAATGTTAACTACGGTACACTATCTTCATTAAATTTTTTTTTATTTTAAATTCCTATGTACCTGAAGATGGGAACGTTTTCCGCCCAACGAAAATGAAAGAAATTTACGTAATCTGACTGCTCAAGGGGTAATTCCGGAAATTGAGGGTAGATTAAGATTTCCGGCTGACATACCGGCATTGAAATGCGAAACATTTCAGAAATCTAGTCATCCAGTAGATTTTTTTTTTCGTTGCGCAAATAACGTTCTGATCTTCAGGTACACAAATTACTTGTATTATTAATTCATCGATTATTATTTAGATACATGGTGATTAATCATTGGGTTGTCATTTTTTCCTACAAGATTTGACTTATAAACTAAAAAGATGGACTGGGAATCGCATCTTCCAATTTTTTCATTGAAAAAATTTTCAATTGAAGCCATTCTCAGACAGTACCCTGGACTTTTTGAAAATTTGTAATGACTCAGCTCCCATAAGCGTATCAAAATTTAATCAATTAATTAAAAAATAATTTAAGTATTAATTGAAAAGAAGACGTAGTTGCGATTTCACTGAGACATAGAATTAAAAAAAAAATACTGACAGTTATTATCAATAAGAAGTTGAACGAAATTCTTCGAATTAATTTTTCTCATTCAAAATTTTATAGATATTTAGTTTCTTTATATTTATTAATGACAAACAAATATACTGTTACCGTTTATTCTAGTGCAATATACTTCTCTAGAAGTGATATCATAAATCATATATTTGTATTAATGGCATTACAATTGCATACTTTAACTACTTTTTTGTAATCATTCATAAGAGTTAATTAGAAAATACTGTAGTTTAGAATATTTTGTATTTTTATAAAAGATTAATTATATTTTTATGTACTGAAAAATAAAAGACAGTAATTTAATAAAAATTTACTTACGATAAACAATAGACCGATTTAAAATTTTTTAAAACACGCGGTTTGACATTCATCTTTAAAAAAAAAGAAGTTGATGGGATAGAAAAAAAAATACTATTTTTTATTCAAAAAAATTGATCTGACTATTGATATCATCAAAGTGATACTGAAGTAAGTCGACGCCTAATAATTTTTAAATCTTTTTAGAAACGATAAAATATAAAAAAAAATATTTTGAAAACTGCACCATAGATTTTTTAATTTTCTACATGTGTGTATATATATATTTTTTTTTTCTAATGTATTTCTTAATAAAAAAATCTAATTGTTAATTCTCTACAAACTCCAAGGATATGATTTATTAATTATTTTTTATTTAAATTTTTAATCAATTGATAAACTATTTAGGGGCTAGTTTTTCAAACCGGGTTTATTTTTAATTCGCATTTTAATTATCATTGCTGGTAGATCTATATATTATTGATGTATAGATATACTAGCAATATTAATTTGGACCCTGATAAAAATAAACCCGGTTTGAACAACTGGTACTTAGATAATTGAAAAATCAGTAGGCGCATTTTTTTAAGATTCATTATTTCAATCAATTCATTTATTTATTTGAAATTTGTAATTTTTTTCATATATGTAAAACCATTTTTTAAATGGTCGATTAATCAAACCCGATAATTAACAAAGTAATAAATTTTTAATATACAGTAACAATAGGCGCGGTTGCGCGCGCAGTCTATACATCCGACATATGTAAAACATATGAAGGAACGCACTAGAAAAAAAACATGGTGACTGTTTAGTACGAACACAAAACAGATTATTTGTTCTTATCTACTCTTGATTTACATTTATACAAAAGTATTGGCGACAATAATATATAGAGTCACCACTTTGGCATAAAGTGAATAATAATCGCAAAGTTTTATTGGTATAAAAAAAGTTATTGTTTGATTAATAAAAATGGAAATAAATTATGTTGAAAAAAAACATACAGTAACATTTGAATGGAAAATAAAAGGCTTAACTTCACATTTAAAATCTAGAAGTAATAATGAAGATAAAAATATAAAATTTAAGTCTCCTTCATTTTCAATAAAAGCTGATGTTAAAAATTTATGGGAGTTACATCTCAATTTCAATAATGATCCACAATCAGTAGCTAAAGACTTCGTGTCAATTCGTTTACAATCTTTGATAAATGATTGTAACATTCAAACAGTATTTACATTTTATGTTCTAAGCGAGGCAAAAAGAAGAATTAACTTACGAACTTCGGCGCACGTATTTAAAAGCAATAGAACTTGTTATGAGATTCCAGATTATATAGAAAAAACAGACCAATTAATGATTCAAGAAGAACTTATACCTCATGACACCTTGACAGTTGGTGTTGAATTGGAAATATTTGATAATACCACTGATGTTCCAAGAAAGAAATCAATGAATCAAATGGCTCAGGATTATAAGCAACTTCTTGACAATAAAACCGGCAGTGACATTGTCCTAGCAGTGGGTGACCAGAAGTTTGAAGCTCATAAGTCGATCTTAATGGCCCGCAGTCCATTTTTTCTAGCGATTTTTACCAGTAACATGAAAGAAAGTAGAGAAAGTGAAATAACTATACCAGAAATTAAGCCTGAAATATTTAAAAAAATTTTATACTCAATTTACACTGATGAAGTAACGGAATTGGATGAAAATGCTGAGGATTTGCTTGAAGCTGCTGATCGTTTTCAGTTACTGTCGCTAAAAAAAAGGTGCGAAGAATCTCTTTGCAAGTCTGTGACTGTTGAAAGAGCGATTACGATTCTAACATTAGCAGAACGACACAGCGCAAAGCAGTTGGTAGATTTTGTAGCTGATTTTATAGTAAATAATGGCGACAAAGTTGTCGAAACTCCTGAGTATAACATAATGGAAGAATCACATCCATCATTAGTATTGATGTTGTTTAGAAAATCTGTTTCAATGAAAGGATATAAATTTTAACTATGGTATTTTAACTCTCCTTTTGTTAAATTGTTTTAGATTATACATTGCTTGTAATATTAATTTATTGATTATTATTTAGATGTATGGTGATTAATCATTGAGTTGTCATTTTTTTCTACAAGATTTAATTCATAAACTAAAAAGACGGACTGGGAATCGCATCTTCCAATTTTTTTATTGAAAATTTTTAATGGAGGCCATTCTCAGACAGTGCCTTCCACTTTCTAGAAATTTTGAATGACAGCTCTCCTAAGTGCATCAAAATTTTATCAATCAATTAAAAAATAATTTAAGTATTAATTGAAAAGAAGTCTTTGAATTAATTTGTCTCATTCAAAACTTTATGTATATGTAGTTTTTTTTTTTATATTCATTAATAACAAACAAATATATTGTTACCCGTTTATTCTAGTGCAATATACTTCTCTAGAAGTGATATCATAAATCATATATTTGTATTAATGACATTACAATTGCATACTTTAACTACTTTCTTGTAATTATTCATAAGAGTTAATTAGAAAATACTGTAGTGAAAAATATTTTGTATTTTTATAAAAGATTAATTATATTTTTATGTACTGAAAAATCAAAGATAGTAATTTAATAAAAATTTACTTACAATAAACAATAGACCGATTTCATATTTTTAAAAAGATGTATTTTGAAAGTTAATCATAAAAAAAGAGAAGTTGGTGTGATAAAAAAAAATACGATTTTTTATTTCAAAAAATTGATCTGACTATTGATATCATCAAAATGATACTAAAGTGAGTCGACGCCTAATAATTTTTGAATTTTTTTAAAAACGATAAATTATAAAAAAAAAATATTTTAAAAAGGGCACCATAGATTTTTTAATTTTCTACATGTATGTTAATTTTTTTTTTCTAATTTATTTCTTAATAAAAAAATCTAATTGTTAATTGTCTACAAACTACAAGGTCATGAATTATAAATTATTTTTTATTTTAATTTTGAATCAATTGATAAACTATTTGGGGGCTAGTTTTTCAAACTGGGTTTATTTTTAATCCGCGTGTTAATTATCATTGCTGGTAGATCTATTGTTAATGTATAGATATACTATATTATAGATATACTAGCAATATTAATTTGAACCCTGATAAAAATAAACCTGGTTTGAAAAACTGGTACTTAGATAATTGAAAAATCAGTACGCGCATTTTTTAAAAATTTGATTATTTCAATCAATTCATTTATTTATTTGAAATTCATAAAATTTTCTCATATCTGTTACATTCATACTCATAAAAAATTTTTAACCATCAGGAAGTCGCAGTCAAAATGACTTGAGACCATGGTGAGGGTCGCTCATGGTGACTAGTACCCTGATGATGTTTGGGCTATCGTTTAAGTCAAGATCTTTTTTCAAAATGAATCAAAATATTCGAAATACATGTGAAACCTTTTTTTGAATGCTTAATTAATCAAACCCGACAATAAACAGAATAATAAATTTTTAAATGTACAATGAAGATAGACGTGGTTGCGCGCGCAATCTAAATACCCGACATACGTCAAGCATATGAAGGAACTTAGTGTTGCCGAAATCGAAGCAACTATTCGATTGTTCACAATCGAATAGAATCAACTGAAGACAATCGATTATGGTAATTAATTGTTTCTGAACAATCGATTATTGACATAATCGATTAAATAAAAAAACCGATTTTTGTTTTCTCCCAACTTTATAGTTGCAGAATCGATAGCTTAACAATCGATTGTGTAAAATCGATTTTATTTGCTCACAACTTTAAAGTTGCACAATCGACCATCTAACAATTTATTTTGGAAAATTGATTTCGAAATTTTATTTTAACGTTAAGAATCACCGCGTATAAATATAAGTTTGTATTTCGAAATATGAAATTTTCATATGGTCATTTATATTTAAAATAATATCAAATAAAATACTTTTGTTAATGATTAATAATTTTTTATTTAAACTTTTCAGTAAAAAACAGTTCAGAAAAAAAAATATTTTCTCAATAAGTGAAGTATTGTATTTAATTAATAATTTTTTATTGTGAAAAATTGATTATTTCATCGCAACTTTAGGGCGTGTTCAGAAACACACTCTGGAAGAGAAATATTCAACTCCTGCGTTCAGAAATATCCTCTAGTCGAACCAGAGATGCGATTTAACATTACAAAGGTACTAATCACACCTGGATAGGTAATTTTTCACTTCCAGAGTGTATTTCTGAACACGCCCTTAGAGTTGTAGAATTGTTTGAATAAAAATCGATTGTTAAAATCGATTATTTTTTAATTTTTCAAATAGCGTAAAATTTTGATCTATAAAATTATAAATATGTATCTACCTTTAATCATTTCGCTTAAGTTGTTTATCATTTGTTTGCCTGTATTAGTGAAACAATTTTTATAATGTTTGAGTAAATGACTTTGAAAAACAAATTTTTTTTCTTAATTAATTTTACGAAAAATCGATGTTTAAAAATCGTTTTCAAAAAAAAGAATCGATTTTTTTCAATTTTTCGAAAGGCCTACAATCGATTTAAAAAAATCGACAATCGAAACGAAAATATCGATTGTTCGATTAATCGATTTCGATTGCGCATCACTAGAAGGAACGCTCTAAAAAAAAACATGGTGACAGTTTAGTACGAACACAGAACAGATTATTTTTTCTTATTTACACCTAATTACATTTATACTAAAATATTGGCGCCAATAATATATTAAATTACCACTTTGGCATAAAGTGAACAATAATTGCAAAGTTTTATCGGTATAAAAAAAGTGATTGTTTGATTAATAAAAATGGAAAGAGGTTATACAGTTGAAAAAAAACATATAGTAACGTTTGAGTGGAAAATAAAAAACATAAGTTTATATTTACAATCTGAAAGTAGTAATAGAAAATTTAGGTCTCCTTTATTTTCAGCAAAAGCTGATGTAAATAATTTATGGGAGTTACATCTTGACTTCAATAATAATCCACAATCAGTAGCTAAAGACTTCGTGTCAATACGTTTACAATCTTTGATAAATGATTGTAACATTCAAACAGAATTTACATTTTATATTTTAAATAATGAAAAAGTAAGAACTAACGATCGAACTTTGATGCATGTATTTGAAAGCAATAAAACTTGTTATGAGATTTCGGATTATATAGTAAAAACAGACCAATTGTTGATTCAAGAAGTACTTCTACCTCATGACGCCTTGACAGTTGGTGTTGAGTTGGTAATATTTGATAATACTCCAGATGTTCCAATAAAGAAATCAATGAATCTAATGACTCAGGATTACAAGCAACTTCTTGACAATAAAACCGGCAGTGACATTGTCCTAGCAGTGGGTGACCAAAAGTTTGAGGCTCATAAGTCGATCTTGATGGCCCGCAGTCCAGTTTTTCTTACGATGTTTACTAATAACATGAAAGAAAGTAGCGAAAGAGAAATAACTATATCAGATATTGAGCCTGAAATATTTAAAAACATTTTATACTCAATTTACACTGATGAAGTGACTGAATTAGATGAAAATGCTGAGGATTTGCTTGAAGCTGCTGATCGTTTTCAGTTACTGTCACTTAAAGAAATGTGCGAAGAATCTCTTTGCAAGTCTGTGACTGTTGAAAGAGCGATTACGATTCTAACATTAGCAAAACGACATAACGCAAAGCAGTTGGTAGATTTTGTAGCTGGTTTTATAGTAAAAAATGGCGACAAAGTTGTCGCAACTCCTGAGTATAACATAATGGAAGAATCACATCCATCATTAGTATCGATTTTGTTTAGAAAATCTGTTTCAGTGAAAGGATACAAATTTTAACTATGGTATTTTAACTCTATCTTTGTTAAATTTTTTTAGATTATACATTACTTATAATATTAATTTATTGATTATTATTTAGATGTATGGTGATTAATTATTGAGTTGTCATTTTTTTCTACAAGATTTGATCCATCAACTAAAAAGGCGGATTGGGAATCGCATCTTACAATTTTTTTTTCACTAATCTAATTTTTCATTGAGGCCATTCTCAGACAGTGCCCTCCACTTTCTAGAAATTTTGAATTACAGCTCTCCTAAGTGCATCAAAATTTTATCAATTAATTCAACAACAATTTAAGTATTAATTGAAAAGAAGACGACGGAAGTCTTTGAATTAATTTTTCTCATTCAAAACTTTATGTATATGTAGTTTTTTATTATATTCATTAATAACAAACATATACTATTACTCATTTATTCTAATGCAACATACTTTTCTAGAAGTGATATCATAAATCATATATTTGTATTAACGACATTACAATTGCATACTTTAACTACTTTTTTGTAATCAGTCATAAGAGTTAATTAGAAAATTCTGTAGTTCAAAATATTTTGTATTTTTATGAAATATTAATTATATTTTTATGTACTGAAAAATAAAAGGCAGTACTTCAATAAAAATTTACTTACAGCAAACTATAGACCGATTTAAAATTTTTAAAAAGATGTATTTTTAAATTCATTAATAAAATATCATAAGCTGATGTAATAAAATAAAAAGTACTGTTCTTTACTTCCCGCTATGAAATTTGAAAATTTTTGAATACGAGAAGTTAGTAATTTCGGTCCGATTTTCGAAAATCAAATTTAGTCTTCGGTTTGGATCGTCGTCTAAGAAATTCTATAGAAAATCTAGACCCGCTCCCTGATTTCGAAAACAGCAGGAAGTTTCGGGGTTTTCCCGCGGGGTCAACCGTTTTTAAAATTTTGACTCAAAAAATTGCTCTAAATATTTTATTCAAAGTTCCCGCTATTAGGGAGCGCTTCTGTCGCGTACATTGTGAAAAAGCTCTAAGCATTCAAACAAACCAACAAACGTGAGCAAAGTATTTCACGGTTAACACGTGTCTGAATACTTATACTCATTCTCCTCGTGTTTATTTATAAAATTTTCAGTGTTTATTTATAAACTTTTCTCAAAAAAAAGTCAATTATTACCAACAAACTAGTGCTGCTTTCAAAATAAATAAATAAATTATTTAAATATATAATAATAAAAATGGCAGAAGCAATTAAGAAGAAACGAGGTTACACAATCGTAAAAAAGCACACTATTGTTTATGAGTGGATGATAAACGAAATAAGTTCATACATTAAATCTTCTTATACCGCTAAAAAAAGTATATCACTCTATTCCCCAGAATTTGGTACAGACTCTGGCGTAAAAGATTCCTGGCGACTTCATCTAAGATTCAATCCTCCACAATCTTCAGGAAACAAAGACTATATTTCAATATTTTTACGGTCTTTGAATTCAAACCGAGTTATAAAAACAAGAGTTGTCCACTTTATTTTAAATAAGAAAAGAGAAAAAGTTTTCATACAGAAACACAGCCAAGAGTTTGAAGTCGAGCAAAGTTTAGGCTATCAGAAGTTTCTGAAAAAAAGTGAGTTACTGGAAAAGAAAGATGTGTTGATTCCCTACGATACATTGACACTAGGAGTTGAGCTCAGTGTCTTTGATGATTATTGGACGATTTCAACTTCTGCTCCATTCAATGAATCAAAACGTCTGATGACTTGCGACTACGAAGAACTATATCGCACCAAAATCGGCACTGACATATCTCTAATTGTACAAGACAAAAAGTTTGAAGCTCATAAATTGATACTGATGGTACGCAGTCCTGTGTTCCATGCGATGCTGACTACTGAAATGAAAGACACGATCACTATACACGACGTAAAACCAGAAATATTTAATTGTGTATTAGAATTTCTTTATACTGATAAAGTTACTGGACTTAATGACATTGCGGAGGATCTACTGACAGCAGCTGACAAGTATCAGATACAAACACTCAAGCAAATGTGTGTTGAGTCCCTCTGTTTGTCTCTAAATATTGAAAATGCCGCAAAACTGCTTCTTCTTGCGGATCGTCATAAAGCGAAATTGATGCTAAAATATGTCGCGGAATTCATGTCAATAAATGCTGAGAACGTCACGAAAACGGAGGAGTATAAATCTATGGAATCAGTAAAACCGGATTTAGCACTATCGGTATTTAAAAATTTTTCGGCGCTGAAAATTTAAGGTAATTTTACTCACTGATTTACTTTGCTAATAATTATAATTTATAATTAATTGTATTTACTTTTTCAGATAAATAAATTTATGGAAAGATATATTGCGCTGCCTGTATTAAATTTCGAAGTCATATTTAATTATTAAATGTCATTTTAATAAATACGTATAAAAAAAGTATGTTACTAATTTTAGTATGTAAAAGTAGTTACATAGATACTAGAATATAGTAATTTGTAAATTATTTATAAGTAATTTATGGTTTAATTTTTATAAATAAATCTGGTCGTTTATATAAATAGTTATGACTAAATAGTATGTAATTTATTATAATTAAGAAAATTAATTTGTAAAAAATTGTTTTTTTATGCTGATTCTTCAAAACTTCGTATTAATTTTATAAAAAAAATTATTTAAATATATCATCAATTGATAAAATTTTTTACGAGACCCAGTACCCGATCAGGGAACTAGTACCCGATCACTCATAAATTTGAATATCTATATTTAATAAATTTTAGTAAATATAGATATACAACGATCCTGAAGTTAGCAGACAATTAGAAATCTTTGGAATTTTTTTTTTGAAACATTAAATTTGAAGAAAAATAAAAACTAAAAAATGCACGTGTAGAAAATTAAAAAAAATTACAAGTGCAATTTTTCAAAAAATTTTTTCTTTCATAATTTATCATTTTGATAAAATTTCAAAAATTATTAGACGTCAGCTCACTTGAGTATCATGATATACAAATACATGGAGTAATCGAGTACTAGTCCCCTGATCGGGTACTTGTTCCCTGATTGGGTACTAGTTTACTGATCAAGAACTAGGTCTTTTACTTTACTAAATATTGATTGCCTGTATTATTTACAAGATGATTCATTTACATCATGACAGTATTTATACTTGGTAAAAATTTTCACATACTGTCCGTTCGTAATCGTGGAAAATATTTAAAATATTAAAAAAAAAAACACGCAAGTGTTTGAACAAACCTTGGCGAGAAATAATTTGCAGGGTGTCCTAATATACTTGGAGATTTAAATTAAATTGCTCCAAGTGTATTGCAGCTAAAAAAAAAACGTTACTTGACTGTTTTTTCCCACCAGACGATGCCAGATGATTTTGCTCAGGAACTAGGAAATTATCAGCATCAGCAACACTTTACACTAGCACTGAACACTCAACAATTTAAATTTTACAAACACTGCACATTTTAATTAAACAATAACTATGAGCAATAACTTTTATGGATAATTACACGACGCTACTGCAATACTGTATTTCAATTCAAATATAAAGAAGAATCTGGACTACTACGGCCGTTGTCGATAATACTGACTGCTGCTATTGGACCACCAGTTGATACAAAGCAATCGACTTTACGATTCATTCTCCTTCCTTCCCACTTTAGCAAAAATTTGAACATTGGGTACAGTAACACGCAGTAGCGGCAATGGCGCAAAATTTCAAAATTGAAATTTAATCATTTTATTCAAAATCATTTGTGTCAATAATTATATTAATATGATACTGAAGTTAGCCGATGTCTAATAATTTTTGGATTTTTTAAAAGACGATAAATCATAAAAAAAAAATTGTACTTATAGTCTTTTTAATTTTCTACATGTGCATTTTTTCAGTTTCTTTTTTTTTCAAATTTAATTGTTCAAGATAAAATTCTAAAATTTTTAATTGTACGACAATCAAAAAATTTAACAATCGATATCACTGAAAATATGTATATGTATATATATATTTATATAAATTAAAAAAGCAGAAGAATTATCAGTTTAGAATGAGTGACTTTTTTAAAAAATTTATTTACTTAAATTAAATATACAATTATTATAAATAATTATTTGTCAAAAAAAATATATATGATTTAAGGTTTCCATAATTTTACGAGACCGTCCTCGCTGTAGGAACACAGGAGATTTTGATGAGGGTGATGCGAAATTCCTATCACATCTTTTTCATGAATCTGTAGGCAAAAAAAAAATAATAATAATACAATCGCAATGAAAATTTATCTAAAAATAATTATATTTGTCATTGATATGAATACTCACATTGAGAGTCCTCTCAAGTTTTCCAGAAGACGTTGAGAAACAATAAAGTACCATATCTTCACCGACGCAGTAAATAAATTCACCACGTGGACTTACCACAGTACATACAAAATCACCACCTTCTCTTTTACCACTCGAGAATGATTTGACTATTTGGCCTTGCATGTTCATGATAACGACTGTATTAGAGCGATTACACACTACGAAATGTTCTGGGTTTCGTGGTAAAACGTGGACACTGTTCACAGTGAGATCAGCAGCACCAAGTGATTTGTACGTTCCGATACACTCGGTGGTCTTGACACTCCAGATTTTGACAGTGCCGTCAGACGACGCACTGATTACATGATGCCCATCAGAAGCGAATACCACTTCGTTGACGAAGGAAGAATGACCACGGAACTCCTTCAAAGTCTTTCCTGACTTCAATCCATGGATTCTGACGGTAGCGTCAAAGGAAGCTGTTAATATCTGGCTATTGTCTCGGTTAAATTGTATACAAGTAACTCCATTGGCGTGCGCTTTCTCAAATCTTTTTAGACATTGCCCACTTTGGACACGCCAGACTTTTATTTTACCATCTTGGGAACCAGTCGCAAGCATTTCACTGTCACGACTGAAAGCCATTGACAGCACAGGTTGATCCATCCTCATAAAATTCTCCTGAGCTTGATACTTTAGATCTTTTCTTATTTTACCAGTCGTGAAATTCCATACCTCTATAAAACCATCCACCGACCCGGTCACCAAGTACTGGCCGTCTGGTGAAAATCGCGCGCACTCAACGTGAGACTTTTGACCGAGCTTTATTTGCTTGGACAATTGCGTTGGATATTTTTCTTCTTCTTGATCTCTTACCGCTGCTTTACCACGGAACAAATCGATCGTTGTACCAGGCGGCAAAAGTCCTTGATGTTGTTGCCATTTCAGAGCTTGTCCCAGCAAAGCCAACAGTCTGCTCGACGGCACCACTGATACTTCACCCGACAAAGCATTGGCTATATAGGCCCGTCTCTTTTCCTTCGAGCTACCATCCGGATAAGCTTCTCGCGGATCAAAGTACGATCTCGCCAATAAATTTTCTGTTAAAAATATTCCCATATGAAAATCGATTACGCATTACGTCAAAAGTTAAACCAATTATAAATAACTTACCCAGATGAATATATCTCTCAGGCTCTTGCTGTTTCATCATAATCATAGGATCTGTTTGCCGCAATAAAGATCTCGCAGCACCCAGTTCTCTCAATTCGATCAGCTCCAGGACTATTTGCTCATACAAATCAATCAATTTTTTGTCCGGCAACTTTAACGACTGTATGGCTTTTAGAACCGTGTCCCAGTGACCATTATTTATATCCGCGACAAAACCATCCACACTGTCGACTGTATTAAGAGATACTCCAGTCTCTTCCTATATTTAATTTAAAAGTAAAACCCATTAGTTAATTTCTCTATTTAATTTATTGGCATAAATATTACACGTGATACTCAAAAATACCAGACCTCCAACTACTTTTTTACTCTTTATGAATCACATTTATTATTTAAAAATATGCAGATATGAATTTAAAAAAACAGAGTAAGTTACCCGGTTTCCAGCTCTTTTAAAAACTACCCTTCTAACCGGGAAATTTAAAAATGTATGCAGATCCTGCATTCAAATTCTACCATTAAAATAATAAATCAATAAGAAAATAAATAATTATACGTCAAAATAATGGTGTTAATAAAATATTTAGATACTGGATACTTGCAAGAGACTGAAAATCGAGTACCTAACCCTACTTGGTAGATTTTTATAAACATTGATATTTAATTAATTTATTTATTTAAAAATTCGTCGGTTGTCTGGTACTTTTACTGAAAATTACCTGCAGTGTCTGTAGTGTTTTTACAAGATTCGAGTCTTTTAAATACTGTTGAATTAATCTGATAACGCTGTAAACAAAAAATAATAAATGCAGGTTAACAATTGTTAGTTAGAAAAAAAAATAAAAATTAAATACTCACTCAGCTGATTCTATTTCAATAGACATTTTTATATTTTGTTACTGTATTAAAAAAATTATATATTTAATTATATAGATATATTTATAAAATAAGTTATATTGCTATTACTAGTTATGTTATTGCTGAGTACTGCTGATCTACACTCGTTGTCATTAATGCCTGGTCCCTCAAACTATAGAATCGTAACCATGGTTACGATTCTATAGTCTGAGGGACCAGGCATTAATGAAAATGAGTGTACAAAATAGATCCTACAACATTTTAAGATATGGCTGATAGTTTCGGCAAAAAAGACAAAAAAATAATACTAAAATTTATGATCCTGAAGTTAGTCGACGTCTAATAATTTTTGAATTTTTTTTTTAAATAGTAAATCATAAAAAACATATATTTGAAAAAAATTGCACCTACAGTTTTTTAAATTTTCTACATGTGCATATTTTTATTTTTTTTTATTTTTGTAATTCAGTTGGTGAAAATCCAAAAATTTTTAATTGTCTGTTAACTTCTGGATCATTAAAATTTACTATGAATCCAACTTTGATCTCGAATAACTGATAAAAAATTGAATTTACCAAAAAATAATAAGAGACCTTTTTTGTAGAGCGTTCAATTTTCAACAATAATTTATATTGATTTTTCCGAAACACTGATTCCCTGGTGTGTAATAAAATTCCAAACTTTTAAAAAAAATTTTCTTGTTATTTAAATGAGAGAGGGAAAAATTTAATGACAGCGATAAATATTAAAAATAAAATTTATTTATTGACTTACACACAGAATTAGTTTTGTATTTTTAATTGATGATAATTAAGTAAATATTAATTTTATGACTGGAGCAATTGTGGATTCTGAAAGAGTATTTAGAGAGCAATTTTTTGGTATATCAATCATTCAAAAATATGAGTGTGAATGTAGCAGACATCAGACAAATTTAAAATTATAAATAAAAATAATAAATAAAAAAATAATATTTACAAAAAATGCACTCATTAATTTTTAAATTTTTTAAATGCGCGTTTTTTAAAAATTTAATTTGATTAATTATTTACTCTATTTATTTATAATTTTAAATTTGTCTGATGTCTGCTACATTCACACTCATTCAAAAATATTTAATTTCCGCGCCAACTTGATAGTGGTAATAATAACATAAAAATACCAACACTCAACACATTCATTACTAATTTTATCAACTCCTATTCCATATTCTCGTGTTACTAAAAGATGGCGCTACTGCGACTTTCTAAAATTTAACAAAAACTTGTTTTATTTACACTAACCCTCATTGTAAGATCTACTTTGGTTGTAGCCGGTTTATACATGTAAATAAATTACTCTGACTAGTTTTTAAATATATTCCGTCTATAAAAAAATTCACTTGGATCCAACACGAGGACTATTTAATTTTTTTCAAGTGAATATTGTGCAGTAAAATATTTTTCTCAGTTTATTTGTAAAGTAATTAATATTTTCCACCAAGTGGCTCGTGCATAGAAGTATATTTTTATTTGTGTGTAATTTAGTGTTTTGTTACTTGCAATATTGATAAATTATATCAAAATATTTATAATTTTATTTATAAAAAAAAAACAAAGTTTAATTTTTTAAATTATTGACAAAAAATACTGGAGTATAAATTTTATTTTTTGATGACCACGTGGAAGTTTTGTATCTAAATTACAAAAATTTACTAAAGTATCCAGGTACTAATTATACCTAATTGATTTTTAATTACTGGCAAATTACGATTTTTAATTACTGGCCATCTGTGAATACGAAACTTCAAACGTTTTAAAGTTCTTCTGGATCTTGAACTTGACGTGACAACTTGCAGTTTTTACTCCGTTAATAATTTAATTATTAATCAGTATTTAATTATTATTAAATAATCAATTGACAATGAGGATCGCTGTCGAAGGTTGCGCACACGGAGAGTTGGAAATAATTTATAACACTCTAATAGACACTGAAAAAACAACTGGTAAAAAAATAGATCTTCTAATATGCTGTGGAGATTTTCAAGCAGTCAGAAATAATGAGGATTTGAATTCTATGGCTGTGCCAAATAAATACAAAGACTTATGTTCATTCCACAAGTAAGTATTTTTATTATCAATATTTATTGACACAATTTTTGAATGCCGACTCCAAATAAATTTATTTTTTATTTTACTAGATATTATTCTGGAGAAAAACTCGCTCCAGTACTGACTATATTTATTGGAGGCAATCATGAAGCGTCAAATTATCTCCAGGAGTTACCTTACGGTGGATGGGTAGCACCCAATATTTATTACATGGGCTATGCCAGTGTACTTAATATCGGTGGTGTCAGAATTGCTGGAATTTCGGGAATTTTCAAAGCTCAAGATCTACTGTCTGGCCATTTCGAACGACCGCCATATAATCCTTCGACTATGCGGAGTGTTTATCATATCAGAAATTTAGAAGTTTTTAAATTGAAACAGGTATTTATTTTTTAGATATTTAAATATTCTAAAATTATGATCCTGAAGTTAGCAGACAATTAACAATTTTTGATTTTTATTTTCTCCAATTTAATTTAAAAAAAGAAAAAACTAAAAATATGCACATGTAGAAAATTAAAAAAATTGTAGGTGCAATTTTTCAAAATATTATTTTTCATAATTCATTGTTTTGAAATAAAATCAAAAAATTATTAGACGTCAGCTAACTTCAGTATCATTTAAAATTACCGCTAAACAGTAAAATTTGAATTTACTTTTATTTTTATTTATAGTTGAGTGGAAAAATTGATATTTTCCTGTCCCATGATTGGCCTTGTGGTATTACTAAGTATGGTAATGAGCAAAAATTATTAAAACACAAGCCATTTTTCCAGTAAGTATTAATTTGATTAAAAGTAAATTTTAAACTTCAATGTATTTCAATATAAATTTATTTATTTATTTTTTGTTTATTACAGAAATGATATTGAAAATAATGTACTGGGTAGTCCTCCATGTATGGAACTTCTAGAACTTCATTACCCATCTTATTGGTTCTCGGCTCACCTGCACTGTAAATTTGCTGCATTGGTACCCAAAGAAAACTGTGATAAAGTTACAAAATTTTTAGCTTTAGATAAATGTCTTCCTAAACGTAAATTTTTACAAATTTTGGATATACCACACGATGAAAATCAACGATTGTCACTTTCTTATGATTTAGAATGGCTGACAATATTGTATTTAACAAATTACTTGTTAAGTGTTAAAAATACCCCGACATATATGCCGGGACCTGGTGGTGTCGGACGTTGGAATTTTACTCCAACAGAAATTGAAAAAAATATAGTTATCAAGAAATTTGGTAACGATTTAACTGTTCCCATTAACTTTGATAAAAAAGTTGTAATGCAATCTAGTAATATAAATTTATCTGTTAATAATCAAACGACTGAATTCTGTGACAAACTTGGGATTGATGATCCTTGTGTTTTGTTACAGCTTCAGCAAAATAGAAATTAAATTAATCATTTATGTATATTTATAATGAATTCCAAGAGTTAATTGTTAATAGCAATAATAAGTAATCGATTGTATATTTATTGACAAACAAATAAAATAATTTTTATAAAATACTTTATTATATTTAATTATTTACAAGTATCCATAAAACTGTATACATCCCTGTTTAGAAAATCATAGAATCCAATAGATTCTCATTAATTCCCATAGAGATTTTTTAAGAATGAATGAGTTCTATGAGAAGTGCTATAGTTTAGGGCTTTATACATACAGCAATAAGAATCTATCGGAATTTTTAAGCAGAGATAGGGTATAAGTAGCATTTTTGGCCACTGCTCCATTTTTAGACATTTAATACTTTATTTTAATCAATGAAAAAGTATAAAATAATATTTCCACTGCAATAGTGTGATAAAAGTATCTTTATACAAATTTTAAAAATTAATTATGTCATTGCGTCTTAAACAAATGAATTTATTTAAATTTTTCAAGTGTCCGACCAACTGTGGTTTGTAGGAAATGTAGTGCACTTTTTTACTGGTTGGTCGTTTTTCCGATATATTATGTACGTACAATTAAAATTTTTTTTAAACTTCAAAGAGAGAATTAATTTCAGATTTTTTAAATTGAGAAGTCATTTATTCCTCATAGTAGAACAATAAAGATCTACTTTGTCAACGACGTTAAACTTGATGATTTAAATTTTAAGACAAATTTTTTTTTCAATAATAATTATGAAATATTTAAGCAAAATGAAGAAAAAAAGGTTAAATTAATTACATGTTGAACTTTAAACTCTAATAACTTTTAAAGGAGTAGACTTAGAGAAAAAACATAAGAGACAATTTATTTAGAGCGTTCAATTTCCTTCAAAAATATGTATCTCTCACCACGATATGTTAATTCCAAAATGAGTTGTAAAATTCCAAAGTTAAAAAATTTTTTTTCCCATGTTATTTAAACGTGAAATAGAAATTTACGATGAGCGACCTTTCAAAATTGATATTAAGAGCTCCCGTTTTCACAGGCTTCTTTTTTCATGACTAGGAAGATATTTCACTGCAAGTTTTGGAAAAAAAAAAAATAGTCGATTTTTTTGAACCGGTCTAATGCATATAAAATTTTTAATTTAATTTAAGTTTGTCTGCAAGCTGCACCACTTGTGACTTATTGTCAATCGATGATGACAACCAATAATAAAAAAAAAAAGAAACGAAGAAAAATATTAGTAGTTAAGGCTAGGCTGTATACTATCCGAATTTTTTAATTTTACTTTTCTTTTAATCTATTAATCAATTGTTAGAGCAGCAATTTTTATAGCTTCCGAAAAAATGTGTGAGACAAACTTTTTCGGAAGGTTTTCATCATTTGAGTGACGTAATTCTAATTATTTAAAAAGTAATTAGAAAATTCAATCGGTAGTGATCACCTTTAAAAAACTTAGAGATAATATACAGTCAGAGGTCTGATTAAAACAATCGATTTAAAGAGATTTGCAATGTTAAATGCCCATAAGAAGAGAGATTCAAAAATATTCAAGGTATTCAAAAGTATTAAAAAAAATTTTTTTTGAATCCCTTTAAATTGATTTTTTTAATCAGAGACTATCGAAAACTTGCTCATTATTTAAAGATGGGGTGCATACGCTAACTGAAAAGGGAAACACTCTCAGTAGCTTTAGTATGATTATATTTTTTTTGTCTTTGTTATCGTCCCTATTAGGCTACGTGCCACTTACTGCTTTAATTTATATTATATTTTATATTTATAGTTGAGTCTAAAAAAAAATAATCTTTTGTATAAAAAAATAATAATTTTTCTGTACGATTTTCATTATCATACAGATAATTTTTATTACTACATTAAAGGCATTCAAAAAATTTTACGAGACTGTTAACTGTTGAAGTACAAATAATTGCCTGAAAACGAACGTTAGTCAAGCAATATATTCGAGCATACAAAAGTTAAATTTATTGTATTTGATGACGTTATCACGATTTCCATTTTCGGTATTCTCAATACTCTTAGGATATCAATGCTATGTGATAATGCACAATTATAATGCAAACGTAGGATCGGCAGTGATGTTATATCATGTTGTCATCACTGTAAAAGATTTATATTTTCTTAAACTCCATAAATCTATTTTGTCAACTCACAGTCCGGTGTTCTATGCAATTTTTTCTAAGGGCAAGAAAGAAAAAAAGGAAAACTTAGCGTACGAAACACCCGAGATCGAAAATGAGTGTCGAAGGCTATTGAAAGTTATAAAAATCTCTGAATGAGAGACTCATTTGGATTTTTAGACTTATCAAGTACTTTTATAGAGTAAATAAACATTATTATTTGTATTATTATCTGAAATGTACTTCTTGATTTTGTGTTGTGAAAAAAATTACTTAAGGACTCTTTGATTTAGACATTTCTGTCAAGATATGGTATATCAAATACTATATTCCAATCAAATAAGATATTTATCATTCTCTCGTATGTCAGCGGAAAACCAGGCTCATATTGTTTCCATGCATGGAATATATGAATTTTGAAATATATTACCTACCAGAAACACCACCAACGGTTGAGCGCGATCTAGTGCCGCCGAACTACTCCAACTTCTACCACCGAGCACCGATGACTTCTCCCTCCTCCGTATATATCTTTTCTGCTAAGAAATTTTTCCCAGTATAAATTAATTAAATAATGCTGGTAAGGAGGAAAGTATGTGTTCACACACACATAGGGAGCTATACCCTGGTGAAAATTTTTAGAATTTTCTCTGAAAAACTCAGTTCTAAAATTTAAAGACTTTTTCAAAGTTCTAAAGACTTTTTCTGAGTTTCTTAGAGTAAAGTCTGAAAAATTTCCACCAGGTATCCGTGTTTAGAAAATCTCATAGAATCCATTAGATTTTCATAAATTCCTATAAAAATTTTATAAGAATGAATGAATTCTATGAGAAGTGCTATTAGGTATAAGAGGATATTGGATAGTCACTATTGACATGTTTTTTTTTTATAATTTTTGTCTTTTTTAAAAACTAAAAACTAAAACTTTAATTATTGAATAATACACTTGTCAATTATTTTTTATTTCAAACGACGTACGATTAAGAATATTTATAAATAATTATTTGAAAACAAACAAAATTTTTCAAAAGACCGCCACTTGTTTGTGTTATGGTGAGAAATATCTCAACCCCTCATAAGTGAAAGTAAACCACAAGCCGGTGAGATATTTATTTTTTTACGTGCAAACTTATATATTTTAATTTCCGAATATAAAATTGTTGATATTTGTTATAAATAAAGATTAGTTCCACAAAATACCGTAATCAAACGAGTGCATTTTAAAATAATAAATAAAGAATTTATTCTTACTTTTTTTAAAATTCAAAAGTTTAAAATTATCCTCACCATGAATAGAGGTTATACTACTGTCAAAAAACATAAAATTGTTTACGAATGGACAATTTCCGAAGTTAACTTTTTTATGGAATTGGCCAAAACTGCCACGAAAGATATCGAATTATTTTCACCAGAATTTTCAACAGAAACTTCAACAAAAGATTCATGGAATTTAAATTTAATGTTCAATCCATCAGAGAGTCCTGGAGGTAAAGAATGGATTTCATTATTTCTTGCTTCGTTGAATGACAAACGTGAAATAAAAACAACATTTTCATTTTTTATAATAAATGACAAAAAACAAAAAGTTAATGTAACGACCGGTACATATATTTTTGAAAACGCCGTAGGCAATGGCTTTGCACAGTTTATAAAAAAAACAGAGCTACTAGAAAAGAAAAATGAGTTAATGCCAGATGACACTTTGACAGTTGGAGTAGAACTTACTGTGTATGACGATTGTTCTTCAACTCTCATTAATTTGCCGCTAAAAAAAACAAAGCGTTTGATGGCTGATGATTACAAAAAACTTTTTCAAACTAAAGCGGGCAGTGATGTCGTCATAAATGTTAAAAATGTTTATTTTGAAGCTCATAAATCCATTTTAATAGCTCGCAGTCCTGTTTTTTTTACGATGTTCTGCACCGACATGAAAGAGAGTAAAGAAAACTCAGCCAATATTCCAGATATAGATCCTGATATCTTCCACTGTATGTTGGAATTTATTTACACTGATCAAGTTGTTGACCTGGATAACGTTGCTGAAGATTTAATTGAAGCTGCAGAACGGTTCCAACTGCAGGCTCTCAAAGAAATGTGTATAGAGTCATTATGTCGGTCTGTGAGCATTGATAATTCTTCTAGGATGCTTGTTTTAGCCGATCGCTATAATGCGGAAGATATGGTAGAATTTATTGCAAAATATATTGGCTCTAATGCGGAGTATGTTGTAAAGACGGATGAATATACGAAGATGAAGAAATCAAATCCGCCTTTGGCGGTGATGTTGTTTGAAAAATTTGCCGCCTTGAAATCTGATTAATTTATATTATTTTAATTACTTTGTGTGTAAAAATGGTACATATATTTTTAATTACTTTCATTTTTTATGATCCTGAAGTTAGCAGACATTTAAAAATTTTTGAATTTTCGTATTTCAACAAATCGATTGCAAAAAAATAAAATAAAAATATGCACATGTAGAAAATTTAAAAAACTACAGGCGCAATTTTTTCAAATATTTTTTTTTTGTTTTATCGTCAAAAAAAAATCCAAAAATTATTAGACGTCTGTTAACTTCAGTATCATCATTTTATGATCCTGAAGTTAGCAGACATTTAAAAATTTTTGAATTTTCGTATTTCAACAAATCGATTGCAAAAAAATAAAATAAAAATATGCACATGTAGAAAATTTAAAAAACTACAGGCGCAATTTTTTCAAATATTTTTTTTTTGTTTTATCGTCAAAAAAAAATCCAAAAATTATTAGACGTCTGTTAACTTCAGTATCATCATTTTATGATCCTGAAGTTAACAGACATTTAAAAATTTTTGAATTTTCGTATTTCAACAAATCGATTGCAAAAAAATAAAATAAAAATATGCACATGTAGAAAATTTAAAAAACTACAGGCGCAATTTTTTCAAATATTTTTTTTTTGTTTTATCGTCAAAAAAAAATCCAAAAATTATTAGACGTCTGCTAACTTCAGTATCATCATTTTATGATCCTGAAGTTAACAGACATTTAAAAATTTTTGAATTTTCGTATTTCAACAAATCGATTGCAAAAAAATAAAATAAAAATATGCACATGTAGAAAATTTAAAAAACTACAAGCGCAATTTTTTCAAACATTTTTTTTTATGTTTTATCGTCAAAAAAAAAATCCAAAAATTATTAGACGTCTGCCAACATTTTTTATGATCTTGAAGTTAGCAGACAATTAGAATTTTTTGGGCTTTTTTTTTTTTGAACAATTAAATTTGAAGAAAAAAAAACTAAAAATATGCACATGTAGAAAATTAAAAAAACTATAAGTGCAATTTTTTAAAATATTTTTTTTTTTCAATTTCTCGGTTTAATAAAAATCCAAACTTTTAGACGTCGGCTAATTTCAATATCATCATTTTTTTTGTTGTAAATTTGTAAAATTATATAAATGCTATTTTTTTTTTTCAGACTTATTTTCGAAAACAATATGAAAGACTAGTTTTTGTTCAGCGTCGCAGTATTTTCATAGCAGGAGTATTTGTTTTTGTAATTCAAAAAAAACCATGAATTTTCTTATTGAACAAATTAAATACAAACAATATGATAACTATGTAATGTATAATATGATATACAAAGAGGAATATTTAATTTTTATTACAAATAAACAGGGATTTAATTTTTATTATACCTACTGATTGGGTATTCGGTAATTGCTTAGACTGGTGATTGGTTTTCATTTCAGTTTTATAAGAAAGTTTTTTATTTTTCATTACTAATTTATCAGTCTCTAAGGATTGAAAAAATAATCAGTATACAATTTCTAAGAGCAGTTACGGTTTTAAACAATTACTGAATATTTAATTTATGTTTCTGAATCCAATTCCTAATCTTTTAGATGCTTAAGTGCTCTGATAAATTTTATGATTTGTTTTGTTTGTAATTTATATGAATATTTTTAATAATTCGAGTGCAACTAAGAGATTTATTTGTCTTTCAATATTAAAAAAAAAGTAGGCAGCGTTTCCCTAAGAACCTGTTCAAGCTGACGGTCGATAAAACAGGCTTTTTTTTTAAATGGCGCCACTAGCTAATTATTATGAAGTCCTCCCAGAAAGTCACCGTTGGTTTTTACTCCCACTCCTAGAAAATGGGTCTTTTCTTAATGCAAACCGAAAACGCCTGACGCCAATTTAATTTCTTAACAAATAAAAAGGTTGTTGCTAAAACAATAAGTGTATCAATTATTGAAAGAGTAAAAGACACAATATCATTAAACTAATTCAACTATAGATATAAACTTGAAAAATAAGTGAATAATTATTCCCCAGCGTAGTTAATTTTTTTGGACAGAATAAAATCCAAAATAACCATAACAAAATGGAAACGAGTCATACGTTAGTTAAAAGGAATACTATCACACACGAATGGAAAATTCAAGAAATGAGTTCATTCATTGAAGCTTCTATTACTGCTGAAAAAACCATTGAACTAAAATCCTCTAAGTTCTCGACAAGAGCTAAAATACAAGATTTTTGGATTCTGAAGGTACAGTTATATGATGCTAAGTCAGCAAACAAAGATGGAATTGGCCTATTCTTAACGTCGTTGAATGGTAACCGCGAAGTGAAAACGGAATTTTCATGGTTTATTTTGAATAATGAGAAAAAACAAGTAAATAAAAGTAAACTAATTCAAACTTACGGACTTCATCCTGGCTGGGGTAAACTGCCATTTATAATGAAAGAAGATTTATTAAAAAAAAAAGATGAATTGTTGCCGTATGATATCTTAACAATAGGTATAGAGCTTACGGTCTTTGATGATCCTGTTGTGATTTCTAACAACGTACCCTTGAATGAATCAAAGTTTTTTATGGCTCATGACTATGAAAAGCTTTATGAGAGTAAGATGGGTTCTGATGTTGAGTTGATAGTCCAGGAAAAAAAATTTCAGGCACACAAAGTTGTTTTGATGGTACGCAGTCCTGTGTTTCAAGCGATGCTGACCACCGATATGAGAGAAAACAGGGAAAAAACGATCACTATCAAAGATATGGAATCTGTCGTATTCAAGAGCATGTTAGAATTTATTTACACTGATAAAGTCAACGATTTAGATGATGTTGCGGAACAATTGCTTGAAGCTGCAGATAAATATCAAATTCACACGCTCAAAGATATATGTGCAGAATCACTTTGTAAATCTGTGACCATCGATAATGCCTCCAGATTACTCTCTTTAGCTTATCTGCATAATGCAAAAGAAATGCTAGAGTTTATTTTAAACTTTATTATAATTAATGCAAGCCATGTGACAAAAACAGAAGAGTACAAGATGATGATAGAATTGCATCCGTCCTTGGGATCTCATTTATTCACTAAATGTTCCGCTTTTTTTGAAAATAAATAATTTACAACTTTTTAAAATTTTTATTTAAAAATTCTTGGTATGGTTATTTTTACTTCATTTTATTTTTATCAATGTGTAATTTTTTTAAAATATTTTTTTGTCTTATTTTCAGCACGAAGAAGGAAAGTTCATGTTATAGGAAAAATACAGTGAAGTTTATGAAGATTTGAAGTTAATGATATTTTATAAAATTGTGTCATACACGTTAAAACAATGTTACTTAATAATTACTTAAATTCAAATACCTTACACTTGATTCGAGTTACAAAGTTACTCGAAATAAAAAAATTTATTCATTTATATCTATTATAATTACTTAGTAAATAAAGTCGTAACCTAAATTACAACTTCTCACCTAATTATTAGTTTTTTTCTTTTATTTAAATTACAATACACGTCAAAGTATCTGTTTAAAAATATCTTTCCATAGTAATCCATTATTTATTTTTAGTCCATACAATTTATATGATTTTGAAGTAAGCCGACGTCTAATGATTTTCGGAATTTTTTCAAATCGATAAATTATAAAAAAAAATATTTAAAAAATTTCACTTATGGTTTTTTGAATTTCATACACGCGCATGTCTTTTTTTTTGTAATCGAGGGCCAATTTTCCGAACCGGATTCAAATTATTATTGCTGGTATAACTCAGAAATTATAAGAAATTTCTGCTCCTCCGCAGACTAACTGTTCGATTGTCACTCTGGTTTGAAAAACTAGCCCTTAGGGCGGGAATATGTCTCAGGGCTCTGATAAATTTTATGATTTGTTTTATTTGTAATTTATATGAATATTTTAAATAATTCGAGTGCAACAAAGAGTTTTATTTGTCTCTCAGTATCAGAAAAAAGATAGGCAGCGTTTCCCTAAGAACCTGTCCAAGCTGACGGACGATACAACAGGCTTTTTTATTTTTTGTAAATGGCGCCACTAACATGAGTGTGAATGTAGCAGACATCAGGCAAATTTAAAATTATTAATAAATAGAGTAAATAATTAATAAAATTAAATTAAAAAAAAACGCGAATTTGAAAAGTTTAAAAATTAATAAGTACATCGTTTATAAATATTATTTTTTAAATTATGTACTCTATTTATTTATAATTTTATATTTTTCTCATGTCTGCTACTTCACACTCGTGCCACTAGCTGATTATTATCAAGTTCTCCCAGAAAGTCACCCCCGGTTTTTACTTCCATTCCTAAAAAACGAGTCTATTCTCAATGCAAACCGAAAACGCCTGACGCCATTTTGATTTCTTAACAAACAAAAAGGTTGTTAGTAAAACAATAAGTGTATTAATTATTGAAAGAGTAAAAGACACAATATCATTCAACTAGATCAACAATAGATATATACTTCAAAAAAATAAAAAAAAAATAAGTGAATGATTATTTCCCAGCGTAATTAATTTTTTTGGACAGAATAAAATCCGAAAGGACCACAACAAAATGGAAACGAGTCATACATTAGTTAAAAGGAATACTATCACACACGAATGGAAAATTCAAGAAATAAGTTCATTCATTGAAGCTTCCAATACAGCTGAAAAAACCATTGTACTTCAATCCTCTAAGTTCTCGACAAGAGCTAAAATACAAGATTTTTGGAATCTGCAGGTAGAGTTATATGATACAAAGTCAAGAAATAAAGATGAAGTTGGCCTATTCTTAATGTCTTTGAATGGTAACCGCCAAGTGAAAACGGAATATTCATGGTGTATTTTAAATAATGAGAAAAAACAAGTGAACAACAGAACACTAGTTAAAACTTTCGAAGCTGATAAGGGCTGGGACTGGCTTCCATTTATAAAGAAACAAGAATTATTAAACAAAAAAGATGAATTGTTGCCGTATAATATCTTAACAATAGGTATCGAGCTTACGGTCTTTGATGATCCTGTTGTGATTTCTAACAATGTACCCTTGAATGAATCAAAGTTTTTTATGGCTCATGACTACCAAGAGTTATATGAGAGTAAACTGGGTTCCGATGTTGAGTTGATTGTACAAGAACAAAAAATTCAGGCTCACAAATTGATTTTGATGGTACGCAGTCCTGTGTTCCGAGCGATGCTGACCACCGATATGAGGGAAAACAGGGAAAAAACGATCACTATAAAAGACATGGACTCTGAAGTATTCAAGAGCATGCTAGAATTTATTTACACTGATAAAGTCAACGATTTAGATGATGTTGCAGAACAATTGCTTGAAGCTGCAGATAAATATCAAATTCACACGCTCAAAGAATTATGTGCAGAATCACTTTGTAAGTCTGTGACCATCGATAATGCCTCCAGATTACTCGTTTTAGCTTATCTGCATAATGCAAAAGAAATGCTAGAGTTTATTCTAAACTTTATCGTAATTAATGCAAGCCATGTGACAACAACAGAAGAGTACAAGTTGATGACAGAATTGCATCCGTCCTTGGGATCTGTTTTATTCGCTAAATTTTCCGCTTTTTTTGAAAAGAAATAATTTATAACTTTTTTAAATTTTTATTTAAAAATTCTCGGTATTGTTATTTTTACTTTATTTTATTTTTATCAATTTGTAATTTTTTTTTGATATTTTTTTGTCTTATTTTCAGCATGAAGAAGGAAAGTTTATGTTGTAGGAAAAATACAGTGAAGTTTATGAAGATTTGAAGTTAATGATATCATATATTCTATCCTTATTAATAATTGTTCACATATTTTATAAAACTGCGTCATACATGTTAAAACAATGTTAATGAATAATTACTTAAATTCAAATATCTTACACTTGATTCGAGTTACAAAGTTACTCGAAATAAAAAAATTTATTCATTTATATCTTTTATAATTACTTAGTAAATAAAGTCGTAACTTAAGTTACAACTTCTCACCTAATTATTAGTTTTTTTCTTTTATTTAAATTACAATACACGTCAAAGTATCAGTTCAAAAATATCTTTCCATGTAGTAGCGGCAGCGGCAGTGTGTCCAGGAATCAACTGTGCAAGAAGCACACAGATGGACCAACTCAATCCAATCGGAGCTGCAGAAATACAGGCTGTCAAAATGGCAATGAGGAAGGTAGTTCAGGAGAACTTTCGTAAGGCACTGATATGCACTGACTCACAAATAACAATCAGGAAACTAATGGGTTCAAGTAGTCCAAATGATGTCCGGAATATAATGGAGGCCAGGGAGGGTCCATACAAGATAAAGGAGATGGGAATCAAAGTAATACTGATCTGGACCCCGACACATAAAGGCATAGAGGGAAACGAGCAAGCTGACAGATTGGCAAAGACAACGACGAACAACCAGGAAGCAGGAAACAGAATTGCGAACCTGGAGGGAAAATATCTCAACGCGACATTTAAGGAAAAAATGGAATTGGAAATATATGAGGGTATGGTTAAATATCCCAAAGGTAAGACCTACTTTGAATACATGGATAAATTTCAATCCAAACCCTGGTTTCATGGCTTGGACATAGGCAGGGAACAAATAGCTGTAATAAATAGGCTTGAAAGTGGGCATACGCAAACGAGAGCACATCTCCATAGTATGAATATTCTAACACATGCTGAATGTGAATGTGGTGAACCATACCAAACTGCTGAGCATCTAATTTGGGAATGCATGCTAGTTGATAAGACAAAGCGGGATAAATTAGTTAATAGAATAACCCTGGCGGTTATGAATCACCCTGGAAACACCCTGGGAGTGAAAACACGGTGGAATCACGGTGGATCCAGGGTGGTTACACGGTGGGTTTGTGCCATTTTATCACCGTGTATACACGGTGTACGTGGAATCGCGGTGGGTACACCGTGTAACCACCCCGAAATCAGGGTGGGTACACCGTGGAATCAGGGTGGTTACACGGTGTACCCACTCTGATTCCAAGGTGATAAAATGAAAAAAATCCCACCGTGGATCCACCGTGATTCCACCGTGTTTCCAGGGTGATTCAAAACCGCCAAGGAAGCAAAATACATGATTATGTTTCAGATTTTGCGGTCCAGCCACTCATCCTTACATCATCATACACAGTGGCTTATTTCATCTATCAATTCATCAAAAACACCAACATAAGTATTTAAAACCTGCATCCATATATGTAATGACACGCGTACCCAACTAACTACTGATAGAATACATCACATTATCATTCAAACCTTTACCTACACATATGTTCATAAATACAACATACTCAAGCACTCACACAGATTAAAACACAGTAAATACCAACATCAAAACGGAGCAGTCTACAGGAAAATAAAATATAGTAAAATACAATAGTATCTGGCACGTGGCCCAATTGGGACGATAGCCAAAAGGGAAAAAAAAAACCGTTGGCTACACAACAAGAGCATCAAACGACCAAGTGGGCAAATCTAGAGCTTCAAAAATCTATCTATGTAGTAAATACATTAAATGCAGTAATAAGCAACAAGTGGACCAACAAGGACAATATTTAAGAAGCAAATAAAAAAGTGAATACTATATACATTATTTATTAAATACAAGACTTGGTACTAAGCTAATAAGTGTCGTATCAATTAGTTTGAAGGAGTACAAGACATATTAGCTTTGACTAGATCAACAGTAGATATATACTTGAAAAAAATAAATAAGTGATTAATTATTCACCAGTGCAATTAATTGTTTTAATTTCGATAAAATTTAAAACAACTATAACAAAATGCAAAAAGGTTATACATTAGTACAAAGAAATACTATCACCTACGAATGGAAAATCCAAGAAATGAGTTTGTTTATTGAAGCTTCCAATACTTCTGACACAGAGATTAAAATACAATCACCCAAGTTCTCGACAAAAGCTAAAGTACCAGATGTTTGGAATCTGCAGCTAAGGTTTAATCATAGAAACTCAGATCACAAAGATGAAATTAGCATATTTTTAAATTCATTTTTTAACTATGAAGTGAGGACTGAATATTCATTCTATATTCTAAATAATGAGAAAAAAAAAGTCAACTATTTGAAGCTAATTCAAAAATTCAAATTCCAAGACGGCTGGGGTGTGCCATTTATAAAGAAACAAGGTTTATTAGCAAAAAAAAATGAATTGTTGCCAGATGATATATTAACAATAGGTATAGAGCTTACGGTCTTTGATGATCCTGTTGAGGTTTCTGCCACTGTACCAATTAATGAATCGAAGGCAACAATGGCTCGTGACTATGAAGAGTTGTATAAAAGTAAAATGGGATTTGATATTGAGTTAATTGTAGAAGAAGAAAAATTTCAGGCGCACAAATTGGTTTTGATGGCACGCAGTTCTGTGTTTCGAGCGATGCTGACCACCGATATGAGAGAAAATAGAGAAAAAACGGTCACTATAAAAGATATGAAGTCTGAAGTATTCAAGAAGACGCTAGAATTCATTTACACTGATAAAGTCGATGACTTAGATAGTTTTGCAGAACAATTGCTTGAAGCTGCAGATAGATTTCACATTCCCACGCTCAAAGAAGTATGTGTAGAATCACTTTGTGAATCTGTGACTATTAACAATGCCTGCAGATTACTTGTTGTAGCTCACCTGCATAATGCAACAGAAATGGTGGAGTATATTTCAAAGTTTATTGCAATTCATGCAATCCATGTGGTAAAAACAGAAGACTACATGACGATGAAAGTATTGCATCCGTCCTTGGGATTTAATTTATTTGATGGACTTGTCACTTCTCCTGACAGTAAATAATTCATAACTTTTTTAAATTTTTATTTCAAAATTCAAGGTACTGTTATTTTTACTTTATTTTAATTTTATCAATTTCTATAAATTTTTTCTAAGGTTTTTTGTCTTATTTTCAGCATGAAGAAGGAAAATTTGTTACAAGAAAAATAGCTTGAAAATTATAAATATTGTGAGTTAATGATGACGTATTTACTTCTATTAATTGCACATTTATTTTTATAATACATTATGTGTTGTGGTTTAATGAATTCTACTCCATGTTAAGTGTATACCTACATATCATTCGATTCGAATTGTTTTAAATGTAATCAGGTTTAAAATTAAATTCATTTGTGTACATAATAATTACTAGGGAACAAAGTCGTAACTTAAATTATAATTTATAATCTAACTATTAATTTTTCGTTAATCAAAACATCAAAGTTAATTCATCAAACAATTGTGATAGAAGTAATAAAATAAATATTTATCATCAAATATTGATAGTATTTTTTTTATTCAAATTCCAGCACTTCTCAAAGTATTAATTTAAGACTAGGCCGTACTCAACGAATTTTTAAATTTTCGATTTCTATTAATTTATTCATTGATTTTCATAACAGCGATTTTTCGAGTCCCATAAATATTCAAAACGTGGTTAGAAATCTAAAATTCAGTTAGTACTGTCGACCCTTAAAAATATTTGATATAAATCCATAGTAGTCCCCAACAAAAGACTTCTATTAAATTAATAGTAGAGGAAAAAGTGAAGTAGGGTAAGAGCACCAGTACCCAACCGCAATCCAGTAGTCAGCCACTTCATGTTCAATTATATCTTTATATATTTTGAGCCAATGTTGAAGTATATGACCGGCTAGCTACTGGTTACCCAGACAGCATTCAAGTCGGAATGACTTTTTTACTTGGTCTTTTTGAAGGCGTCCTCAAGAAGTCTTATAATGTTTTCTTAAAGGAGTCATTTTTAAGAACTCTTAATGGAGAATTCTTGAAGACTCCATAAATAAGACGTCAGTTTTGTGACGACTAAATGTATTCTTTTTTAAACTTCTTTATGAAGTCAAAATTAGGAGCTCCTTAAAGACGTCATGGTAAATTCATACTGAAGTCTTATGTGTGAAGTCAGAAAAAATAACTCTTTGAGAACTCTTTTTAAAGACGTCTCACTGAGTTCGCTAGGTGGCTCATTCGACATCTTGAGAACTTCTTAAAGACTTCTTTAAGATGTTGATGAGACGTCCAAATCATAAATAGGAATTCATTCAGAACTCATCTAGACGTCATTTTGCTATCTGGGTAGGGACTGAGTACTGGTGCTCTTACTCTAAATCGCTCTTTTTTCAAGACATATATAGATATATAAGATAAGAGCTACCAATTAATTTTACACAACAGTGCCAACTTTTTTAAAATTCCGTAAATTATGCTATGAACATTTTTTGAGTAAAAATAACTGATTACTTGTGTCATTTGTGAGGATTTCGATTGAGTAATGATTGAGACTGAAATTAAGATTCAAGTTATATGAATAATTTCTTACTATATGTTAATTACAACAATGTATACTATATATATTTAAACTATTGCATTTTGGATGGCCACAAGGAGTTACGACTTCAATAAATAATAATAATAATAAGAGATCCAGTACTCGAACAGGGAACTAGTACACGATCACTCATGTATTTGTATATCTATATTTAATAAATTTTAGTAAATACATACATATATATACAATTACATGGAGTGATTGAGTACTAGTTCCCTGATCGAGTAGTGCAACTTGTGCACATATTGAAAGTGGACACATATATTAGGTTTTTTAACCAATTTTCCCCTACAATAAAAATAAATCTATATAAAATATAATACAAAACAAACTGATTAAACAAAACGATTCACTCAATGATGAATGTATATCTAGGGTAGAGGTACCATTTGTGGTCACTGCTCCAATTTTTGACATTTGATACTTTATTTTAATTAATAAAAAAATGTAAAATAAAATTACCAATTTAATAGCGGGTTAAAAGTATCTTTGAACACATTTTAAAAATTAATTATGTCTGGGTACATTACAAATTATTTTATTTAAATTTTTCAAGTGTCCAAAACTGGCCCTAAAGTGCCCAAATACGGTACCTCTACCCTTATATAGTAGTAAAATTGAATTATTTTGAATCGTTCTTTTTAATCAGGACATGCAACTGAAATTAAATATTAAATAAGTAGAAGCTCACGAGCCAAAAATTATAAAAATATATCAATCTAATAAAATACATCTAATAAATTGTAATTAAACTTATAAAATATCAACAAAGATTATTTGAAATTGAAAGTGGACGTAAAGGTTCCACTTGTTCACAAATTCAAACTGGACATTTTAAAAGTGGGCGCGAGATAGAGCCTAGAGCCACTTTTTTACAAGTTACAGAGTTGAAAGTGATCTGGACCGGCTTCCATATTTGACTTTCTAAAAATATATCCAAAGATACAATCAATATTGGGCTGATTAATTAAACTTACAGCATTCAAATATTGATGAATAAGTGTAACAAAATTTCAAAAAATCTGATTAAATTGAATTGAGTAGAGAACTTAATTATTTATCAAATTAATCAACATGGACGGAGATTATAAATGGATAGTAAGACATACGACTACTCATGAATGGAAAATTTCAAACGTAAAGTCACATGTGTTATCTTCACAAACTTAAAAAAAAGACATTGATCTTTATACACCTTCGTTTTCAACAAATTCGAAGATAAAAACTTATTGGAATCTCAAATTAAGTTTCAACGGTACGAACTCAGAACACAAAGATTGGATATCTTTGACACTGCAATCTCTAAAATTTAATAATGCAAAAGTAAAAACAATATTTTCATTTTTTATTTAGGACAATTCCATGAAAAAGTTGAAAGTTGAAAGATTAATCAGCAAAGTATTTAAGGATATCCGTGACAGTTACGCGCTTTTAAATTTTTACATGAAACATAATTTATTAAAAAATGATGACAGTATTGTATTTAATGATTCAATCACTGTAGGAGTTCAGCTCATTGTATTTGATGAAGAACAGGTTGAGAGTAGTGACCACGTTCGAGGAGATTGTTTTGCTAGTGATGATGATGATAATGATAGCGATGAGGATGATAGTGATTCGTCATTGAATGCCCCGCCATTGAAAAAAGCAAAGCATTCAATAAGTCACGACTACAAAGAACTTTTTAAAAGTAAAGTCGGTAGTGATATTGTTCTTACTTCGCAAAACAATCAATACAAGGCTTATAAATTGATATTAACCGTTCGTAGGTCCTGTAGTATTTCAAAATCAAAAAGAATTATACCTATACAAGATATCGAACCCAAAATATTTTAAAGTATTTTGAAATTTATTTATACTGACAAAGTTCCAAAAGCTGCGCATAAATTTCAGCTAGAATTGTTGAAAGAAATATGTGAAAAATTATTTTGCAAATCTACAACTACTAAAACTGCTGTTTCAATGTTCATGTTTTGGCTGAAAAGTATAATTCTAATCCGATGCTTGATTACATTGCGGAATTTATTGTAAAGAATACGAAGAGTATCAGAGCAACACCAGAATACAACGCAATGAAGAAATCGAATCCGTTTTTAATGTCGTTGCTTTTTGAAAAGTATTTGGATTTGAAATTTGAATAAACGTTAATGCGTTTGTTATTTTTAAGTTTTAAGTTTAATATCGTATTCCATTTGATTAATTTTGAATTAATTTTTATTTTAAGGTAAATAATGCTTGCAGAGTTGCAGGATTTTACAAAATGACAATACGATTGTCATGACATGCGTCTTTAAAAGTAATTTAAATAACGTACGATTAAATAAATCGGGTGTAACAAAGAGAATTTTATTCATGTCTAGATAGATGACGTTCTCTTAAAAAATTGCGCCATTAGCGGATTATGAAGAAATCGGCCATAAATCCTGACCGTCCTGTAAATTTATTTTTATATTATACTATTATATATGTTAATTGTTCACTTAATTTTATATTTCTTAAATTAACACTACTTAAAGTGACAAAATTACTCGAATTAAAAAATGAAATTCATCAATATCCAGTGTAATTACTCAGTAAATAAAGTCGTAACTTAAATTGTAATTTCTAATCTAATCATTAATTTTTTTTTTATTTATATTACAGAATATGTCAAAGTGTCAATTGAAAAACATATATCTATAGTAATCAATATTTATTTAGAATCCATACCATTGACATGATACTGAAGTTAACCGATATGTCTAATAATTTTTGGAATTTTATCTCAACGATAAATTAAAAAAGAAATATATATTTAAAAATTTGCATTTATTATTTCCAATCTTCTACATTTGCATAATTCTGTTTTTTCCTTTTTTTTTGTGATTGAGGGCTAGTTTTTCAAACTAGGATAAACCCAAATCCGGATTGAAATACTAGCCCTTTAGGATGATACTGTAGTTAGCAGACAATTACCAATTTTTGAATATTTTTTTTCCACAATTTTATTTACAAAAAAAAAAAAATATGCACTTGTAGAAAATTTAAAAAACTACAGGTGCAATTTTTTAAATTATTTTTTTTTATAATCTGTCATTTTGAAAAAAATTCAAAAATTATCAGACGGCGGTGAACTTCAGTACCATCCCTTTAGGGCTCTAATAAATTCAATGATTTATTTTGTTAGTAATTTATATAAATATTTTAAGGCTGGGCCGTACTAAACGAATTTTTGGATTTTACTTTTCTTTTGATTTATTGATCAATTGTTATTATAGAAATTTTTATACAGTCAGTTTACAAGAATCAAAGACATAATATCATTTAACTAGATCAACAAGAGACATATATTTGAAAAAAATAAATAAGTGAGTAATTATTCACCAGCGTAATTAATTGATTTCATTCGGATAAACTTAAAAAATAAAATTTAGAGCGATCATAAAGCACCCTCAGCGCTTTCGCGCTTGAGGTGTGCAAAACCATAACAAAATGGAAACGAGTTATACATTAATCAAAAGGAATACTATAACACACGAATGGAAAATTCAAGAAATGAGTTCGTTAATTGAAGCTTCTAATACTGCTGAAAAAACCATTGAACTAAAATCCTCTAAGTTCTCGACAAGAGCTAAAATACAAGATTTTTGGAATCTGCTGGTACAGTTATACGATACTAAGTCAGAAGAGAAAGATGAAGTTCGTCTATTCTTAACGTCATTGAATGGTAACCGCCAAGTGAAAACGGAATTTTCATTGTTTATTTTGAATAATGAGAAAAAAACAAGTGAATAAAAAGAAACTAATTAAAACTTTCGGAGTTCATACTAGTTGGGGCCATTCGTCATTTATAAAGAAAGAAGATTTATTAAAAAAAAAAGATGAATTGTTGCTGTATGATATCTTGACAATAGGTATCGAGCTTACGATCTTTGATGATCCTGTTGTCATTTCTACAAATGCTTCATTTAATAAATCAAAGGCTTTCATGGCTCATGACTATGAAAAGCTTTATGAGAGTCAGATGGGTTCTGATGTTGAGTTGATAGTCCAAGAAAAAAACTTTTAAGCTCACAAATTTATTTTGATGGTACGCAGTCCTGTGTTTTAAGCGATGCTGACCACCGATATGAGAGAAAACAGAGAAAAAACGATCACTATAAAAGATATGAACTCTGAAGTATTCAAGAGCATGCTAGAATTTATTTACACTGATAAAGTTAGTGATTTAGATTATGTTGCGGAACAATTGCTCGAAGCCGCAGATAAATACCAAATTCACACGCACAAAGAAATATGTGCAGAATCACTTTGTAAGTCTGTGACCATCGATAATGCCTCCAGATTACTTGTTGTAGCTTACCTACATAATACAAAAGAAATGTTGGAGTATATTTCAAATTTTATTGTAATTAATGCAAGTCATGTGGTAAAAACAGAAGAGTACAAGATGATGAAAGAATTGCATCCGTGCCTAGTACCTATTTTATTTGATAAACTTGCCGCTTCTTTTGAAAACAAATAAGTTACCACTTTTTTAAATTTTTATTTGAAAATTCGTGGTATTGTTTTTTTTTTGCTTTTTTTTATTTTTATCAATTTGTAATTTTTTCAAAATGTTTTTTTGTCTTATTTTCAGCATGAAGCAGGAAAATTTATGCTACATAAAAAATACAGTGAAGTTTATGAAGATTTGGAGTTAATGATATCGTATATTCTATAGTTATTAATAATACGTTTATTTTCATAATATATAGTAATCGTTCACATATTTTATAACATTGCGTCATACACGTTAAAACAACGTTAATTAATAATTACTTAAATTCGAATACTTTTCACTTGATTCGAGCTACAAAATTACTCCAAATGAAAAAATTAATTCATTTATATCTATTATTAGGGTTGTACATCTAAACCGGCTTAACCGGTTAAAAAATTTAACCAGGTTAATTAGCTGGCTAGCTCATCAGCTTAGCTAATTTAACCGGTTAACTTCATTAGCTTGGCTAAGCAGCCAACGGCTTCACCGGTTAACTCAAATTAGCTAGGCTAATTAGCTGAGGGTTTAACCGGTTAAATGGTTAATTTTTTTTTATCATCTATTCGCTACCTTATCTTAGAAAATATATAGAAAATATCATATTTATTTAATTATAGACCGAAAAAGCTATAACAAAAAATTTATACTATCAGTTAAAAAAAAATTCATTTCAATTTTGAAAATTATTTAATTAAAAATATATCGCGTTACTAATGCCAAAAAAGAGCATCTCAAAATATACGAGTTTTTGGCTCTGTAAAACCACAAAGGCGTATTAAAAAATCTTCTTTTTTCGGATAAACTTGGAAATGTTACAACGAAAAACTATCTAGAAAAAAACGAAAAAAAATTTGAAAGTCAAAAGGGCGTATCATTTTTGTTCTTTTCAATTATTATTAATTCTTAGCGAAAAAAAATCAAGAGAACAGTAAAACAAATGACTTAACAATTCGATCAATTGGAAAAAATTATTAAATTAAATGAAAAAAACGTTCCCAAGTTGATCAGAAAAAAAGATTTTTTTATACGCCCTTTTGGCATAAGTAACGCGATATATATTTTTAATTAAATCATTTTCAAAATTGAAATGAATTTTTTTTTGAACTAATAGTATAAATTTTTTGTTATAGCTTTTTCGGTCTAAAATTAAATAAATATGATATTTTCTATATATTTTTAAAGATGAGGTAGCGAATAGATGATAAAAAAAATTAACCATTTAACCGGTTAAACCCTCAGCTAATTAGCCTAGCTAATTTGAGTTAACCGGTTAAGCCTTTGGCTGCTTAGCCAAGCTAATGAAGTTAACCGGTTAAGTTAGCTAAGCTGACGAGCTAGCCAGCTAATTAACCTGATTAACTTTTTTAACCGGTTAAGCCGGTTTAGATGTACAGCCCTATCTATTTTAATTGCTGTCTATAATAATAGCTGTTCATCATCTTCATCGGGGATTCTACGATTCAGAACTCGACGAAATAAGATTTTTTGAAAGAATAAAATTTTTTATCGGTTTGGTTCATCTTCATCTTTATCTTCATCTTCATCATCATCATCATCATCGTCAGGATATCCAAATTTTTCTAGGGCATTTTCTATAAGATCGTTGTTCAGGCCATTTTCAACTAAAATTACCGTTAAACCTAAACAGAAGCTTATAATTTCACTTGCATCGAAAGGTTTAGCATAAAAAAAAATCATGTCATCAAAATGAATTCCTTTTTCATTTCTGAACCTGTAATTAAATAATTACTTTGTTAACAAAAAATTATTTTCTGTTAATTCTGTTACGTCTGTTTTATTTTTATAATTTCAAAAATATAGTTTCCTTTTTTTTGTGCTTAAACTAAATGTGTGGGTTTATGAGCAAAAAGATTTTTTGTTTGTCGAGATAGACATGGATGCATTTAGTATAAACCGTAAACGTTCTGAGGTCATAAACTCATGGCATCTAGATATTATATAAAGAAAAAAATGAACATAGAAAGTACAGTTCAACTCCATTAACTCGGATTCCATTATCTTGGAACTTCCCCTGAATCTTGACCCCCATCACGAGCTACGCTGTCTCCCACCCAATACTATGTCTGTGTATATTTATACATATGCATCCTAAATGTGATGTGAGCGCACGCGTTGTAGTTTCCTTTTTAAGGGAGAAGGGGCATTCGATAACTCGGAAATTCCAAGAAACTTCCGCTCCTCCGTAGACTAACTATCCGAATTAATGGAGTTCGACTGTAAATAAAAAAACAAAAAAAAAAAAACAAAGGAAACTGAATTGTAAACTGAAAACATTATAGTTAAATATAAAGATTGTCAGAATATATAATTTAAACACAAACATCTATTTCGTTTATAGATAAAAAAACCTTTTATCTTTCATTGTAATTCACCGTCCCCGGTCTATTGGTGGTGGTGAAAAGTGATGAGGAGCTTTTTTGTAATTTTATATTCCAGTCGAAACTCCGAAATAGGAGACATTTTTTGAAGGTAGGTGTAAATATGGATGCATCAGGTTTTCTGTTCAAACATTCAGGGCTATCAAATTATTGGGAGAAATAGTCAAAGCATAAAGTTGAAGGTAAAAAATTAAAGGTTATTAAACAAGCTTTAAGATAATGATTTCATCATGTTTATTTACCAAGTCTGCATCATGTTGCATTTACTATTTATTTTTTTCCGTGTTGTTACTTTGGGGATATTTGTGGGTGACATCATAAACTTACAATCAAATTTACACCAACTTTCTAGAAATGTCTCTTTTCTCGGAGTTTCGGCTGGACTATTTAAGTTAAAATAAAATATAAATCATTTATCCTCGTACGTCTCGTGAATTAATTTTTTTATTCACTTTTATTTAAAATTACGGCCAAATTACTGAGTTTATGAAAAAAAAGTGATTACTTTTTTGTAGTGGACTAAATTTCCTTCAAAAAAAAATTTGGCACTTTTTTTTACATTCAACAGTTTCTTTTTTTTAGGTCTAATTCAATTCCAACTTTGATTTCTTACAAAAAATTGTCAAAACTCGAAAAAATAATGAAAGTAATTATTAATTACCAAAAAAGTCGCACAAGCGGGATTGACAGACCCGGTTGTCTATACGTGATAAATTTATCCCATTCTAATAATCTAATTAATTCATTTGCTTGCAATACTTCTTTAATCTCGGAGGCGATGGCAATTTTGAAGCCTTCTTTGGTCAAATTTTCTAAAATTTCCGGTACTTGCTCGTAACATTTTAATTCTTTGCCGTCATTGTCTACTATAGAGCCATCATTTCTATAAATAATTATATATGTTTATTAAATAATAATAATTATAATAAATAAGTAAAATAATTTGAAAATATTTCAAAAAGGGCACTAACTCTCGAGAAATAAATTTAGCCACGTCTTTGTCGAACGAAAATGGCCACAATATGTAATCTAAAAAAATTAATTTATATTAAAAATATATAAATATATGTAAGGGTGATTCATTTCCGCAAAAGTTTTTTTTATTTTAAGTCCTCAAGCAAAATCTCAATCTACATCGAAAAAAAAAAATTATTGCCAAATATGAGCTCTTAATTCCAATGCTAAGTACTTGCCATTTGATTTCAAAGATTTCCTATTTAAAATACACGTAAATTAAATTAGTTTTTTTTTTAACTTTCTAATACTCAGCTGCATTTCATGATATCAAGGCGGTTTTGGTCGCAACTTGTAGGGCATTTGGTGTTCTTCAAAAGTGTCAATTGTTACTTAGCTGTAATTCCAGCTGTTTCACTTGTGTCCGTTGCGAAACTCATTTTTCCTATGAAATTGACGTTTATTGGCTTGCAGAACATAAACCAATGAAAGTACATCAAAAATGTTAATAGAAATTTTGTAGGAAATTTTATTCCCTTCGAAAAAAGTCCTATGAGTCAAGTCGTTAAAATCCATAGTTTCTGAGTTATAATCATTTTAATAGTTTGAAAAATAAAATATCAATTATTATTTGTTTTTTATAATATATTTTTCAAATTATTAAAATGATTATAACTCAGAAACTATGGACTTTAGCGACTTGACTCATAGGACTTATTTCGAAGGGAATAAAATTTCCTATAAAATTTCTATTAACATTTTTGATGTACTTTCATTGGTTTATGTTCTGGTAGCCAATAAACGTCAATTTCAGACAGCTGGAATTACAGCTAAGTAACTATGGGCACTTTTGAAGAACACCAAATGCCCTACAATTTGCGACCAAAACCGCCTCCTATCATCATGAAATGCAGCTGAGTATTAGAAAGTTAAAAAAAAAGTAATTTAATTTACGTGTATTTTAAATGGGAAATCTTTGAAATCAAATGGCAAATACTTAGCATTGGAATTAGACAGAATTCATTTTTAAGTTAGGTACCGAATTAACAGAATTTATCTGAATTAAATAGAATTAAAAATTTAATTCTGTTTAATTCGATCGAATTCAGTTGGTTAATCAGGGATATGCATGTTTGCGTAGATTTATAATAAAAATAAAAAATAATAATTACCGTAATCGAAGACAAGTAATTTAGGCTTTCTACGAATATTTGGATGCATTCTGTTTTTTATTTACTACGTTTGCCCGTAAACAACTAAACCAAACTAAACAAGCGTCTCGGCAGTGTGGCTAGATCATAGGATATTTTTGCCCCTTCTCATGCTGAAATAGCATAAAGCGGAATGCAGGCAGGGGGAAAAAATATCCTACCATCTGGCCTTTGGAGGGTAGAGGTACCTCTATTCTCCATAATCTGACCGCACTGGTCACCATGTTTTATTTCAATGCTTGCTGATCTGATGTCATGTATAGATAAAATTATTAGAACACCCTTCTGCATATTATTTCCCCGCTAAGGTTTATTTATAGACATTGCGTGTTTTTGCGTGTTTTTTTTTTTTTATATTTTTTAATATTTTTTTATCATATTCTGCCGCCATTTGATTTTGACGTACGATTTTAAATTTTTCTCCAGTTTCTAATACTTTACTCTTCAAATATTTAAATTTACCGCGCAAGTAATGAGAAAGATTAATAAAAATAAAAAATTTAGAGGATATTTTTTAGTCTGGGTGGATTCAGAAATGTTCTAGCTCTATATGTATTAAGTTTACCGTATGCTCGGACTGTAACATTTGATAAGTCGTTTATTGTTACGGCAGTAGTTAGAGTGTGGAATCAATTGCCGGAGGAGATTGTTACAATTATTGATTACAATGAATTTAGATCGAAATGTTATATGTTTTTTATAGATAAAGATAATCAATGATTTTAATTCCTGTACATTCAAAATTTTTATATGAACTACCGTCATTTGTACACAGCAAATTATAATTGATCAACTTGCTTTGAGACAACGTAACTTATTATTGCCATTGTTATTATTATTACAATTTATTTGTTATTGGCGATATTATTATTATTATTATTATGAAATTTATTTTTGCGCCTCTCTATATATATTTATCATTTTGTATTTATTGTAAGGTCCTTAGGGAGCTAAGGCTTTAGGGCCTAAAAATTTTAATAAATAAATAAATAAAAATATGTCAAAGTGTCAATTGAAAAATATATATCTATAGTAATCAATATTTATTTAGAATTCATACCATTGATATGATACTGAAGTTAACCGATATGTCTGATAATTTTTGGAATTTAGTCTCAACGATAAATTAAAAAAGAAATATATATTTAAAAATTTGCATTTATTATTTCCAATCTTCTGCATGTGCATAATTCTGTTTTTTGTTTTTTTTTTTTGTGATTGAGGTCTAGTTTTTCAAAATAGGGTAAGCCCAAATCCGGTTTGAAATACTAGCTCTTTAGGATGATACTGAAGTTAGCAGACAATTACTAATTTTTGAATATTTTTTTTCCACAATTTGATTTACAAAAAAAAAAAAAAAAAAAAAATATGCACTTGTAGAAAATTTTAAAAACTACAGGTGCAATTTTTTAAATTCGTTTTTTTTATAATCTGTCATTTTGAAAAAAATTCAAAAATTATCAGACGGCGGTGAACTTCAGTACCATCCCTTTAGGGCTCTAATAAATTCAATGATTTATTTTGTTAGTAATTTATATAAATATTTTAAGGCTGGGCCGTACTAAACGAATTTTTGAATTTTACTCTTCTTTTAATTTATTGATCAATTGTTATTATAGAAATTTTTATAGCTTCCGAAAAAATGTGTAAGACAAACTTTTTCGGAAGGTTTTCACCATTAGAGTGACATAATTATTCAAAACGTAATTAGAAAAGTAAAATCCAAAAATACGGTTAGTACTGCCCACTCTTAAATACATTGAGTGCAACAAAGAGAGTAATATTCGTCTTCAAGTGCTAGAAAAGAGATAGGTGACGTTTTCCTCTTAAGAATCTGTTCTGTTCAAACTTATTACCGTTACAACAGACATTTTTTCTTCCTTTTCTTTTTTTTAAAAGGCGCCACTAACTGATTATATATTAAGTCGTTTTTTACTCCCACTCTTAGAAAACGAATCTACTCTCACGCCGTTACTGCACATTAACATAACAGACCGAAAATTTCCGATAACTCCCGATGGCAACACTTCTGGAAAGACTTTACATCATTTATCGAAAACAAAGTTTGTTAGTAAAACAATAAGTGTATCAATTAATTTAAAGGGTAAAAGACTATTTCATTTAACTAGATTAACAATAGATCTATGTAGTGAAAAAAAACTAAGTGAACAATTATTCAACAGCCTAATTAATTTTAAATCAGGTAAAATTAAAAATAGCCATAATCCAAGATGGAAGCAGGTTATACTTTAGTAAAAAGAAATACTGTAACGTATGAATGGCAAATTCAAGAAATTAGTTCGTTTCTCGAAGCTTCCAATACTTCTGATAAAGCCATGGTACTACAATCCTCTAAGTTCTCAACAAGAGCTAAAATACAAGATTTTTGGAATCTGCAGGTACAGTTATACGATACTAAGTCAGAAAACAAAGATAAAGTTGGCCTATATTTAAATTCTTTGAATGGTAACAGCGAAGTGAAAACGGAATATTCATTGTTTATTTTAAATAATGAGAAAAAACAAGTGAATAAAAAGAAACTAATTAAAACTTTTGGAGTTCATACTAGTTGGGGCCTTTCACAATTTATAACGAAAGAAGATTTATTAAAAAAAAAAGATGAATTGTTGCCGTATGATATCTTAACAATAGGTATAGAGCTTACGGTCTTTGATGATCCTGTTGTCATTTCTACAAATGTGCCATTTAATGAATCAAAGGCTTTTATGGCTCATGACTATGAAAAGTTTTATGAGAGTAAGATGGGTTCTGACGTTGAATTGATAGTCCAAGAAAAAAAATTTCCAGCTCACAAATTTGTTTTGATGGTACGCAGTCCTGTGTTTCAAGCGATGCTGACCACCGACATGAGAGAAAACAGAGAAAAAGCGATTACTATAAAAGATATGAACTCTGAAGTATTCAAGAGCATGCTAGAATTTATTTACACTGATAAGATTAGTGATTTAGATGATGTTGCGGAACAATTGCTCGAAGCCGCAGATAAATATCAAATTCCCACGCTCAAAGAGATATGTGCAGAATCACTTTGTAAGTCTGTGACCATCGATAATGCCTCCAGATTACTTGTTGTAGCTTATCTGCATAATGCAAAAGAAATGTTGGAGTATATTTCAAATTTTATTGTAATTAATGCAATCCATGTGGTAAAAACAGAAGAGTACAAGATGATGAAAAAATTGCATCCGTCCTTGGGATGTATTTTATTTGATAAACTTGCCGCTTCTTTTGAAAACAAATAATTGATAACTTCTTAAACTCTTATTTAAGAATTCTTGGTATTGTTTTTTTTTACTTTATTTTAATTTTATCAATTCGTAATTTTTTTAAAATATTTTTTTGTCTTATTTTCAGCACGAAGATGGAAAGCTTATGTTATAGGAGAAATACAGTGAAGTTTATGAAGATTTGAAAATAATGATATCATATATTCTATAGTTATTAATAATACGTTTATTTTTATAGTATATACTAATCGTTCACATATTTTATAACATTGCGTCATACACGTTAAAACAATGTTAATTAATAATTACTTAAATTCAAATACTTTTCACTTGAATTGAGTCACAAAATTACTCGAAATATAAAAATAAATTCATTTATATCTATTATAATTACTTAGTAAATAAATTATAATTTCTCACCTAATTATTTTATTTTTTTTCATTTAAACTACGATCCATGTCGAAGAGTCAATTTAAATATTTATATCCATAGTAGTCAATTATTTACTGTCAATTATGTACTAACTTATGAGCGTGAATGTATTAGTTAAACAATGAAATTTTAAAAACAGCGCGTACTGATTATTCAATTATCTAATTACGAATTTTTTAATTTTCTCTCTACTTACATTTTATTTATTTATTTATTCAAAAATAAAAAAAATTGTCACTTAGTTAAATTCACACTCATACTAACTTCAGGATCATACAATTTATATGAATCCATAGTAGCCAATCTATTCAAAATTACAAGTGTGAACTTAACTGACCAGTGTCAATTTTTAAATAAATAAGTAAAATGTAAGTTAAATAAAAATTAAAAAATGCGTATTTAGATAAACGCAATTATTTAGAATTCCTACAAATTTATATGATACTGAAGTTAGCCGACGTCCAAAATTTTTTGAAATTTATTCATAACGATGATTGATAAAAAAAAAAATATTTAAAAAATTTGTTTTGTTCGTCATTTATAAAAATATTTAAAATAAGTTGAGTGCGACAAAGAGAGTTTCATCAATGTCTTTGAATGCTGAAAAAAAAGAGATATAGATGACGTTTTCCTTAAAAACCTGTTCAAACTGACTGCCGATACAACAGGTTTTTTTGTTTTGTAAATGGCGCCACCAGCTGATTAAATATAAAGTCCTTCCAGAGAGTAAATCACCGTCGGTTTTTACCCCCACTCTTAGAAAACGAATCTACTCTCACGCCGTCACTGCGTATCAACTCTACAAACCGAAAATTTCCGAAAACTCACGACGGCAACACTTCTGGGAAGACTTGATATCATTAATCAAATAAACAAAGCTTGCTACTAAAACAATAAGAGTATCAATCAGTTTACAAGAATCAAAGACATAATATCATTTAACTAGATCAACAAGAGATATATATTTGAAAAAAATAAATAAATAAATAACTGAGTAATTATTCACCATCGTAATTAATTGTTTTAATTCGGATAACATTCAAAATACGAATAACAAAATGGAAGCAGGTTATACAGTAGTAAAAAGAAATACTATTATTTACGAATGGAAAATTCAAGAAATTAATTCATTTATTGATACTTCCAATACTTCTGAAGAATCCATTGCATTAGAATCATCCAAGTTCTCGACAAGAGCTAAAATACAAGATTTTTGGAAGCTGGAGATACAGTTTTCTGGTACAAAGTCAGAAAACAAAGATGAAGTTGGCCTAAATTTAACTTCTTTGAATGGTAACCGCGAAGTGAAAACGGAATATTCATTGTTTATTTTAGATAATAAGAAAAAACAAGTGAATAAAGATAAACTAGTTAAAACTTTTGGAGCTGATGAAAGCTGGGGTCTGCCATTTATAACGAAAGAAGAATTATTAAATAAAGGAGATGAATTGTTGCCAGATGATATTTTAACAATAGGTATAGAGCTTACGGTGTTTGATAATCCTGCTGTGATTTCTACCAACGTGCCATTTAATAAATCAAAGGCTCTTATGGCTTGTGACTATAGAGACTTGTATAAAAGTAAAATGGGATCTGATATTGAGTTAATTGTAGGAGAAGAAAAATTTCAGGCGCACAAATTGGTTTTGATGGTACGCAGTCCTGTGTTTCGAGCGATGCTGACCACCGATATGAGAGAAAACAGAGAAAAAACGATCACTATAAAAGATATGAAGTCTGAAGTATTCAAGAGCATGCTAGAATTTATTTACACTGATAAAGTTAGTGATTTAGATGATGTTGCGGAACAATTGCTTGAAGCTGCAGATAAATATCAAATTCCTACGCTCAAAGAAATATGTACAGCATCGCTTTGTAAGTCTGTGATCATCGATAATGCCTCCAGATTACTCGCTTTAGCTTACTTGCATAATGCAAAAGAAATGTTGGAGTATATTTCCAATTTTATTGTAATTCATGCAAGTCATGTGGTAGAAACAGAAGAGTTCAAGATGATGATAGAATCGCATCCGTCCTTGGGATCTATTTTATTCGCCAAATTTGCCGCTCCTTTTGAAAACAAATAATTTATAACTTTTTAAATTTTTATTTGAAAATTCTCGGTATTCTTATTTTTACTTTATTTTATTTATATCAATTTATAATTTTTTTAAATTTTTGTCTTATTTTCAGCACGAAGATTGAAAACTTATGTTACACGAACAATTCGGTGAAGTTTATGAATATTTAGAGTTAATGATAACGTACATACTTTAATTAATTATAAGGTTATTTTTATGACATATTATATATATATATATTAATCGTTTACGTATTTTTATAACATTGCGTCATATATGTTAAACCAATGATAATTAATAATTACAATTAAAATACTTTTTACTATGTTCCAGAAAGAAAGTTACTCGAAATAGAAAAATAAGTTTATTAATACCCATTACAATTAGTCAGTAAATAAATTCGTAACTCAAATTACAATTTCCCATCTAATTATTAGTTTTTTTCTTTTATGTGAATTACAATATGCGATTTACATGATACGATGTATCGTTTTATAATATATTTATATATTATGAAAAAAAAAAACTATTTAAAAAAAATGCACTTCTGGTTTTTTAAATTATCTTCACGTGCATACTTGCAGTATTTTTGTGTTGTACTTGAGGGCTAGTTTTTCAAACCCGGTTTATTTTCAATCCGGGTTTCAATTATCATTGCTTGTATGTCTATATATTATTAATATATAGATTATTAAGGTAATATCTATACTAGCGACATTAATTAAAACCCATTTGTTAAATTGCGCCTACAGCTGATTATATATTAAGTCTTTCCAGAGAGTAAGCCACCGTAATTTTTTACTCCCACTCTTAGAAAACGAATCTTCTCTCACGCCGTTACTGCACATTAACATAACAGACCGAAAATTTCCGGAAACTCCCGATGGCAACACTTCTGGAAAGACTTTACATCATTTTTCGACAACGAAGTTTGTTAGTAAAACAATAAGTGTATCAATTAATTTGAAAGAGTAAAAGACGATTTCATTCAACTAGATTAACAATAGATCTATGTAGTGAAAAAAAAACTAAGTGAATAATTATTCGACAGCGTAATTAATTTTTTTAAATCAGGTAAAATTTGAAGTAACCATAATCCAAGATGGAAGCAGGTTATACTTTAGTAAAAAGAAATACTATTACATATGAATGGCAAATTCAAGAGATTAGTTCGTTTATCGAAACTTCCAATATTTCTGATAAAGCCATTGCACTATTATCCTCTAGGTTCTCAACAAAAGCTAAAATTCAAGATTTTTGGGTGCTGAAGGTACAGTTATATGGTACAAATTCAGAAGACAAAGATAATGTTGGCCTATTTTTACGTTCGTTGAATTATGGTAACCGCCAAGTGAAAACTGAATATTCATGGTTTATTTTAAATAATGAGAAAAAACAAGTGAATAAAAAGAAACTAATTAAAACTTTTGGAGTTGATGACAACTGGGGCAATCGGCAATTCATAAAGAAAGAAGATTTATTAACAAAAAAAGATGAATTGTTGCCGTATGATATCTTAACAATAGGTATCGAGCTTACGGTCTTTGATGATCCAGTTGTGATTTCTAACAATATGCCATTTAATGAATCAAAGTCTTCAATGGCTCATGATTATGAAGACTTGTATGAAAGTGAACTGGGTTCCGATGTTGAGTTAATTGTGCAAGAAGAAAAATTTCAGGCTCACAAATTGGTTTTGATGGTACGCAGTCCTGTGTTTCGAGCGATGCTGACCACCGACATGAAAGAAAACCGAGAAAAAACAGTCACTATAAAAGATATGAACTCTGAAGTGTTCAAGAGCATGCTAGAATTTATTTACACTGATGAAGTTAGTGATTTAGATGATGTTGCGGAACAATTGCTTGAAGCTGCAGATAAATATCAAATTCCTACGCTCAAAGAAATATGTGCAGAATCACTTTGTAAGTCTGTGACCATCGATAATGCCTCCAGATTACTCGCTTTAGCTCATCTGCACAATGCAAAAGAAATGTTGGAGTATATTTCAAAGTTTATTGTAATTAATGCAATCCATGTGGTAAAAACAGAAGAGTACAAGACGATGACAGAATTGCATCCGTCCTTGGGATCTATTTTATTCGCCAAATTTGCCGCTTTTGAAAACAAATAATTTACAACTTTTTTAAATTTTTATTTTAAAATTCGTGGTATTGTTTTTTTTGCTTTTTAATTTTTTCAATTTATATTTTTTTTTTTTGCTTATTCTGGTGGAAAAATTATGTTACAAGTACCAATCAGTAAAGTTGATACGAATTTAAAGTTAATGATGATATATATTATACTTTAAGTAGAAGTTCATTTTTATATTATATTTATTAATTTTTTACTTAATTTTATAAGATTGTGTCATCTATGTTTAACCAATGTTAATTAATAATTACTTAAATTTAAATACTTTTCACTGTATTCGAGTGACAAAGTTACTCAAAATAAAAAATAAAATTTATTTATATCCATTATAAATACTGAGTAGATAAATTCGTAACTTAAATTATAATTTCTAATCTAATTAAAAGTTTTTTTTTTTATTCAAATTACAATACATGTCGAAGTGTCAATTCAAAAATATATATCCATAGTAATAAATATTTATTAAGAATCCATACAATTGATGTGATACTGAAGTTTGCCGACGTCTAATGATTATCTGAATATTTACACAACGATAAATTATAAAAAAAAAAATTTTTAAATTGCACTTATATTTTTTTTTTTATTTCATACATGTTCATTTCTTTTCTTTTTTTTTTGTAATTGCGGGCCAGTTTTACAAACCGAGTTCATTTTCTATTCGGGTTTTAATTATTATTGTTGGTATATCTTTATGTTATTAATGTATAGATATACGAGTAAAAATAATTCAAACCAGGATAAAACCAAATCCGGTTTGAAATTTTAGCCCTTTAGGGCTCTAATAAATTCAATGATTAGTTTTATTTGAAATCTATATAAATATTTTAAATGAATTGAGTGCAACAAAGAGATGATACTGAAGTTAGCAAACGTCAAATAATTTATGAAATTTAAAAAAAATGATAAATTATAAAAAAAAAAAATATTTTGAAAAATTGCACTTGTAGATTTTTTAAATTTCTACATGTGCATTTTTTTACTTTTTTTTTTTTTTGCAATTGAATTGGTGAAAAAAAAATCCAAAAATTGTTGATTGTCTGCTAACTTCTGGATCATACAAAGAGACGCTTATTTATGTCTGAGTATTAGAGAAAAGATATAGCTGATTAAATATAAAGTTCCCCCAGAGGGTAAGTTGCCGTCGGTTTTTACTTCCACCCTGAGAAACCAAGCCTACTCTCATACTGTTACTGACATTAACATGACAAACCGAAAATTTACGAAAACTCCCGACCGCGGCCGACGTCAACACTCTGGGAAGACTTGACATCATATATCAAGAAAAAAGTTTGCTACTAAAACAATTGTAATAATTAATTTGAAAGAGTAAGAGACAATATCATTTTAGTAAATTGTCAATAGATGTTTGCCTGAAACAAAAAAAACTAAGTGAATAATTATTCGACAGCGAAATTAATTTTTTTAAATCAGGTAAAATTTAAAATAACCATTATCCAAGATGGAAGCAGGTTATACTTTAGTAAAAAGGAATACTATTACCTATGAATGGAAAATTCAAGAAATGAGTTCATTCATTGAAGCTTCCAATACTTCTGACTCAAAGATTTTAATAACATCACCTAAGTTCTCAACAAAAGCTAAAAGACAAGATTTTTGGAATCTGCTGGTACAGTTATACGATGCTAAGTCAGAAGAGAAAGATGAAGTTGGCCTATTCTTAATGTCTTTGAATGGTAACCGCCAAGTGAAAACGGAATATTCATGGTTTATTTTGAATAATGAGAAAAAACAAGTCAATAAAAAGAAACTAATTAAAACTTTCGGAATTGATAACAACTGGGGCAATTCGCAATTTATAAAGAAAGAAGATTTATTAAAAAAAAAAGATGAATTGTTGCCGTATGATATCTTGACAATAGGTATCGAGCTTACGGTTTTTAATGATCCCGTTGACATTTCTACCAATGTTCCATTTAATGAATCAAAGGCTTTCATGGCTCATGACTATGAAAAGCTTTATGAGAGTCAAATGGGTTCTGATGTTGAGTTGATAGTACAAGAAAAAAAATTTCAAGCTCACAAATTTGTTTTGATGGTACGCAGTCCTGTGTTTCAAGCGATGCTGACCACCGATATGAGGGAAAACAGGGAAAAAACGATCACCATAAAGAATATGGACTCTGAAGTATTCAAGAGCATGCTAGAATTTCTTTACACTGATAAAGTCAATGATTTAGATAACGTTGCGGAACAATTGCTCGAAGCCGCAGATAAATATCAAATTCATACGCTCAAAGAAATATGTGCAGAATCACTTTGTACGTCTGTGACCATCGATAATGCCTCCAGATTACTCGCTCTAGCTTATCTGCACAATGCAAAAGAAATGTTGGAGTATATTTCAAATTTTATTGTAATTAATGCAAGTCATGTGGTAAAAACAGAAGAGTACAAGATGATGAAAGAATTGCATCCGTGCCTAGTACCTATTTTATTTGATAAACTTGCCGCTTCTTTTGAAAACAAATAATTTGTCACTTTTTTTAATTTTTATTTGAAAATTCTCTGTATTGTTTTTTTACTTTATTTCAATTTTATCAATTTATAATTTTCTTTAATGTTTTTTATCTTATTTTCAGTATGAAGGAGGAAAATTTATGTTACAAGTAAAATACAGTAAAGTTTATGAAGATTTGACATTGTATATTCTATAATTAATAATAAGTTTGTTTTCATTATATATTATATTATATTATTTTATATATTAATCGTTTACATAATTTTATAACATTGTGTCATACATGTTAAACCAACGATAATTCATAATTTCTTAAATTCAAATATTTTTCACTATATTCGAGTTAGAAAATTACTCGAACCAAAAAAGTTATCTATTATAATTACTTAGTAAATAAATTATAATTACTCACCTAATTATTTTATTTTTTTGCATTTAAACTACGATCCATGCCGAAAAGTCAATTTAAATATTTACATCCATAGTAGTCAATTATTTACTGTCAATTATGCCCTTACTTATGAGTGTCAATGTAGCAGACGTAAGACAATTTATAGAATTAAAATAAATAAATTCAAAAAATGAAATTTAAAAAAAAGTGCGTACTGATTTTTCAATTATCTAATTACGAATTTTTAAATTTTCTCTCTACTTACATTTTCATTATTTATTCAAAAATTTAAACAATTGTCACCTGTCAGTTATATTCACACTCATACTAACTTCAGGATCATACAGTTTATATAAATCCATAGTAGCCAATCTTTTCAAACTTACGAGTGTGAACTTAACTGACCAGTGTCAATTTTTAAATAAATAAGTAAAATGTAAATTAAATAAAAATTTAAAAATGCGTATTTAGATAAACGCACTTATTTAGAATTCCTACAAATTTATATAATACTGAAGTTAGCCGACGTCTAATAATTATTGAAATTTATTCATAAAGATAATTTATAAAAAATAATATATTGAAAAAAGTTGATTTGTTCGTAATTTATAAAAATATTTTAAATAAGTTGAGTGCGACAAAGAGAGTTTCATCAATGTCTGTGAGTGCTAAAAAAAAAGAGATAGATGACGTTTTCCTTAAAAACCTGTTCTAACTGACTGCCGATGCAACAGGCATTTGTTTTTTGTTTTTTGAAAAAAGCGCCACTAGTTGATTAAATATAAAGTCCTTCCAGAGAGTTGCCGTCGGTTTTTGCCCCCACTCTGAAAAAAACGAATCTCTCTCACGCCGTCACTGCGTATTAACTCTACAAACCGAAAATTTCCGAAAACGTACGACAGCAACACTTTTGGAAAGACTTGACAAATATACAAAGCTTGCTGCTAAAACAATAAGTGTATCAATTAATTCACAAGAATAAAAGACATATCATTCAACTAGATCAACAACAGATATATACCTGAAAAAAATAAATAAATAAGTGAGTAATTATTGACCAGCGTAATTAATTGTTTTGATTCGGATAACATTTAAAATAATAATAACAAAATGGAAGCAGGTTATACAGTAGTAAAAAGAAATACTATTACCTACAAATGGCAAATTCAAGAAATTAATTCAATTATTGATACTTCTAATACTTCTGAAATAAACATTATACTAAAATCATCCAAGTTCTCCACAAGAGCTAAAATAAAAGATTTTTGGAAGCTGCGGGTACGGTTTTCTGGTACAAAGTCAAAAGACAAAGATGATGTTGGTCTATTCTTAACGTCATTGAATGGTAACCGCGAAGTGAAAACGGAATATTCATTGTTTATTTTAAATAATGAGAAAAAACAAGTCAATAAAAATAAACTAGTTAAAACTTTCGGAACTGATAACAACTGGGGTATTCTGCCATTTATAACGAAAGAAGATTTATTAGAAAAAGAAGATGAATTGTTGCCAGATGATATCTTAACAATAGGTATAGAGCTTACGGTGTTTGATGATTCTGTTGTCATTTCTACCAATGTGCCATTTGATGAATCAAAGGCTTCAATGGCTCATGACTATGAAGACCTGTATGAAAGTAAACTGGGTTCCGATATTGAGTTAATTGTACAAGAAAAAAAATTTCAGGCGCACAAATTGGTTTTGATGGTACGCAGTCCTGTGTTTCGAGCGATGCTGACCACCGACATGAAAGACAACAGAGAAAAAACGATAACTATAAAAGATATGAACTCTGAAGTATTTAAGAAGACGCTAGAATTCATTTACACTGATAAAGTCGATGACTTAGATAATGTGGCGGAAGAATTGTTTCAAGCTGCAGATGAATATCAAATTCACACGCTCAAAGAAATATGCACAAAATCACTTTGTAAATCTGTGACCATTGACAATGCCTCCAGATTACTTGTATTAGCTTACCTGCATAATGCAAAAGAAATGTTGGAGTATGTTTCAAATTTCATTGTAATTAATGCAGTCCATGTGGTAAAAACAGAAGAGTACAAGATGATGATAGAATCGCATCCGTCTTTGGGATTTATTTTATTTGCTAAATTTGCCGCTTCTTTTGACAATTAATAATTCATAACTTTTTTAAATTTATATTTAAAAATTCTCGGTATTATGATTTTTACTTTATTTTAATTTTTTCAATTTATAATTTTTTTTAAAGTTTTTTTTGTCTTATTTTTAGCATGAAGATGGAAAATTTATGTTACAAGAACTATTCGGTGAAGTTTATGAAAATCTAGAGTTGATAATAACATATATACTCTAATTATTTATAAGCTTATTTTTATAATATATTATTAAATATATATATATATATTAATCGTTTACGTATTTTTATAAAATTGCGTCGTACATGACGTTGAATAGTGTCCTGTGAGCAAAATGCTCATAATCATAACAGGAGTGCTAACTGGTTAAACCAATGATAATTAATAATTACAATTGAAATACTTTTTACTATATTCCAATGAGAAAGTTACTAGAAATAAAAATCTGTCTATCGGTTAACCCTGCGGGCCAGCCCAAAAACTTCCCGCTGTTTTCGAGCTCGAGGAGCTCAAAAGCATTGTTGTGAATACATTTTCGAGCTGACAAGTTAAGGTGGCAATCGACTAGTTTTATTAAGTTCTAGAGCTGATTAGATTTTGAAATCGATCGTTTCTGAGAAATCAATAAAAAACTAAAAAAAAAAAAATTTTTTTTTTCATAATTCAGCAATATTTTCGAGTCTACTTGATCAAATGATCTGAAATTTTCAGAAAAGTTGATGGCCAACAAGCTCTTTCGATTGCCACCTTAATCATCCAAATCGGTTTATTAGTTAAAAAGTTATAGACCGGTCACACATACACATACACACACACACACACTCATACATATAGACACTCAGACATCATTCTGAAAATAGTCTGAATAGCTTGCAAGGACCTCAGAACGTCGACATCTGATGAAATTACGATTTTCGCAAATAGGGGTGAAAACAATAACTTCCCGAAATTTTGAAAATCATCGATTTTCTTAGCGGGAAGTTAAAAAATAAATTTATTAATATTATTCATTATAACTAGTCAGTAAATAAATTTGTAACTCGACTTAAAATTTCTCATCTAATGATTAGTTTTTTTCTTTTATTTGAATTACAATCCGCGATTTATATGATACTGAAGTAAGCTGACGTCCAATAATTTTTGAAATATAAATTTAAACCCATTTGTTAAATTGCGCCTCCAGCTGATTATATACAGGGTGCATTCGCGTTGGGCGCTTAGATCGCTGTGAGTACCACACCCAAGAGTACTTTAGTACTTTGTATGCCAATGTATATCCATACCATCTATACGTATATGCTGACAGCGCGTAAGCGCCGATAAAGTCTTTCCAGAGAGTAAGTCGCCGTCGTTTTTTACTCCCACTCTTAGAAAACGAGTCTACTCTCACGTCGTTACTGCACATCAACATAACAGACCGATAATTTCCGGAAACTCCCGATGGCAAAACTTCTGGAAAGACTTTACATCATTTATCAAAAACAAAGTTTGTTAGTAAAACAATAAGTGTATCAATTAAATTGAAAGGGTAAAAGACTACTTCATTCAACTAGATTAACAATAAATCTATGCTTGAAAAAAACTAAGTGAATAATTATTCGACAGCGTAATTAATTCTTTTAAATCAGGTAAAATTTTAAATAACCGTAATCCAATATGGAAGCAGGTTATACTTTAATAAAAAGAAATACTATAACATATGAATGGCAAATTCAAGAAATTAGTTCGTTTCTCGAAGCTTCCAATACTTCTGATAAAACCATGGCACTAAAATCCTCTAAGTTCTCAACAAAAGCTAAAATACGAGATTTTTGGATGCTGGAAGTACAGTTATATGGTACTAACTCAGAAAAAAAAGATAATGTTGGCCTATTTTTACTGTCTTTGAATGATAACCGCCAAGTGAAAACTGAATATTCATTGTTTATTTTAAATAATAAGAAAAAACAGGTGAACAATATAGACATAGTTAAAATATTCGGAATTCATCCTGGCTGGGGTATTCTGCCATTTATAACGAAAGAAGATTTATTAAAAAAAAAATATGAATTGTTGCCGTATGATATCTTAACAATAGGTATAGAGCTTACGGTCTTTGATGATCCTGTTGTCATTTCTACCGATGTGCCATTTGATGAATCAAAGGCTTCAATGGCTCATGACTATGAAGACCTGTATAAAAGTAAACTGGGTTCCGATATTGAGTTGATTGTACAAAAAAAAAAATTTCAGGCGCACAAATTGGTTCTGATGGTACGCAGTCCTGTGTTTCGAGCGATGCTGACCACCGACATGAGAGAAAACAACGAAAAAACAGTCACTATAAAAGATATAGACTCTGAAGTATTGAAAAGCATGCTAGAATTTATTTACACTGATAAAGTTAGTGATTTAGATGATGTTGCGGAACAATTGCTTGAAGCTGCGGATAAATATCAAATTCACACGCTCAAAGAAATTTGTACAAAATCACTTTGTAAATCGGTGACCATCGATAACGCCTCTAGATTACTTGTATTAGCTTACCTGCATAATGCAGAAGAAATGTTAGAGTATATTTCAAAGTTTATTGTAATTAATGCAAGTCATGTGGTAAAAACAGAAGAGTACAAGACGATGACAGAATTGCATCCGTCCTTGGGATCTATTTTATTCGCCAAATTCGCCGCTTCTTTTGAAAACAAATAATTTATCACTTTTTTCAATTTTTATTTTAAAATTCGCGGTATTGTTTTTTTTGCTTTTTAATTTTTTCAATTTATATATTTTTTTTTTTTGCTTATTCTGGTGGAAAATTTATGTTACAAGTACCAATCAGTAAAGTTGATACGAATTTAAAGTTAATGATGATATATATTATACTTTAAGTAGAAGTTCATTTTTATATTATATTATTATATATATCAATTTTTTCCTTAATTTTATAAGATTGTGTCATCTATGTTTAACCAATGTTAATTAATAATTACTTAAATTAAAATACTTTTCACTGTATTCGAGTGACAAAGTTACTCAAAATAAAAAATGAAATTCATTTATATCCATTATAAATACTGAGTAGATAAATTCGTAACTTAAATTATAATTTCTAATCTAATTATGAGTTTTTTTTTTATTCAAATTACAATACATGTCGAAGTGTCAATTCAAAAATATATATCCATAGTAATAAATATTTATTAAGAATCCATACAATTGATATGATACTGAAGTTTGCCGACGTCTAATAATTATCTGAATATTTACACAACGATAAATTATAAAAAAAAAAATTTCTTTTTTTTTTGTAATTGCGGGCTAGTTTTACAAACCGAGTTCATTTTCTATTCGGGTTTAAATTATTATTCCTGGTATATCTTTATGTTATTAATGTATACGAGTAAAAATAATTCAAACCAGGATAAAACCAAATCCGGTTTGAAATTTTAGCCCTTTAGGGCTCTAATAAATTCAATGATTAGTTATATTTGGAATTTATATAAATATTTTAAATGAATTGAGTGGAACAAAGAGATGATGTTGAATCGAGTGTGAATGTGGCAGACATCAGACAAATTTTTAGTTATAAATAAATAGATTAAATAATTTAAAAAATTAAATTTAAAAAATTGCGCATTTAAAAAATTTTGCAATTAATAAGTGCATTTTTTTCAAACATTATTTTTTTAATTATTTACTCTACTCATTTATAATTGTAAATTCGTCTAATGTCTGCTACATTCACACTCTTGATATTGAAGTTAGCAAACGTCAAATAATTTTTGAAATTTAAAAAAAATGATAAATTATAAAAAAAAAAAATATTTTGAAAAATTGCACTTGTAGATTTTTTTATTTTCTACATGTGCATTTTTTTAGTTTTTTTTTTTTTGCAATTGATTCGGTGAAAAAAATTCAAAAATTGTTGATTGTCTGCTAACTTCTGGATTATACAAAGAGACGCTTATTTATGTCTGAGTATTAGAGAAAAGATATAGTTGATTAAATATAAAGTTCCCCCAGAGGGTAAGTTGCCGTCGGTTTTTACTTCCACCCTGAGAAACCAAGCCTACTCTCACACTGTACTGACATTAACATGACAAACCGAAAACTCCCGACCGCTGCCGACGTCAACACTCTGGGAAGACTTGACATCATTTATCAAGAAAAAAGTTTGCTACTAAAACAATTGTAACAATTAATTTGAAAGAGTAAGAGACAATATCATTTTAGTAAATTGTCAATAGATGTATACCTGAAACAAAAAAAAACTAAGTGAATAATTATTCGACAGCGTAATTAATTTTTTTAAATCAGGTAAAATTTAAAATAACCATAATCCAAGATGGAAGCAGGTTATACTTTAGTAAAAAGGAATACTATTACATATGAATGGAAAATTCAAGAAATGAGTTCATTCATTGAAGCTTCCAATACTTCTGATACAGTGATTTCAATAACATCACCTAAGTTCTCAACAAAAGCTAAAATACAAGATTTTTGGATGCTGGAGGTACAGTTTTTTGATACAAAGTCAGAATACAAAGATAATATTGGCCTATATTTGCATTCTTTTAATGATAATTGCCAAGTGAAAACGGAATATTCATGGTTCATTTTAAATAATGAGAAAAAACAAGTGAATATAAAGAAACTAATTAAAACTTTCGGTGTTGATGACAACTGGGGCAATCGGCAATTCATAAAGAAAGAAGATTTATTAACAAAAAAAGATGAATTGTTGCCGTATGATATCTTGACAATAGGTATCGAGCTTACAGTCTTTAATGATCCCGTTGGCATTTCTACCAATGTTCCATTTAATGAATCAAAGGCTTTCATGGCTCATGACTATGAAAAGCTTTATGAGAGTAAGATGGGTTCTGATGTTGAGTTGATAGTACAAGAAAAAAAATTTCAAGCTCACAAATTTATTTTGATGGTACGCAGTCCTGTATTTCAAGCAATGCTGACCACCGATATGAGGGAAAACAGGGAAAAAACGATCACAATCAAAGATATGGACTCTGAAGTATTCAAGAGCATGCTAGAATTTCTTTACACTGATAAAGTCAATGATTTAGATAACGTTGCGGAACAATTGCTCGAAGCCGCAGATAAATATCAAATTCATACGCTCAAAGAAATATGTGCAGAATCACTTTGTACGTCTGTGACCATCGATAATGCCTCCAGATTACTCGCTCTAGCTTATCTGCACAATGCAAAAGAAATGTTGGAGTATATTTCAAATTTCATTGTAATTAATGCAAGTCATGTGGTAAAAACAGAAGAGTACAAGATGATGAAAGAATTGCATCCGTGCCTAGTACCTATTTTATTTGATAAACTTGCTGCTTCTTTTGAAAACAAATAATTTGTCACTTTTTTAAATTTTTATTTTAAAATTCTCGGTATTGTTTTTTTTACTTTGTTTCAATTTTATCAATTTATAATTTTCTTTAATGTTTTTTATCTTATTTTCAGTATGAAGGAGGAAAATTTATGTTACAAGTAAAATACAGTAAAGTTTATGAAGATTTGACATCGTATATTCTATAATTAATAATAAGTTTGTTTTCATTATATATTATATTATATTATTTTATATATTAATCGTTTACATGATTTTATAACATTGCGTCATACATGTTAAACCAACGATAATTCATAATTTCTTAAATTCAAATATTTTTCACTATATTCGAGTTAGAAAATTACTCGAACCAAAAAAATTATCTATTATAATTACTTAGTAAATAAATTATAATTACTCACCTAATTATTTTATTTTTTTTCATTTAAACTACGATCTATGTCGAAAAGTCAATTTAAATATTTATATCCACAGTAGTCAATTATTTACTGTCAATTATGCCCTTACTTATGAGTGTCAATGTAGCAGACGTAAGACAATTTATAGATTTTAAATACAAAAATTCAAATAATGAAATTTAAAAAAAAAGCGCGTACTGATTTTTCAATTATCCAATTACGAATTTTTAAATTTTCTCTCTACTTACATTTTCATTATTTATTCAAAAATTTAAAAAATTGTCACCTGTCAGTTACATTCACACTCATACTAACTTCAGGATCATACAGTTTATATATATCCATAGTAGCCAATCTATTCAAAATTACGAGTGTGAATGAAACTGACAAGTGTCAATTTCAAATTTTTGAATAAATAAACAAAATGTAAGATGAATAAAAATTATAAAATGCGTATTTAGATAAACGCTAAATCAGTACGCGCATTTTTTTAAATTTCATTATAATTCATTAATTCGTTTATTCAAAATTTATAAATCGTCTCATGTCTGCTAGAATCACACTCATTTCAAATTTAAAATTTAACTAAAATGAAAGAAAGTTTCATTGCAATTAAATTTAATTTAAAATTATGATACCCAAGTCAGCTATGACACTGAAGTTAGCAGACCTCTAATAATTTTTGGATCTTTTTTTAAACGATAAACCATAAAAAAAAATATTTGAAAAAATTGCACCTGTAGTTTTCTAAATTTTCTACATGTGCATATTTTTATTTTATTTTTTTACAATCGATTTGTTGAAAAACAAAAATTCAAAAATTTTTAAATGTTTGCTAACTTCAGGATCATAGTTAGCTGACGCCTAATAATTTTTGAAATTTATTCAAAACGATAAACTATAAAAATAAAATATTTTTAAAAATTGCACTTATAGTTTTTAAAATTTTCTACATGGGCATATTTTTTGATTTTTTTTTCTTTCGATATCTTTCATTGAAAATAAATTCGAAAATTTCAAATTGTCTGCTAAATTCAGGATCATTTTAAAGTTTTAAAAGTTGTAATTTTTTATCCAAGACAGCAGCACTTGTCAGTGCAGTGAAACAAAAGAAATATATAACATATATATGTGTATATTATACATAAAACGGTTGAAGTCCGTTACACAATTAATTAACAAGTACTGATTGTTTCAAGTTGAATCTTACAATCAATAAAAATATAAAATACTATTTATATATATGTAATTATTGAATAATTACAACCAAAGTGAATTTTTGATCCATTTACTATTTTTTTATTCGGCAAATTTTGAATTAATCAAAATGAATAGAGGTTATTCGCAGCTGAGTGTTTCTCTGATGAAGCATACGATTGTGTTCGAATGGAAAATTGACAACATCAAGACATTTATCGAAATGTTTAAAAATTCAAACGAGTGCATTCAAATATATTCACCAGAGTTTTCAGCGGGTGCTAAGATGAATGATCTATGGCAACTCAAGTTGGTACTAAATGATCAATCAGATGATGATTATTGTATATCATTGTATCTGATTCCCTTGAACCGATGCAATGATCAGCATAAAATAAAAACCGCATTTTCATTTTTTATCATCAATGACAAGGGAATTAAAATTGAGATCGTAAAATTCAACAGAGTTTTTGATAAATATGAAGGCTGGGGTCTGCCGATTTGTAAAAAAGAAGATTTGATTAAAGATGAAAGCACTTTCAATTGGGATCCATTTACTGTAGGTATCGAGCTGACGGTATATGATTCTGACATCATGCCTTTTACTGTTGAATCATTGAAAAAATTGAAACATTCAATGGTTTATGATTACAATCAACTGTTCCTAAGTAAGCAAGACAGTGATGTCGTACTCGTGGTTCGGGATGAAGAGTTTCAAGCCCACAAGTCAATTTTGAAAGTTCGCAGTCCAGTTTTCCGCGCCATGTTTACCGCCAACATAAAACCAAACAAAAAAGACCGAGTAAAAGTACCTGACATGAATCCGGTTATTTTTAACAGCATCCTTGAATTTATCTACACAGATAAAGTACCTGACGTAATTACAGAAGAATTACTTGACGCTGCGGATAAATTCCAGCTCGAATTACTCAAGAAAAAATTTTTGTCTGTAATTCATAATGCGAGAAATTCCTTGCACCGAGAAATCCTTTTTTTCGTGTAGTCTATAATTATTTAAATCTCAAAGTATTAAAAAATAATGGCAAGAGTGACGTGAGTAAAGTAGATGTGAAAATGAAGTTTTCACTTTATATTTAAACTTTCAAAAGCAAAAAAAATTCACGGGAAATTCAAATTTCCTAAACATACTACTAAGTAATTAAAAAATTTATCAAGCACAAAAAGTCTAAGTATTAAAAAAAATTTTTTTTATCATTTTTCATTTTCACACCCAAAAAAACGTAAGTATGGCTGCTACTTATCTGCTCACTAATCATCTGTAATAAAATAAAAAGAATAATTAAAATAAATAAAAACCGACTGTTAAATATGAATATGACATTTACTGTACTTACATATTAAAATAAATATATATCAAGTACTCTAATGACTTTATTTAGAATCTGCAAACTTTTCAAACAGCAATACTATCAAAGATGGATGTGATTTCTTCATGACATTATACTCTGGCGTATCGATGACACTCTTCGCATTACTGACAATAAACTCTGTCGAGTATTCCAACAGTTGCTTCGCATTATATTTATCTGCTAAAATAAGCATGGAGACAACATTTTCCGTAGATACAGAATCGCAAAAGAATTCTTCGCAAATTTTCTTGAGTAATTCGAGCTGGAATTTATCCGCAGCGTCAAGTAATTCTTCTGTAATTACGTCAGGTACTTTATCTGTGTAGATAAATTCAAGGATGCTGTTAAAAATGACCGGATTCATGTCAGGTACTTTTACTCGGTCTTTTTTGTTTGGTTTTATGTTGGCGGTAAACATGGCGTGGAAAACTGGACTGCGAACTTTCAAAATTGACTTGTGGGCTTGAAACTCTTCATCCCGAACCACGAGTACGACATCACTGTCTTGCTTACTTAGGAACAGTTGATTGTAATCATAAACCATTGAATGTTTCAATTTTTTCAATGATTCAACAGTAAAAGGCATGATGTCAGAATCATATACCGTCAGCTCGATACCTACAGTAAATGGATCCCAATTGAAAGTGCTTTCATCTTTAATCAAATCTTCTTTTTTACAAATCGGCAGACCCCAGCCTTCATATTTATCAAAAACTCTGTTGAATTTTACGATCTCAATTTTAATTCCCTTGTCATTGATGATAAAAAATGAAAATGCGGTTTTTATTTTATGCTGATCATTGCATCGGTTCAAGGGAATCAGATACAATGATATGCAATAATCATCATCTGATTGATCATTTAGTACCAACTTGAGTTGCCATAGATCATTCATCTTAGCACCCGCTGAAAACTCTGGTGAATATATTTGAATGCACTCGTTTGAATTTTTAAACATTTCGATAAATGTCTTGATGTTGTCAATTTTCCATTCGAACACAATCGTATGCTTCATCAGAGAAACACTCAGCTGCGAATAACCTCTATTCATTTTGATTAATTCAAAATTTGCCGAATAAAAAAATAGTAAATGGATCAAAAATTCACTTTGGTTGTAATTCTTCAATAATTACATTAATATAAATAGTATTTTATATTTTTATTGATTGTAAGATTCAACTTGAACCAATCAGTACTTGTTAATTAATTGTGTAACGGTCATCAATCGTTTTATGTATAATATATACATATATATGTTATATATTTCTTTTGTTTCACTGCACTGGCAAGTGCTGCTGTCTTGTATAAGAAATTACAACTTTTAAAATTTAAAAATGATCCTGAAGTTAGCAGACAATTTAAAATTTTCGGATTTTATTTTCAACAAAAAATATCGAAAGAAAAAAAAATCAAAAAATATGCACATGTAGAAAATTTTAAAAACTATAAGTGCAATTTTTAAAAATATTTTATTTTTATAGTTTATCGTTTTGAATAAATTTCAAAAATTGTTAGGCGTCAGCTAACTATGATCCTGAAGTTAGCAGACATTTAAAAATTTTTGAATTTTTGTTTTTCAACAAATCGATTGTAAAAAAATAAAATAAAAATATGCACATGTAGAAAATTTAGAAAACTACAGGTGCAATTTTTTCAAATATTTTTTTTTATGGTTTATCGTCTAAAAAAAGATCCAAAAATTATTAGAGGTCTGCTAACTTCAGTGTCATAGCTGACTTGGGTATCATAATTTTAAATTAAATTTAATTGCAATGAAACTTTCTTTCATTTTAGTTAAATTTTAAATTTTAAATGAGTGATTATAGCAGACATGAGACGATTTATAAATTTTGAATAAACGAATTAATTAATTATAATGAAATTTAAAAAAATGCGCGTACTGATTTAGCGTTTATCTAAATACGCATTTTATAATTTTTATTCATCTTACATTTTGTTTATGTATTCAAAAATTTGAAATTGACACTTGTCAGTTTCATTCACACTCGTAATTTTGAATAGATTGGCTACAATGGATATATATATATATAAACTGTATGATCCTGAAGTTAGTATGAGTGTGAATGTAACTGACAGGTGATAATTTTTTAAGTTTTTGAATAAATAAATAAAATGTAAGTAGAGAGAAAATTTAAAAATTCGTAATTAGATAATTGAAAAATCAGTACGCGCTTTTTTTTAAATTTCATTATTTGAATTTATTTATTTTAATTCTATAAATTGTCTTACGTCTGCTACATTGACACTCATAAGTTAGTACATAATTAACAGTAAATAACTGACTACTGTGGATATAAATATTTAAATTGACTTTTCGACATAGATCGTAGTTTAAATGAAAAAAAATAAAATAATTAGGTGAGTAATTATAATTTATTTACTAAGTAATTATAATAGATAATTTTTTTGGTTCGAGTAATTTTCTAACTCGAATATAGTGAAAAATATTTGAATTTAAGAAATTATGAATTATCGTTGGTTTAACATGTATGACGCAATGTTATAAAATCATGTAAACGATTAATATATAAAATAATATAATATAATATATAATGAAAACAAACTTATTATTAATTATAGAATATACGATGTCAAATCTTCATAAACTTCACTGTATTTTACTTGTAACATAAATTTTTCTCCTTCATACTGAAAATAAGATAAAAAACATTAAAGAAAATTATAAATTGATAAAATTGAAATAAAGTAAAAAAAACAATACCGAGAATTTTAAAATAAAAATTTAAAAAAGTGACAAATTATTTGTTTTCAAAAGAAGCGGCAAGTTTATCAAATAAAATAGGTACTAAGCACGGATGCAATTCTGTCATAAACTTGTACTCTTCTGTTTTTACCACACGACTTGCATTAATTACAATAAAATTTGAAATATACTCCAACATTTCCTTTGTATTATGCAGGTAAGCTACAACAAGTAATCTGCAGGCATTGTCGATAGTCACAGATTCACAAAGTGATTCTGCACATATTTCTTTGAGCGTCTGAATTTGATATTTATCTGCGGCTTCGAGCAATTGTTCCGCAACGTTATCTAAATCATTGACTTTATCAGTGTAAAGAAATTCTAGCATGCTCTTGAATACTTCAGAGTCCATATCTTTTATGGTGATCGTTTTTTCCCTGTTTTCCCTCATATCGGTGGTCAGCATCGCTTGAAACACAGGACTGCGTACCATCAAAACAAATTTGTGAGCTTGAAATTTTTTTTCTTGTACTATCAACTCAACGTCAGAACCCATCTGACTCTCATAAAGCTTTTCATAGTCATGAGCCATGAAAGCCTTTGAAGAGTACAAGACGATGACAGAATTGCATCCGTCCTTGGGATCTATTTTATTCGCCCAATTTGCCGCTTTTGAAAACAAATAATTTACAACTTTTCTAAATTTTTATTTTAAAATTCGTGGTATTGTTTTTTTTTGCTTTTTAATTTTTTCAATTTATATTTTTTTTTTTTTTGCTTATTGTGGTGGAAAATTTATGTTACAAGTATCATTCAGTAAAGTTGATACGAATTTAAAGTTAATGATGATATATATTATACTTTAAGTAGAAGTTCATTTTTATATTATATGTATTAATTTTTTACTTAATTTTATAAGATTGTGTCATCTATGTTTAACCAATTTTAATTAATAATTACTTAAATTAAAATACTTTTCACTGTATTCGAGTGGCAAAGTTACTCAAAATAAAAAATTAAATTCATTTATATCCATTATAAATACTGAGTAGATAAATTCGTAACTTAAATTATAATTTCTAATCTAATTATGAGTTTTTTTTTTATTCAAATTATAATACATGTCGAAGTGTCAATTCAAAAATATATATCCATAGTAATAAATATTTATTAAGAATCCATACAATTGATATGATACTGAAGTTTGCCGACGTCTAATAATTATCTGAATATTTACACAACGATAAATTATAAAAAAAAAAAATTTTAAATTGCACTTATATTTTTTTTTTTAATTTCATACATGTTCATTTCTTTTTTTTTTTTTTTTTGTAATTGCGGGCCAGTTTTACAAACCGAGTTTATTTTCTATTCGGGTTTTAATTATTATTGCTGGTATATCTTTATGTTATTAATGTATAGATATACGAGTAAAAATAATTCAAACCAGGATAAAACCAAATCCGGTTTGAAATTTTAGCCCTTTAGGGCTCTAATAAATTCAATGATTAGTTTTATTTGCAATCTATATAAATATTTTAAATGAATTGAGTGCAACAAAGAGATGATACTGAAGTTAGCAAACGTCAAATAATTTATGAAATTTAAAAAAAATGATAAATTGTAAAAAAAAAAAATATTTTGAAAAATTGCACTTGTAGATTTTTTAAATTTCTACATGTGCATTTTTTTAGTTTTTTTTTTTTTTGCAATTGAATTGGTGAAAAAAAAATCCAAAAATTGTTGATTGTCTGCTAACTTCTGGATCACACAAAGAGACGCTTATTTATGTCTGAGTATTAGAGAAAAGATATAGCTGATTAAATATAAAGTTCCCCCAGAGGGTAAGTTGCCGTCGGTTTTTACTTCCACCCTGAGAAACCAAGCCTACTCTCATACTGTTACTGACATTAACATGACAAACCGAAAATTTACGAAAACTCCCGACCGCGGCCGACGTCAACACTCTGGGAAGACTTGACATCATATATCAAGAAAAAAGTTTGCTACTAAAACAATTGTAACAATTAATTTGAAAGAGTAAGAGACAATATCATTTTAGTAAATTGTCAATAGATGTTTGCCTGAAACAAAAAAAACTAAGTGAATAATTATTCGACAGCGAAATTAATTTTTTTAAATCAGGTAAAATTTAAAATAACCATAATCCAAGATGGAAGCAGGTTATATTTTAGTAAAAAGGAATACTATTACCTATGAATGGAAAATTCAAGAAATGAGTTCATTCATTGAAGCTTCCAATACTTCTGACTCAAAGGTTTTAATAACATCACCTAAGTTCTCAACAAAAGCTAAAAGACAAGATTTTTGGAATCTGCTGGTACAGTTATACGATGCTAAGTCAGAAGAGAAAGATGAAGTTGGCCTATTCTTGATGTCTTTGAATGGTAACCGCCAAGTGAAAACGGAATATTCATGGTTCATTTTAAATAATGAGAAAAAACAAGTGAATATAAAGAAACTAATTAAAACTTTCGGTGTTGATGACAACTGGGGCAATCGGCAATTCATAAAGAAAGAAGATTTATTAACAAAAAAAGATGAATTGTTGCCGTATGATATCTTGACAATAGGTATCGAGCTTACAGTCTTTAATGATCCCGTTGGCATTTCTACCAATGTTCCATTTAATGAATCAAAGGCTTTCATGGCTCATGACTATGAAAAGCTTTATGAGAGTAAGATGGGTTCTGATGTTGAGTTGATAGTACAAGAAAAAAAATTTCAAGCTCACAAATTTGTTTTGATGGTACGCAGTCCTGTGTTTCAAGCGATGCTGACCACCGATATGAGGGAAAACAGGGAAAAAACGATCACCATAAAAGATATGGACTCTGAAGTATTCAAGAGCATGCTAGAATTTCTTTACACTGATAAAGTCAATGATTTAGATAACGTTGCGGAACAATTGCTCGAAGCCGCAGATAAATATCAAATTCAGACGCTCAAAGAAATATGTGCAGAATCACTTTGTGAATCTGTGACTATCGACAATGCCTGCAGATTACTTGTTGTAGCTTACCTGCATAATACAAAGGAAATGTTGGAGTATATTTCAAATTTTATTGTAATTAATGCAAGTCGTGTGGTAAAAACAGAAGAGTACAAGTTTATGACAGAATTGCATCCGTGCTTAGTACCTATTTTATTTGATAAACTTGCCGCTTCTTTTGAAAACAAATAATTTGTCACTTTTTTAAATTTTTATTTTAAAATTCTCGGTATTGTTTTTTTTACTTTATTTCAATTTTATCAATTTATAATTTTCTTTAATGTTTTTTATCTTATTTTCAGTATGAAGGAGAAAAATTTATGTTACAAGTAAAATACAGTGAAGTTTATGAAGATTTGACATCGTATATTCTATAATTAATAATAAGTTTGTTTTCATTATATATTATATTATATTATTTTATATATTAATCGTTTACATGATTTTATAACATTGCGTCATACATGTTAAACCAACGATAATTCATAATTTCTTAAATTCAAATATTTTTCACTATATTCGAGTTAGAAAATTACTCGAACCAAAAAAATTATCTATTATAATTACTTAGTAAATAAATTATAATTACTCACCTAATTATTTTATTTTTTTTCATTTAAACTACGATCTATGTCGAAAAGTCAATTTAAATATTTATATCCACAGTAGTCAGTTATTTACTGTTAATTATGTACTAACTTATGAGTGTCAATGTAGCAGACGTAAGACAATTTATAGAATTAAAATAAATAAATTCAAATAATGAAATTTAAAAAAAAGCGCGTACTGATTTTTCAATTATCTAATTACGAATTTTTAAATTTTCTCTCTACTTACATTTTATTTATTTATTCAAAAACTTAAAAAATTATCACCTGTCAGTTACATTCACACTCATACTAACTTCAGGATCATACAGTTTATATATATATATATCCATTGTAGCCAATCTATTCAAAATTACGAGTGTGAATGAAACTGACAAGTGTCAATTTCAAATTTTTGAATACATAAACAAAATGTAAGATGAATAAAAATTATAAAATGCGTATTTAGATAAACGCTAAATCAGTACGCGCATTTTTTTAAATTTCATTATAATTAATTAATTCGTTTATTCAAAATTTATAAATCGTCTCATGTCTGCTATAATCACTCATTTAAAATTTAAAATTTAACTAAAATGAAAGAAAGTTTCATTGCAATTAAATTTAATTTAAAATTATGATACCCAAGTCAGCTATGACACTGAAGTTAGCAGACCTCTAATAATTTTTGGATCTTTTTTTAGACGATAAACCATAAAAAAAAATATTTGAAAAAATTGCACCTGTAGTTTTCTAAATTTTCTACATGTGCATATTTTTATTTTATTTTTTTACAATCGATTTGTTGAAAAACAAAAATTCAAAAATTTTTAAATGTCTGCTAACTTCAGGATCATAGTTAGCTGACGCCTAACAATTTTTGAAATTTATTCAAAACGATAAACTATAAAAATAAAATATTTTTAAAAATTGCACTTATAGTTTTTAAAATTTTCTACATGTGCATATTTTTTGATTTTTTTTTCTTTCGATATTTTTTGTTGAAAATAAAATCCGAAAATTTTAAATTGTCTGCTAACTTCAGGATCATTTTTAAATTTTAAAAGTTGTAATTTTTTATACAAGACAGCAGCACTTGCCAGTGCAGTGAAACAAAAGAAATATATAACATATATATGTATATATTATACATAAAACGATTGATGACCGTTACACAATTAATTAACAAGTACTGATTGGTTCAAGTTGAATCTTACAATCAATAAAAATATAAAATACTATTTATATTAATGTAATTATTGAAGAATTACAACCAAAGTGAATTTTTGATCCATTTACTATTTTTTTATTCGGCAAATTTTGAATTAATCAAAATGAATAGAGGTTATTCGCAGCTGAGTGTTTCTCTGATGAAGCATACGATTGTGTTCGAATGGAAAATTGACAACATCAAGACATTTATCGAAATGTTTAAAAATTCAAACGAGTGCATTCAAATATATTCACCAGAGTTTTCAGCGGGTGCTAAGATGAATGATCTATGGCAACTCAAGTTGGTACTAAATGATCAATCAGATGATGATTATTGCATATCATTGTATCTGATTCCCTTGAACCGATGCAATGATCAGCATAAAATAAAAACCGCATTTTCATTTTTTATCATCAATGACAAGGGAATTAAAATTGAGATCGTAAAATTCAACAGAGTTTTTGATAAATATGAAGGCTGGGGTCTGCCGATTTGTAAAAAAGAAGATTTGATTAAAGATGAAAGCACTTTCAATTGGGATCCATTTACTGTAGGTATCGAGCTGACGGTATATGATTCTGACATCATGCCTTTTACTGTTGAATCATTGAAAAAATTGAAACATTCAATGGTTTATGATTACAATCAACTGTTCCTAAGTAAGCAAGACAGTGATGTCGTACTCGTGGTTCGGGATGAAGAGTTTCAAGCCCACAAGTCAATTTTGAAAGTTCGCAGTCCAGTTTTCCACGCCATGTTTACCGCCAACATAAAACCAAACAAAAAAGACCGAGTAAAAGTACCTGACATGAATCCGGTCATTTTTAACAGCATCCTTGAATTTATCTACACAGATAAAGTACCTGACGTAATTACAGAAGAATTACTTGACGCTGCGGATAAATTCCAGCTCGAATTACTCAAGAAAATTTGCGAAGAATTCTTTTGCGATTCTGTATCTACGGAAAATGTTGTCTCCATGCTTATTTTAGCAGATAAATATAATGCGAAGCAACTGTTGGAATACTCGACAGAGTTTATTGTCAGTAATGCGAAGAGTGTCATCGATACGCCAGAGTATAATGTCATGAAGAAATCACATCCATCTTTGATAGTATTGCTGTTTGAAAAGTTTGCAGATTCTAAATAAAGTCATTAGAGTACTTGATATATATTTATTTTAATATGTAAGTACAGTAAATGTCATATTCATATTTAACAGTCGGTTTTTATTTATTTTAATTATTCTTTTTATTTTATTACAGATGATTAGTGAGCAGATAAGTAGCAGCCATACTTACGTTTTTTTGGGTGTGAAAATGAAAAATGATAAAAAAAATTTTTTTTAATACTTAGACTTTTTGTGCTTGATAAATTTTTTAATTACTTAGTAGTATGTTTAGGAAATTTGAATTTCCCGTGAATTTTTTTTGCTTTTGAAAGTTTAAATAGAAAGTGAAAACTTCATTTTCACATCTACTTTACTCACGTCACTCTTGCCATTATTTTTTAATACTTTGAGATTTAAATAATTATAGACTACACGAAAAAAAGGATTTCTCGGTGCAAGGAATTTCTCGCATTATGAATTACAGACAAAAATTTTTTCTTGACCAGGAAAATTTTTATTTCAATTTATAATGCAAAAAGTTAAGGAACAAGTGAAAGTTTTCTTGAAGCGAGAGAAAATTTCCTTTGCCAATTAATCCTTTTTTTTTATGTTTAAATTATTTGTTAGGTTAATTATTTAAATTAAATAATAATTAATAAGTTCAAAAATCTTTATAATCTTAAATTATTTTTTTGATGTCAATTATTAATTTAATTTGTTTCTTGCAATTGACGTTAAAAAGAAAATTTAATTTTTAAAGTCTTGTTCAGTTTAAATATTTAAAATTTTAAATATACCGCGAATATTTTTTGCGTTCGAAAGTTTAAAAAGAAAGTGAAAAAATTTAATTTTCACATCTACTTTACTAAGGTCACTCATGCTATATTTTTTAATACTTAGAGATATTTAAATAAATATAGACTACACGAAAAAAAAGATTTTTTGGTGGGAGAAATATTTTGCATTATAAATTGAAGACAGAATTTTTCATAGAAGTAGAAAAAATTTATTGATGTAAAAAATTTTTTCTTGACCAGGAAATTTTTTTATTTTCAATTTATAATACAAAAAGTTAAGGAACAAGAGAAAATTTCTTTTGCCACTAAATCCTTCTTTTTGTGTCTTAATTATTTGTTAGATTAATTATTTAAATTAAATAATAATTAATAAGTTCAAAAATCTTTACAATCTCAAATTATTTTTTTGATCTCAATTATTAGTTTAAATATTTTTATTATAATTAACATTAAAAAGAAAATTTTATTTTTAAAATCTTGTTCAGTTTAAAAGTTCAAAGTTTTAAAAATACCGCGAATATTTTTTGCGTTTGAAAGTTTAAAAAAAAAGTGAAAAAAAATTAATTTTCACATCTACTTTACTCACGTCTCTCTCGTCATTATTTTTTAATACTTTGATATTTAAATAATTATAAACTACACACAAAAAAATAATTTCTTGGCACAAGAAATGAGTAAAAATTTCTTTCTGTGTATAAAATATTTATCAGATTAATTATTTGAATTAAATAATAATCAATAATTTAAAAAACGCTTACACGCCTTTATAATTTCAAATTATTTTTGTGATGTCAATTGTTAACTTAATTTGTTTATTACAATTGACGTTAAAAAGTTAATTTCCAATTTTTAAAATCTTGTTTAGTTTAAATGAAAATTATTAAGATTTTTGTAAAAGGTAACATGTCAATTATTGCTTACAAGTTGAGTAAATAAAGAATTATGGTGAAAAATTACGTACCAGTAGTTTTCAAGATATTTTTTTCAAAACAACACGCAATTACAAGTCCTAAGGTATGATAATTATTTTTATAAACATTAATGAAGACGTTGACTTTGGATACATGTATCGAACCCATTACTCCCAGTGACGAGTTGATAAATTTATCGTCAACCTGAAAGTAATGAGTGCCAATGTGTATCTAGCACTACAAATATTAATTATTGATTAATGAAAGTGATGATAAAACGTCGCAGATTATACGAAATTAGTACTGTGATATAATTTCCAAGTCATATATCACCGCACTAGTTTCTTTTAATCAACGGCTGTAGTCTTCTCTAAATATAAAACAAAAATAACTCGTAGGCTGATTAACTTGTTGAAGATTTGCAGAGAAATTTCTACCTTGCTGATCTAGCTTTGTGGGTATAAATGTAACCATATCGTTAGATCACCAAAGAAAAATTAATCCGCTAAATTCAAAATAAGTAAAACCGGCTGAAAATAAAATATAATTAACGATGATATTTTAAAACCGAAATACGTAGTCTACAATCTAGTCACAATATTTAAATCTGTGACTAAATTGACACTGCGTTTTTAGATTTACTAAAATTATTATATTAAATCACTTGGATAATACTGGATATATTTGATGCGATCAGAAATTATTACGAGGCGCATAATACCCGGTGAGAATTGAAACATCTCGACCGCAGTAAATACACCTAGAGTAACTTCTGATGGTTTTTTGGAGAACGCACTGAAACATCTAGTTACCATGTCAGTATTCAAAAGATTTGAACACTGACTGAGGCCCCTTGGAATTTTATGGTCAATTTATAAGACACTAGTATTCCCACCGCTTCTAGGCCCTTGTTAATTACTTTTACCTATCGACACTTTTCATTGGTTCAAAAATTCTAATTACCTGAAGGGCATTCTCAGTCAGTGCCCCCACTTTTTTGAAATTTTCAATGAGCTTCTACTCAAGCGTATCAAAATTTAATCAATTGATTAAAAACAAGTTAATATCAATTGGGAGTTAAACCAAATTTTGAAAATAAATTTCAGTAAAATTTTAATGTCAATTTTATAATTTGAATTTTCAAATTTTGAATGCTAAAATTTAACGAAAAATTTCCTTTAACTTTTAATTCATGACAACTGTAATTTTTTTTTTAATCGATATCTCAGCGGAATTTTCCTTTTTTCAATTAATGCTGCAATTATTTTTTAATTAATTAATAAAAATTTACTACGGTAATGACAGTTCGTCATTGAATATTTAAAAAAAGTGGGGGCACTGTATGAAAAATTATTTTTACTCCCTACCACTTTTTGCTACCGCTCTTCTCCCACTTTAATTACTATATATTTTTTACTCATTAAATATACAAATTAATGAAGTTCTTCACTTTCCAATTAAATTTGTCCAATTAATCAAATTATTTTACACTGTATTAAATAATGAGAAACCTTAACAAAAATTAAAAAATTTTTTTTACGAGTCTACTACTTAATTTTAGAGTAATTGCGATAACAAAAGTAAATTTTATGACAGAAAATCTATGAAATAGCTTCCAAGCTGCGTAAAATATAATATTTCTTACTATAATAGATATCATTGGTTATGATAAAGTAGCGATTAAACTAATGACCATTAAAAATTACACTGTACTAAAACTCTGACGCATTTAGTTGCTTATACTTAGAAATTCATTAAAATATAATTATCTAAAATGAAAAAAAAAAAATTGAAAACTTTTCGACTAAAAGTGAAATTTTAAAGCATTTAAGATTCATTTTGCTTATTCTAATATTTATTTTCCGTTTACTATAGATATGAAAACTCTGTCTATTGTAATTCAAAAGTAATTTATACCTGAATGCCATTTCAGCTGCCACTAAAATTACGACTACTGCAAACTAACATTTAAAATATATTTGAATAAGTCACTTATTTATTTTAAAATGCACAAATAAATTTATTTTAATATGTTGCATTACAAATAATGAAAACTTGCGACTGATTGCATGATGACGCGAGTCTACTCGCTTTGCTGATAATTGTTGTTTCGACATTTTTTAAATTTGCATATTCTGTAAATTTAATACCAATGACCATATGACTATTTATATATCTATATATTCACAAATATATTTTTAGTTTTTTATAAAGCGTAAATTTCTAAAAATATGATGCAGAAATTACGTCTACTAGTTTTGGATTTTTTGATAAAGATAAATTATAAAAAAAAATTATTTCAAAAATTGCACCTATGACTTTTAATTATTCATATGCGCATATTCTTTTTTTGTGTTATTAATTTTTTGAAAGAAAAATTCCGAAAATTGTTAATTGTCAAACTTCAGGATCATAAAAATTTAATTGAATAAAAATTTGCGGTTACATGAAAATTTTATTTTTAAATAAATTTTGAGACGGAGTAATAGTTTGAATAATTTTTCTAGATGTTACTACTGTGATAAAATATTTATGAAAAACAATTTTATTTTTAAAAATTATCAATGAATCATTCATTTTTAATGATTTTCAGTTGTCAATTATTATTATTTTTTTTTTTTTAGAGTTAAGAAGTAGATAAGAATTGAAGTATTTTGCCGCTGGCTTTCGTTTAGATCACAATATAATTATTATACGTAGACACTTTGAAATATTACTCTGATTACAATCAGCGTACTATATAGCTTTATATATTTATCGTTCTAACACGTGTATCAAAACTTCGTATTCAAAGAATGCATGAGTGTGAATGTAGTAGACAATTGTCAATTTTTTAAATTTTAGAGTAAATGAATAAAACTCAAGTAGAGTAAAAATTAAAAAATGCATACTTAGATAAATGCAAAATTTGTACGCGCGATTTTTGAAATTTCATTATTTTAATATGATACTGAAGTTAGCCGACGTTTTGTAGATTTGGGATTTTTTAAAAAACGGTAAACTAAATAAAAAAAAAAAATATTAAAAAAAATTCCACTTATAGTCTTTTTAATTTTCTACATGTGCATTTTTTGTGCTTCTTTTTTTCTTCAAATTTAATTGTTCAAAATTTTTGGATTTTTTTTTGAACAATTAAATTTGAAGAAAAAAAAACCAAAAATATGCTTAAATAGAAAATTTGAAAGACTATGAGTGCAATTTTGAGAAAAAATTTTTTTTTATTATTTATCATTTAAAAAAAAATCCGAAAATTATTAGATGTCGACTAATTTCAGGATCATTATTTTTCATTTATTTATTTCGTATTCATGAGTGTGAATGTAGCAGACTCAGACAAATTTAAAATTATTAATAAATCGAGTAAATAATTAATAAAATAAAATTAAAAAAAAATGCGCATTAAAAAAATTTTGAAATTAATGCTGTATTTTGTATAAATGTTTTTTTTTTTTTTAATTATTTACTCTATTTATTTATATATTAACATTTATCTGGTGTCTACTACATCCCCACTCATTTCAAATCTTCAAATTGTCTCATGTCTGCTACATTCAGACTCGAAAGAATGCATATGAAACTAGAAAAAAATTTCAATTACAAAAAATTAATTTCAACAATTAATCAGTTGTAGTCTTTTCCGAAAAAAAAAATTATCAATTTTTTGAAAGGCTAAAAAAAAACAATTTGCCTTTAGTATAATTGCTTAATAATTACAATGAAAATAACATTTTTCCTCAACATATGTTTAGTAATAATACTTAAGTCGTTAAAATGCTATTAGTACAAACTACGTCGTATTTTAAAAGAAAGCGACGATAGAAAATATTTCAAGTGATAACATATTTTGAGCTCCGATATCTGATAATGTTCAAATACTAAACTAAACGTATATATGACATGCCAACGTAGAACAATTTATGATCCTGACGTAAGCAGATGATTGTAATTTTCGGTTTTTTTTTAATAAATCAATTTCCAAAAAAAAAAATAAAATAAAATGAAAATTAATTACTAAACGTCGGCTAACTTCAGCATCATAAAAATTCATAATTTTCTCCTGAAATAATTTCTCTACAAGTATTTTCGAATATTTTCTTCAAGGATTTAATATTTGTAATGTTTTTCTATAAAATTGTAAAATTCTCCGAAAAAAATTTTACCATCACAAGAATTAAAATTCCTTATCAACTCTATTTACTTTTCTATTTATAATTTAAACTTACAAACTCCTTATTTTATAATACTCGGCCTGTCTCTATCCTTAATCTTCTTAAGTACTTACAGAAAAAAAAAAAAGAACACAAATAATTATTTTCACAACCCGAGGTCTCGGATTAAATTTCGTCTGTCCAATTTTCTATTTTTCTTCAAATTTCATCGAGATCCTGCTAAAAAAAAATTATTTCCAGTACGTTAATAAAACATTGTTCGTTACTTTGATACAAACAAACGCATGACATATAAAGATACTCAATTGGAAATCCCATTTCAGATAAATAGAATTTATTCCTAACGCTGCTGTCGCTGTTTTCAGAGGCTGCGTCAAAAAACTTTAGCTACTGAGGATAAAATAAAAAATTGTTACTAGTCGCTGGTGTTTAAAACCCAGCAGTAACGTACCCAGAGTTTTATGCACCCGATGTCTATTTTTTATTTTATTTTTTAGTATTTACTTGAATTATCTAGATAAATTAAAATGAGGAGGTCATGTAACAGTTATGTACAATGTAAACTTGATCATTCCACTTTCTACTGGTGTACGTGACACGTAGATTGTCAGTCATGGCAGGTAAGTTCTTTAAAACATTTATTATTTATAAAATATGTTGTCAATAAATTATTATTTTATCAGAATTGTTTGAATAATTCTGGTAATTTATAAATTTAAAATTTAATGTCATTATTCTGACGTTTTTATTGTAAACAAAATTCTTTGTCATGGTTTTTATAATAAAATAATTATTTTTTTTTCAGTGCCAAATCCTTATGATAATCTTCTTAAATCAGTTGTAATAAATAGTAAAGAGCGTAATTATTATGATGTCTCATCATTTGGAAAAAAATATGGTGGGTAATTTATGACCTCTTGACTCTATTTAACATCATTGAATTTTTTATCATATCATTATGTTATGAGCGTGAATTTGGCTGACAATTGCCAGTTTTTTAAAATTTTTTAATAATAAATAAGATATAAGAATAATTAAAGTTATAAAATGCGTACTTGGATTGAAAAACCAGTTTGCGCAATTTTTAAATTTCATTATTTAAACATGATCCTGAAGTTAGCAGACAATTAAAAATTTTCGGATTTTTTTTTTAAAAAAATCTATTGCAGAAAAAAAAGTAAAAATATGCACATGTAGAAAATTTTAAAAATTATAAGTGCAATTTTTAAAAATATTTTTTTAGTTTTTTTTTTCTTCAAATTTAATTGTTAAAAAAAAATCCAAAAAATTTTAATTGTCTGCTAACTTTAGGATCGTTGTTAAATTCAGTATTATTATTTAAATTTTTTATTTTAAATTTATAAATTATCTATATCTAGTACATTCACACTCATTATGTCATAAATAATATGATTTTGTGTTGCAATTAATTTATATGATACTGAAAGTAGTAGAAAGTAGTCATTTAAAAAATTTATTTATTTTTAACAAACAAAGTAAATACTGACAGACAAAAATTTTAGAATTTTTTTGGAGCAAAAAAAAATTTTATGATCTTGAAGTTAGGAGACGATTCAAAATTTACGGATTTTTTTTTCAAGTCAATTACAAAAAAAAAATGCACATGTAGAAAATTAAAAAATTTATGAGTGCAATTTTTTAAATATTTTATTGTTTTTTGAAAAATCCAAAAATTATTAGACGTCAGGCAACTTTGATATTATAAAATTTTTTGAGGTGATAAAAAAATTTTTGTCTTCCATTTATAGTAAAAAATATTTCCGCCAAGAAATTTTTTTTTGTGATGACGATGACAATTAACTTGGTAATTAAAAACACTAGAATTGTCAGACGTCGGCTACTTTTAGTATCATAAAATTTATGTGATAATAATAAAATATTTTAATAAACAGATCGTTTGCCGTTTTCAATAAAAATATTACTCGAAAGCGCTGTAAGAAATTGCGACGGGTTTCAAGTTAAAGATAATGACGTCAAAAAAATTCTTGATTGGGAAATAAATCAAGCGAGTGATGATGTCGAAGTTGCATTTAAACCAGCGAGAGTTATTTTACAAGACTTGACTGGTGTTCCGGCAGTTGTTGATTTTGCTGCAATGAGAGATTGCGTTAAAAGATTGAGTGGAGACCCGAATAAAATAAATCCAATATGTCCTTCAGACTTGGTAATCGACCATTCAATTCAAGTCGACTTTGTACGGAGGTAAATATATCATGGCTATTAAGTTCATGAATCATTTAAACACTTATAAATAATTATGATTATGATTTATTACAGCGGAGATGCTCTGAAAAAAAATGAAGACTTGGAGTTTGAACGTAATAAGGAAAGGTTTATATTTTTAAAATGGGGAGCTAAGGCTTTGAAAAATATGTTGATTGTACCACCAGGAAGTGGGATTGTTCATCAAGTTAATTTAGAGTACTTGGCACGTGTTGTATTTGATTCGGATGATTTACTTTACCCTGACAGTGTTGTTGGTACTGATTCTCATACCACTATGATAAATGGATTAGGAATTCTTGGATGGGGTGTAGGTGGAATTGAAGCTGAAGCGGTCATGCTTGGACAAGCTGTATCAATGCTATTACCCAAAGTTATTGGATACAAACTCGTAGGGACACTTAATCAATACGTCACTTCCACGGATCTTGTATTGACTATTACCAAAGTATATATTATTTATTTATTAAATACTTAAGGCCTTTCTCAGGCAGTGTTCCCACTTTTCAAATTTTTTTAATGACAAAAGTCATAAGTATCAAATTTTAATCAGTTAATTAAAAAATAAATCGAAGCATTAATTGAAAAAAATCAATTTCGCTGAGATGTAGATTTTAAAAAAAATTTTGGTCAATTTTATGATTTGAATTTTCAAATTTTGGAGGCTACGATTTATTCAAATTTTTTTTTAACTCCTAGTTGATGACAATTGCAAATAATTTTTAAAAAATTATATCTGTCGGCGAAATTTTTCATTTTTTCAATTAAGATTTTAATTATTTTGTAATTAACTGATAAAATTTTAATACAATTATGAAAATTGAGTCATTTCATATGACTCAGCCTGAAAATGCCCGTAATTACATTAAATATTTATAAATTTTATTTTTATACAGAATTTACGTCAATTAGGAGTCGTAGGAAAATTTGTTGAATTTTATGGACCAGGAGTAGCAGAGTTAAGTATCGCGGATCGCGCAACTATTTCAAATATGTGTCCAGAGTATGGTGCGACCGTTGGTTTCTTTCCGGTCGACCAACAGAGTTTGAATTATTTACGACAAACAGGTAAATATTAAAATTGCAAATCGCGGGAAAATTTTTAATTTAAAATTTTAAAATAATAATTATGTACTAGGTCGCTCTGAGGAACATATCGAGCGCATAGAAAAATATTTACGAGCCGTTAAAATGCTAAGAGATTACAATATCGAATCACAAGATCCCGTATTTTCTGAAACAGTTACGTTGGATTTAGCGACGGTCGTATCAAGTGTAAGTGGCCCGAAGCGACCTCATGACCGTGTCTCCGTATCAGATATGAAACTTGATTTTAATCAGTGTCTCACAAACAAGGTAATTAATAAATCACTATAAATAAATAATTAAAATTATTTAATAAATATAACAATCGATGATTTTCGATACATTTATCGGACCCATTACTCCCAGTGACGAATTTATTTCTAACGTCATTCTAGTAGTAATGAGCGCAATTTTGTATCTTAATTACAAATAAAACATTAAAATTATTTATGTAAATATAATTTATAAATAATATCGATGATAAGTTATCGCAGATTACGGAGAACTAGGGCTGTGATGTGTTATCATAGCGACATATCACTTCCTTAGTTCCCTGCAATCAAAACGACTCATTTTTTTTCACAAGCTAAAAAAAAATTAACAAAATTAGTCAGTATAATTAATTAACTTACGGGTTTCACTTCTTTGTTATTCAGATGAATCTTAAGTTTGGTAAATTCGCTATATGGAATCAAGTTTTACATATAGCTAATCCACCAAAGGAAAATTCACAGGAAGAGTAAAGCTTAATTTCCTGTATATAACACACTAAATATTTAACGCTGATATTTGTACACTTAATTACGAGTATAACATCTAGTCACAGATATTTGAAATCACTGGGACTAGATGCATACTACGTATTCAAATGTAAAATTATTTAAGTAACTTGAGGTCCTGTAAAAATTAAAACGTTGACTAGAGACCAAGTTCGGATCATGACGACTAGAGTTGGCTAGAGTATCTAGTGTCTAGTCTATGATCCGAAGATTTTAAGTTTCAGTCGACAACTGATTTTCTACTGAAGAACATGCCAATTTATACTTTCTTACTCCCACTGCTTGGAAGCCCTTCCTAATTGCTCATCAGCTGTTTGCACCCTCTATTGGTTGAGGGACTTAAATTCACCTGGCAATTGGGCATGAAAATGACAAACTCATCCCTACTTTTTTTAGGTCACCGCCCTTTCTTTCCCCTACTCGAATTTGCAATTTACTTTTACTCATTTAATATTTTTATCAGAAAATTTATTAAATTTTTTTTTGCAGATTGGATTTAAGGGTTACGGATTGTCGGCTGAAAAAATAAAAACTGAGGGTAAATTTATGTTTGAAGGCCAAGAATATACATTGAAACATGGTTCAGTAGTGATAGCAGCAATCACTAGCTGTACCAACACAAGCAATCCGAGTGTGATGCTCGGTGCAGGTAAATTTATACTACACAGAAAAAATAGATTTTTCGGCGCATGAAAAATTTTTGATTATGAAATTCAAAAAAATTTATTAAGACTAGAAAAATTTTTTGCTGCAAGAAATTATTTATCACTCAAAAAAAAATTTTTCTCGTAAAAAAATTTTCTTTTTCAATTTTTAATGCAAATAATTTCTCAGCAAAATTTTGGGAAAAAATGCGAGTTGATTTTGTGAAATTCGGTCTCGTTTTTTGCGGCAAATTTAAAAAAAATATTTTTTTCTGTGTACAGAAAAAAAAATGAATAAATAATGAATTTATAAATAAATAAATAAAATTTACGACAGGTCTTCTTGCTAAAAATGCCATCGACGCAGGATTGACTGTTGCCCCGTACATAAAAACATCTTTGTCACCTGGCTCTGGAGTAGTTACATATTATTTACGCGAAAGCGGAGTCATTCCAGCTCTCACTCAGCTCGGGTTCGACATCGTGGGGTACGGATGTATGACATGTATCGGCAACAGCGGCCCCCTTGAAGACTCAATCGCCGAGACAATTGAAAAAAAAGAATTAGTATGCTGCGGAGTTTTATCAGGAAATCGTAACTTCGAGGGTAGAATTCATCCAAGTACACGAGCTAATTATTTAGCGTCGCCTTTACTCGTCATCGCGTATGCGATCGCGGGTACAGTCGACATTGACTTTGAAACTGAGCCTCTAGGACGTCGTGCCGACGGCAAAGACGTTTATTTACGCGACATTTGGCCGACACGTGCGGAGATTCAAGCTGTCGAGCAAAAGTACGTGATACCTGCGATGTTCAAAAGCGTTTACGATAAAATTGAGAAAGGCAGCAATCGCTGGGCGAGTCTCGTTGCACCAGAAGGTCAACTTTACCCATGGAATGAAGACTCTACGTACATAAAACATCCTCCTTACTTTGAAACCCTTGAAAAGGTACAATACTGAATTTCCTAAAAGCCCGAGTTTATTTTTGAATGTCATGTCATAAAATAAATTTACTGTACTTGATATTTTATAATTTACAATATTTTAAATTTTCATTTGTAAGGAATTGCCGGAAGTAAAACCTATTCGAAAAGCTAGAGTTCTATTGAATCTCGGTGACTCAGTTACAACCGACCATATAAGTCCTGCTGGAAGCATAGCTCGTAATTCTCCGGCTGCAAGATACCTGGCTAAGCGAGGGTACAATTACTTACTTACTTACTTATTGTACATTTCTATTTTAAGCTCGAAACAATACAAATCTATTGTACGTATTCAAATATTTCAGTTTAACACCCAGAGAATTTAATTCCTATGGAGCTCGACGTGGCAACGATGCAGTAATGGTTCGAGGAACTTTTGCTAATATCCGTTTACTTAATAAATTTGTCGGAAAACCCGGCCCAAAGACATTATACTTACCTACTAATGAAGAGGTATATATATAATACTTATATATATTTTAAAGAAAATTTAACTCCTGTAAATTTTGAATATTTCTATAGATGGACATTTTTGACGCTGCGGAAAGATACGGAAAAGATAAAGTTCCATTGATAGCTTTAGTTGGGAAAGAGTATGGGTCAGGGTCGTCAAGAGACTGGGCAGCCAAAGGCCCGTATCTTCTGGGGATCCGTGCAATAATTGCTGAGTCTTATGAAAGAATCCATAGATCAAATTTAGTAGGAATGGGAATTGTTCCGCTTCAATATTTACCTGGACAGACGGCTGATACATTGGGTCTTACTGGGGTTGAATTATTTGATATTGACATACCAGCTGATTGTCAGCCGCATCAGCAAATTACTGTGCGTACTGACACCGGAAAAGAATTTAATGTTATTGCGAGATTTGATACGGAAGTTGACTTAACATATTTCCGACACGGTGGGATCCTTAATTACATGATCAGAACTATGATATAAATTTTTTTTTTTAATTTACGAATTAGTCAAAGTTTTAAAATCGAGATCTCGGAAATTTAAATTATAACATTCGTTAGATAAAAATTATCTTTTTAATTTTTATCACAAGTTAAGAATTGTGACCCTGAAGTTAGCAGACAATTTAAAATTTTCAAATTTTTTTTTCGACAAATCGTTTACAAGAAAAAAAAACCGAAAAATGCACATGTAGAAAATTGAAAAATCTATAGGGGCAATTTTTTCAAATATTTTTTTTAATAATTTATCGTTTGGAAAAAAAATCCAAAAATTATGACGTTGGCTAATTTATGATTCAAAGTTAGCAGGCAATTAAAAATTTTCGGATTTTTTTTACAACAACTATTACAAAAAAAAAAAAGAAAAAAAATGCACGTGTAGAAAATTAAAAAATCTATAGGCGCAATTTTTTCAAATATTTTTTTTGTAATTTATCGTCTAGAAAAAAAAACCCAAAATTATGACATCAGCTAACTTCAGTATCATAATTAATTTCTAATCATTTGTTTTAATTTAAATAAATTTAATTAGTAATTATTCAAATTAATGCTTATCATTGCTTTTGTTAAGAGATAATCTTGTAAAATTAAAAAATAAAATAATTAGGGTAAAATTAAAATCAAAATAATTAATTGATTTAAAAAAAATTCTGAAAAATTTAAAATTTTAATTTAAATCAATTACTAGAAAATTTATAAAAATTTACAAGATATCTCGATTTATTATAGCGGGTCGGTTTAAATTCATTATTATTTATCATGAGTGTGAATGTAGCAGAATCAGATGAATTTAAAATTATAAATAAATATAGTAAATAATTTAAAAAATACTATTTTTAAAAAATGCATTTATTATTTTTAAAATTTTTTAAATGCACATTTTTTTTTAATTTTATTTTATTAACTATTTAATCTATTTATTAATAATTTTAAATTTGTCTGATGTCTGCTACATTCACACTCATTAGGTATCTTATTTAATTGCTTTATACTGTTATTACATTCTAAGAACTTTTGTTATGGGATTTTTTAAAAATTTAATTAAATAAAATATTTTAGCTGATGATTTTTTATCAAGGAAATATTAATTTTTAATTAAATACTATAGTTCTTGTACAATAAATATTAATATTATAAAAATAAAATGTAAAAAAAAATTAATTATTTTATATATTAAAGAAGTTATTGTTGATTTACAAATGTCTCATATTTTTCAGTAAAAACCTGGTTAACATGATCACAAACTTCATCTAAATCCTTGAGACCGCGTCTAAGTGCATCTATAGCACGTCCGTTTTTTTTCATTTGAATTCGAAAATGCATTTTTGCTTCTGCCGGATGTGGTACCGTGTAACCACAAAAATCAACGTCAGGACTGTAATTAAAAACAAGCAAATTATTTTATCAGCAACTTCCTCATTAAAAAAAAAAATAATCATGTCATAAACAAAAGATAATTAACAAAAAAAATAAAAATATGCACCTGTAGAAAATTTAAAAAACTACAGGTGCAATTTTTTCAAATATTTTTTTTTTTAATTTATCGTTTTTGAAAAAAATAAAAAATCATTAGACAGCTAATTTCAGTATCATAATTTTTTAAGGAAGTGGCGGCAAATTAAAATTTACAATTTAATTTTGACCATAAATTGGACATTTCGTCCCTTCATTGGGACATATTATGGTGAAAATTGAATTATAATTTTTAATTTACTGTCCACCTGATAAATTATGACTTGAGTAAATTAATCTGGACATGATTTTAAATAAAACGTTAATATTCTTTTTTTAAATTTAAAATACGTACTAGTGTGCAATTATACTTCGAAGTGCATTTCCTAATGTATGTCCTTCGTCCTGAAAGACGAACGTCCGTGACTGGTCACCAGATGATTCATCACCAGCTAACTGGAGCACGAGATATTAATTAAATAAAATAATTGTAATAATAATTACTCGCAATTAAATTTGAATTTTATGAGAAAATTAAATAGATTTCTTACCTCTGCAAGTCGGACCATTTTACACGTGGTTAGTTTTTATTATTCTATTACACTGTAGCATGAAATGATCAACAATTGCACTTACTGTAGATATTTATATTTTAGCGCCTCTTGTGTCAAAAATTTGAAGCTCGTTTTTTATTCAAATAAATTTATATTTTTATATTAAATAATAAAACTAAAATTATTCAGTAATTAAATTATTAGAAATTAATATAATAATTTTTTTTTTCATATTTTATTACTAATTACTCATATTTTTAATTACAATTATTTAACATTTATTTTTATTATCATTAAATTTTTCTCTCAACATTTAAATTTAAATTTCAAATTTTTGTAATAAAAATAATAGGCGCCAAATATTTAATTTCTTTGAATAAAGAAATAAAATGATTGCAGCAAAAACTTTTCGTTTAGACTTAAAATTGTATTTTACTTACGAATTTGTTTAAAAAAATTAAAAAATTGACTGAAGTCTGCTACATTTAATATCACATTAAATATTAGAAGTTTTTATTATTTATTTAAATCAGGTAATTATACTAAAGGATTAAATTAAAATATGAAATAATAAAAAGTCAAATTATCCAGTTGAAGAATTTTATTTTCAGACACATACATAATTAAATGTATATACGAGAAAAAAATAGCTTACGAAATTTAAAATTAATCGGCTTCTTCTTCATCATCATCTTCTTGGCTCGTAATTTGGAAGTAACGGAGCTCGTAAGTGTTTTTGTCTTTAGACACAACTCGGAGCCAGTCACGAAGTTTGTTCTTCTTCAAGTATTTTTTCGTCAAGTACTTGAGGTACCTAATAAATTAATCAAACAAAGTATTCGAATTAATGCAAATATCGGTTCCATTGTAGCTTAATAGCCATCGGGCGTAACTGAATAAATATGATCCTCAAGATAAAAAAAAAATATTTTAAAAAATTGCATCTTTAGTTTTTTAAATTTTCTACATGTGCATTTTTTCAATTTCATCTTTTTATAATTTAATAGTTACAAAAAAAAATCCAAAATAGTTCACTGCTTGTTAACTCCAAAATCATTCCCGAAGTTTGCAGCCAATTAAAATTTTCGAATTTTTTCAACAATTCAATTTAAAAAAAAAAAACTAAAAATATATGAGTGTGAATGTAGCAGACATCAGACAAATTTAAAATTATTAATAAATAGAGTAAATAATTAATAAAATTAAATTTAAAAAAAATGCGCATTTAAAGAACTCCAAAAGTAATCAGTACATTTTTAATGAATATTATTTTTTAAATTATTTACTCTATTTATTCATAATTTTAAATTTGTCTGATGTCTGCTACATTCACACTCATAAAAATATGCACATGTAGAAAATTAAAAAAATTACAAGTGCAATTTTTAAAAATATTTTTTTTATGTATCGTTTGTAAAAAACAAAAAATTAGTAGACGTCAGCTAATTTCAGTATCATGAATGATTGCTTATATTTTTAAAAATTAAATTAATTATTCTAGATCATTATTACACACCTTTTAGACAAATCAATGTCACTGTTGATGATGAGCTTGTTCTTGCTGCGTTCAATGTTGACAGCGTTTCCCAAGTTTCCGGTTTTACCATTGACTTTGATACGTTCTTGCATGTATTTGTCCTGCAATACACCAAGTAATTAATTACTAATTATCCAGCAATGAATATAAATTTAAAAAAATACTGTAATAAAACTTACGAAGCTTGCAACGTCCATAATATTGTCTTCAACTGGATGGGTACAGTCGATGGTGAATGAAAGTGAGACCTTCTTTTTCTGGGCTTTACCGCGAAGTTGGGCCTTTTTTGGTCCACCCGTAGCCTTTTTGGCTGCTGGTTTTTTGGTTGTCACTTTCGCTTGCTGAAAAATATTATTAATTATAAATCACGATTCCACATGTCACTCAGCATCTCCAACCAACGAGCGACGTAACCTCAATTATGATCCGTTTAATTAAACGGCATCACAATAATTATTAAAATACTAATTATTTAATATTATTAATTAAAAATTGTAGTTTATGATTTTAGTTAAATTTTTTAGTTTAAAAAAATTTTTAAATGATATTTTTAAATTTATTTGGAAAATAAAACTTACGGGTGCCATGATGGTGACGAGAAGATCTCGAAAGAAAAAGAGAGAGAAAAATTTTTCAAGTCAAGCAATGGGGGAGTGTACATGCGCAGTATGTATGCGCACAAAAATTAGCGGCAATATTTAAAATTATTTTTGGTTAATACTTTAATGAAATGATTTTAATACAATTATTTATAAAAAAAAGGTGGATGTCAAATTCCCCCACAATGTTAAAAAAAATCGGTCTACCGGTTGACCCTGCGGGCCAGTCCCAAAACTTTCCGCTGTTTTCAAGCTTCTTGAGCTCGAAAAAATTGTTGTGAACAAATTTTCGAGCTCTTTGAGCTTTTTTACCATTTTATTCCAACGATATCTCTCAAACGAATTGACTGATTGAGACGGTTGTGGTGGCAATCGATGCGTTTTATTGAGTTCTAGAGCTGATCAGACTTTGGAATTGATTTATCTAGTCGTTTATGAGAAATTTCAAAACAATTTTTTCTTTTAATTCTTTCGTAACCGGTTTCTCTTGAACAAATGAACCGATTTTGATGATTGAGGTGGAATTCGACGCGGCTTATGAAGTTTTAGAGCTGATTAGATTTTGGAATCAATCCACTGAGTATATTAAAAGTTATCAAAAAAAAAAAAATTTTTGAAAAAGTTATATTTTTGGAATATCTCCGAATGCACCTTACCGATCCAGCTCAATTTTTCACAACTTTGAGATATTAACAAGCCGCGTCGAATGATACCTTGACGATCAAAATCGGTTCATCCGTTCAAAAGTTACAAATGTTTACGTACATACGTACATACACTCATACATAAACTCGGATATCATCTTGAAATTAGTCAGAATAGCTTCCTAGAACCTCAAAACGTCAAGATCTGATAGTAATTCCTTTTTCGAAAATCGGGCCGAAACCAATAACTTGTCGAATTTTAGAAAGTTTTCAATTTTCTTAGTGGAAAGTTAAAAAAATAGAAAAACGATTTAACGTCCAATCAATAAAACTTAAGACTTTCATGAACAAAATAATAACACATTAAATTAAAAGATTCCCATGTCATAATTAGTCAAGTACAGTTTGAAAATACCATTCGTTGAAAAATTTACACTGAAAATTTTCCTCCAGCAATTGTAGCACAGGACTCTTATAAAGCTATTTAAGTAATTAGTTACAAAAATTTTTTGATGTTAAAATCTTTTTCGGAATTCTAATGAGTATAAGTGAAAGTGTGAAAAAATACACAACGAGAAGGACGAAAAGCAGTACGAGACCATTAAATTTCTAATAAAGAAAGGAGCAAAAATAAAATTTCGCGCTGGCTATGATCACAGGGTGCGATTCATATGATTGCGGTGTATTGCAACGAAGACATTATTCAGCTCTTCCTAGACCATGGTGAATTCTTAAATTATTCACAGACAAAGGATGTGGAAAACCTTAAATACCAATATCCAATATATGCATCTTCAATCAATCGTCAAATTCGACTAGAAGTGTGAAACACTCCTTAATCGGACATTACCGATTCCCAGGAAAAAAAAATTTTACATCATTGGATATTTTATCGCTGGTTAACAAAAACGATTCAAATCAATTCGAACATTGGAACTTATAATGAACGATAAAAACTAATTCGGAACGGTTCAAAATTGAAAAGTCGAATATTTTGAAATCTACAGTGAATTTATATTAGCAATTATATTGCATGTCATAAAGTAATAAAGGATATACTTTATTACTACCCTAATTGGGACATCCCACTGTCGAAGAACAGAAAAGTACTGACGTCAAGATTGCTCCCAAGTTTGGAATATAATACGTCTGAAATAAGTTTCTTACCAGGGACACTACAAGTGGCTGGGCGCCATCTCGTAGCGAGCGCCGAACTACTCCCGCTGTTATTGCCTAGCACCGGTGAATTTCCTCTCCTTCATATATATCTTTTCTCTAAGAAATTTTTCTCTTAGTTTAAGCAATTTTTTTTTTATTAGTTGGATCTTTTGTAATTTATAAACCTCATCAAGGTTAAAAAATTACTATTTGTGAACTTATTGACTACCCTGGCGGTTTTGAATCACCCTGGAAACACTCTGGGAGTGGAAACACGGTGGAATCACGGTGGATCCAGGGTGGTTACACGATGGGTTTGTGCCATTTTATCACCCTGATTCCACGGTGGTTACACGGTGTTTCCACGATGGTTACACGGTGTACCCATCATGATTTCACGGTGTATTCACGGTGATTACGCGGTGTACGTGGAATGACGGTGGGTACACCGTGTAACCACCATGGAATCAGGGTGGGTACACCGTGTAATCACCGTGGATCCACCGTGATTCCAGGGTGATTCAAAACCGTCAGGGTATTGTTATTTTTTCTGTCTTTACTTAACTTACAAAGAAAAATTAAGACAAAAATTTTCTCAGGATTAGAAAAAATTTCTTGTCGCATGAAATTTTTTTTCGCTCCAAGAAAATTTTATTTTTCAATTAATAATGCCGCAATTTATAAAGGAAGTTAAAATTTTCTTAAAGCGAGTTGAAATTTTCGCGCCAAAAATACCTTTTTTTCTGTTTACGTATGATTTGTAATTTGAAAAATTCGAATATTTAAAAAAGAAGAAATTAATTGGAAAAACACGATTATTCTATAACATTATCTCAGTACTGTTGTTACAACTGCTAATAATGTAATCTCTCAATCAATCTTAATAAATACTTGTATAAAATGTCTTTATTCAAATAGAATGTTGTCAGAAAATAAATTTCATGTAATCGTTTAATTAAATTACAGCGCAATGATTTTATTTCGTTATTTTGAATGATACTGAAGTTAAATAATATGTCTTTAAATGATTAATTATTAAATTTAATTAATTTCAGCAGTGTCGCAATAATCAAGAGCATCTTGAGGACTTTTCCACTGGACATTATCATTATTTCGGTCATTTTTAGTCTTCGGCATCCCGTCTTTCAGAATGGTCATAAATAAAATTAAATATAAAATCGCAGTTACAATAGCGAGTAAAGAAAATAAACGTAGAGTCATCTGTCCTCCAATTATTTTATATAAAATTCCACCAACTAAACTGCCTACTGCGAAACCTAAATAATTTATATTAATTAATAACTTATTCAATTGATTATAAATAAAATTATCTATACAGTAGTACCTAATCCGTCATCCATTCCTGCAACGAGGCCTTGAACGGTAGCAGAAGTACCAGGTGGTGCTACAACACTCGCAAAACCAACAATTATCGTGTAGCACAAAGCATAAGATGGTCCCTGCATAAATAATTCAATTAATACAATCCACCAAGGATTTGGCGCCAGCGAAATCAATCCCAGACGTAACGAATAACAGACAAAGCAGAATGTTAAAGTATATCCGTAGCCAAATTTTTTAAGAATTTTTCCTATTAATTAAATAAAAAATTAATACTTTAGTTTTTAAAATTTTTCATTCATTAATTTTATTTACCTGACAATAAAAAAGCAATGACTTCACCGCCAAGTGTTTGAGCAGCGATAACAAGACCTTCTATTAATTTTATTTGGCTCATGAAATCAGTTTGCTCAGCAAGATCTTCAATGTACCAGAATAAAAAATAAATTAAGTAGCTGTCAATTATACCAGCAATTGTCGCAAATATTAAAAAAATAGCGATCGTCTTAATTTTCAAAAGTTTCCAAACATCTTTGGCAATATTATCTGACCCAGTCATTATTGGTAACTAAAAAAATTATATTTAAAAATTAAAATGACTCTATCAAAAATATCCATGTGGAACCCATAGGAATCCATGCAGGAATGTATGGATTTATATAAGAATCCATGTAGGAAACTATGGGTATTTGGAGTCTCATATAGGATCTTGGATGTATGGATCTCGTTGTAGAAAATTCATATAGGAATCAGGGTTTATATGTAAGTAATTTCTATAGAATCCGGGGTATCTGGATTTCTATGTCTATCGTCTATTGATACACGCATGCGAATAATGTGTGGACTTCCATAGGAACATGTGAGAATTTATATCGGGATCTATGCTGGATTTCCATATGGATTTTCTGATAGAGTAAAAATAAATTAAAATAATGACAGTAACGAACCTCGAGTTTTGTACAGCTGAGAACATCAAAGAAAGTAAAGACGATAACAAGAATGAAAGCTGGTGTATAAGATTTATAATGATCATCTTCAGACACTAGATCCATAGCGTATCCAGCTGATAGTGCAGTGACACCCCATCCAATAGAGCCCCATACTCTCTGACGTCCATATCCCATATGACCGCCTTCACCTAGTGTCAGAATCACAATGAGCTCGTAGATCAGCTTATTTTTCTGTACACATACATAATTATTTTTGAATTTTTTTATTTCATAATTAATAAAACTATCAATTACTTATTTAAATATTTGAACTGTACCTAGGACATCAAAGCAAATAGCGTCGCTAATAGAATTAGCGACATTGAAACAAATACATCCGATGGACATCAAGATAACAAATCCCCAAAATTTAATACTGTAGTACAGGTGATCTTGGTCTATTTCTATTTTATTAATCAAACATGTTGCATTACATGGTAATGAATTACTGTCATTACTGTGACATGTTTCGTTATAATCAACTACATCATCAATGCAAATCGGTACCAACTCCCCAGAGCTATCTGCTAATATCGCAGATACATTGATACTTTTTTTTTCATGACAATTCCATGCGCACGTAACACCAGCGCGATAACTTATCTCATTACTATTTGTTTCTCTACTAATTACTTTATATTTACACGGCTCTCTATCACAATACAGAGAAGGCGTAACATTAAAACTAGAACTTAAAAATTTTTTGAATTCTCCCACTGGTGACTGCGGTAGAAAATAAAATAATACCAGTGACAGTGATCCGATAACAATTACTCCGATAAAAATAATCTTACGTTGAGTACGAAAATAATCGACAATAAATCCGAATATTGGTTTTGATATCAAATACAGAGCTGGTAAAATTCCTGTAACTGTTCCCATTATAAGAGGAGAGACTCCAATTTGTTTGCCGTAAACTGACAGGTACGGCAGGATGGGCCCCATTGCTAAAGTTTTAATTAAAAAAATATATAAATGACATAATTATTGATTACTAATTAAAATTATCTGTTATCAATTGACAGTTTATCATACCTGCCATGAAGAAGAAATAATGAGCTTTGACAGGCAATTGCTGTAAATTTATTTTAAACTTCCCCGCCATCCTGATAATTAATTTAAAATTAAGACCAGGTCTACTTAAACTCTGAGGAGCTACTGATTAAATATCTACTGCTAAGACATTAAATCTTTAATTAAATTGTTGAGAAAAATAAAATCTTATCGTTGACGTTTCACAGCACATGAACAATTTGCCGTTTTTTTTTTATCTTTAGCTTTGCTTCACTCCGACGCATTCAGAGCTTGAAAAAAAAATATTTTATGACTTTATAAATATAGATATTTTGATAAATAGTATCAGGAGAACATGCAAGCGAGTTACTACAATATATATAAATGTATACAATATATATATAAATTTATATACATATATGTTTAGATACAAACTGTTGAATGTTTCTTTTACATTTAAAAAAATATTTTTAAGTAAAAAACTTTTACCTGTGACGTCATCGGGTAAAATAAAATTAAAAAAAAACTAAAGAAGTCGCATTTGAATTTAATGATAAAAAAAACCTTGAAAATTAATCTTATTCATCTCACATTAACAAAGAGGCTGGATGCGGAAACACTTGATCTTTATATACATATATGTTTATATATGTATACACTTTCAAATACGTTTACGCGTGTCACGAAGTTGTGGCGGGGCGTGATCATGATTGCAATTGTAATATATATGTAAGTAACCCGCGTGTTTATGCTGAGTTGAAATTTTTCTCATTCAGTCACCGGCTACTGTAATAACAGCATTTATAATTTAATTCTGCATGCTGATTACTGAATTAAGTACAAGTTGATTTTTTAAAAATTATAGTTTGTAAATTCGTCTGTAAGATGACCTTGATCTTTGTCATCTGCTTGCTATTTGGTATTTCTCAAATTACTGCAGATAAATGTAAGTTTTAGTATACATTTTTTTATTTAAAAAGTTTATTTTAAATTTTAATTGTTTATTTTTTTTTTAGTGAGATTTTGTGCTGCGAGAAATGTACCCGAGTCTCAAAATATTGGAATGACTTTAGGGGAACTGATTCATCAGAATGACAGCGATGGGGTTGATTGTATTTTTGTTAATGAAAGGCAAGATTTTATTTTTATTTTTATTTTTTTTATATTTCATTATTTTGTTTGTTGTTTAGATCCAATTGTTTGAGACGAATAGAAAACGGAGACGCTGATTTTGCGGTATTTGAACCGGAAGATCTTGTCACCTATTCAAGTATCGATGGCGGAGAGACTCCGATTTTAATAACTCATGAATTACGATTATCTAAAAATGGTTTCTGTTAATTAACATGTAAATTAAATTAGTAATTAATTAATTAATAAATTAAATAATTAAATTTTAGACAAATCACGCTTCGACATGGTGCTGCTGGTATCGAATAAAATAAAAAGTTTTTCTGACATAAAAGATAAGAAGTTTTGCCACCCGGGACTTGACTCGGAACTGATTGACTGGACGCGTGTATTCGCTAATGTTTGTACTGTTTTTTTTTTAATTCTCGCAATTAATAATTAAAAATAAATGAAATGTAATTACAGTTTTTTCAAACGTGGGTGATACCAAGCGAATGCGAACAAAACAAAACGTTATTTGAAAATAATATCTCATCATTATCAAAATTTTTCGGAGCCGCCTGCATCGCCGGCCCTTGGACATTTGATACTCACGAAGACAGTCGTCTGAGTATGTAATTAATTTTTTAAAATTACTGGCATCAATTACCTAATAAATTTTACTCATAGAATTAAAGTATCGGAATTTATGTTCACTCTGTGATAATCCGAATGGTTGCTACGCTGGCGATAAATACCACGGACGAGAAGGAGCATTGCTATGTCTGACAGATAACGTCGGTGATATCGCATGGGTCCGTTTAGATGACGCTCATCGTCATTTTATAAATCAAAAAATAGACAATAGTAGTTATAGTTATTTATGTCCGTATGGAGAGACAATAAGACCGATGAATCGCGGCAGACCATGTACTTGGATCGCTAAACCATTTCCTGTTATTGTTTCTCGCAGGTAATGTCATTTAAATACATAGTATATTTATTTATTAATAATTATGCCAAAGATGCCGTACATTGTCATATTTTATTATTTGTATGATTGGTGGATTTTATATTTGATTAATTTGTAATGAGATGTAAAGTTCATTATCCACAAAAAAAGGATTTCTTGGCGCAAGAAATATTTTGCACTATAAATTTATTTATTTATTAATATCAACCGCCAATCGGTTATATACAACTGGTTACAAAATATATAGCAATAAATATAAGGAAATCTATGATTCAAAAGACGAAACAAATTCAATTATAATTCAACTTGGACTTTTTGACTGAGGAAAAAAAACTCGATTAATTATTTAGGAGATTTTCAATATTTGAGTGAAAAACTGATAGAGATCCACCAAGAAAATCGATGTCCGAATTGAACTCGTTGACGTGGTTAGCTATTCTATTGTACGGTCCATTAATTACGTAGTTTTTGTTAGATCTTAGCGTGTTAATTATTCGATTGCTCCTGAGACACGGTTTATTACAGACTATACCAAAGCTTCCTAGTATATCAGGCGAATCGATCAATCCATTGATGATTTTATAGAAGAAGATTGGAGCTAATTTTTCTTATAACTGAAAAAAATTCTTGACTCAAGAATTTATTTCTCACCTCGATTTTTTTTTATTCATCGAATGCAGAACTACAATCTGTTTAACGACAATAAATAATTGCGATGATAGAGCACAAGGTGTAGATTAGAGTTTGACCCATTGGCAAAATACTCTAGTGCGGATAAAATATTAAAAGCGCTGTGGGTCCAGGGTTTTGATACTCTTGTGGGTTCACTTCTGGGCTCTAGAAAGTCTTTTACTAGGGGATTCGGATGTGGAGTCTGGGTATTTTGTGCTCGCCCCGATAAATTTCTTTAAATTTATAATGCAAGAAATTCTTGGGTCAAGTAAAATTTTTTTGCAGCAAGAAATCCTTTTTTTTCTGTGCAATTGAATATTTATTGCGTAGCACTTATGGTAAATATGATATTGCATATAAGCATTGGATAATTCTGCACTAGTTCTATGTTTATTTTCTCGATGCCTGATGAAGGTCAAATAGTTGACCGAAGTAAAAATAAAATTGTGTTAAAGAATAAACATTTTATTACTGTCCACGTTCCTGTTAATGTCATATATTTATATTAATAATAATTGAATTATTTATTACAGAGATGCTGCAGAAAAAGTATCTGAGTTGATAAGAAATCTAACTTACAAAGTTTCGTATTCACAAAAAAAGTTTATGGAGTTGTTAGAAAATTATCATGTTGTCCCTGTGGCAACAGACGTTCTACAAACACCCGTTGATTATTTAAATCAATGTAAGATAATTTATATATGTATGTATATATTTATTAGTTTTGAATTATTAATGAATTTTGTTAATTAGTTACAGGATTCAGAGGAGCATACACAAGAATGCCATGTAAACCTTCGCGACTTATTAAATGGTGTGTCGCGTCTAATCTTGAAGCCAGTAAATGTCAGTGGATACGTGATGCCGCATTTTCTCATGGAATTGACCCCGCGATATCGTGCTATCAACAACCAGGACGTGAAGCTTGTATTGACGCGGTTCAACGTAACAAATGTGATTTCTTTGTCATTAGACCGGAAGAGATGACAAAGACTTATGAGTATTTTTTATCACTTACGTTTTCTTTTATCAATTAAATAAAATTTAAAAATAAATTTGTAATTTTTTATTTAGAAAAAATTTAGTATCACTCCTTCAAGTTGTTTCGAAAAAAAATGATGATTTAAATATAATTGGAATTTTAGTTAGAAATAATTCAAATTTAAATAACGTCAAAGATCTTGAAGGAACATATGCGTGTTTTACTAGACATCAAAGTATTGGTAATTGAATTTATTTTACATAATTAACAGTCAATTTCATTTGAAATTTATTGTAATTATTATTATTTTGTTTTTAGGATGGAACGCATTTGTCGCTGTAATGAGAAATCGTACAAACAATCCAATATGGAATTGCTCAGACGACCGTGCAATCACCCACTATTTTCAAAATATTTATTTAAATAACGTGTCCTTAGATAGTAATGATAAAAAATCAGAAGTTGACAGAACGTATGAGTGTTTAATTACAGGGAGAGGTGATGTTGCATTTGTTGATCTTCATTTTAAAAACGACTCATACAGAAAAATGAATAATTTAAAAAGTATATGCGTTGATAAACCCAAATATATTAATGACGAGTGTATTTTAACATGGACGTCTTTGGGTTCGGTGAGTAAATATTTAATTATCGATAGGGTAGAAGTAGCATTTGTGGCCAGGCTCTTTGGAGCTTTAATAATTTATTTTGATTAATGGAAAAGTATACAAAAATTTTACATTTCACTACAAATTATTTTATTAAAATTTTTCAAGTGGTCTAAACTGGTCCTAAAGTGACCACAAATGGTACTTCTGCCCTATATATCACTAATAATCTACATATTAATGTATACAGTCCAAACTCGTTATAAGCAACCTCTTATCGCGTCTTTCGTTACGACTTTGAAACTCTCCTACTCCTTCGTCCGCTCAAATTTCATGTCGGCGCTCGTTGTAAGGATCACCAACGATACAAGTTTTTTTAAAGTTATTTTGCACACAATCTATCACAAATATAATACTGAAGTTAGCCGACGTCTGATAATTTGTAGATTTTTTAAAATCGACAAGTCGTAAAAAAAAAATTCAAAAAAATGTGCATATTTTCATTTTTTTTTTTTTTTTTTTTTTTTTTTTTTTTGTACTCGACTTGTTGAAAATAAAAATCCATAAATTGCTGATTGTCTGTTAACTTCAGGGTCATATCACAAATCATTTAATTGGTGAATTTTTTTACGCGATTTCAAGTTTCTTATAACGAGCGACTTGCGAGGATTCATATCCGCGACTCAATCTTGGATTTTCTCAATAATTTTGTCCTCTATAAAAAATTTACTAACGCAATTATTTTTTCTCGCCTCGAAAAATTTTTTCTTCGAGAAAATTTTTGTTTCAATTTATAGTAAAAAAATTTTCTTGGGGCGAATAAAAATTTTTGGCGCCAAAAAATTCCTTTTTTTTTATGTACAACCTCTGACGATTGCTTATAACGAACTTGTACTGTATACGAATATTTTTAAAAATTAGATAATTGTAAATTCAAATATGACGGAGTTAAGGAAGAATGAAATAAAAAGTTTGCTAATGCAATTGAATGCTTGGTTTGGTTCAAAATTTATTGGCCAAGCACCTGCAGTATCACTTTATGGACTATTTGATACTCATTCAGATGTTATTTTCCCTGTAAGTAATTTCTAAACTATGCACTTACTTTTTTGTAATTAAATTATTAATACTTGTAGGAAAAAAGTCATAGTTTGCAAGCAGACGATGATCACATTCGACTACCGAGGAACTATAGAGATATTTTATATCAACTCAATAAAACTAAAAATGATTACTCCACTTGTGGAAGTAATTACATACATGCTGTCAAAAGTACCGCGCTTTTAGTTATTTTAATACTTTTTAAAAATTTATTGTGATAATTATTTTATTCAAATACCAAAAATATTTTTGTATAAAAGAAAAATGTATTTTTATTATTTTAATATATAGTTTATTAAATATTTAGTATACAAAGTAATTAAGTAAATTCTATAATATATATGTATATATATGTATATATATTCTACATAATTACAGTGCGAATCTTTTGTAATTTAAAAATTGCGGTAATATTTAAATTTAAAAAATTTTCAGTCTATCACTGATGACAATTCAAGTCTTTGGTGCCAAAAAAAATAAACTCTTAAATATCGGACGGAGTTTAGTGATAATTTAAAAATTAAAAAAAAAATATTCAACAAATAGATAAATAATTAATGAGTACTTTTAATTCCGTTGAAATTTCATTTTTATCAGAGTACTGAAATTCGTCATTAAATTTATGAATCTCTACGTTACCGTTATTTAAACCAAGAGCCATATATTGATTTATAAAGTCATTATTACTTTTACAAGGTGACAATTCCATGCTGTCGACATGGGAATACTTCCCAGGAGATATACTATGCGTGGGAAAAATATCACTTTTACTAAGATCCCAGACGTGAATGCTGAAAAATAAAGAAAAAATTAATCAGTTATTATAATTATAATAATAAAAATAATAATAGTAGTAAATAAAAATACCATGAATCATTATCTAGAATAAAAATAGTCAGTGGTTTAGATCGTGACCACTGAATAATTTTAATTGCGGCAGTGGTATTTAAATTTTTAAATTTCAGTAGTGGTCTCTCTATCGTCGATGAATAGAGACAGACAGTACCATCTTCACATCCCGCTAAGAAAAATGGTAAATTAAAAGGACAATTTTCAATACACGTCATACCTCCAGTGCAATCTAAAAAAAACAAACATAACTCTAATTATTGTACTCCGTGATAATTAATGCTTATGTAAGACTACATGATTTTTTTTTCTAATTTAAAAAAATACCGTTTCCATTGTAAGCGAACGGCTGAGGCTTCTTTCCGATGCGTGTTGCATGCAACACTTTGTTGACATTGGAAGCAACGTACAAACTATTGACATCAACGCTATCAATCTTTATATCTCTGAATCCCCGGATGTTATTTAACTTGAAATGTTTTTCTAAGTGAAGCGGTATCTCGTGACTTTTAACGAGCCGGAGTTTTCCCCACCAAGACTGACCCAAGTCATTTGACGCTGCTCCTTGGAAATTTTTAAGAACGCTCCAGACAACGCAACTTCCGTCTTCATCCAGACTGCAAATTTGAATCGGCATGAATTTTCTGACGTCCGTTGAATCCGACTCGACTTTTGACAAAACTGACAGAGCTACGATCTTTGAAGACGACGACGTTCGATCATCAAAATTACCACCCGTGTTAAATGTCGGGCTGCGGACAATCCAGCCGAGTTTATTGTCGCTGTCAAAAATTTTTCTGTGATAATATTCGTCTTCTCCGAGGTCCCACAGGCTCATCGAGCCGTCCTCGAGTCCAGCAAAAATGATATTATTGTTTGTTGGATGAAAGCAACACGCGCTGATGTTACTAGATGAATAAAAAATTTTAGTTGGTCTTGATGGTTCCCCGATATTCCACTGGCACCCAATGCAGCAGTCAGTGACATACTCATCGGCCGCTGTCTCAATATCTTCATCAGCTGGCTCATGGATCGTAATTAAAATTCTACTTGAAATATCGGAGTAACGAATCATCGTGACCGGTCTGTTTGACAAAAATGTAACATTTGCAACAGACAATTTAATTGTTGCATCGCTAAATGGCATTGGAATTTCATTACTGTCCAAGCTGCTGACGTAAGAAGATTTTCCCTCCAGCAGAGCAAGCATCAGTTTGCCAGCGTTGCTGAGAAATTCATTCAGCTGCAAGATATCATGGTGAGGACGTTCAGTCAACTCGTCATCATCACCACCGACTCCAATTAATTCTCTAGTAAATAATTTAATGTCTTCACTAGTCTTCAAATGACTTCTACAAACAACAGGAAACTGTGTCCACATATTTCTACATTCTATATCATCGGTTTGAACATCAACACTCAGACTATCTTCGTTGGTTTGGGTTGAAATTTGCCGCGTGTTTATTTTACCGTAAATTCTTATAAATTCTTCATAAGCTATCGGAGTGCATTCAAATAACGACCATTCCACAACATCCAGTTTAATCATCTGCAATATCTGTTTGCCTCTTGCTAAGCGCCGTGAAATACTTTTTTTTTTATCGCTTTGGTTGCCGGATTCAAAACTACCAGGAATCAATGGAGATTTAGCAAAGTCACCAGAACGTCCGTCTTCGAATCCTTCATCAGCCGACGAAGGCAATGACTTTATTTCCGATGGTTTTTCGTCGCTGTAAATAATCGGCCGTTGGATAACTTGCGTATTATTTACTAAATTTATTGAACGGTTTCCAGACATCAAGTCTATTCGCGCGGCTCTTCTTCGCGCTTCCTGCAGTTCATAATGTCCTGAATCAAGCATGTGCTCTTCCTCAACATACTTACGTGGTAGAACAACATTCGCTACTAATTTATCACTTTTCTGCGCTGGCTGCAGCTCCACTGGTTCTTCTTCATCCAGACTAGCGCTTTCTGATTCATCACTAACTTGAGATGCCTCCGAATCGGTACACTCTTGAAAATCCGATTCATAATCTTCGAAATCATCTTCATACTCATACTCTGGTGATGGCTCGCGTTTAGATGCTACCGGACAAGAAATATCTAAATTAACATTTCTATTTAACATTTTAACTTCACTTGGACTGAGAGTACGTGACTTTTTACGTTCTCTCGACGGCATTCTCGTTTTACTGGGATTTATTTTGGTACTAGTACCAGTACTGTCTTTATTTGTAACATTTGATTTATTACTATACTCACTATTTTGTTTGGAAGTACTATGACTTTTTTTACCCGGCATATAAATCGTACTCAGACCTCTTTTTTCATCACTACTTTGTTTTATCAATTTACTTTTAACTCCATTGGCAATCGTTCCTTGTGTCTTAGACGAACTTGATTTATGCAGATTCAAATTTTTTGAACTCGTGGGATTTAAATTTTTAATCGAACGTTCAGCTCGACCTGAATTACCTGAAGATTTAATTGGATCTTTAATTACAGTACTTTCAATTTTTTTTTTACTCGACGTTCCAGCATTTGACTTTTTTTCATCTTCTTTTTTCGACGTCGACGTTCTTTTACGATCATCGCGACTTCTCGTTGACGTTTCTTGTGATAAATTACTTTTACGTGACACATTTGCTTTACTACTCATAATAAAATTAATTAATCAATTAATTAACTAATAAATAATAATTATAAATATAAACTTATTTCAAAAATTAATTATTTGAATATCTAGTTTCACATATCATCGTAACTATATGACATTATATATAAAAATCGATTAATTTCAAGTGATTACTTTAAATTTTAATGACTTATTATGACATTACGTGGTCTTTACACTCTATTACTTGCACATTACAATAAATTTAACAATTACTAAGTTATAACTTGCATTGAAATAAAATACTCATATTTGCGCGCGCATTGATATGCGCTCGGTTGCTAGGCAACTGCTGGTTTTTTTAAATCCATTTTAAAATTACAAAATATTAATTATTCAAATATTTCTACATGCAGTAAATTATTATCGTTAAATTAACGTAATTAATGCAATTACATTAATTAGTTCATATATTTTTTATTGATAAAATAAAAAAAATTATGGGGTGATTTTAAGAGTGTGAATGTAGCAGCTGTCAAATTTAAAACTACAAATAAATAGAGTAAATAATTTTAAAAAAAATATTTTGAAAAAACGCGCTTTTTAATTTCAAATTTAAAAAATGCGCGTTTTTTAAAATTTAATTTTATTAATTATTTACTTTATTAATTTATAATTTAAAATTCGTCTGACAGCTGCTACATTCACACTCGTAATTTTTAGTGGAAAAAAAAAGTTACTAGAAGTTGTTTACGAATTCTAAGAAATCAAACAGAAGAGCCGATAAATTTCAAGAGTCGTCACGTGCGATACAACAATGGAAGATTTTTTGAAAATTGACTGGTAAGAATTGTTAATTATTAATTATATTTGTAATTAATGTCAAATAAATAGTAAATTTATTTTTTATTTTAAAGGAATCCGCCGACGAGCGACGTCATCGACAATGAATTTATTAATCCCGATAGGTTAGAAACTACAAGTGTTATGTACAAGATTCTTCAGGGAACATTCACGGATCCTATGAAAGATGCTCACAAATATTACGAGAAAGATGTGACACTTGAAGAAGTTAATTCTTTGAAAGCACTGAAAGTAAAACAAAGTGTTGAGAGAAAATTACAGTCACGTAAAAATCAATCAGAAGAAACTCCTGGTGACGGTGATGACAAGAATTTTGATAAAAAATACAAACAATATGTACCTGGAATAGCAAAAAGAATAAATATTATATTCCCAAGACCTTCTAGTCTTACTGCTGAGCAACATGCGCTTTGTGTACGCGTTTATAAAACTTTATCATCACCTGGGACATCTGAACAATCTGGCGCACTAAAACCGCAAGAGTTGGAGACGGTTGTAGTACGTATTTTAAATATGTAATATTTTTTATATTGTTTGGTTTTGATAATTGATCTTTGATTGATTTTTGTTTTAGAGTCTCAGAAGTTTGATTGATGAAGAGCAGAAAATTTACTTGGATTTATGTAAGCAGCATTGGAAACCAACATACTTTAAATTGACACGTGAAGATCTTATTAATTACAAATGGAATATTAAATTAAAAGCAGCTCGTCAACTTCATAGATATTATTTAGAAGCTGGCAACATTCCATTAACTTCTGAGTTGAAGATTTCTGCTGCTTTTAATTCAACTGTAGTTGATGTGGTGAGTTGATAGTTTATTTTTTATTGATATTGTAGTCTATTGTGTGAAAAGGGATGAAGCAAAACGGTTTCGGACCAGGGTGAGGGCTGACACACGCAGTTTGAAATCGTGTTTCATTCAGAGTTACACAGAATATTTTTCAAGATTACCTGCATTGGAACTTGAAGTTTCAGTGTCAGCAGCCAGTCAGAAACAAGATAATTTAAGACCAATGGTGTCATCAACTATCAGCGTAAGGGTAAATTGTCATTTGTGATTTATAATTAAGCAGAAACTGTAAATGCTATTTATTATTCACAGTAATTTTTATAAAACTTAATCACAGTCAGAACTGTCATTTACGTAAATGAAATTACTATTAAACAAATGACAAGTAAGGTAAAAGCCCCTATACCCGCTCACTTTTCATTGGAGAGATAAAATCACTCAATATAAATTAATACATAAAATGAACAACCAGATTTTTTTTTTATAGTTATTTTTTGAAGTTTCGAGTATTAGAATAAAATTTAAGTTTGAAGAATAATTTTGATAATTAATTATTATTAATTTTTTAAATAAGGTCCTCAAGTGTGCCCATAGTCGATAAACAGTTAAAGTCCATAAACAGTTAAAGTGAGCGACTAATGGTACTGAACGGGTATAGGGGCTTTTACCTTATCAGAGTTTAAATTGCGAATGTCTTCAGTCAGCGGGCAAAGACATTATTTGTTTCTTTCCAAGGGACGAAACACTAATATATTACACACCTAGAGAGGAAAGTAGGACATTCCAACCCACTTGTATAATTGCCCGGTAGCAAACACGGATTGGGACATCCGGCCTTCCTCCGTGGTGTGTAAACTATTTTTCACCAGATCTGTACTTGAAAGTTTAAATTTTTGCCTCTGTTTGTGGGCAGAATGGCGCGTGCGCTAATTTTTATCATTTTTTCTCTCATAAAAGAAAAGAACGACTTTCTTCCCTCTAATCAGGGCAGGAATTTAAACTTTCAGTGCAGGTGTGGTGAAAAAATGTTTCTGCCCGCTGACTGAAGGCATTCGCAATTTACGCATGCGCGTATTAATTCGCGGCATTGGACTGGAATGAGCTTCTTTCGACTGGCTGTAGAGACACTGAAACGTCAAGTTTCGATGCTGGTATCCCAAAAAATATTTTATAGTCTTAATTGCAGGAAAACTTGCCAGTGCTATTGCTACCAAATCCAGAACGTCGTTATATATTTGATTCTCAATCAAAAACCATCGAATCGAGATATTTAAAAATTAAAAAGTCACATTCAGTATTTTTAGGAGATATCGATAGTAATCTTGAACAATTAGCACAGACTCATGATGTCGATTTAGTTATAACGTCATCTGGATTAAATTGTCTGGCTACAAATATCGATCCATCTTATGCAAATAATTGGATCCTCCCGGTCGAAGTCAAAGAATTGAATAATAAAAATGTCGTTTTTATCGGCAAACCTTTGCCACCAACGGCTAAAAACGCTTTGCAAAAAAATGCATGGATTTATAAGTACATTCTCAAGAGTTCATTGCTAGTTGTTGACAATTCGTCGCTTATTTCACAAGACCCAGTATTAGAGTCTGCACACCCGGCCTATCAGGATCCTGACAATAATCATAAGACCAATGAAGATGAAGGTGATCAATCATGGCATAATTATCAGTATAATATTTATACAATCGGCGCTTGTGGTTCGTCACAAAATGAACTGCTAAAAAGTAAAATTGAAAAGGATTACAAAATATTAGTGCGGTCAAAAATTGATGGCATTGAGGTAAATTAATATATTTTTTATTTTTTAAATGAGATATTAATTAGATTAATAATTTTTATTAATTTAGAGATTGAAAAATGGCGAAATCAATCGAATCAAGATCGCACCTAAATTAGAACATCAACTGGCATTGGGTGCTGAGGCTGTCACACTCGAGGAAGCATCGAAACAATGGATTTCGTTGGCATTCACACCTGACACAACTCTTCTACGAGGTATAGATTAATAAATATTTTAATTATTAATTATTAACAGGGTACGGAAGTTTGTGCTCGACCATAAGAATAAAAGAAAACAATTCGCGCAAATTTTTAAAAGATATATTCAAATGTCGAGTGTCATTAAAGCCGTCGAAATTAAGTTGTGAAAAACATATGTCAATCAGACAATCAGCAAGACAATTATCTTGCTGGGGGTCTTGCTCATTGTCTTGCTGGCGATCTTGCTAATTGTCTTGCTGGTGGTCTTGCTCATTATCTTACTCATTGTCTTGCTGGTGGTCTTGCTCATTGTCTTGCTGGCAATCTTGCTAATTGTCTTGCTGGTGGTCTCGCTCATTATCTTACTCATTGTCTTGCTGGTGGTCTTGCTCATTGTCTTGCTGGCGATCTTGCTCATTGTCTTGCTGGTAGTCTTGCTAATTGTCTTGCTGGTGGTCTTGCTCATTGTCTTGCTGGCGATCTTGCTAATTGTCTTGCTGGTGGTCTTGCTAATTATCTTATTGACATTTTTTTCACAACCTCAATTTCAATATTTTTTTGTGGCATTCGATATTCGAATATATCTTTCAATTTAATTCACGTGAATTTGCTCGCGATCGTAATTTTGATATAGAAAAATTTGGGCGAATTCTTTCCCTGTATTCTTATTGTTAAGCACAAACTTCTGTACCCTGATTATTAACTACTAATTAAAATTTTGAAAATATTTATTTATTAAATGAATCTTTCAGTTCGTGTATCAGCATTCAACTCCGAGTACATCCAACTAGAAAGACGTTCGGCGAATGCTATAAACAATGAAATAAAACGTCTTTACAACGTAAAAGGCGAAGATTCTTATTCTATAATATATAATATCGTTGAACATATGACGAAAATGTCACCAGGACGTTATGTTTTAAGACATACTGCTCGACATGGAGCATTCGTTAATATTTACGAAGAAACTCCAAAATCTGGGTAAGTTTTGATATTTACTACTACTATTTAATTAAACATTTTTTTTTTTAAATAATTTGATGATTTTATTACATTTTTTTACAGAAAAAATACAATTGATCTAGAAGCTGTTTTTTGTGACGATGAATTCCAAACAATTCCTAATCCCCCGTGGCCGTTGATTGACAAACTAGTACTGACACCAGCGTTAATTTGTTTCCAGCGTATGCCGGCGATGTTTTATCCATCAAAATTCACACCAAAGCCTCCACAAAAAAAGAGCGCTCGTGGTCGGAAGAAGAAAAATAATAATTGATCACAAAATTATTACTTTTGATATTAACTTCGATTAATTTATAAAAAAAAATAAGACTCAATTACTGACACTCGGAAAATTATATACACGTTCATATAATTTGGAATAGATGAAATTTATTCTTGTCAATAATTGGGGCTTCTACTTAATTAACTACTTTAATTAATTTTATAAATTTTTCGTCAATTTTCAGGCAGATTTCTACATCAATTTATTGTTAATTTGACTTGAAAAAATGTAAAGTATTTTTTTACCGTCAAATTGTTGATATTTTTATGTATGTCTACAACGTATTATCAGAACTGGATGGATCGGAATGTCTTATTATTCTCCCTCGGTGTGTAATTTACTATTTCTGTTAACAGATCGTTTTTTCGTCGTAATTGTTCAAGCTGAAGTGAACAATGAAATGGAAAATTTACTTTACGCTATGGTACATTTAATAGTGTATAAAAAAAATGCTTACCAGCTAATGATACCACTTGATCTCAATAGTACAATAACTTAATTATATAATTAAGATTTTGTTAAAGTTTTGTTGTATTAGACTGGAATATGAAATAAATAAATCTTTTCAATATAAGTAGACTTTAATTTATTTCTTTGTTTGTAATTGAAAAATTACAATTTTGATACGATACATTGATTAATGACTCAATAAATACCTCAAAATATATTCAATTGAAATTCAGATCATAAGTTACTAGAAGTAAATTTAAGTTCTTATCAAAGAATGTAGCGGAAGTAAAAAACGCAAACAGAAGTTAAGTTCAATGAACAAATTTATGGAACGGATTAGAAATGTAATTAATAAGTATTGAATTTATAATAATAGAATTTTTTAAGACCAAAAATGTTATCGTTACGAATGAACAAGATGATCTCTGTTGATGTAAAAAACATCTACTCCGTGCTAGAGAAACATTCTACTCTCGTTAATTCTGAAAAAGTTAAAAATGAGTAAATAATTTAAATCTAATACTTTGATAGAGTAAAAAAAATTATAAGCTTCGCTACAATGAAGGAAGTAAAAACATACCATATCCGTCTTCGGTTAAATTTGTGCTGATGGTCGGAAGAGGCGTGGGTGCGTTGGGGTCTTCAATAGTTGGCCGAATAACCACGGCAGCTTTTTTTAATCGAGGAGCGTGACATCGGATAGCTAAATCATAAATCGCTGGAGCATTAAAATTGTCGAGATATTTAGAGACAAGCGACTTTTCGCACATTAATTTCAGTCTTATCAATTCATATTTATCAGCAGCTTTTAGCAAATACTCTGAATGATCATCTAAGTTACAGACCTTGTCAGTATAGATATATTCCACAACTTTTTCAAATATCTCTGGATTGATACCCGTAAGAGTTAATTCAGAGTTGTTCTTGCTGTAGGATGTTTGCTGATGATGAACAACTTCGTACAATACAGGACACCCTTTTTTTAAAACATTTTTATGAACTCGAAATTTAGTATTCTGCACCTGTATGACAATAACATCACCGCTATCTTCTCGACTGTTATATAACCCAAAGTAATCAATTGGTACCTCGATAATTGGAGCTGTAGTTGATAAAAATGCCGGACGAGGTATCATCGGATAACGATCCCAATCCCAGTAAGAATAAACTTCTACGAGCAGTGTCATAGTATTGTTTGGAAGCAGATCTTCTTTTTTTCTTTGGAAACGGTCAGGAACAAAATCTGGGTCTTCACGATTAGTATAAGTACTTTGGTCACTCGGTCCAATATAAAGATGATTTTTGTCGATATCAACCAGGTAAAAGTTACAGGTGTCATCATCCATTCCGCTTCCAGGGATGAATGATAAACTCAGTCCGCTGGGAAATAGCTTTGAACTTGAAATTTTCAATTCGACCTCCCACTCGATTTTGTGTCCCCTAAATTCGTGAGAAAAATCATTCTTCAGAGTGACGGGGTCCTCATGTCCGTTACGGTCTGCACGTTCAAGTAGTTGATTTATATCCTTTATTTCCCAAGGTTGAGAATTTCTATGAAGGTTTCGTTTTCTTTGTTGTAGAGGCATTTTAATTAGACACAACTTTTCTTTTATGATTCCTGCAATAAACACAATTAATGTAATTTTCTAACACAAATTATTAATAACGTGGCAATGAGGTATAATTACTATAATGGTTTGTCGCTGCTATGTCCACGCTTCCGTTTGCCAAGATTATGGAGTCCACAGTGCAGCCAGATCGTGGACGAAAAGTTCCCCTTCCTTCGCACCATTTTAGCTTCACTCACAGCTTAAACGGTGCTTGGGAAGGGGAAATTTTCATCCGCGATCTGGCTGCACTGTTATGGAGGGTAGAGGTAGGGTAGGGTTTTATTTTTGGTAGGGTTGCTTATGGCTAGGTCGTATACCTGCCGGGCCACGTACCAGTTCTAGTAACCTTGCTGTTTGCCACCAATATGAATAAACGACCTCGACGCTCCTATCGGATCAAGTGACAACTACACTAATAACCACCAGAGAGAAGACTTCTCTGTGTAGCCACTTTAGCTTGATATTGACATAAAAATTGCCGGAAATTAACTGACAACTTGACAGCAATATAATGTCTACCCAGTTCGAAAGAAAAATTTGCAATTAATTTTTAACAAATTTAGAGGTAACTGTCTACTAGATAATAAAAAGGGTAATGTTCGTTCTTACCACTTCAGAAGGTAAGCAAATTTATACATAAAAATGTCTACAATTTGACGGTAAAAAAATACTTTACATTTTTTCAAGTCAAATTAACAATAAATTGATGTAGAAATCTGCCTGAAAATTGACGATAAATTTTTTCTAGTCGACATATGAAGTGAATTTGCATTCTCCCTAATAGCCACCCTAACCGTAAGTTAACTACAAACTACTGCCGTATTCTAAAGGTAACTTAAAGGAAAGTGCCCTAATAGCACAGTTTGCTTGAGCGAAAGTTTACTTAACAAAAGTTTCGTTGAATTTTTCGTTAATTTAACTTGAAAAATTTGTTAAGTATTTATTCACCGTCAAATTGTAGACAATTTTATGTATAAATTTGCATACCTTCTGAAATGATAAGAATGAACATTACCCAATTTTTGTTTTCCAACTTTTGCTGTGAAATCGTCTGTAAATTCGGGCAGCAGATTTCAGGTAATTTCAACATCAAATTACCGTCAATTTCAAGCTAAAGTGGCTACTAAGGCAGGTGCTTCCACCTGTTAATTAATAAATGAACTTAAAATACGTAAATTAGTCGATAATTTGAATAATAAAACGTTGTAGCACATACTAATGAAATTATATATTTAGTTTATAAAAAAATTTGCAATAAATAGATAAATAAATTATCTTATTGTATTCAGAGAAATATAAGCATAGTTCGAGTGGTCTTGAAACGTTTTATGTCACCCGACACTTGAAACCTAAACAAAACACATCCATAAAAATCATGACCAGGCTCTTGTGCTTTCAGGGTAAACAGTCGTTGGCCGCATTTCTGGAAAACCGGGAAATTTTCAGGATTTATAAATATACTGAAAAAATCAGGGAAACGTCAGGGAGTTTTGTGTAAGTTGGAAAAATTTTTAGGTACAGTCTTGAAAAATAATTAGTAAAAATTGATTCCAATAGCAAAAAAATGAAGCAGTTAGAATTAAAAAGGCTTTAGAAAAAAAAGTCTTAGTAGAAACCAATCGCCAGGATCTTCAAGCTGTCAACATCCATATTGACAGTTATAATATTATAGAGTAAGTTATATAATAACATGGATTTCAAATTGAAAGTAAACAATTATTCATTGAATAAATAAAAAAAAAAACAATGACCATTGACAAAGAATGAAAAAAATGTTTATTTAACAATAATGCTTTAATAATATAATTATAATGCAAAAGTTTCTTTAACAGAAATTTTGTAAAGTCTTTAATATTACATGATAAAGAATCACTAAAAGAATCAGTAGATCAAAAGTTTTATTTTTATAATAGGTTTCTGAAACATAAATAACATAAAAAATATTGATTAAATCAAATATCAATAATAATTTGTATAATAAAGAAACTTACTTTTTTAAATTTCCACTGCAGTAGTGCTTGGGTTTACTTCGAATTCAACTGCAACATTAAATCTTGGAGAGGTAATTATGAAAGGAAAATAATAGCTATAGTCGAACACTTCCATGGGCTTATTAAATTCCATTTCCCCAGTACAAGCAAGGAATCTTTCACCATCATCAGGAACAATTATGTTAACAGCGGTTTCTAATTTGCTTGATCTAAACTGTGAGGCGACTGGATCTTCTTGAACCACTTTACACATGACTTTAGAACTGCCACCATTTTTCCATAGATAGGTTGTAGTATGAAATTCTCTAAGGATATTCGAATACTTCATGTTGCGACCATAACTAATGTCATCACTCACAGACACATTTTTAAAAACTTGTGCAAATTTGATAGGAAGCATCTTGTAAATCTTGAATATAAATAATATTGATTATAAATTTTTATTAAATTTTTTCTTTTTATATAAATTTTTTTCTAACCATTTATCCGATGACTTAATAGAAGTGTGGTTTTTGATCAGGAGACATTTGTAATGTTGCACATGTTTTACATATTTATTTTAAGGTATATTTTCATGTGGGTACATTTTTGCTTTTGACCAATCTATACCCTATAATAGCAACTTTGACTTGGAATCGACAGTGATTTCACATTGAAATTACTTCAGATTTGCTGCCTGAATTTGCCGAAAGCAAAAGTCGTAAAAAAAAATTGGCGGTTAATTTATGCTCTATTTAAAGGTAAATTCCCTGATAGCCACACTTTAAATATAATTAATTGCTCAGCAAGTTTTGCAGTGGAACATTTTTGGCCAACTTAACGACAAGTTTCTGCCCTGATAACAACCTTATCCACAAGTTAACTTAAGCTACTGCAGTATTCTGAAGCCAATTAAAAGTTAAGTGTTAAAGAGCAAGCAGTTATCTTTAAGTTGACAGTAGATTGTCTTAAACTTGAATTCAATTTGTCTACAAGTGTTACTGTCAGACAATGACGTTAAGTTGATTGAAAGATTCACTTCAAATTGACGGCAAGTTTTTCTGTCAAATTACATTCAGATGACAGCAGTTGATTCGCACCAACTGGCACGCAAGTATTATTCAGCCGAGGCTTGACAGAAACTTGTCGTTAAGTCAGCCGAAAGTGTTTCACTGCAGAACTTGATGAGCAATTATATTAAGAGTGTGGCTATCAGGGTGGTAAGCCTCGGCTGGATAATACTTGCGTGCAAGTTGATGCAAATCTACTGCCGTCATCTAAATGTAATTTGAACTGTCATTGTCTGATAGTCGCACTTGTAGTCAAATTGAATTCATGTTACAGACAATTTTCTGTCAACTTAAAGGAAACTGCTTGCTCTCCAACACTTTTCTTTAAGTTGGCTCTAGAATACGGCAGTAGCTTGAAGTTAACTTGTGGATAAGGTGGCTATCAGGGGTGATATTAGGGAGGGTCTACATACAAAAAAGGAAACAATCCATTTTGCCGTCAATATGTTGTCTTCATAATCAGTACCGTAGTTTGAAAACTACAAGCCTCAGGAAAAACAAAAAAATTTGATATTAAAAAAAAATATAAGTATATATTTGACATATACATAAACTGAAAATTTTGAATAAAAACCTCCCGAATTATGACACTATTTTATTATACTCCAACTACAAATAATATTATCTACTGCTATCATCATTATCTATAATTATTTAATTAATTCGACAAAATGTCATCAGCGCATTTATCCGGAGGACGACTCAATATCGGTTTGTTCCAGGAACAAGCGAGAAAACAGTTGTTATGTCTTATCGAAAAATGCGATGGCCCAAAAGTAAATACTAAGATTTTATTAGAATTTCAAAAAAATCTAAAAATTCCACCATATATATGAATTCTACTAAAAATAACTCAGGGTATCGTTAACTTGGTACATAATTTCCGATATGTATGTAAATTATATCTATAATATTTTTATTTTACAACAGGCTATCGTTTGGGACCAATCACTCGCTGGCCCGGTTGGTCTTATCGCCAAATATAATTTATTAGAAGAATATGGTGTCGTTAAAATGTACGAGTTAGTTGGTGGCCAACTTCCTCTTACTAATGTTACAAACATAATCTTTATAGTTCGGCCACACTTAGATTTAATTGCCGAGAATGTTCATGGGTAAATTAATGCCTAATTTATTGCATCTACTGATCAACTAAACCACAATAATATCACGTACTTATTTTTGTACAGAGAGCGAAATCGATCTGCCAAAGAGTTCCATTTATTTTTTGTTTCTCGGAAACGTTTATTGTGTAAAAAAAAATTAGAAAATCGAGGAGTTTTTGGTAATTTTACTTTAATTGGAGAATTCGTCTGTGATCTGTTTCCTTTTGATAATAACCTGATATCAATGGAATTGAATGAAACATTCAAAGAGTTTCATTTAGAAAATGACCCGACTTGCCTGTATCAAGTAGCGCTTGCTATTCAAAGTCTACAGAAATTGTATGGGAAAATATCTAAAATTTAAAGTCACATGACGTGAAACGCAATTTGATTGTCTGGCGTCATTGTTCATATTCTCAGCGCGTTATTCGAATCAATGATGTGTAATTAATGTTATTTTAAGGCATTCAAAAATTATCAACATTTTTAAATACTTTGATTGTTTCTACTACGACTGTAAATTTCTAAAGAAAAATACGTATTTATGCTACTCCAATGACTTGTAGACAATGAAAATGAATTTACTCACTCTCTTGCACAATGATCCATCTTCAATTTCATTGGATGATACTTCATTCATGGGGGTTTCTTGTCGGCAATTATTTGTACATCATAGTTTATGTGATCATTATCCATTATTAATTCCTAAAAATTAAAGAAACAAAAGTTAAGAATGAGAACAAATAAATTATAAAAAATTGTGCTAAACATGCACTATTAGCTGAACGATATGTTCTCGAAGATAACTTTCATTTATTCAATGAGAATCGATAGTTTATAAAACAAATAAATAGATTATCATTAGATGAAAATTTACTAAACGAAAAAACTAATTTGACTATAAATCAAAACAACTCGATGACATCCAAATCGTAACTATTAAATGACACAAATTAATGTAAGAACGGAATAATGTAAAATTTATTTTTTAATTAATTTTTATCTGAATATTTGAAAATAAATAAACGAACAATGAGAAATCTACTTCTCTTTCGGCTGCGCAATGACTTTTATTGTCATTTCAATTTTATGTTTTGTAAAAAAATTCATTTCTCACAAAATGTTAAACGTGTAGGGTAAGTGTGGGTATTATTGCGGGCGTGGTTATTCAGCTAAAAGACCTATTACCCGCTCACTTATCAATGGAGTGAGATTAAACCATTCAATATAAATTGCTAAATGAAATAACAAATCATCTGCTTTTTTTTATAGTTTTGAGTATTAAAATATAAATTTAATTAGATAGATTTTGAAGAAATCTAGCTGTTAGATTTGTCTTCATGGTGGATCTTTCAAAGGATTTTGTCATAATCCACCATAGTTATTCAAGTAGGTTTCAAAAATACTATTGGTTGAAAAATATATATATATATTGTAATATGATTAAAATTGGACATCGACACGTGGTTCAATATTATTCAAAAATTATTTGAATATAATGAATTGACTATATCTATCTGATGAATTATATTTCAACAGAAATACAAATCATAAGTTAGATAGTGTTATTCAACAGAGTGACAACTGTCTTTTTTTATGGTCATATATCTTGTATTTCATTAAGACTTTAATGTTTTCTTAAATATTTCTTTTCGATATACAGAAATAAGAAGTACATTTTAAATAAAAAAACAAATTTTTTTCTTTACTTCATACTTATATATATTATTTTCTCATTTAATTTAATTTAAAATGATTCAAATCATTTTTGTTTCTAATTGACATCTATTTACAACTAAAAATTTGTTTAATTCACATTATACATTACTAATTAATGACAACAGCACTCTGTTATTTATTTCAATTCAATGAATTTCTCATTTTCTAAGTCAATAATTATCAGGTTTAAATATACATTTATTAACCTTGAACAAATATATATTTATTCTAAATGAATACATTTTTTTGTGTCTAATTAATATTTATTAGTGTTAATATAATAATATGTTGCCTTAATATTTCGGTATGTTGGCACTATAAAATGATTTAGTTGTCTGACAAATAAATATTTTCTCAACTGTACCAAATGATTTTATTATCTTAGCAAGAGAAATATAAAGACTTTAGTATACGAAAAAAAATGTATTATCAACTTGAAATTAATTTTATAAAAATGCTTTCGAAGTAAAACCTACAAAAAACCACAGTAATATCTACATTTACCTTACTTAGCATGAACTGTTACAAGGAATGTGATTTTTATAATGCTACTTTTATTCCGGATGAACATTCATTATATTAATTTTCTATTATTGCCTAGAACAAGTTAAAAATGAAATAAATTACGAAAATCATCAAAAATAATTTAATTAATTTTTTAAAAGAATTAAATTATGATAATAATATTTAAAAATTTACAATGTTTGTAAGCTTACAAATTGATTCTGATTATACGTTTAGATTACTCACATAAGGTTGCACGAAGAAGCGTAATTATAATAAAAATGGTCGTTCCAGGTCGTTCTTTTCGTCGATACAGGAATGAAAATTTCTGAAAATGTCGAGATTGGCTGAGCCAATCAGAAAATCATACGATTAGCGAGACGTTTCGGATATTTTCGGTTTTTACCCCCACCATCTAAATTTAATACCTAAAACATTGCACCTTGATGGTGAGAGTAAAAAACCGAAGCGCAAAGTTTCGCTATTCCAACTATACCTAATTTAAAAGGAAGGGGAAGACCTCTTTGGGATAGGTTCCAATTGGAAAAGTAACCGATAGGACACATCCCAATAACCCAGATCCCTATTACCTGAATTACCAATTACTAATAATCCCGATGACCCAAATTTCCAATCACCTAAAATCCCGATCACCAGTAATTTCCCTAATAGCACAGTTTACTTGAGCAAAAGTTTACTGTACAAAAGTTTCGTTGAATTTTTCGTCAAATTTCCGTCAACTTCGGACTTTTCCATTTTTTACGTCAATTTGTATGCAACTTGCTATTGAATTTGATGTAAATTTACTGCTCGAATTAGAATGTAAATTCACTTCAAAAGTTGACTAGAAAAAAGTTGTCTTTAATTTTCAGGCAAATTTTATGTCAATTTATCGTTAATTTGACTTGAAAAATTGTTAAGTATATTTTTACCCTCAAATTGTAGACTATTTTATGTATAAATTTGCTTACCTTCTGAAATGGTAAGAATGAACATTACCGACTGTTTTTTTTCGTAAAAGTTTACCTTTAAAATGAAGAAAAATTAACCGCAAATTTTTATTTTCAACTTTTGCTGTGAAATTGTCTGTGAATTCGGGCAGCAGATTTCAGGTAATTTCAACATCAAATTACCGTCAATTTCAATGCAAAGTGGCTATTAGGGTTCATAACTTTGACGAATTGTCACTTGGACGAATCGTGAATTCTGCGAAGTATGATTTCAGCATTTTTTAACTTTGACATTTTTTCAATTGGTCGAATTGTTACTTGGGCGTGTTTTTATTCCAACGTATTGAAACATTTGCATTTTGTGACTTCAACATTTTGTCACTTTGGCTATATGTGATTTGGGCATTTTGTTGCTTCATGGAAACGTATTTTGGCGAAATATACACTGGTCAGAATGTGATGTGGGGATTTTGCCTGCAAGCCATCTGATTATCATTATAACCCAGACTGACACAGTAGTTTTTTTTTAGTACTATATATGTTATTTCGTGAGCGTGAGTTACTCTTGTTATCATAAATTGTTTTTTATCATTAATCATTTGGTAGGTGGATTCTATTAAGTGAATATTTAAGTAAAATAATGGCAGATACAACTGTGGACGCAACAAGACGATTAAATGTCAAAAAACAAACACTCGATGATGCATACGCTGCACCAGCTAATTTTTTAGAAATCGACGTGATCAATCCGATCACTCATGGTGTCGGCAAAAAGAGATATACCGATTACGAAGTTCGTATGAGGGTAAGATTATCATTTAAAAATTATACAGCCTTCGTACATAAGTTCAACTATCATTTACTTATCTATCAGCGCAAAAAATCACAATCTGGCATTTTGATTTCGGAGCTCGCTCGTTACCATCAATTATTTAATCATTAAATTTATTTAGATGTAATAAGTTTTATTTTATACAGCCTTCACCTATTGCTTGTGACATTTATCATCTCTGTAAGTGATTCATATAATTTGCTGTCAAAGAATTTATTTTTTTTTGAATCATTATTTATCTTACGCGCGTCATTGACATTTCCATTGTCTTTTTTTAAATTATATAAATAGATAACTAATAATATTAATACTTTATATTCATATGGCTTTAATATATATATATATATATGTATACATACTTGTGACTATACTTTATTAATATATATATGTATTTATTTACAGACAAATTTACCAGTTTTTAAAGTTAAAGATTCGAGTGTAAGAAGAAGATACAGCGATTTTGAATGGTTAAGAAATGAATTAGAAAGAGATAGTAAGGTAATTAATTTAGAAAAATGTTATTTTAATTATTAAATTACTGTTGTTATTATTTTATAATGATTATTGTTATTATTATTATTTAATTAAAGATTGTAGTACCTCCATTACCCGGCAAGGCGTGGAAACGTCAGATGCCTTTTCGTGGAGACGATGGTATTTTTGAAGATGATTTTATTGAAGATCGTAGAAAGGGATTAGAAGTATTTGTTAACAAGTAAGTTATTATTATTGGTATTGGTTATTAATAATTTAAGTAGTAATAAATTTATCGTAACTATTATATTTATAAATTTAATTTACTAAGATAATTTACTGAATCACTTTTGCCAGCAGATAGTAATTATCTAAGTGATAATAATTAATAGATATGAATTTTATCATTTTAATTGAAATAATTTTAAGTATTCTAAGGAAATAGTTAAAGTATTATTATTATTATTATTATTATTATTATTATTATTATTATTATTATACTTAATAGTTTATAAATAAAACGAAAAATAAACTTCTACCCGATTATTTTGAATAGTTTTATAGACTTAAATGATAATAAGTATAATCTAGAAATTGTTCAAATCTCAAAATTGCACATGTACATTAGGGTGGGCAAAAAAATACACTTTTTTTGAATTTTCATTATTAATACCAAAAAAATTTTTCGGAAAACAAAAAAAATTTCAGGTCGATATCTTAGGCTCGTCAAATCCCGTTAAAGTTAGAAGTTGTTTAAAAATTTTTTTCCAACTTATTTTGATCGGAAATTTAATTCTCTACATAAAAGGTCCTATAATAAAATTACGTAAAGTTGATAGTTACTGAGATAATTGCAATTTTGTTCTAAAAAATATAATATTTCAAGATATTATCACTTTTTCAGGGTAAAATGAATTTTATCATGTAAATTTCTTACAAAATTGGTCTTCTGGTAAAAACTTGAAATTTATGGTTATTCAGAAACTGGCAGTTTTATGTTTAGATAGTCACATTTCTCGTTATTTGGTGGTTTTCACCACGAATTGCTATCATCTTTTCAACTATCAACTTTGAATAAATTTTTATTAGGTCTGTTTTGTAGAAAATCGAATTTCCTACGAAATTTATACGATAAAATTTATTTTTTACCTGAAAAAGTAATAACGTCTTGAAAAATTTAATTTTTTAGAGCAAAATTGCAATTATCTCAGTAACTATCAACTTTACGTAATTTTATTATTGGACCTTTTTTGTAGAGAATTAAATTTCCGATCAAAATGTGTTGGAAAAAAAATTTTAAACAACTTCTAACTTTAGCGGGATTTGGCGAGCCTAAGAAATCGACCTAAATTTTTTTTTGATTTCTGAAAAATTTTTTTTTTGTACGAGGAAAAATATTTTTAGTATTAATAATGAAAATTTAAAAAAAGCGGATTTTCGGCCCACCCTAATGTACATACGAGAACACATACAGCGGAGAAGTAAATTGTGTATAAAGAATTCAAATGGTTTAATAGTTTAAATAATTAATTAAGAAGTAACAATCGGGTTAAAATTTTCAAAAGAGAGCTAAAAAATTATAATAAGAGAGTGAAACAGGCGATTTTCAAATGAACCGCTTTCATAGATAAAGGCCCAAATAATTAAATAAAATATTTCATTCGATTCGTAAAGTTATTACTTATCGAATGAAATGCTTCCGGTTCGGAAATTTCTGTTTATATCGTAGAACGGCTCATTTGAAATTTCCATTTGCTAATGTAAGTGCAACCAGGACCGTTTCGTTCGTTCACATGTGTGAGAAAGAGAATAGATGGCAAATCCTCTTAAAATAAATATTGGCTACATTGAAAAATTATGATGAATAATTATAAAAAAAAAAATTAAACTGCAGAAATCTCAAAAATTTTAAGAATAATGTAAAACAGCATTTGCTCAACTAATAAATTACATTACAGCATTATTATAATTACTATTATTAGTATTACTACTACTACTACTCGGCTGCCCAATTTCGGAACACAGTAACTAACAAAAATAAAATTTTTAAAATATGTACTGAATCATGTTTACAAGAATTCACTAGAATGAAAAATACTAAAAAAACGATTTTGAAAAATTTGTCCCTTACTGTGTTTTGAAATTGGGCAGCCGTACTAGTACTACTACAACTATTATAATTATTATTATTATAATTAACAAAAAATATATTTTATTACAGGATTGCAGGACATCCTTTAGCACAAAATGAACGATGTTTACATATGTTTTTACAAGAGCAAGTTATAGATAAAAACTATGTCCCTGGAAAAATACGAAATACGTAGATATTTTATAAAATGCCTTTAAAATTAATAACTATTAATGATTTTTAAATTGAGAACACAACACAACAGTATATAATATTATTATTGTTATCTAAGTATTTTTCTTCTACTTGTACTTTTTTTTTTTTTTTCATACTTTTCTTCATTTTTTCAATTACGTAATTATTACTTTAAATATTTTATATAATCTTGTAATAAATTATTTAAATTGTACAATTTCACCAACATCTTCATCTTCAGGTGCTACTCATTTTTAAAAAAATTAGAAGGCGTTAAACATTTACTTTATTTTAGTCACAACAAACCCGTGACTTTAAATAATTATAAATTTTTGCATAAAGTATTTGAAAATTATATTTAAAATAAGTAATACATGACGTATTGTTAAGATGGTGAATGAAACCATGACAAATTGACTTTTTCTCGATAATCATTGTTTAAATAAATATTAAATTTCCTGTATTTTAATAAATTTTAGAAACATCAATATACATATATATATAAAAATATATATATAATTTTAAATAAATAATTCAATATTTTACATGGAATAAAAATTGTAATTTTTTAAATTATTTATTTAATGTGAATTTAATTATTTTATTTTGAACTGCGCAGGATTTTGTGTCATTTTATTTGAATAAGTTTGCAGATTAATGCTCACTAGTATTTTATTTAATTGTTTAATAAATATAACACAGTAATTTATAATAAAGTAATTGATGTTTTTTTTTAAAGCCTTGGAAATAAAAGTTTGAATGAGATGCAAGTTTTGATTAATAAAGAACGTATGGAGTATTATTTATGGTGACCATGGATTAAAATTAAGTAATTTGTACATTAATTATCATTGAGGTTTTATTATAAATTGGAGTAACACATGGAAGATTTTATCCCACTTCCGGGGCTGTGATTATCTAATGAGATAGTCGCTGTTTGTTATTTTCCACCTCAAAAATATTACAAATTGTATTTATAAATCAAACATTCAAACATTTGTACTCGTTAAAATATTTTTTTATTGGGCTGGACAGTATCGATTATATTCCAATTGATAATCAATCAATTGTCCATAAAAAAAATGAATTGTTGGAAACTTGAAGAAATTTTTTTGTTTAAATTAATAATTAAAAATAAAATCTATTATAATATTAATAGTTATGAGTAAAATATTTATTATTTATATTTATTACAAAATAAATAAATTCTATTGTAATTAAAAAGTCACGTTTTATTGATAAAAATCCTTGACTGTGTCAGCTACTGATGGTGATGAAAATGACTCGGGTTGATGTCTCTTCCGGGTGAAAAAAATTTATTCAAAAGAGATTACAAAAAAGTTCAAAATAAGGAACATGTGAACGTGTCAGTAGATTAGAAGTTCCAATAGAACTTTTGTAATTTTGATAGTAAAAAAAAAAGTTTATGAAAAAGTTCTCGTTACAAACCAATAGCTCGATAAGAATCAAAAAAATTTAATACAAAATTCAAAGTTTGAAATTTGTGAACTTTTTTGAAACATGATACTGAACTCAGCCATGATCCTGAAGTCAGCGGACAGTTGAAAATTTTCGGATTTTTTTTTCAACGCCTTAATTTAAAAAAAAAAATAAAAATAAAAATATGCACATGTAGAAAATTTTAAAAACTACAGGTGCAATTTTTTCAAATATTTTTATTTTTTAATTTATTGTTTGAAAAAAATCCAAAAATTATTGGACGTCGGCTGACTTCAGTACAATACTCAGCCGACGTCTAATAATTTTTGGATTTTTTTTTAAATAATAAATTATAAAAAAAAAATATTTCAAAAAATTGCACCTGTAGTTTTTAAAATTTTCTACAAGTGCTTTTTTTTATTTTTTATTATTTTTGAAATTTATTTGTTGAAACAAAAATCCAAAAATTTTTAATTGGCTGCTAACTTCAAGATCATTTTGAAACAAAGGTAAAATGGAGTTGAAATATGTTTTAAAAACCTTTTTTTTACTCAAAATTCGCTCATATAAAGTCTTAGCCGTAGCAGACTTTCTCTTGTCCTTTAAGAGAACATCTTAAAGTTGTCTCTGTACTACTTGGGTAAATAAACTTTTTTTTTTACTATCAAAATTACAAAAGTTGAAAAAAAAACTTCTAGTCGTTTTAATCTGTCTCAAGTTTAGAAGTTCCACATATCGAACTTTTTTTGAATTTTTTATACACCTCCTGCTACCAGTAGAATAAGCAGCTCTGCTAATTTCTGCTAAAAAAATCTCATAAATTTTAAATACTAATTCTTATATATAAATAAACAAAACGAGAGTTCAAAAATTATTGCCACTGTTCCCTCAATTCGTTATCTTACGGTACAAATTTCGGTGATGATGGTTTACTTAAAATTATAACGCGCACGATCCCTAAATTCAAACGTCACCAAATATCATTTCTTATGCAAAGATATGTCATATCTTAATTACATACTTTACTAGGGATTACATATTTTTATGAGCGGATGAATACTAAAGATAATTAAAACTAAAATTATTAGTGCAGTAGAATAAAAAAAAAAAAAACTAAAATTACACAATCATAATTTATAAGTACATAAATATATAAAATCTATAACATAAATATATAAAAAAAAAATTAATTTTCAAAAATGTTCTTTTTATTATTGCTACATATTTTTCTATACTTATTCTATTTCTATTGTACAATTTAAAAAAAAAATATGGTGGTGTAGAAAAAAAAATGATAATAAATTTTCAATAATTTTATGTTATTGATTTATATTACAATTATAAGTGTTACATACATGATTTATTCAACTTAGTGAAAATACTATAGTACGGCATCGCTAATAAATTTAATTTGCCGTAAAAAATATTTTTTTTTTTATGTTTTCGTCAATTATTTATAACAGCGCAGAGAATTTATTTAATTCCCAAATTTTTATTTTCAATTATTATCATCACGAGATTATGGCGATATAACAAATTATGTTCAATTACTTTTTATTTTATTTTAGTTCTTCCAATAAACTATAAAATTTGTTTATTCCGAAGAATATTACAATTTAATAATTTTAATTCACAATTTAAATCTAAATACACAAAAAGGTATACAATGTATTTTAATGTTTGTCATAATTTTCACAGCGATTAAGAATTTATGTACAAAAGATTGGACATTAAAAAAAAAAAACAAACACTAATAATAATAGTGAATTAATTAAAGAAAAACTTTCACCGGCTGCCTTTGGTACAAAATATAAAGTACTCATTGAAATGATTATTCAAACAATATGGGGTCTGAGACTGAAAGTTATTAATTATATTCAGCTAATTAAAAAAAAAAAAAATTAATTACCAAATCTCTGAGTGAAGGTATCACAAGACACATCTAGTCTTTAGGATCTATACGATTAATTGTTTAAATTTATTGATTTTTTTCCTTTATATTTAATCCTAATTATTTACAGATATTAAATGTTTTGATTAGAAACTAAATGTATGTATACATATATATATTTATAAATATATAATAGAAACGGGCTAGTGATATTGCAAATGAGAAAAAAAATTTATTAGGTCAGTAAATGATTTTCATGACCGTATTGCAATAGCAATATTTTAAGGACATTCTCAGACGGCGACACTTTTTGAAAATTTTCAATGACAACTGTCATAAGAGTTGCAAAATTTTAACGATTAATTTTAAAAAAATTTGAGCATTTATTGAAAAAAGGACAATTTCGCTGAGATAAAGATTTAAAAAATTTACTTACAGTTGATGTCAATTGGGAATTAAACAAAATTTTTTGAGTAAATTTTGGCCTAAAAAATTTGAAAATTCGAATTATAAAATTGACATGATTTTACTGAAATTTTTAAAATTTCGTTTAACTTTTAATTGACATCAACTGTTCCGTCATTTCAATTAACGAATCTTCGATGACTTATTTGTAATTTACTTTTTGACGTCACTTGTGTCGAGTTTTTTAAGCAGATATTTTTTCGGTGCCATAAATTTGTCAACATTTTGGTGCCTCATAGATCAAAAAACAGCCTCAATACTGCCATCTTATAGATGTCAAAAGTCGACTGTGCGACTTGGGAACTAATTTTTTTAAAATTCCCTATCCCGTGAATCGCAACTCCGTCGCCTTTTCAATTAATGCTTTAATTTTTTTCAATTAATTAATAAAATTTTAATACAGTTTTGACAGCTGAAAGTTAATGCATATTTTTAAAAAATGACGGGCATTGTGTCCGAGAATGTCCTTAAGAATTAAAAAAAAAATTGATTAGTAATTTTTCAAGCTCACCTTTAACACATCAAATTGTTTAAATTAATTAATAATACAAATTAAAGTATATATATATTCATATGTATAATAATTAAATATTATTTAATTCCAATATGCTAATTTAAAAATGTAAACGTGATTGTTTGAACGATGTGATATAGATTATTAAATCGCGTAATAATTATTTATAAGGAAGAAGTGCTGATAAGTGGATTTATATTTATAACTCCACTCGATGGAATTTTATTAAATATGAATTAAATTTACGCGTAATTCGTTATTTGTACAAGTCAATTTAATTGACTTATGTTATTTTCTTTTTTTTATCAACAAAAATATATCGTATTCCAATTATTCAACTTTTATAAATCCATGCTGTTAATTTTTTCAAAAATATTATTATCGTAAAACGTTCATTGAAATTATTTTTAACTTCAACTTTTTTTTTTCTTGTCTAAATAAAAAATTTATACTGACGACTGAGAAAGTCAAAGCATCACATGCCTTCGACCTTTGATACGATTAACTAAATTACATATTTTTAATGCAGGTCCCAATTTCAAACCCATGTACTTCATCATCATGTCTGAGTTAAGAAGCAGCAAAGCTTTGCCATCAATTTCCTGTTGGAAAAATATAAATAAATAAGTAAATAATGAGTCAACTTATTTGTTTTTTTGATAAATAAATAATTTACTGACATGTTTACGAAAAAGATCAGCATGCTGACCAAGAACAGGATCAATAACTCCGATATAATGGATGACATCTTCAATGGTCCATTCAGCAGGTTCCGTTGAAGAGATACGCGTCGCTGAACTTTCAGATTGCGTAGTCGAAGTCGCTGCTTCTAGTTCTAAATAGCAGACAAAACATTTCATTTATCATAATTATCAATATAAGAAACAAAAAAATTAAAATTAAAACATACCGAGCACTGATTTCCTCGGCTGCTTAGCTGGCGGAGGTGTCGGCTGAGTAGAATCAATGCTGGTGGTGCCAGGTGTTGTGACAATGGTTTGATTTTTTTGTTGCGGAGGCTGCTGCTGTGGTTGCGCCGGTTGTTGCTGAGGTGCAGTAGAAGTCTGTGATTTTTCAACAGACCATCGACGTTTTTCAGCAGTCGGATTACTATTTTCCTCTCTTTTAATGATAATCGACTGCTGTGAGCTGAGACATTTTTCGCAGGTCTCTTGTCTTTTGAATAACAAGTGCTCACATGCACACAAATCTTCCAGCTGCCGCCTTATGTAGGAGTAAAAATCTTCTTCGTCAACAAATACCGGCAATCTTATAGACGTTGTTTTGGCTTCGAGTAAAAGATTTACGCAGTCACCTTCCCCACGTTTAAATAGACTCAACATTTGTCTTGGACTCATCGCTGCCATTAAAAATGTTTGAAATACATCTCTGATGACATTTAGAATGGTATCACTTCCGAATTTCGACGGTATAGCTTTTACTTTCTTAGGATCAAAGTACGGTCCGCATGAACAATTATGATTGACATACAGAGTAACATTGTCCAGTACATGGGGTTTGTTGTTAGCAGTACTTGTGTCTGGTTCAGTAGCAGGCTGCGGTGGTGCACTAGAACCGGCAGGACTGACCAGAGCAACAGCTGGTTCTCCGCTTGCTCCATTACCTGATACAGCCATCACTGGGAGCACATTACTGGTCCGCGATTTGAACCTGTTCTGTCCAGTGGCTTTCTGCCGAGGTGGTTGCAGTGGATGGCCGCTCTTGAAACACCAACCAACTGGAAATATATCTCTCGAGTCATACTTACACCAGTAATCAAATGCGCCTCGCCATCCATCAAATGTTATATGAATCATTTCGTCTTTGACAGCTCCAACGGTCGCCGTACAAATGAGCTGTGGATTTTTTTTATCAATCGCTTCAAGTTTGTGACCCACTTCGAACAGATTTGTCTTGGGTGTTTTTGGTTCACGTTTGAATACTTTCGCTGGCGCCATTTCAGCTCCGTTCAAAGTTTTCAGTAAAAACATCGGCCAGCTAGAAGCATTCATGCGGAAGCCCAGTGGGGGTTGGAGCATGCCACCAGATTTTTCACAGTGACCTATCGGGTGGATCTCGTTGCTGTCAACTAACCGCCAAAAGTCATTTTTATTATCAGAACCATCCAGCCGCAGTCTTAATCTGGGCCCCAGTACACCAACTACTGTTGCTATACACGTTGACGTTAAATTTCTCGGGTCCAGTGCTTCGAGTTTCATTCCTATTTTAAAATCATTTACCGAAGGCGTCACGTGCTGCTTGAAACATTCTGCGGGTGCTGCTGAACTATTTGTTTCCTTGAGGTAAAGATCCCAGTCAAATGTTTGGTAAGTTTCATATTGAAATGGACCTGTAGACGTTGATGGTGCATGCGATATGCTCGCTGGATTATTATTATTATTATTATTACTAGTAGTACTATTATTATTATTATTAGTATTAGTATTATTATTATTATTATTTGTTGAACTATTTGCGCCATTATTTGTTGTAAATGACTGTGGTATCGTACCACTACTACTGGGTAATCCAGACGGAGCAGGTGATGCTGCTGGTGACGGTTGATCATTTGTGTCTAAAAAATATAAATGATTTAATAAAAATTGAAATTAACCCTAATCCCTTGAACATGGGTCGTTTGTGTTCATGAATTTTAAAATATTCTACTGTAAATAGCCTACATGCCTGCGAATTTTGATTAAAACGTTTATTGAAAAAGGGATTTTCGGGGCTGGCAATAACTCTATCGCCTAGTCAGGAGTTCAAAGAAGATCTACGAATTTTTTCAGACTTTTTCTTACAGAATATCATAATTAAATAAGAGTCGGACGCTAATGGCCCATGTTCAAGATTACGGATGCTGAAAACAGCGACATGGCCCTGATAGCAACACCTTGTTCAGCAAGATGTAAATCTGCGGCCATTAACTGAATGTAATTTTACAGAAAAACTTGCCGTCAATTTGAATTTAAACTTTGAATCAACTTGACGTCATTATCTGACAGTAACATTTGAATTTAAATTGAATCTACTGTCAACTTAACCGCAACTTTCGCTGATAAGTTGACTCCAGATTCCGGCCGTAGCTTGAAATTAACTTGCGGTCACGGTGGCTATCAGGGGGATTAGAATAAAAAAAAAAGCTCCATACTTTTTTTAGCTTCAGCTTGAATCTCCTTCGTCTTATGTTTGTTTAAACAAAACGGAGAACAAAAGTCTTTGGTTGGGCCGTCTTTTTGCTCCAATCTAATTGGCGATCCTCGGATGACATTATCACAACGTACACAAGCTCCTCTGACATAAGCTTTTCTAAATGCCGATAAACATGACTCTGAACAAAACTCTTTCTTTCCATGTTGAGTTGGTAGAACATATTTAAGAGGCTGTTTAGTTTCATTGCACCACGTACAGGAGTTCTTTGATTTCGGAGGCCGACCTTTAAAATTCAAATTTAAATTCATTTTAAAATAATAATAATTACCCGCCTATAAATATTCATTAAATAAAATATAAAATATATGAAAAATAATTTAGGTTAACCCATTATCTAATGAAATATTTTACCTCGCATTTTACTTTGTATCGACGACATTATTCGTCAAATCAATAAAAATATATCAGAGTAATATTTTCACGACGCAAAACATAACATCTTTATTTTAACAGAATAATTTAAAATTAAAACCATGTTTGCATTTATAATTTATATTTAAACACATATATGTATTTTTCCAGATTTATACACACATGCATGTATGATACACACACACATATATATATTTCGGGTGAATTTGCGATGGTAAAAATTCAAACTCGTCACGTATACAAATTCACATTTAAATATCACTTTAAGTAAATTAAACAATTACTTATTTAAAATATCAAAATAATAATTTATCAACGTTATAATATAATATTTATCATATATACTACTTTTAAAATACAATAATTATATAGTTTTTTTTTTTCAACATTGACTCTGGCAGACAAGAGATTATTTGTCACGCCGCCATGTTGGCTCTGGCGTCTCGCTCGGATCTCAACGGCGGGAGATGATGCCATTCGTTGTTTCATTTTTTTTTTTTATTATTCGTCATCGATTATTATTAACAATACATTATATTATATATACATCATATATATACATATTGATTATCAGTAATTATAAATATCCTTATATTTATTAACTTATATAATTTTAATTGCCAGTAAATTATTTCAGGAAAAAAAATATGGGAAGTAAAGTTGCGTCGTTGAAAATCCGGCATCTCTTCTATTCTATTGTTCATTTCTATATTAATATATATATATAAATGTATGTGTAAATACATTGGGTAGACATATAAATGTGTGAGTAATATGCGTACTGAGTATGTCGATTAAAGCCGTAGTAATTCGACAAAGTTCGTAAAATTAATTTCATTGGTCACCGCATGATGTTATCGCAATTCCTCCTGATGATGTTTTAACCTAAAAAATGGTGGGGAACGGACTTACTTAATAACTTTTGTGGCTCATTACAATTTTAAACTGACAACTTATCTCTCGCTAATCACGAAAATTTTTACTTCTGTCATCCATAAACTTGGACACGTACGTGGCGGGTAATTAAGACGAGTATTTTTTTTTATTTAAAAAATTTCAAAAATGAATAATTAAGTTCTTAAATTCTGGTAAGACGATCGACTTCCCGCTAAATTTTTAATTATTTTAGTTGAAGAATGTGCTGACGAAGTTTATTTTTGAATTTTATTTTATTTGCGCCTTGTGTTGAATAAGTTTTGCTGCAGCAGATAATTAATAATTAAAATGGCTGGTACCTATAAACAGAGAGATTTTAGAGCTGGAATTGAAGACCAGAGTCTTATCAATGAATTGGCTGCACGAAAAATAGTAGTAAGGGGTAAGTTTTAAAAAAAATTCATTACTTTTAAATATCAACTACACGTTACTCGAAACCTCGTGGTCAAAAGAATGCATCTATAGTCTTTTCAAACTACATTGGATGCTTGGTCTGCACTCTTTTTATTCTCAAAACGAGTCTGAGTTGGATCATTTTTTTTTAATTCACTGCCAAGTTGGCTTCTCCTCATTCTTTAGTATTTTATATTATTTTACCCCTTCAGTTATAAATATATTTGTCGTAAGGTATGTAGTTACACACATTTTATCTTATCACTTATACATTTATGTCCTCTTATTATCATCAATGATAATTACAGTCTAAGTACTTTTCAACTGAACTTTTCATTATTTTTTTAAACGTAACGCTAAAAAATATAAATTTTTTCTTTAACTGAAGTAATTATGCAGATAAAAAAATTTGTTATCAATAATGAGTTTAAATTATAAATTTTGTTGAATATGTTGATAATATTTGTAATAAATAAATAAATAAATAAATTGAATAATACTCGTAACCTTTGATATTGTTATATTGTAAGGTCAATTATTTTAGTCAGTGCTACTTAAACTCGCTCTGTATTTTATTGTGAGCATTTAATTTACAAATTGATTTGAATTGATCTCACCACGTGATTTGATATTATACTTGTTATTTAATTTGAATTTTTCATTTTAATTATTGAGGGGCAGCACTAGTGTGCCCGCCTAAAAAAGGTGATTTTTGGGAATTTTTTTAAAGAAAACTACTGCATTGAATGTTTTAATGTTTTGAGGATATATTTGTGGATATATAATAAATATATGATTAAATTTTTGGACAAAAAAATTGAAAACTCAGCGAGTTATTCGCAATCTCCCAGTTCCAAAAAAAAGTCCCCGCTGCAGTGACAGCGACCTTTGCAGTGGAGGAAATAAAAAAAACCAAAAGTTTATAAAACTAGAAGGTATTGCCCGTGACATGACCCTCGATTGAAAAAAAAATTGAAATTTAACAAATTGGCAGAGTTTTTAAAAAAAATTTCAAATTTCGCGCGAAAATTTGATGATTTTTGGCCTGGCAAAATTACATTTTCTATTCGATCGGAAAACTGGAGGTTCGTGGTATAGAGAAACATATAAAAGAAGTTGCAATAAGAATGAAATATATCGGATGATTTGTCCTCGAGTTATAACTGCAGCAATTTTGAAAATTTAGTTTTGAGAACCGATTAGCGGCTGCTCTTTAGGCTGTAACTCAAAAACTATTTGAAATACGCACTTTAAATTTTAGTATATTATTTTTGAAGGTAAAGTAAAAGACCTGATACTTGATCTCTCCATTAGGGTGGCCCAAAAAAACCGACTATTTTTTTTTTCGAGTCTCTAATGAAAATTTGTTGGTGTAAGATGTTTTAAGACGCCTCTCCAAAAATCAGCTCGATAAAAAAGTTTCAAGAGGTCGCTCACGAATTTTGAAAATATTAAAAATGATCGAAATTTGGATTTTTTTGTTCTAAATTTCTTCTTTCTCGTGGCAGCAATAGTTTATATTTATGAAATCATGACTACCCTGAAAATTTCAGCTCAAAATTAAAATATTTAAACGTCGCTCAAGAATTTTGAATGTTTCCGAGCACTGTCTCTGAGACGTTTTCGAGCGACCCTTGAATATTAATAATAAACTTTCTCAATTTTTTTACCATCAATTTGTATCATAATGAATAAAAATACAACCCGAGAAATAGAAATAATAAGTTATTTACATACTTTTTTATTTTTTAATTCAATTTTTAGGTTTTTTTGCTTATTCAAAACTTACCCAATTTTATTGTTTAAGACTGTCCTGTATATTTTCGGTTATGCAAAAGTTATATTTCAGTGAAATGACAGTAATTGAGTTATAAAAAAATACAAAAACTAATTCAAAGTATTAGTTACATATTATCAGTTAATATTAAAAATTCTTGAGCGCCGTTTAAATATTTAAATATCGGGCTGAAATTTTCAGCATAGTCATAATTTTACAGATATAAAATATTGCTGCCACGAGGAAGAAAAAATTCAGAAACAAAAAATCCGAATTTCGATCATTTTTAATATTTTCAAAATTCGTGAGCGACCTCTTGAAAATTTTTTATCGACCTGATTTTTGGAGAGGCTTCTTAAAACATCTTAAACTAACAAATTTTCATTAGAGACTCGAAAAAAAAAATAGTCGGTTTTTTTAAGCCACCCTACTCTTCATATATTTATACATATATTTAGTTAATATAGATATGCAAATATATGAGTGATCGGGTACTGGGTCTCTTACCTTATAGACTATCGAAATAAGCAAAAAAAAATTGATTGTTTCGGAATTTCACTAGTGGTGACTCATATAGGATTTAAAATTAAGCTGATTGTCAAAGAATTAAAATATATTCAAATATAAATGTATTTTTTTTGTTTTTTGTTTTCTCTAGAACCAGTTAGACTATCTCCTGGTTGGGAAGGTACAGATAAACCAGACGACGAGTTGAATTTCCGAAGTCTGACAATGGACCAAGTGGACCTGGAATTGAATCCTCCGAAGGATAGACTTAATATAGTATTTATTATTATGGTACTTCATGGTATTGGAACCCTTATGCCTTGGAATATGTTTATCACTGCTAAGGATGTGAGTTAATAATTAGATAAAATTTTATCTTATCATTTAATGAAAATAAACCAATTAAATAATCATTTATTTTACAGTACTTTGAAAATTATAAATTTTCAATCAATTACACGGGTGTTAATACAACATACGGAGGAAATTATGTATCTAGTGTCAGCTTTGCAGCCCAAGTTCCCAATGTTATTTTTAACTGGATTAATATTTTTATGCCCCTAGGGTAATTACCGACCAATAAATTACCACGATACTGAAGTTATCCAACGTCTAATAATTTTTGGAGTCTTTTACAAATCATAAATAATAAAATAAAATTTTTTCAAAAAATTGCACCTATAGCTTTTTTAATTTTCTACAAGTGCATTTTTTTAGTTTTTGTTTTTCGTAATTATTTTGTTGAAAAAAAAATCCAAAAATTATCTACTAACTTCAGGATCATTAAATTATCATATTAATTAAAAAAAATTTTTTTTTAAATAATAAAATTTGTTACAGGGGAGATTTGACCACTAGAATTGTATGGGGAATTTTTATGCAAGTACTGATATTTGTTGAAACAATTGTAATGGCTATGATTGATACATCCGGTTGGCCAGGAGTTTTTTTCTGGATTACTATGTTCTCAGTTGTTGTTCTAAATAGTAAGCAACAAAAAATTATCACCCCAATTAATTTGAATAATTACTGTAAATAATATTTTTAATTTACTTATTTTTCCGATAGCTTTCAATGGTATTTATCAGAACTCAGTGTATGGTATGGCAGCGAAATTACCTGGAAAATATACCGGTGCTGTTGTATTGGGATCTGTAAGTTAATTAATGTCCTAATTATCGTAATTAATTATAAGTATTTAATAAACGCAATATTTTTCAGAATATTAGTGGAACTTTTACGGCAGTAATTAACCTTGTATCTATATTGTCGACGCCAAGTCTCAGAACTGCAGCTATTTACTACTTTTTGACGGCACTTTTCGTTCTATTGGCGTGTTTCGACACTTATTTTGCGTTACCAATAAACGTAAGTTTCAATAATTTTGTTATTGACTTCTTTTAATTTTATTGATAAACACAAATTTTATTATTGCAGAGATTTTATCGATATCATGAAATGTTGTTTCAAAAAGAGAAACAGAAAAGAGAGTTAGAAACGAAGTCAAAAATTCATGGGAAAACGCCATACTGGACAATATTCAAACAGTGTTTTCCACAATTGTTTAATATATTTTTCATTTTCTTCGTTACTTTGAGTCTGTTTCCGGCAGTTCATTCTAATATTCAAAAATCAGATCCACAGTTCTTAGTAGAGGACAAAATTTACGTCAGTGTCATGTGTTTTATGACCTTTAATATAACTGCTATGATTGGTAGCTCCATCGCTTCTTACGTGCAATGGGTAAATTCTTTTGCTAAATTTTTTTTTATGATACCAGCATCGAAACTTGAAGTTTCAGTGTCTCTACAGCCAGTCGAAAGAAGTTCATTTCAGTTCAATGCCGCGAATTAATACGCGCATGCGTAAATTGCGAATGCCTTCAGTCAGCGGGCAGAGACATTTTTTCAACACCTGCACTGAAAGTTTAAATTCCTGCCCTGATTAGAGGGAAGAAAGTCGTTCTTTTTGTTTATGAGAGAACAAATGATAAAAATTAGCGCACGCGCCATTCTGCCCACAAACAGAGGCAAAAATTTAAACTTTCAAGTACAGATCTGGTGAAAAATAGTTTACAGACCACGGAGGAAGGCCGGGTGTCCCAATCCGAGTGTTTACCACCGGGCAATTATACACGCGGGTTGGAATGTCCTACTTTCCTCCCTAGGTGTGTAATATACTAGTGTTTTGTCCCGTGGAAAAAAACAAATAATGTCTCTGCCCGCTGACTGAAGACATTCGCAATTTAAACTCTGATACTTGTCATTTATTTAATAGTAATTTAATTTACCTAAGTGACAGTTCTGACTGTGATTAAGTTTCATAAAAATTAATGTGAATAATAAATAGTATTTATAGTTTCTGCTTAATTATAAATTACAAATGACAATTTACGCTTACGCTGATAGTTGATGACACCATTGGTCTTAAATTAACTTGATTCTGACTGGCTGCTGACACTGGAACTTTAAGTTTCAGTGCAGGTCATCATGAAAAATATTGTGTGTAACTCTGAATGAAACACGATTTTAGACTGCGGTCGTATCAGCCTTCACCCCGGTCTGAAATCGTTTTGTTTCATCCCTCGTCACACAATATATAAGAAAAAATAATTTAAAAAATTCTTTTTTTTAGCCAAAGAAAGAGTGGCTGGTAATTCCAGTTGTAATGCGCGCATTGTTTATTCCCCTATTTTTATTCTGTAACTATCAGCCACCGAATGAATTCGTAAGAACTTTACCAGTTTACATAAACAACGACTGGGTTTATTTCGTAATCGCAGTGATAATGGGCCTCAGCAGCGGCTATCTTTCGTCTCTCGGTATGATGTACTGCCCATCGTAAGTATCAACACAAAAGAGTACACTGTACTCAATTATTAAATTGAATCTGCTTTTATTAGCGACAGGAAATACTTAACGACATATTTATTTATAGAATGGTCGATTCTCGATACGCATCTACCGCGGGAATGTTTGCCGCCGCGTTTCTCATCACCGGAATTTTCACTGGAGTTCTTTTCGCCATGGCCATGCCGTCAGTAGTATCTCTGTCTTTGTGGGGATGATTGAAAGTTCTTTACACTTTTGTATTGAAATTAATACTCACTAGATTTGCTGATGGATGACTGAAGTAAGAAATTTAATGAGTAATCATGACAGTACACGGTGTTCATATATTAATTATTATTGACTACATTATTTTATTTTATATCAATAATTAATTTCAGTGGCATTCATCATGTAATTATATACTGTAATAATTATTTAGTAATCGACACACTGACCCTTTGATTTATTTTTTTATTTTTTCAGTAAATATACATATACTTTTTTTTTTTATTTTTAATTATAGAAATTTTTATATTTATAAAAATGTTTAGATAAAAATCAAGGGGTCAGTAATTAATTAATTTCAATAATTGTATACTATATTGACTTTGGATAATCAATGGAATGATAAAAAGCTCAGTAGTTTTAGTGCAAAAAATTACAAGGTTCGTTTTCAGCAAAAATCTTATGTCTGAATTTACCAAAATGCCTTTTTAAAATACCGTTTATATTAAAATGGCTTAGTAATAATAATTGTTTACTTGCCATACGGTTAATTATGCCACCGTTACAACACATTTTATCGGACCAATAAGCCTTAAGTAAATACTGAGTACTCTTTATTAATTAAAGCCGCTTTAAATTCGAGCACACGCTTTTTTAAATAATTGTAATTAAACATTTTTTATCTAATCAATTTTTTTATGTAAACATTTATGAGAAAAAAGGCTACAATTATTTTAAGTTAATTTTTTTTTATCTACGATCATATAAATAATTTTTATTTTACATTAATTTTAATACGTTTACGTAATTAAATGCAAATATTAAATGTTATACAGTAATTATGATATAAACGTTTTTTTATCATCTTTATAATCATTAATTTATTGTTAATTAAATATTAAAGATGTATTTTTTCTATATAAAAAAAAAGTGTTGAGCAATTGAAGACTTAATCAAGTAATCAAAATGATTTTTATACTTTTTTTTATTGTCATTACAATTAAACTCGCAGATTGAGGTTTGAAATAAATTCGATCGCTGACTCATACTTTTATTATAATTAATTTTAAATTTTAAAAATAAATTTATTGATAATGTACAAAGGATTTTCTCTCGGAAATCTTATTTAAATAGATACTTTTTTATATTATTCGGTAGCTTTTACATACATACATATATATTTATTATTTAATGCGTATATTTATGTGTATTTTTATTTATACAAGTTAATTCATTTTAGTAATTAATTATATTTATATATTTTACGTGACAATATGTGCTGAGGACATTCTTAGACAGTGCCCCCACTTTTTAAAAATTTTCAATGACTGAAAATTTTTAATTAATTTTAAAAAAATTGAAGCGTTAATTGAAAAAGTCAACGTAATTACAATTTTGCCAAATTGTAGATTTAAAAAAAAAAATTACAGCTATCAATTAGGAATTAAACGAAATTTGGTAATAAATTTTACCCAAATTTGACTTTTGAATTATGGAGACATGAAAATTTTACTGAAATTTATTTAACTAATTTCGGTAATTCCTAATTTGTAATTTTTTTTTAATTTTTGCCGCCAAATTGTAATTACGTTCGGTTTTCATTTAATGCAGAATTTTTTTTTTAATTAATTAGTATTTGAATACTATGACAATTTACACTGTAAAAAATTTTCGGTGAACGCGGATTACATCCGGAGTTACTGCGGAGCGAATGACTTTATTTAATCCCCTAAAAGTAAAATTCACTTTGAAGGGGAGTTTATTTTAATATTAAAACTCTGAATCAGAGTAAATGCGGATTTAAATAAAATCCAGATTCCGAAATCACTCTAGAGAAACAAACTCCGAATTTACTTCGTATGCAGTGTAATTTTTTTTTAAACTCCGGAACTCCGAGTAAATTCACATTTGAATAAAATTCATAATTACTCCGAATTCACTCCCGATTTTTCTCGAGTACGATCATTGAATATTTCAAAAAATGGGATGAGGGCATTGTCTAAGAATTTTTTTAATTGAACAAAGATGTAGTAAAAATTTTGCCGGGAAATACATTTTTAAAAAAATTACTCACACTCATCATTTAAAAGTTAACCGAAATTCGGAAATTGTATTTTACCCAAATTTGACTTTTGAGGAAACTGACATTAAAATTTTACTGAAATTTATTTCCCAAATTTCGGTAGCTCCTAATTGATGACAACTTTGAGTAATTTTTTTTAAAATTCACGTATCGGCGAAATCTGACTTAGAAAAAATTTAGCTGTTGAAATATAATACAAGATTTTATCTACTTCATGCCACCAAAAAAAACTTCCATAAATCTATCACATTTAAATACATAAATATATATATTACACTAAATCTTTTTTAAAAATTACTCTTACTAATTACATATCTATGACTCTTTAAATATGCTACATAAATACAACATATATACTTGTTGATAATTAATAATTAAAGTCACAATGTAAGTCCGAATTTATCTAGTATCATTGGACAATCCTCGTAACAAGCAATGCCGACAATAATTCATAAAATTTATGTAATGATTCACTAATTTAAAAAAACTTGTTAACCCTTTATACGATAGATAGGATATTTTTGTAACAACCCGTTTGTGAATATTTTTATTTAAATAATTATCTTTCGCATGTTATATAATAATTAAAATAAATTGAAGTTACTAGATGTCTGTTAAGAAATAATTAAGAAAATAATTACGAATCTTTGTAGTAAAAAAAAAAAGCCCATAATACACTTGGTCACAATTTAAACAAATTACTGTTGAAATAAATCGATGTCACAATTCATTATTACAATAAATGTTTAATAAAATTACATTACCGTAAATATTTAGTATTTTAAAAATCTACACGGAAAAAAATGAGCTATAAATTTATAATTAAACCAAAAATAACTACAGGATAAATATGAAAATTTTCTATGCAGGAAAAATTAATATTTGAATTTTGAAATTCACACGAGTGACTGCGAATGTAGCAGACGTCAGACAAATTTAAAATTATAAATAAATAGAGTAAATGATTGAAAAAAAAATAATTCTAAAAAATGCACTTATTAATTTTCAAATTTTTTAAATGCGCATTTTTTTTAAATTTTATTTTATTAATTATTTACTCTGTTTATTGGTAATTTTAAATTTGTCTGACGTCTGCATGATAGTAAAGTTAGCAGACATTTGAAATTAAAAGAAATTTTTTTTAATAGATGAATAATGAAAAAAAAACATTTCGAAAAAAATGCACATGTCGGAAATTTCACAAACTATACGTGCAATTTTTCAAAATATTTTTTTTAATATTTATTTTTTCGTTAAAAAGAATTCAAAAATTTTTAAATGTCTGCTGACTTTATTGTCATGACGTCTGCTACATTCACACTCATCATAAAAAATTAATGGCGTATATAGAGAGTTTATTATTTAGAATTTAAAATTTCCTGTATTGACACCCAGGTTCCGGGTTATAATTCACATTCTTTTTTCTGTGTACGATTTTATTCTAGATAAATATTAAAAAAAAAAATCACTCAGTGAATTAATATTTTTTTTTATTGTATTTTTAAACAATAATATTAAGTGTCACGTAAAAACGAAAAAAATAAACTTCCTTAAAAAATATATATATATATTGTATTATTTTACAACTTACATATTAGTTAAGATTCAATTAATATTATTAATTAGTTATTAATTAATTAATTATTGATAGTAATTATTAAAGAAGTTATTACATAATAGTGATATTGCGTAATTAAATTCAATTGTTATTTTATATTACATAACATAAATTTTTTCAATTTTTTTAAATGGAAATACTTCTTTGGTTTTAGGGCAAATAACTGCTCCATTATTTTCTTGTGCCATTTTTTCAAGCGCCTGTAATTAAATATTGTTAATTAATAAATTTATTTAATTTAAATATTGCGTCCTTATCAAAAAAATCCATGTGGGATTGCATGGGAAACCATATTGAACCATGGGTAACTAGATTCCCATATGGGAACCCATGTAACAAATGGTGTGCCGTCAACTGATCCCACCAATTTTATACCACAAATGATCTCTACAGATTGATCCCACCGACATCTGATCCCTTTAACATTCGCTTGAAAATGATGAAGATGAAGGTTTGAAGATGATAATAATGAAAGTTATGAAAATATTGATGAAACTAATAATTCAGATCAGTTGTCAGTTGGATCTAGTCTGTGAGATCAATTGTCGTGGGATCAGTTGTCAAGAATCAGTTTTTATTGAACCATAGAAAACCATGAGTATCTGGATTACCATATGAGAACTCATGTATAAAAATGGTGTGCCGTCAACTGATCCCACAAATTTTATACCACAAGTGATCCCACTGACATCTGATCCCATTGACATTCGATTGAAAATGATGAAGATGAAGATTTTGAAGATGATAATAATGAAAGTTATGAAAATCTTGATGAAACTGATGATTCAGAAGACCAGTTGTCAGTTGGATCTAGTCTGTGAGATCAATTGTCAAGAATCAGTTGACTGGAATCAGTTCTTATAGAACCATAAAAAACCACGAGTACCTGAATTCCCATATAGAAAATCCACATAGAAAACTATGGGTACCTGGATTCTTATATAAGAACTTGGATTCAACTGGAACTTGGAAGGAATTTGAGTTTCTATAGAATCCGAGGTATGTCGATTTCTATGTCTATCATCTATTGATACACGTACATAAATGTGTGGATTTCCATAAGAACCCATATGGATTTTTTTGATACGAGTATTATAAATTATTATAGTAACCTTTTCACCATAAACGTATCCATTGGGCATCATCATGGGTTGATTGTATTCATTAAGCGGCTCTCCACTAATACTGCATACGAGTCTCGACTGTGAACAATGAGCAAAAGGTAAAGGTGTTGCCAATTCATTTAGTGTTTCATTACAAACAGGGCAACTTGGATTTTTGCATTCTTTATTAGCACCATAACACTGAAGAGTTTTCAATGCCGATAAACCAGCTTGAAGTGCAACTGTAAATACACTTTGACTTGCTAATTGAAACAATCTGTAGTTTTCATGACGAAATTGTTCAATAAGTCGATCCCATCTTTTTTCATCCAACAAATCTTTGTAAGGACTAAGGTAAGGATTCGCTGGAAACGCCAGTTGTCCCATACAACTTTGTATCTCTTGTAATTGATACTCATCATAATTAGCAAAACATTTGCGCGCATGTTTGACAGCATCCAATCTACGATCAGCGCGGACTAGTTCAATAAATTCTTGAACCCGCAAATTAAATTCCATTGTACTTCCTAATTTTCTTAGCTTTGATTTATTGTCATGGCACCATCCTAAACATCTTGCTGTTTCATGATTAGCTAGTGATATTTCAACTTCTCTTGATACCATAAAGACATCTGTAAAATAATAAATTAAATTAAATTACTTATCAACAGGGCCAGGTACTTCCTATGGAAGGGGAAATACTAGTGCATGTAGAAAAAAAGTAGACTACGTGTGATCGGCGATGTTCAAATCGTAGATCAACAAAATTTAAACGACAGCGTGAACTAAAATTTCGTACAAAAGAAATCCATATGGGAATCCAGCCTAGATTCTTATTGATTTCCACATGACGTTTTCAGATGGATTCTCATATGGGTTCCTATAGGAATCCACACCATGTCAAATCCATATGGGAACTTAGTATGGATTTTTACGAAGATTTTCCATGGGAATCTGCACCATATCAAAACGGCAATCCAGGTACCCAGTTTCCTCTGTGGATTTTCCATATGAAAATCCAAATACCCATGATTTCTTACATGGATTCTTAGATCTCCATACACTCCTATATTAAATTCCTATGGATTCTTACGTAAATCCATACTTCCGATATGAATTACTGAGTTCCCACATGACGTTTTCGGATGGATTCTCATATGGTTTCCTCTAAGAATCCAACATAGATCTCGATATAGATTCTCACATGAATTCTTATGGGAATCCACACCATGCCAAATCTATATGTAATCCATGGGAATCTGCACCATGTCAAAATGGAAATCCAGATACCCACAGTTTCCTATGTGAAGTTCCTATATGAGAATCCACGGACCCATGATTTCCTACATGGATTCCTGAGTTCTTATACAATCCATGGACTTTCAACTGAAGTACCTGGTCCTGCTTATCAATCATTCCAATAAATAAATAAATAAATATATAAAAATAATTACCAATATTTGTTAAATCACGAAGCTCAGTAGTGTCAGCAAGTTTCATAGCAGTTTTGTAATATCCCTTTCTTAAAAAATATTCAACAAGCATCCTGTCAAGTCTCTGTCTTCGCCACTGGTTGACAACACTTGGTGATGAACTTCCATGATCTTTTAAATGATCTAAACGTCTTTTACAAACCATACCAGTTTGTAATTCTTCAGAAATAGATTCCTCCGCCTTTCTCTTCAATGCCTGCAATTTAGCCACGACACCACCTAATAAACGACTTATCTCTCCAGTTGTTGCATGTCCATTATTATTATTTATTCCTTTCTCCAACTCATTAGCAGCTGTCTGTACATGCGACACTTCTCGATCCAAAGCTTTTTGCGTCGAACGAAATTTTTTATTCAGTAATTCGTACGGCACCTAAAAAATAAACAAAAAAAAAAACAAATGACACATGATTAAATAATCATAATTAAAATTAATTATGTTATCACGCACTCATACTTCAATTAATAATTCAATACTTCTGACGTAATTTAAATAATTAAATAATTATTTAATATATTTTTACCTTCAACGTCGGGTGCTCCATACTTTTTATGTCCGACATTTTCGACGTTCTGATGACAGTACTTACAAAAAAAAATATTCGAAGAAAAAAAAGTATCGTCTTACTAAAGAAATCCTAAATCACCATCTTCAGGATAATCTGGTCATTATAAAAAATGAATTATTCAGTAAAATTGATATCTAGAAAAATAATAAATGAAAGTGAAAAAAATTTCCAACAATAGAATGTAAAGCCAGCACAGATAAAGAAATAATAAATAGGCCTTGAAGCTCAAAAGTCTACACACACATAAATATAAATATACACGTACGTCTATACTATATATATATATCTTTTGCTGCGTCTTACAATGAGAGCCAGTGTGAGAGCTAGCAAGCAACTGTTTTGATGAATTTATCCTAATCCCAATAGTTAGTACCAGAACATACAGTACATCAGCTGGTTTCGAAATAAGTGGTGGTAAATAATACTAGATAATCGGGACAGACAGACCAAGATTTTTTTATCGAAGTTGGTATTCTGCAACAAGCGCACATGTGTAATTTAATTTTAATGTAGCAGATATGAGCATTTATAAATTTTGAATAAATAAATAAATTAAAATAGAGAAAGTTTAAAAAATGCCCGCGGATTTTTAAAAAATCCTAATAAGAATTTTAAAATTTTTCTACTTTTATTTTGATTTTAACTGTCAGCTACGTTCACACAACAAATATGAAACAATTTTTAAATTTTAAATAAATAATGAAATTTTAAAAAATGCGCGCGGATTTTTAAAATATCCAAATACGAATTTTTTAATTTTACTTTTACTTTAATTTAATTATTTAATAAAAAATTTAAAAAATGACCAATTGACAGCTACATTCACACATGTAACAAATATGAGACAATTTGCAAATTTATGAGCGTGAATGTCATCAGACAAATTTAAAAAATTATTTTGTCTGCTGTCTGCTACACCCACTCATGCGAATTTTAAATAAACATTTTTAATTTAAATAACAATTAAAAAAAATGCGCGGGGATTTTAAAAATATCCAAATACGAATTTTAAAATTCCTCAACTTTTATTTAAATTATTTAATAAAAACCAAAAAAAAATGACCAATTGACAGCTACATTCACACATGTAACATACGTAGATACAGATGTAGTTACTAGTGATAAAGTACTTGCATAAAATAGCAGTAACCTCGCAAGTATAAAAACAATCGATACAATTATCAAATCGATATCTTATAGAGGAGAAAAATCTCGTTTGTACTCGCGATTATCGTCTATCGACTAATGGACTCCATTAATCATCGAGACATTTTATTGTCCGGCTGTGAATGTACACATACTAACTGCAGATTATACACTTAAATTAAAATAAATAATAAAGTTAAGTGCACTAGTGATAATTCTGCAATTAAAATTTAAGTATAAACAATAAAATAATAATATTATTAAGTAATTGTCGGTTTTATTCGGCAACAGTCGGTGTGTGTCGGGGAGAGACGGATAAAGTCGGTGGCGCGCGCGAGTCACTCGGGCGTCCGGGGGCCGCCATTTTCCTCCAGTGAGGGAGAGAGTCGCGAGGCATCAGTCGTTGGTGAATCTAACGCGTTTTTTTCTCGCATATCGTTTACGTTTTAAGGTGTTTTAGGGTGTCGGGCGGATGCACGACAGCCCAGAACCCATAGCCGTTTGTTATTTGAAAGACCGTTTATCTAATAAACAAACATTTATTAGATTGCTAACAAAGTCTGGTGAGGTGTATCCAGCAGCAAGGCGGCTAATTTTACAAGAGTAAGACAGAGATAGAAAACTAGTGGCGGCGGCTTTATACGCCGGGAGGGAAGAACGCCGTGTGAGTGAATATTGTGATATTGTAAGTGACGCGGTGTTGGAAGATAATTCAAGATTCCTGTGGACTCTAAATCAACGGTCTAATAAATTCCCGACAGGTTTGTATATTTATTATATTTATATTCAATTATTTATAAATCGAAATACTCATCATGATAATACTGAGCTGGATGTTTTATGTCGGATCTCTTGTAAATGTGGATACGTACAGGCATTTTCTACAGTTTCTGTATGATATTAATGTGTATGTCATATATATATGTATATGTATACATTTACAGCTCAGGTTTTTTATCATCTTATATATTTATAGGTACGTATATATGGGTGGATGTATGTGTATATTAAATATATATGATGAAAAACGTCCATAGACCGAGCGCGAAAAATTCCGCGCGCCTTTCTCCGCGATAGGATGAAAACGACGACGAGTACGAATAATACGACACGAGCACGACCACGATAATAATGTGAGAGAGAGTTAATATATGCGTGTGTATATTATATGCGTGTGCACGCGTGTTTAGTGCGCGTGCCCCTGTGTGGTATATACATCACGACATTTGAACGTAACGATGGAGATTGTAAGATCGTGACCACACGGTATGAGAGAGTGTGGGAGAGAGGAGAGACAGAGAGAAAAAATAAGTGCTGTGGAGTTGGTTGTTGTATTGGAGATGGAGAGAATCGAGAGAATGGAACGAAATGAAAGAGAACAGAAGAGTAGACAAGTCAGGAGTTAAGACGAAGCGCGAGTGTGGCTTTGCTTTAAAATATATGATACAATATATACATATATATGTACACGACACTACACTGGACATACGTGTAATGCGTGTGCATGAACATGTGAAGAAGAAGTGAAGAATGAGTGAGAGGGTATAACTTATATGTGTATTTATGTATTTATTGTGTATACATTTATATACACATATAAATATATACATATGTGGTCTAATGTAAAGAACGGGGGGAGTCTTTGGTTTTGTGTAGTCAGTCGGGAGACGCCAAGCGCGTCGAGAGACCTTTCTTTTTTATTCTTCTTTCGAATTGCACGCGGACGGGCGGTCACTAAGCCTCCATTATCCCGTCACTGTTTTTCACCTGTCCCTGAAAAACCCTACGTTATATATCCCCGCTTCTTTGTCCTCAATATTTATTTATTTTACATATTTTTTTATTATACCTTTATATGTATGCGCATTTTTATGTAATTGACGATTTACCAATTGATAAATTGTGCACGTCATCAATATTGTTTTTTAAATTTAAAATGCAAACAATAATTGTTTTTATTATCATTACTTTTTTCTTTGTTTCGATAACAATTATCAGTTTTGAAATTTTATGCTCAGGACAAATTGTTGTATTCATGAGTACAATAATAATAATTACGATAATTATAATTATAACGATAGAGAAACATTTTTCGAGTTTTTATCGTGTAAATGCCGAAGGCGAATTGCGAGATACTGTAGATATATATGTATATACATTTGACGATGACATGTGACAATCCATTGCGTTAATTACACACACCGACAATGACGCTCTTGAATATGTCACGTCAAGAGTAAAGAGACCAAAGCTACAGTGACGTGACTCACTGGCCTAGCAATTTATCTCTTCAAGTAAATGGTGACCAATGAACTCGCAGGGACGCTTCTAGAACGTGCGTCATTTCGATCAACATCCAGTCTGTGTATATATTTTGTTCTCTTGATACATATAATTTATAATTTCAGTACAAAGCACAAAGTGCGAACTGAAGAAATAAATATATCCATAAATAAAAAGTTTATTCCACTAAACCATAAATCCATTATAAAAATGATATATTGGAAATTTATTACTCCGGTATTTAGTGCACATGAACTCATGTCATGTATAAATATAAAATATATATACATAGATATTTATTGAAAATGTAAAGGTTAAAGTTCAAAGCAACGTTGATCGTTAAAAAGATTGCTCTATACACAGCGAAGTAGCCTAGATCTCATTTAAACTCGAAACTGGATAATGGTGACCTCGGATAAATCTTTGCGTAACTTTCGCCAAACTAAACGCAAAATAAACGCCACTTGAGTGGCACAATGTCGCACTCGCTTTACCCTTCATTGAATCTCCCCCACTATAAAACCAAGTTTCAAGTTTGTTCCTCTCTTCTCTTCACTTGCTTCAGTATCAACTACTGTTATATACATATAATAATATGTACATATACTGCAATACATGTACACTGTGTTGCGTGTACCCGCGCATTTATAAATGTGTTTAGATCAGCATGTATGTACATATATTATATACCATACCCAGTATACTCTTATTGCAACCCAGTGAAACACTAGTGGCTAAAACGAGGAAAGCCTTTAGTATTCAAACAAGCTCTCGTTCTATACTACACTGGCCTTACGTAATTTACTCAACGTAGACGACGACGTTGACGACAACGACAACAACAACGGTAACTGCTTATTCAGCAATGAACTGACCTGTATTTGCTACGCAACATTTTTTTTTATTCATACTTATGTTATTTTAATTCTTATATATATGACACATTTTATATTTTCCTGAAGAAAAATATATGTAACAATGGACATTAAAACTTGATACGGTAAAAAGTTGGTCAATCGATAGTAAAAAAAGTTTGTATGATAAATTTAAAAAAAAAATCTGACCCTTAGGAATTATATTGATATTAAAAAAAAAAAAAGGACAAGTAATAGCCGTATTGAGATGGTGTATAAATTTTATCAGAACGGCTTCCGGAGGTTATATCAGAGAGTAAGCATTAACGAGAAAGAGATAGAGTTTGAATATATCCGGCGGAGATAATGCTTCCGGAACTGTTTTAATGTTTCTTTATAAACGATTTAAGTTGTAACAGGTGCCAGCCCTTTATAATTTTAAATTAATCATCAATATCTTATCTCTCAATTCATATCCTGAAAGAGTACTTGTAATAATGTAATTACCTGATACTATTTTTATTATGTACCAGATCGAAACGTTTTTCGCCCAACGAAAATTTAAAAAATTCATGCAATTTTACGGCTTAAAGGTGACTAGGGGTGATTTGGGGTGGCTGCAATTTCCGGCTGACACGTGCACCCATGCGAGACATTTTGGAAATCTAGATCCAGTAAATTTTTATCTACCCGAAGATCGGAACGTTTTTCGCGCAACGGAAATGAACAAATTTATGAAATTTTACTGCTTAGTGACTTTAGGGGTGATTGGGGGTGGCTACAATTTTTGACTAACATACTAGCGCCTATTTGAAACATTTCAGAAATTTAGATCAAGTAAATTTTTTATTTTTCATTTTGTTTTCTTATTTTCGTTCCGCAGAAACGTTCCGATCTTCAGGTACATTAAATTTTTTACTTTTCATTTTCGTTTCGCGAAAAACGTTCCGATCTTCTGGTACACATTTTCATTGATACATTTCGATTGACATTAACTCCAATTTTTCCATCCTCTTTATTACAAAGAAAAAAGAAAAACAAAATGATTTTTTTTGCTACTGATGCGTGCTCTCAGCTTCTTTTATTCAGGCTAACTGACCTGAGACAACCTCTCAAAGACATTAAACCACGGATAGTCATCACCATCACTATTATTCACCTCCCTACGGCTATTTGGTCGCCGTTATATACTTGCTCCTCAATTCTGTGCTTACCTACTTTCCCATCTTTACGTAAACTGACTTGAGTTGAGATGAGAGAGAGAAAGAGAGAGAGTGCAGCGACACGAGAAGAGCATAAATGCGAATGGAATGGCACATTGTATGTATATATATATGAGTTACATGTAATGGAAGGGTAGCGCATCCATTGTAAACAGAATCGAGCGGTAAGCAGCTCTCCGGGATTTCGCGGAAGAGTCTGGGTGAGGAGGGGCCGATGGCGGAACAGGCTAGGATGTGAGAAGGGCGAAGAGCGATGAGAGAAGAGTAAAGAGTATAAAGAGAGAGAGAGAGAGAAATGTAGAGAGTAGAAGAGGGAGAGACTACGACGACGACGACGACGAGCTACACCGACTGTCGAGGGTGGGAAGTTGCCGGGACATCGATCGGGCCGGCCATTGCTTGCCACACTCAACTATACTATGAGTCAAGATGCCATTCCACCACGAGAAACCAAACTCCATCAAAGTATCAGGCTTTCCTATTATATATATATGTACTACTCTCAACGCGATACACTGCCGTCTATTCTTTACTCCAAAATACACCTTTTATGTTTTTCACACTTAATCTCACCCCGCTGTATGTTATGTCCCGCTACGTCATTATATATTTATATACTAGTCTTTGTTTAAACACTCCGTCATTATGTCGGGGACATTGTAATTGAGAATTTAAAAAAAAAAAAAAAACAAAGACATATATCCCGTGACGTGTCTCTATAACGGCCGGAGAATTACGCTTTCGATTTAGAAAAGAGTCATGAGGAAAGAGAGTGGGAGAAGTAAAGTTTTGCTTTAGCGAGAGAACTCAACTGAGTTAACTTTGCTGCCAAACTAAACTTTCCGCAAACTTTAAGTAGTCGGTACCCTTCCTCTTTACCTTACCTTACTTTATATATTTTTATTTTTTCGTTAACTACTACTACTATCACTACTTCTCGTTTAAAGTATTTCTGTATCCAGTTGTCCAGCTAGCGGGTCCGTGTCAGTGATATTAATCTACAAGTACCGTATAAAGTTTATCCTGAAAAGTTTTAAGAAAATATTATTGTTGATTTAATTGATGAAATATTGTTTATGTCACCTGGTAGAATGTAACGAAACAAGTACCGGGAACAAACTTTTTAGTTTATTGCCGCTACAGGGATGCCAGAATCCTGATCACGGTGTAGTAGGGGTAAAATCTCTCCTCATGCCCTTTAATATAACTAGCGAGTGGGCTCCCTCTCTTACTCTCTCCCCTTTACTTTCTCACTCTCTCAGTTGGTGAAGCAAAGTTGCTCCCTGGTTAGACAATAATTGGATAACTTCGCCCTCGTACTGGACGGCTATCTCCCCTCTTCATTCCAAGCTTGATGCTTTACCTCTTACCTCACCCCTCAACCTGGAAAAACTCTCCTGCTACACCTAGATCAAGAGTACGAGTTGAATTGAAACTTGTATTGAGTGCCGGAACATTTACTACTGTTAGCTAAGGGTATTTAATAGATATACCTACAGTTTATATATTTATGCTATTCCACAATTGAGTTTCAATTTTGTAGGATGAACTTGTATTCATTAACTCACTTCCGGATAATTAACTATTTTTTCACTTGTCATTGCAAGAATTTAATCTCTGGTTATTTTCGTATACTTGAGTCCTTCCTCATCTTTATCTCTCTTTATCTTCTCGTTTATTTTTTTTATTCATACGGATGCTTGCGTTTTCCCTGACTTGGCACAACATGTGCCCGAGTCAAGTCAAAGTGCTTGAGTTTGCACACTCTGCGTTAGTATCGAGTTCTGCAGATCTCGCTGAGTCAACCACCAATCACATTTTATAGTTCCTGTAGAATATATCTTTTCATTACATATGTTTTGTATAAAAAAAATACAAAGATAAGGATAAATTTTTTTTTTTAAATAATATCCAATATTAACTTCCATTTGATGAGTGATGATTCTGAAGTTTGCAGACAGTTAACAATTTTTGAATTTTTTTCTACTAATTATAAAAAAAAAAAAAATCTAAAAATATGCACATGTAGAAAATTTAAACATCTATAAGGCAATTATTTGGAATGTTTTTTTTTTATCATTTATCGTTTTTTGAGAATTTGAAAATTACTAGACGTCAAATTCAGTGTCATAAGTTAGCGGTCAATTCAAAATTTTTGAATTTTGTTTTCAACAATGGGATTTAAAAAAAACTAAAAATATGCACATGTAGAAAATTAAAAAAACTATAGGTGCAATTTTTTCAAATACATTTTTTTTTAAATTGATCGTTTTTAAAAAAATTCAAAAATTAATAGTCGGCTGATTTCAGTATCATAAGTTAGGGGCCAATTAAAAATTTTTGAATTTTGTTTTCAATAATGGAATTTAAAAAATAAAAGAACTAAAAAAATGCACATGTAAAAAATTTAAAAAACTATAGGTGCAATTTTTTCAAATACATTTTTTTTTAAATTTATCGTTTTTAAAAAAATTCAAAAATTAATAGTCGGCTGATTTCAGATGAGTTTAAATGTAGCGGATATCAGACAAATTAAAAATAATAAACGATAAAAAAAAATATTTAAAAAAATGCACTTATTAATTTTTTAATTTCTTAAATGTGCATTTTTTTTAAATTTTATTTTCTCAATTATTTACTCTATTTATTAATAATTTTAAATTTGCTACATTCACACATATAATTTAATCACAAAAATTCCTGTAGATTTTAATTTTGTTTTTTTTTTGTAAGCTTATTAAATTATTTTTATATATCAGCTCATTCATAAGACATCCTATCGATAATATCCGTTACATTTTTAAGTAACTCATCGGATTATATTGATAAGAAGATTAAAGTCGATAGAGGATTGACATTTTAGTTTGTCGCCATTTTACTTCTACAAATTATAATTTATTCATTACTTTTAATAAATTCATATATTTCAAATCTTCAGCTTATCAATATATTTAGTATTCTCTGAAAAATAAAATAATTTGAATTGCCACGTAATTGTCGTTTAAGTCGCTTGTAAAACATTATCGTCTAATCGTTTAATGGGATCTTCTTGGATCCTACCCAGCGACATTCAAACCAACTAAAAAAAAAAAAAATTACAATCATAATAATAAGTAAATAAACACATAAAAAATATCTTGAAGTAAACGAAAATATTAATGAAATAAAGTAATGAATGTATCATATACACACTAAATAAATGCGTATAGGATGGCGCCACGTGTCAGCAAATCCGGCATTTTCCGATGAGCAAAAGCGCGCACGGGTTTACAATCTCGAATAAAATATCATAAATAAAAAGATAAAGGTACATACATACATATTTTATATAAATACTATATTTTTAAAATTTTAAACTTTCAATATTACCGCGCAATTTTTAAAAATATTCATTTCAAACGGTTTTTTTTTTTAATTATTAATTTTTAATTAATTGATTGCTTATCACGTTAAGTGTAAAAGGGATATCGAACATGAGTTAATAATTGTAACATTACCTAAAAACATTGATCTCAACGTTGACCAACGCCAGTCTTGTATACGTGTAATTCAAAAAACATCAGCCCCAGCCAGTAGCCTCTGGATACGGAACAGTGAGTGTGTGACGTCTTACCGGTATTACTATTGTAATTAAACAACTTATTTAATAATATAACTAATTAAATAATTATTTAACAATTTTTAAATAATTAGTTTTATTAAATGAGCGGCAGTTGATTAATTAAATATTTGAATTTAGTTTGTCAGAAGCCGGCGCGCTTGAGGTAACCTCAAATCTGTTTTACTTCTCACTTCTCACTTTCACCACTGGTTAAAAATTCTAGCATCTTAAAATATTCAATTGTCGTGTCCTGTTGTTTTTTTTTTTAATTTAATCATTAGTTTTAATAATTAATTACATGTAAATTAATTTAATTGTAAATATTACGAGTGATTACTAAATGTTATTATTTTTTTAAATTGTTACAGGAGTCGGTAAACAAAAATTCGTGATGTATTGGAGATTAGACGGTTCACCTTCGCAAATATACAATACATTGGTGCTGAAGAAACAATCTGTGTGACAAAGCATATAAATTAATAAGTGTGGAATTAAATAATTTGTTAGTGTTTTTTTTTTTTTTTTTTTTTTTTTATTTATTTAATAATAATTGACAGCCCACGTGTTTTATGACGAATTAACCAAAGTAGTTTTGGTTTTTTTTTTTTTTTAAAACAAGACTATTATTGTTTGGACCAGTGGACGTTGTTTTTTTTTTTTTTTTTATTATTTTATATTTTAAAAATATAAAAGTAAAAGTGAGAGATTTTAAAATAGGGGGGGCTGTTTGACCGATGGACAAACGGAAGATGTTGACGAAACGCCCTCGAATGGATACTATGAGGGGCCCAATTGCCAATGGGCCCATTCAAACTCGCCCGTTGGTTGCTCTACTTGACGGACGAGATTGTTCCATTGAGATGCCTATTTTAAAAGACGTTGCTACTGTCGCATTTTGTGATGCACAATCCACATCTGAGATACACGAAAAGGTATTTTACTAATTAATTATTTAAATAGTAATAATAATTACGCAATTATTGTTGAATAGTAACGTAATTAATTGTTTTTATCAGGTACTAAATGAAGCTGTTGGAGCTCTGATGTGGCACACAATTATTTTGACGAAAGAAGATCTGGAAAAATTTAAAACCTTAAGAATAATTGTGAGAATTGGATCCGGTGTTGACAACATTGATGTCAAAGCTGCTGGTGAATTAGGAATCGCGGTTTGTAATGTACCCGGTTATGGAGTCGAAGAAGTTGCCGATACGACACTTTGTCTTATTTTGAACCTCTATCGACGCACGTACTGGCTGGCGAACATGGTCCGAGAGGGAAAAAAATTTACCGGTCCTGAGCAGGTAATTTAAATGGTTTAAAAATTTAAATATTAAGTGATGATGATGGTAATGATAACAATTTATATCTCAGGTGCGAGAAGCAGCACAAGGATGCGCCAGGATACGAGGAGATACTCTCGGCATTGTAGGCTTAGGGAGAATTGGATCAGCAGTCGCCTTGCGCGCCAAAGCCTTTGGATTTATCGTCATGTTTTATGACCCATATCTTCCAGATGGTATTGAAAAATCGCTTGGTCTTACTAGAGTTTATACACTACAAGATTTGCTTTATCAATCGGATTGTGTATCTCTACACTGTACCTTGAATGAACACAATCATCACTTAATTAACGAATTCACTATCAAACAGGTAAATAAATAATTAATTAATTAATTAACTTATTTCATTTGGATAATTATATGATTTACTAATTGTTGGATATATTTCAGATGAGACCTGGGGCATTTTTAGTAAACACAGCCCGAGGAGGTCTGGTTGATGATGATGCGTTGGCGGCTGCACTGAAACAGGGAAGAATTCGTGCGGCAGCCCTTGACGTTCATGAAAACGAACCGTACAATGTCTTTCAGGGTCAGTCCAATACGCAATGTGAGTCTTATCTGGCCTAGCCTAACGGTCCTATACACATTTAACTAATTTATTTCCTCGTTCACTTTCCGTTTACATCCTTGCCGTAACGCTTTCATTTAAATGACCACGAGCGTAGTATACAGAAAAGTACAAATATGATTTTTCATGAATAAATTAAGTACTAATTAATTATTTATAATTTATATTCAGGTCCGCTGAAGGATGCCCCCAATTTATTATGTACACCACATGCGGCATTTTACAGTGATGCAAGCTGCTCGGAACTTCGTGAAATGGCTGCGAGTGAGATACGACGAGCTATCGTTGGACGTATTCCCGACTGCTTGAGAAACTGCGTGAATAAGGAATATTTCCACTCTTCCACCGGGTAAGACTTTTAAGACGAGTTAAATGACGATGAAAAACAAATAAAATATATACATATATATATTTATATATTAAAAAAAAAAAAACAATCGTACTCAATCAAACAAGCCGAAAGTAAGACGTAGGATCACTAAGGACCCAATTTTTAAATTACGCTTATGTGGCTTTGCTTGCATTGGGATTTTTAAAGTTTAAAAAAAAAAAAAAAAAAAAAAAAAAAATTGATGTGATAAATTTTTTTTCTTGAGAGACAAGTCGTTTGTAAGAAAAAGTAAAAATAGAGATAAAATATTAACATATTTGCCGTTGAATTTTTTTTTTTTAAAAATCGATTGGGCACTTAGTAATAAGCGATTTATCGAAGTGGCCGATTTGTTTTGACTTTCTCCAGCAGCTACCCTGAGGCAATCAACGGTGGATACTATGCGGGAACATTACCAATTCAACAGGCACATTCGACGACGCCCCACGATTCAGCACCTCCACCACCTGGAAGTCATTCCGCCGTTGGCGTTGCTAGTAGTGCTGGTCCAAATTCTTCGGCGGGAGGTGGCAATGCCGGTCCTACCGGTCCCGCGGGCCCAACGGTAGGCGGTACCGGTGCCGGGGGTCCAGCATCAGCCCCACCTACTGCTGGATTACCTGGTCTACCACACAGCATAGTGAGCGAGCCTGACCCCCGGCCAAGTCCACCTGCTCCGAGTCCTCGTTGACCTTGAACCCCCCAACTATATCAACAACTTTCAGCACCACCACCACCTCCATCATCCTCCGACCTAATCTCCTCCCTTAACCATCCATATGCATCATGATCATGAGTTATAAGAAATCACCCACAGTGCACCGGGACTGTCGACCGTGACCAACATCACCCTCTATCTGACACTCGACGATCGACAGAACTAACAACAACAACAACAACTACAACAACAAATGGAAAAATTTAATATTTAAATAAATATAAACAAAGTAAATAAATAAATAAAACAAAATGTTCATGAGGTAATAAATTATGACACTTTAATTAAACTAAAACAAAATAAATAAAAAAAAAACGCCAACATCATTTACAATTGACAGTGCATTATTGTGAAGAAATGTATTCCAAAATCTGTCTACTGCTTCCGAGATATAAGTTTAAGGAAAGTAAGAACGAGAGCGGAGATGAGAGAATGAAAGAGTGGGAGAGTAAGAATTAAAATTAAAGAGAGCAAGAGAGAATTTAAGTATGACCTAATAGTGTGTAAGGCAGTGGAAATAAAAATAAAAAAAAAAATAATAAAATAAATTTAAAAAAAAAAAAAAAAAAAAAACTGATGTTAAGAAATGATTGAATTTGTGTGCGAGGATTTAAAAAATAAGAGAGAGTGCGTTTGCTTTTGCGTTCGTCAATCTCTGGCAGTAATGTTGTGTATTTTTTTTTTCTTCTAGTAATTAAATTGTGGAAATTAATTACGGCACAAAATTAAAGCGATTCCCTCTTGATTCTGCGGCATCGCCTATCGACTTGTGTAAATTGGCGTATAAAAATACACATTGTCTATATATATATATATTAATTATCATTAATTTTTTTTCTTTAATTAATAATTATATTATTATTATTATTATCATAATTTTAGTAATAAAAAGCTTCCTCGCCGTTTTTAATTTCATAAATCGATAATGTTGGTTCACCCATATCAATATTAATTAATTATTTTTTATTTTTTATTGTATAATTAATATACGATTATCATGCACTAACATTTTGTTTTTATTTTTTTTTTTCGGCCATACTATTCACTAGTGGGAGGAGGTGGGATCGATTCTAATGGAAGTAAATAAAATAAAATAAAATAATTAGAAATGCTAAGCGATAGTTCATAAGATAGTGATGTGAAAAAAAAAAAAAGAAATTAAGAGAATTAAAAAAATGAATAAACATGATGGGAATATATAATAATATAAAATTTGAATGTTTGAAAGAATCGTACAATTAAATATTAAAACTTATATTAATGTTAATTCTATATATATATAAATATAAATATATAAATAATATCAATGAGCAAGTGATTGCGTGAGTAAAAAAAAAATAACTTTTTTTTCCCGCGTATAAGTTGTATTGAGACATTTAAAAAAAAATTAATATTTTTTATTTTAAATTGTTATATATTCGCAACTGTGATTAATTAGTGAATGTAATTAATTATTACAATTCACACAATGTACAGTTGAAATTCATTTTAAGTATTTGTAGTTATCACAATTGCGAATGTAAAACTGTATTATTATTAACTTTAACGTTTATTATTTAAATAGATCTCTTATTTTTATCGATCCAATCCTATACTTCCTCCCATGATTTTTTCATGCATCAATTAATCTGTTATAGGAAAGAAAAATAATAATTATTTGTGGGTTACCGCGATGGTAGACAGCGACACCCAATAGTATAATAAATTTTTGTCCTTTTCAATTATAAAAAAAAATAATTTGTATTGATTATTAAAATAATTTTGTGTGCGTGACGTAGTAATAAAAAATTGCTGGGAAAAAAAATGAGAAAAACGTTTAACGATGCAAAAGTGTGACAGTATGAGCGTGTAAGAATGCTATTAAACGCAAGTTTTAATAATTGATAGTTATAATTATGAGTAATTATTATATTAAGTAAATTTAATGCGATATTACAACTTAAATATATTATTAACATGATGATTATTATATATCACTGATATAAACGTCATTATGATAGACAATTTTTCGATGATGAATAAATTTACTAATTAATAATTGATAATAAAAAAAAGTACTTTTAAAAATATTTATTTTAGAGACCGACATCTTTTTTTAGTGTCTATTTTTTTTTTTTTTTTTTTCAAACGTTTCTAATTTTAATTTGATAATTTATTATTATAATTATGGTCATTAATTATAATAGATCGGCGACTACCATCGCGGCTTTAGTACCAACGGTATCTATAAAAAATTTTATTTAATAAACAAACAGGAAATTATAAAAATTAAGCGATGCCAGCAGCAAGAAATCGTGATCGGTAAAATGAAAAAAATTTTTTTTTAAAGATTTTATGGATCAACTCCATAATATATAAGGGAGAGACCCAGTACCCGATCAGGGAACCAGTAACCGATCACTCATGTATTTGTATATCTATCAAATTTGACTAAATATAAATATATAAATACATGAGTGATCAGGTACTAGTTCCCTGATTGAGTACTGGGTCTTTTACCTTAATTATTTTTTTTTTCTTGCAAACATTAAACTGTTAACGATCGATTGTCTGCGTAAAAATAGATCCGATTTATTATTCAATAATTTAATTGATTTATTAAAATAATTGCAGAGTAAATAAACAATTATCGCGATAAATCATTTAGATAATTTTTCAAACCATCTGTTGTGCACAATAAATTAATCATTCCAACACTTAATGCTACTGAGAGTAAGAAGCTTTGATCGTTAACGAGATAGTGATTACATGAGAAATTATTTAAAAAAATTAATAAGGAATATTTAATTGACACATTAAACATCACAGACACACGTACATGTACACGTAATAAATAAATTTATGTAACTCGGATAAATTTTTAAAAGTCGCCTTGTACGAACACGGATTTTAATATTTTTTATATTTATATCAACAATTAGTTAACATCCACGAGCTAACTCGCAGTAAACTCCTAGCAAGTACGTAAGCTTACATTTTTTTGCTTCAAGAATTCAAATCCTCATACAATTACATCATTCAAGATTTACTTGACGGCGTAAGAGAATGCGAGGTGTGTAAATGAGTTTGAAATTATTGAGACTAGAAAAATTATGATACTGAAGTTGGTCAGCGTCCAATAATTTTTGATTTTTTTAAACACGATCAATTATTTTAAAAATTAAATTTAAAAAATTGCATCCATAACTTTTTCAATTTTCTACATGTGCATATTTTTAGTTTTTTTTTTTTTTTAATTGATTTGTTAAAAAAAATCCAAAAATTTGTAACTGTCTCTTAATTCCAGAATCATAAGAATTGAAAAAAAAAATCCATCGAGTAAATGGTAAAAAAAAATGATACTGAAGTTAGCTGACGTCTAATAATTTTTGGATTTTTTTTTAGACGATAAACCAGAAGAAAAAAAATATTTGAAAAAATTGCACCTGTAGTTTTTTAAATTTTCTACATGTGCATATTTTTAGTTTTTTTTTTCTTCAAATTTAATTGTTAAAAAAAAAATCCAAAAATTTTGAATTGTCTGCTAACTTCAGGATCAAAAAAAAAGTGATACTGAAGTTAGCTGACGTCTAATAATTTTTGGACTTTTTTTTAAACAATAAATTGTAAAAATAAAAATATTTGAAAAAATTGCACTTGTAGTTTTTTAGATTTTCTACATGTGCATATTTTTAGTTTTCGTTTTTTTGTAATTGATTTATTAAAAAAAAAATCCGAAATTTATTAATTGTCTGCTAACTTCAGGATCATAAAAATAAATTGTGTTTATAATTAAAAATTTAGTGATAAAAAGAGGCAAATTAATGTGTGGAATAATTTTTACAACAAACTAAATTAACAATTAGAAATTTATCACAAGAGGCCTCATTCCTTCTTCCTGAAACTTCAATGTTGGGTTACAAATAAAGAAGAAGAAGAACATAAACGTAATTCCCAATAATGTACTAAATTTGTTACTTTTTTTTATCAATTGTATATTTCTTTTCGTTTTTAAAATTCTTTTCTATCAACACAATTTAATGCATATATATAATATATGTACGCATATATATACACGTATTTGTTCCGAAGAATGTGGCAATGAAAAAAATAATTTAAATTCAAATTCAAATTAAAGAAACGGGGGAGAGACTCGAGGAGAGCCACAGAGAAAAAGAAAATAATTGCAGTGGAAATCGATGGGGAATAAATAAAAATCTAATATAATGATAAATAAATAAGACAAGATATGAACGTGGTGAAAACCGCAACATTAATATTAATTATAATTAATAATATCTATTATAATAAATACAATATTTGTACAATAATCAACGGTGCTGTGGTGAATGTTGCGGGCTTCTGCAGCCGATACCGTTTCCTTTTTTTGACCCCTACTTCGACCAGCGCAACTTTTTTTTTATCTTACAAATTATTTAAAAATTTATTTTCCGCTAATTAAGCATGACTGTAAATTATAACAATAAGTTACACAATAATTTAATTAACTAGATCACTGTAGTTTTTATAAATTTAAGATTAAGACTAATCCATTCTCCAGACGCCAGTTGAAGCAGCAGCAACATTGAGATCAATTTATTAGTTATTTTAGTTTATCATTTCGTTGACGCGAGTTGATTAATTTCTTTCATTTAATTTTATTTAATATTTATTTCGTTGTGTATTCGATCCTAGTCGGATGACAGTAGGGACCCGACTACCGTACTCTGTACTCATGTTATTGTTATTATTATTATTATTATGTTTACCAAATATCGAGCAGTCTGTGGTATGTCACGTTAAAGAGCCACCGTGGACCCTCATATGCCTGTTGAGATTTCCACTCTGGCTGAACCTTAGTAAGCACAATTTACACTGGTACGGCTTCTCCCCGGAATGAATTCTCAGATGTTTCGTCAATGTCGAGCTATCCGAGAACGCCTTCTTACAAAATCTACAGCTAAATTATTTTTAAAATTAAAATAGTCAGTGGTGAGTATTTATTTTAGTGACAATAAATATTTACCGGTAAGGACGTTCACCAGAATGAGTTCTCATGTGCGTCGTAACTGAACTACTTTGGGAAAATCTTCTATCACAAACTGGACAACGAAATGGTTTTTCTCCAGAGTGGGTTCTGGCATGGGCTGTTAAATTTGCCGCTTGACTGAATGCTTTTGAACAGGCATGACATCTGTAACATCATCATCATCATCAAGCTGTTGTTTAATTAAGCATTTAAATATTTTCATTTTTTACTTGAGGGGAAACGTCAGTTTTCTTTTGCTCAAAGAAATTGACAAAATTTTTTTGGGTGCAGGTGCAAAATAATTGAGAATTTAAAAAATTTTTTGGCCAATAAGAATTTTTGAAAAAATAAATTTCTGATCATAGACTTGAAATTTTGTTGGCTGGTAGAACGGAATTGAAAATCAGTTGCCGTGACCCCTTAGAAAATATAAAATTTTTTTACCGAAATGGTTTTTCCCCGGAGTGAGTTCTCAGGTGTGTCTTCAAAGTACTAGGTCGCGCATAAGTTTTACCACAAATTCTACATAAATTCGGTCTGCCATTGTCATCGCTGGAATTGGATACAGCTCCCGAGGCAACGCACAGCGCGTGCTCGTTTGTCGGTTGCAGTCGCGCATGAGGGTGAGAATGAGGGGTGTGTGATCCAATGATTCCATTGGCCGGTACTTGGTTCACCCTCGTCTGCGGCTCAGGCACGGGGTTATATTGAGGGGCGGGACTCAGCAGCGGCTCCACGCCCCACGCGGATGCATAACTCTGCTCGTACCTGTCAAGATAAAATATTTTATTTCATATCCAAATTTACCAACACTAAAATTAATAACAATCTAATTGTGCCTTTGAAATAGTTACCCGGGATGCATGTTCATATTCATGGTCATGTTCATCGAGACATTAACAGACATTGCAGGCCCGGTAGCATAATGACTCGGAGGAACTGGAGGTGGTGCTAAATTTTGTCCGTAATCTTGGGAATAATGATGACTTGTATTAGGCGGGCTGTAGTATCCACTAGTGGGACTTCCGGGATGTACAACAGCATGTTTCAGGGAAAGAAGAACGTCCGCGACACCTTCGCCGTTGGGATTCCCCGGCCTCGGAACGCAATCTGATCTCGTACATCCCCAGCTTCATTTAAGATTTAAAAAAATTCCATCGGTAATTTATTTAAAACTTACAGTCGTATAAAAATGTAAAACTCACTTGTAAGTTGCCGAGCAGGGACTGAATAATCCCGGGGGTAAAGGGTCTAAGTCAAGAGGCGGCAAAGGAAAACCAGCCATGTCGTCGACCCAAAAATTAGCACCAAACTCCCCGACAACCTGAGCTTGGGCGGAATTTTGTATGTGATGCGTCTGGTCGTTTATGTCGTCACTCGGGCTGGCTTGTAGCTCCTGCAGAGTTCCTAGTGCAATAGCCGCGGCAGTCGCGTCTTCATGATGATGATGATGATGATGATCTTCAGTCAAAGTATCCTCACTACCGAGAACACCCAAGGAATTGGCACAAAGACCACTCGGAATAGTCGCCTCGATACCAACCGATCCTGAAGATGAATATAATCCGAGAGCTGTTGAACACACACACTGACACTGATCATTGATACAACGGGTTTTATTCATATTTAGATTATTTATAATAATAAACTCACCTGTACCAAGTGTGTAACTCGGTTCCGAGCTGTTTGCTGAATGGTGGTTTTGCAGAAACTCCATCTCTGTTAAATTTCTGGATCGTTTATTACCCCGGAAGTACCCCCTCGCCTCTCAATCTTCTACCACCCCTGTACCAAAAGCTCTACACTCTTGTATAAATTTGTATTCAGCCTCCCTTCTGCTGTAGCTGGTGGATGCGTGGTCCAGCCCCTTGTCGTTGTCCCGGCAACGGTAACAGCAACTCCAATCCCACTAAGATCCCGGGGTTTCGTTATATTTTATTTTTTATATTTTTTATACTTTATAAATAACCACACTATTGAGCTACACTACATTGTTTCGTTTTCATACCGATATCATACACTTTTTTTTTTTGAATACTTCATACTCACAAAAAAATAAACGGTGACTTAAATTTAACAATAGAAATAAATTTATAAATAAAATAATATCAGCACATGGATTCTTGATGTTGCTGTCGAGAAAAGTACCAGTGTGTCAAGGGCTTCGCGGGAAACCCGCGCGTTGTTTCACCCGTTCAAAACCCATGCGTTTTCCACGTGCACTCCTCTTGCAATTAACATCAAAACTATTTCACTTGAATTTATCTTATCCATGTGTGGGTATGATTTAAATTAATCACATGCTATCACAATTTAAACAAACAATTAACAATATAATTAAAATATATAAACTGTATATAAAATATATAAAAAAAATTTAAACCACCCCGTTAAATCCATGGAATCCTATGGAGAACTTGCGGGTCAGAGATAATAACAACAAATTGTCTTAGAAAAGTCCACCACTTCAATCGTACTCATTCGCACCCCTTGACTGACTGACAAGCCTAACTTGACTACCTATCGTCCAGTCCGAACCCCACTACGACCTAACAACGTCGCACCCGCTTCTCCAATGACGCTTCTTCTTTCTTTGTCTTTAACACAAATATCCAAGTGACACTTAATATTTTTTTTCTCAGTTACTTATTTTTAATATTCGAAAACTCGGCCCTCTGTCCTCGTCTCGGCAATAGCAGGCGCAATGTGTGAGATGGATCAGCAACACGCGTCCCAGCTCGTCCTCGTCCTCGAGGACGAAACAGGACACAGGATAATCGATAGCTGGACGATCAACCCAACGATCCCAGGAAGATCCATAGGGATATAGCATTACGACACCCGGCGATCATGGTGGTCCTGCCTCATCGTTACAAGTCAACATCAGGATCATTCGCTCGTAATGCCTTCCCTTGGCCAATAACTTTCGCAAAGTTTAACACCGATAATTGTGCCATCAGGTGGATCAAGAACTCAGTACGCAAGATAGTAACACCTTTTAATAATTTTTACCGCACAAACGGGTGTAAAAAAAAATATTGTGGGTCTTGACTCTTATCAATGGTCTTATTGTCAATGGGTAATTGAGAATGGAGATAAGAAGTGAGGAAATTCGTGTGTTACCCATTTGTCATCTATGCTCCTGTATCATGTTACATGTGTTTTAGGATCACGTCCAACTGGACATAAGCTGGACACCTGACTGTAGTTCCGATGAGGACATTACCAGTTGACAGGAAGAGGAAGTCGACCACATCAAGCTACACCAGGATCAAGTTGACCAATTTTAGTTGTACGTATTGTATATAGAGTCATTGACGCGGCATTATTGGGCCCTTTTTATAATATATATATATGTATATATAACGTTCTCTCGATAACTTGCAGTCTAACGGCTAGCTCCCACGACCGAGTATAAGTTTACACTTACAGTCCATTGGATTCACGGTATTTACATAAAGGCCCAGACTCATATAATTCTCATCATCCTTTTTAATAATAATCAAGGTTAGCTTTCAATACTATCGCGTACCCGAATTGAAATTTGAATCGTGTATTGAACCTACTTTGCTAATAAAATTATAAAAAGTCGTTTCATTGAGACTGAAAACTGTCGAGAAGCTAAAGTCAATTAACAAAAATTCTTAGCGGTGGTAAAAAATTTTAATGACCTAGATGTGAATCTTCTTGGGGATTTTCGGATCGTTTTTTCATGTTGATTTTTATATCTCTTGCTTCTAGATGGTCTGTAAGACTCAAACATGGGGAATTGACACTAGAGGATTTATTTTTAGTTTTGAACTTCTGGCTTCTAGAAAATTTTACCAGCAATTTTAAGAATTTTACTACTTTGTTTTAAGTTTAAATAAATTCTGTCTTACAACTCGATTCAATGTACGCAGAAAAAAGGATTTCTTGTTGCAAATAATTTTTATTTCTCCCAAGAAATTTTTTGTATTATAAATTGAGCACAAAAATTTTCTCGAGCCAAGAAATCCTTTTTTCCTGTGTGCGATTTAAATTTTGACTCAGAATTATATTTATTTTAGTATCAATATAGGGGAGGGAAGGGCAAAACGGGGTACTTAAGAAAATACCAAGTGTTCGAGGACTCAAATACACTAAATCTTTTTTTTTTCAATGATGTTCAAAGTAAATAGAAAAAATTTTCAGTTTTGTGGACAAAACGGGATATCCCCTAAAAAGGGTAAAAAAAATTAACTTCTGGATTTTAAATGAATTTGATTAAGTTAAATTTTTTTGTAAGTAATTTACATGAAGAAAAATTATATTTCACATGATTATTAGATGCAAAGAAAGGAAAAAAAAAGTTTAATAATTTTTATCATAAAACAAGTCATAAATATTTTTCAACTGACAATTGATTTTTGCAAAAGTTTGACAAAAAAAAAAAAAATCAAAATAACACTCAATTATATTTACAAAAGTGAGTTTGGAATATTTAAAAACCATCTAAAATATAAAATTTTGGGGGTATCTCGTTTTGCCTACCCCTTTCCCCTACACTGTGAAGTGAAATTTACTCCAAGGGGAGTTTATTTTAATATTAAAACTCCAAATCGGAGTGAAATAAAATCCAGACCACTCCAAAATCACTCCACAGAAAAGACAAACTCCCTATTTACCCCGCATGCGGAGTGAATTTTTTTAAAAACCCCGAATGAATTCGAATTTAAATAAAATCCGTAATCACTCCGAATTTAGTATCAGTTTTCAATCAAATTTTTAATTACATCAAATATATATGTATATATATATATATAACAGGATAATGTGGTTGAGTGACTGCGAATTTATGTAAGATGCTGTAATAGGGGTTGATAAATGGTTTGGTAACACCTGTGTTTACTCGCACCTGAAATCAAAGGGCGATAACGGGGGCTAAGCAAATATATATGAGATGAGCGAGTGAAACTGTAACAATTGTTTGCGTAATATTGTGCCAGGGGTAGTGTACTGGTGGGCGTAATATTGTAGCTTAAGATAAACAACAAATAATAATTAAAATTGTTGAATGATTGGCTGGTAAAAGCGGATGACAGTGATATTGTCTGGCAGCAGAGTAACCGCTAGCTAAGTGATTGCTCTTGGGATAATCCTGGCACGTGAAGTCCCCGCGAAATCTATACGAACTGTACTGTAATAAAATCAGTAGTATCTCTATCAACATATATATGTGCTATGAAAATTTATATAAAAGACTACTCATCCCTATTTCAGGATTTACCCGATGATTAAATGATAGATTATATCTTGTCAACGTTAATCGAGTGACGCCATCGTGTGCTATCCCTATTGATTGTAATGAAAAGATTAGAGTTGCTAGGTATATTATACTTTTTGATCGGTGTGCTGGACTCGTTGATCCGTAGCCAGACGCGGGTTGAGAACAACACGAGCGCTTTGCTGGTAGACCCGGCTTGGCACGCGCCCCATGTAATTTAATCGGGTATTTCTTGTTAAGACCAAGACCAAGACACATTGCGACTACTTGCTTTAAATTACGATGAGAAAATAATCCTATACTTTAGTAGTTAAAAAAATATATGTTATATTATATTATTTATTTAGTAATTCTGAGTGTTACTTTTTGGGGCAGATGCGCGTTTCGTTTTTCACTTTAAAACCCTTTTTCACGGTAATGTGATATTTTTAAATAATATACTTTATTATTTAATGTGAGTTTGTATCTCTTGTTTAGGGAGTTTATTAATTAATTTTTAGTTTAGTTTAAATGTTTATGCACTGAAGTTAAAATAACTTTTATATGGAAAAAAAAGATTTCTTGGCGCAAGAAAAATTTTTTATGGTGAAACGAAAAGAAAAATTTTCTAAAAGAGTGAAAATTTTTTGCGCATACAAAAAATTAAGCTTTTGGAAATTTTGAGTCTTATGTATTTTTAAGGTTTCATTAAAAATCATTTTTTTAATCGACGAAATCTGAGTTCAGCTCAAAAATTTTGATCTGCTTTTTTACGAAATAATGTAAAGAAGCTTCGATTTTTTTCTATCAATAGGATTCTTAAATTTAGATATGAAATTAGAAATAATTTATATTAGTTTACTACTTGAGGGTATTTTAGACCAGTGTCCGCCCCCACTTTTTAAAAATATTCAATAACTTTCGACTGTCATAATCGTATGAAATTTTATTAATCAATCAATTAAGAAATCAAAGCATTAATTGAAAGAGGGACAACGTAATTACAATTTCGCGAAGAAATTAATTTTTACAAATTAGGAGTTACCGAAATTTGTTAAAAAAATTCCAGTAAAATGTTCATGTCTCCATAATTCAAAAGTCAAATTTCGCGGGTAAAATTTAATTCCCAAATTTTGTTTAACTCCAAATTGATAACTACTGTAAGTATTTTTTTTTTTTTTCAAATCTATCAGCCAAATTTTAATTACACTCAAAATTTTTTTTAATTAATTAATAAAAATTTACTACCGTTATGACAGTTGAGTCATTGAATATTTTAAAAAAAAGGGGGGGGGGGGTATTGTCTGAGAGTTCCCTTAAAAAAAATTTTTTTTACAAAAGTTATTTTTTTTCAGTGCGTTAATTTATTTGGATGATTGAAAAATAATAATTTGTATCAATATATATATGTAAGATATTTAAATCAATGATGTAACAGTCTCGGATGTATGTATGGTGTATAATAGATGTAGAATTGCATTAGTGTAGTTTAAAAGTTGAACGAAGAGCGAAACAACCCCCAAGATGGCTGCTACTGCTACCGCCCGTATCGACGTTTTGACTTTGGAGGGTTTCTCGGAGGTAAGCTCATCGGGAATTGCGGGTCTTCCCTCCCCTAAAAATGCCCCTCTCGGTTCTTTTGGCCTTTGAAAACAAAGAATTTCACGTAATTAAATTTTTTTTATTTTTATTTTTAAACTACACGCATCATTAAATCATTTCTTCCCAAATAATCCCATCATTGTTTCACTTTCTTCCAACTCTGACCTTCGTTAAATTAAATAACAAAAACTTACATTTTTAAATATAAATTAATATTCTTGTAATGAAACATTAAGTGTACATAATTATTTCAAGGATTTATTTGTTACAATAATGCACTTACGTAACTCAATCTCATTGTTATTGAACGTGCGGCGTAACAATTGCGTACATTGCTTTCTTCAGTACAGATTGATAATAAAATAGATAGTGAATTTTTATAATTTTTAAATAAAATTTATAGAAGCGGGAAAAAAATTAAGTCCTCATTTTTTAATTAAAATTTTTTTTTATTCATATTTAAATAACAATTTATTCGACAGTATTTAAAAGCTTGTCATATTTTTTTATGCTACGATACTGTCCGGTAGTAAAAATATTTATCTAATTATTTGTCTACCAGATAACTTTAAAATTTATTTATTTTTATAAAATCACAATATTTTTATCGCTTGACAATTAATTAATGTAAAAAAATAATCCCTTATATTAATAATAATAATAATAATAAAAAAAATATAATATTCGCAGGTAAATATTTAAATATCGCGGGAGTAATAAATATAATTTATTTATTTCAACTGATACCAACATGTTGGGTATCTTCGCTGACCAAGTCTCGGATTTCCTTAAACAAACACATTAATTTGTAAACATAAAACATTTAAATGAATGAATATTGAATTAAGTTGAGTAAATATTATCAAGTAATTATAAATAAATACCTGAAGTCTTTGACTGTGTGCTTCTCTGACATCCTTTCCATTATCCTGATTAGATAAAATCGCGGTGTCATTTGAATCGAGTAAACCAAATGTCCATCCGCCATCGCCATCGAACCGTAATACAAACCGATGGTACTTCGATAATGAGGAAATTCGATGTGTTATTGTTAATAATGTGATACCACGTTGCTTAGCAGTCTCATACATGGATCCTTCAACTTCTAAACTAACTGCACTGGTGCACTCATCCAGCAGCGCATAGTGCGGGGCGTGATAAAATAATCTGGTCATAGCGAGTCTTTGTTTCTCACCGCCTGATAACGTCGAGTCCCAGTCGCCCATCGCATCGAGACCGTCAGGTTCACGCTCAGCAAGTGATCGTAAATCTACAAGATCTAAAAGTGCTAGAAGTTGGTCATCGGAAAATGTATTACTTTTGCTGTCCGCTGGATATGTTATTTGTTCACGAAGACAGCCAACAGTCATGTAAGGTTTTTGCGGAATATAAAACATTGATGGTCTACCAGTTCGTATTGACCATGAGTCTGCTGGTCTTGTCAGTGTACCCGCGTACACTGGCCATAGTCCTGAGATAATACGGAAAAGTGAACTTTTACCACAGCCATTGGGTCCAGTTATCAATAAATGATGTCCCGGTTTAATCTTTTAAATAAAATAATAATAAATTTAGAAGAAGAAGAAGAAGAAGAAGGAGTCATTCATAAAATACGTCACGCAAAATTTTACCCCCCTCCCCATACATTTTACGTCACAAATTACCCCCCCCTCCCCCATAAATGATATGTGACAATTAATAGTACATAAATTTCTATATTTTAAAATATTTACTCTGCAATAATAAAATTTTAATTTGAAAAATTGTTTGATGAGCTGTGAAAGTCACGTGTCTTTAAACCTTCAACCCCCTTGTCTTAGCGACCCCACCCCCAAAGTGCGAAAGTATTTTATGAACGGGCCCCAATAGTAATTCAGTATTAAAATAAATAATAAATAATTACTTACTTGTATAGTCAAACTAGAGACAATTACTTCACAATTGGGCGTTACAATTGGAACATCCGTGAGAGCAATACTGCCATCAAGACTTTCACGTACAATACCCTTAATAATTGGCGAGCCATCTTTAAACTCAAGTAATGACTTTGGTGATGAATTAACACTACCATTAGTACCACGGTACTGCTGATTTACTACGACAGTACGCTGATATTTACATAATGCCGCGTCCTTGAATATGTCAAGCATCTCACTGACTCTATTAGCATATCCAGCTAACGCTACTAATTCCTGTTAACGTAAATATTAATACTAATATTAGTAATTGTATTTATAAATATAAATAATATATATATAAAATAAATTAAATAAAACTAAATTATATTTATTCAGAGAAACTTGACCTTGTAGGATGACATAAGACGTTCAACAGCGTCAGCACCTGAACTCAGAAGATTTTTCGACGTCGTCAAGTATCGCGTCCGCTCACTTACAACTCCTGCAATTAGATTAAATAATTAAAGAATAATATTAATTACCAGTAATTAAATTCAAATTTAAACTAACATACCATCAGTATCTTTATTGTTCGATGGTTTTAGAGTTGTGTAGAGCAACGGCATCGCAATCACCAGCAATCCCGTACCAGACCATACATATTTCATCAAAAATTGCTCCAACATGATGTACCATAACTTCAATGCCAAAACTTTTCTTAAATGTACATTCAATGATCTGTATGCGGTACTCAAATAACGATGCTCAGTATTATGACCGCCATAAAATGCTATTTCCTCGGCGTGCGCGCTAATACGAGCGTGCGCTTCACGTAGTCGTCCACGACGTGAGGCTTCTTCGGCAACTAGGTGACCAAATCGCGGTGATGTAAGTCGAAGTACTTGTCCGGTTACCGCAATAACCACTGCTGCTAGTAATGGACCTATATTATAAAACAAAAAATATATATAAATAAATAAATATACATTGTATATAATTATCATTAAAATAATAATTACTTAATTTTTCATTACTAATAACTAATCAATTTTTTTAAATTCACTTTATTATTATTATGAGCCATGGGTTACTTGTGATTCATAAATTCTTTTTATTGACAACGTTAATGATTTTTTTTATTAATAGTACCCGCGAGTCATGAGATAGGGAATTAAGTGATAAGATAAAAATGTTTTTGTTAATGAATAAGGAATAAAGTGCACGGAATGTAGGATTTGTGATAAAAAATTAATTACTTAATTATGCATGGAGATAAATAAGACATTATTTGAATAATAAATGATAAAAATGAATATATATTTGTAATTAAAAATTACCTGGTACTGTTCTAGCACCCATGCGTGATGAAAATGACATAAGTGCGATTCCGACTAATGAACAATCGAGAAGTGGTTTTGTTAAACTCGAGTATAAATGAGCGACAGAACTTGCTAATTCGGATAAATCATCAGTCAGTCTTTGTTCAGCACCACCCAGTCGATTGTCTAAAGCAGATACTCTGTAATAAGTCTGCTGACTCAAGTACATTTTGTACGCATACTGGACAAGTCTTTCTCTGTAAATTTAATTATTATTATTAATATTTATTCACACACGTCCTGATACTGGAGTTAGCCGACGTCTAATAATTTTTGGATATTTTTCAAAGCGATAAATTGTAAAAAAAAAAAATATTTGGAAAAATTGCACCTGTAGTTTTTTTAATTTTCTACATGTGCATTTTTTTAGTTTTTTTTTTTATTCAAATTTAATTGTTGGAAAACAATTCGAAAATTTTTAATTGTCTGCTGACTTCAGAATCATAATTTTTTGACAGTCTGTCAATGTCAAAATCATTGAAATTTGTAAACAATTAAAAATTTTTAGATTTTTCTTTCAAAAAATAAAATTACAAAAAAAAAAAAAAAAAAATACACACATGAAGAAAATAAAAAAATGTAAGGGTGCAATTTTTTAAAATATTTTTTTTCTACAATTTGTCATTTTTTAAAAAATTCAAAAGTTAAACCTCGGCTAAGTTCCGTATAATTTTACACATGATTCTGAAGTTAGAAGACAGTTAAAAATTTTGGATTTTTTTTCCCAAAAAATAAATTACAAAAAAAAATTTTAAATATAAAGATGTAGCTGAGTGCGAATGTAGCAGACATGAGACAATTTGAAAATTTTAAATAAATAAATTAAAGTAACGAAATTTTAAAAAAGCGCGTACAGATTTTTCAATTATTCAAAAATTGCCAGTTGTCAGTTACATTTACACTCATACATAGAAAATTAAAAAATCTATCGGCGCAATTTTTTGAAATGTTTTTTTTTTACAATTTATTTCTAAAAAAATCCAAAGATTATAAGACGTCGCTAACTGAGTATCATAAGTTACACAATAATTATTTGAAATTACACAGTTGGATCGTATAAATTACCTGAAAGAAAGCGCAAGTCTGCCTTCAAGATAGCGGATGGCAGAATTGACAAAGGTTGCCGGAAATGCAATAGCGAACCAGCGTGCAAGCATTAAAAAAAAACCACGAACATCTTTTAAGACAATTCTCTTAACAATTTGGCCTTCAAGTGTGGCAACGTAAACAGACAAAAATGTTCTTGCGAGCAGAGTTATCGTCGCACAAGTTAGCAGACCAGCTTCTTTGGACCGCCATCCAGGTACCATTATTCTCAGCAATTGTAATAATTGTTTGATAAATGTTTTATCCAACCCCGCATTGGCAACTTTATTATTATTGTTGTTATTATTATTATTATTTTTATTTTTACTAACAGATTTATTATTGCAGCATTTGTTGTTCTGACATTTATCAACTCCATTTTCTTTGCTTTTATTATTGTTACTGTTATTACTGTCATTATTGTTATTTTCTAGTTTACGTTTAACTCGGACTAAATGGGGATAAGTTAATTTTAGTAAATATAGTGTTGTGACAACACCAACAACACCACGAGTCAGTGTCTCCTGTCTTATTCCACATGTAGATGAGGTTTTATTTATAAGTTTTGAAAATACCGACGACATTATTTTAAATTAACTAAATGTCATCTGACATCTGGACAGCACAGACAATTATAATTTAAAAACTTCTTTATATATAAGTGATTTTATATTTATGAGTCATCAAGTAATGAAAAATTTTGTTGTCAATTCAAAAACAATATTGATTATAAATATAATATGATATTTATTCCGGCAAACTCATGTGGCAAGAGCATGACTCTATCAAAGCTGTTGATATAAACACATTTAAAACGACACACACGAATCGGCAACCAGCTGGCAACTGTACTAGTCTTCTCTTACTTAAACTTTTATTCCCACTCTTCTCATACTACAAGTGATTCTCCTCTTACTCCACCAAACCTCTCAACAATCCTATCCTATCCTCTATGCTTTTTACCAACGATAATATCCAACACTTACATCCATCCTCTGACTCTACTCCGATTCTGATACAATTTATGCTCCATTCTCTACACTATTCATACTAGTATATATAACATTACTGTTACTTTTTTATCTTTATACATATTTATATATATCTATATATATATAATGAGGAGTCATAAGTTTTTATACTGGACTTGGATCTGTGGTACCGTCATTGCACTCGCCCTTGCCCTCTTATCTTTATAACATGTGATCTTTGTTTGTTTTGTAGTTATCATCATCATCATCATCAGAATATTGAAGAAGAAACGACGATCATTGTTTGATAATATTTTGAAAATAAATAATAAATATATGAGTGTGAATGTAGTAGACATTTGTCAATTGGTGCAATTTTTAAATAAATAAACAGAATAAAACTTAAAAAATGCGGATTTTTGAATTTTAAAATTGGCGCGCGCCTTTTTTAAAATTTTATTTTTTCATTTGTAATTTGAAATTTGTCGGGTATCTGCAACACTCACATTCATCTGAGACAATTTTTAAATTTAAAATAAATGAATTTATTTATTAAAATAATGAAATTTTAAAAAGCGCGCGCCGATTTTTAAATTATCTAAGTAATGATACTAAAGTTAACAGACGTATAATAATTTTTGGAATTTTTTTTTAGACGATAAACCATAAAAAAAAATATTTGAAAAAATTGCACCTGTAGTTTTTAAAATTTTCTACATGTGCATATTTTTATTTTATTTTTTTGCAATTGATTTGTTAAAAACAAAAAATTCAAAAATTTTTAAACGTCTGTTAACTTCAGAATCATATCTACGTACGCATTTTTAAAAAATTTTAAAAACTGCCAAATGTCAGCGACATTCACACTCATATTAAACTTTATAATATCAGGATAAGTTTATTAATATCAATCAAATATATAAGAATGCATAGCAGAAAAATGAGTTGCATTACATATGAAGGATTTAATTGCCGCAATGAGTTTCCAGAAACAATAAAAAATAAGCAGAAGAAAATTTCAAAAGACTGAAAGACGTTAAAAATTTGTGTCAATGAAATGATTAAAATATAATTGGATTAAAAGATTATTTATTGTACTTAAAATAGCCGAGCTAAATAAACAATGTTAATACTTAATGTAAGTATATATACAAGAATAAGTGTAATGTTATATACTTTGGGCTGGTTATCTGTAGAGGATGATATATAATACGTGTATATTGATTTATAAAATGATTCATGAACTTGTCTCAGTATTTATGCAGTCAAATGAAACTAATGAGTGAAAAAAATAATTGCACACGTCATAGCTCACTTTTGAATATTAATCAAAAAATATATACGCCAGAAGAATCTTTAATATATGTAGTCTTTAAGTGGTACAATCGATTACCGAATATAATAAAAAGGAATATTGATATAAATTAACGATATATTTGTACTAAAAGTTGACTTTATTGTAAATTAAAAAAAAATTAATGCAGTGTCTACGCTAAATAAACACACGATTATTAATATATAAATTACATTTTCCTCATAATATCATCGGCAACAAAAAAAAAAAAAAAAACTCTAGACTATTTTGAAATTACTCTCAACAAAAATTGATCTGATGACTCTGTCACTGTCCATCATTATCTAATCAGCTTGTGTATGTAACTTGTATTACATATACACATTTAAATAATACCAAGAATATTACGTCTATATTTTTTGTTTTATTTTTTTAATAAATTCATCGATTTGTAATATTGTCATTGCAAAAAATTCAAAAAAAAGTTAAAAGACCTCGGTGATTTATAATTTATTAAATAATAAATTTAATGTTTGGTAATAAAATATATAATATCAGGGAAAGTGTAAACGGCTTTCGGCAAAATGCACTTCTGATCACACACGATCACCATCACTTAAAACTTGTAGTTATTTGTATTTAGTATATCTATATATGTAACTGAGAAAGTAAAAGTCGTTCAATGAGTGAAAGAGTAAATGAGAAAATGAAACAAGACGTTTTTTTTTATTTTTTAAACTCGGGTACTTGTAATCATCGACACTTTCATTTCTCTTGTGTTACGGAATTACTTAATACTTTTTTTTTTTAAACTGTGTAAATAATTTATTTAAATACTTGACTCTAAAAATATGATAACAAGCATCGATGGTATTGTTCGCAGTGATTACGAGAAATCATTAGAAGTATTGATATCAGCGGGACGTCAATTCGCAGAATGACCGTCCGATATTAAAAATCCATAAATTTATACGGCATCAAATATATATATGATTGCGGCTGATCATTTTCTCGAATAGTCATGCAGCCATGAACGGACGTAAGACACCAGGAAGTCGGTTGTCATAGAGACACGCGAGCTTCTTTCAACCGCAGTTGAAGAAACGGTTTAACTGCATCAGTAAAACTCGATAAATTTCTCATTTTTATTTATTTATTTTCTTCCTTATCTTTTTTTTTATCATCGCAAATCTCTCAGCAATATATTGTAATTTATTATTATTATTATTATTATTATTATTATTATTTTACACTCAGTAATTACAACGTTATGTACACACTTTCTCTTTTTTTTGTCTTAAATACAATAGAATATCATACAGTTTACAATAAAAAAAAATTTTAACGGCTAATTTACATAATCAGTATTCACATCTCGCCAACACAACGTCAGTGGTAATGTACATTTTTATTAAAAATTTTTATTTTTGTCAATACATATTTATTGTATGTAAAAACTTTTCAATAACGCGGTAATTGAAACTTTTTGCGTGATTATAAAATAATAATTATACCAGTACGGTAAATTAATGCAATAAAACGATATGTTAAAATGTTTTTTATAAAAACAAAAAATAAAAATAATCAAACTGATAAAAATTAAGTGAACTTGATGACCTCTTCAATTACCTAAGATCCTAAGAAATATCATGATGATGATGATGATGATATTCTTTGACGATGAAGCAATGTAATAAAATATGCATAAAATTTAATACTGCTTTTTGCATTATGTAAAAAAAAAAATAAATAATTAATTACACAAATAAATAAATTTATAAAAACTATTATGAGGTACAAGCGTTGGTATTTAATACGAAATGTAAAAATTTATAAGACTCTGATTGTAATGCAATGTCTCGTCAAGACGACAATCGTGTGTCGGTCGAGTCCAGTGGATACGATGGAAGTGCTTCGAGTATACGAGGTGGTGGATTTTTCCTTAGTGACGTCAGTCCAGCTGGAGGAGATTTGCCGGGGTTGTCTTGGACCAGCCAGGCATTGAAAGCTCCAACAGGTCTAACGGTTTTAATTGCTATTGGTTGGATTGGTATTTTTCCCGGGATATCACTGATGATAGGAGCACTGCCCTGCAAATTGAGGGCATTCAACTGGAGATATCCACTCCCAGAGTCATCAGATCCACCTGATTTACTCAGACGTCCACTAGCCTCTACAGCAATACAAAAAAAACGTACATATATATATTTAAATAAATAAATTTTAAATCACGAAAGCATGAATAATTAATTAATATTGATGTCGAATTTATTCGGCTATGAATTAATTGACAGTGATAATAATAATAATCATTAGCTGAATTACCAAATGTTTTAGCCTCACGGGCACGTGCAAGTAACTCATCGATTCTGTTTCTGCGAAAGTAAGTCCCTGCAATGTCTCGCCATTTGGAGCTCTTGGCCTCATTTACACGAGACTCATCATCACTTGTTTGCTCATCGTCGTTGTGGTTGTTTTTGTTGTTGTTATTGCTGTTGTCATTGTTGTTATTATTATTGTGATCCGGTTTAAGCCGCAAATTATTGTCACGTGTTAGAGGTGGTGGTGGGGGCAGAGGTATCCTAGAAGAAGCATCAGGTAATCTCCAGCGATTTAGATCATCGCTCCAAGTAGCTGCTGACCGAATCGCCATGAGGTCACGGAACGGACAACCGGGACGTAGATGTGGTACCATAGCTTCACATATCTGAGCTGCTAGCAATTCACGGCGCAGGAGTTCACGTCGTTCCGCGTCCCAGGATGCCTGAAAAAAAATCATCAACTAAAGGATATAACGGTATATATATTTTAATGCGTCTGTGTTCTACTATAAGTATACAAGCTAGTTTAATCCATCATAACGGTTTATTTTTCTCAGCATATATATATATATATATATATATATATATATATATATATATATATATATAAGTATATACTACCTGTAGATCTAGTGCCTCTGCTTCAAGTTGCTTTGTGCGCTTGGCCATTCTCTTCAATGCATCCTCGGTAGTCCTCAATTGCCCGTAAACTTCAAATGCACTTCCGCTCCCATCTTGCGCACTGGCTTCAAGGGCCTTGGCTAAAATTTCTAACCGTCTGCGTCTTCTTTCCCGGCGTTTTCTTAATTCATCATTACTTAGAGCTTCACCGCCAATTGTTAAACGTTCTAATCTTCTCATAACTTCTCTTTGTGCAGCCTCACGTTTTTTACGACGACGCTCATCAACTTCTCGGCTAGTCATCGGCCACAACTTATTATCCGCGGATTCAGCGGTATCTTTGCTATTTTCATAACGACTTCTCAAAGCATCCAATTCATCACGAAGTTTTTGTGCAGACATACTTGTATCCTCGCACTCTCTCCTCAATCTCTCGACCTCGGATCCACCGGTAGTTTCTTCACGTTCATCGTAATCTTCATCATAATCACCCGTCTTTGGTGAACTCTCCAATAACTTTCGTAAACGCTGCAATTCAAGTTGGTATTGCCGTAAAAGAGCATCCTTTGGATCTTCATTAACTACCGGTTTATTTTTAATACATCTCGCTCGTGCTGCATACCTCAGTGTACTCAATGTTTCTTCAGCATCAACATCAGCCGGACTTATGCAAGCAATCATCAGTGTACGTGCATTCCCGCCCAAACTGTCTCTCAGTAACCTTGTGAGTTTGCTGTCTCTGTATGGAACATGTCTGCCATTACCAGCAGCCAAAGCGCTTATCACATTACCCAGCGCTGATAAGCTCAAATTTATACTAGCGGCTTCTTTTAATCGATCCCCTGTTGCTCCAGTTCTCGCTTGTCTTTCGGATCCAGCTAAATCAACTAGATGTAACTGACCTCTTCTTACAGCACCGTCACCACCCTGCTTGCCATTGTTTTCACCCATCGCCAAAGCCTCCAACGAAATCGTCAGGACAGCATGACTTCGTGAACTTGAAGCATTCATTTTAGTAAAGGCTGCGACACGTCTCCGGTCACCCTGTTCTACTAATTTAGCGCATTCGGCGGCATCTTTGACAGTAACTTCACGCAACCCACCGGCAACATAAGTTCCTCGTTGAGGATCTTCCTTAAGCTGAAGAGCGCCGTCCACTAAGTTGTCCTGCAACAAATCTCTCAGCCGTTCGTTGTAAATTTCCAGATAACTCAGCAGTGCCAAATAACGCGTATCAGAGCTAGATGTTGATGTCGCCTCAAATATGTGCTCCAAAGTCCGCTCGATGAACCCTTGCATCGTGTGGGATTTTCCGCAACCAGTTTGACCATAAGCGAACACCGTTCCATTGTATCCTTCGAGCACAGCTTCAACAATAACAGAACCGACGTCTTCGTAAACTTTTTCCGTCGAACTTTCGGGTCCAAACGTCGCGTCAAATTGATAAACTTTCCCAGCACCGCCTCCTGTACCTTCCAGTGTACAATTTTTTGAAATCGGGTCGATGGTAACGGCATTCTAAAATAAAAATATTAAATTATTTTTTTATTATCACCCAGCAAATCTAGAACGTCAACCGTCAATTAATCGATCCGACACCCACGTTTCTTCAGCTCCCAGAGACAAACACGCCGTGCATCTTTACAAGCAATCGATTACCGTCAGTATTTTATGACATTTTATTTATGAAACTTTTACGATAACTTTTTAACAGAATATTAAATATATACATCGATCTTTACATACATATACTATATAACTAACTAACTAATTAATTATTAGAGTTTTCTAGAGTTTGCAAGTTCACAATCGTTACGACCCTGATACGCTCACAAGGACAACTGACATAATGTTTTCAGTCTAGACAAAAAAATTTCATACTTTAGCATCAGCAAAAAAAAGTGACTTGAGCAGTCGCTAATTATACATCGATTTAGTTGCATTGTTCTAAACCAAGGATCGATATATTTATATATCTTATTGTAAACATATGAGAAAACAAGTTAACAGCGACAATATAGTTAATGACGACAGATAAAAATGCAACGTCGTTCTTCATAATACATTTGCGTGTTTTGACCATTAGGTCGCTAGGTTACACCGCTCGATAACGATGACGATTTTACCATAATTATTTACAAAAGATATTCAATAAAAAAAAAATATGTGTATATTTAATGGAATAATAAAGAATACTATTATCGTAATTGACATCTCGTTTACCTGACACCCAGCTGACAGTTCTTTTTGAGACATTGGCCTACATCTTACTGCCACCTTTACTGACTCACTCATCTGAAATATTAAGTGACTATAAGTGCCGATTCACTAGAACATTTGCAATTATTTAAAAAAAATTTTTTTTTTAATGTAATGGACGTATTGACATCCGTAATTTGAATTTTTTTAAACTGGTCTATGTTGAACAGACTTATATTAGAGTGAATTAAGTTGATGATGACCTTGAACTACTAAGACATTGAACCAGCCGCGAATGGGTTTTATTTACAAATCACCCGCCAACTCCAGAAAGGATGTGAACATAATAAAGGGGTAAGTAAATATGGAGACTTATATATATATTATATATGCACTGAAGTATTTTAATAGTTAAATTTATTTACTCACTTTATTATTCTGTTATCAAGATACCGAGGGTAGATAGAACACGCTGACCGCGTGACCGAGTCTTTGTGCAGGAGTTTATGACCTAAATATTTTTAAATATGTCCATCACTTTTCAAATATTAATCCATTGTCTCTCTTGTAATTATTACTCATTAATAAATTATCCTGTAACAAAAAAAAAAGTAATTAATTTGGTCTTTTAAAAAAAATTAATTTTTTATTCTGAGTTTATTTGCTGAGGTAATTTTTAAAAAATTTAAATAAATTAAAATACTTGACAGGTAATTTTATAAATTAACATTAAAAATTTACCGTGAAATTTGATGAAATCTTAAGTGGTTGCATTGTATTTTGAAACAAAGCGGAGTATAGAGTTGAGAGGGAACTGAAAAAAATTTCAAGGATCAATTATTCAACGTCAATGTTTCTAAAGACTAAAGTAGAGCAAAACTGCACTGACAGTACATACATACTAAAACTATCCTTTATTATTGTGTTAAATCCTCCTACTCTTTATTCTCCGTTAAATAGATGCGCGCGTTTTTTAAACAATTAGCGCGCATGCTTTGAGTTATTTTTTTTTGAATAACTTGCCGCTTTATTTGGCGGTAATGTAGAAACTGAACTAAACATCCGCGAGTAGATCATGCGCATGCCCGTTTTAAACGCACTTGCATGCAAGTGTGATGATTTAGATTTAGAGGTTATAAAATATTTTTTAAATAATATTTAGATAAAAATTAAGTAATTAATTATGGCATTTAATTTTAAAAATGAAGAAGACGTCAGGTTATATTTAAAAAATATTTATACTGAGTACAGATTTGGATGTGACAGTGAAAAAGATGCAAATGGTATTTCATAATTTTGTGTAATTATTTATTATCATGAAGTTTAACAGACAACAATTTTTTGATTTTTGTTTTCAATAAATCAATGACAGAAAAAAAATATGCACGTGTAGAAAATTTGAAAAACTACAGGTGGAATTTTAAAAAATAATTTATCGTTTTTAAAAATCAAAAAATTAGACGTCGGCTAACCTCAGTATTATAATTATTGTTGTTACTTATATTTGAATATGAGTGCGAATGTTGACAATTTGAATTTTCTTAAATTTGTATAAACAAATAAAATGTAAGCAGAGTAAAAATAAAAAAATACGTATTTAAATATTTGAAAAATCAGTACGCGCATTTTTTTAAATTTCATGAGTGTAAATGTAGCAGACATCAGACAAATTTAAAATTATAAATAAATAGAGTAAATAATTAATTAAATTAAATTTTTAAAAAATGCGCATTTAAAAAATTTTGAAGTTGAGTGCATTTTCCATAAATATGATTATTTAATCATTTATCTTATTTATTTATAATTTTAAATTTATCTGATGTCTACTAAATTCACGCTCATAAAATTTTATTATTTCAATGAAATTTATTTATTTAAAATTTATAAATTGTCTGCTTCATTCACACTCATATTTAAATTTAAATTCAAATTTTATAGATGAATTTTTTTTTCCAGCTTGTCACCTCCTGGGGGATTATATGGAAAGTATTAGCGGAGATTTTGAAAAAGCTGGTGAAATTTATAAAGCTAATTGCGATGAGAGAAATTGGGCTAGAAGTTGCGCTAAGTACGGAGGATATCTAGGTGTTGGTAAGGAAGATTTTATTTTTTAAAAAATAATTATAAATTTTCAAAATTGAATTGCCAGTAAAAATAAATTATTGAAAAAATAATTTTTAGGAAGAGGCTGCGAACAAAATATGAACGAAGCATTCAAATATATAAAAAAAGGATGTGAATTAGGCGATGGTATTGGCTGTGTACGCGCTGGAATATTGGCGTCATCACCAAAACATAAATTAATGGATAGTAGAGCGGATCAAGTTGCTTTGGGGATGAGCATGTTGTCTAAAGGCTGTTATGAGCATAACAAAGAAGAAGGCTGCTTTTATTTGTCTGGTATTTATCTAGGAGGACTAAAGGGCGAAGTTGAGCCGAATCTTAAGGAGGCTTACAAACTATCGATAAAATCTTGCGAAGCGGGTAATCCTTACGCGTGTGCTAATTTATCTCAAATGCATGCCCGTGGAGACGGCGCTGAAAAAAGTGAATCATTAGCTGAAGCATTTAGAGAACGATCACGCGTACTTCATCGTGAACTTAAAAAAGCCCAAAAACAAATTGAATTTGGGCAGGGGATCCAAGTGTAAATATCATTTATCATGTAGAAGTATCATTTTTATGATACCAGCATCGAAACCTAAAGTTTCAGTGTCTACAGTCAGTCGAAATAAATTAATTTCAGCCCAATGCCGCGAATTAATTTTAGCAGGCGCGTAAATTGTGAATGACTTCAATCAATGGGCAGAAATATTTGTTTGAAGACATTCGCAATTTAAACTCTGATACTTGTCATTTGTTTAATAATTTTATTTACGTAAATGACAGTTCTGACTGTGATTAAGTTTTATAAAAATTACTGTGAATAATAAATAGTATTTATAGTTTCTGCTTAATCATAAATTTCAAATTAAAATTTACACTTACGCTAATAGTTGGTCTTTAATTAACTTGTTTCTGACTGGCTGCTGACAAGGAAACTTTAAGTTCCAGGTACTCATGAAAAATATTGTGTGTAATTCAGAATTAAATACGATTTCAGACTGCGTACTATTTTTATAGTATATTGTGTGACAAGGGATGAAACAAAACGATTTCAGACCAGAGTGAAGGCTGACATCACCCGCAGTCTAAAATCGTCTCATCCTGAGTTACACGCAATATTTTTCATGATTATCTGGAACTTATTCATCGTCAGCAGCCAGTCAGAAAGAAATTAATTTAAGGACAACTATCAGCGTATGTTTAAAGTGTCATTTGAAATTTATGATTAAGCAGAAACTATAAATACTATTTATTATTTACAGTAATTTTTATAAAACTTAATCGCAGTCAGAACTGTCATTTATGTAAATAAAATTATTAAACAAACGACAAGTATCGGAGTTGAAATTGCGAGTCTTTAATCAGCGGGCAGAAACACAAATATTTCTGCCCGCTGGTTGAAGGCATCCACAATTTACGCGTTCGCTAAAATTAATTCGCGGCATTGGACTGAAATTCGCTTATTTCGACTGACTGTAGAAAAACTTAGTTCCAATGCAGGTATCATGAAAAATAATTTAATTGTGTTATAATTATTTTTTAAACATTAATATTTAATGTTATACTAGCTTGTTAATAAATTATCAAAGAAAATATTAAATTAAAGTGTCTAGAAATATTATTATTATTTTTATTTTATCGCGATATTATTTTAAGTACTGATTTTTTATCAGCAGATAATTTATGAGTCTAGAGAATAATATTTTAAAATTAAGTCACCTAAGAGCTGGTATACAGGTAAAATTAAATGGAATAAAACCGGTCTAGCATCATTAATCATCCCATCTACAGTTGAACAATGAACCTTGGGTAAACCAATACCTAAAGTAGTGATTGTCTCATTTTTTTCCCCTCTCTGTCTATCCCTTCCAAGTTTTAGCTCACCTTCTCCCACTATAATCAGCATAAAAAAAAGAAAAAGGAATACACTGTGCAGCTCATATACGAGAGAAAGTACACCGCGGTTTTACATCGATCACCAGAGGACATTCTGTAGGATCGTAGTAATCATGTGTTCATCACTAGTGTCTGCCTTTGTCGCTTGCTGCATACTTTTATCTTATACATCTGTAAGTATTTTTATTCTCACAAATAATCAAATGATTTTATCGATTAAAAATTAATTACTTATTTTTTGCCAGGCCACTGAAGCTGCTTGCAAAGCAAAATCATGTTTAGGTGTAACGATTTACTATGAATCTCTCTGCGGCGATAGCAGAAGATTCATAAGCGGCCAATTAGTGCCGACTTATCCGGAGCTCAAGGACTACTTGGACATCTTCTTTGTCCCGTACGGCAAGGCCTCGGTAATCATCTGATTTTATATAAAAATTTCTAATCAATAGATAATATCCAATAAACTTTCTTGTCTTATCACATTATCAGCATGAACGTGATGGAGCTACAGGAGAATGGAAATTTTCATGCCAACACGGACCACCTGAATGTGACGGAAACAAAGCCCAGGCATGTGGACTACATGCAATCAAAGCTGAAGAAAAGTCTTATGACCAGCAGCAGCTATCAGTTGAATTCGTCGGTTGCGCAATGGCTAAAAGCGACCCAGCTGGAGCAGTTCGACGGGTTTGTTTTATTTGATCATCATTGGAATAGATCATTTTGTAAATCTAATTAGCAAATCGTCTAACTTAATTTTTTTAGCAGGTGATTCTGTGCAATTATCAGACACTAATAGTCAGAAAAATATATATAGGGTAGAGGTACCGTTTTTGGGCACTTTAGGGCCAGTTTTGGACACTTGAAAAATTAAAATTAAATAATTTGTAAAAGACATGATGACAATTAATTTTGAAAATGTGTTCAAAGAAGTTCCATGACAACTGATCCCAGACTACTGATCCCCGACAAGCAATCACACGATGATTGATCCCACAGACAACTGATCCCACTGATCAATTCATAAAATAATTAATTATTAATTAATTACTATGACATGAGTAATTAAAATTCACTGGATCAATTTGTAGGGATCACTTGTCGTGGTATAAAATTGTTGGGATCAGTTGACGGCACACCGTTCAAAGATACTTTTATCTCACCCATTAAAATGAAAATTTTATTTTATACTTTTTCATTAATTAAAATTAAGTTTTAAATGTCAAAAAATGACTTCTACCCTATACTCAATACGGAATTGATTTTTATATGAAAAAAAAAATTTTTAATTACTTTTTTTTTGCATAGAGGATTTTCTGAAATGGAGTTACAATTTGCTAATTAGAACCTCGATTTATGTATCAGTTTACTAATTAATTTAATTAAATTTTTTTTTAATAGTGCGCTGAGTCAGTGGGATTGAAAAATTCAACGCAATTAATATTAGAGAATTGTCTGCAGTCAAGTTTAGCTGATAATTTACTCGTCAATTACGGAGAAATTACACACAGCTTTAAGCCACCGATATCATTTGTACCTACGATTGTTATCAATGATAAATATTCGTGGGAAGATCAAATGCTGGCATTAACAAATTTCAAAAAACTCATCTGTAATTCTTTGCCTGAGAATGATAAACCCTCAACTTGTCATGGATAATAATAATAATAATAATAATAATAATTACTTATATATATATATTTTTTTCATTGATATTATTCTTGAAGTATATACATTTTTATGTACAAAAATAAATGGATTCGTAAATTTAAAAGTATAAATGTAAAAAATGGAATTATTTATATTTAATTTAAAAGTAAATTAATTAATATATATTTTTAAGACTCATTAATATATAAATTAATATATGAGGTCATTAAAAATACTTGACAATTAATCGATAGTTAATATTAATAAATGTTGATTATTATCCGTCAATAAAATCCGTTTCATCAAAAGTACTGAGATCTAAAAACTGCTGCTCAATTTCTGGATTCAAATCTTGACACTCGGCGATACCGTTATCGTAAGCTGAAAAAAAAAGTTTAGTAGAGAATAGTTGATAATAATGTATGATAAATATAAAAAGTATAATAAGTATGTGTATAAAAAATATAAGACAATGAACTTATGTAGATTAATCATGTGAGCGCGTGCGACACACGTGGTTACAGACATACAATCTTGTATCCAAACTGGCGCGTGCGTTTGTACACGAGAGTTAAAATTATAAAAATAAAAAAGTAATGGATGCTAGTACTACACATTGACTCCAAAAAAGTAACTAATATTATTTTAAGACTCGGTGTGTGGTAAGTGAGCATGAGTCGCGAGCAAACCTCCTCTGAGATTGGAGTAAATTAACGCCAGTACAATCATTACTATTATTATTGTCGGCAGTCAACAGAATCAAGATGAAAATCGACTAAAATAACTCGGGACTGATGGCAAATACAAGGACAAGGATGACATAGTTTTATATGACAGTTATATATATTTATAAAATATATTATTACCTATACTATCTAGAGCAATGCAATTTTCTTCATCTCCGAGTAGTCTTCCTACGGTTTCAAAAGGAACGAACTCTGGTTCGTCGTCAATGACATCGAGACCAGACCATTTGCTGTCGATACTCATCTCATCTTGGAAATTTACTTTTGATGAATTGCTCGGTACAGTTCGCAGCGACTGGGAATTATTTACTGGCCCAGGTATCTCTGTATGATTCTTCACATGCTTACGAAGACTTGATGGATCTGTGTATCTTTTACCGCAGCCAGTTACTTGGCAGGCGTAAGGTTTCTGTTTGTAAAATACCATCGATATGTTGATTGATTTATATACATGAGATTAAATATATATATAGATATATACGATAAATATCATACATTGCGTGACTAATATAAAATAGTGTAACAAGTAAAGTAGTAAAGAGGGCAATTTAAAATGTATGTAGCACATGAATAATTATATTTTTGTCGTACGGAAATTTACTCTTTCCGGTTTATGACACAATTTATTTTTTTTTTTTAAATATGTATTTATATATAATTTCTTTTACTAGATTATTTTTAAAAAAATATTTGTAATTAAAATGAGAAGTTTTTTTACTGAAGAAAAAATTTAAAATTTTCTAGTAGAAAATTTTGGGTCCCTAATTAAGGATGACATGAGAGACAGATTGAAAAATAGTTAAATTTTGACATGGGCCTTTTTTTCATTTTTTTAAAATCAAATGCGGACATAAGTAAAACATCTGTTGGATTTTTAAAATACAATTAAAATTATATTTTTTAAATCTTGAGATTTTAAAGGGAGAAAAAATAACTTTCAAAAATATCATAATTTTTTTTTACTAAAAATTACGATATTGGAATTTTTAGTGTGAAAGTTTGAAGATTTCATTAGAAATCATTTTTTTAATCGGAGAAATTTCTCAGCTCGAGATGCTGAGTCTTTTTTTTGCTGTACGGTAAATAAATTTTGAAGAAAAATTTAAGAAAATCAAAATTTATTTACAATACAGAAAAAAAAAGTCAGCATCTCGAGCTGAAAATTTTCTTCAACTCAAATATGAAATTAAGAAAACATTTTTACAAAAGTTAATTTTTTTTCCCGCAAAAAAATTAACGGATACGTCACGCAATATTTAAAAAAAAATAAATTTTCTTTACCGTATCGAAGTGAGTTCGTTGATGTTTAGCACGATCGCTGCTGTTGCTAAAAGCTTTGGTGCATCCGCGGTGCGGACACGCATACGGCCGTTCCCCAGTGTGGGATCTCTGGTGAATCTTAAGATTCTCCAGCCGGGAAAACGCTTTCTTGCATCCTGCGAACTGCAGAAGTTCATTATCAATAAATATCCATAAAAAACATAATTATCAGCAGTCATTTGAATACTTACCGGACATTTGTTGGGTTTCTCCCCGCTGTGGACTCTCATGTGAATGAGTAATTTGTATCTCGCGTTAAAAGGGCGCATTCTCGGACAATCCTGCCACATGCACGCAAATTCATCGCTCGAAGAATTCGATCCCGCTTCTTTATCTTTATCCTTGTGGGATCTTCTTCCGCCGTGGCCGTTATTAGCAGAGGATTCGATATGAAGTTTCACTATATGCCTCACCAAGCCATCGAGATTGTCAAAGACACACCCGCAATTAATCCAAAGACATTCATGAATTTTATTTCCTGTAGAATAATAAATTTATTTAATTTCTTAATACTCAAAATAAATATAAATAATATAAATTTCAAATAAATACCTTTGGTCTGAGTGTTGCGTTTATCCAGCACCGGTCCATCGTTCTGTGACACCACAAGCTGATTATCATGTTGTTCTTGAGGTTTAAATCCCATAAAATTATTATCTGAACTCGGATTATTAATTATGTGACCAACAGCGAAACGATCAAATGTCGAGGTAGTAAGAGAATTATCAATACGGTCATTTGCAAAAGACGACAAAGTTCCAGCTGAAGTGTCATTTGATACAAGAGTCGTCGGATCCCCGCGAATAAGACTCAGGTCAAATTCATCGACAGCCTGAAGACAACTAAAATCCTGTGAGTCTTCTAGATAAGATACCGATTCAATGGGCATATTCGGTAATTCAAGACGCAGTTCTTCAGCATACATGCTGTCTTGATACTCATGACAGTCATTTAAATCTTGGTACTGAGTCTGATCATGTTCATCAAAAAAATTATTACCATTTGAAAAATTACGCGAGAATGAAAACGCAGTGTTGACAGGCGGCAGTCGTTGACTTGCCCAAGTGTTGTCATTTGTCTCATCATTGGACTGCTCGCCGTAATCACTTCCTGGGAAGCCCCCGGTCCAGGAAGTCGGAGTATTTACTTCACTTCCAGTGCTACCGGGTGAATTTATTCCGATAGTTAATGCAGTGGCGCGATTACTAGGCGGATATTCAAATATTGTCGTCGATGACAAGTGGTCCCAATCATTGGCACTTGGACTGGAGGTTGACAGGGGTGAAGACATGTTCCAAGAAAACCTGCCGTCAACAATCGCCGGCGTATTTCGATCAATTTCAAAGTTACGTTCAAATTCCCGGGTATTTTCGATAATTGACAACCGGTTGATATCTAATGTATGATCAAAAAATTTATCTGCGTACATATCGACGTACAAATAAGTATAAGTATTTGTTGTTAAATTTATGTAAACACTTGCTCACGTGGAGTCATGAAGTTGTTAGTTGACAGGACTATTACTGGCCTGATCCAGAGATGCGAGTAAACTGACTCAAGATAAGCCAGCGACGTTAGAATAAATTTAAAAGACGAATCCAAAGATATTCATCCCCACCAGCCCTTCAGCGAAGTTCGAAGGCCCAAAGGGAATGCAGGACCAAGTCTCTGCGCCGCCCACTCGCGTGGCTTACAGCCTATTGATGAAGAACTTTACGTTACTTATCATATCAGAGAAGAGAAGAGAAGACATGAAGCTGAGAACTAAACGGATAACTCAGAACTTTAAACTCTGTAACTGTATGCACTTGGAACTCATATCAACTAGGGGTCCAAAATGCTCATGTGGGGACTAAGGGTGCTACCAAACATCTGTGTGATCGTTCGTCATCTTCATCTCATTCCAGTCCCTTTATAAAATTCACTACTCGTTTTTTTAACTTTTTTTTCGAGCTTTATCGTTCTTGCAACTCTTACTTGCTTACAAGTTAATGACTCAAGTGCGTTGTCCTCTTGTAAGTTATAAGTATTAGTACAAATTGTATGGACTCTTGAGTTTTATTTACCATAAGTTATAATATTTAATTCTAAATAATATTAACATAAAGATAAAATTACTACATTACAGTCGCGGTTGCTCAGTTTACAATAAATATTTAGCACTGAGATTAGAGGAATAAAAAAAAATTAATACAATGGGTTTAGTGTGAGGTTTTTTACCCAAAGTGATTGATATTAACAGAAGCGATAGTTAATTTTTTTTCTTTGACAGGTTTGGGAAGACGAAAAATAATAATTTTTAACCATTGGGGGCAAAAGTAAATGAGTTTTTTTGACCTGTCGGCCTTTCGTCACTCGAGTACTCGAAAAATTTTCAATGCACTTGAGACTTTAAGACGAAAAAAATTTTAAAAACCAGCTGTCGTACACGCGTCACTTATTAACAACAGTTTCTTACTACTCTCATCAAATAATTTTTTATATCACTTTTATGATCCTTTATTTTTTATCTTATTTTATTTTTTTTTATTCAAATCGTTTTTATATATTCTGCCTAATTCTACACTTGTCATTTTTATTTATCAACGTTTTCATTCATTCGTGTTATAAATTCGCCTAACGGCTACCAGATTACGAAGCAAAAAAATTTCAAGATATAAAAGATAAAAAAATATTTTATTATAATATAAACAATTATAAGCAAATGTAAGTAATTTATAAAAATATCGCGCCACTAATTCAAAGAGGGCTTAGATTTTTTCAGGACCTAAGTTTAAATTCAAAAGGGCGTATAATTTTTTTTTAATTGGTAATCATATTGGTAACTTTTGCACTGGTAACTATTTACACTAGTAGCTTGTCTTCAAAAATGTAATTTAAATTTTGTTTCTTTATATCTTTTTTTATTATTGTTTATATTTATATATTTTTTGGAAGACAAATCATAGTGATCTATCCTATAATTTTTTTTGTATGCTAATACTCGATGCCACATCATCTTTTGTTATACTTATGTGTCTTATTGTGACCCTGTTACTGGCCATATGGCTGTTGGTCTCTTTATAAATAAATAAATAAATAAATATTGTAGATTTATTTTAAAGCTGAAATTTAAAAAAAAATTTGAAAGCCAAAAGGGCGTATAATTTAAGCTATAGGGTAAATGTACCATTTATGGTCACTTTAGGGCCAATTTTAGCCGATGAAAAATGACAGTTAAATTTTTTTATTCTTTCAAAGAAAATTTTTTTGCGGTACTATAATATGATACTGCAGTTATGATCATGAAGTTAGCAGACAATTAAAAATTTGTGGATTTTTTTTTTAACAATTAAATTTAAAAAAAAAAGAAGCTGACAAAATGCACATGTAGAAAATTTAAAAGACTACAAGTGCAATTTTTTCAAATTTTTTTTTCTTATAATTTACTGTCTAAAATAAAATCCAAAAATTATGAAAAAAAAATATTTAAAAAAATTGCACTTGTAGTTTTTTAAATTTTCTACATGTGCATATTTTTAGTTTTTTTTTTCTTCAAATTTAATTGCTCAAAAAAAAATTCCAAAAATTTTTAATTGTCTGCTAACTTCAGAATCGTACTAGAATACAATTTTTTTTTTTTTACTTTCATTAATTAAAATAAAATATTAAAGGTCCAAAAATAGTACTGGCCACAAATGGTACTTCTAGTCTATACCTTTTTGGTTTTCAAAATTTTTTTTTCCATTTTTGGTTATAAAATTTACAAAACGATTGACAATAAAAAAAATTATACCCCCTTTGGAATTACACTAAAAAATTTGCGGAGTGCGGATTAAATCTGGAGTGAATGCGGAGCAGATGATTTATTTATTCCCTGGAGTAAAATTATGATACTAAAATTAGCAGACGTCTAATAATTTTTGGATTTTTTTTAGATGATAAACCATAAAAAAAAAAAAATATTTTAAAAAATTGCACTTGTAGTCTTTTAAATTTTCTACTTGTGCATATTTTTAGTTTTTTTTTTTTTTTTTCAAATTTAATTGTTTAAAAAAAAATTCCAAAAATTTTTAATTGTCTGTTAACTTCAGGATCGTACTAGAATACAATTTTTTTTTTACTTTCATTAATTATAATAAAATATTGAAGTTTTAAGAATAGTACTGGCCACAAATGGTACTTCTCCCCTATACCCTTTTGGATTTCACAATTTTCTTTTGAATTTTTGGCTAAAAATTTACGAATGATACTGAAGTTAGCAGACGCCTGACAGTTTTTAAATTTTTTTTAAAAACGGTTAACTATAAAAAAAACAATATTTTGAAAAATTGCACCTGTAGTTTATTAAATTTTCTACATGTGCATACTTTTAGTTTTTTTTTTTTTTTGTAATTTATTTGTTGAAAAAAAAATCAGAAAATTTGTAACTGTCTGCTATCTTCAGGATCGTAATTTTACGAAACGATTGGTAATAAAAAAAAATTATACTCCCTCTGGAATTACACTAAAAAATTTGTGGAGTGCGGATTAAATCCGGAGTGAATCCGGAGCAGATGATTTATTTAATCCCTGGAGTAAAATTATGATTCTGAAATTAGCAGACGTCTAATAACTTTTGGATTTTTTTTAGACGATAAACCATAAAAAAAAAAATATTTGAAAAAATTGTACCTGTAGTTTTTAAAATTTTCCACATGTGCATACTTTTAGTTTTTGTTTTTTTGTAATTGATTTGGTGAAAAAAAAATCAAAAAATTACTAATTGTCTGCTAACTTTAGGATCATGTAAAATTCACTCCTACAAGAGTTTATTTTCTTATTAAAATTCATAATCGGAATATGATCCTAAAGTTAGCAGACAATTAAAAATTTTCACATGTAGAAAATTTAAAAAACTCCAGGTGCAATTTTTTCAGAATTTTTTTTTTTATAATTTACCGTCTAAAATAAAATCTAAAAATTATTAGACGTCGGCTAACTTCAGTATCATAATCAGAATGCGGATTTAAAAAAATCCAGACTCCGAAATCACCTGGAAAAAATTCCCCATTAATTCCATGTGCGGATTGATTTTTTCCAAACCTCCAGAACTCAGAGAATTAGAATTTAAAAAAAATCCTAATTCCCTCCCGATTTTTTACAGTATAGTCACGCGATGTCTTAAAAAAACATCCATATTATTTTTAGTGTTTATAAACGTCAATGACCACAAACATAATGACATGTGAAAAATGTTGGACCAACATCTCACGTTCCCTGGTATGGGTATAGGTCTCAAATGCACTTGCTTTCCCTTATTTTTAAAAATACATACACAAGAAGACAACCCCCATAAAACATGTGAACATGTTCTTACAAGATAGTTCAATACAACACATGCTTCACTCGCTACGGACGGTTGTACGTCACATTACGGGTAGTTAAGTGATAGAGTAGCACATGTGGTCTGCCAGCCCTCTCTGCTTACATTATATTTTACATACATGTATTATAGACTACACCAAGTCGGGGTCGTCCCAACTTTTTGTCGAGGCACCTGTCAACCTCGTTCATACCATAGTCTCCGCATGTGTATCTTGCTCGTTGAAATAATATACTGATTCTGATCGTTTTACACATGCGGGTGAGAATGCAATATAAAAAACTTGGTATATATCTTATATATATATATATTAAGAAAAAGAAAAAGAAAAAAAACGATACAGAAACAGAAGAGCAAGAGAAAGATAAAGTAAAAAAAATTTGATCTCGCATATTACGATGTTTGGCGAGTTATTAAGCTAAAAAAAGTTAATGTCTATACTAGTTACGATCTAGTAAAAAAATTTGAAAATAAAAAAAAATTTAAGATGATATACATTTGTATTTGAAAGAGTACAACACGCGCGTCAACGTTTAGCTTACGGTCAAGTGGCGTAAAAATAGAAAGTCGTGCGCTCTGCATGTGACTTTGTATAATTAGATACCAAGTTGTGAAGACATATCGTTTCTTTCTTGTATATTATGATAAACTCATACTTATGAGTGTTAAATATCCAGAAAAAAATTTTTTAAATATAACTTTTATCAAAATTGTTTCACTTGCTATTATAATAATATTTATGACAGTTATTTAAATTAATTTAACAAAGAATTGAGTAGTACATTGACTTTAAGTTAATTGTGTTGATATTTATAATACTAATTGTATTTTATAAAATGTTAATAACATTTTGTGGGAGACTGTGATTTTTCGACGATGGGAAACTGCTGAACACGGCCGCTGCTCCAGGCAATTGTCAGACAGGCTTTTTGTTGATCGCCGTCCAAATATTGATGAAACTGCAGACAATTTGGATATTCACCAGGAAACCCTGTGATTAAACAACCTGGTGAAATTTTAGTTACACGTGAAATAGTGCCAACTGATGTTTTAAACAAAGCAACTAATGGACTGTCTTGAAATAATATTGCAAGATATTTCCCAGATGGATCCCAATCCATAGCGACTACACGTCCGCCTACGACAGTGCCTTCATTGCCGTCCTCATCATCGTTTGAACTAAATAAAACTTTTGTTAAATCAATAAGAGGTATTGCAACTTTAGTATCGCTAAATGACGTCACACCACGTGCGTCAAAAATATTATCTTGCAGTGGTAGAGAGAATAGTGTGGCTGGATCTTCTGTTGATGTAAATAAAAGTGTCTGATGAGGCCCGAAACAGGCAACGGCAACGCGACCATTAGGAACCGTCCATCGTTCAGCTGTCCAGGGTCTTCCAGTTCCCGTATCCCAGACCCTAGAATTTTTTCCCAACGATATTAGTGATTATTAATGTTACTTTTTACTTTTTTTTTATTTTTTTTTCTCACTTAATCTTTTCTGTGTAAATAGAAAAAACTAAAATGAAGAAAAAAGAAAAAAATAAATAATTCCCATACCTGAATACTGTGCGACATGTGGCAGCAAGAAGTTTAGCGCCACATGAAGACCATCGAAGGATACATTGACCTCCACCCCCTAGTCGCTTTAAGGGTATCCCTATTTCTCTCGCCACATCCCAAACGATAATATTGAGATCGTTGGGCGAACATGATACCAATAAATCACCCTGTGGATGCCAGGCAACTCCTGTAACCGGAGCATGGTTCCTCTGACGCAGAAAAGTGGCGTGACTTAGAGAATAACTGGCAGCTCCAAGTTCGATGGTCCATACAAGTACTCCTCCACAACAGGCGGCTGCTAATTGACGACCTGCGTGAGGTCTCCAGCTCATTGAGCACACGGATTTTTGACCACCATGTCGGAGTACTGCGACACTCTGAGTCCCGCTGGAAAATATTCTGATACGGTCATCACGTGTCGCCAAAGCCAATCTGGAGCAGTGCGGATGCCAGGCCAAGCAACGAATCAAGGCTGTGTTCCAGTCACGGGTCGCGGCGATATCAGCAACTGAACCAGATCCAATAGAAGGTAACCCGTCACAAGATGACGTCTTCCTCTCAATAAAATCCAACACCGTCGTGATCCTGAATTCACAATGACAATTAGCACGAATTTCATCAGCACATACCCAGATAATTATTAATAAATAAAACAAACCTTGTGGCAATCCAATGAACGATTGCCGTAACTCTTCTCGGATCTTCACCAGCAGCAACGCGAATCGCCTCGACTAAACCTTTCTCCCGCCAAACACTTGCTATTTTTTTCAAAGCGCTGTCCTCAACTGGTAAAAACAAATCACCAGCTCCAATTGTCCGTGCAGATTCCCGCGTTGCCAGCATATCAGGCGTAAGATTTACTTCTGGATAATGTCGCGTATATTTAGCAAACGGCTGAGTTTCATCATAAAGATTTGTTTTATCACAATAAATTGGTCTGTCATCAATGAGCCCGACTGTTGCCTTGTAATTAAGCTCCGGTGCTTCGCAGTCACCCAATGAAATTATCTTCAGCATTTTATCTGTCAAATTCACTATTTTCTGGCTGAAAAAAAATATTTATTTGGAGGTTAGAATTATTTGTCACTCGATTGTGTCACAAATAATGGAGTTGTAATTAAAAATAAATGGAAATAAATAAAACCATACATGCGCAGGGTTCGTTGCAATGAAATGATGATTTAAATTTAAAAGAAACTCTATAAATACCTTGATAAATAAATTGATAACTTTCCATTACTCTTGTATACATTAACTCACTGTATCCAACCGGCTTTTGATCACCGGGCGGGAATTTCTTTGCGAATTTAAAAATATTTGTTGTCATAGAAACGGCGCCACTTTCTCATCGAGCGCATGCGCATGTAGCAGATAAAAATTTTTTAATTGCATATAAAAAAATTAAATAATTAAAATAATGAAATTTGAAAAAATGCAGGAACTTATTTTTGAATTTTCTAAGCGCGCGCTTTTTTATTTTTATTTTATAAAAATTTTAATTTATTATTTAAAAGTTTTAAAAATTGCCAGATGTTCGCTAACTCTGTCTTCGCATGCGCAACTAAATAGCCAACAAAAATTCAAAATCGTATAAAATAAAAAAATAAAAATTATATAATTATTTACCTCATTATATAATTCTTAAAAAAAAAACAATTGAATTCAAATAAATAAATAAAATAAATCATTTTAAAAAAATATATTTTGTGGACATGCGCAAATAAATGCAATGAAAAAATTAATTTGTAAACCAAAAAGTGACAGATATTTAAATTTTCTTTAATTAATAGAAATAAGTAAGTAATTAAAATATTATTTTAGTAAAATATTAATAAAATTTATAAATTAAAATATTTGTTATCAGACAGCGCCATTTGCAAATGAGCATGCGTTAAATTTGACCGTTGGATAAAAATTTCAAAATTTTTATTTACACGAGTATTGAAGATAAGAAAAAAAAATGTAGTGGATTTAAAAAATGGCTCGTAAATACATCGGAGATATGAAAAGGTCAAAGGTATAAAATGATAAAGAATATAATGAATTATTATAGTGTATGATATGGCATTTAGCGAGTACAAGTACAAGTAGTGAAACTGTTACGTCACAATGTCTAGATTGTAGCTCGCGCATTTGCAGTGGGGAGAAGGCAACTCGCGAATGGTGGGGAGTTTAGTATGTGATCGCGATTCGCTTAACACGGGTGCACAGCTTGCAACGTCGTCGTGGTGTACTTGGTGAGGACACCAAACTCCCCGACAGATAGATTGAGGTAGAGGTAAAGAGGTATTTTGTTGAAGAACGAGAAAGCTGTAGTAGGAAGGTATCAAGATCGACACAACGGCGTTTAAATAATTTAAACTCTTTAATTAACTCAGTAATTACATTAAGCAACAACAGGTACATTAATAATAATAATAATAATAATGATAAAAGCGAGATAGTGTGTGATTATAATGATGTACAACGTAGGGCTGCCGCCCTGGTAAAAATCTCCCCTTGACAAAGCTGGTCATCGTGAAGGTCCGAGTGACAAAGGAGAGAGACCAGCCCGGTCTCAATCTCCACCACGAGACATGGGCAAAGGTTACAAACGTAAAACACGATGGAGAACATTGAACATCGCTGGTGAGTTCCTTCACTCATAAATAAATAAATAAATAAATAAATAAATATTAAATTTCTAGGAAATAATCCGGTCACACATTAATTTATAAAATTTATTAAAACGTTCTATCATTAACGATATAAATTAAGTTGTTACGTTTCGGATTATGAACGTTTGTCCCACTTGCTTGTATCGTTGGTCTTCTCAGTGAGTAGTGTGTTGTAGTAATAATACAATGTTACGATTCGCTCGTTAAAATTACGTCAGAAGAAGTGTAAAATAACCTGGTGAATATATCATCTGGGTATCAATATATTATCGTAGATAAACGGCTCCGTTTTATTTTATTTTGTAAGATCAGATCAGATCTGATGAAATGAAATGTTAAAATTTTTTTTATGTCTCTCCTTTTTTGTAGCCGAGCATGCTTAGTGCAGCACTGGTGAAGATGATTCTCCAACCCTCATAGCCTCCTCACGGTTGCCATGTCCGCGTGAATATCAGACGAGAGAGGGACTCAGGAGCGTACAAATAAATTTTAGTAAAAAATAATAGTGTCGTAGTTGATGTCATTGCTCAACAATACGCTATTATTATTATTATCAACGTTTCTACATACATTCGATCGTGTGTAAAACTTTATTATTACGAGTCTCTTCTTCCTCTTGTCTCTCTTCAACTCATATTTCTTCCGGAACAACGGGCTGAGACATCGATCCAAACTCTCGACCTCCCAACTGATTTTTCCTCTGCTACGTCGCCTGATACCTCTAAAATATGTATATAATAATATACAATATGTATATATATATACAAATACATCTTGAGATTTTGTTGACAAAGATACCACCATAGATAACAGTCTCCCTGATTGTACATCATTATTATTTCTGGATGATAATTTTTAAAATTACAATTCTATTTACGTATTTTTTTTTTACTCCGCTCGATTGAAAATTAATTGGCAATATTATTTTCCAGGTCTTTTATGACTTCCCTTGAATTAAAAATATAAAATTTCTATATATATGTATATGTATATAGAATATCGTCCGAAGCAAACTGGAGTCACGGGGGCGAATCGATACGCGTTGAGTTAGAGTTCGAGACTGCTGTGAAAGTCTTATAGAATAGTTAATCAAATGGGAAATGAAGAAATATATATTAAATATGTAGAGTGCCAATGGACTCCTGACTATCAGTTAACATTTAAAATTTTCCTGTAATGTCTTTAAATTTACACATGCGCGCATATACATATATAAATAACCACACAAATAAATTCATATCTCGACAGTATATATCTATGAATGTCACAGACGGCGTAGACGAGATTGCGTAACATTTGTTAATTTTTATTCTCCATTCCAGCGGGGTGCCGCGAATATAAATACATTCTTATATTATTTCGAGATATTTTTTTTTCAGATACGGAGTAAAAAATCCTAGATTATGTAAAACTTTTTGTTTAAACTCGGACATAATAATAGGGTGTGCCTCATCATCAGTGGATGCTCAAGCGGTCTCGTGATGTATTCACAGTCCAAAACTTAGATGGGACATGTGATGAGCCTCGTGGTCGCGTTCACGTGCTATTCATAACTGTCGTAGGTTATGCGTACGGGCAATAATTTTGTACCGGCAATTTGGCTGAAGTATATAGGCTATAAACCAATGATGAATGTGTGTAGTAATGATAGATCTGTGTGAATAACCACGTAATCTACTCAAGACTTGCACAATTCTTATTGTTTTTTTTACTCAGTAATGCCTGTACGTATGTTTACATTTATTTTTATATTTTGCATATGTAAGAACGTATGCAATTGCAGCCGAGGTTTGGGTCAAGAACCCAAGTGAAAATTAAAGAGAAAGAAGATGAGCAGAGAGGCAGAACTAGGATTCGTCAAGGGCATTACCGTGTTTCTGGTACACGCACACACCCAGTCTTCAACATTAAAATCACATTTAAGACTGCGCGTTTTCGACAACGACGGTCTTAAGTGTTCTATAACGGTCTAGAGACGTTCCAAATTGGTCGGCTCAACAAACACGTCCGAGGGAATGGAGAGACAGGCGTCTTTACTCATCTTATTTAGCACCATCCATCTTGGTTAAATTTAATTTTAAAAAGAGTAAATAAAATTTACAAGAGTTAGAGTGGATACTCCAATTGATTTGTCTGGGTCTTATTTTTTTTACTCTGATATTATAGGCAGTTGCTGAGCTAAAGAACTTTTTATGAGGCGCAGTCGCAGTCTTCTCCCACTTCTGCTCGATATTCGCGTATAATAATGCCGGTGGTTGCGAAAGAACGAGAGAGAAAGAACGAGTGAGAGATGATGATAAAAGATAGAAGGGTGTGTTGGTGGAACCCGGTAGCCAGTCATCCCTAGGTGAAAATCGAAGCGGTTCTCTAAGACAGTAGTTACTACAGCTCATGTTGTTTTCATTAGATTTGAATTAGTGATGATTAGTGCCTAGTCGCTAGATGCTGCAGGTTTGGTCGTTCACCTTTTTAACTCAATATACATTTTTTTATTTGTTAAATTGTCAATACACATGCTAATATATATATATATGTATAAAAATTTGACAGTGTTTGTTGTCGGTCTGGTTGTGCCGATCAATGAAATCCATTAAATATCCGGTGGTAACCGGGTAAATGGAGTTTGGTTGAAAAGTAACATGTGTGCTCCTATCCACGGTACCCACCAGCACGAGAAGATTAATAAATTAAACTCGACGCGACGTTTCTTCCTCCACCGGGTGTGCTATTCTCATTCTAGGACTATTCTAGTCTCGGCACGTCCCAAGCTCCTTCTCGCGCAGTCTTGTTTCGCGCATTGCCCACGGCAGATTGTATTGCTCTTACTTTATAAACTTGTCGTTATCGTCTATTCTACTCTACCTTCTTACACAGAAACACACACTCTTTTACTTGCACACACTGACAAGACGACTCTTTGCCCCCTTACTTGCGGCTTCCTGTCATTCCACATTGGACATTTCATGCTGCTCGTCAAGTCCGTTCAACTCACCGGCGTCCAGTATTTTCCGTTTGGACTTTGCAAACAAGAGTAGAGAGTGGGAGGAGTAAAACTTAAATTTAAAATAAATAAATAAACTAGTGAAAAGATGCAGTGGCGCCGACAGAAGAAAGTCAACCATGTGATTGGCTCAGCCCATCACGTTCTTCTAATAGCGAGGTACCAATACGGTACGACTGTTCTTCAACATCCAATATCCTTAACATAAACTCTTATCAAAGAGATTCCCCACTATAAATATATATAGTTTGCTTTTAGATTACATTAGTTTTACATTGAACATCATCCTTTATTTTTAGATCCTTAGTTTTTATTATATTTATTTAAGGGACACCACTAGTGTGAAATTTGAAAAAAATCATTTTTTTTGCCTTCAGAAATAACATAGTAAAATTTTAAGTGCGTATCTCAAATAGTTTTTGAGTTACAGCCTGAAGAGCAGCCGCTCATCGGTTCTCAAAACTAAATTTTCAAAACTGCTGCAGTTATAACTCGAGGACAAATCATCTGATATATTTGATTCTTATTGCAGCTTCTTTTATATGTTTCTCCATACCACGAACCTCCAGTTTTCCGATCGAATAGAAAATGTAATTTTGCCAGGCCAAAAATCATCAAATTTTCGCGCGAAATTTGAAACTTTTTTTAAAAACTTCGCCATTTTGTTGAATTTCAATTTTTTTTTTCGATCGAGGGTCATGTCACGGGCAATACCTTCTAGTTTAATAAACTTTTGGTTTTTTTTATTTCCTCCACTGCAAAGGTCGCTGTCACTGCAGCGGGGACTTTTTTTAGGAGCTGGGAGATTGTGAATAACTCGCTGAGTTTTCAATTTTTTTGTCCAAAAATTTAATCATATATTTATTATATATCCACAAATATATCCTCAAAACATTAAAACACTCAATGCAGTAGTTTTCTTTAAAAAAATTCCCAAAAATCACCTTTTTTCAGGCGGTCACACTAGTGGTCCCCTAAATGAATCTTTTCTAAGTAACGTCCGCAATTATCCGTTGTCTTATATAAATACTAATGATTTAATTTTCAATGTTATTATCAGACTGTCCATCAGCACCACCGGGTGACGATGACGATGAAGATGGAATACGAAAGGCCCGCGATAGCAGTACAAGAAACACTCAAAGTACCCACAAGTCATCTCACCCGAGGTCTTCGGAGCAAAAAAACAGAACCGAGAACGGAATTTCAAACGGCGACTCTGCAGGTGCATCACCCTCAAGATCATCTCAACCCAAAATTATTTTCGATGAAAACGAGTACACGCGTATCACAACACCACGACAGGATGTACTTTTCAAAAAAGGTTACCTTGCACGTAAAAAAGTTTGGTCGGGTAATAATGCCAGCACGAGTGCAACACCGTCGACTACTGAAAGTCAGTCGGCCTCTCACTCCACTGCTGGTATGTAAATTCCATGCTAATTGTTAACTTTATATTAACTTACATGTTAAATCATTATATTTAACACTCGTAGACGGTAGTGAGACAACCGAGGATCCCCAGCTACTTGATTACCGTGAAAACGGCCTCGAGGAATTTTCAAATGCTGAACCACCGGCACAGATGAGCTACGGAACATTTTATGATCACGCTAGTGGTTATTATTATGAGTATCCTGTCATGGTCGTCGGTCCTCCGATGCCTGGTCCACCAATGCACAATCTTTTAGCCGCTATGCCCTGTGACGCAGTACCACTTAGACCAATTGAGTGGGTAAATCCTGCTTTTGTACCCAAATACGAGCAGCCGTACTGTCTTGTCGATTACCAGGTTTTTTTTTAATTATTTTCTTGCTCATACTAATTAATAAAATACTTTTTTTAATTACTAAACTGATAACTTAATTACAGAACCCCCAGGTAGATCACCAATTGCCACCGACGATCCATGAGAACGGAGTGGCTCCAACAGAACCGGAGACTACCAACGGGGATGAACCTGTGGAGAATGGAAACGGCAGTACAAGTTGGACAGGAAGTGTCGCTGGAGAAGAACCAGTGAATGGAGACGAGCAACAGCAAAGCTCATCAGCAGAACCACAAAATCAACAGGATCCTCAGGCAAACTTCGACGAAGTGATAGTGGACAGTAGTTTCCCCAGCGAACCATGTCTCGAAACTGTCCTTGCTCAGCAGCTGCATGTGTCACATGTGGGCCCGCCCGTACCTCAGCCTTACATGTATCCCGGTCACTATATGTTTGGTCCAGCGCTCATTAATGTCAACGGTTTGTTATCAATTTCATAATTTACAATTAAATTTCTCTAAAATACTTGACTTGAGATTAAATGTATAATGAGTTATTATTGATTGCGCACTTTAGAAAAAAAAAATAATTAAAAAAACACGACTATTAATTCGATAAGAGACATTGCATACGTGAGAAGTACAAACTCGGCCGCAGAGCTTTCGCAATGTGCGTTATTTACTTGTCATTGTATAATGATTATTTGTCAGTTGGATTGTTGAATATAAAAAAAGAAAATTGACGAGGACGCTGGTGCTCGTCGTCAGTAGTAATGTAAATGCGATCGTTTATAACGGCCCCGTTAAATTATTCGCACGTTGCTCAAGCGATGGACAAATGCGTCCGCGGCCGTTCCTTCTCCCGTTGCAATGTCGAAACGGTCCAATCTGCTTGATTGTACCTCTTTCTAATGTTAAACGAGAGCAGCAACGTGCGGACGCGATGCAAGGGGAAAGGGGTATGTCCAGATTCACAACTGCTGTCCCGTTCATCGTCGTCCTTGCCGTTTTATAGCCGTCTCACCTCAACTTCGGTCAAGGTAAAAAAGTCATCGACAAGTCGACGTGAGACCTGTCGTTTTTGATACAGTTCGTATCTATATGCCACCACGTGCATTCACGATTGCACATGTGTTTTAATATATACTTAAATATATCAATTATTTATATATATATATCTATCTATATAAATATCAATGGCGAACACGTTATCACTCTAATCAAAATTCTTCGTATCGCAACAAGACATTGACTGATTAACTCTAATCTTTTTTTTTTTTTATTTAATATAATTCTCAAATATGTGGTCTTAACTTGATATTATCTTTAGTTATATAATCATTTAATTTAATTTACATATATTTTATTTTTGCTCATATAGTTATTTATATATTTGTTGTAGAGTTATGTTTTTAGCACTGCATATTAATCATTAGCACGAATATCGGGCTCATTGACTTGAACAAACGACACTTAATTCCGACATTTGAATGTTTAAAATATTCCATTGGCCGTCCGAGGCCGAAAACTGCTTGGCAAGAGGCGCGAATTGCTGTGTTCCTAAATAGAGATCAGTAAAAATAACTAGAGGGAGTGAGAAAGATAGAAGAGTTTAAACTCTTTAGAGATATCATTCTTTTATCACCTTCATTTTTTTTTAAATTTTTGTTTATTTAATTTTTTATTATTTATCATCTAACAATTTTATTCATAGATAATAATATACATACTTATACATATACATATATATATTTTTAGTAGATCTAATTATACGTATATTTAATTTTATTTCTTAAAGGTATGACTATTCAGAGCGGACCAATGATGAGGACGAACGACATGAATGCTACAACAACGGCATTTACCAGACGCAGAAAGAAGAAAAAGTTGAGCAGAAGAAAACTAAGACGACCTCTTGGTCTGGTAAGTTCCATTGATGAAAATAAAATAAATTATTTGAAATAAATAAAAGACAATTGAGTAGAATGAAAATGAATAAAAATAAACGGGTGATTAACAGAAAGTATTTATATACTCTAGGATAACAGTGAGTATTGCGGACAAGAAGAAGAAGACTACAGTTCAGAAGCTGATAATAATGGAGTTCAAACTTCAAGTTGTATAAACAACAGTTTCGTTCCAACGAGCAGTCGTCCGTTAAACCCAAACTGTAAAGAATTTGAATTTAAGCCAAGTAAAATTATTTCACAAACTTCAAATGTTGCTGTTGTAAATTCAGTATCAATATCTAAAGTCGTATCAGAAAATCACAGCAATGATTTACAGCCTTCCGATTTTAAAATAAATATAAATTCTATAGATTTATCAAGTAGTAAACCAACTACTCCAGATGCTCACAGTACCCCGACTGAATCACCGGCGATTGTTACAAATATCGAGTACGCAACAGAGGCAATTGCGAATGAGTCCAGCCAAATGAATGGCCTTGCTAATGGTAACGCCAGTAATGAAACTCAAGAAACTGAAATTGGCGTCGACGTCACGTGCGCTGACTTTAATGATATAATTGATAAGCTCGAAGACAATTCCACGGATATACTTATTCAAAATCCCGTGGATACGATTGTGCCAAACGGAAATGAAGACTGTGATCGACTGTCCAATGGTACTGTTAAGTCTGTAGGAACAAACGATTCACGTGATACGCCTGTGATTCACCGGTTACCGAACAAAGAAACTTTACCTAAAAACAACGTGCCTAAGAAGAAGTACAAAAGTACAAAACTGGTCCGTGAACCGACCCCTGGTCCAGAGTGTGAGGAGCAGCATCCAAGTACATCTGAACTTGAAACAGATCTTGAGACTCACGTCGAGGGTGTGCCCATGGGTATCGATGCAATTCAAGCTCAGATGAATGCCGATACATCCAACGAAGATTCGGGATTCGAGAGTCAAACCCGTTTTTCCAGCAACCGACCAATAACAGATGCCGTGACACAGTGGCTTCGACGCGCCAACTCGCCAGAATTATTTGTCACGACAATAAATAATAACAACAATGAAGACAGTGAAACGGAAGATGACGAGTTAGAAGACAGCGAGCCGCCAAAAAACTTGCAGGGCAACCCCATGCCTGCACTATCTGCTAATAGCAGCGCGCACGACGTAACAACGTCGTCGCGTCCGGCTAGCTGCGGCGAATTCGCAAGAACCGACTCTCCTCGAGATGGCAATGCATCATCGTCACGTAAAAAATTACGCTCGAGGGGTAGTAAAAAAAAATTACCAAAGAATAAGACTGCGGTCACGACAAATAACGATGATAATAATAATAATTCCGAAGGAGTTAATTTGACTAATCGTCAACAACGAAAGAAAAGTCGTGCTGCCGCGAGGCTTAAAAATAAACAATTAAATGGTAATTGCGAATTCACGGAGAAGGATAGCGATGCGGGTATGAGGGTTGCCAATAACTCTCGGATAACAAAAACGGATAAAATTGAGTCAATAACGAATCGTTCTGAAGAATCTGTTGAATCTAGTCGTAAGATTGAGAGGATCAACACTGATCTGGTTAAAACATATGAACAGGGAGAGATTGTTGTGTCTATTGATGGTAAATTAATATCCACGACTATTTGTGGTACTACCGTACAATTAAAAAATAATATAAATATTGATCAAGAAGGAATAAATTATGAAGAATCGGTCAATAGAAGCGCGAAAAATTCAATTGGAAGTATCGAGGAGCCGGACATGCTCGAATACTGGGAGTCTGAAAAAATTGAACCATTTAATAATAATAATGTGAAGCCGGTACTTCAAACGCATGATGAAAGTCTCCAATCAGATGAAATTTACAATGATAATAACGATAAGTCTTGCATTAAAGTCGATCCAGTAAGCTTAGATATTGTTAGAAAGTATTATAGACTAGCACGTGGAAGTGTGCAGAGTATTTCGAGCATTGAAGATGGTATTTGTGATTTAAAACAGTCTGATAATGAGTCTAAATCAAGATTAGTAACTCCAGAGCGCAGTACTGCAGCACATGTGTGTGGCAATAAAATTCCTGTGATTTCATCACCTAATCAGCAATATAAAAAACTGCCAATAGACGAAGCTATTGAAGTTTACGAAAGTTGTTACACTGGTAAACCACCAGGATTAATATTTCATTCAAATTTATACAAACCCCATTCACTTTATGGCTACGACCGACATGAAGGACCGATTCCGTGCAGAACTACGTGTTGTATTGTTCAGTAACAAGCTTACTTACCGTCCTTAGACACTCATCATTACACTCTATCATCATCATCATCCTCATCATGTTCACTAATCTACTTCGCCATTGCTCATCCCACCGACACTTAAATATAAATAAATAAACACCATGCATGTGAGCAATGCAATCAATCAGAGAGCTTTCACATTAAATATTTAATGTTTTTTCTTGTAAATAGCTGTTAAGTTGTTATTTTACGACGTATATTATAATATACGTCGAGCAATGCGTTTTTTAAATGCAACGTTATATTGTTAAAGTCTCGAGGTGCAAATATTATAGATAAAAAAAAGAAAAAAAATGTGACACTAAAAAAATTTAAGCAACATGAAATTTATGTCATTTATTTATCATCGTTGGTTGTTATACCATTGTTATTATTATTTTTATTACTATTATTATTATTATTACGATTATTATTACTTATATTTTATTTTTTAAATGTGTAAGTCACTTGATAAAGACAAAAGGGCGAGTAACACCAAAATATAATATTAATTAAATCGATTTACGTTACACCGGAAACATTTACATGCACAGAAAAAAATGATTTTTTTAGCGCTAAAAATTTTTACTTCTTTCAAAAAAATTTCTACTTGCCCTGGAAATTTTTTGCATTATAAATTTAAATCAAAAATTTTCTTGGGCGGGAAAACTTGAAGTGAGAAAAAAATTTTTAGTCAATAAATTTTTTCCAGCCCTAAGAAAATTTTTTCCTTCAATTTATAATAAAAAAAATTTCGTGTGGCAAATAAAAATTTTCTTGGGCGGGAAAACTTGAAGTGAGAAAAAAATTTTTTAGTCAATAAATTTTTTCCAGCCCTAAGAAAATTTTTTTCTTCAATTTTACGATAAAAAAAATTTCTTGTGGCAAATAAAAATTTTCTTGGGCGGGAAAACTTGAAGTGAGAAAAAAATTTTTTAGTCAATAAATTTTTTCCAGCCCTAAGAAAATTTATTTCTTTAATTTTACGATAAAAAAAATTTCTTGTGGCAAATAAAAATTTTTTTGGGCCGAGAAAACTTTTTTTGAAGTAAGAAAAAAAATTTTCCAGTCTTCAGGAAATTTTTTTCTTCAATTTAAAATCAATTATGTGCAAAATATTTCTTGCGCCAAAAAATTCTTTTTTTCTGTGAATATATAACTAAATATACATATATATAAATATATGTATCGTCCTATGCATTGTTATTATCATTATAATATCATCTCCATCGTCATTAATTATGGGTAATATTATTTTTTAAGATATATATTCATTGAATGATTAATTAAGAGAGTTAACGGTGAAGTATGATGTCAATACATCAATTGTTATCATGGCATATTTTTTACTTGAAAATGGCCGTTGCTCAGGAATGATTTGATGAGTGCTCACAAAAAACAAGATCATAACAATTTACATATTTATTATTATTATTGATTATTAATTATTAATTATTCGGGTTATTGTTGTTACGATAATAATAATAAACAAAAAAAAAATTGTAAAACCGGAAGTAGGTAATAGACTAGCTCTTATCTAATATATGTTTTTCGACGCACACGTCGATGCTGATGAATAGATTTTTTCTTTTTACTTAACGCAATAGAATTGTAGTTTATTATATTTGATAATTGAACTAAAGATGGAGATGAGGTGAAGAAAAAAATTAAATTGAATAAATAAACTGAAGCAAGTGTAACTTCGCAAGCTGCGTAGTTTATGATAGCTGATACGACAATGTAAGGTGTCACTAATAGGCAAGCAGAGCTTGATAAATCATCAGTGGGAAGGCTAAATATTTTATTTAAACAATAATAATCATTAGGGATGAATGATTCAAACAAATGTTATACAATGTTATATATATATATATTAAATATTAAAAAATAAAAAAAAAAAACAAATACAAACAAACATTAAATATATAGAGCGATGATTATTAATTACTGTAGATTAAAAAAAAAAACACTTGTGTTGATTCGGAATTAAATTTTGCCATTGATGGCTTTTTTGAATTAAGCGCCAATTTTTCAAACCCGGTTTATTTTTAATACGGCTTCAAATTATTATTGCTGGTATATATATATATTATTAATATATACTAGTAATATAAATTTATCAGATAAACCCGGTTTGAAAAAGTGGCGCGAAATCTTGTCAAATTAAACTAGATATTTATCCATATCTAAAATTAAAATAAAATCCCATATCGACATCAACAAAACAAACGCATACCTCATATAGGAATATGTAAATAATTAATCACTCATTGTTATTATTATTTCTATATAATAAAAGTTTCATGTAAAAGTAATTATTATTCAAATGAAAATGTTTGCGGCCATTGATATTTTAATTTTATTTATTTACTTCGGGTGCTTTTTATTATTTTATTTACAACAATACGTTTTTTTTGTTTAAATGAAAAATTAAAAAGTGTGCCATTAGTTGTTTAATAAAATACAATGTTCGATTTGATGATAATATAAAACAAACGTTAATAAAAAATGGCACATCGAATTATTGGCATTGAAAATATGAAATATTGTGTATGTTTATTATTATTAAATGTATAATATATCGCTATTATGAAGTGCGCGTTGCATCAATTGTGTGCCTTATTATGTGGCGGCCATTTTCGTGAAATAATAAACAATAACCGAACAAAAATTTATTTAAAAAAAACAATAAACGAAAAAAAAAGGAGCTAAAGATCAACGTGACAAAAGAGTGAACATAACAAATATTAAAAGACATTTTGAAAATTTATCATCGTAATTATTATTTTATTTAACTTGCAATATTTACCACTTAATAAATAATTCTTTACTTACATTCATTGGATACCAAGTAATTTAAAAAAAAATTAAAGAGGACACGTACACTAAATTTAATTTTAAAAACAATGAATTAAATTAAAAACGCGATGAGCATAATTATTTCTGAGTCACGTTCAATGTAAGATTACACTCTAGATGTATGGGTACAAATACGCATAATTGTACTTGGACTTGACCGTGTTATTGCTTTAAAATATAAGAATAATAAAATTAGGTTCGATTTAAAATAATTATTTATTATTCAAATTTCCTACCCCATCCTTTCAGGGAGGAAGCTGGTCTGAGATACAAAAAAAAAGAGGATATTTATATGATTTTTTTTTCAGAGTATTTTTCTTTATTAAAATTTTTCAAATTTGTGACATTATTATCGAATCACTGCGCCCACTCTAGACTTTACTAATTTAGAAACTCTGGCGTTGACTAAAAAAAAATATGAGCGATGGTTGATCACAGCAGGAATCTCCAAGAAGGACAGTTTTCAGTCATGTGGAAACACGACATTTAATTACGCTTATTTTTTGTGGTTCGAAGATAGTTCTGTAAGTATTTTTGTTTTGAATAAATTGACATCACTGAGGGCCCGTTTTTAAATTACGTTCGCACTTGTAGGGCAGGGGTGTCGCACTGAAAAAAAAGTTTTTTTCCACCTAGAAAATTTTTCCCTCCCGTAAAGAACCTGGTATTCTAGTTTTTAAAATACCAAAGTTTTTTTCCCACACTAATAAGTATTCTGATTGCTAAAAAACTCGGTTTCCTTCTCAGCAAAATACCAAAATAAAAAATCTGTCTATCGGTTGACCCTGCGGGCCAGCCCCAAAACTTCCCGCTGTTTTCGAGCTCCTCGAGCTCGAAAATACTTTAGTGTGCCATTGTTTTAAAAAAAAACCGATTTTAGCATTTCTTTCTCCCACGATATCTCAGGAATGAATTGACCGATTTTGATGGTTGTGGCGGCAATCGGCGTATTTTATTGAGTTCTAGAGCTGATAAAATTTTGAAATTGTTTGGTTCAGTTGTTCCGATGATATTCGCAAAAAACTGTTTTTTACCATTTCTTTCTCCCGCGATAACTCTCGAACGAATTATCTGATTTTGATGATTGAGGCGGCAATCGACGTGGTTTATTGAGTTCTAGAACTGATTAGATTTTGAAGTTGATCGTATAAGTTGTTTCTGAGAAATCAATAAAAAACTAAAATAAATAAAAATTTTTAATTCTTATTCTTTGTATAACTTGTAAACTACATGACCGATTTACCCCAAAATCTAATCAATACTAAGTTTTAGTGAGCTCTTTCGATCGCCACCAAGTACGTTCAAATCGGTTCATCCGTTCCAAAGATATCGTCGGACAAAAAAAAGTTCACACACACACACACACACGGACGTCCACCCGGGAATAGTCAGAATAGTTTCCTAGGACCTCAAAACGTCGACATCTGATGAAAACTCGATTTTCGAAAATCGGACCGAAACCAATAACTTACAATAATTTGCAATTTTCTTAGCGGAAAGTTAAAAATTAATACGTAATAATGATACTGAAGTCAACCGACGTCTAATAATTTTTGGAATTGATTCAAAATTATGAATTATAAAAAAAAAATATTTTATAAAATTGCACTTGAAGTTTTTTAAATTTTCTACATGTTCATATTTGAAGATTTTTTTTTTTTTGTAATTGATCTGATGAAAAAAAAAATCCGAAAATTTTTAATTGTCTGCTAACTTCAGGGTCATTATGTGATATTAAATTATAGTCGCTGATAAATATTGAAAGACATGGGAAAAATTGTTGAATTCTTAAGCTTTATTGATTCTTCGAGATCAAAAATACTTTTGGATTCCGTTGTTTTCGAAAAAAAATGTTTCTTACCATTTTTTGTTCAACGATATCTCTCAAACGAATTGACCGATTGAGACGGTTAAGGTGGCAATCGACGCGTTTTATCAAGTTTTAAAGCTGATTAAATTTTGAAATTGATTTGTCGAGTCGTTTTTGAGAAATTTTAGAATAACTAAAGAAAAAATTTTTGGGCTGATTAACGAAATCAACCGTTTTCACGATTTTATTAATGAGAATGTAAATAATAAAAATTATAATTAATAATACATGACAATTAATGATTAATAATTAATGAAAAAAGATTTCTAATTGAATGAATATGATTAAATAATGTTAAAATTAAAACTTTATATTGATGTATGTTTATATTTAAGTATATACAGATTGTAAATAATTATATTACTGTATTTGTAAAACATAAGTATTGTGACTATTGAATGTTTTGAAGATATAAATTAAAAATAAAAGACTGGATATTAGAATATAAAAAACAATTGTTTTTTTTTAGACGCAAGTTTGATGTATAATAACAAATAAAATTCTACATGATACAAATTTAAATTATGTATTTAAAAAAAAAAAGAGAATTATCGCCAGTTAAATTCTCTGGAAATCCCAGAGAAATCCCATAGAAATCCCATAGAAAATATAGACCCAGCACTCGGTGTTGTAAAAAAAATTGGAGTATCGTCAGGTCAATTCTCTGGAAATCCCAGAGAAATCCCATAGAAATCCCATAGAAAATATAGACCCAGCACTCGGTGTTGTAAAAAAATAATAGAAGTATCGCCAGTTAAATTCTCTGGAAATCCCAGAGAAAATATAGACCCAGCACTCGGTGTTGTAAAAAAATAATAGAAGTATCGCCAGTTAAATTCTCTGGAAATTCCATAGAAATCCCATAGAAAATATAGACCCAGCACTCGGTGTTGAAAAAAAAAAAAAAAAAAAAAATTATCAATGACACAAAAAATCAGAACACTGCGAATTCACAGTAAATCGTGGATAACCAAATAAATTGTTGATAAAATGAAAATGAGAGAGAAAAAAATTTTTTACGTTGCGAAGAACAGTGTATAAGCTTGTGATCTATTTAAGTATAACAATTTAAGCAATGCGATAACAATAGATTCAAAAATAATAATAATTATAATAATTATAATAATAATAATAATAATAATAATAATAAAAATAAAAATAATAATAATTATTATTATTATTATAATAATAATAATAATTACAAGAATAATAATAATAATTACAAGAATAATAATAACAATAATGGCAATAATACACTGAGAAAAAATTTCTCTTTGGACAATTAAATTGGTTTTGTTAAATTCTGTTAAACTAAATTTTATTTGGGACAACTAAATTTTATTACGTCAATATAATCTATTTTATCATTTTTAACAAATGATTTAATAGACTCTATTTGGTTGGCATTAATATTTCTCTCTCTAAGATAATAAAATCATTTGGTAAAGTTAAGAAAATATCTATTTAATGGACAACTAATCTATTTTATAGTGCCAACAAATCCAAATATTAAAGCAAAATATTATTATAGTAACTCTAATAAATATTACTTAGACACAAAAAAATATATTCATTTAGAATAAATATATATATTTGTTCGAGGTTAATAAATAAATATTTGAACTTAAGGCCATGCTTCGAGGGTGCCCCCCACTTTTTTCCAAAAAATGTGGCGCCGCCTGGTGGCCGCCAGCCGCTCTAAAAAAAGTACTAGAGCTGCAAAACTTTAAAATTAAATTAAAATTATTTAAAGTAATAAAATGCAACATATGTTAATTTTTAAATGCATGAAAAAATTTATATATTTTTTTAAAATCATTAGCTAATACTACAAAAATCTAAAACCCGAGATTGAAAAATAATATATTCATTGACCTTGACCTGTCAATATCACATTTATTTTCTATAAGTAAGTAAAAAAAAATTATAATATTTATCAAAAAAAGGGCTTCGTACAAGCAATTTTATAAACTCGTAGAATATTAAAAAAATTACTTACAGTAATTATAAATACCCAGTCGAGCGTAGTTTCTTTAATAAATTTCAACACAATATTCGCCATTTAGTAACTTTTTATTTTGACAGATGTAAACATCAGGTCTGTATAATTTTTTGGGTGCACGCGAAGGTGCTTGAATATAGTAGCGGGAAAAAATAAATTTAATAAATTTATTCCTTTCAATCAGAGCAATAATAGAGTTCTATATATCATTACTTTATTTAATTTTATTAATAAATAAAAATTTTTTTGATTCAAAGTATTAAATTAAAAAAAAGGTATATATATGTAATCGAATGTGATTACACCTGACTAATTGTCAGACCAGTGACCATACACTGTAAAATATTACGGTGTAAAAATTAGACCCGGAGGACTTTACACGGTCGTGTAGTGTAAAATATCGGTGTAAAACTTCTCTCGGTGTAAATTTTCCATCCGTGTAATCATAACCCGGTGTAATCTACTTCTTTTACACCGTTCCATGTTACTCGGTGTATTTTTGTTGAGTGATCATATACATTTATTTCAATTATACATATACATATATACATAGGGGAGGGGGGGGGGGCAAAATGGGTCCCCTAAAATTTTGAAGATGAAAAGTATTTGGGTGGGGAGAGGGGCGAAATAAGCCACTGAGCCAAAAAGGGCCACTGAGGCAAAATGCCCCCCCCCCCCCCATAATTTTGAAGATGAAATGCGTTTGGGTGGGGGGCGGGGCAAAATGGGACATTGAGGCAAAAAGGACCACTGAGGTAAAATGGGCCACTGAGGCAAAATGGGCCCTACAAAATTTTGAAGATGAAATGCGTTTGGGTGGGGGGCGGGGCAAAATGAGACATTGAGGCAAAATGGTCCCCCAAAAATTATTAACACGAAAAGTGTTTAGAGCGTGGGTAGGGGCAAAATGGAACACTGAGGTAAAATGAGCCACTGAGGCAAAGTGGTCCCCAAAAAATTATTAACATGAGAAGTATTCGGGGCGTGGGTAGGGGCAAAATGGGTCACTGAGGCAAAATGGTCCCCCAAAAATTTTTAGCATGAAAATTTTAGGGGCGGGGGGTAAAATGGGCCGGAAGACTTTGAATTATATATATAGGGGAAGAGGAGGGGCAAAATGGGCCCCTTAGGAAAAAAATTTTCAAATCCTCAGTTTTTTTTTACTTGTTTTACTTTTTTTACTCCATTGCCAAGTATTTGACCTTAATTTGTTCTGTCTATTAAAAATAAAAAATCGTAAAATGTGGGGCAAATGGGCCCCCCTCAGAAAGTTTTGATAATGTGAGTTTTTCAGCTTGTTTCACTTTTTTTTCTTCGGCTGAGTTTTCGGTGTTAATTTGCTGTGTCTATCAAAATTAAAAAATCCTGAAAAGTTGGGTAAAACGGGCCCCCAACAAAACTCAATGTATGTTTCTCGCTTGTTTTATGTTTCGCGCCATAACATATAATGTTTCAAATGAACTGCCCATGCAGTTTTTAAAGCCCGTCAGCACATTTTACCCCCCTTCCCCCAAAACTTTTCATGCTAAAATTTTTGGGGGACCATTTTGCCTCAATAGCCCATTTTGCCTCAATAGCCCTTTTTGCCTCAATGTCCATTTTTGCCCATCCCCCCACCCAAACACATTTCGTCTTCAAAATTTTGTAGGGCCCATTTTGCCTCAGTGGCCCATTTTACCTCAGTGGTCCTTTTTGCCTCAATGTCCCATTTTGCCCCGCCCCCCACCCAAACGCATTTCATCTTCAAAATTATGGGGGGGGCCCATTTTGCCTTAGTGGCCCTTTTTGGCTCAGTGGCTTATTTCGCCCCTCTCCCCACCCAAATACTTTTCATCTTCAAAATTTTAGGGGACCCATTTTGCCCCCCCCCCCTCCCCTATGTATATATGTATATGTATAATTGAAATAAATGTATATGATCACTCAACAAAAATACACCGAGTAACATGGAACGGTGTAAAAGAAGTAGATTACACCGGGTTATGATTACACGGATGGAAAATTTACACCGAGAGAAGTTTTACACCGATATTTTACACTACACGACCGTGTAAAGTCCTCCGGGTCTAATTTTTACACCGTAATATTTTACAGTGTATGGTCACTGGTCTGACAATTAGTCAGGTGTAATCACATTCGATTACATATATATACCTTTTTTTTAATTTAATACTTTGAATCAAAAAAATTTTTATTTATTAATAAAATTAAATAAAGTAATGATATATAGAACTCTATTATTGCTCTGATTGAAAGGAATAAATTTATTAAATTTATTTTTTCCCGCTACTATATTCAAGCACCTTCGCGTGCACCCAAAAAATTATACAGACCTGATGTTTACATCTGTCAAAATAAAAAGTTACTAAATGGCGAATATTGTGTTGAAATTTATTAAAGAAACTACGCTCGACTGGGTATTTATAATTACTGTAAGTAATTTTTTTAATATTCTACGAGTTTATAAAATTGCTTGTACGAAGCCCTTTTTTTGATAAATATTATAATTTTTTTTTACTTACTTATAGAAAATAAATGTGATATTGACAGGTCAAGGTCAATGAATATATTATTTTTCAATCTCGGGTTTTAGATTTTTGTAGTATTAGCTAATGATTTTAAAAAAATATATAAATTTTTTCATGCATTTAAAAATTAACATATGTTGCATTTTATTACTTTAAATAATTTTAATTTAATTTTAAAGTTTTGCAGCTCTAGTACTTTTTTTAGAGCGGCTGGCGGCCACCAGGCGGCGCCACATTTTTTGGAAAAAAGTGGGGGGCACCCTCGAAGCATGGCCTTAATGATTATTGATTTAAAAAGTTACGGTGTTAGGCAGCAGCAGCGGGAGTAGTTCGGTGCTCGCCACTAGATCGCGCCCACCATTTGTGGTGTCCCTGGTAAGATACTTATTTCAGAGTTTTTATATTCGTCAGCTTGAAGCATTCATGGGACAGGTTATCCTCTGAAAATTATTGATTATAGTGGTATCCTGTATTACACTATTATATTATTCTTCTAAATATGCAGTTATTTAACTGTTATATAAATATTCTGTCATTTTAAAATAATATGCAATTATTATTAATAACACATTCTCTAAAGATTACTCATATATTTCATTATGACTACTTTATAGACTCTACAGGTAATCAATTTGATTTTATGCTTTCTACTAAACGCGTAACTATCATTACTAAATATTTGATAGTTTCTAATAACTAGTTTTGTTGGTGTATTATAAAATATTTAGTTAAAACAACCAAATATATGATTGGCAATGGGCAATCAAATCATTTTCTTGTCATAACTAATATTTGGTTGTCATACTAATTTTGGGTGTGATTTTTTTAATATTTCTGAATAAACTCGTTAAATTTTTTCGACAGTTTTCAGAAATGATGAGAAGACTGAACTTCTTTGTAATTTTTATCGGTGGGGCCATCAACCGATGACGAGCGGTGCCAGCCGTATTTCTGGACCGAAGACGCTGCGAGGTACGGTTCAGCTCCGACCTGGGGACCCAGAGGTGGCTTTTAGGGATCCAACACAGCCCCTGCCGCGCTCCACGTATGAGCTAACGACTATAAGATGCGTCACAAGTGAGTAATAATCACAAATTACAGATCTGTAGATATAAAATTCAAATTTTATTCATTTATTTTTTCACTTAAAAGATTTTTCAAATTTTTAAATTCTGTGTCACGTAACGACATTATTTTCTAAGAATTTAAAACCACCCATAATTTGGCGCCAAAAATAACCACAACCAGAATTACAAAGCAGCGACCCCAGCACTCAAACCAGAAACCAGCCGCCGAGAAAACAAATTCCTCTCCCAGACGATAACGCGCAAAAAACAAAGACCCAGTTACCAAGAAACAAAACGTCAAAGTGAGACAGAAAAACGTCAGAAATGTATGTCGGGTTTGCGTGATTGGCTGGATTGTACCGTAGAATTTGCGGATGTCATGTATATGATTGCGTGTGTCGTGACGGGGCCGGGGGTGATAAAAAATTGGTGAAGGGCAAAGCCTGAGCTAGTGTAGCTCTGGTGTGTAGAGTACAATAACGAGATCGGTGGGACCTGGGACGTGATACGTGCTGGTGTACGGAGAAGAGAAAGAAGAAAAAGTATATACATATATGTCATGTGTATACTGTATGTGCATGTGATGTACAGTGTGTTAAGTAGTGTGGTGTAGTGTTAGCTAACGGGTGTACTGTGTATAGTAGTAAAGTCGAGCAGACGACAGAACAGAGGAATCGTCAGTTGAGTCGGAGCAGAACGAGCGTGGAGAGAGAGAGCAAGGTGGTGAGGGTGACGACTTGGTGCCGTGGATGGTCGGCGGGTCGGACGGCCGTGGTGGAGTGTAGCTACGAAAAATTTTAAAAAGTCAGTGGGTTTGGTTTTGTCGTTTAAATCCTATCCCGTTAATCCAGTAAGTATACGCTGACAAGTCCCACCATCATGGAGTAACTTTTAACTTTTTGTTTAAATAACTTGGTGTTAATTATAAAACCTTTGTAGAGAAACAAGAAAAGGAGCCAGAGTACACACTTATATATATGTAAAATATAGATACATATATTTATTGGTATATATGTATTATATATATACGTATATACAAGATTGACAGAAGTGAGAGAGCGTGATAGAAACGACGAAGAGGGAGAGAATAAAGAGGGAGCGAACTGGGTGTCGAAGTTGGTGAGCGCGGAGGACAAGTGCCGGGAGCTCTTTCGGAGCTCCTCTTGTGTTGTGACGTTGGTAACGTAGGTGAAGAAAGGCTCAAGAAGAAGACAAGAACCTGCTGCTGGTGATCGTTGCTACAAACCTGGAACAATCATGTCTGACAGGGAGAGCTTGGACGACCAACCGCAAAGTAAGCAAGAGACACATAGTCCTATTGAGAGATAGAGATAGATAGCGTAGCCCGTGTCACCAAAATATATAACATACTGCCGACATCTTTTTTGGAGTGCGGACTATCCTTGGTACTAATCGCGGAATATTTTCTTAAACTTTTTGCTTTTTAATTTTAAAAAACCTTCAGTTTTTTTTCAGACATTTTTATTAAAATGACGTGCGTCGACGGCCGCTCGAAATTGTTTCGTGGTCCTCGTGGCGTTCTGTCAGACGCCGAAAAAAATTTCTATTTTTCAACGACTCGAGATCCAAGATGGCTGTCGACATCGGCCAAGAGAGCCCTCTCTATCTTTGGACTCTTGTCCATCTCTTTTTATGCTCCTTTGCACCATTCTGTTCTCTGTATTCTACACATACTTTTTTACTCTTCATCACCCTGGGGTGTTACTCTTACATGCAATTATTTTCATTATAATTCATCATATTCTATTTAATTTATAGCACACGATATGTATGTGTACATAACGCTATTCAATATCGTTTTATTATATATATATATTGTTGTGATGTATGTCGGTGTGTTAAACTGTTTTGTCAAGGTCGTAAATGAGTTTAGCTTCCTTGACGAGTTTACCTCGTACAGGCAACGCGCTTATGATGTAATCGATTTGATTATATGACTACATACTAAGCCGGACAATTCAACATAACCTTTTTTTTAATATTTAGTATCACAGTTATGGCTTCTCAGTATTTATCTCTGGGTTTTTAAATATTTTTTACTCCAAAGTTAGCATTCTATTTATCTCGTTAATTAGATTATGTACAGAAAAAAATTACTTGGCGCAAGAAAAATTTTTAAATATGAAATGAAAAAAAAATTTCTTAGAATTAGAAATAAATTTTTTGTTGCTCCAATAAATTTTTCACGAGTGTGAATGTAGCAGGCATGAGAAATTTAAAATTATAAATAAATAATAAAAAAAACTGCACTTATTAATTTTTCAATTTTTCAAATGCGCATTTTTTCAAACTTTTATTTTATAAATTATTTACTCCATTTTATTAATAATTTTAAATTTGATCTCTGCTACATTCAAGCTCATAAATTTTCATGAGTGTGATTGTAGCGGACATCAGACAATTTTAAAATTATAAATCATTAGAGTAAATAATTAATAAAATATAATTTTTAAAAAATGCGCATTTAAAAAATTTAAAAATTAATAAGTGCATTTTAAAAAAAAATTTTTTTTAAATTATTTACTCTATTTATTTATAATTTTAAATTTGTCTGATGTCTGCTACATTTACACTCATTAAATTTTCAGTTTCAATATGAAACGGAAGTTTGCCGACATCTGATAATTTTTATTAAAAAAAAAATATTTGAAAAAATTGCACCTATAGTTTTTAAAATTTTCTTCATGTGCATTTTTTTAGATTTTTTTTTTTAATTCTGGTAAAACAAAAATCCGAAAATTTCCGATTGTCTGTTAACTTCTGGATCACGTTTCAATTCAAAATGATAAAAATTTATTGCCAAGTAAAAGTTTTCTTGGGTCGACTAAAAGTTTTTACGCCAAAAAATATTTTTTTCCGTGTATTTTTCCATTGCTATCATTCTCAAAAAAATTAAATCGCAGAGATTAATTTTTTCTGCATACTCTTATCAAAAAAATATGACGTCCGGAATTGATAAATTAAATGTAAAAAAATTAAACAAATAATTATGAAACGATATTTGTAAAAATGAGAATGTTCTGATAGTAGACAGATTATCAGTTTAGCTTTAGAGTAATTCATTTAAATTTACACTATTTATTTATTTAAACTTTTTTTAGAGTATGGAAATTCCGGAGGCATGGATGCTGGAGGAGCTGACTTTGATGCTGGTAAGTAAAATTTTTAAATAGTATCATAATATTCATATGTTATTTTATTGGAGTAAGAATACGTCAAGGAAAGTAAACTGATAGTGTTATGAAACACGATAATGAATCGTATATCGATTTAAAAGTTTGTAAATATATATGCTAATTAATCAATGAAGACAATCGCAAGGCTAAGTAGTAATTTATTATTACAAAAGTCGGGTTTGAATAACGCGCCCACTTTGAAACGTCACCAGTGAGCCTGCGCCGAAGTTTACGTCAATTTTTATTTATTTTATACGAGTTCTTAAAATAGAAACTCATCATCAGAGAATCATCGCATGTTAACTGCTACGTAAACTCTTCAAGCAGACAAATGTAAAAATTAATTCGAAAAATTAATTTTTTACTCCATGCTTTTATTACTGCAATAATTTTTCTGATGGTAAAATTTTAGTTAAACTTTAAGCAGAACAGGAGAGATGAAGAATACTGATGATGATGATGGACAGAAGAATGTAAAGCAGATAATTAAAAAAAATAATGGAGTACAAGTCGATAGTACCCGTTGGTATGGAGGAAAATCTCTAGAAGACGTATCCCAGATCGTCAGCTGTCTGCGTGACGTCACAGCATTGGATCAAAAGTGGGGGTGCGGTCACATGGCTCAAACAGTGGGATGTCACGTGGCCTTACAAGAGGATAGACGACTATGTACATCAAACAGGAGCACATGAAAGCGCATGACGATTCGCGCGCTTGATATGTAATCGGCGATTCGCGCGATCTACGCATTCCACAGGGATGACGATGGACTCGATGAATGACCGGTACGTCATCGGCACCATTTAATATTTTTACTACACTCAATACTGAGTGTGGTTTGTATTATTACACTTTTATCGTATCGTGTCAATAAGAGTCATCAACATTTTAATTATATGTAATATTATATGACTTAAGTCTGGCACACGGCTACAAAACAACAAGAGAGAGAGAAATACTGTAAGTGTTTTTACCGCAACCCGATGTGTCATCGCTGACTACACGGCCACGCTTCATCACTCACTTCTCGATTAGTACTTACGCTAACGTCTTGGTGACTGTGTCAATTTTTTATTGTAAATTTTGGCCACCGGCATCGAGCGTTTTTATATTTTTTAAATATTCGCTTAAATTAGTCCGGGGTTTCATTCATTTTTATGAATTTAACCAGAGCCATATGGAGCTGAGAGATATTAAAAAAATAAATTACATGTCCAATGGCTGGGGAGACAATACTATGGATAAGATCCAATATTGGCATCCAGAAGGTTAAGTTTATTGTTAATTTATTAATTAATTAATTTTGTTATGTACATGGATATTTAAAATAACGCGGGCGCTGGTACTGCTGCTGCTGTTATTATTGTTATTGTTATTGAATGATTAAGATGCAGTTGAATAGAACAGAATGAGTCGGCAGAATAAAGATGTTATTGGGTGGAGAAACGTTTGACGGGAGACTCGTGGTCTTGTTGTCGCGTGGTGGCGTCGGCGCATCCGCGATGCAACAAAACTAACAGTGGCGGTTCTTGGAACCAAGAGAGCTTTCTTCTCTGGGATGCAGTTGTCATTGAGGCAGGTCACGGTGCAGCTAAATCGCGCAGCGCTGTTGGATCAATGCACTCATACGATTATTCCTACGGGTGTCAACATTTGTCTCTCTGACACAGTTTTCATTTTTGGTCCATTACTTTTTTGAACTCAAGCAAAATAAATTTTTAAATTTATCCAGTAAATTTATAGATTAAAAATAGGGCCAGTGTGAAAGTTATGTAACAAAAAATGTCCGAAGTCGGTTGACTGGATAAATATCTTGGGAAGAAGAATAGAAAGCATGTTTTTGTTTGTCAAGATCAATTGGTTACGATGGTGACCCTGGGAATCCAGACAAGAGGATGTCTGAAGGGTCATTTGAGGATGAACTGCGGAAGGAAGTGTTCGAAACTTGACACAGATGATGATGATCAGTATGGGAAGAAAGCGAAAAGTGATACTTAATGAGTGTCAGTAAAATAATCACTGAGAAGTTACGTATTATCTAAGGATGCTGATGGTGAAACATCTAAAATACGACGAGCAATTGGTTGAAACCAGTATCTAACATTACTTGTGCTACATCATATAAAGATATACAAGATGTTCAAGAGCCGGATATTCCAGGGCGATCTCAGTCCCGTTCCCATTCCTGGCGGCATCCAGCAAACTAGTACGTAGTGCGGTTTATATATTTAAAGTTTGAGGGTTTTAAATTAGCAAGATGGTGGTCTCAGCAACGAGCCAAAGGATGAAAAGGAAATAGTGGGCCAAAAGAGGGTGGTGCAGAGATCCCGGAGGGTCATTGACCCCAGGCCGCAGCTGTTATTGATCGTTACCAAGACTAGCAACATTACTCTATTCGCCTTATTGAGATGCCTGTCCTACCCCAACTAATCTTTCTAGTCTACTTATTTTATAGGCCACTTTTAATTCCAATAAAAATTTAAAATTTTTTATTTCATTTTAAATAATTCTATTTATTTATTTACTTTATTTTTTTTGTAGGTCAGCATGGTCAGCAGAGTGAACAAGAACTGGCGACCAAGATGCTTCAAATACAAAGCAAGCGATTCTACCTCGATGTCAAACAAAATAGACGCGGGAGATTTATCAAAGTTGCAGAGGTAGATAATAAAAAAAAAGCTAATTTATTATTAATTTATTAAATGCATAATATTTTGATGTTTAATTTACCAAGATCGGAGCAGATGGCAGGCGTAGTCAAATATTTCTAGCCTTAAGTACAGCCTCAGAATTCCGTGATCATCTTTCGACGTTCAGTGATTTTTACGCGTCGCTAGGTAGGTTTTAATTTGAATAATAATAATAGATAGCTGCAATATAATTTGTTATTCAAATATAATTATGTGAAACAGGTCCACCGAACCCAGAGAATGTACCAGAGGATGGAAAACTTAAATCAGAAATGATGGTAAAAGACAATAGGCGGTATTATTTGGATCTTAAGGAAAATTCCCGTGGCCGTTTCCTGCGGGTGAGTCACACTGTATGTACCAGCACTTGTATACATCATTTTATTTTTTTTTTATTTTTTTATTATCGCCAATTAATATCCGTATACCAAAGAGGGGACAGACACTTGATTAGTTTAATTATCTACACTATAATTTAATTAGTTTAATTAATTGAGGGCAGCACTAGTGTGACCGCCTGAAAAATGTGATTTTTGGGAATTTTTTTAAAGAAAACTACTGCATTGAATGTTGTAATATTTTGAGGATATATTTGTGGGTATATAATAAATACAAGTTAAATTTTGGGACAAAAAAATTGAAAACTCAGCGAGTTATTCGCAATCTCCCAGCTCCAAAAAAAAGTCCCCCGCTGCAGTGACAGCGACCTTTGCAGTGGAGGAAATAAAAAAAACCAAAAGTTTATTAAACTAGAAAGTATTGCCCGTGACATGACCCTCGATCGAAAAAAAAATTGAAATTTAACAAAATGGCGGAGTTTTTAAAAAAAGTTTCAAATTTCGCGCGAAAATTTGATGATTTTTGGCCTGGCAAAATTACATTTTCTATTCGATCGGAAAACTGGAGGTTCGTGGTATGGAGAAACATATAAAAGAAGCTGCAATAAGAATCAAATATATCGGATGATTTGTCCTCGAGTTATAACTGCAGCAGTTTTGAAAATTTAGTTTTGAGAACCGATGAGCGGCTGCTCTTCAGGCTGTAACTCAAAAACTATTTGAGATACGCACTTTAAATTTTACTATGTTATTTCTGAAGGCAAAAAAAATGATTTTTTTCAAATTTCACACTAGTGGTGCCCCTTAAATGTCAATTGTATATAAATATATATTTATTCTCTTTACAAAGGTATCGCAAACGATAACACGAGGCGGTCCAAGAACACAGATAGCTATACCCGCACAGGGAATGATTGAATTTCGTGATGCACTAACGGATCTTTTAGAAGAGTTCGGTGTCGACGATGGTGGATTCAAAGGCGATTTACCTGAGGGTCGTTATATGCGCGTTGACAACAAAAACTTTTATTTCGATATCGGACAAAACAATCGTGGTATTTACATGAGAATTTCCGAGGTAAATTAATTTATTATTCACTTTGTTTTTGTTTTTTTGTTCGATTATTGTAAATAATAAATTGAATTTCACAAACAATAAATGTGTTGTAGGTCAAGACAAACTTCAGAACGGCCATAACCGTGCCGGAAAAATCTTGGTCACGGTTTCGTGATATATTTGCGGATTACTGTGAGAAGATGAAAGAAGGCGGTGGAGGTGTCAGCTCCAGTGGAATTGGATCAACTAGTTTATCCGATAGCAAGGGCGCTGTAGGATCAGGAGCCCAAGTATCACCAACCTCTACCACTTCGCCTAATCCAAATCCAAATTTAGACTCAAACCTCATCAAGTGAACAAGGTTTTAAAAAATTGAAACTCGAACAACAATAAAAACAACAACAACAACAACTTTAACTCGTTTTAACGTCGCTGAGCGTATTTAAATACAACTTGTCAGAGCATATATATATTTTCATCATCATCATTATCATCATCGCGCCGGCGCTATCGTCACCGTCATTAAAAGCCATCGTCATTGCCATCGCTATCGTTCCCGTCGAACCATCATCGTCATCTCACAACACGACACTTAATATATATACATCTATATGACACGTACGCAGTCGTACGTACCATTAAATTTATATCAAGTTAAATTTATTATGTTTATTTTTCAGTTATGATCGTTAATTTTTTTTTCGTTATTAAAACTAATTATGTTTATGTACAAGTTTGCCTCAAGGCCCAAACAATTCTTATTTTGTTTACTGTTCTTTTTTTTTTTATTTTACAAGTCTTGTTTGTTTACAATGGATTTTTTTTTCTACATGTACGTAAAAAATGTTGATTATTATTTAAAATTTATATTGCAGAGGTAAAGCAAACAAATGATTTAATATTTTCATGTAAGTCGGCTTTGCCTCGACTAATTAATTCTAGCAAAAAAAAAAAAAAAAAAAAATATTTTGTTATGTTATAATTGAATTTGATTGTTCAGAATTTATGGATACATTATTATGTAAGTAAGCAAAAGACAAAATTAATATTCGCGTCTCGTTTTTTTCTTTTCATTATTATTATTATTATTATTATTATTAATTTTTTTTTTTTTCTTAATAACGGCAACTTTGAAAACAAAGAAAAGGAGGACACACGACGGTTGCTCTATTAAACGGGCATCTTTCTACCTCGAGAAATTACATTCACTAGGGACTATTGTCTTCAGGGTAACGATGACAGGTCACCTGGCCTTCGTATTCCGTGAAATAAAATTTTACTTTTCGTTTTATTTTATAAAAACTTTTCTTTAATTATTGATATTTATTTCGGTGACTGTCGTTCTTCCGCAATTAAAAATATTAAAATTAAAATTAAAATTAATAATAATAATAATAATAGAAAATTATCCTTGCGAACCGCGACATCACTCGTTGAGTAAATAAATATTTAAATAATAATAAATTGATAAATAAATATATACATAATTATATGTAATTAAATGAAATAAAATTATCCTAGGTCAAAGTGTTAGACGCATTTAAATCTGTGTAATTTATATCATGTTAAATTATAATGAGTTTGATTTAATTAAACAAAATTATTATAAATTGTAGAAAAAATTCTTTTTTGTACTTGTACTGGATACAGAAAAGTAAATTAATTAAAATATTTTGAGAAATTTAAAATGTATCTGGTATATGAGATTTAAATTACGCGGTTCGCGTATCTAATAATTAATTGAGCGACGGCCGATTTAAAAAAAAATATCATTGCATCCTAGGCATGTAATATACAAAATGCATAATAGATATTTATATAGAAATTATAAATATATATAATATATATATATATATCTGTATAATTGTAATAAAATGCCAGTGTCCATGGGACTCAACCGTCTGCACAAATAATTAAATATAAAAAATTATTGAGTGTTTGAAAGAATAAATATTTAAATTTAATTACAAAAAAAAATAATAAAATGTGCAGTCAATTGGGTCCTTATTTGTTGGCGTAGAAAGCGACGTAGGGAAATAATGATAATGGCAAGAAGATACATTAAAACACGAGTTATAATACATAATAAATTATATATTTAGATTGTCAAGTATATATATTTATATATATATATATAAATATGTGTTACACATTTAACACGAGTTCGAGTTTATTTCCCAAGCCCGTGAATCTTGATACGCTTTCATTCTGCAACGCTGTGCTAATATCAATTTCAATAATAAAATTGAAAAAAAAAAATAATAATTATAATAAATATGTATTTGCGTTTATCTTCTATTTAAAATGGAATAACGCGTTACTGTATTTCGCGCTGGTGCGGAATATAATCATTATATTGAATAGCTAGAGGTGATTGTAATGCATAATTAAAAAAAGTAAAGAAAAAAAAAGTGCTATTTAATTAATGAGACGGACCTAGAGTCATGCGTCTCAACACCTCGACACGTTAAATAAAATCAAGATAAAAAATAAAAAAAAATGAATTATTAATGAGTGTCAGTGTAGCAGACATGAGACAATTTATCAATTTGAAATAAATTAATTAAAATAATGAAATTTAAAAAAATGCGCGTACGAATTTTTCATTTGTCTAAATGCGGATTTCAAAATTTGAACTCAAATCACATTTTAATTAATTGTTATAAAATTTATAAATGATGAAGTTAGCCGACGTCTAATGTTTGGACTTTTTTTTAGACAGTAAATTTAAAAAAAAAATATTTTAAAAAATTGCACTTATAGTCTTCGAAATTTTCTACATGTGCATATTTTTTTTTTTTTTTTTGTAATTGACTTGAAAAAAAAATTACAAAAATTGTTAATTGTCTTCTTACCTCACGATCATGATACTGAAGTCTGCCGACGTCTAATAATTTTTGAACTTTTTTTAGACGGTAAATTACAAAAAAAAAAAAATATTTGAAAAATTGCACATATAGTTTTTTAAATTTTCTACATGTGCATATTTTTAATTTTTTTTTTTCTTCAAATTTAATTGTTAAAAAAAAAACCAAAAAATGTTTAATTGTCTGCTGACTTCAGGATCGTAATTAACAAAGTTGCCATTTGTCGGCTACATTAACACTCGTTAATTATAATTATAATTAAAAAAAAAAAAAAACAGACGATAAAAAAAAATGAAATTATTTATATTTAAGTGATGTTCAATTATATACCTATTCCAATTAGATATTCAATTTTAAAAATTATTTTTTTTCTAAATCAACAATTTCGGCTGGTCTGAATTTATCTAGTATATATAGTTATTCAATAATTATTAAATCTCAGTAGAAAAAAAATAAAATAAAAGTTTAATTACGCGTGTATAGGCTTTACGAGAACAAAAATAATGATAAATATATATATAAAAAAAAATAAAAAGTGGAATTTAAAATTATTCCTTCCGGGCTCTGAACAAACAAACAAAATAATTAAATAAATGTCCTATATATTAACGAATATTAATTATAAATTAATAAATGAGCCTGTTTATTTGTTTTTAAGAATAATCCAGCTCATAATCTCTTATCTATTAAAATTTCCAGCTATTATATATATATATAAATATAAAATAAATAATAACCCGGGTTTTATTTTACATTCCCGGCTCTACATTTTAAATAAATAAATAAATATAAATATAATAATTGGATCAAAATAAAAATATATTCAAAATAATAAAAAATATATGGAAAAATAAAATATATAATAAAGCCGAGAGACGCTCGAGAGTTATAAAATAGAAAGGAAATATGTAAGGATAAAATAACGTGAGATATTAAAAAATGGTATAGAGATAATAAATATGAAAAAATTGTTTACTGGCGCAGATGGTATGACACATTGTGATCTATATAAATTACAAAAAATAAAAAAAAAATAAAACATCAACAAGTAGTAAATATTTAAGGTATATAAATATATAAATATAAATATATATATGTTATTACTAATAATAAAATATAAATGAATTAAAAATAACAATTAATTAATTAATTTAAAAGATGAAAAAACACCGAGCGACACACAATTACACACACACGCGGTCTAGGGATCTCGCTGATTACACGTAATTATTAATTATTATTACTACACAATTACACGTAATTGCGTCTAGAATATACGTACCTACACTATGTTTAGCCCTGTTATATATATTTATTATTAACAGTATAAATGTACGCGAGTATAATTGTAACACGTACTAGCACACGGGTAAATTACTACAGACGTACCTTTGATGTTAATTTAAATAAAATAAAAAGGGCTTAAGAAAGTTTACTGCGTAAATCAGACTCGAGTGTGGAAAAAAATTCGCGCCAAAAATTTTTAGGGGTGAGCTTCAAAAATTGAGACGATTTTGAATTTTAAGTTGAGGATTTTTGGAACTGGAAAAATTATAGAAGTAAAAAATTTTCAACTGGTGTAGACTTTCCCTCCTCATTTTTTTTTTTAATTTTTTGGGTTTAATGAACATTAAAAAAAAAGAGAAATTAATTAGAAATTATGGAAATTTTTTACTCTTGTCAAAATTACTCAAGTATGAGGCAAAAATAAAAATTTGAAAAAATTTTTTGATTTTTATTGGAACTTTTTAAGAAGCTCTGTTTTTTTTTTATTTTTGAATTGTTAAAAAATGAAGTATTGGAATTACTTATGAATTCAAAAAATTGTTAATTTAAATCATTTTCGCATAAAAAAAATTGGAAAAAAAAAGTATAGACTATTAGAAAATTTTTCAGGAAATTAATTAGAAATTATGGAAAATTTTGACTCTTATCAGAATTATTCAGGTATGAGACGAAAAAAAAAATTTTGACTTTCATCAGAACTTTTTCGAAGCTCAGTTTTTTTTTTCACTTTTTTGCTTTTTCAAAAATAGTTCAAAAAATCAGTGATTGGAATTGATTATGAACTCAAAAAATTTTCAGTTCAAATGATTTTTAGTTAAAAAAATTTGAAAATTAAAGAGTACAGACTAGTAGAAAATTTTTCATACTTTTAATTATTTTAAAGTTTCAAAAATATTCAACTCAAAGTACAGAATTATAAATTTTGGAAGCTCAGTCAGAAAAATTTTTGTAACGAATTTTTTTTACACGTGACTATTAAAAAAAAAAGTCTATTAATTAATTAAATAAAATAAAGAAATTATTATTTTAAATAAATAATGAATCTTAAAGATTTAAAAAATTATAAATACACGACACTCCTGCCACGCAGCGAGTTCTTAGACAGCTTTAAGATAAATGATTATTATTAAATAATAAATTATAAATAAATAAATAAACGTTTATTTAAAATAACGATAAACTTTCTATATGTTGAATCGTGTCTAGAAAAATACAACAAAGTTATGAAAATAAAAATATTTCAAATTTATTGTGACGACTCATTAATTATTACAATTTAAAAAATAAATAAATACAATTTATATTTAATTAATTATCTTTATTTATTGTCATTTTTTTAGTTTTGAAAAAAAAAATATAACGAAAATTGAAACGATCGTTAGGTAAATAAATAAAAATTTAGAAAAATAAATAAAATAAATGAATAATTAAAATATTGAAATTAATGCTCGATGTTTCGTTGGCTGTTTTACATAATGTTGTAATGGTTGTAATTAACAACCGTATCCGTTATTAATCAATTTAATTAAACGTTAAAAAAAAACTTCATGTGAATGGAATTAGCTGATTAAAAAGTAAATTAATTATAATATTACATAGTATCTTTTTTCACACGCGTGGGATTCAATTAATTATTCTCATAAAAAAATTTAAAAAAAAAAAAAAACATTTTTCTCTTTACTGTATTCCTTAAAAAAAAAATTACTGCTACTGTCGCCAACGAAATAAATAATTCTGCGTGTACAATTATCTATTTAATAATGTGTAATATAATAAAAGAAACATGTATTGAAATTATATATATATATATATAAATTAAAAAAAAAAAATAAACAAATACGAGAGCCGTCGATTGTTAATTAAAAAAAAAGCACTTACTGTTTTTTGATATTAAATTTAAAAAAAAAATATTTACCTTAAAAGTAATTTCAACCTCACGCGTGCTTATCAAATAAAAATTAATTAATTTTATTAATTAGTGTATTTATTGTTGCGTTGGCTCTCATTGCCTACTTATTTTGCTGTATGAATTCCACTACTCTGCGATTTATTATTATTATATATTGTCATATATTATTGTTACTAATTAATTAATCAACTAATTATAGATATTAATTATTATTACAAAGTTATCTTTAATTAATTAATTAATTAATCACTTTTAAGTATAATTTATATTACCGTGATCTGCTTCTTCTTTTTTTGAATTCTACTCTTCTAGTCCTGAGTGAATTGATCCTTAATTATATTTGCAGGCAGATGCTAATTATTTTTTACTTTATTATTATAAATATTTTTTTTTGCGTTGGTTTTTGTAAAATTTCTAATTTTTAGTCGACATGCACTCATTTTTTTTTTATATAATTTATGTAAAATCAAATAATGTAAAGATAAAATGTATATTAAATTTAGAGGAATACAATGAATTATTAAATAAATATGTACGTGTTTGTGAGTATATTTTATGAAAGTATTTTATTTAAATATCAATACTTTCATATTAAATATACACATAATCACATTTTCCTTTTTTTTATTAATTATAATTAATTAATTAGTTAATTTTTATTATTATTTATATTTTACAACTTTATGGTTAATATAGAACGCTAGTACGTAAGAAAAAAATTAATACTGTTATCTTGGCACTTAAAATCTTCACAAAAATATTTTACTGTTTTTGAATAGAAAAAAAATTATATATATATTAAAATATAATTAAGTTGCCTCAGTTATGTACGTAAGACACAAGACATTTTCCAAAACAGCATTTTATTTTATAATAATTATTTTGCTTGTCTATCATCTTCCTCATTAACAAAGAAAAAAAAAATTTTTAATTAATTTTAATATGAAAAAAAATTTTACCTTTAATTAAATTCATCTCTTTTTTTTTTAATTTCTGTCTAAAATTTTTTTATTAAAATTAATTTAATTCTTACAAGTTCTCATTTCTTTGAATATTTAAATTTTTGAAAAAAACTTTAAATTTATTTAATTATTTAAATTAAATACAATCGTTAAATTATTTAATTAAACAAATTGCGCTCACAGAAAGAAAGATTTTTTGGAGTAAAAAATTTTTATGTCACAAGAAAATTTTTATGTCACAAGAAATTTTTTTCATCATAAATTAAAAACAAAAATTTCCTTAGGGCAGGAAAAAATTTTTCGCGCCAAAAAATTATTTTTTTCTGTGTAAAAAATTGTGCTCTTCAATTCAAAATAAAAAATATTCGCGCCAAGAAATTTTTCTTTTCTGTCCAAATGTGTCATTACATTTAAAAAATATATATATATATTATGTATGAACGTTTGGTAAGAATTAATTTTTGGATTAATGGATTAACAAATAAAATTTGTAATCGGGTTGATTAAAAAAAGTAATTACATGCGCAAGGAACATGTGGAATGTAGACAAGTGAAGCAAATCACTGCCATGTTATTAATTTAAAATAAATGCCCGATTTAAAATAAAGAAAAATTTATTTTAAATTACACTCGTTGCAACGAGTTTAATTATAAACGTCATACAATTTATTAACTCGAAATATTATTAAATTTAATTAAATAATTTAATTAATGCATATTATATATGTAAAAAAAAATAATTATTGATTTAATTTGTAGCCTTAGTACGAGTTAAAGTTAAAAATATTTAATAATATTAAAAAATAAATAATTATAATAATTATGCTATAATTTATTTAATTTAATTAACAAATAATTATAGCACATGGTTGAAATTACAGTAATTACATTATGGCGATGGTAGCTACAGGCCTGAACTGTTGTTTAAATAAATATAAAAAATATGAGAAGTGAAAAATATATTTAACAAAATAATAATTTTTAGTGTAAATTCTCATGTCTTTTATTATTATAATTCTTTATGGTAATTGCACATTTAATTAAGTACATGAGAGAGCGTTATTGCATAATAATTAAATTAAATTTAAATAAAAAAAAAATAAATGTATTTAAAAAAAAAATTTTGGGTGAAATAAAAGGCAGATTCAATGGTTTTAGACAATTGTTTCTTATATTTACGATACTGATATAATATATAACTCATGTGAACGAACACAGAAAAAGTTTTACTTGTCCTAAGAAATCTTTTGCATTATAAATTAAAAAGGAAAATTTTTTTAGGAAGAGAAAAAGTTTTCAAGCCCTAAGAAAATTATTCTTTTAATTTCGTAATGAAAAATTTTTTCTGTAGCAGATTCGAAAGAACTTACAAATTTTAAATAAATAATGAAATTTAAAAAAGCGCGCGTAATTTTTAAATTATTTGAATACTAATTTTTAAATTTTTGCTTGTCCTAAGAAAATTTTTCTTTTAATTTCGTAATGAAAAATTTTTTCTGTAGCAGATTTGAGAAAATTTACAAATTTTAAATAAATAATGAAATTTAAAAAAGCGCGCGTAATTTTTAAATTAACGAAATACGAATTTTTAAATTTTTACTTGTCCTAAGAAATCTTTTGCATTAAAAATCAAAAAGGAAAATTTTCTTAGACCTCGAAAAAATTTTCCAGTCCTAAGAAAATTTTTCTTTTAATTTCAAATTTTAAATAAATAATGAAATTTAAAAAAGCGCGCGTAATTTTTAAATTATTTAAATACGAATTTTCAAATTTTTACTTGACCTAAGTAATCTTTTGCATTACAAATCAAAAAGGAAAATTTTCTTAGACCTCGAAAAAATTTTCCAGTCCTAAGAAAATTTTTCTTTTAATTTCGTAATGAAAAATTTTTCTGCAGCAGATTTGAGAGAATTTACAAATTTGAAATAAATAATGAAATTTAAAAAAGCGCGCGTAATTTTTAAATTATTTAAAAACGAATTTTCAAATTTTTACTTGTCCTAAGAAATCTTTTGCATTACAAATTAAAAAGGAAAATTTTTTTTTAATTTCGTAATGAAAAATTTTTTCTGTAGCAGATTTGAGAAAATTTACAAATTTTAAATAAATAATGAAATTTGAAAAAGCGCGCGTAATTTTCAAATTATTTAAATACGAATTTTTATATTTTACTTTACTTACATTTGATTTATTTATTTATTCAAATATTTTTAAATTCTCAATCGTCAGCTGCATTACACTCATAAATTATTACATATTTAAAATTGTTTACAATTCGTTTAAAAATAATGATAATTCATTCAGCCACTTAGGAAAGTGGGTAATGAGTACAAGAACTTTATCTTTATCTTCGGTATAAATATTTTTCAAACATTGCAACAAATATTTTTTAGAATTAACTGAACAGTGACACGGATCTATTCTCAAAAGAACAACATAAGACTGTAAATCTACCGGATATAAACTCAGTAAATTATTTTCTTCGTTATCACGTATCGCGATTATTTTACTTAAAATATATTCTATAAATGACAGTACTAATGGTGAAAATTCTAAGCGTATAAAAAGATTACCTAATAAATTACTTACGATTATAAAAATTTTTTGTGAAAACGCAGTCTTGTTTATTAACTTATCAAATTTATCTGTAGTAGAGTACGAGCCCTGACAATTAATATTTGAAATAAAACAATCAATTATCGGTTCTTCAATTATTTTCTCCGACTGACAGATATAAAATTTATCAACCACAGAAGCTTCCAATTCTATTTCTTTTTCGTTATCCAAAATAAATTTAACGAGTCTGTAATTTGCTGAGACTTCTAGTTCGGTTATTTCATCAACGACGAGTTTTAAATACGCGCCATAAACTGGATTGATACTTCTGACGTTAATTAATGCTCTTATTAATATAATTAATTGATCTGCTGATACATTTTCATCACATACTTTTTTTTTTAATAAATATTTATTTATGACGGTCTTGCAAAGCTCTTGGATTTTTTCACTTTGACAGAATGTCCGATGATTTGACAGTCCAAGGGGCGGATTGATCCATTCCCGCAGAATCTCCTGGTAAATAAAATATTTTTATTGATGATGATAAAAATTAAAAAATTTTTTTTTGTTTTGTCATCAGTAAAAAAAAAACTTACGATTAATTGAAGCCGAACTGAGTATTTGAGATGAGCTTCAGGTGAAATTTTATAAGAAAAAGCATCAGCTAGAGAGTTTGAAAGTGCAGTGACTGTTCGTGAATCAACAGCAGGTACTTTTTCAATTAATTCATCTAATTCTTCATTATTTTTAATTGTTTCTATAAATTTACCACTGCTACGTAAAATAGCACCAACGAAATCTGGATCCATTGGTAAATAATTTTTTATTTAAAAACTCACACATTTTTTTATTTTGTTTATCATAAATATTTACAAAATATATCACTCATGATATTGATATATTTTTAAATTATAGGTTAATAAATTCCCGGTAAAATGTCAGCTGACATGAGTGTGAATGTAGCAGACAAATTTAAAATTATAAATAAATAGAGTAAATAATTAATAAAATAAAATTTGAAAAAATGCGCATTTAAAAAATTTGAAAATTAATGAGTACATTTTTTCGAAATATTATTTTTTAAATTTACTCTACTCCCGTATTTATTTATAAATTTTGTCTGATGTCTGCTACATTCACATTCATCAAAAAAACATCAGTGTGAAAGTAGCTGACAGCTGTCACTTTTAAAAATTTTTAAATAAATGAATTAAATTTAAATCGAACAAAATTTTAAAAAATGCATTTTTACAGAATTTGAAAATCAGTGTGTGCATTTTTTTAATTTTTACATTTTTAATTTTTTAATTCGTTTATTTGAAATTTAAAATTTGTCTCATATCTGCTGCATTCATATCAAAAAAATTTTTTGTATTCGTCATCCATTTTATTTTATTTAAATAATTAATTTTTTAAATTATATAATACAAAAATTAATTACTCATTAAGAAAAATAATATATGTACACTTTTTTATTTATTTTTTTCTTGCAACAAAGATGGCGGCCGTAGTCTTTTTCTGATCTGATGATTTACAACGCAACAGATTGTAAGATGACAAAATATTTATAAAATTGTAAAATGATAATAAATTTAATTTGTAATTATTGAAGTTTTATTTAAATTAATTATTTAATTAATGTAATGAAGATTAAAATGGTTGACATTGCGGGAAATTTGAATTTTGTTAGAGAGAAAATATCCAAAGCATGTTCTCGACGTTCACCAGTAAGTAAATAATTATATTTAATATATAAATGTATTTATATATATATATATATGTTAAGTCAAAATTTATTTTAGGAATTCGGTAATTCAATACCACGTTTAGTTGCTGTCAGTAAAACAAAGCCGGCAAATTTGTTAATCGATGCCTATGACGCTGGTCAAAAACACTTTGGCGAAAATTACGTAAATGAATTAATTGAAAAATCTGGTCATCCTGAGATTCTAAAACGTGATATCCGCTGGCATTTTATTGGCCACTTGCAGAGAAATAAAATAAACAAAGTATTGGCAGTTCCAAATCTATGGATCATTGAAACAGTTGATTCAAATAAATTGGCATCGGCACTGGATACTGCGTGGACAAAATATAGAAAGAATGATGATAATAAACTTAATATTATGGTACAAGTAAATACCAGCAAAGAAGAAGGTATTTGAAATTTTTTAAATTTAAATATAGAATCGTATCAACAATGCGCGGGTCTAAAATTAAATATTGAGTTTAAGATCACGGGAATTTGGACCAAAAGACGATAATAATAAAACTGTCATTTATGCATGACGTTTTGTCTCTCTTTTATAGAGACTGCCACGCACTTGAAATATGTCAGATTGTTTGTCAATGTGACATAAGGGTACTTGTTTTATGATACTGAAAGTAGCAGTCATTAAAAAATTTATTTATCTTTAACAGACAAAGTAAATACTGACAGGCAGAAATTTAAAAAAATTTATGTGAAGATTTTTGAAAAATTTTCTTGTGGAGGTTTTTTAAATAATTTTTATAATGACAATTAACTTAGTAATTAAAAACATGATGACAGTAGTAGTCATTCAAAAATTTAATTATTTTTAATAATCAAAGTAAATATTGACAGGCAAAAATTTAGAAAAATCCATGTGAAGATTTTTGAAAAATTTTCTTGTGGATGTTTTTCAAAAAATTTTATAATGACGTCTGCTACTTTCAGGATCATCTTGTATTTACATATGATAAAGTACACATGTGATTAAAAAAATTAATAACGTGGAAATACACGTGATCTTGAACTAAATATTTTAATGTAATATATTTAAAAATATTTACTAAACTTTTGTTTCAGAAAAAAGTGGATGTGACCTTTCAGAAGCATCATCGCTAGTAAAGCATGTGATTGAAAATTGCAAAAATTTGAAATTCCTCGGAATAATGACGATAGGTGCCTACGGTTACGATCCATCAAATGGTCCCAATCCAGATTTCGTATCTTTGAGGCAGTGCCGCGATGACATTTGCAAAGAATTAAATCTCGTTAGAGATCAAGTCGAATTGTCAATGGGAATGTCTACCGACTATGAGCATGCCGTTAGTATTCTTATAATTTATATAAATAATAACAATAATTAGTATATATTTATGATAAATATCAAACTAATTTTCAGATTGAACTTGGCAGTACAAATGTTAGAGTCGGAAGCGCAATATTTGGAGAGCGGCCGCCAAAAAACTAAATTTAAATATACAAATATAACTTTTAAATACCAAGACTTTAGATTTTTTTTCGTTAAATTAAATATATATGTACATATATATTTATCTTTTAATCTAATTATCCTACTAATGTTAATTGTACAAAGTGAAGGCTCATATATTTATATATATGTCGAATAATTGCAGTAAACATCCTCAGGAAGATACTAAATATATAAATAATTATATGAATCAACGAGAAATTTAAAATAGAGTTATTTTATCTTAATATATTTAATAAATATATAATATACTTATATATTATTGATGACAAATATTAACCAGAGGTGTTAAAAATTAATATTAACATTATTTCGAAATAATTTTATTTTATCAACGATTGTTTAGATCGGAAAACCTCCTGACGGTAGACCCGTCTCTTGTTCATTATTATTATTATTATATATTATTATTATTCATATTATTATAAATTATTTATTTATTACGAAAATGAATAATGAAGGATATATATGAGGGAATTATATCTTTTACGTCGTACATATGCTACAATTTTCAATAAGTACAGCACACGTTTACATAAATTATTATCATTATTATTATTATTAATATTAATATTATTATAATTATTATTATTATTATAATTATTATATACACGAGCAGATGCCCCCGAGTGAAGAAATTAATTAAATATAAATAATTAACTTTAGTTTTATTTAAAATAAATCAGGGCTCAGCTAATCGCGTGTGTAAGTCCACAAGATATTAGACAATTATGCTGCCGTTAAATGGCTCAGCTTTTAATTAAAATAATTTATATTTTTCAGAATTTCATTATTTAAATTTTTAAAAAGTCAATGATGGACCAGCTTATTGTTATTATCATTATTATCATTATTTATTTATTCGTCATCCTCTTCGCCAGCACCAGTCAGCATGGCAATGAGACTCTGGGTGTCGATGTTTCCTTTCTCATCAATGTACATGTTGTCAAAGGCGTCATTTACTTCTGCGACAGTGAATTTGTCACCGAAGGTCAACAGAGCGTGCCTCAGCCTAAAAATAAGTTTATTAATTTAAATTATAAATAAATATGGACATATATTTCGCGGTTAATTTCAAAAGGATTTATATTTTTGAGCGCTTTTTTGGTTTTAGTCATTACAGATTTTTGACAACTGAAATGAATGGTTCAAATGTTTAATATTACGGCGAAAATATTGGTCTTATAAAAAAACTTTTCAAACAAAAGTTGTAGGAAATTTTATTTTCTAGAGAAAATGTCTCTTATGATTTTTTTATACAACCAATATTTTTCACCGTAATTTCAAAATTGAGATTTTCATAATTAATAAAAATTTTAATAATTCATTATGAATCTCAATTTTGGAATTACGGTGAATATATTGGTCGTATAAGAAAATTTTTTAAATAAAAGTTGTAGGAAATTTCATTTTCTAGAGAAAATGTCTCTTATGATTTTTTTATACGACAAATATTTTCACCGTAATTTCAAAATTGAGATTCATAATGAATTATTCAAATTTTTATTGATTATGAAAATCTTAATTTTGAAATTACGGTGAAAATATTGATTGTATAAAAAAATTATAAGAGACATTTTCTCTAGAAAATAAAATTTCCTACAACTCTTATTTGAAAAATTTTTTTATACGCCCAATATTTCTACTGTAATTCCAAAATTTGTCACCATTAATTATTAATTGTTATTTTTAAATAAAAGCAAAAATCCTGGTCCTAAACTTAATCACGTTCAAAACCAAGGGCGTAGATTTTTTTTTTAATTGCTAATCATATTGTAGACTTCTTCTAAAGCTAAAATTTTTTTTTCAATTTTTATGTAAAAAATAAATCTACAAAATGAATGGCAATGAAAAAAAATTTGACTAAAGCCAAAAGAGCACAGAAAAATCAAAGTAATTTTGAAATTAGTACCGCGATTTATAAAAGTAATTAATTATTCCATACCTATCCCCTTTGATTTTTCCATTCTGGTCAAAGGTGCTGAAGGCCTCGATGATAACAGAGTCCTCATCCGATCCTGCTGTAACATCGCCAACGAGGCATAGTGAGTCTCAATGAACGGGTAAGGGCCACACAGGAAAGTACAGGAATACACATAGAGCAAGACCAGGATGCGGGGGCGAAACACGTTCGCACACACGCTTGTTGGTGGATAACACGATTAATTACAGTTTCATTTAAGTCCACGTATTTAAACACGATTAAGTACAGTTACAATTTAACAGACCAATAACTCGAGAGAACACGGGTCAATTTAAAATGAATCAGACAAATATTTTTGCAAAAAAAAAAAAAACAATGGGTTCGACATTCAATTGAGGATTCAAGAAAAGATTCAATGGGTTTTAAATTTCGGATCAAGACAAAGATCAATTACAAAAAAAAAAAAAAAACATGGATTGGTTTCAAGACAAATTTTGAAGGTGGGAAAAATACGAAGATTTAAAAACACGATACATTTAGACACGAATATAAATTTAAAAAAAGGTGACATTGACACTGAACACAAACTTTACATCTAATTAAATTCTAATTATAAATTATCCTTCTGCGATTATTCAAATAAATATATTTTGTAGATTTCCGTGAGATACCGTGATACGGAGGGCAGCTGGCTCGCCAATCCTACAGTTTCCTCTACCCCTGTGTGACCCTTACCCGTCACGTAGTTTTAAGTGGTAAGATTGTCTCGTACGAACCTCCCGACATCCGGTTGGCAAACAGAGTGAGAAGCTGAGTGAAGTTGATGGGTCCAGGTACCTCTTCCATCATTGCGTCTAATTCTTTGTCAGTGGCAAGACGACCGACAGAGTCGAAGGTCTGACGTAGATCCTCTTTGCCGATGATGCCGTCTTTGTCGTGATCCATCATCTGGAAGGCCTGACAAACAAAATTTATCATTTATTTACTTCATACTCAACATCATTTAATTTTTTTAAACAACATGTATGTTACCTCTTTGAACTCAGCGACTTGTTTCTGTGTGAACAGAGAGAACACACTGGAACCAGCGCGCTTAGCTCGTTTAGACCCACGGCTGCTCGCTCTTTGAGATCCACTGGGAGTTCCTGATGGACTCTTTGGTTTTTCCTTCGGAGACTCTGGTGGAGGTGTTGGGGATGCGGCAGGAGCAGCAGGGGCTGGTGTAGGCGACGCTTCTTCCTTCTTTTTGGTCTTCTTCTTCTTTTCCTTATCCGCCTGAATTTAAAAATTCAAATTTTATTTTTAATTACAGATTAATATTTCATTTAAAAAAAAAAATAATTCACTGACCATTATTTAAATAAAGTTACAATCTGACAAATAAAGTGACTAATGATCAGTACGAGTGTCAAAGAACAAGTGAGTAAAATATTATCAGTGGCAATGGACTAGCGTACGAGCCGTAGGAGTTGGCTCGAATAATAAACGCGGATACTGAGACGGGGGAAATTGGTAAGGCGTCTTCACCGAGCTTGGGCCTAATAATAGGCCTCTACCTCTGCTCTGCTACACAATCCTCTTTGCTGTAATCATCCGAACCCGCCTAGTCGGGACGTATATAGACCGCCTCACTTCTGCCTCTCGAGTTACTCGATCTTACGTAACTCAAGATATTTATTTTTACAACAATAATTGTGCACGACTCAACACGGTCACCAACCAGCCAGATCAGATTTATCCGAATACAAGACGGAGACGGAGACGAATACGAATCAGGAGCTAAAGTAGACGAGGAAGATGATGATGATTTGCGGGATTATAATGATGAGAGTTTAAAGACATTGAAGAAATACGAGGAGGAAGAAGACATTAATTCGCACTTTACACCTTCACCATCATCTTCATCTAATCACTCTTGGCACTAAATTTAATACTCATTTAAAATACGGCAATAAAAAAATATAAATCCTGTCTCACTGTTTTAAAACCGGAAGTAATTATGCTGGTACTGATATCGTCTTCACTTATAACACGGGTTAAAATAATTTAAAATTCAGTATTTAATATACTTACCATGTTCACAGTTGGTATCTAAAGGTCGATGGTGCGAGATGGTTACTACGAACCAACTGTCCAAGTGATAGAGCTGAACTTGTCTAAGTAACTTTCGGTAGTTATGCCCCCACTATGTATATCAAGACAAACAGGGGATGCTCCGCCTGGTTTTCTTCAACCCGCACTCACCCATCTGACCATATTTAGTGCGAGCTGACTCAAAATAGCGTACTTACACGACGTTTCGTTAAAACTAAAACGGTATGCTGGGGAGGTTGTGAGTATAACAACGATGAGGGCCGGACTCTCCCGATTATCCGACGTTATTCTTCTTCTTTATTTTTTTTATCTAACAAGCCTCGATATATAAGTCAAGGGTGCACTGAAGGAAACCCGTTCCGACTCCCAGCTCCAACCATCGCGCTCTTCATCTTCCTCATCCGCATCTTCATCTTCATCTTCGTCTTCGTCTTCGTCTTCGCCTTCTAATTCCATCGGAACTCTGTACCAGTCCTTCTAAAGAAACTAAGAAACGAATATCACCCAAGACCAAGGGGATAATGTCAACCATAATCAGACAACAGTTTGACTCAAACGTTCTTGTAACACTACCCTATTTCATAATACTAAAAAAAACACATGCCGAGAAGACAGATATAGATCGCTGCATATTTTAAATGATCCAAAGTTCACTAGGAAGTAGCGCTTAAGTTCAAGAGAAAAAATAAAAAATTCATCACGTGAAATTTAAATTTATTTTAAAAAAACGATTCCTACAAAAATTTCTTATGTTTTGCTCATAAAAATACTCAATAATAAGCGGACTGTTTAATTTTTTTCGAAGACTTGGACACGATCCTCGAGCACTTGACGCAGTTACTGAACCTGTCGGTTGCATGGCTGGTGGTTCTGCAAACAGGTCGTTCCTTATTCTGAATCCTGTCCTGTCTGCTGGCTATAATTTTTAGTTCTCTCAATTCTTGTAAGTTTGGCTGATAGCCCAACGGCATCGACGGACTTCTTGCCGGTGACTTGTCTCTACGTGATGACAACCGTGATTATTTATTCCTACTGGATATATCACTAGACTTACTCAGTTCCCAATACTCCGTTTATCTGTTGATCTGATTTTGATTTCCCCTTAAGGTGACAACGAGGTGAGTTTTTGCATGACCTACAATCAATCAGCTATAAATTTACATTGTAATTAACTTATTTACTATTAGTATCCTCATCAATATCAACATTTATCATGAATATATTTTTTACTGGTAGTCGGAGTCACCGAAAACGACCGATGAACTTGGGGACAAAGGATACTCTGGTGTATCTGGACGAGCGGTTTTAAATCCGGAGCTTGTTGATGAACATTCAGACCTAGTTGGCTTTGACGATGGCTCCTGTAGCATCAGCGGAGGCATATAAACTCGATGAGTCATGTCAGTCCACCAGGCTCGCTCGGTATAATCCGTTTGTTGCCTTAGAATAATTCAACCACTTATTTCTGTACCTCAAATATTAACAGAACAGAGAACAACAAAACACCACGCGTGTAATATATATATATACATATAAATTTATATATATACATCTCTACAAAACCACACACGTAACAGTCAACATTTTATTCTTGTTCGTTGCAAGAGACCCGGGTATCGGCATTTAAAGAGACAACTGCCGTTGAAAATAAATTTTATCGACAGAAATGTTACGCAGGTGATTAAAATATATAATATAAATATTGCAAAGTACAATTTCCGATAATCCTCTGGATGCTGATGCTGATGATCCTGGACTTGATCAACTTTCTCTACTTTGTCATCATCAGCTTGTAATTTACTTATAAAATTATCAGCAGTTGGATTATTTTCTTTTATCACGTGATGCTGATGTCCCATGTTCGCTACCAGCAAACTTGGCTCCATCTTCCTCTTGTGTTTACGCCGTCTATTATTATCGTACATTAACACAAATATTTAAAATATCAAGAGCTTAATATAAATAATAATAATAATTAATTATAAAGACTTACGTGCATTTAGTGCAGCCGCATTTACCAGAGCGTTTCGTCATTTGAGAAGAATTACGACGATTTTCCCGATTGCTCAGACGTTTTACAGTAACCGCTCGTTTATTATTATTTCTATATATAAATTATTTAACAGTAAATAAGTTTATTTATGTGTTAATTTAACTGGGCGAATTTTTTAAATATTTATTTGAAAAAAATAAAAAAAAAATATTTATAAGTCTAGTATTTTAAATCATTACGCTGCTCTTCCCACCCAACCATTGAAGCCGTTCATAATCTTGTAGGTCGTCTGGGTAAATTTAGACATGCTTTCCATCAAAACAAATGATCTCAAGGAATGTATAAAAGTTTCAACATGTCTCAGGAAGAAGACCATGATTTTAAAAGATACTGGAACAACAATTTTTATAAAATACTAGAGATTATAACAAAAAAAAACATTTTTTTATTTTAAACTACATGACTGTCATGTGTTTGTATTTACTGACATTCAAAATAAGTTCATACAAAATTATATGTGAAGTTAGCCGACGTTTGATCATTTTTTTATTTTTCAAAACGATAAATTATTTTAAAAAATATGAAAAACGGGAGACTTTAAAATTTCCCGCCGTTTTTGAGCTGAGCTCAAAAATGTTATTATTGGTGGACTTTTGAGCTCGGACGGCTGGACCAATGAAATATATATTTAGTTGGAAAAATTAGTTTTTGTCCGACGATATTTTTGGAAAAAATCGACCGATTCGCGATAATTGAAAGAAGTTGAGATTTAGATTTGATCAAACTTGAGAAAAAATCGAGCGATTTGGGAGCTCAATAGAAAAAGTGTGTGAACATGTGACACAAACACACGGACGTCCATACCCTGATTAAACAACTGAATTCGATCGAATCAAACAGAATTAAATTTTTAATTCTATTTAATTCAGATAAATTCTGTTAATTTGGTACCTAACTTAAGAATGAATTCTGTCTAATTCGGCAGGAAAACCAGAATTTGTCCAAATTAAAACGAATTTAAATAATTCTATTCGGTTTAATTCTGATTAATTAAAAAATAATTCTCCAATTTCTGGTTCTGAATCTGAATTACACTGAATTAAAACGAATTTGAAATTTTTAAATCGGTTTTATTCTGTTCAATTCAAATTCAAATTTTCAATTCAGTTGAATTCTGTTTTGCAAAATTCGACAGAATATAACAGAATTAAAATTTTTAATTCGGTTGAATTCAGTTGTTTAATCAGGGTAGGAAAATGGTCAAAATTCCTATTCAAAAGTATGAGTGTAAATGCAGCAGACATAAGAAAACTTTGAAATTACATATAAAAAACTTAAATAATTAAAATAATGAAATTTAAAAAATGCACGTACTGATTTTTGAATTGTCTAAATGTGGATTTTTTTATTTTTATTTTATAATCATTTTATTTTATTATTTCAAGGTTTCAAAAATTGTCAGATGTCCGCTAACTTTACTGTCTTTCCAAAAGTTCCCATAAATTTAAATCAATGACTGCTCTTTTGAAGGTGTCCTCAAAAAGTCTTATAATGACTTCTTAAAAGTGTCATTTTTAATAACTCTTAATTAAGAGTTCTTGAAGACTCCATAAATAAGACGTCAATTTTGTGACGTCTAAATATATTTTATTTTGTCACTTCTTTATGAAATCAAAATTAGGAGCTCCTTAAGACGTCATGATAAATTCATACTGGTCTTATTTGCGAAGTCAGAAAAAAGAACTCTTTTTAAAGACGTTTTACTGAGTTCACTAGGTGGCTCATTCGACATCTTGAGAACTTCTTAAAGACTTCTTTAAGATGTTGATGAGACGTCCAAATCATAAATAGGAACGCATTCAGAACTCATCAAGACGTTATTTTGTTATGGGTTATGGGTTGGATTCTATGGAAACTTTTGGATAGCGATAGCTTTCTAGTTCCTCGAAACATCGAGATCTAAGATTGTGGATTTTATTTAAATCTGCATTTACTCCAGAGTGAATTTCACAGGAGATTAAATAAATAAACAGTCCCGCTTCACATTCACTCCAGATTTAATCTGCGTTCACCCCTTAATTTTTTTACAGCGCGAAAACTCGATTTTTAAAAATCAAACCGAAACCAATAACTTCCCTGTTTTTTAAAATCTCCAATTTTCACACCGGGACATTAAAAATATTTTTAAAAATTATCCCTATAGTTTTTAAAATTTTTCACACGTGCATATTTTTTTGGTAATCGAATTCTCGAAAAAAAATCCGAAAATTCTTAAATGTCTGTTAACTTTACGATCATATATATAATAATTGAAAGTCTTGAAGAAATAACGGAATCACTTCAAGGCTCCTTCTCTTCTCCCACTACTCAGAAAGTATGATCAGGATTCATAAGTCCCTTGTGTTGGAGAAAGTTGTCAGTATAAAATAAACAACTAAGGCCCCATGGTTAATTTAATGACATAGTTTAAAATGTATATGAAATGTGGTTAATTTTATTATCGATTTTTGGTAATTACTTTAAAATAATCAATTTCTTTTTTTTATACCTTCGTATTTTAATTTTAATTGTCTAAAATAGTGAGCAGCGTAAATGGACTACGACTAGCAGCTTACATATCATCAGGTGGCCTCCATGGAGAAATACGTTTTGAAAAAATATCAGAAGACAAAATTAAAATTAGGACGGCATTGCATGCAACTCTTCAGTATCCGGACCAGCAATGGCTCTGGTCGGTGACAAGATTTCCAGTTGATTATACAAAAATTGAGGATCGATGCGCTGACCAACATCTGGGAGAGTCGTAAGAAATTCATTTCTAATTACAATTTAAATTTAAAAAAAAATAATCAAATAACTTTTGATTGCTGACAGATTGATTGACTTGACGGAACTGGTGGGTCCGCTGACGTTGCCAGGAAACGAGTCAATGATTGTTGAGCTTCCAGGTATAAGTTTGACAGGTGAAAAAGGTCTTTGGAGCAAGGGATTGGTACTGCGAGACACTTACTCTCCTCGCACTATTTGCACATCGATAAATGTCTTGGAGAGAAACGCTGAAAAAAATGCAGAAGCTCGTTTCCATGGTCCGGTTGCGGGTACGGTCTGGTTTAAATGGCTAGGCGGTACTGCTGGAGATTCAACCACAGACACTATTATCTATACTGACTTGCATCACACCTCGGAACAAAAACTCCAGACTGTTAATTTCACAGAACATAATTGGAAAATTTATGTCACGGATATTTTTGACACGGGAAAAGAAAGAAGCGACTGCGATATTCTTCAGACAGTTTTTGACCCAGATGATCTAGGTGTTGGCAAAGCTATCGGAGATATTGATTCTCGGTTGGGTAAAATAAAAGTTGCGGTCGACGCTAATAAGAAATCAAAATCTGCTTATAAAGATCAAGTGATATCTCTACTGCCAGCAGATCTTCTTGGAACTCATCGTTCACTTTATTTAGTTATATTTCATCCAACTCACAGTGATTCGTTTCTTGCTTGTGCTAAAATTAAGAACCAAAAATTTGTCATAGCAAAGTAATTTTATTTTTTTTTAAACATTTATTATCACTAGTGCCAGGGTTTTTGCGTTGATTTAAAAATAATTGATAATTAGTGGTGTGAAATTTTTGATATTACGGGGAAAATATTGCTCTTATGAAAAAAGTTTTCAAATAAAAGTTGTAGGAAATTTAATTTTCTAAAAAAAATGTCTCTTATAATTTTTTCTTAGGACTAATAAGAAAGCGGTAATTTGAAAATTAAGATTTTCATAATTAACAAAATTTTGAATAATTCATTATGAATCTTAATTTTTGAATTACGGTGAAAATATTGGTCTTATAAAAAAAGTTTTCAAATAAAAGTTGTAGGAAATTTAATTATCTAAAAGAAATGTCTCTTATAATTTTTTCTTAGGACTAATAAGAAAGCCGTAATTTGAAAATTAAGATTTTCATAATTAACAAAATTTTGAATCATTCATTATGAGTCTTAATTTTTGAATTACGGTGAAAATATTGATCGTATAAGAAAATCATAAGAAACATTTTTTCTAGAAAATTAAATTTCCTACAACTTTTGTTTAAAAACTTTTTTCATAAGACCAATATTTATCCCGCAATATTAAAAATTTGAACTATTCATTTCAAAAATCTTGTCCCTAATTATCACTATCACTGTTATTATTAATGGATTTATTATTTAGGAGTCTGATAAACTCACGTGGAATAAAAGGCGAAGTGACGTTCACTCAAGAAACTCGATTCCATCCAACATGGGTGAATGTTTCTCTCACTCCAATAAATGATCTGGAAACAAGACTAAGATACGAAACTAAAACAGCGGCATACAAAATTCACGAGCTGCCTCACCAGCCTTTGATGTTCAACGACGGAGTTAAAAATGAGTGCAAAAATACCAAGTCTATGTACAATCCATCTAAAATTGATGAAAAAAATATACCGCCGGCTGGTCTAGGTACTCAAGACCAATACGGGATTGGAGATCTGTCTGGAAAACTTGAGGGCAGAAAAGAAGGCTCACATCACGATGACATTTTACCTGGGAGCGCTAAATTAAACGGCGTGTACTGGGATACTTTTCTACCTTTGTCTGGAGCTCATAGTATTTTGCACAGATCTCTAGTGTTGTACAAGTATGTTAAATATATATGAATAATAATAGTATGTTGTTACATATTAATATTTATTAAAATAATTGTAGATATAATGAGACTGATAATAAAGGTATCATTCCTTGGGTTTGCGGTACCATATCACAACATATTTCTCAAACCGCTGGACAGATGCCAATGCTGACTGCTCAAGCTGTCTTTAGGTACCCAATTGTTGGTAGAATAATCTTTCGACAGCCTCAAAATGAACCGGAGATGGACACTACTATTATTATTGAAAATTTAATTCATTCTGATGGCAGCGCGCTTAATAATACTGCCGACCATAGGTCAGTAAATTTATGTGTTCATTTAATTATTTATAATCCTGAAGTTAGCCGACGTCTTATCTAATAATTTTTGAATTGTTTTTTTAAATTCCATTTATAGTTTTTTTTCAATTTTCATAGTTCCCGCGCCGAGAGTTTAAATTTCTACCCTGTTAAAAGGGAAGAAAGTCGCTCTTTTTTATGAGAGAAATGACAAAAATTAGCGCATGCGCCATTCTTTCCATAAACAGAGACAGTAGTATATTACACACCTAGGGAGGAAAGTAGAATATTCCAATCCGGATGTATAATTGCCTAATTTTTCATTAAATCTGTACCTGAAAGTTTGAATTGCTGCCTCTGTGAAAAGAATCACGTATGCGCTAATTTTAATTATTTGTTTCCCATACGAACAAAAATATATATATGCAACAAATACATGCCTCATAAATGCAGATTTGTCCGGATATATATTTTTTGTATGGGTTCTTGATAAAAGAAAGGAACGACTTTCTTCCCTCTAAACAAGGCAGGAATTCGAACTTCCGGCGCGGATATGGTGAAAGATTTTAAACCTTCAGGTGCAGCTCTGGTAAAAAATCGCCTTCGGCTCGGGTAGGGAATTACACACCCGGGTTGAAATATCACTTTCTTCCCTTGATGTATAATGTACTAATTTTTTGTTGAAAAAAAATTCAAAAATTGTTAATTGTCTGTTAACTTCAGTATCATAATTATTTTAATAACTTACTTATTTTTTTTTTTAAAGATGGATGATCCATGACAACCCACCAGGTCGTGATTATTATAATTGGACAGCGCGATGTTTAAGTGCTGGAAATCCATACAATCCTCATAAAATAGAATGGGATTCAAATCATCCAGAGCGTTGCTCCACTAATGAAATAACTCTCTGTCGTCTTGGTGATTTAACAAGACACGGAATGTTGAATATTGCCGGTAGAAAACGTGACGGTCCTCATTTAACTCGTAAACTTTTAACTGATATGTCATTACCACTATCGGGGCCGCATAGTATTTTAGGCAAAAGTTTAGTAATTTATGATGACCATGGACCAGTTGCTCGAGGGGAGAGACTCGGCTGCACGATGTAAGAATTTAATCAACTTGTAGGAATTATTATTTTATTTACTTATTTATTTTTTATTTTCAGAATCAGCCGAGTGTACAGAAGGAAAGCAGTAGCTAAAGATTGGTTCGGTAATGGAGAAGAGACGACCGTCAAAGGTAAATTCGAGTTCATCCAGCAGACTGAGTACGATGTAACAGATGTCGAAGTGATGATGGAAGGGTTGAACGGTCAAACAAGTGGTTATCACATTCACATGACTCCTATTGAAATGGATCTAGAATTTCCATGCGAAGCGACGTCTCTGTATGAGATTTTCAATCCATTAAATGTAAATAAATCTACGAATGAACCGGGGGAAGGGACAGTGGATCAATATGGGATCGGCGATTTAAGTGGGAAATTTGGGACACTTGATAACAGAAGAAAGTACTCGGGTGCTTTTAACGATACGATGCTTCCGCTATTTGGGTATGAGGGAATCATAGGCAGAAGTTTGGTGATTCATAAAAAAGACAGAGACGTCAGGTGGACTTGCTCGACGATTGAGAGAGGATACGCTCCGTCAGAAGCTCGAGAGCTGAGAGCTATCGCGTCATTCCATCATCCTCAAGGTTACGCTTACGGATACATTAGAATGGTTTGTATTTTAAAAATTTAATTAATTAATTATGTGAAATTTTAATTAATAAAAATTATTTCTAGACCCAGCTGGTATACAAAGATCACAGTCAAAGTGAGACAATCATTGAAGTAAAGCTGCGACATCCGGGGGAACGCGATCGGAATATTGTGAGCGCGGAATTTTGTTTATTAAAAATATATTAGACAAGTGTTAGAACAACTTAACATATATTTATATATTTTTAGACACGAAATCACAACTGGGCGATTTACGTCAATCCCGTTGGAGTGGATGCCACCGTTAAGACCAAGGACACGCGATGCGTCGCTGGTGGATACGTTTGGAATCCTTATTTTACCCAATTAGCTGATCCACTCAACGTAAGCCTTCATATTATTATAAATAATATCAATTTATTGATTTAAAAATAATAATAACAGTCTATATTATTAAGAGAGTAAGGGAAATTTTGTTCCAGCCATATATGATAGAATTATTTAATATGCTGGAGTTAGCAGACAATTAACAATTTTCGAATTTTTTTTCTACAATTTAATTAAAAAAAAAACTAAATTAAAAATATGCACATGTAGGAAATTTAAAAAACTATAGGTGCAATTTTTTTTAAATATAATTATTATATAAGTATTTAATTAAGAGAGAATAAGAAAAAATAAACAAATTTAATTATGATCCTGAAGTTAGCAGACAATTAACAATTTTTGAATTTTTTTTTCAATAGATCAAATACAAAAAAAAATATGCACATGTAGAAAATTCAAAAAACTACAAGTGCAATTTTTTTTATAATTTATCGTTTTGAAAATAATCAAAAAATTATTAGACGTCGACTAACTTCAGTATCATATTTAATTTGGTATCAGTGGAAAAAAAATATTAGACTGATAAAAAAAAATTTGACCGTATGCAGATTTTTTTTCAAGAATTCCATGATTATACAGTCACCGAAATCAATAAATTTGCGAGTCAATGACAAAATTTGTCTTATTAAAGTCCAATGATAATAAAAATAAAGATGTACCTGAGGATCAAAACGTTTTTCACGCAACGAAAATGAAAAAATTTCATGTAATTTGACTGGTTCCGGTCGAGGGTGGCCTCAGATTTTGGCTGACATACCAGCGTCTCTGCGAAACATTTCAGAAATCTAGTCATCCAGTAGATTTTTCTTTTTGTTGCGCAAAAAACGTTCCGATCTTCAGGAAAATAAATAAACAACAGATTGTATAGTAAATTTTAGAGTAGATATTTTAATAAACAATTAAATTCAAATCATCTTTAATAAATGTGACAGTAATACTGCAGTCACGTAGTAATGAAAAATTTTAATTGCAGGAAGAGCTTTACAGACAAGAATGTGGACCCGACCAGCCATTTCGCTGTCATGTTGGTGATCTCTCAGCCCGTCTTGGACCCATCGACATCGGACTAGAACGTAAAGTTTTCGTAGACGGGAACTTTCCTCTAGAAGGAACAGTTTCCGCTCTAGGGAAATCAATCGTCATCTTGGATCAAGATTTCGGGTCACAAAGATACGCTTGCGCTAACATTGAACCTGATAACGATATTGTCAAGTACGCGAACATTCGACGTCCACCACGATTTGTTGTGTAAGTCCATAATTTTTAATTAATTCTTAAATTACAATATAATTTATTTACAATAATTATTTTTATTTAAATTCCAGAGCTCAGTTTTTAGAGGATGTGAGAAAGGTAATGGGCATTCCCGAGTGGATGCTGTCTATTGACAGCAGAAAAACTAAAATACTTCACAATGGAGCTTGTATACAATTTTTATTACACTTCCGCGGCCCAATAGCCAATCGTTTGGAAATAGATTTCAGTAAATTAATATCAACGGGTAAATTAAACGAGCCTAGTTTATCAATACCTGGTTATGTACATACGAAGCGAAAAAAAACACTAGGCCACCGTCAATGCGGGACACGCGATCCCACTGAGAAAAGTTACAGTACGAAATTTTACACAAGTAAAACAATTATAATTTTGCCATCATACATATTAATTATTTGCACTCTAATTTATCAGGTAATTTAGTTACATATATTTTTTTTCTTTTACCTAATAATATTTTAAGTATTATATTTTATATTCTGTTATTTACTATAAATATACATATGTATTATTAATTAATTGATTAATTAATTATTCGTAATACAATAATTATTTCATTAAATCTTAATTATTGCGACATCTTCAAGATCATCAGCTTTGTAAATCTTAAATATAAACTATTTCTAAACTATTATATTTTAATTTCCTATCTACCTTCGATATCAACGGATTCGTGTTTCAATAAACGATTTAATTAAATGAGATTTTTAAAATATATATAAAGTACTGACACGATTCCACAGGCACTTAAGCCACGAGTTTAAAAGTGCGAAAAAATTTTAAAATGGAGCCGAAAATATCAACGACGTACGAATTTTTAATTCAAAAAAATTTAGGCGGTAAAATAAAAAATTAATTAGAAGCGGCAGTGGCAGTCGCTGCTGGCGTATTCGAGCTCACGGAATCCTCAGTGACAACACGTCGATTTTTTTTTATTCTTTTCCACTCACCGTTGGTATAATTCATTTGGAAATGGGTTTCAACGAGCATCGATACTGTGGTGCCGTCAGGCTGTACCACGTCTTCAACATTTTCGGACAACATCACGGTTACAATGTTACCTAATTTCGGACAAGGGTTTGTTCTCGCGCCAGCCATGAATCCCAATATGAGAGCTTTTTCGGGCCTCGTAACTTTGTTTGCTGTCCGGAACATTTCTTGTGCTTCCAACATTTGTTCTCGCTGTAATTAAATAATTAATTATTAATAATTGTAAGAGTGGTCATTAAAAATTTAATTTTCTCAGCCGCCCCATAAAAAGCTTCTTTTTAGTGAAAAAATACCTGGGGAATTTGGTTTTTTTTTTTAAGTAAAAAGAACACGTGCCGCAGGACGATCAAAGTTCACTTTTCAATGCGATCGCGGTTTTTTTTTAAATATCTCATGAAATATGCAGATTAAAGGAAAAAATCATAGGAACAATTTTGTAGGAAATTAAATTCTTAACAAAAAAGGTTTTATTCATTTTTTTGATAAAATGTGTATTTATGAAGATATTTTTGACATTCGTTATCCTTAAAATGCTCAATTGATAAAATCTAAAAAAGTTTTTTTAAAATGTCTTCATAAATACACATTATATAAAAAAAATGAATATGACCTTTTTTGTCAAGAATTTAATTTCCTACAAAATTGTTCCTATGACTTTTTTCATTAATCTGCATATTTCATGAGATATTTAAAAAAAACCGCGACTGTATCGAAAAATGAACTTTGATCGTCCTTCGGCACGTGTTCTTTTTACTTAAAAAAAAAACCAAATTCCCCACATATTTTTTCACTAAAAAGAAACTTTTTATGGGGCGCCTGAGAAAATTTAATTTTTAACGACCACCTAATAATTATAATTAGTCTTCTTAAAATTACAATAAAAATACTAACAGTAAGCGATAATCCTTTTCTTGTATTAGCAGTAGCATTGGCAGGTTGTGCTGTAGTTTGAATACGAATTTGTGTGACTGTTGGCGCGGGTCTGACAGCTTGGACGCTGGCTGGAGCCGCTTCTGCGGTAACAATTGTCGGCGGAGCTGGTACGGGTACACTTGTACTGGGTGCTGCTGGTATTGTTGGAGTCGTTGCTAAAAGAAAATTAATATCAGTATTAATATTAATATTATAAAATTAATTACTTGAAGTAATTAATTAACACTTACGGGTAGTGGGTGTAGTCGGTGCTGGAACAGCAACTGGAGTAGTAGGAGGAGCGTAAGATTGGGTGGTAGCTGTAGTGGCAGCTGGAGTAGCTGGTGGGTTTATTGGAGCAAGACCCTGAGCATACTCTGGCGTCGTCGGAGCTTCTGCAGGCGCTGGAGTTGCTGCAGCGACTGCCGCAGTTTGTGCTTCTGCAACTTTTTTCTGTTGCTCTTCGAGTTCTAGCATTCGCTTGCGTTTTTTAGCCTGCGCGTAACCCAGAGGCTGTTCATTTATATCCAGCAATTTTATACCACCGTCTTTGCGGATCCTACTGCTGATAGGTGTCCTGGTGTACATTGAGGAAGGTGTCAATGCTGGAGATCTGAACCCACCGGATGGTACTCGACTTGGAATTCCTTTAAGAGGAGTCGTGTCTGTCATTTTTCTTGGCATTCCTCGACTGCGCACTGGTACCGTTGGTGCTGTACTTTTTTTCATGTTATTCGCGGCATCGACACTCTTCTGTACCAGTTCAGCTCTCAATGCAGCACTTTTGGGTTTTCTTTTCAGTGTGAAATGTTTTGTTGGCGCTGGTTGCTGACCGACTACTGATGTCAAAGCTGTTTTGTTGAGGTAATGACATTCCAATGGTAGCATAGTCAAGTCATTTTGTTTTTTCAATAACTTTCTGAGATCGTTTACCAGTTCACCAAATATAGGACGATGTTCATCCAAGTCTGATATATCTGTATTCAACGATCCAGTCGCTGGCAACGTTTTCATCGCTTCGGATAACATCGAAACCCACAAGTCGCTGTCCACTGATGCAATTTCAATAACTTCCTCCAATTCATTTCTCCACTAAAATTCAAAAAATTATGATATTTAAATAAATTAAGTTGTCATTTTTCTTACAACCCAAGTGACATCAACAAGATGGCAGTTTTTTGACTTATCAGACACCAAAATGTTGACAAAACAATCAGAAATTTTTGTCACCACAAAAATGTCTGATTGAAAAACTTGACACAAGTGACGTCAAACAGTAAATTACAAATAGTTGTCAATTAAATCATCGAAACGAATTTTTAAGACGAGAAATAGAAGTCAAATTTCTTACGACTTCTAGACCCAGCATCTGTATCTCTTATTTATATAAAAAAAAATTCCGGCTGCCCAATTTCACAACACAGTAAGAAAAAAATTTTTTAAAATCAATTCTTTAGTATTTTTATTTCCAGTAGTCTTGTGGACATGGTTCAATTCAAATTTAAAAAATTTTATTTGTCAGTTACTGTTTTGAAATTGGGCAGCCGACTCGGCAAAATAAAACTTGTCCTTTTAAAAAACATCTCAAAGTTGTCTCTGTGCTCCTTGGACTAGACAGTAGTCTTGAAGCTGTGTTTTGACCTATCAGGGCACCAAATTGTTGACAAAATCAGAAATTTTTGTCTCTGAAAAAACGTCTGCTTAAAAAATTTGACACAAGTAACGACAAAAATTAAATTGCAAATAATTGTTAACTAAATCATCTAAACTCTTTTTCATTTGAAATGACTTTTCTAAGACGTTCCCTAATGTTCCATCCGCAGACGTTAAATCCGCGACGTATTTTCAAAGATTTTGTGTCTTTGTAATTACAATAGTATGTCAACAGACCAACGCTTGCAATGTTAATGAAAAAATTAAATGAGTAAATAAAGTAAATAAATTATTATACTTGAATGCTTTGAATTTATCTGCCCCAAAACGGGCCTACGACATAGCCGGCTGCTAAATACTACAAAATCTTCTAAAAACTCTTTCCGTTTTGGGCCTATCAACAGAATATCTAAGTCGGTCAATGCTATCAGCTCGGATGTGAACTTCTTTGGTTGTCCCTACCCATCCTTTCGGAAGTCTGTCAAAAAGCTGGTGCTGGAATACAACGACTAACTACGAACTTCTCCACGTGCAATCTTTTTGTCTTCATCATCTTTGTATATCTATATTACAATCCATCGCTTAAAGCGTTATTTCGCCTGTTACTCTCCTTTCATATTCTATGTAAATTCTTAAAGACACTGAAGTTAGCAGGCGTCTAATAATTTTTGGATTTTTTTTTAGACGCTAAACCATAAAAAAAAAAATATTTGAAAAAATTGCACCTGTAGTTTTTTTAATTTTCTACATGTACATATTTTTATTTTATTTTTTTGCAATTAATTTGTTGAAAAACAAAAATTCAAAAATTTTTAAATGTCTGCTAACTTCAGGATCATAAATTGTTATTGTACTTTGCCGATTGGCGTTAAATAAATAAATAAAAATTATAAAGCCGCGAATTAGATGTCCGCGGGCAAACATTCGTGATACTTCTGAGACAAAAAAACACACAAATTTTCTATGACTTCTAGAACCAGCATCTGTACATCTCATTTATTAAAAAAAAACTTGACTTTGCGACCAAATAAAATTTGTCTCGTCCTTTCAAGACAAATATTTATGCCATAAAGTTGTTGTTAAATTCAATATTTATAAAAAAAGCCCGCCATTAGTAGATGGCGTTGACGTCAATGTTTTTAAAGCAATTACTGCTCCACATAATTTACTTATCTACGCATTATTACCTACGCAATACAAATTGATTACTAAATTAATTAGTTAATGAATAACAATATATTTAAATAATTAAATCACCATAATAAATAAATAATTAAAAAAAAAATAAACTTGATAAAAAATTTTACCTCTTCAACATTGCGTCTTGGTATGTGAAAAAACGAAAGCAATAATTTAAGTTTTACTTGGGTTTGTAATTCAGCAAAACATTCCTTTATGTTGCGTAAAACTTCAGCGTTTAATTGAGAACAGATAGAACTTCCAGTCCAACTATCGTTTGATATTCCCAATTTGTTATGAAGCCACAACGATGTATCACTGTCCCTCACATTCGCCATATTGGAGTCGTGTCAGAGTTACCACGATGTTAAGTTAAAAAAAAAATGTTTATTGTTATTGCGTTCTCTCTTGTTAACTATAGCGTGAATATGTTCTTTTAATTCGCTCTTCGGAACTGGAGGCGTTCAGCTCGCGGAGAAATGTAGAATTTAAAAGCGCGCGATATCACTATTTAAATTCGAATTAGGTTATAATATTTTATTCGGAGTTAAAATTGTACATATGTAAATAAAATTAACTCATTTAATTTGAGTAAAACTGTATTATTTTATTCGCATACTTTAGACAAAATAAAAAGACGAACTTTATAAAATATCGTAACTTTATAAAATAACCAACGTACAAGTTGGTTACCACGCTCGGAATAATCTAATGTCCGAATGCTTGAATGTGCTGATTATCACTCGCTTTCATCCCCTCTCAAATGAGTGGGCCCATACGGATTTTGACGTCACTGCAGCTTTATTTTCCCCAGGACTGTTGCTGCCATGAAGTCTCGCCCTATTGTTTGTAGTTTAGGCCCAGCAAAATAATCCCTTAATTGTTTTGAATATTTTGGGAAAGTTTTGCCAACAAGAGAATTACACCCAGGTAGAAAAATATTATAATGTCATTATAATGATTTGCGCATTATAATACGTGTCAAAAATATTAACTTTTCCAAAATTCTCCCATAAAAAATCTAAAAAATACCAAAAACTCTGCTTTAAAAAAATTTTTTTTAAAAATGGTTTTTTTTTTTTAAATCATAGTTTTCATCAAAGATTATGTTATGAAAAAAAATTTTTTGATTATCTTATAAACAACGCATTTGTTTATAACAATTTTTTAAACAATATGGGATAAAAATGATTGAAAATCATTTTTAAGTAGCTTATGATCATAAGAAAACGGACCAATAGCAATATAATGAAAAAAATATTTTTTTCAATGTTTAATCGAGGTTGATAATTTTTGACTTAAGTAAATTGTTAATAACAAAGTGAAAATTAACAATTTTTTAATTTTTCCAACAGTAATCTATTCTATAGTCTTTGTAAAATACCTCCATGAAAGGAAAAAAAACCAAAATTAATAGTTTAATAATTAACGCACTTTCAATGTTGATGTTCGTGCTACAAAAAATTGTTAATAAATTAATGGATAACTAATTGAACAATCGCAATAAAAATTTTTGATCGCCGGATTATTGTTCATTGATCTATCCTGTAGGTGCCTGAATTTTTTTTATTTCTTAATTTTTATATTTAATAAGTTTAAATAATATTTTTTTATTAAAGGTCTCGGGAGCGAGAGTTCCCGTTTTCGGCCGTATTTTCAACCCCCTAGAAAAATTATAAATATTGGTCCTAGGAGGCAGGACTTTTTTTTAGGAAATTTCTCCCTCTTTTTGGATATTTTTTCAAATTCCAAAAATTTTGAATACTTTTTGAGATATTCGCAAAAAACAAAACCCTTTTTTTTTTTACTAAATTGTTTATAACTTTTGTAATTTTTGCAAGCCCCACTCCAAATTTTTCAAAAAGTTTCTAGATGCGATGACGAATCGAATGACACCTCAATCATAATTTTCCGAGGCGAATAAAAAATTTTGACCTAAAAGGCACATGTTGACTAGACCATATGCAGTTAAAAATTTACCATTTACTATTTTGAGTACAAAAGTTACGAGTGTGAATGTAGCAGATAAATGTCACTTTTTTAAATCTTTAAATGAATAAAATGTAAGTAAAATAAAAATTTTAAAATTCGTATTTAAATAATTTAAAAATCAGTGCGCGCTTTTCTTTAAATTTCAATATTTATTCAATTTTTAAAATCTATAAATTTTCTCATCTGCTACATTCACACTCCGGAATTTTCAGAGTTTTCAGGGAAAAATAAATTATCTAGGAAATACACAGGACGCCACCGCTCCCATGATTTCTTTGTTACCGACACCTATAGGGATTTAAATTTTCTGTCAGTCCTGGAGCTGGTGTCATTTCATAACCAAACTTACGTTCACTCTCTCTTTTCATCGGTACACTCGTGGTAAGCAAAGCTCGTGATATTTTTATAAAATAATCCAACGAATCCTTTACTAAATTAATTAACAATAATAAAAAAAACTATTTATATTTAAACGTAAATAATTATTTTATAATATTATTAAAGTATTTTTGTTTTTTATTGCTAATTTTTTCGCACTGAGTGATTTTACGACAACGCGATTGTCTGACACTGACTTTTTTTTTTGTTTATTTGAATATTTTCAATTTAAAATAATTTAACTTTTTCAAAAAACGGTTATCACTCTTCATTATTTCTTGTGATAATTAACTGTAATCTACTTTTTTTTCTTTAATTAACATAATTATCCTAATCTTCATTTGATGTTGGACAGAAGGGTTAAGTGAGTGTTTGATTGATGATTGTTTTTATGTTTTTTAGATGGCAGATGCTAAAGTAAAAACACCAGCAAAGCCAGCGGCTTCTGCTACCCCAGCAAAGAAAGCAGGCAAGCCAAGAAATTACGATCTTGGTAATGGCGTTTACCGATTCAGCCGAACACGTATGTTCCACAAGAAGGCTGTCTACAAATTTTTAGACAAGAAAACACCTAAAACTGTAAGTTCAATTAATTTCACTTGTCTCTAATTGAAAATATATATGTTATGTGTTTATTATTTGAATGTAAATTTATGTATTGGTAATTTTAAATTACAGGTCAAACCTAAGAAACCTGTAACCATTGAGAAAAAAATCAATGGTGATAAGAATGGAGGAACTCGAGTCGTACGTCTTTTAAAGCGACGTGCGAATTACCCCACTGTCGACCCTGTAACCGTACATCACTCCAAAAAGTGCTTTAGGGATCACACACGGTTCGTGCGACCATCGCTCGTTCCTGGAACTATTTTAATTCTATTAGCCGGACGTCACAAGGGCAAACGCGTTGTCCTCCTAAAAGTGCTGAAAAGCGGATTGCTTTTAGTTACTGGTAAGTTTGAATTTTTATATTTATTTTTTATTTAATTGAGTCAATACTCAAATGTTTTGCAAGCGTAATAATTGTTATTGATATTGTTAATTTAATTACTTATTATTGTTTTTCTAGGCCCATTCTTGATCAACGCTTGCCCCATGCGAAGGGTAAGCCAGAACTATGTCATCGCCACGTCTACTCGCTTGGACATGGGAGCTGTCAAAGATTTGGAGAAATATGATGACGACTATTTCAAGCGAAAGCGCGAAAAACGCGCAAAGAAAGAAGAAGGTGATATCTTCACCAAAAAGGCTGTGGAGTACACAGCCAGTGAACAGCGTAAAGCTGATCAGAAAATTGTCGATAAGATGGTTATTGATTCCATCAAATCGCATGCAGACAAGAAAATGTTGTTTACATACTTGTCTGCAATGTTCGGACTTAGAAGTAGTCAGTATCCACACAGAATGAAATTTTAGATTGGGCTTTCGACAGTTAAATAAAATAAACAAAAAATTTATTTATTGAATTTTATTTTTTCCTAAACTCTGTTCCATTTAATAATAATTCATCTAGAAATAGTTCCTAGAAATTTGAATTTTTTTAGCGGGAGTTTTTCATTCATTTAATTTTTAATGAATATTTATTATAATTATGATTAGTAATTTTTTAAATAACAAATTTATTATATATGACAAAAAATATATCAATTGAATTTTATTGTTTTCCTAAACTCCCGTTCAAAAATAATTTCTGAAAATTTGAATTTTTTTTACCGGGACTTTAAATTTATTTAAAATCCCGCTAAAAAAATTAATTATAATTATGATCGTAATTTTTTGAATACAAAGTATTTTTATATGACAATTAATAATGAATTTTAATTGAATTTTTTTTTAAATCTGTTTTACCCATGAAGAAAAAAAGTTGTCAACAGACAGTCGTGAGAAAAGTTTTATGTGTACGTCAAATGCACAAATATAATAAAATTTAATTGACATTAATTTAATAATTCCACACTTAACTAATTACAAATAATTATTTGGCGTTTATTTAAATAAAAATAGAATAATTAATCAAGTAATCAATTGTTTGAATACTTTACATGTCAACGTAACCTATCGAGCTTCAATAATATCGTGTCATTTTAATAAATAATAACAATGGACAAAGATAAAGACAACATACCGTCAAATGAAGCGATTATTGATGAATTGACAAAAGATTTAGAAACTTCATGCATCAGAGCTGAAGAAAACGATAAAAGTAATCAAGGAGCGAGTCTTGATAACACGGAATCAAATCCTGGTTCAAAGGATCACGACTCCGATTCTGAAGACAAGTGCGGCGCAAAACCTCCGGAAAAAGATTTCGTTGACGAGGAAAGATTGAAGGATCGTGAGATTGATTTGACAGATGAAGAGAAAGAGGTAATTAGTTTTTGTCAGTTTAATTATTTGTTTGTAATTTAATTGTTAAATTTAATTGATTGTTTTTTTGCTTATAGAACTTGAAAGCTGAAGCTGAAGCTTTGAAAAATGAAGGAAATAATTTATTTAAGTCATCAAATTATAATGATGCGATGGTAAAATACACACAAGCTCTCCAAACTTGTCCACTAGCTTATCCAGAGGATCGCGCTATTTTGTATGCTAATAGAGCAGCAGCAAAAGCTAAAGACGATGTAATATTTTATTATTTTAAATGATCTTGAAGTTAGCAGACAATTAAAAATTTTAGGATTTTATTTTGAACAATTGAATTTGAAAAAAAAAGAAACTGAAAAATGCACCTGTAGAAAATTAAAAAGACTATAGTGCAATTTTTTTAAATATTTTTTTTTTGATAATTTTTCGTTTTTTAAAAAATCCAAAAATTATTAGACGGCGGCTAACTTCAGGATCATTATTTTAAATATCCTAATAGCAACCCTAATTAAACAACTGAATTCGATCGAATTAAACAGAACTAAATTTTTAATTCTATTTAATTCAGATAAATTCTGTTAATTCGGTACCTAACTTAAAAATGAATTCTGTCTAATACGGCAGGAAAACCAGAATTTGTCCAAATTAAAACGAATTTAAATAATTCTATTCGGTTTAATTCTGATTAATTCGAAAATAATTCTCCAATTTCTGGTTCTCAATCCGAATTAAACTGAATTAAAACGAATTTGAAATTTTTAAATCGGTTTTATTCTGTTTAATTCAAATTCAAATTTTCAATTCAGTTGAATTCTGTTTTGCAGAATTTGACAAAATATAACAGAATTAAAATTTTTAATTCAGTTGTTTAATCAGGGTACACTTTATTTTCAAAAAGTTGTCAAGTTTGACTTAATATGAGTCCGACATGAACTACAAGTGGGTAGGACGACTTGTAGTTCGCGAATAAAATATCCGCGACAAAATATCCGATAGACAAAACTTCCCCGGACTAAATATTCAAGTGACATAAAATTCGTGATAAAATATCCTGTCGATAAATCTTATTCAGAAAAATATATTTTAGGTAAAAAAATAATTAATGGTTTTTGATAAACGGGTACCGTACCATTCCAAGCATATGTGTTGATCTATTTTTAATATCACACTCAAATTTTATGTGCAAATATATTAAACATATCTGATAAAAGGGTATCGTACTATTTATATGAAAAGTATTTACATTATAAGACATTTTGTCGGGGATATTTTATCTATCGAGTACTTAGTCCGGGGATATTTTGTCTACAACCTACAAGTTGACGTAAATTTACAGCCGTAATAGGAATGCGAATTGAATCCGAAAATTGCGGAAAAACAATTTGAATAAGCGAAATTTAAATTCTAAAATTATTACAAGTTATCGTCAGCTATTTTTCTGATCAAAAACTCCGATTGGAAAATTCTAATCGGACATTTCCGATTGACTCAATGAGTTTTAATCGGAAAGTTCCGAATGAATCCGATTGAAAATTAATCAGAAATTGAAAAGTTGATCGGAAACAAAAATTATTATTTTCCGATAAATTTCGATTGAAATTTAATCGGAAACTTGTGAAGTTCCCGAGCAATTCCGATTGAAACTGATAGAAATACAATTGAGTTTCAATTCGATTCAATCAGAGTTTTTAATCAGGGGCTGCACCATCTTTTGCAGTCAACGTGACATTTTATTTCGGTTGTAGATTTCCGTCCTTGTCATCAAAATAATTATCAAGATAGTATTGTGTGGCAAAAGATAAAACAAGATGATTTCAGACCAGGATGAGGTCTACTGGTATCCTATGAAGTTTGAAATTGTGTTTTATCCCGCGCCATTTAATATTTTTCATAATTACCTGGATTTAAACTTTGAATTTCAATTCAGTTTCAATGCAGGATATAAAAAATTTATTTAATTATTTATCTGTACTGTAATTATTCTAGTTTCAATAATAAATTTTTTGAATCAGGACAAAGAATCAGCCATAAAAGACTGCAGCAAAGCTATTGAGCTGAATCCTTCTTATCTCAAAGCTTATTTGAGACGTGCACAGTTGAATGAACAAACAGACAATCTAGACCAATCACTAGCTGATTACAAAAAAATAATAGAACTTGATCCCGGGAACTCCGAAGCACAACATGCAGTTCGAGTAATTATTTTAATTAGACATTTAAATTTAATTTCCTGCCAAATAAAATAATTATTTATCTTTTTCATTCAAATTTACAGAGATTACCTCCGTTGATTGAAGAGAAGAACGAGAAATTAAAAGAGGAAATGCTTGGCAAGCTCAAAGATCTCGGGAACATGATTTTGAAACCTTTCGGATTGTCAACAAATAATTTCCAACTAGACAAAGATCCATCAACCGGTGGTTATTCCGTTAAATTTAATCAGGGTAACAGTTAGTTTATGTCCGAGATAAAAATTAAATTTATATAATTATTGATAATAATTTAATTTATAAATAATAATATTAATAATATGTATGATGTAAAATTATTACGTTGATATAAATTTTTTTCTTCAAGGCACTCGAGTATCTTTTTTTATCATCATGAAGTCAGTAATCCTTATTTCGCGTTATCTTTTTTTTTATTACGACAGTATATATAAAAAAAATATCAATTGCATGTGCGCGTAAAAGCTTCTGTTTTGTCAAAAAAAATACATGGCTGTCATTGATAAAAATAATATAAAATAACCGGAGGTTAATTATCGGTAAGCCGATTAGTCTGGCGTTCATATATATATTTATATTTATAGTAAATATACTCCATTTATTTTAGTACTGCGACTATTAAATTTATTTTGACGCTTTATTTTTATGTCTGAGATATTTTTTTATTATTAGAGATAAAAAAAACTCATCAAAATATTGAGGTAAAAAAAATATTACACTAGACTAGTATTTTATTTTTATTTTTTTTACACGACTGTCAGTGGTATTGATATGAGTTAAAGTGTCAATTAAAATAATTAATTGTAGGGTGAAAAAAAAAATAAAATAAAAAAATATTGTGCGTAATTTTATTAGAGTTTTTTTTTATGTGACTCATTGAGGTACAAATCGAGTGATAGTAAATCCTCGTGAGCTTAGTGAGATAAAAAAAATGAGTATTATTATTATTATAGTATATATTGTAAAGGGATGAAGATAATAAAAAAAAGTAAATAAAAATATAAAGAATGAGAGAAAGAGAGTAAAGAATTGAAAGGGATATATTGTAGTACGTAAAGTTAGAGTGGGTCAGAGCAAATGAAATAGAGGGTTGGGGTGTTGGGTGAACCAACGATGTTCTCCAATACTAAAACTCAAAGCTTCAACCCTATTCTGTGACACGCGCAAGCGTCCTGATAACTAAAAGCTCCATTATAATCGTGAACGAAACGTAGGCGTATGAGAACCGGCCGCGAGCTCGGGCGGCTCTCTGTAATACTCCGCGGCCTAGAACACTTCTATTCATCAGTTAAAAAAAAATAATAATAGTAATACTAATTAAAAAAAAAATTTTTAATGTTACAAATATAACTAACGATTCAAAAAATTTTAAATATAAATGCGCGCGCATTTGCTTTTTTTCAAATTTTGATAATTGTGGCCAGTGGATTAATCATTTTTAAAAATCTTACCCCTGGTATCAAAAGGTTTCGCGTTCTCCGAAGACCGCTACCAGTACCAAAGAAACCGGAAGTAAGACTAAGACTAAGACTAATTCCAAATCCAAGAAGACTAAGACTTAGACTAGGATTAGACTAAGCCCGAGATCGAGAGCAAACAGAGCCAGGAAGTAAAAATAATAGAGAGTTAAATAAAAGACCGAGTGCAATAGTAAAAAAACAAGCTGAGTACATGTGACATGTGAGCCACTTGTACATTAGATCAATTTTGAAGCGATAAATAGACAAGGAAGTGAATAAAATATTCACGGTAATGTCACCTGCTACCGAAAGTAAGGTAAGTTGAGTGTGTTAATAATATCATGCACTTGAGAATTATTACCGTAGGTCTCAGAGCCGCTGATTAAGATGGCCCGGGATGGGCTTTATGTAAATCAATAATTTCACCATGTTACCGACAACTTGACATGACCTAAAAATTACTATTTAGCGCATTTGTTAACGAAAATTTTTAAAATATTAAATTATTTTAGCTGTCACTCGCCTAGGCCCTGGACACACTTATATATACATAAAATATAAATATATCTATACCTTCACCCGCGACTTAAATCGACGTGCTGGGTATTGGAGTAGCAGTAGCAGTAGTAGTAGTAATTGTGTATGTAATAGTGGATCTATAATTCAATTGCCACCTTATAGATTCTTAGATGCTTGACATCTATGCTATGATATTTGCGTTATAATGCCTCTGATGCATTTACTATCGACACGTAATCGAGAACTCGAGTGATTTACAATTTAAATGGTAATTTTATTTCTTCACTTAGAATAAGTGCCGTTTGTTCAAATCTGTCTTTTAAGTGGGTAATTATTTCAGTCATTGCTGTCATATTTAAAAAAAAAAATATACATATATGTATATGTATGTAGACATATATATGTCTGTTTATTTATTTACTTATTTATTTATTTATTTAATTTAGTTGTTTGCTTATCGAAGGACGTAAGAAAAGTTTGTTTCCCAGTTCGCCGGAAGTTGTAGCTACTATTTATCGGTGTTATTGCGCAACTTGTGTTTGATGTAATTATAGTTAGTGATTTAAACAATGGAGTAATATAATTTGATTATAAGCAACGTGAGAATTTTTTGATTTATAAAAAAAAATGATAAATAAATCGATTGATATTAAGGAATTATCCTGAAGCTAACAGATGATCCTGAAGTTAACAGACATCACATAATTTTTGGAATTTTTTTCCAAATGATAAATTATAAAAAAAAAAAAATAAAAATATGCACATATAGAAAATTTAAAAAACTATCAGTGCAATTTTTTCAAATATTTTTTTTTTTATAATTTATCATTTTAAAAAAATCCTAAAGTTATTAAACGTCGGCTAACTTCAGTATCGTAGCTCACAGACAATTTAAAATTTCCGGATTTTTTTTTTAATGATTTAGTTTAAAAAAAAAAAAAAAAAAACTAAAAATATGCACATGTAAAAAATTTGGAAAACTATTGGTGCAATTTTCTAAAATATTTTTTTTTGTAAATTTATTGTTTTCAAAGAATTTCAAAAATTGTTAGACGTCAGCTAATTTATGATACTGAAGTCAGCCGATGTCTGATAGTTTTTGGATTTTTTTTAAAACGATAAATTATAAAAAGTAAAATATTTGAAAAAATTGCACCTGTAGTTTTTGAAATTTTCTACCTGTGCATTTTTTTATTTTTTTTTTTTTCTTCAGTCAATTCATCGAAAATAAAATTCAAAAATTTATAATTGTCTAACAACTTCAGGATCATCTGAATTTGACAGAAAATTACAATTTTCGGATTTTTTTTTCAACAAGTAAATTCAAAAAAATTAAAAATATGCACATGTAGAAAATTAAAAAAACTAAAGGCGCAATTTTTTAATAACTTGTTTTTTAAAAAATGTAAAAATTATAAGACGTCAGCTCTTTAGTATCATTAATAAGGATACTTCTTAATTTAACATGAGGATTACTGTCATGACTGTTTGATTTTATATATATATTTTTTTTTATATCTGATAGTCTTTGAAAATATTGAATTGGTTTTCTCAGACACTAAAAGTGCCATGGAATTTTATCAGGATAAAACGAGGGTGAGTTAATAAGGACTGCTCGTTTTCACAAACTCTGAGATCTGATCCCTCGTTTATTTTTCCCCTATTCCTGTCATTTCATCCCTCAGATTATAGTCTGGAGTTTTAGTCTAGTCTGCTGAGTAAAAAAATAATATACAAAAAAAAGTGATAAATAAAACTCGAGGTCATTTTCTTCATAAAAGATCTTTATGAATTTTTTAATTATATCCATGTTTATTTAAAGAGATGATCTTTAGGTAAAGTCAAAGAGTTAAAAGATGGTAGAAAAATGGGTTTATTTGGTCAGAGTTAAATCGATGATACTTTGGCTGAGATTCAAAGTCACAATGAATATTATTATTATTAATATAAATAAAAATATTTAACTTGTGTAATATTTTATTTAAATATTTTTGTTTTCCTTCTTTTAGTTCATTAAGAGTAAACTTTAAACACGATTTCATAAGTTGGTAATGGGTTGAGTAATTGCTGAGATTTATAAATTAAATCAGGAAGATTTTAATTGACTATTACTCGGTAATAAAACAATTATAGAGCGGGTGTAGTACTGGAGACAATTAAATAGGAACGAGAGAAAGAGAGAGAGAGAAAGAGATGAAGTGTACGGTCGATATGTAGTGAATAGCTAAATCCGATATATATTTGACAGATATATAAAGAGACTTTTCCGATGCTTTACAAAACGTTGACTCATCTGTTTTCCTCTACTGAATAAAACAATTCAAGTTTTCTTGTGTACTTCTCATCTGTGACCCGCTGCCCGATCGATCTGCTTCGTGTAATACTTTTAGTCCCAACAATTAAATTTATTGAGACAATGTTCAAATTTTTAATAAAATCTAACACTTTTTTAAAATTTTTTTTCATGTAAAAAGTCGAGTGAATTCGAATTTTATGTAAATCCGAATTCACTCCGATTCGAAATTTTGATATTAAAATTCTGTGTCCAATTTTTTAATTTTTTTTTGCAGACTCCAAACATGCGGAGACGATTATCACGTCGAGATAAATGGCCTTTGCATTTGGGATTATTTTTTACGTACATCCTTATCCAATTAGCGACGTCATCATACTCGGCGTCGACGTCGCCTCCTGTAGACTCAACGCCAGCTTCTACGACACAATTTATTCCTACATCAACATTTAAATCAACAACAGCAGCAGCAGCAGCAGCAGCTGAACAGAAGAAAGAAGTAACCCAGGATCCTAAAGTTGTTGAGCCAGCGAAGGAGAAGCCGAAAGTTGAAACGACCCCGGTGCCTAAGACAAAAGAGCCCACTAAGAACAAGTCAAATGAGCGGGAGCCGGTGGTTAAAAAAGAAATCGACGGTACAACGAATGCGGTAAATGACTGTAATTAATTAATTAATTAACTGATTAATGAATGGAAAATAAACTTGATTGGTAATTTAATTTAACAGACTCAAGCTCGTACGACTGTTTCTCCAAAGTCAGTCCACCCGACATGGAGACCTAAGCGTGATAATTGCAGCGCACCTGCTATCGAACAATTTCCCCGACCGCTGATGGGTCCCGGTGCTAGAAAACACGGCGGTCTTATCATTCATATCCTCGTGGCAGTTTACACATTTTTCGGACTCGCGATTGTCTGCGATGATTATTTTGTCGCGAGTTTGGACCGCATTTGTGAAGAATTGAGACTGACACCAGACGTTGCGGGCGCGACATTTATGGCAGCTGGTTCATCAGCTCCAGAATTAGCGACCGTTATTATCGGTGTATTTTTTGCAAAAGATGACATTGGTGTCAGTGGAGTAATTGGTAGCGCGGTATTTAATATAATGTTCGTTATATCAGTTTGCGGTTTGTGCACATCGACGGTGTCGAAACTCAACTGGTGGCCGCTTTGCCGTGACAGTTTCTTTTACTTCATCTCTATTCTTATAATGCTCGGGACTATTTACAATGAAATAATATCTTGGTATTGTATAGTAATATATATGACAGTAGTAGTAATCAGTATAGAAAAAAATACTTAGATAAAATTAAAATTAAAATTATTTTTTAGGCCAGAGTCACTTTTTATGCTCATCATGTACGGAGTTTATTGCGTCGTTTTGTCGTACAACAGTCGTCTTGAACGTTGGGCCAAGTCTTACAATTTGCCATTTCTCCCTAAAGATGACGAGCCTGCAGAAGAAAGTGCGCTGGTTAGTTACAGGTCTCTTCAAGAAGACAGAACGTCTTACACGGGACCTAATTCTCCTGTTACTGAACAAGTCGCAGCACAAGGTGGTCAGTAATTTTTTTATTTAATCTCTTTTTCACCCAAAATTTTACCTTTTTAGACCCCCCCCCCCCTTATGACGAAAATATATACAAAAATATTTATCTATCGTAACAAAAAAAAATAAATTAAAAAAAACCGCGGGAAAAAATTTTAAAAATTGTTTGATGAGCCGCGAACGTTACGTTTCCTTAGACCCCGACCTCCCTTGACATAGTAATCGACCCCTTCCTCCATATTATTCATATTAATATTTAAATACATAAATTTCCAGGTGTAGGATTTGAATCAACACAACAGCAGCAGCAGCAACAAGCGCCTCCAGCACCAAAACAACCCGAATACTACAAAGCAAAAGAACCAGACCCAAATGAAGTATCACCTCTAGAGCGACCTACTGAAGGTGGACAGTGGGCTCTGTTCAAATGGGGCCTGGTTTATCCAATTCATTACACATGTCGCGCAACAATGCCCGATTGCCGACAGGAAAAGTGGCGTAGCTGGTATCCATTTACATTCTGTGTCTCTATGATATGGATTAGCTTCTACAGTTACATAATGGTCTGGATGATAACGATAATTGGCAAGTCAAAATGACGAATAAATTACCATGACAATGATAGGATTATTGTCATTAATAAATTAATATTAATTAATTCAATAGGAAGCACATTGGGGATCCCGGACACGGTAATGGGCTTAACGTTTGTGGCCGCTGGTGTGAGTGTTCCCGACGCTCTGTCCTCTTTGGCTGTCATCAAAGAGGGACTCGGTGATATGGCTGTCAGTAACGCAGTCGGCAGCAATGTCTTTGATATTCTCGTGTGTCTTGGACTACCCTGGTTCATCCAAACTGCCATGATTCAACCCGGTTCTCATGTCAATGTCACCAGTAGAGGTAAAAAAAATATCCTTGGAAAAATTTAAATACACTGTAAAAAATTTCGGTGTAAAAATGGACCCAGATAACTTTACACGGCCGTGTAGTGTGAAATAACGGTGTGAAATTTTCTCGGTGTAAATTTTACATCCGTGTAATTTTTCTACGGTGTAATAAACTTTTTTTACACCATTCCGCGTTACTCGTAATTTTAATTAACGAGCAACAAACGATCATTGAATATTTTTAACTATGTATTTAATTAAAAACTACATTAATTTTATTTAGATACACAGTTTAAAATTTTTTGTTCTTGTATAAAAATTAAATGGTTAAATATTTTATGTAAATTATTTGACACCATCAAGTGTAAAGTTAACTAAAGTTTAATGTGTTGTCTGATCTCAACAATTTTTAAACCCGTATTATTGTTTTACACAAGAATAATGTGTTAAATTAACCCAAAAAATGAGTGGACCGTTTGGGACATGTGATTTGTGTTAAATTTAACACAAATTTTTAAACTGTTGAAATTTTTCTTCTTAACGCAAAATTATCATGAATTATAAATTTACACGTTTGGCGGTGTAAAAATTTTAAATTCACCGCCTAAATTTAACACCGAATTTGGTGTAATTTTCACACCAAAATTTTTACACCGAGACATTTACACTACACCGGGTCCATAAATTTTTTACAGTGTACAGACCAGCTATCTGTTAATCTAGTAATTTATTGTTATTATTTAATAAAATAGGTCTTACATACTCAACTCTGTCGCTACTATCAACTGTTGTCTTTCTCGTGGTCGCGACTCATTTGAACGGTTGGAAATTAGATCGAAGATACGGCGTGATCTTGATGATATGGTACCTTATTTTCATAATATTCGCTTCTCTATACGAGCTCAATGTCTTCGGTCAAATGAATCCACCAGTTTGTCCCAGCGTATTTTAATTATTTTATCAATTAGACACGTCGTTATCATCATCATTATCATTAACGTTGTCATTATCATCTCCAGATTAACTGGCAGTTATGAGTTTTAAACAAGTGCCCCTCGAAATTTATAGTTAACTTAAATTAAATGGAGATGGGTGTAATTTAAATACGTAAAAGTACAGTCTAGAGAGGACGTTACATTTTATCAGTATTAAGTTGTCTTGATTATTTAATTTTATTAATTATTAATTATTATTCTTTAATAAAAAAAAAGCCTATATGGAGGACACACGGAGAAAAATCGACGTAAAAAATGTACGAATTTTTATTATGCTGTCGAGAAAACTGAAACCGGAAGTTGAGGAGCAAAAAATTAACTGCACTAAAAAAAAATATAGACTTAAAATTTTCACTAAAAAATTGGGAGTAAAAACACTCGGAGTCTCGGAGTTTAAAAAAAAATTACTCTGCATACGGAGTAAATGAGGACTTTGTTTTTCCAGTGAGAGATTTGGATTTCATTTCAAATTTCATCCGGAATGAATTTCATTCTAAGGATATTAAATATATTAGCATTTACCTGCTCCGGATTTACTCCGCTGATTTTTTACAGTGAATTTATAAATTAAAATAAAAATTCGAAAATTTTTTATCTCAATTTTTCTCGTGCAAATGTTTAATCAGTCAATAGTAAATGCATTATGTTGCAATTGTTAATAGCTAATTACTAAAAAAAAAAAAAATTAAATTAAAAATATATAAAAAATAAATAAATAACGATTGATAGTCTTGATATCGTCCTGTATATGGCATTTGAGATGTTGCTATGAGTGTGAAAACATCGAAAATAATATTTAAGGCCATTCTCACAGTGCCCCCACTCTTTGAAAATTTCCCATGACTTCTAACTGTCATCATAGTATCAAAATTTTATCAATTAATTAAAAATGGGCAACGCAGTTACAATTTCGCTAAGATATAGATTTGAAAAAAAATTATTTACAGATGATATCAGTTAGGAAACGAAATTTCAGCAAAAACTTCATGTCAATTTTAAAATTTCGTTTTACTCATAATTGATAACAACTGTGGGTAATTTTTTTAAAAATCTATATCTCGGCTTTAATTTTTTTGATATTAATTAATAAAATCTCAATACTCTTATGATTAAAGCCAGGATTTTGTCCTTAATTTACACTAGGACAATTGATAATTAATAATGTCAAATTTTTGATGTTACGGCAAAAATATTGGTCGTATAGAAAAATTTTTCAAGTAAAAGTTGTTCGAAATTCAATTTTCTAAAAAAAATGTCTCTTATCATTTTTCCTTAGGATTAATAAGGAAGCCGTAATTTCAAAATTAACATGTTCATAATTAACAAAAATTTGAATCATTCATTATGAATCTTAATTTTTGAATTACGGTGAAAATATTGGCCGTATAGAAAAATTTTTCAAGTAAAAATTGTTCAAAATTCAATTTTCTAAAAACAATGTCTCTTATAATTTTTTCTTAAGACTAATAAGAAAGCCATAATTTCAAAATTAACATTTTCATAATTATCAAAAATTTGAATCATTGATTATGAATCTTAATTTTTGAATTACGGTGAAAATATGGGTAGTACAAGAAAGTCATAAGATACATTCTTTTAGAAAATTAAACTCCCTACAACTTTTGTTTAAAAACTTTTTCTATAAGACCAATATTTTCGCCGGAATATCAAACATTTGAACCATTCATTTCAAAATTTAGGCAAAAATCTCGTCCCTTCTTATGACAGTTCAGTCATTGAATATTTTAAAAAAGTGGGAGACTGTCAGAGAATGCCCTTAATAATTAAACGTATATATATTTACAAAAGCTTTATAGCCTAATTTTTTAAATATAGCTTTTTGTCAATAATTTAAATAATCACAAATAAATATATAAACGCATAGGCCTAAAACGCGTGAATTCAAGTTAATGTTTTATATAAAATTTATAAAAAATATAATAAAAAAAGAATTAATAAAGTTATTTACGACATATATACGACGGATGGTGAGTGCACGATAGTAAATTTGCTTCTTCCTCATTACTATAACATTAAATGCTGATATTAATAATTAATTATGTATATTCTTCCTTATCATTGCATGTTTCTTCCTTAAAAACTAATTAAATACTTAAATAAATGATTGTTAAATTTTAATAATAAATTGCTCACACCACCCGCTCGTTAGCCGGCATTTAAATTTAAATAATTAATCACATAAGTGTATTAATATATAATTAAATTAATTCATTAATTATTATTAGCGTAGTTTAATAAAATCCCGCGTTGGCACGGCCGCTCAAAGATAACTTTGGTGATTGAGATCAAAGAGATTCCTCGTTGGATGCCGAGTAGTTTTAACTTGTGGGTGTACGTGTGAAAAGGCATCCGCCTTAATTTGCATCGGCACCCACAAATAAACTCCGTTTTCTCCGTGGAATGGAGAAAAAAAAATGAGAAGACGATGAGATGAAATTAGAGGACAGGAGAAGAACTGTAAGGAAATAAAAAAGATAAGATTTAAATAATAAAATAAAATAATGATTTAAGTAAGCGAAAAATAATTAAATATAAGAACTTAAAATATGAGAAGAAATATATGAAGAAACATGTGTTGCTGAAATATAAATAAAGAGCGACCTTATTATAACTGCCCTATCAAAAAAATTCACATGGGAATCCAGCCTAGATTCCTATGGGTTCCCATATGACGTTTTCGGATGAATTCCCATATGGTTTCCAGCATAGATCACGATATAGATTTTTACATGGGTTTATATGGGAATCCACACCATGACAAATCCATATGGAAATCTAGTATAGAAGACTTCCTATGGGAATCTGGGTCATGTCAAAATTTAAATCCAGATATCCATAGTTTCCTGTATGGATTTTCCATATACTTCTATATTAATTCCTAGGGGTTATGATTTAATTCATACTTTTCTGTATGGATCCCTACGGGTTCCCACATGATGTTTTTGGATGGATTCCCATATGGTTTCCTACAGAAATCCAGCATAGATCACAATAAAAATTTTTACTTGGGTTCATATGGGAATCCACACCATGACAAATCCATATGGAAATCTAGTATAGAAGACTTCCTATGGGAATCTGGGCCATGTAAAAATTGAAATCCAGATATCCATAGTTTCCTGTATGGATTTCCCATATACTTCTATATTAATTCCTATGGGTTATTACATAAATCCATACTTTTCTATATGGGTTCCTATAGTTTCCCACATGACGTTTTCGAATCGATTTCCATATGGTTTCCTATAAGAATCCAGGGTAATCACGAGGGATTCTCACATGGGTTCTTATGGGAATCCACACCATGGCAAGTCCATATAGGAATTTAGTATGGATTCTTATATGGATTTTTACAAAAATTTCCTATGGGAATCTGCATCATGTCAAAATAAGAATCCAAGTACCCACAGTTTCCCATATGGGAATTTCCATACACTCCAATATTAATTCCTATGGATTCTTACAGAAGTCCATACTTTCCTACATGGATTCCTATGGGTTCCCACAGGGATTTTTTTGACAGGGTAAAGAAAAGACAATAATTGAAGCAGCCTTATCCAATGAAAGTATCTACATGATTGAAAACTCTGCGCGTTCCTTGGATATGTTACGAAACTTTTCGCTTACAGCAGGATCCTTTGATCTTTCGACTGACTATTTCGTTCGAAATCAGGGATCAGTCTCGTTATTAAATAGTCCTGGCGTCCTATCATACTTGAATTCACTCGGCCGGTGCCACGTTATTTATTTATTTTAGTAATTAAATATTTAAGTAAAGACACAAGACCAATTACAAGCTTTATTCATTTTATTTTATTTATTACTGTAGTTGTTAGATGTTTAGATAGTATATACATATATATTTAAATATTATACATATATATCCTGTGTAGAAAAAAACCTTGACTAGTCTAAAGTTTAAAACGAAACACAGCAGAACTTTTTTAACAAATTTTCTAAGCCTGTAAAAATTCAAGAAAAAATAAATTTTCATACATAATTCAAAATTACCTTTTTCTGAATGTTTTTTGCAGAAAAAAAGTTTACAAAAGAGTCAAAAAATGTTCATTTGTAATGAAATTAACTCAGTACTTTTCTTCTTTGTGTTTTTAGAAATTAAAAAAAGTTGGCGCGTTTTTAAATTTTGAATAGTAAAAATTTTTTAAACACAGGATATATACACAGAAAAAAATAATTTCTTGTCTCAAGAAAAGATTTTCCCTCCCCAAGAAAATTTTTCTATTCAATTCGTACTGAAAAAAATTTTCTTGGCGCGAGTAAAAATTTTTTTCTGTATATGTATATATAAATAAATATAAATACATTTATGGCTGTTGTTGAACGTTTTAATGTTGTGTCCCTGTCATTATTAAAATTATGAGTGTGGATGTAGAAGACATCAAATTTAAAATTATTAATAAATAGAGTAAATAATTAAAAAAATAAAATTAAAAAAAATGCGCGTTTAAAAAATTTGAAAATTAATAAGTGCATTCTTTATTTATTTATAATTTTAAATTTATCTGATGTCTGCTACATCCACACTCATATTAAAATTACACAAAAAAAAAAAAAAAATCCGCGTGGAACCATTAGCGAGTGAGTGAGATTTAAAAAAGGATGACGGGATATGTAATCTTGCGATCGCAAGGATCGCGCAGTGAATATTTTAACGTACTTATTATATAAATATATACATGAAGATATTTATTATTTATAATAAATTTAAAAAAAACAAATGTATTATATAAGCATTATATGCTTAGATTGGTTGAAAGTTTGACGTTATAATCACTGTGTTAATCTTTTAGCGTTAGACAGATGCATTGTTATATTATAATATACACGATTGTAATTAATATACTGTATTTATTCTTATTAAATAATTATTTATATTATTATTGATCATAAAAAAATATATATATATATTTATTGTATGAAATGACTTGTTTTTTTCGATAAAAAGCCCAATTGTTAGACCGGCTTATGGTGGTTTTACGATACCAGGGAAGAAATAGAACAATAATAGTTTTAATTATAAATAAATATATATAATTAATTATACAATTAGCGATCGATATTTTATTGAATAATTGTTGTTAATAAATAATGAAACTTGGGCTATTTATCTTTTGACCATTAAAATAATTATTGTTTTTTAAAAATGTATAATAAATTATTATTGCGGAGTAAAATGTTTACGTTTGTGTTTAAGAAAATAATAATATTTGTATATATATATAACTATTACTTGTATTATTGTATGTATTTATATTATATTTTATTATTAATAATGTTTATCAGAATAATAATTAAATTAATAATATGAAAATAATGTGCTCAGGCTATCAACGAAAAATTGTATCTTCCCTCAGAGTCAAATTGTTTTTATCTTATCTGCTTTTAATTAATTTTATTTGGTGATAAATATTATTTATTATTTATCTTTATAATATATATACATATATATGATGAATGAATTTAAGGAATTGGTAAAAGGGTCAATATAGAATTGTAGATGTTGTGATAATATATAAGTAATAGTTTTGCAATATTATTAATTACAGTAGACTATTTATTTATTAAATAATTAATAATTAAAAATAGTCATATTATGAAATTAAAAAAAAAAAAACAAACATACATTTTCATTCTAGTGTATTTTAATTTTATGTATAATTTGTCTTTGCTATATAAAATTTATTTAGAAAAATAATTAATTGGCTATTTTATTACTTCATAGAGTAATTGAACTTATAATTAAATTATGATCCTACAGTCAGTAGGGTAGCACATCTGTTCACCCGCGGACAAATCACCCGCGACAATACACCCGCAAATAAAATCAACCGAAAATTCCCACTGTTTTTGAATGTTGTCGTTTCCCATCTCCCATGGGACCATGGGATGGGATCCTATAATAGGCCTTCGGCCCCTGTCTAACGTGCTAAAAAATTAATATTTTAAACAAAATGAAATAAATATTTACTGTTGCTAACAATGAAATGAAATGAAGAAAACGATCATAGATTTTCATGCCTAAAACGGCCCACAAATATAAACTGGCACGAGACCCTATGGCATATGAGCCATCGTCACCAATTTCTCGAGATATATTATGTAAGTAAAATACAAATAAATATATTTTCAACTGTATAATTACAGCATTATATATATTGTTTACCTGATATTTACCTTATCAGTTCCATTATCATACGTAAATTTAATTGTTGAAAAGATGTCGTGGGTGAACTGGTCCTCGGGTGCAATGTCACGGGTGAAATGGTCCTCGGATAAAATGTCGCGGGTGAATTGGTCCTCGGGTGAAATGTCGCGGGTGAATCGTCGTCGGGTGATTTGTTACGTAGCCAGTCAGTAGACGATTAAGAATTTTCGGATTTTTTTTTCAAGTCAATTAAACAAAAAAACTGGGCATCGGTTGAGACTGCGGGCAAACCCCAAAACTTCCCGCTGTTTTCGAGCTCCTTGAGCTCGAAAATACTTCTGGATGCCATTGATTTTTATGAGCTTTTCACACTCAAATACCTTATACTGCATTATATCATGATTTATCTGGGGGAAATGATATAAAATGTCAAATGTTTAACTTTGGGGAAGTCTACGGTTACCGTGACGCCACCAAAAGATCGCGAGTTCTTGTAGAACTCGACAAAATAAGACTTTTTCTCGCCTCCGGGCGGAAAGCGTCAACTTTCGTCTCGCTGTGCAAAAAGAAGTTGCCGCTTTCCGCCTCCGTCGAGGAGAAAAATAGTATACACTCCTTGGGCAGTACATAAGAAAGCCTCGGCTTCGCCTTGGCCAACAATTACATGTGATCTGAGACATTTCTTACTTTACTGCCCTAGGTGTGTAATATACTATTTTTCAAATAGCTATAATTTCTTTAAAAATGGACTAATTCAGACGTTTTTTTTTTCTTTAAAATTTTTGTCTTCAAATGCTCTTTCCGGAAAAAAATTAAAAAAATTGAAGATATTAAAATCTATGAAACATTTCACTTTTTTGAAAAAATCGCATTTTTCTCGAAATTCATTTTTCTCAAAAAGTAAGCGACATATCGAAAAATTGTATTCTTTAAGAAAGTCTTGTTTCGTCGAGTTCTACAAGAATTCGCGGTCATTTAGCCGCGCCACGGAAACCGTAGAATCCCCACTCTTCGTCATCGATATCTTTTAAACTAATTGACAATCCCCTGTACTAAAAAAATGACAATAGCAGGTAAAGGAAGCCGTGAAGTCTTAGCAGAAGAGCTATAGGCCTCGAAAATGCGCCGAAATGCCGATTCTGGCCACAAAATCTTAGAAAAAAATATGAAATTATGAAGTTATAGGGCGACAACTGCTCAGGCGCGTCGAGGGCGACCCCCTGCACTTGAAAAATAGTAACAGAAATTAAGGAAAGCCGTGGAACCATCAATAGAACAGTTTTGGATTCCCGAGTTCCAATTATCAAAATAACTCATAAACTTACAGGCATTGATTGTGATATATCGTTCGTAAATGGGTGTAGTGTTGAAAATTCTAAAATGATTAAGTAAGTAAATGTAATAAATTATATAAATTTTACAGTTTGATTTGAATACTAATTAATAATCATTATTTTTTACTTTAGAACGTACGTCGATAAATATCCTCTATGTAGAAAACTAATTTTATTTATAAAAGACTGGATGAATATGTGCAATCTTAATGGCAAAAGCGGAATACATAATTATTCTGTCGCTTGGATGTTTATTTATTATTTACAAACAAAGTTTATATTACCAAATGTTGCAGAGTTGATAAAACTTGAAGGAAAGTCTCAAAGAATCGGTGGTTGGAAGACAGGAGCCTCCAAAGATTTTACCCTACCGGATATTAGTAATATTTATAATTTCAAAGATTTATTACGGGGATTTTTCATAATGTGCGCGGGCTTTAATTATAGAAATAATATATTTTGTTCACTTCTGAGTCGCCTGATTGAAAAAATTAATTTTTTTATCTCGGAAAATCTTAAAGATCTGCCTGATAAAATGGAGCCTTACAAAAATTACGTTAATAAAAATAAAAAAGCTGAAAGCTTACGGTTGGACTCAGTGGTGGCTGTCCAAGATCCATTTTATTTGAGCAACAATCTTTCTAAAGCTGTTAAAAAATATACCATGTATCGATTTAAAACTTTTTCCTTATTGAGCGCTAAAAAGTTTATGATTAATTGAACGATTTATTTATTTTGTATTTTTTTTTTTCAACGCAAGGCGTCTGAATTGAAACGCAAGGCCTTGAATTGAAACGTTTAATAAAAAAATATGACAACTTTATATAACATCAATTAAAATTTTTTACATTTAATAATTTCATATTAATGTGTACATAAAGTTATCATTTACAACTAAATATAAATTACAAGTAGAGTAAGAGTACCAGTACCTAGCTCTAACCAGTAGCCAGCCGGTCATATACTTTGAAATTGGCTAGAAATATATATAGATATAATTTAACATGAAGTGGCTGCCTACTAGTTTGAGGCTGGGTTCTAGTGCTCTTACTCTATAAGCAGAACAATTTTATTATAAAAATCAAATTAGTTTTTACATGATATTTATATAAAAATTATTTGGTTGTATTTATAATAAAAGTACAAAATATAATATTTAAATTTACAACCAATATAAGAGTTGTTGAATATTATTGTCATTTAATATTTATATAGATATATAATTATAAGAAGAGGCCAATTTATTTATTATACTAATAAATTATGATGCTAAAAGTAAAAGACATTTAAAAATTTTTTTACTTTTAATAAACAATATGAATATAAATAAACAATATAAAATACTGAAGAAAATATTTTGAAAATGCGTCAATTTAAAAAAATTGTATCATGATTTTAAAAAAAATTTTCAGATGTCTGTTACTTTTAGCATCGCTGATAAATTTAATAAATCAAATCATTTCTGCTTTCATCATACATTTAGTAAATGAACAAAAAAACTCGAACTGGTAAAAATTCTAATGATAATGAAAGTAGACAATAGATAATTTTTTTTTTTAAACAAATAAATTAAATTTTTACAGAAGAAATTTATGATCCTGAAGTTAACAGACAATAAATAATTTTTGAATTTTTATTTCAACAAACAATTTAAAAAAAAAAAAATGCACGTGTAGAAAATTAAAAAAATTCCAGGTGAAATTTTTTTATATGTATCGTTTTTTGAAACATTAAAATATTAGTAGACGTCAGTTAACTTCAGTTTCATAAAAATTAAATTAGTTTTTACATGATATTTATATAAAAGTTATTTTTGCTTGTATTTATAATAATAGTATATTACACACCTAGGGAAGTAAAGTAAGAAATGTCTCAGATCACATGTAATTGTTGGCCGAGGCGAAGCCGAGGTCAGCAAACATGTGATCTGAGGCTTTCTTATTTACTTCCCGAGGAGTGTATACTATTTTTCTCCTCGACTAAATTATGATGCTAAAAGTAAAAGACATTTAAAAATTTTTTTACTTTTAATAAACAGTATAAATACTAAGGAAAATATTTAAAAAATGCGTCAATTTAAAAAAAATTGTATCATGATTTTAAAAAAAATTTTCAGGTGTCTGTTACTTTTAGCATCGCTGATAAATTTAATATATCAAATCATTTCTGCTTTCATCATACATTTAGTAAATGAACGAAAAAACTCGAACTGGTAAAAATTCTAATGATAATGAAAGTAGACAATAGATAATTTTTTTTTTGTAAATAAATAAATTAAATTTTTACAGAAGAAATTTATGATCCTGAAGTTAACAGACAATTAATAAATTTTGAATTTTTTTTTCAACAAACAATTTAAAAAAAAAAAAAAATGCACGTGTAGAAAATTTAAAAAATTCCAGGTGAAATTTTTTTAAATGTATCGTTTTTTGAAACATTAAAATATTAGTAGACGTCAGTTAACTTCAGTTTCATAAAAATTATATTATAGTTTACAATACTTTTAATTAAATTCTAACAAAACTTTGAGTTGTACTTTCAATAATTATTTAAATATGTATTTACGCATCAACGAATCGTTAAGTACATGATATTTGAAATATATAATTTTCACGCGGTTTGGCACCTCAAATATTTTACACACATGGCGACAAAAAAAATTAAGATTGAGACAAAAGATCTCCCCTAAGTGAAAATTAAAAAAAAATATATTTTAATCTATAAACGTTCTGATCGTTAAAAAGTTTTGTAGATCAAGAACTTTAGATTTTGCAATCAATCCATCGACTACATTACAACTTATCTAAAAAAAAAATTTTTTTTAAATGTCCCTACCGACCGATCAAGCTCAACTTTTAACAATTTAAGGTCTGGTAATTTTTTATTCGACTTTACTAGAGCGTTAGCTGAAAGCTATTAATTTTTTTTTTTCTCTTAATTTACTTATTGGTTTTTGGCCATGAAGTCTAGGCTCCTTGTGACCATCGCGGATATAATTATTTCATAATCAAAAATTATATAGTATAAATATATGATCATATGTAAAAAAACGAATTTAAACTAAACTTATAATAATAATTAATTTAAAAAATAAAACAGTTAATATACTTGTCAATCAATGACTTTTTGTTTAAATGAAATATCCACTGTGACTTGATGCCATAGATTCGAACCCGATGGTGCCTCATACAGAAGATTTTCCAACGGCAATAGAGGATTTGACGGCTGACAAAATACCAGAGGCTGAATCCCCACCAGTAATTCCAGAGCAGTTTTTTTTCTTGTTAATTGCACTACTGGGTTTGTAGTCTTGTGACAAAACAATTTCTGGCAACAGGAGAAATTCGTCGGCAGTTACTGGTCACCTGAGCATCAGCTTCAATCCACAGGTCTGGAATAAATTAAAACGATAATCAAAAATTAATAATGTCATCAATTATTCATTTAATTAATTTATTTTATAAAAATTACTTCTGTTTTATTAGTTGATTTTATAAGTTACAGCTGCAGTTGACAAGATGTAAACTCAACTCAATGACAGTTGATTTGAAATTTTTAAATGACAAAAAGTCTTCGGTTTTTTAATCTCAATGTGGTTTTCTAGAAGGGAAGTTATGCGGTAGTTGGGCTTCACGCTGCGAAATTGTACTGTACAAATCGCGCCTCTCGCAGTGAGTCGTCCATATGCTTGACTCAATTTATGACAATGCCAACATGTACTTCCCAACAAGACGTCTTAGTTGAGTTATAGGATAGACACACCTGAAGAGCTTCAACTGTCATATACTTGGATAAAACGTCTCTCACCCCTCAAATTTATTTTTAAATCACTCCTCTTCTTATCTTCGGATAATGAGTTATGGTTCATAAAATTTCACCCTTTGGTATATGGCGAATTAAGCAGTGATTATATTAATCTAATCCTAGAAGTTCGTCGCTGAATGTGCATATATATACAAATGTATACATATATATATATGTATTTATATTTACACTCATAATTAAATGTTTATAGATATATGATTTGTTCTGTTATATATGAATAGTAGCAAGATGAACGTCATAGTTCAAGAATAGCAGAGCGTTTCTGCAGCTACTCAACAGTCCGATCTGACGATAACCGGAAATAAGTTAGCGTATTCTAATCTGGAAATTACGGTTAACGTTTTTGTCGAAGACTATTATACCTCCGTAAACTTCATACGAACAACCATTGAAGCTTCCAATACCAAGCTTCGGACCGAAGTAACGCCAGTCATTTTTGCATTCGGCCGAACTGGATCCGGCAAGTCTTCAACCTTGATCGGTGACCCGGCACGAAAAATTCCAGGCCTGGCTTCCTCTTTGTTTTCCGATGCAGCTCCAGATGATCTTCGTTTCCGGTAAGTCGCACAAGAATGGTCATCTCATGGCTCTACACAAAACCAGTTCCGGGATATCGTGCGCAACCAGAATCCTACTGCATTGGAAAGTTCCTCAACTCCTTGGAACAAGTTGGCGTGGGAGGAATTTAGCAAATTCCAGCCGACCATAGAAAGACGTTTTGTAGAGGATAATGGAGTCCACGTTAATTCATCATGAATATATTCTATACCCGTTAGTATTATGTGGGATCTTGATATTCCTAGATTATAAGAGCCAGAACGTGATCAGGGAGATGCTCATCAACCATCTCTCGCAACCAAGTGGATTTCGTCGATGACGACGTCCTTCATGATGTATTTGGGAAAGGACTCATCGGCTGATCCAGTCTGGCTGGAAATCGATGTGGTTTTTCCGGATAAGACAGTCGCATTTCTGTTGGCGTGTATCAAGCGTCCTTACATAAAAAATAATGTCTATTCGACGATTAACTTACTGCACGGGTTCAAAGACTTGCGGCCGGACAATTGGCGACCTGGCGGTTCAAGGCAATTAATTTCTCCAATACCGCACAGAAGACAGCGGCCAGGTGAAGCATCTCCATCGAGGAACTTACTGCAAGTTCCAGCAATTGCAGTCGATGCCGCCGTTCCAGCAATGCCCCGTGATACATTTGAAGAGCTCATTTAACAGACGAGGGACTTGAGCATCAATAAATTTGACCGACTCAATGCTGATGTCGACAAAAACCGTGCTGTAATCAACGAACTGAGATTTACATCATGCTGATATCAACAACCTCAAAGTTAATTACGAGGCTAAGATCGTCGATCTTACAGTTCGATAGGATGCTCAGATTAACAATCTCCTTGCTGCGTTCAACCAACTTCAAACCCGACACGATGCAGAAATACACGAGCCCAATTGGAGAATCAGCAAAGGGAGCACCGCCAATCTATTGTGACACCACCTAGAGCACCAACTCCACCTCAAGATGTACAAGCGGATGCAGCTCCAGTCGAACAACAACAGCCTGAAGAAGAAAATCGGCAGTCAGAATCAGCTCGAGAATCGACTAGTACAAATCAGTCTAATTCGCCACGAGCTTCGTCACAAGATGATTTTCCGGATGTGACGTTTTCTTCTTTAGCCTCACCTGACAGTGAGATTTCTGGTGCTGATGAGTCGGCTATTGCATCTCCAGCTCCACCAGTACCTAGTTGCTCGTCGGAATCTCCAGAAAATGCTCAGCGTCCTAGGTACGCCCTGAGGTCACGAGCTAACGTTCGGGATAGTATCATCTATAAGTTTCACAGAGATAACAGGGGTGGCCGTAGACCCGCTGTTTTACCGTCAAGGAGTTCAAGTGATGACGATGACAGCGATGCAAGAAAAACAAGTTTGTTGCTGCGTATGTTAAAATTAGATGACCGCAACGAGCAAGGATCAATGACACATCAACGCTATCGTTTGCTGTCAACGACGCAAATCTGTACGCGAACACCAATTTCGCGGATCACATCGGTTGGCACGGAAGATCAACAGCGCTTTGGAAGTGGAAGGCATGCGATAAACTTTTCAAGACATGGGTAATTCCATCCCATGTCTGGTTATCTCATATCAATGGATCATTCAAATGCGATGGAGAAGGATGTGACTTCGTTTGCCATGGCGTCTGTACAATGAGAGACTACTACGCCACACATTAACTGGTTAGTTACTACTTTAATATATAATTTTGTCCTTTCAAATGAAAAATAATTATTTACATATTTTCATAAAAGAAAAAAGAAAGAAATATTTTCAAGTTCGCAAAATACTTTCACTTATCATCAAATTCATCTCAAGCCTTTTATTTGTCGTGCACGTATTTAAATATATTTATGTGTATAGTAGAGCGTTTCTGCCGCTTAACGTTTTTGTCGAAGACTATTATACCTCCGTAAACTTCATACGAACAACCATTGAAGCTTCCAATACCAAGCTTCGGACCGAAGTAACGCCAGTCATTTTTGCATTCGGCCGAACTGGATCCGGGAAGTCTTCAACCTTGATCGGTGACCCGGTACGAAAAATTCCAGGCCTGGCTTCCTCTTTGTTTTCCGATGCAGCTCCAGACGATCTTCGTTTCCGGTAAGTCGCACAAGAATGGTCATCTCATGGCTCTACACAAAACCAGTTCCGGGATATCGTGCGCAACCAGAATCCTACTGCATTGGAAAGTTCCTCAACTCCTTGGAACAAGTTGGCGTGGGAGGAATTTAGCAAATTCCAGCCGACCATAGAAAGACGTTCTGTAGAGAATAATGGAGTCCACGTCAATTCATCATGAATATGGGGCATTCCATGCCAAATCACCGAGGTTTCGGCCCGACCCCCTTCGATTTCGCTGAAAATTTTTTATCATTTTCTACCCTACCAAAGACATTTTCCTGAATTTTTTCAGATTTTTTTACCCAACCCAAAAAAAGTTAAGAATTTTTGAAAAAAAAACGTTCTTTTTTTTTCCAATTGCTGTAACTTTGACACAAATTGACCTTTTGGCACTTTTTTTTTTTTGAAAAATTTGGTTTTTAATTGTAGTTTTCAGAAAAAAATACAAAAAAATTTTCGGAAGTCACGATATATAAAATATTTCAGTTTTTTAAATAAAACCGTAATTTTTTCGGTCGGAAACCTTCGATTCTCAATTTTTTTGTCTCAAAAAAAACTTCAACCAAGACAGTATTTAACCCCGCTATTCCCATTTTGTGCCGACTTTCCTTTATATTTTTTTTTTTCGATTAAAAATAGAAAAATTTCTTAATTAGGCTTGTTTTTTATGACTTTGCGCTGAAATTTTTTTGGATTGTTTTGAAAAGCTCAGAAGTTGAATAAAATTGGACAAAAACAACCGTAAAGTGTATTAGGGGCAAGGATTGATTTTTTCGGAAGAAAATTCCCAATTTTTAAATATAGTGAAACCTAAACTTACAACTAACCTTCTCAATAAGACAATTTATAGATAAACTCAGAAAAATATCGATAGCCCGAACTGAGAATCAAACCTAGACCATATCGGTATCGTGCCGAGTACTATACCAGTTGAGATATACGGTACTACACTATATTCCGTTCAATTTGATCTAAAATTGTCTATACGGCTAAAAACAACCCAAAAAAATTTCAGCGCTAAGTCATAAAAAAACAAGCCTAATTAAAAAATTTTTTTATTTTTAATCGAAAAAAAAAAAAATATAAAGGAAAGTCGGCACAAAATGGGAATAGCGGGGTTAAATACTGTCTTGGTTGAAGTTTTTTTTGAGACAAAAAAATTGAGAATCGAAGGTTTCCGACCGAAAAAATTACGGTTTTATTGAAAAAACTGAAATATTTTATATATCGTGACTTCCGAAAATTTTTTTGTATTTTTTTCTGAAAACTACAATTAAAAACCAAATTTTTCAAAAAAAAAAAAAGTGCCAAAAGGTCAATTTGTGTCAAAGTTACAGCAATTGGAAAAAAAAAGAACGTTTTTTTTCAAAAATTCTTAACTTTTTTTGGGTTGGGTAAAAAAATCTGAAAAAATTCAGGAAAATGTCTTTGGTAGGGTAGAAAATGATAAAAAATTTTCAGCGAAATCGAAGGGGGTCGGGCCGAAACCTCGGTGATTTGGCATGGAATGCCCCATATATTGAAATTTAGAATAGGTATTACGCTCTCTCTCACTCACACGTGAGATATGCGAATGGCCACCAACGCGGGACAAATTACACGCCAATGTAGTTAGCACAAAGGTACTTACAGTCGTCGTTGTAGTAAACAATGCTGACCGGTTCCATTGGTATTGTTATTATTATAACAATAATTATTTCAAAATCAACACAATTTTAATGCCCACGGGCGAATACTCTATAAATTCCAACAAATTTAAATGACGTCTCAACAAAGAAATTTATTTTGTGGCACCAGCAACACACCTTGCTCTCACAAGAGATTATCCACGTCTGACCATGGCAGCACGTGAGTCTCACGCCGGCACTTCGGCCGACGCCATCTTATAATTTTTCTCACTTTAACCAATGGAGCAATATACCTGTCGCATGTTAATTTACTCATCGACACCAACATGATGCGTGACTTGTTTTTGGTGCAATTTGTCCATTCCCGACATTAAATGACCATTCCCACATTTCAGAGCAAATTATGAATGTATTTTACAGGTAAATCTCGCTTTGATTTATTTATAAAACCCGTAAATTTATTTATAATAAATAAATTTACTGAGGCCAACTGTTGCGTTGCCGCGCATGCGTCAACCAACCGAAATAATAATAATAATAATAATCAAATAAATAAATACGCAATTATTTATCCCCGCGGCTATAAAATCCATTTGACCGTTCATAAAATTCAGTAAATTTTACTGAGTTGGACGCAACTTTTGCCTAGGAAATTAAACAAATAATAGAAACACAGTAAATAAAATAAGATAATACATAAATAATAATAATAATAATATTCGAGACGTGTTGGGCAGCATGTGCTGCCATCTCTTGCCCCTCTCCGACCTAATGCGAAGATGCCGCGATATTTAAATATCGTGACAATACTTAAATAAATTTATATTAATTACATTAAACTGCTAAAAAATGTGTGCGAGTGCGCGTGTGTGTCTAAATATGTGTGTGCGTATCAGCTGATCGATTATGTGATACGCGAGTTTTTACTTCCATTTTATTGAGTGGAGTTATTTTTTATTAATAGTATTTACAAAACTCCGCTCCGGAGAGATTAAATTAATAAAAAATTATCTACTCCGTGAAAACTCCCCTGCGGAGTGAAATTCGGTGATTTTGAATTTTTAATAGCTTTGAAAATATAGTAGTCCAGGTGAAAAAGTCGACCTCCAACTACTATTAGTTAGCATGTATTTCCTATACCCCCACTATCCATTTTAGGACGACTTCTTCACCGGGACGACTATACTCTTAAAGACTTAAAATAATTGATACAATAATAGTTTATTCAAAAATTGTAATTGCACATCAAATTTTAAGAACTGTTGCATTTAACGGTATTTATTATAAATTTGATTAATTTTCATGAGTGTGAATGTAGCAGACATCAGACAGATTTAAAATTATAAATAAATAGAGTAAATAATTTAAAAAACAAAATTTTAAGAAAATGCACTTATTAATTTTAAAATTTTTCAAATGCGCATTTTTAAAAAATTCTATTTTATTAATTATTTAGTTGATTAATTAATAATTTTATATTTGTCTGATGTCTGCTACATTCACACTCATTAATTTTCAACAGAAAAGTATCATTTTTAATTTTTAACTTCCCGCTAAGAAAATTGTAAATTTTCAAAAATTCGGGAAGTTATTGGTTTCGGTCCGATTTACGAAAATCGAATTTCCATCAGATGTCGACGTTTCGAGGTCCTAGGAAGCTATCCTGACTAATTTCACGATGATGTCCGAGTGTATGTATGTGTGTACGTACGTACGTACGTACGTACGTATGTATGTATGTAAATATTCATAACTCTTGAACGGATGAACCGATTTTGATCGTTGAGGTGTCATTCGACGCGGCTTGTTAATGTCTTGAGGCCGTAGAAATTTGAACTTAATCGGTAGGGTGCGTTCAGAGATATTTCAAAAATAAAATTTTTTCAAAAATGTTTTATTTGGATAACTTCCAATTTGCTCGATGGATTGATTCCAAAATCTAATTAGCTCTAAAACTCTATAAGCCGCGTCGAATGCCACCTCAACCATCAAAATCGGTTCATTCGTTCAAGAGAAACCGTTGACGAAAGAATTCAAAAAAAATTTTTTCCTTGGTTTTTTTGAAATTTCTCAAAAACGGCTGAATAAATCAATTTCAAAATTCGACCAGCTTTAGAACTTGATAAAACGCGTCGATTGCCACCTCAACCATCAAAATCGGTTAATTCGTTCGCGAGATATCGTGGAAGAAAGAAATGCTAAAAAATGGTTTTTTACAAAACAATGGCGTACAAAAGTATTTGCGAGCTCGAAGAGCTCGAAAATGTATTCACAATAATGTTTTCGAGCTTAACGAGCTCGAAAACAGCGGGAAGTTTTGGGGCTGGCCCGCAGGGTCAACTGACAGACCGATTTTTTTTATTTTCCGTTATAACTTTTATTAGTTTTATTTTTCTTTTTTTACAATAAATGTTGATAGAATATTTTTTAATATAAAGATTTTCAAATAATTCGACGAAACGTTAGATATTTTATTTTATATTTGATTCTTGATTCTTTAATTATAATTAATATAAGACAAAATTACCTCAATTGATCAAATCACATCAACAAAGAAGTCCTCAAGAGTAGAAGTGAATATAACACTTGAACAATGATAACAATTGAATTCTATAAAACAGAAAAAAAAATTATCATCAAGTTTCAATCTCAAGTTTATCTGTATTCTTTTGATTTTATTTAAAAAATAATCAAATAAAATAGTTGGGTATTATTCATTTTTAATTAATAATAATAATTTAATAATTATAATAATCAACTATTAAATATTCAACTGATCTAACTAATAAATTGCTGCGGTTTAATTTTATAAATACTGTCATTACAATAAAAATATATTAAATATATATATAAATCAATAGAATACAGATAATTTTTTTATTTTAAAAATTTGTAATTAATAATAGAAAAAATAATTTACCAGAAATTTTATTTAATTAAAATAATTTGCAGTTTAATTCACGTGGTTTTTGCACTCGTATAGCAAAATTGTATGACCGAATTATTGTTCGCTGTCAAGTTTGTTGGTGACACCTGCCAGTTGTAAGTAAGAAAGGTATCTCGATTTTTTAATTTTTTTAATAAATATCTATAAAAATGCTTATTTTTAATTTTAAAAATATGCGTCATTGTATTAAATGTTACACACTTATTTACAGCAGCTCCTAAATCATTAGCATATAATAAACGTATATTTGTTCAAAATAAACTCATAATTTATAAGTATTACTTAAAAAAAATACTAATTAAATATACTTGATCATAAATATCATCCCATATGTTACTTATTTACTATAATTTAATTTTATTTGTATTTATTAAATTGGTCTCTCGATCAATAGTTCAAATTTCGCGCCTACTATGCCGCCATTTTTTCTCGATCAGCGGGAACAGGAGAAAGTGTCCGTTTAAAAACGAAGACAGATGACTAATCACAATATTAAAAAATGAATATTTAAGAAACCGTGCGATAAATCTGTCAGAAACATTTTAATTATACGCTTTAGGTTTTAAATTATCTAATAAAAAGTTTTTTTTTTCTAGGTCAAGTTTGTGAATTATTTACAAATCATCGATTTCTGGTTAAATTGATCAAGAAATCCATAATACTAGTGAATTCGTATTTATATTATTTTCGAGTAAATAATTTAGTTGTCCGATTTGCAGACGACTAGCATCAGCCAAGAAGAATGAGTACCGCCTCTAAAAAAATGTTTTAATTGACCTGTTTCATTGATTTAGTATTTTTTTAAGACTTTGATAACACGAGGTCATTATCTATGATAACAATATAAAAATAAGAGATTTTATGACTGATGAAATATTTTTCAGAATTATTTATACTGTTTCAGAATTTTTCAGAGAAAAAAAAGTTTCATAACTTTTTTTTCTAATACCATCAGAGATATTATAAATTTTTTCAGAGAAATATTTTCACAAGGACGTTGTCCTTTTTTCAATTAATGCTTTAATTTTTTTTTTTAATTAATTGATACAATTTTGATACGGTTACGATAGTTTAAAGTTATTAAAACTTTTTAAAAAGTAGGGGCACTGTCTGAGAATGCCTTTAAATAAATAAATTTATATATATAACAAATTATTTATTTATGTAAGTACATACCTCATTGTTTGTTCAGCTATTACCAGTTTCATTGTTGGTGATAAAATATGTATATAATTAATATATATATATATTAACAACTAAATAGTTATACGGTTTGAGCAAAAAATAAATTTGAGGGGATAATAACTTTTAAACTCGATTAATTTTATTATAAATTTAAATGCTCAATATGTATACATCATTTTTTATATCTTATAATTTTAATAAGAATTAATAAAATTAGTATATTTAAATTTATGACATGTAAAAACAGATTAATTCCTCGCTATAGAAATGTTTCATTTCAATAAAAAAAAAACTATACATTTTAAGAATAAACTGATGGTAATGATATAAGTAAATATGAATATATAAATTTTTAAGGAGTTATTCATTGTTCAAGTTGTCGTAAATAAGACTGTAGGGTAAATTACAACCTACGATACGTGGATAGTTGATGGGTTATTCCCAAGACTCTGTATATCCTCTTTCCACGGGATAATCTCTTCCTTTAGAGTACTTTGTTTCACCAACGTCTGCATATCCAGAATAACCATCTCCATAATATAATTCAAAAACTCCTGGAAAAGCTACCACAAATTTAATTAACCAGGGATGAATCCACTCTTTGCTGTTATACTCTTCTACTGAAATAAGTCCTCTAGCATGCATGTGTGATACGACTTTAAATAAGTTTGGATTTTTTGGAAATAAAATAAAATAGTGATTATCTGGATTTCTTAATGATCTTCCCAAATCAATCCCAATTAAATAATCATCATCATTGCCTAGCTTTTTTTCATATCGCAAGTTTCTTTTAATACTTTCGTTTTCACTCCACAATGTAATCGGATTATTTATGATTGGAATCAACGTTTTCTTACAGTCATCCTCCATATTCTTGACTAAATTTTCGTAACTTGTTAAATCTTCAATTGGTTTATCTATATGACTAAAAACCATTTCGCCTCCCATCTTTACTACGCAGTTTTGAATGCTGATATTATTCTTATAAATTAAAATAATCTTCAACAATTATCTTGAACACTGTAATCAATATGAAAATTAATAAATATAAATTAAGGAAATTTAATCTTAGTTAGTTGGTCGCGCTCTGAGGGATTCCCTGACTCAACAGTTGCTGTGGTGCAAGAGAAAAACTATAAAAACGACGTAACCAACGAAAAATTATTAGAGGATTTTAGATGATACCTTATTATTTATTTAACTAATAAGTTTTATTCATCGCTTGATATCGAAAAATCTTAAATTTTTAACTTTTGCACTAAATTACTTAATTACTTTAGGCTCACTGATTAATATATAGATTATCTTACATTTTTACATCCATTCGTCATCAGTTACTGAGCGCTTTTGTTCCATTCCATTCTTCAACTTCAAACACACCAACGGCCAACATAAAAATCAAAAGCGTGAATGTTCTATTTATTCACATGTAAGGCGATGAAGGGAATAAGAGGGTATTCCGTCACTTGGATCATATGTCGCGAACATTTTGTCGTTGGATATTGTGTTACGGAACCAAATACTTACTTAAGGGGCGGGGGGGGAGGGGTTTAAAGGCGAAAAAAAAGCATATTTTTGTGATTTTTTCTCGGCAAGATGAGTAATATAATTTCATTAAACTTAATCACATATTATTGTACAACTTTTTAAGAACATCAGAAAAAATTTTCAACGGAATAATATTGATTAATAAGCCGGTGACGTTGAATATCCGGAGGCGCCTCGAAAAAAATCGTTTTGCGGTGAACATCATAACTCGTTACCGGATCATCGGGAAAAAAAACTGATATGCATTTTAAAGTTGATGTATTTCTCGAGGTAACCGCGAATTTTTTTTTTTTTTTTTCGATTTTTTGCAGCACTTGGAAGTGAAAAACGCGATTTTAGCTCAAAAAATCGCGGTTAATTTGTTATTAAAAAATAGAAAAAAATGAAAAACAAAAAAAAAACTCTTCGTGGTTACCTGTTGATTTACGTGAAGAAGTAATGTTCAAATTTTCAAAAGGATCGGTTCAGTACATTTTGAGTTATGATGTTCACGGACTTTAAAAATAACGTTTTCGGGAAAATCCATTTAAAGTTTTTATTCGTGAACATTTGAAATAAACTATCAATAAAATAATATGAATTTTTATACTTATATTGAGTCATCAGTTTACATCCTTTGAAAAACACACAGCCGGAGAAAGGGATTTGGAAGAACAAAGAAAATTGCAGCTGATTTCTACTAGGGATATGTAGGGGCAGGTCGGGCAGGTATAAAAATCAGGTATTACGGCCGGTCATTTGAAACGCTGTAACTCCGTTAGTTTTACTCGGATTGATTTAAAATTTGTACACAATATTCTCGACATATTGTTCATTCAGAAAAAAAATTTTAAAAAAATAATTTTTACCCCCCCCCCCCCCCCCTTAAGGCCTTCTTCAGAATAAGAAACTTGCCTAGGAAATTTGAAAAAATTTTTTACAATGATAACTATATAAAATAGAAGTAGCATTTGTAGCCACTGCTCCATTTTTTGACATTTAATACTTTATTTTGATTAATAAAAAAGTTAAAAATAAAATTTCTATTGTTATATTTCAATAAAAAGAACTGTACACATTTTAAAAATTAATTATGTCAATGCGTATTTTAAAAATTATTTTATTTTAATTTTTCAAGTGTCCAAAACTGATCCTAAAGTACCCAAAAATGGTACCTCTACACTATAAATGTTCATGATAGAAAAAGATAAATGAAATTTTATTTTTCTGTTGAAAAATAAATAAATGGAGTATTGGGAAATTAAAAATTTATAAAATATTTACAAAAACATTAATCTTGTATTATATTTGATTAAATATATAAAAATCTTACACGACTTAATAATTATCTGTGTATAATAATATAATATAAATATAAATATCAATAAATGATGGCTTTGTATATATGACGAGTTACCGAACATCAATCGATAATAAATAAAAACAATAAATTTAAAGTCATCAGTTCGTGTGCTCGTCATTTAAATTTAAAAAAATCTAATTTGTTTTATTAATAATTAATCATGTAAATTAATTACTTCCTCTTCGTCTTTTATTCCTCTAATTTTTTTCGATAAAAAAAATAATTTAAAATAAAGTTAAATCCAGTTATTCATTATAATGGATAAGAATTACCGCTGACTAATTCTAGGTACTGAACTTTTAAGTACATCGTTAATAATATAAAATACCTTATCCACCGCATTGGGTGCGCAGGCCGGTAAAATACTTAATTTATTTTAACTTTCTTTGCTCCGTACGTCCTGAACAATTCAAAAAGTTTTACAACACTCAACACACTTAGATCTTTACCTAGACATAAGTATTTATCTTAAATACATCGTACATTACATCTAATGTCTTGCTGTTGTAGTTTTTTTTTATCCTCATTTTTATTTAAAATTTAAATTTAATTTAAAGAACACATACAATTATTGTATCCATTTGGTTAAAAAATGGTTTGCGATAACAGACATCGCAGTGAGCTAATAATTTTTTTAATACTTAGGACGTTGACAATTATTGCTAGGAGATCAATCCTACATGTGAGATTGTATACAAGTAAATAATACGAAATACAATATTTATAAATTCAGTCATTACTCAGCAGCACTGAGTATTAAAAAACATTATAAATATTATCTTAAAATTGTTTTTAGACCACTTAGTTATTTAATTAATTAATTAATAAATAAAATAAATAAATAATTCACTTAGTAAGTCGAGTTTCAGTACCAACTTTTGTTGGATCCGCGAGTCTCACGACCGTTTGTGCTCCATTTTGTGGATTCTTGGCAACCGGTGAGCTCCTGCCGGCTTGATGCGGCGGACTGACAGGTAAAACTCTTTTGGCTCCACTTAGTTTTGGGGAATAACAAGATTTATCATCGTTGTTAATTGTCGAATTTAAATTACTAACACTGCCTTGACTGTCAGTCTTCCTCACGGTCACTATCTCCGAGCTGCTCCTGAAATTATCTTTACGAGCAAGTGAATCGTGAGGTAATAGTGCGGGTGAACCAACTTTGCTGCCCCCGCTGGTGGCGATCTTCTGCTGGTTGGTCAGGTAGGTCTGATTGACGTACCAATTGTGCAGTCGATGGTGAATCTCTGGAAATTGAGGGCGACGATTTGCAACTTCGTGCCAACACTCAATCATAAGACTGTATATCATTGTGGGACAGTCCTCAGGACAGGGTAATAACTGTCGTGAACGAATCATATCAATAACTTCTTGATTATTATAGCCGTAGTAAGGCTGAAGACCGTAGCTATAAATTTCCCATAGGACTACACCGAAACTCCATACATCTGACTCGGTTGTAAATTTCCCGTAGAGAATTGATTCCGGCGGCATCCATCGAACTGGTAATAAGCTTTTTGATTGAACTCTGTAGTAATCGCTGCTATATATGTCTCGAGATAATCCAAAGTCGGATATTTTAACTGTTAAATTTTCACCGACAAGACAATTTCTCGCGGCAAGATCACGATGGACGTAATGATGACTTGCTAGATACTCCATTCCCGAGGCAATCTGGAGAGCTATGTGGAGGAATTCTGGTTGCTCAAGAATTTTTCCTTCATTGTTGATCGGAGCATCGGATCGGGGCGAATGGTGGATAAGAAATTCGTGCAAATCACCTTGAGTCATGTATTCAAATAACATGCACATTGGCTCGCCTTTTAAAATCACTCCTAGAAGACAAATAATATTGGGATGCCGTAAATCAGTCATCAGATCGACTTCTCGTTTGAAATCACTCTGCGTTTTAGGTGTCGCATTTTCCTTCAACGTCTTTACTGCGACGTAAACAGGCTCTTGAAGTTTTGTACCAGGTACCGGCAACAATTCTCCCTTGTATACTTTGCCGAATGCCCCCTCACCTAACTCTTGAAGCAAAGATACATTTTCCAACGCGTACTGGGGTACACATCGTGTAGCTGATGATCTACTACTAGATACGCTGTTTAGAGTTCCAGTACCAGGAGTAGTAGCACCTCCAGATGTCAATAAAGATGTCATTTCAATGGGTTGTGTTGTACTACGTCTACCGTCATAAATATTTTTATCGCACTGCACTCCAGTCATCATTTTGCCGCAAGGTAAAGTATTTGAGGGTCGCCGTCGGGATTTTCTGTTCCGATAACAACAGCAATAACAAGCGAGTGTAAAGATAAATCCAGCTGATAGTACAAAACTAATTGTCACATAAATCCAAATCTTATCAACGCATTTCATTATCCTACATGGTTCTTTTTGCATTTTATTATTGACATCGACGTAACACCATGGCTGAGCTTCCTTGCCACCAGGATTCCGACAGTACGAGTGCCGTCCACGTAACTCTGGATACTCGGAGATCTGAAGATTAAACTGATGGAGCCATTTTAGGCAGGGACGGTTGTATATACTGTAGTTGACAGTTCCATTGTAAGTAATACCGTTACCCCAATAACAATTAACGTCTTCCTCGGCGTTTTGTATACTCGGTACGTCAAGCGACAGACAATCAATGGCTTCTTTAGTTCCTTGCACCGGTAAATCTGAACACTCGGGCAGTCTTAACTGCTGAAGCAGAGGATGTCGTTTAGCAATAGCGTATTCTTTTCTACACAATTCATTCTCTAAAATCTCACAATCTTCACGGCAAATTTGCCGTAATTTTTTATTCAGCAAATCCTTTCTCGCAGACTTTGGTTCTCCGTATCTTTGACCTATTATTTTACCGCTCTTCTCTTGATTCCATGATGACCGACGGTTTAATCCACTTCGTCTCCTGCGAATTTTACCAGGAACTGTTAAAATTTCATCACTGCCCTCATTTTCGTCGTCCAGCGGATCTGCTTGGTCATTTGAATTCAATGAATTAAATAGTTGTAAGCTTAAGTTTGACGTTTTTGTTTTAGCTCTCGTTAAAGGACGATCACGACAAATTGGAAATGTCGAGTAGCACAGCGACGGCTTGGCGTAGACTGCGCAATTAGGCGAAATATCTCTGTAATTAATTATTTTAATATTAATAATTGTCAATTATTTAATAATAATAGTAATAGTATTTGTGCACAACTGGGCTACGCCTATTTTTGATAAGAAAATATCCAGTACCGCACATATCGCTTGTAGATAAATTACATAAGCGAATGTAATGGAGCTAAAACTGCATTATTAATAAAATAATTAACTGAAGTATAATTACTTTGAATAATTAATTACTCCAAATGCCTGGACAAGTTTTTCTTCCAACATTTTTTGTGTCGCTGGATATGGAATATGAACCGACTGATTTCCTACAAACTCTGCACACGTTTTACCAACATATATCTTTAAAAAAAAAAGAAATTTAAAAATTAAGCTGATTTATTCAAGTCCAAAAAAATATGTGAATTTGACTGACAATTGGTAATTTTTGAATAAATAAATTAAATGTTAGCACTTGGAATAAAAATAAAAAAATGCGTACTTAGATAATTTAAAAATCAGTACGCGCATTTTTTTATTTATTTAAAATTTATAAATTGACTCATCTGCTGCATTCACTCAAAAAATTGTGTAATTTTTATATGAGTGTGATTGTAGACATCAGACAAATTAAAAATTATTAATAAATAGAGTAAATAATTAATAAGTAAATTTTTTTTAAATATTATTTTTTAAATTATTTACTCAATTTATTTATGATTTTAAATTTGTCTGATGTCTGCTACATTCACTCATACAAATTATGAGTGAATGTAGCAGACAATTATAAATTTTTTAAATTTTATAATAAATGAATAAAATGTCAGTAGAGTAAAAATAAAAAAATGCATATTTAAATAAACGCAAAATCAGCCCGCGCATTTTTTTAAATTTCATTATTTCAATTAATTAATTTATTTATTTAAAATTTATAAATTGTCTCGTCTGCTGCATTCGATCTCATAAATTTTTTCCTATAAATACCTCGCATTCATCCTCGTTATTGACTTTGTGACCAGGAACATTATTACCAGGTACATCAGCAGTTTTAGTCGTTGAAATAATTTCAGGTGGATTATTTATTTCCGTACTTTGTACTATCTTTTCCAGGAGTTTTGGTCTAGCACTGGTGATAACCGCCGTAGTTTTTTCCGTAATTGACAATAAAGATTTTGTACTTGCAAGCTCAGCATTTTTTTTTTCAATAAACTCGAGATTCTCCGCAGCTCCTTCATTTTCTCTAGAAATAAAAATAAATAAATCCGTAAGTTTTTAAAATAAAAATTTTTATTACGTTAATTTTAGCTCTAATACTCAGAGATCACCGCATGCTGCTAAAATAAATAATTAATAAACATAAACACAGACGTAATTAGTGTCACAATAACAAGTTATCTACAGACCTTTTTAAATTATTTAAATTTATATCAGACAACACTCCGTATGTCAATAAAAAATATATCAGCAATAAAAACACGTGGTGCTTCATAATAAATTAAAAAAAAAAACAAAATTTAAATAAATATCAAAACATTGGATAACGTAAATAGTTATTGTTGACAATAATATGAGCGGCCATTTTAAAACTTTGACAGCGCCATCGTGTGTTCGGGGTTTTAATTAAAAAAGTTGCGCGCGAGAGGGTGGGAAGAAAATAAATAAAAGTGGAAAAAAAATAGAGTATAGACCAAAAAGGATCAAAGAGATGTAATATATGACGTAAAAATATGACGAGGACAAGAACAAGGGCAAGGACAAGGACACGGACAATGACAGCTGAATATTTTTATACAGTTTCAACAGATCATGGAAAGAATGAGAATAAAAAAAAAAAAAATAATTCTGAGGTATAAAATTAATAGTAAAAATGATAACTTTTACCGTTTTATTTCAGACACAAGTGACACGGGAATTGAAACAGGCAGTGTCGTGTTCTCGATCGTTTGAGCTGCAACAAAAATGAATTATTTCCATGCAATTTCATAGAATGGTCAATAAAGGCCGGTCGTTAAATGAATGTGTGTGAATATAAGCTGAGTATAGTGGGATTTTAGCAGGCTGTTGGGTCCAGTTGAACCCGTACGCCAGGGCAGGGAGTATCCGAGAGTATGAAAGCTTCAAAAGCTGGTGATACTAGCGCTGGAGTTGAAGCTCTTTCTCCAGCAAGCAAAGCGAGAAGCAGCATGCCACAGGCTAAATTCGGTACAAGTGTCGCCGTGGTAACGTACCCTCGTAAAACCTAGGATCCCGACCCCCTCATTTACCTCCTGGCTCATATAACCCAGGTCCCCTCACCTCTGCGTTTACCCCAGGACATAAAGCCCCTACAAGCTTATACTACCCCGATTACTTGCGGATTTTCATCCGTTACGTGTCTATGTATGTATGTACTCTGTACTTGTCTGTATTATCCTACTCGTCTCTACTCTACTCTCTACGCTCGACTTTTCCCAACTGATCCCTAGAGTAAAGAAAAATCCCAATCCGTGGATACGAGCTAACTCCTGATGGGGAAAATGGCTAGTACATGTATAAGGTTAATTTGCCCAGACGAGTCATCGGATATTACATGAACACTCTTACTCTCTGCTATATAGCTCCCCTAATATTACGTAGTATCGATAAGATTGCCTGGAATATTGGTGACCTTATCTCCTTTGAAAAGGTTCATACGCTACGTAGATTAAATGAATGGGAGTCCGGGATTAAACTGACAATAGAAATTCGGCAAGATGTTTTTCCTAGCTTTTACTGTTACACATTTTGTTATTATTATTCTTATTCTTATTTTATAAATCTCCCGGGATTAATGTCCGGTAAAATGTCTGATGATTACTTTTATTTATTTATTTTTTTGCCCTCAATAAATGATGGCAGGTTTTAATTGAAATTAAAATTAAATTGTCTGAGTTAAAAATAAAATTATTGCAGTATATCAGCGATACGAAAATCAGTGACAGCTAATTCGAAATGCAAAGACATTTACAGAACCGCAAAGCACGTGGCAAATACCAATAAATCAGACGGATCGATTAACAAAGGCGGAGATAATAGTCAACCCGAGCGGTACAAGTGTCGCAGATAGGGAATAATTTACATGTCTAATTTACCCCCGTGTCTACCAGTGATTCGTGGAGTACAGAGGGTGGAATCATGTATTTATGCGGACGTTTATAAGCACGAGGGGACACACTGTACTGGATTCTCTCCATTATCCAGTCCTACAATCTGTATATACATATTTTTCGATATGCCGTTTTATATTTATTTTTCCGGTCAGAATCCTGCAGAAAAAATGAAAAAAGTGGATCGAATAAAAAATCATATACATTTTTATATTGTATAAGTGGATCCATATATCCGTTGGTAAACGATAAATATCTCATTCTGCTTTTTATTTCAATCTTCACTTTCTCTAAAACGCCTGGCGTCGAGCGGAGCTTTATATAGAAAAATTTTCTCATTGTCGATGGATGAAATTCCTCGGACGCTTGCAGATAAGTATTTTTCTGGAATTTTTTATCTCCTCTTTATTTTTTTTAGCTCCTACGGACGTATGTGCTCTCGGGGCAAGTGGAATGTCTGATGAATCCAGAAAGTACGTATGTACGCACGTACATCCATCTATATGGATATATTTTAGTAATTTATATAGATATATAAAGAGATAGCAAGTGTACAGTAGTGATGTAGTGAGAGATTCAACTCTGCGTAGTGGGTTTTAAACTGTTTTCGTGTAATTTTAGATCGGCAAGATAACGCTTTGCGTTTGGCCCACCCTGTGGACTGTGGAGATGAAACGAACGAGTAGCAGAGGAACCAACCCAGTGTAGAATATATATCTGTACATTATAATTGTATATACAGATGAGATGGAAGACACGGAAACTGTAACTGGGTAGGAGTATGTAGACAAGAGATGAAGAGAAGTGAAGAGAAAAGATGTTACGCCGGCCAGGCTGATGGTATATAGGTGGGTATGCTATGGATAGGAGGGAATGAACGTCTTTTTCTCTCTCAAACGCAGTTATACTGACTGGCTCTCGCGGATAACCGTGCCGCCAAATTCAACATCGTCATCTTATTTTTATTACTTATTATATATATTAAATATAATATATCATATATAATATACCTTGCGTGGCTGTCTGTCTCCAGTGCCAAATAAATAAGTTCAAAGACTACAAAGTACGTGATAGGAGAACAAATAAGAACCCGAGGCTGGTGTTTTTATTCAATTCCATGCCACTGGCTTTGGGTCTTATTACTTTTAAGTCCACGTGGCTCGATAGAGATCTATTACACAATGGCTCTGTTGGTTTTTTAACTATTACCGCAGTAAGTAAATAAATACTTTACCAAACTTTGTTATTCTTATAAATTAATTACACTAAAGACTTATTTATTTTTTTTACAGATCCGGGTATCAAAACTCAATGGATTTATAATTTAGCCAAGTGTAGCTGAAAAGATTTACTATTATCTTTAGAGCTTTTTGTAAATCTCACGCGGGCTTTTACTCTCTTAGTGAAATGATAAATAAAATAAAAGCTCGAGACACACTGGAAAACTCGACACTGTACACTACGGAGCAACGATGGAATCACCAGGATATAAATTTTTCAATGTTAAAAACATTGGTATTGCCATTGCTATCGCGTATCGAACAGAGGACGTACCCATCTAAAATTAAATCCTACGGCAATATACTTTAGCCTTATATACACGCGCACATTTAAAAGCGGTTGTTTGTTTCCGGAATCGATTTAACTGGAAAATTCCTAGCCGTTAAATATTCGGTAGTTATTTATCGGTGTTGTTTTAATCTGGATGTTGAATTGGTATTGAGCTTATTAAAGTAGTGAACGGTAATACCAGAAAATATATGCTAGCAAAAGTACTCTACTGGTATAGTAGTACCAGCTGTATTATATATTCATATAAATATATATATATATAAGAGTATAGTGGTGTGCAGACGTAAGTAAACGCGAAGGCGTTTATTAATGAGGCCACCGGAAAAGGCCCGGGTGGTGAGTCACGTGAAAGTATGGACTTTGTGATAAGGGGTGAAGTACCAGCACCAGCAGAACAAGAACAAGAACCAGAAACAACACCAGCACTACAAAATAATAGTAGTAGTGTCGTTGCGATAGTGAGATCAAATCTCAAGGAGCCACGAATAGGAACCAGCAAGGATGATAACGAGCACGGGGGTTGGAGGTGGCGGCGTCGGCGGTATCGGGATGCTAAGAGCTAGAAGACGGGACGTAAGCCTCAAGCCCAATCGCAAACTCGACCGCAAATCATCAAGGGGCATGATCTATGAGAATGAGGAGCTTAGACTGAGGACTATTCACATTAATGCCGAAGTCGAACAAGGTAAAATTTTAACCGCAGCTTACTGCTCTATTCTCTTTCGCGGGTACGAAAAACAATTCCTTTTAAATATTAATATATAGTTCCAATAAATTACCGGGTTCCTTTAACAGCCTATTCAAGGAACAATAGAGGATTATATTTCATAAATTCATATATTTAATTTTAATTATAAGAATTTAAATAAACTCGCAGTCGGAACTCAAGTAATTGTGCAGTTTAAAAAAAATTAAAAAAATTTTATTTATTATTTTTCTGTGATAAAGCGAACGGTTTAATAATTTTTGAATTAATTGATAAGATATTGATGAATGTAATTGATAAAAGATAATTAATTTAGTAGAATCCATTATTTACATTACGGATATTGGTTAGTTTAGGACTTTAACAAACCAGATTGTGGGCCAAGGCACATCCACAAGCGTTTAACTAATTTGTGTGCTTGTGCCTACAAATAGATCACTGCTCGCTGGACGTTTAGTAACCGTCGTTCAGCTTCGTCGGCTAGTTCTTTCCGCAAACCTGTTCTCGTAATAATTAAAAAAAAACAAATTATGGAATTTAAAAAATTAAAAGTTAATTTTAAAAAACTAATTATGAAAAGCGTAAAAAAAAAAAAAATATAATGATAATAAAAAAAGTAAATATTAAAAAAGTTTTTAAAAAGTTTGTTTACGCGAGTTGTTGTGTACAAAAAGTTATATAGCAACAGACTAATTCTGGATGATGGAAATGATGATTAAAAAATTACGTATAGGTTTGAATAGCTCGATAGCAGTTACTGGTGTTACTAGCTCGCAAGTTCAGTCATCACCGGCGCAAATCCACCGCGAGATAGATTACGAGGTCGTGATGCTGCCAAAAGAAAGAAGACATCTGGTGTTGCTCTTTAATGCGCACTTGTGTTTTATTCTTGTGTTGGTTTGTCTGTTACAACACCACCGCATCATCATCATCATCATCCTCGTCATCATTCTAATAATCACAATCCTCAAGAGCATCAGCATAAACTTTTACTGACTCTTACACTCGATCATTTTCTCAGCTTCCAATTTTATACTTGAGCAATAAACCGCGCGATCGCGAGAGAATTATTTTCAAATTGATCAGTCGTTACTCAACTCAGTTATTGCCAGCTACCAATTAAAATCATCCGATTGTCATGGATATTATATATATATTTTTGTGAATAATAGTATATTTTTATTATTAAATAAATAATAATAATAATGGGCCGATGGCCATGGACACATGATGCACAGGAGAGAGCGGGAGAGAACGCGAACTACAAAAAAAAATCAGAGTATGTTATAATTATAATATAATTTATTGTTTATATTATTTTTATATATACGTATTATTATTATTTATATTATTAAATACAACATATTTCATATTTGTAATAAATGTTTCCTTTTTTTTTGTTTTGGAACATAAATATGTCGAGATTATTGTTTTATGTCGGAGTAAAAAATTTATTTTAGTGGAGATGAATTTAAAAAAATTGGGTTGGCGTCTTGGGTGTGCGATATAAGCGCCAATCTCAACCCTCAAAATAGAATGACTGATGGATGAGCAAATATTTTAGTAATGCTACCTTTTAATTTTTAAATACCGTATTATTTTTATCAGTTATAAAAATATATAAGAGTATATTAACTATTATTATTTTTATTATTAAAATTTAATAATAAAAATAATAATAATAATGTAGTTAGGGGTGACGTCATAAATACTTAATTAAGAAATGTCATTTTTTACAATGACACGTGTAATTTTATTTTAAATTTAAAAAATATTAATTATTTTTAATGACATTTTTTTAGGTCAGAATGACATAAAAAAACTACGACGTGAAAACGAGCAGCTGAGACGTGAAATTTGGTGTCTACGTGAAGAATACGACAAACTAGAAGAAATTGTCAAGAGCCAAAAGAACCTCGTCGACAGTGACAATAACGAGGTTTTTAAATTATTCCTATTACGAATTTTTAAAATTTAATTATTGAAACAAATGCATTATTTTATTTTAAAATTCATGAATAATTCGTAGCACAGCGAGGATATATCTACATCAGGCACTGAAGAGTACGAAGAAGAGGAAGAGGAAGAGGAAGAGGAAGAAGAAGACACAGACGACGAAGATGGGGACGGAAACTCAAGCAAAGAAAAAAGTAAACGTCTGAATTCAAAGGATGATGTGATTCAAGACGAACTTTTGGAGAATGCTGAGAATCAAAAATTGTCCTCGGAGAAGACTAATAGTCTGCAGCAGCAGCAACACCGTTTGCATGTGGATTTTGATCAATTATCCGTAGTGACAGAAGAGGCAGAGGAGTCAACAAAAAAGGATAAGGAGTATAGAGATGTAAATGAGGCAGAAATGCTTGATAAAACGGCACGTGAATCTGATTCAAATAAGCAGCACGAGGAGGAAAAAGACAGATACTTAAATCAACATGCATTCAACTGGATAATCAATTCTGAGTGTCCTGTCACCCACTCGTCCTCGAGGATAGAGCAACTCGTACTCCCTTGCTCTTCAACACGTAGCATTGTATCCATGAGTAACAATGAGAGTGGTCCGGCATCACCTCCATCAGCATCATTGCTGCCTCCTCCACCGCTACCACCACCACCACTACCATCGGGGATTGGCTGGCAGGGAAAGATTTTTCAAGGAGACACGAGTAATATTCACACCACTACGACAACGGATCGACAGACTTGCGCAGAATCAATTGCATCCACGCAGCAATTGCGGGCGTCGTTTCAATTGCCTTGGGACAACAGTATATCCTCCCCATCCTCCTTCCTGTTTCCAGACACTCGTTCATGCACGGAATTTGTGACCACAGAGATCACCAGTCCAACAACGACAATAATTGCGCCTTCCTCAAGCAGCGAGAATACCAGCTCTACAGTTATTCACAAGACATCACCCGACATTTACGTATCGGGAGTTATTGCGGCGAGTAGTCAACAACATCATCATCAATATCAACAACAGCAGCAGCAGCAACGCGGGTTCGGAAGCTCCGAGCAGCTATTGATTAGCAATCCTCGTGACTCGTTTAATAAATCGTACTCATGCCAGGAACTAAATGACAAAACCTATTCGTTTGATGTAGCAATGAATCAAGGGCTCGAAGCCAAGAGTTTACCCGATAACTCAAGTACCACCAGCCGAGGAGCCTTTAAGAGCCAGTTGAAAGTTCAATTGTGTAAAATATCGCCGGATTTACTGCCACCGGAATTGGAATTGCCGCCGAAGATGTCACCGATCGATTGGACCCCGGGACAACCCTTTTATCGGACTCTCGAGCCACTCGATCGACGAGAACAACGTCTACTACGGCAAATCCAACTTAACGAGTATCAAGCGACCTCTTTTGAAAATCCAACTCCCCGTACTTTGGCTCTTTCCAGCTCAATACCCCTTCAAGCTTACCCTAAAACTTTACGGACAGAGAGAAAACCCGTGTCAGTACCCACAGTATCTAATGTTGTTCCAGTCTGGACTAATGCTCCTCAAAATCTTACCAAAGTTGATACACAAACTCAAACCAGAAGTCGTAGTTCGAGTCAGAGCTCCTCCAGTACAAGTCAGAGCCCAAGTTCCGGCGAAGCGGAAGCCCGCAAAGACTTACAGAAGTTATCCAAGTCTAAATGTAAAACCAAAAAGAACAAAAAAAGTCCGGGAAAAAAGACAGCGTCTATTGTGTCCGAAGACAAACGTCGCTCGGATGACAAACCCGAGCGTCGATCATCTTCTTTAGGTCAAGACTGCCAAAAAAAGTGTACAAAAAACCCACGTAATTCTCAAAACAAATCGCGACTATCAACAAAAAGCCAAAGCCTGGCTCACGAACCAGCTGAATTTATTCCAAGAGATCGAACAATATCAGGAACCAGCCCGGAAGCGGAAAAGCAGCGGAAGACAAGCGATGCCAGCGATAAAGTGCCTTGGTGTGCGTGCTGGGGGAACGGGTGCCTTTGATCGTGTCCTGAGTTTATATCAGTCAAACTTTTGTCTATCGTACTCTTTTTTAGCGACACTAATTAAAATAATTCACAAAATGCCGATCGATACCTCGGCACGACAAGCGCGCGCTTGTACAAAGTGGTGACTCTCTTACTCTTATTCTCTGTACACCTCGCAAGCTATTCCGGCAACCTCGCCAGGGTCTCTCTGGCTCTGTAGACTCTAGAGTCTACTACCGAGGACCGGTGGATGCCATGTGCAGACCACGACCCCAACACCGAGTGTCGTTGACACGCGTTGACTCGTGCGATCTCGACCGCGCCGGGTGTTGACTATTTTCGTGACAAACGCTACATCTACTCCAAAAAAAAATATATATATATTTATATATATATCCAAGTAAAACAACCAAAAAAGTGTATATGTATATCGTATTTATAAATTTACAAATTTTTTAATTGTAAATATGTCTCCTTGTTAATATAAAAATAATTAACTGTTGTCAGATTTTTTATTTATAATTTTCTATGCCTGCAATAGCACATGCCAGCAATAGTAATAATAGTAGAGCTAACGTCATTGTATTGACAAGTTCAATGAATTGAAAGTGTGTCGTTCGATATCGCAAAAATATTTACTCGGCACGTGAATACGTATACGTACCTATTGACGTGGTGGCAAACAGGCAGAGCGAAACAATGCTGCAAGAAATCCAATATCTCCGGCTGTTCATTTTTGTTTCCCAAGTGAAAAAAATAAAATAAAATAAATAAAAAGAAAAAGGGAAAGGGAAATTCCCTTTTCTTTTAGATCAAGTCACGAATGTGCTTCGGGCACATGGCAACCCCTCAACAATCTCTTGTACTTTCTTCTTCTTTGATGTCCTTACGGTAATTTACTGAAGAGTCTTTTCATCTTGATGCTCCAAACGTGCTTTAAAAAATTTAAATAAAAAATAATTTAACGATCTGACCACTTTATGACAACTACAGTGACAGTAGTAATAATTATGCTGAAGATGACACACGTGACATCAATATCACGTGTCAAAAAGTTTATGCTCGGATGCCCGTGTTGTTGCTGCAAGTCACTACGCGGATGACAAAAACACTCTGCTCGTCCCGACGTATCGCGGAGCACTGGGATCAGTGTCCCAGCCCGACTATCAAGCTCTCCCTTGTGCTGTTCGCGTATACGCGTACTAGGTTCTTGCCAGATGGCACTACCCCTGCGCGTTCCATTTATCATTTTCCTCCCGGCTCTTTAAGTATTTTCAACATTTCCTTTCCCTTAAGCCCCCCTTTTTCTCTTACTTCTTTTACTCTCGCTTTCTTAATGTACCACAGTCAGTTTAAATATCTATATATATAGACAAGAATTTCCTGAGGAATTTTCACAGACTAAATTATTTTTATTTTTATTTTTATTTTTATTTATAATAATTCAAGTTTACGAGGGTGAGGATTTAGAGTTATCGGAAAAGTTACTTCTTTCCGTAGTAGACATAACTGAATCCTGTAAATTAAAGGGTATTTACTTTTTATCTTTTATCTTCTATTCTATTAAATTAGTCACTACTACTACTACTACTACTACTTCTACTTTTACTACTGCTACTACTAGTAGAATCATTGGATTAATTTACCGTATCGGGATATTTAATTGGCGCACTTTTAGCAGTTGGTCTTGCAATAGGAATAGAATCAATATTGTTATTTCTTTCATTAATTTCCTGTGTCACGTAATTTCCGTATTCCATTTCACCAATAAATTTTTCTTCCTTTTCTACCTCTGCTTCTTTATCTATACAATTTTTACTACTACACGGGCAATTTAAATCGGATTTTTTCTTATTCCATGGCCAAGTAAAATATCTTGCGCCTCGTCCAGAAGAAACGTTCTCTTGATTTATACACTTGGCATTTTTGTATACCACAGCAACGCTAAAAAAAATTATAAACATTAATAACATGGGAGAAAAAAATAATAATTTTTCAGCAGATAAAGTAAGTAAATTAACATCAAAAAAAGTCTTACGGTGCGCCGCAGCGGTAACTGACGTACTGTTTTCTACGACAACACACTACACAGATACCGAGTAACAGCCAAAACGGTACTCCAATTATTAACGGAATTAAAATATATCCCCACTTATCCCACACTGATTTATTTGATTCATTTGGCGCGCATGTTGACGAAGGATTAATTGCTCCTACTATTGGATTGTCGTCTTCTTCATCTTCGATTCGACTCGGATCAGTTTCTAAACAATTTAAATTAATATGACATTCATTTAAATCAATCAAATCTACGGCAATTAATAATTTTAATTACTTGACATCTCGAGACTTCTTATCACACGCAAAATTCCTCCGAATGCCGGATACCATTTGTCATCTTCCAGATGTCCAATTACCTAATAAATTAAATTAGTTTTTTTACGATTATCCCCTGGCGGAAATTTTTCGGAATTTTCTCTGAAAAACTCAGTTCTAAAGTTTTAAAGACTTTTTTAGAGTTTTTCAGAGAAAAGTCCGAAAAATTTCCACCAGGGTCAATATTTAATTTTAAAAATATATAGATTAGGGTGCTTCATTTCGGAGTCAGATTTTTTGTTTTCAAGTGCTTGTGGAAAAAACCATAGTTCAAGACAAAAAAAAAAATTTCGCGCAAGAAAAAAAATTCTATGTCGATTATAGACCTAGCTCATGGAAAAATTCGATTTTCCCATTTAAATAACATGGGAAAATTTTTTTTTTTAGCTTTAAGTATTTTTAACCTCGTTAAAAAATCAATAGATCAAATAGACTAATACATATTTTTGTAGGAAATTGAACGCTCTACAAAAAACGTCTCATCATTTTTTGATAAATCCATCTGTTTCGAAGTTATTAGAGCTCGAAGTAAAGTTGGAGATCGTTTTACTTTTCCGGTGAAACTATCAGACTTATCACAAAATGTTATAGGATATTTTTTGTTGCTAATTTTATTCTCTACAAATTATTATCAGTAAAGTTTTTTCAAATTCCGCATTGTTTTCTAGTTATTTTAAATTTCATTTAAAGCTCTTAAAAAAGTGGTTCTGATCGATTTCAAGAGCTCGGTATTGAAATGAAAATAACTAGAAAACAATGCGGAATTTGAGAAAACTTTACTGATAATAATTTGTAGAGAATAAAATTAGCAACAAAAAAGATCCTATAACATTTTGTGATAAATCTGATAGTTTCACCGGAAAAGTGAAAAGTAAAAAGGTCTCCAAAATTTTTCCCATGTTATTTAAATGGGAAAATCGAATTTTCAATGAGCTAGGCCTGTGATCGACATAGAATTTTTTTTCTTGAGCGAAAATTTTTTTTTTCTGTGTTGAACTATGGTTTTTTCCACATGCACTTGAAAAAAAAAATGAAGCACCCTAATATAGATATATATATAAGTTACAGCGTGATTCAACCAATCTTCAAGTTGCTTAACAAATTTATTGATATTGCCTTTGGTAACTCCTCCTCTTTTTTCTCGTGAAGATGACATACAACTGTAACCAACCTCGTAGTATTTTAACAGAATAAATGCCGAGCTCTCGGTATAAAGAGAGTAAAGACTTTCATTTTCAAATGGCAATGCTATACTGGTCAATGGATTATCATTATCATCAATATTATTATCGTTATTACTTTTTTTTATCAATTCATTTACCTGTTGGGATTTTTATTATCATCGAGAAAAGGCATCGGCAGTACTACGGTTCCTTTATCATCTACACAATTAAATAATAATAATAAATATGTACTTATAAATAGTTAACTATAAAAAATTTTGAGTGAACGTGGATTAAATCCAGAGTGAATGCGGAGCGGGTGGCTGTGTATTTATTTAATCCCCTTGAGTGGAATTCACTTCGAAGGGGAGTTTATTTTAATATTAAAACTCAAAATCGGAGTGAAAGCGGATTTTTTTTCAGACTCCGGAACTCTGTGACGAAGTAAAGTCGGATGTAAATAAAATCCGTAATCACTCCGAACCTGAGTCAAAAAACAAATTCTAGTTTAATACTCAAAAGCCTTAATTCCTTTGATGTTTTATTTGCCGCCCAGAAAGTAACTCTACTTTAGGACTCAAAATTTTCAATGAGAACTATGAGGTCTAAATGCGAATAATTTATCGGTTTTAAATTATAAGTCAGACCTCAAAATCCTCAACGAATGAAAAGTTATATTTCAGACTTTGAAAAATTTTAGATACACTGTAAAAAGCGCGGTGTTAAAAATTGACTCATTTTAACTCCACCCGGTGTTAAAATAAAATTACACCGGTGTAGGAGGAGTAATTCATCGGTGTAAAAGCGGGATAAACTGCTTCCGCTTGGAGTATTAACTTTAAAGATTATAAAACATAAAAAATGTCAGTTCTTTAGGAAAATTAATAAAAAATATCATTTATTAACAAGTAGAGTGATCGAGTAAGTAAAAATATTTACACAGTAAAATATTTTAACACCAGTAAAGAATATCTACACCGGCGGCGACGTTATTTTAACACCGGAGATTTTTTTTTCACACCGGTACAGAATATTTACACCGGCGGCGTTATTTTCACACCGGTCTAGAATATTTACACCGGCAGCGGCGTTATTTTAACACCGGCGATTTTTTTTAACACCGGTATAGAATATTTACACCGGCGGCAGCGTTATTTTCACACCGCTTCCGGTGTTGAAATTTAACACCGCCGATTTTAACACCTACACCGCTTGGACTTACCCCGGTGATTTTTTAGTGTAGAAAAGGGAGGGGAGAAAATACGTCAATGAAATTATTCCTGTATGTTTTGAGGCTCTAATCCAGATAATGTTATTCCAGTTTAGTCCTCAAAGTGGTAAAATGGGTCGTAACTACTACTTTGAGGACTAAACTAGGATCACTGTAAAAAGAGCGGTGTTAAAAATGGACTCGTTTTAACTCCGCCCGGTGTAAAAATGAAATTACACCGGTGTAGGAGGAGTAATACACCGGTGTTAAAAATACCGATGTTAAAGCGGGGTAACCGGTGTAAAAGCGGAGCAATACCGGTGTAAAGGCAGGATAAACTGCGTCCGCTTGGAGTATTAACTTTAAAGATTATAAAACATAAAAAATGTCAGTTCTTTATGAAAATTAATAAAGAATATCATTTATTAACAAGTATAGTGATCGAGTAAGTAAAAATATTTACAAATTAAAATATTTTAACACCGGTAAAAAATATTTACACCGGCGGCGGCGTTATTTTAACACCGGTCTAGAATATTTACACCGGCAGCGGCGTTATTTTCACACCGCCCCGGTGATTTTTTACAGTGTAGGATAACTTTCTATACTGTTGTCAATCTTAAAATTCTAAATTGACCCTCAAAAATCTCATTGAGAACTTTGAGACTTAAATCCAAACTTATTTTTTGACTCGAGAATTCACTCCGAATTTTTAATTGTATATTAATTTACCAGGATATAAAATTAAATTTGAACAAGCTTGAGAATCAGCTTCTGTTGAAACAGGATCCCCTTTAAATTTTATTTCATTATTTTTAGGCTTCACCCAACCAATTCCATTGCTATGCAAGAAGACTTTCAACTCATCGTACAAATCAAATAATTTTTTAGCATCATGATATTGGATATTACCAGCGTAATAAGATTTTTTCGTTACCGGAAGGATATAAACGTGAAGATAACCCGCCATGGTGTCAGCCAATGCTCTCATCATCAAGTGTCTAGTTCTATCGGTCGCTAATTTTCTAATAACTTCCAAACAAACGTCCATGTACTCCATTATTAGTCCGATGTACTCATTATTCTCAGGATCGATCATCTCTACCTATTTAAATTATCAAAGATATTTACTTAGTCACAGCAAAAGAAAGTAAAAAAACTTTAGAACCTCAGGTAAGACATCCTGGAAGACATGCCGGCTAATCAATAACGTCAATTGCTCATTGTTCCAACATTTTCTCTTAAGGTCGCTCTTATCAAACAGGACACTTCCGACATTCTGACCATTGTCATTATTGACTACTCTACTGGAGGATCGAGGTTTATTCACTAATCCTTATAAATTAATTATCTTTTAAACAGTCTTTTAATCAATTAATATCAATACCTATATTTATTCAGACTCAAGGGGTTCGTGAACGTGGCGATAAAAAGAAAATTAATTAAAGCTGCTTTTACGTTGACGCATTTTATCATTTTTTAACTTCCATTAAATTAACTCGATTGAAGTTCATTCTCTAACGACAACTAAATTAAAAAATACGTTTTCACTTATTTTTTTATTTCATTCTGACGTGATATTCATGTTTCCCTTCCCATTGCCTATTACGGTCTCATTCGAATCTCAATTCATGCGATACAATATGAACATCTTCAGCTACATACACCAAGAAAACCCACATGACACCTACAGCCTACATCTCTTCTTTGCTTACCATAAATGTTTTTTTTTTATCCGTCATTAAAAAGTGAGTCACTTTTTTTTATTATTATTTGAATCTCAATGATAATTTTTTTATTTTTACCTCAGTAAAAGGCAACAGTTAATTTTTTAACGGGCATTCTATTGGAGTATTTGAATTTAAAATAGAGTGGAAATGGTATCAAGGCGACGGTATTAGAAATTTTTTTATCTGATATCGCGTTTTATTGTAAAATATTTGTTATATATCTCGGTTGTAATAACTTTTAAACTGGTAACGGCACCTTTCTCCCACTTATTTTTCGTGCCTGCTGCACAAGGACGCGATCGCTGGATTAAAGTAAAGTCTCAGACACACACAGACTCTTTAAGTTACCAGGTGATTGCAGGTGTGATACTCAATATTCAAAACTTATCATTTCCTTAAAAAACTTTTTTTTAATACCAATTTCCGTTCCGTATCAACGGACATTTTTACGAAGAGATGGGTAAGTTTTAATTGGATTGCTCTTTTAAATTCAAAAATTTTAAAATATTTTCCTTTAAAAGTAAAAATACTACATATATTTAATACGTGAACTATAAGCCAGTAAAAAAAGTTATAAAATCATAACTTTCTTTTCACATCCGCTTATTAGTTTTTTTTTGCCATAATATTTTTATCGAATTTATTGAATAAATAAATCAAGATGGCTGATAATTTTTTAAAATAATTATTTTTTTTCATTAGTAATTTAATTTATTTGTTTGTTTGTTTGTTTGTTGATAAAAAATAAACAGGTGTTCGAGTACTTTCTGCGATTGTTGTTCTTATCGTAAGTACAATTAAAAAATTTAATTACTTTGTTGTTTATTTAGAAATGCGCGTTACGAAATATGAATAATTTAAAAAAAAAAATTGTGTAATTATTTTCTATAGAGTATAACTGTTGCCGTAAATGCTGGGGATATGATGAGAAAAAGTATTGTATTTGATAAAAATACACCTGATGTATTTTATTGTCCGCAACACAAACCCACGGGGTTTGAAAAAATGATCGTCAAAGCGAAACCACTATCAAGATTATGTCAATTTGAAGGCGGGCCTATTCCTGAAGACTATAAAAGTGATTGCTATAATGACGTTGACGAAACAGAGTACGCTTGTAAAGAGAAGTACAGAATTATGGTGAGTAATTTGTAGTATAAGAGGTATATATATAATTTGAATAAAATTATTTTAATCATTAAAAAAAAGATGGAGGATAAAAAACAGCAGACGTGATCCAGCTTAAGATTTATTATTGCCAATGCTTGTAATAACTGATGGTGTTGGTTTTGAATTTCAGAAACGACTGAAAAAAATGGAAAAAGAAAACGAGCCGATCGACAACGAGTACACCGACAAATAGATGAATATTCATGACGCTATATGGCGCTATTCATCGTCATCTATATACGGGATAACACGATACATTATACACTAAAGCTAAAGCTAATGGGCAAATCATCCAAACTAATAATTACGCGTATATATATCACGCTAATTACTACTATTATTGATGATCCTCAAGTTAGAAGACAATTAACAATTTTACGATTTTTTTTACAACAAATTAATTACAAAAAAAAATATCTACACTGAGAGAAAAAATAACTTAGGAATTTTGTATTTTTTTCTTATGAGAAATTTTAAATCTGATATATTTTTAGTGAAAAAATTTAATGGCTTCATTAAAAATCATTTTTTTGATCAGAAATCTGAGTGCTGGAACGAAATTTTGATTTTCTTCTGTCAAAAAAATTATTCTTCAACTTAAGAGGGATAGTCACTGAGGATCGAAAAAATAGGTGATATTCGGGGATTTTTTTGACTGGAATAATAAAGGAATTTGGGGATCGGGTTTTTTTTTGTTTTATAAAGTATACATTGAAGATAATTCCCCTAATTTTTCATTAAAAAATATCATGTTGTTACAAAGTTATAAGCATTTTTGTGGAGCAACAAAAAAATTTTCCCCACCACGGTGTCATCTCTAACTCAAAAACGGATTATCAGAAACAAAAAAACCAAACGGCGTTGTAATCTGTATGCATGTGGTTATCGTTGCACATAGGAGATTTTGAAAATTTGGATTTGAAAAAAAATGGCGACATATTAAAAATTTTTTTGTTATTTTTTCTCATTTTTTTTTATTCAAACAGCCCTAAAAAATCTTTAAAATCAAAATTTTCAAAATCTCCTACGTGCAACTTTAGCTACTGAATAGACGAATACGAAAAAAAAAAGTTGCGAATCGGTTCATATTTATGCAAATTACAGATGCCACCAGTTCAAAAAAAAGTAGTTTCGAGAAAAATGCGTTTAAAGTTTTTATTCGATGCAACGGTCAGTTGACGCGCTGTCACAAAAATTACTATAACTTGAAAAATATTCGGAATTTTTATATTAAACTTTAGATACATATTTTTGAACATATACTTTGATTTAATGAAAAAAAAAAATTTTTTTTTTGAAATTTCAGTGGCTATCCCCCTTAAATATGGAAATAATTGTTTTTACAAAAGTTAATTTTTTTTCTTCAGTGTAGAAAATTAAAAAATATACAGGTGCAATTTTTCAAACATTTTTTTTTATCATAATAATTTATCATTCATAAAAAAATCGAAAAATTATTAGACGTCGGCTAATTTGAGTATCATCTATTATTAAATGATTAATCAATGAATAAATTAATTAATCAATAATAAATTAACATACAGGTATATAAAGGTTTTACAATGATTATTGAAAACTAAACGGTTATCAAATTGATTACTCAATTATATTTCAATAATCTAAATCTGATATCAATAATTATAATTACTAATATTAATTACAATATCTTATTATAATTTATAAAAAAAAGCTTTATAATTAACGCAGTAACAATTAAAATTTATTATCCATTGCCAATGTCCATATTATTTTTAAATTATTTATACGTACAAAACCTGGGTCATTAGAGTTTTTAAACTTATCAGTAATTTATGAATCCTCTTCATACACAAAACAGTTCAATTAAATATTTTTTTTTTTTTTGAATCAAATGGCATTTTATTTAATGGATTCTATCACATGGTACGTAATCGGTTTAAGATTTATTAAAAAATTTACAAACTTATTTATCATGACATTTGTGATGTTTTTTTTTTTAGTGATGATTTTATGATCAATAGTTTAATTATATGATAATAAATAATATTAATTTCGTCAGCTTAATATTTAAATTTAATTGCAAAAGTTTTTAATATCATAATTAATAAAACTAAAATATTTTTATTAATATATATATATGTCTATATATATATATATTTTTTTTTAGATGCGCCTTCACCCGCCTAACAGCGATACCCCATACAATGGTACCAGATTATCAAAATTTATAGATTCCAAGGACACTAATTATAAAAAACTCATTAAGTGATTAATTGAATTAAAAGACAATAAACCTTTAGCTAATTATAAATTATTTAGTTAATTATAAATATTACATAAACTTGTGAATAATATAAATTTATCGATTATGATAATAATAGTAATATTTACACGTTATATTTATGTATAGACAAGTTGCGTAATTAAAAATATGTATACATAATTTATTATAATTATAAAAATAATAATCGTAAACGTTGAATAAATTTAATATATATATTTTTAATAAAATATTTAAATAACTATAACTATAGTATTAGCTTACCACCATTGGAAGCCCGTATCTGTGCAACTTGTTCAGGAGTGAGTATTAATTTGCTGCCATTGGGAAGTGCTAGTGCGTAATGGCTTCCGGTTTCATTGACAACGACAACAAGTTGGGTTGCCGAAATCGGAGATGTTTTAGCTGGTGATTTAGGTTTAACGGGAGTAATTGATATACCGCCTTGATTCATGCGCTCAATAATTTGCGGTGTCAGTCCGCTTTTATTCGTTACCTGACCGGGGGCAGAAGCTTTTGGAGCAGCGTTATTGCTATTATTATTTTTATTAATAACTTTCTTTTGCATCACTGCGTTATTTTTTTGTCCAACTTTCTGTGGAGTTGTTGCAGTAGCTGTGGGTTTTTCAGTGATGATCATTTCTATTTCATCGTCACTGTCACTGAGAACAATAAGTGATGTGGTCTTGGTTTTAGGTTGATTTGGCTTTTGCATGATAGGCCGCGGTTGGTTGGCTCTTGGCTGCTGATGACTGTTGGGAATCCGCGGGCCCACGAGACGAGGTCGCGGTGCTGGTGCTGGTGCTACTGGACGATAATTGGGCCGGAAGGGTACCGTGCTTCTGATTACTGCGCCTTCAGGATGACGAGGACGGGGGGGAAGGTTGATTGGTCTGTTCTGGACAACGCGAGGTAGTGGTCGTTCCATTCCTATTCTGATAGGTTGATTGATCATTGGTCCTTGGTACCGGGTGGAACACATTGGTGGCGCTCTCATCTGGTGATAAGACATGTAATTATTCTGCGGAGTCATGTAATTTTGATTCTGCTGGATTATCATGTGCTGATTCATCTGTAGGTTTGAGGGCTCGCCGTACGGGTGGATGTGGTTGGACATTGATGGATTGGGCATCAGATAACCTGGTGGATTGGGCATATAATATCCTGAGTGCATGGGTACTTGAGGGACGACTGAAATCATCGGAGATTGGGGAACAACTGATGGATTTTCCGGTGGCATAACTACGTAATTTACTGGTCCATTTCCTGTGTTTACTAATACATAATTTTGCTGCATCCCAGTGGGAACTGGGTCAGGTTGACTGTCCATTATTGGTCCTTCTTCTTTTATGTCCAGCACCGAATGAACGCTTTCAATTTTAATAGAAGTCAAGAGACCATTGTTATTAATTATTGGATCGGGAACTGGTACCGGCGCGACAGGATCAGAGACCGGGTCTTTGAACTCTGGAGTCATTTCGGGCGTACTCATGTCAGCTCTTACATTTTGCATTTTACTGGCTGGTGGCTTCGAACGTTTGCTGGGTGATGATCGTTTGCGTTTTCGCTTACGGCGACTAGGTAGTATCCAATCTTTATCAGAATCCGTCGCATCTGACTGTTCGTTTGCTAGGCGCGTTTTAGCGGGCACTTGGAGAGGTGAAGGTGTTATGTGAATTCCAGTTGCTGGATCAACGGACTCAAATCCTACCCAGTCTTCATAATTACTTGACCCACTGTCTGAATCAGATGAAAAAGGTTCAATGTATGAAGAAACTCCTCTAGCTCTTAATACTCTTCTCGTCTCAGGCTCTATAATTTTAATATAATTGTAATTAGTCCATAAAAGACCATTTTTTAAAATTAGTAATGATTTAAAAAAAAATACCATCTCTTGTATCATTATCTGATTCGTCTTTATCGCTTTCTTCTTTTATTTTAGTTTTATCTTTTTCAATATCTTCGTCTTGTAGCAGCCGCTGGAGTATCGTGTCGCTGTATGAGAGCAGAGGACAACCTTGAGAACCGAGTACCCATGAATTGGAGGTACGGGTGCCATCAATTAGAGAGTCGTCAGGTTCAGTTATTCTATTGGTGGGCAATAATAAAATATAAAAATTAAATTTAATGAATTAATAAAGTTAATTAATAATAGTAGCAATAGTTTATTACCCTAGATCATAATTTTTTTTCTCACTCAATAGCTTAGCTCTTGATGAAGCCGCTGATTCTTTAAGTATCGACTCCTTTGATTTAAGAGAGTCAAGTAATGCCTGCATCTTGCTAATTAAAAGCATCTCACATTTTACAGGCTGCTGAAATAAATAATAAACTCATCATTAAAAGCACAAGAGTAATTTTAAAAATATTTACTTCGTTAACTTACATGAGGTTTTGATGAATTTTGGATATAAAGATCAGAAATTAAATCCCTGAGAGAATCAATACTATCAGCAACCAGTTGAAACTTTGATCCCTTTAAATCCGCGAGAATATTTTTAAAGTTTTCCATGTTTTTCTTACAAGTCTCAACATTTCCGGTCTTATTATCATCCTCAGCTGCACTTTGACATAAATTGTCTTCCAAAGACTCATCATCATCCAGCTCTTGATTGTTATCCTCGTCTTTGAACTTAATTTCCTTACTCTCGTCTTCCGGAGCAGGATCGAGCGGTTGATTGTCAGGTTGATTATCGCCGTCACTATGCGTCTGGGTTTCGATCAACTTTTCATCGTCGCTCTTAGATCCCGTGCAATTGTTTTCTTTACTCACACTCACGTTACTTGACAACATTTCATTTATTTTCTCATCATCAGTCTTTGAGCTGCTGGACACGTCGTCTCGTACCGAACATTCGTTTAGTTCGTCATCAACCGGGGGTTTATCGTCAATCCTCGTCATCACTTCAGTCTCGTTAGTTTCCTCTGGTTTTATTGGCTCATCCTCCGCTGGCGGCTCTACAGCCTCTGGTTCAACTGGTGCATCTTCTTTTGATACATCAACTTCCTTATTTACATCTACATTTAATTCTACATTAGACTCATCATTTTTATTATTACTATCATTACTATTTATATTTACTTCTTTATTATCATTTTCTTCTATCATACTGTTATCATTTTCTTCTATCATATTGTTATCATTTTCTTCTATCATATTCTTATCATTTTCTTCTATCATATTGTTATCATTACCATTATCATTATTTGTACTATTATTTATATTATCATTTATTTTTTTAACAGATACCGCGCGTTTTCTAGACCGCGTAGGCAAATTACCGTTTTTCCACCGGTTTGTTCGTCTTCTTTCCCGGCGTTTTTTTCTCACTCGCGTTGTCTGAAGTTTAAATTTAGCTTTTACAGGCACTACATTTAAAAATACTTTATTATTCATACAGTGTTTGTATATTCTAAGATCATTGTCCAGGAAAATTGGAAAATATATATAACGCGTACCGTAACGGTCGCGACCCAACAACTTTTCACTCTCACCATCCAAGTATCGATTGGACACTTCTTCTTGCAAAGATTTTTTCGAATGCATAAAAGTATCACAAACAGTTTTAAGAAGCCATACACGTTGTTTAAAATTAAATTCTTCAAAATCACGATCTCCAATTGACGAAACTTCAGGAAATATTTCCCAAAATTCAGGCTCTACTCCGATTGCTTCAAATACTTTTATCGAGTCTTGTTCTTTGCTCTGGTAAACTTTGTACCACTGAGCAACTTTGTGAACTAACAGATAATTTGTCCAGAATTCGTACGGCATCAGAGGTATTTTTTTAAGTTTTGACCGCGGTAAGGATGGACTCAACAGACACGTCATGATGCTCGATAACTGTTTTGAGACACGTGGTATCAAGAGCATCCGCTCCATTTCATACATCGACAAATGCTGAATGTGTAGACTTGATTTAGCTAGACAGAGGAACTCATATATCTGCGGTATCTCCCACATTGTTGTGGCCGAATCTGGCAATCGATCAAGCAATTGCTCTGTTGGGTCCAAGTCTCCATCCTTGTCCTCTTTGTCCTCTTTCTCCTCTTCACATTTTGTCTTGTCAATCTCCTCTGACATTTTAAATCTGTAATAATAAACTTCACTTTATTTATTTTACACACATATTTACTATAAAAACTATAAAAAATAATATATGACATCGCTGTAATTATTTTAAAATATTGGAAAAAAAAGGCGCGAAAAATAAATTATTGATTAGTCTCAACTTCAAAATCCATAACTTTAATTTGTCCAGTTTTCAAAATTTAATTTTTAAAATTACACAGCCTTTGCGTTAAAGTTTTAAAAATATGACAGCACTCAACAAATAAAATAATTTACAAAAAAAATATCAATTTTGAACTGATTCAAAAAAATCGACTAATTTTTTTTTTCTTCATTATATCGAAAATATTGTTAGAAATGACGAAAAAACAATACTGTGAAAATTTGAGCTCTTAACATTAATATTAACAGCTGCCGCATCGCAATTTTCTATTTCCCGTTTAAATAATATGGGAAAATTTATTTTTTAAGCTTTGGAATTTTGTAGCTCACGGTGGGACCAATACTTTCAAATGTTCAAGACATATTCTTATGGGAAATTTGACGCTCTACAAAAAAGGTCTCTTATAATTTTTCGAAATTTTTATTTTTTCAAAAGTTATTTGAAGTTAAAGTTAGATTGACGATAAATTTATACATTTTTTGAATTTTTTGACGCAACCATCAACTTTATCGGAAAATTTTATAGGAAATTTTTGTAGAGCATTTTATTTCCTATAACTTATCTCAGAGAAAATTTTCGATATTTCTCACAAGTCGTGAGTTAATTGCAATTAACTGAAAATTTAATATAATTAATTCTAAGCAACAAAATTTAGATTATTTAAGAAAAGTTTCAGTTAATTAAAAATAACTTACGACTTGTGAGAAATATCGAAAATTTTCTCTGAGATAAGTTATAGGAAATAAAATGCTCTACAAAAATTTCCTATAAAATTTTCCGATAAAGTTGACGGTTGCGTCAAAAAATTCAAAAAATATAAAAATTTATCGTCAATTCAACTTTAACTTCAAATAACTTTTGAAAAAATAAAAATTTCGAAAAATTATAAGAGACCTTTTTTGTAGAGCGTCAAATTTCCCATAAGAATATGTCTTGAACATTTGAAAGTATTGGTCCCACCGAGAGCTACAAAATTCCAAAGCTTAAAAAATAAATTTTCCCATATTATTTAAACGGGAAATAGAAAATTGCGATGCGGCAGCTGTTAATATTAATATTAAGAGCTCAAACTTTCACAGTATTTTTTTTTCGTCATTTCCAACAATATTTTCTATATAATGAAGAAAAAAAAAATTATTCGATTTTTTTGAATCAGTCTAATCAATTTCAAGTTTTTTGGAACTCGTGTTTTTAAACCTGACACCTCATTTGCCATAAATATGAAATAAATAATTAAAACGTTTTTTTAATCGATTGATAAAGAAAAATGACGTAGACAAGCTTTTATCAGTTACCATTTTATAAGATCAGTATAGATGCACGCAAAAAATAGTAACTGAACTATCGCTATTAAGTAAATGTTTAATGAGCAGCTTAATAATTTCTGATAGATGGAACTTGATCACGAACTAAATGAAAAAATAAAGTAAACATTTTATTACACCACCTACTGACAACTCCTCAAAAAAAAATTTTTCAATCGATCCCTACCCAGAAAAAAATATTTTTTGGCGCGAGAAATTTTTTTTCACCCCAAAAAAATGAAAAAAATTTATTAGGACAAATAAAAATTTTCTTGGGGTGATAAAAACTTTTTTCAGAGCAAAGAAAATTTTTTTAAGTGAAAAAAAATTTTTTCGCGCCAAGAAATTTCTTCTAGTTTTTTTCTATATACATTTCGCGTAAATGATTTCAATTAATTTCCTTACGTGACCTAACACATTGAATTCATAAAAATATAACATAGAAAAAAGTAAACATAACAATCATTTTTATGATCTATAGCAAACAAAACTTTTTGAATGTCATTTTATTTATAGTGTTTGTTATTGATAGTGTGATAATGAGTAACAGAAAAATAAACAATAAAAATTAATTGACGCAAAAGTCAAGCTTTCAGGTTGCGTTAGGTCTAGTAACTGATGGAAAAAAACTGTTATCATTAACAGTGACTGTGTTAGTTACCGTCATCAAGGTCTAGTGTCGATGGAAAAATTTAAAAAGCTCTTGAAGTAAACCCGTACTCGTAATATAAATTTGTTGAGCTTTACATTTATAATATCACGCGACTCGTCAATTTTTTATGACGTTAATTGACAACAAATATTATCGCAGATGATCACTCTGCTATTATTCTCCCAACACTGTCAATTACATCTTCTGCAATAAATACATACTGTATTTACATATATTTATTATTAAATAGAATTTGTTGTTATCGTGATTAAATGAAAGTCGATGCAAGTGAAGAAATAATCGCGACCTCACTCAGTGTCACGTGTATTTTTTCACCCTCGGATAATCCTACTTCTCTCGCTCATGATTTAAATCCACCGGGAGTTTTTAAAATAAATACCATGAGTTCGGAAATTTATATGAGAAAGTCACGTAATTTTTCACAAGAATTAACGGAAAATGATAAATCATTTACTCTTAATACTGTACATTTACAAAATCCATATAAAATTACTCAGCGTTTTGAAGGATTCAGCGGTTCGCGTCTTAATGCATTGAAACTTCAGCCAAATTTATTTCCAAAGGTAATGATATTAATTATTATTAAATAATTATTAGACTGGGCCAAAAAAATTAACTATTTTTTTTTTTTTCATAGCTATATCGAGAATATTATTCAGAATGACAAAAAAAAAAATTTCATGAAAGTTTGAGCCCTTAATATTAATTTTAAGAGGTCTATCATCGCTATTTTTAATTTTAATTCATAATTTGATGTTTTACGTCAGAACTGCTAAAAAATTGGAGTAAAAAAAAATCATTTTTACTTATTCTTATGTAAAATTAAATTCCCTACAAAAAAGGTCTGATTAAAAATTTTCGTCAGACAAGCCGTTTCCGATTAATTAAGCTTAATAAAGTGATATATTTTTCGATTTAAGATTTTTACTTTTGAATTTTGTAACTGACGAATCAATAAATATCTAAAAAATATCATGACAGATTTTTGAAGGAAATTTAATGCTCTACAAAAAAGGCATCTGAACATTTTTTGCTAAATTCACTCCTTCGAAAGTTATTCACGTTATTGAAATCGTTTTGACTCAAATTCAACCTTGAATAACTTTCGAAGGAGTGAATTTAGCGAAAAATGTTAAGAGACCTTTTTTGTAGAGCATCAAATTTCCTTCGAAAAGCTGTCATGATCTTTTTTAGATATTTCTTGATTCGTCAGTTACAAAATTCAAAAGTAAAAATGTTAAATCGAAAAAATATATCACTTTATTAAGCTTAATTAATCGGAAACGGCTTGTCTGACGAAAATTTTTAATCAGACCTTTTTTGTAGGGAATTTAATTTTACATAAGAATAAGTAAAAATGATTTTTTTTTACTCCAACGTTTTAGCAGTTCTGACATAAAACATCAAATTATGAATTAAAATTAAAAATAGCGATGATAGTCCTCTTAAAATTAATATTAAGGGATTAAACTTTCATGAAATTTTTTTTTTGCCATTCTGAATAATATTCTCGATATAGCTATGAAAAAAAAAAGTAGCCAATTTTTTTGGCCCAGTCTAATAATTATACCCATGTTTAATTACTTAATTTCATAGACAGATTGCTGATGTCGACAAGAATATTCCAGTTCGTAAAAATACATGGACTCGCAATGATAATAAAACTAATTCACCATCTCATAAAGATAAAATTCAGATGTGCTTCAGAAAAATAAAATTAAATTCATTCATTGAACAGTATTGTTCCAATAGTACTCTACATGGTCTTCGTTATCTTGGAGATCCATGTGTGTCAATAATTGAAAAGTAATTTTAATTACAATAATTAAATATAATTTATTGTTATTTTAAATAATATTATTTTATTTAAATAAAGATTATTCTGGATCTGTGCATTCGCATGTGCTTTTCTCAGTGCTGCATATTTTATATGGAATTTATATTACAAGTGGTTATCATCGCCTATTATTATCTCAATGAATCCTGAGCCAGTATCATTCGAAGAGTTTCCATTTCCCTCAGTTACAATCTGCAATATGAATAATGCAAAGAAGAGTGAAGCGGATCGCATTAATAATGGGTACCAATCACTATTGATTATTATTATTATTATCATTATTTATTATCTGTATTATTAAGAAAATAAGGAAAATTTTTTTCCACCCATATCTGATAAAATTAGGTGATGTTTTCATGACTAGAACTCTTTTTTATTACCAAGTACTGAGATAAATAAATTTGTCTATATAATTTGAATTACATTTAAATTACGCGGGAAAAAAGTGTACCTGAAGATCGGAACGTTTTTCGCGAAATGAAAAGTAGAAAATTTACTGGATCTAGATTTCCAAAATGTCTTGCATAAGTGCTGGTATGTCAGTCGAAAATTGGGTAATGGTCTATAATCGGGGCTCCACCTGTTTATATCAAGCAAAAATCCAAATATAGACAAATTGCTTTGAAACCAATTTCATTCTCTAGCATTTGTCGGCGGATTGAAGATATAATTGCTCCTTTAAGTGTTATTTGAGCCTTTATAAGTTATAAATGTATACCAAAGGTATAAATTATGCTTGATTTAGATGTTAAGTTTATTAATTTTCAGTTCCGTGCAACACTGCATTATTTGACATATTTTTCATTTCATTCTGTGTATTGACTCTTAAGTCAAACACTAAAATTTAAGGTATATGCCTATTTGCCATAATTTCTGTAGTTTCGTCTTAAGTACGTTAACGGACTCGTCAGTAAGGCTATGTTAACGCACTCTTGCCTTAGACTACATCTCTTGCCAGTATGAGCCGGCGTAAAACTGTGTTGTGGGCTTCAGCCAGACACTATACTAGCAAAGGAAGGTGGATACCGTCCAAACTACTTGCAAAAAAATGTTAGGTGAGCTGTTGTACACCGTTAAAGTATTGAAATAGCAGAAATATGCCAATTTTCACTATACAAGAGTTCAAAAAATCTTTGTAGCTCTTAGTTAGACTTTTCTATCGCCACCGTCAATCTTACGGTATTAATAAAATTAATTATTAATATTTATTAGAAAATTTATTAAATTTATTTTGGAAAATTTGCATAATTTTATGTTATTTTTATCAATTTTGTACACTCTAATTGCAAGGCTCGGATAGATATCTGTATTAAAGACAAAAACACATACAGAAAATTTAATCCGCCGTGTAGCTGAACACGTGGAAAAAGTTTAATTATAGATCTTTAAGGTGTTAGCACTTGGAACTTTGAAAAAATATGTGGAGCCCCACATCTAGACCATTACCGAAAATTGTAACCAACCCCAATTACCCCTGAAGTCACATTTAAGCAGTCAAATGACATGAATTTTTTAAATTTTCGTTGCGCGAAAAACATTCCGATCTTCGGGTACATGGAAAAAAAACGATCGTATATATTTCCTTTAAATAATTTAATATTTTAATTATTCTGACACTTAATATGACTGAATATATATAACTATTATAAGGTAAGACCTAGTACCTGATCACTCCATGTATGTGTATATCTATATTTGATAAAATGTCGTGAATATAGATATACAAATACATGAGTAATCGAGTACTAGTTCCCTGATCGGGTACTGGATTTCTTACCTTATATGTAATCAAGAGAGAATAAGAAAAATTGAGTCCATTTTAAGTCTTCTGATAGTAAAAATTTGAAAAATTGAATTTGGTATCAGTAAAAAAAATATTAGACAACTTATAAAAAAAATTGACCGCGTAGATTTTTTTTAGAACCCCGGGATTTTACAATCATCGAAATCAATAAGTTTGCGAGTTAATGATGAGATTTGTCTTATTAAATTTCAATGATAATGAACAAACAAAAGATTCTAGAGTTAATTTTAGAGTAGAGATTTTAATAAACAGTCAAATTCAAATTATATTTTATAAATTTGACAGTACTCAGGTAGTCACACAGTGACTATAAGCTGCTCGTCTATTATTATTATTATTATTATTATTAGTTTAGTATTAATAGGTGATAAATATTTTATAGAAACGACAGTCTGGACCAACTTTTGCTAGAAGATATTTGCAACTTTAGAAATGCATCAGAGGTAAATGAAGTCTTTGGATCCGCTGATTGGAGCAACGTCTTGCGGTTTATGATAAATGTAATTATTCATCTAATACTTTTTATTATAATCAACTTCCGTCTTAGCATCTGTCAGTTTCACTATAAAATAATGTCATCTGATATTTAAATGAATTTAGTGGAATCCTGTATCTATATTTTTGGCACACGGCTGTGATACCTAAATTGATATCATAATTTATTGCTTGCTATCAAATATATTGTTTGTATTCTCAGTGACCCTATTATTGGCCTATGGCCGTTGGGTCTTAAGTAAATAAAATTATAAATTTATTGATAAAAATAAATAATTTGAATGTCTGTAAGGTATCGCAACCCTGTAATGAGATGCTGCATCATTGCCAATGGCATGGAAACATCACGGAATGTGAAAGAATATTCAATCCAACGATGACAGACGAAGGAATGTGCTGTAACTTCAACTCTGTCCATCGGGATTTCATGTTTTACAATCCGTATGTTTACAAATTAACGAAAATTATTTTAATTCCGTAAAATAGATTTGCTGATGATGTTTTGTATTTAAAGTCAAGAATGGTCTGATCTCAACATAACATTTCCATACACTTCGATGGATTGGAAACCAGAAACTGGATACAATGACAGCGTGCATCCAGAAACTCAGCCATGGCGGCCTTATGGAGCTGGAAAATATTACGGACTTACTCTAGTTCTCGATACAGATGTACGAGAGTATTACTGCTCATCAACAGCTAGTGTAGGTTTCAAATTACTTCTCCATAATCCTGTGGAGACTCCGAAAATGGCTGATTTTGGTTTCGCAATAAGTCCTGGAGAAGAGACTCGTATTGTAATCACACCCCGTATTAACACAGCGAGTCTGTCTATTCTCGGTATTCCTCGGAAAAAAAGAAAGTGTTTTTTTAATACTGAACGTAAACTAAAGTACTATCGTACTTATACCCAGCGAAATTGTCTTCTCGAGTGCGAGGCAAATTTCACTCAAAAAATTTGCGATTGTGTGCAATACTACATGCCAAGTAAATTATTGTCCCAATGTTTTAAAATATTTTCATACATAAAACTAGTTTTGAATCTACTGGATTGTCTTTGCAGAGTCAGCGAATACTCCGATCTGTGGTAAAAAAGATGACCAGTGTGCTAATGATGCCAGACGATTAATGGAAAAAAAACTTTATGATGATGAAGCAGCTGCTGACAAACTAAACGTTACTGAGATGTAATTTAAATAATAATTTATATATAATCTTGGTATTGTGAAGTATTTTATATTTTATAAATTATTTTATTCAGCCCTAGCTGCAACTGCTGGCCAGGTTGCTTTGAAATAAATTACGAGTTCACGATGTCACATAGCGCACTTACATCGACATTTTACGTCGACGAATCGTTTATCAAACACAGTAAAAAATATTTCAAGTAAGTTGTCTAATTGATGCTCTGTAATTAACTAATATTTAAGTCGTCTGATAAAACGTCACTGATATTTATAAATTTGTTTCGATTGTTACCTTGATTGCAGAGAAAATATGGCAGTAGTTCATTTGTTTTTCGTTGATTCTCAATTTCCAAAGTATGTAAAAAGTGAATTGTTTGGATTTATTGAATTTTTATGTAAGTTGTCATAGTTGTCCTCATTAATTATATACTAATTATAGTTATTGATTAGTTTCTTTAGCTGTCATTGTTACTCAGTATTATTTTTTTACAGCAAACACCGGAGGTCTTCTTGGATTATTTATGGGGTTCAGTTTTCTTTCAGTTGTTGAAATTTTTTACTTTATAACTCTGAGATTTTGGTGCAGAATTCAGTGGATTGAGAGATCAAAAAAAAATGATCTCCAACAAACCACTGACATACATCCAAAAATAGTTTATCCGTTTTCTCAATAAATTTATTATCCAGCACATTTATTATTAATAATAAATAATTATTATAAATTTATGTTATTTGAATATATAACGCCGAAAAAAAGGTATTTTATTATAAATTATGGACTTGATCTCTGGCTGTTACTTACCTTTTAATAAATTACTAGTCTAATCACCATGTAAAAACCATTGTTTTATTATTTTTTTTTTAAATACTAATAGAGTAATTAATTATTATGAGTTTTTGAAGACTTTGTAATGTTGATAACGTGATAAACATGTTTTTTAGTAACAATAAAAAAAATATGATTACTCAGTCACAATTTCTATAGCGATCTAATCTAAATAGCGACAGACGTCATCAGATGGCGCGCTTTTGCAAATTCGCGGGAATAATTTGAATTTTAATTGTCATGGTTTTTAATTTTTAATTTAATTTTAATGACAGCTGCAAATTTACACATTTTTAAATTTCAAATTTTTAAATTCAGTGGCTATTAATTTAAATAATGAGTGTGAATGTAGCAGACATCAGATAAATTTTAAATTATTGATAAATAGATTAAATAATTCATTAAATAAAATTTTGAAAAAATGCGCATTTAAAAAATTTTGAAATTAATAAGTGCATTTTTAAAATTATTTACTCTATTTATTTATAATTTTAAATTTGTCTGATGTCTGCTACATTCACACTCATATTTAATGATCCAGAAATTAGCAGACGATTAAAAATTTTCAAATTTTTTTTCAACCAATTAATTATAAAAAAACAAAAATCTAAAAAAATGCACATGTAGAAAATTTAATAAACTATAGGTGCAATTTTTTCAAAAATTTTTTTTATTATTATTTATTATTATAAAAAAAAATCAAAAATTATAAGACGTCGGCTAACTTCAGCATCATCATATTTAAATAATTATTTATTGCCGTGGAATGGAAAGTGACGTAAGAAAAATTAATTCAAAAATTTAAAAATTAGCAAACGCTTACTGATAAAATTAATAAGAGGAAGATAAATAATATTGGATAATTGCTCTTTGAAAATAAGTAAAGCCCGAGTTATAGACCAGTACTTTAAAAATTAATAATTATTTTATTATCTAAAAATTATACGATCATACTAATCCATTTTCTTAAATTGTTTTTGTATTTTTTTTATGTGTAAGCATTATCATACACATATTTATTTATATCTCTACGTATTGACAGTAGAATAATCTAAAACTACTTTATTTAATTTATGATTTTCTTATTTCTTCATACAAAATTCTAAACATAACACTAGATGTTTACATATAGAGCAGACTGTTTGACAATTATTCTATATTATTTATTTAAATTTAAAGACCTTAGTGCTTCGTCGACTCATTTACATTCACCAAATATTTTATTTAATGTAAATAAAAATTTATAATTACGTTAAATATTACAATGCAATTAAAAAAAAACTTTTAAATTTATGCTGTACAATTTAGTTTTTTTTTATGATAATTTATAACAAAATTGTATTTTTTTTACCATCAATGAGTGAATACATATTTATATTTATTTTGCAGAGTATGTATACAGTATAAATATTTTTGTCGTACAAATCGTATGTCTCGTGCAATTTTTTTTTATTTTAATTTAAATTCTCACTCATTTGTAATTAATTTTTTTTTTTAAAGAAATAATTTGATAAAAGCACGATTAGACGTGTACTTGATTTGTAAACAACATATATTCACAATTGGCGAGAAAAAAAAATATATATGTATAATATGTATATATATTTATATGTATATATTAGGGTGGCGCAAAAAAACCGACTATTTTTTTTTTTTCAATCTCGCATGAAAATTTGTTGGTTTACGATGTTTTAAGAAGCCTCTCCACAAATCAGCTCGATAAAAAATTTTTAAGAGGTCGCTCACGAATTTTGAAAATATCGAAAATGATCGAAATTAGGGTTTTTATTTAAAAAATTTTTTTTTTCTCGTGGCAGCAATAGTTTATATTTGTAAAATCATGACTATGCTGAAAATTTCAGCCCAAAATATAAATATTTAAACGGCGCTCAAGAATTTCGAATATTTACTGATAATATGTAATTAATAGTTTGAATTAGTTTTTATAACTCAATTGTTGTCATTTCACTTAAATATAACTTTTGCATACCCAAAAATATACAGAACAGTCTTAAACAATGAAATTCGGTCAGTTTTGAATAAGCGAAAAAACCTACAAATTGGATTAAAAAATAAAAAAGTATGTAAATAACTTATTATTTCTATTTCTCGGGTTATATTTTCATTCATTGTCATGCAAATTGATGGTGAAAAAATCGAGAAGCTTTATTATTAATATTTAAGGGTCGCTCAAAAATGTCCAAGAGACTGCGCTCGGAAACATTCAAAATTCTTGAGCGCCGTTTAAATATTTAAATTTTGGGCTGAAATTTTCAGCATAGTCATGATTTTACAAATATAAACTATTGCTGCCACGAGAAAAAAAAAATTTTTTAAATAAAAATCCTAATTTCGATCATTTTCGATATTTTCAAAATTCGTGAGCGACCTCTTAAAAATTTTTTATCGAGCTGATTTGTGGAGAGGCTTCTTAAAACATCGTAAACCAACAAATTTTCATGCGAGATTGAAAAAAAAAAAATAGTCGGTTTTTTTGCGCCACCCTAGTATATATATAAATATTAATTTACATTATTGTTATCATATAATTATTATCATTAATTATTAATAGATGAAAGAATGTTTGATTCAGTATTGCAAAAAAAATTATAATAAGAAGTCATTCTAATAAAACAAAAAAAAATTATTTATAAATATAATATTAATAATAAATCGGTAGGTGAAATGTAGAGGAAGACATCAAGTAAACGTCCGCATGGAAATTTACATATATCTATAATTTATATTTTAAATTTACAACAATAATGATTTTCGGTGAAGGAGGGAAAGGAGTCTGAGATACAAAAAAAAAAAGGATGTTTTTGTGATTTTTTTTTCAGAGTACCTTCTTTATTAAAATTCTCAAAATTTGTGACATTATTAAGCATCACTCCAAGAATATTCTGCTACATTTTCGGAAAAAAATATTGAAAAATAAGCCAGTGGTAGTGGGGAGAGACGTCACCTCGAAAAAGTCTCCGTGCCGCAGGCATGACTGCCTCATCTGAAATCAAAAAACCAAAAAGTTTTCTTTAGTACATAAGTTTATGTTAGATTTGAACGAAGAATTTTTTTTTCAATAAATACTTATTTTTTAGGTAAACAAAAGGAGCAATTTTTGGGAAAAATCAGAGTTTTTTTATTGAACCTTTACCAAAAATTCAAAAATGAATATTTTGTTTATTCCTTCGTTCAAATCCAAGATAAACTTATGTACTAATGAAATCTTTTTGGTTGTTTGATTTCAGGTGAAGCAGTCATGAGTTATCTTGCCTACGGCATGGAGAATTTTTAAGGTGACTCGTCTCTCCCCACTGCCACTGGCTTATTTTTTAATATTTTTTTCCGAAAATTTAGCAGAATATTCTTGAAATGATGCTTAATAATGTCACAAATTTTGAAAATTTTAATAAAGAAGTTACTCTGAAAAAAAAAATCACAATATCCTTTTTTTTTTTCTCAGACCCTTTCCCCCCTTAAATAAAATAATGTTCTTCAAATTAGTAGACAATTAACAATTATCGGATTGTTTTTTCGACAAATCAATGACGAAAAATTAAAAATATGCACATTTAAAAAAAAGTATACTTCCGTATCATAATAAAATTAAAAAAAAAATTTTATTGCTGAAATAATTATTAATTAAATTAATAATATAAATCTTCAACCTACCGATTACGTAATAATACATAAATGTGACTAATTATTTGTTCATTTTAAAATTTTATTTTTTTGTTCAATTTAATAATTAAAAATGAAATTACAGTATTTATATAATTAATCATAACAACTAAGAATGCGCCCTTTCTCAGCCTCGTAAACTCCACTTTGCTGCTTCAGGTGCTCACCAAAATTGTAATAATTCTTTCAATTATTCAAATATATCTATAATAAAGACAAAGATAAATCTAGAAAATACTAATAATAATAATAGTATAATAATTAATGATTAGTTAATTAATCAATTATAATAAAATCTATCTAATCTAAACCGAAATACTGTAGCAGGTTTTACCATACGTAGTAAAAGGATTGACATAAAGTGTAATTAATTTTTCTTCTTTAAAATTTACAAATCAACAGATAATCTAAAAATATTAATTTTTTTTTTATATGTTCATGAATTTAAAATAAAATAATTAAGCGAGTACATCAAGTGTTATTAATGAAACGAGCAAAGTTACAAGAGTTATATTATTTAAGAACAGGTGCATTCTGGTGTTTCTTATTACTTTTTTTTTTTTTATTTATGAAACCTCATGACCACCACACCCTGTCCAGTCACGAATCATTAAAAAATCCGTACAAAAGCGTATAATCATTGAACCATTTTTTTATTTTTATTATTAATTATATTTAATATTAATTAAAAAAATTTATAACTTTTTTTTCCAGTTAGTCCGGCTCGAAATTTATTATCATGAAAAAAAAAGCTGCACAATTATCTCCCACGTATTGTTTATGTATATTATTAAAAATATTCTGAAGACATACTTTGATTTTGTTAGAAAAAAAAAAACCGGAAAAAAATGCCATTAGCATCTTATGTTAATTAAACGTAACTCATTACAAATAAATTCAACGAGACAAAAATAATTAATAATTAAAGTTATATGTATGTATAGTTATCCTAATTATCTATTATCTATTAGAAACTATCATTAAAGTAGTTTTAATATAACTGATATTTTTTTTTTTTTTTTTTTTGTTTTTTCATTTTTTTAATATAGTATTTGATCTTAAAATTATAAAACAGATGTCCGCCAATCGATTACTCGCATCATTGTTATTGCAGCTTTTAACTTGCTATTAAATTCACCATTTAAATTCATATTTTTTCTACTTTACTTGTTTTTTTAAATATTTTTTGTAACTAAAATGTTACAACGCTAGTTTACAATCACGGATGACTGGACGGATGTGAGCCTCGTAAATTATTTGTGTAGTTCAAAATTAGTAATCGATTTGCTCACATAATTTTTATTATTTTTTTATTTTCAATTATTTTTTCATCAACTTCTTAATCTAATGAAAAATTAATTTATCAAATCTATTTAATAAATAATAAATGAAAAAAAAAATATGTATTATGCACTCAAGAAAAAAAAATTATTCGGCTCATGCTATCCAAGTCACCGTAACCACGACCTATCACGTACAATTCTTTCATATTATTTATTAATAATTAATTATTAATTATTATTATTAATATTTATAAAGCTTACAACGTCGATTGGCTTATGTCTTATCAATTAATTAAAATATTTTATTTTATTTATTTATTATTTATTTCCCAAGATGAACGGCATCGCTATTGTAAATTGTTCATATAAAAATGCGCTGCACATACACCTCTGATTAATGACAATGATAAAACATTTTAATTTATTATTATTTCACTTGTTAATTTTTTTTAATTATACTGTATTAAAATTATATGAAGAAGCAATAACCTCATTCGGCTCAGCACAAATTTTAGCAGGAGTCCTTCAAGTATCAAATTATTTAGGCTCCGGGAAGGCCACTTGACATTTGTAAACTTCATCAAGCATTACTGTCTGTCCCTGGCCTTGACTAATAGTCAATGGCGTGGTGGCATTCACCACAACAACTTGTTGCCCCTGTTGAGCTTGTTGGGGCTGCTGCTGCTGCTGTTGTTGCTGCTGCTGCTGCTGTTGTTGTTGCTGTTGTTGCTGCTGCTGCTGTTGCTGCTGCTGTTGCTGCTGATTACTCGTGTTTGGCTGTTGCGTATTACTTGCACTGTTAGCGTTCTGATTTCGTGCGGTCTGCCCGTACTTTTCGTGAATGGCCCGATGACGTTTCAAAGCAAAACGATCAGAAAATCCAATCTCACAAATATCACATCTAAAAAATTGATGAATTTTATTTTTTTATTCAATGTCTCAGCAGATATTTAAAATTTAAAATTAAAATTTACCTGTGAGGTTTTTCTCCAGTGTGAACCTTTGCGTGATTTTTCAAGTGCGTCGCCTGATTGAAAGCTGAACCACACGTATTACAGCGATACGGTTTTTCGCCAGTATGAATTCTCCGATGGTTCCAGAGTGTTGAGTGTCTTGCAAATGTTTTTTCACACACTTCACACTGATACGGACGCTCGCCCGAATGAATTCTCTCATGATTCTTCAAGTGAGGACTCTGAGAAAATTGCATAGCACATACGCTACACTTAAATGGCTTTTCGCCGGTATGAACACGTCCATGATTTTTCAAATATGCCGCTGTTAATTATTTTAAATTATTTATTTATAATTTTTTATGTACAGTAAATAAATAAATGATTATTTTTAATACGTACCCTTAGCAAAGGCAAGATTACAGACTTCGCATTTAAATGGCTTGTCTCCAGAATGAAGTCTCTTGTGGGACCAAAGCGACGAATAGCGTGAAAATGTTCCATCGCAAACATTACAATGAAATGGCTTCTCCGGCTGGTTCTGATTTTGCTTGCCGCCTGAAATTATAAATGGGACGGGAGCATTAGTTTTCCTCGAAGGGCCAGTTCTACAAATACATTTTATCACCGTGAACACATGAGACTTTCGTATGACATAATAATTAATAACAATTATTATTATAAATTAAAAAAAATATTCGTAGCTGTATAGATAAATAATTATTTCCGAAGGTCTCATGATGTATTTTTTTGTGGCCCGTATCTCGACTAAGCAAAAAAATAATAAATAAAAAAAAAATATTTTTTTTTTAAATTAGAAAAATAAAAATTAAATAATAAATAAAAATGAATACGTGACATTGATTATTGTTATTATTAAATGCGTCATTGATTGTGATGATGATTCGGAAATTTATAAAACTGTCCCTTAGGGGAGATTTCATTCCGTAAAATCGTCCTTAGGTTTAAATGCCGACAGTTCTACCTTCTTTGCTAATTATTAAATAATTAATTTTTTATTATTATTAATACTAGTACGTTTAATGTGTCGCAATTAATTATTTTTAATTACAGAACCATGCAATTATTAATAAAAAAAAAAATGTTGCAATTGATTCACGATTTGAATAAATAAATTTAAATACAGAAAATCAGAACTGTCACCATCTAGAAGAAAAACCAAAGATATTTTTTTTTGTGTAACTCATGAACATATAAATCGTTTTTTTTTTTTTTTTAAATTATTTTCTGACTTGTTTAATTATCTTTGGTTGTGATTTTATCATTCCGACTTACTTCCGATGGTGATGTGGCCTGTTGCCTTGCAGACGCCACACTTCGCAAGAGAACTGATTCCAGAATCAAGTTTTTCTTCATCTTTACCTATCATACACCACCGATGTATGATCATATGACAGCAATGAAATGACAATATGATGGAAAGGTGGAAGCGTGAATTATAATTAAAAAAAAAAAAAAGAAAAGTTAAATAAAAAAAAATGATTCTTTCCTTGTCATTTAAACTTAACAATTAATTATTCTTTTATCAATAATTACGTAATAATTAAAATTTATTTACAAGGAAATTTCATTTATTTTTTTTTTTTTTTAATTTTAAATTCCCGCTTCCACTATTAAATTATTTAAATAGACCTACCGATAAAAATAATTCCCGTTCCGTTGCATTTGTGGCACTTGGTAACACTGGTCACTCCTCGTCGTTTGACAGGATGATGTCCAGGTTTGATTGCTAATTAAAAATAAATATAAAAAAATATAAAATTAAAATTTCTTCAATAAATTAATTAATTAAAAAAGAGACTGTTGGAATTATGCGATACTATTTGTCTTACATTTCCGTATCCGAGTTAGTATATCATTATAGCTTGATTACATTAATTAAAAAATTTGGAAAATCCAAAAGTACACGACTCATAATGCTCATATACTATAAAATAATAAAAAAATGGCGGGAAGCACGAATAAATTAAAAATACCCTCGCAAATTTGAATCACGGTGGAAACACCGTAGAAGTGTAAACACCGTGGATCCACCATGGTTACACGGTGGGTTTGTTCCATTTCACCACCGGGTATACACAGTGTATCCACTGTGTTTACACGGTGTATCCACCGTGATTCCACGGTGGCTTCGTGCTATTTCACCACCGTGGTTCTACGGTGTATCCACCGCGTAACCACAGTGGAAACACCGTGTATACACAGTGGTCAAGCCACCGTGGAATCACGGTGGATACACCGCGTAATCACAGTGATAAAATGGAACAAACCCACCGTGTTTCCACCGCGATTCAAATCTGCGAGGGTATATACAATTTTCTTTCATTAAAATTTGTTATGTTTTTTTAATTACATTAGTATTTGTTTTATAATTATAAAAGAACCTACTCAAAATATTTCGATTAATAACAAAAAAAAATATATCTAAATAAAAAAAAAAATTTTTGAATTGAAAAAATTCAGGTTTACCAATTAGCAAAAAAAAACAGCTGTACTAGGACCGTAATGCGCAAGCGCGCCTGATGGAATAAATGTACGTATAATGTATATGTATATATCACCATCCATGTTAATTTTACATAGACATATATATAGTTATACAGCCTTTTTTATTCTTTTATTAATTGTAATTAAACGACACTGAGTTACCTAGCCATTCGCAATAGGAGACCTACAATTCTTTCAAAGAATTTAAAAAAAAAAAAAATTTGATTCAATTACTGCATTTTTTCGCAAGTTACAATGTATGCGGGATTCGTACTTGACGGACAGGAATTTTTTAAAACTATTTTGATATTTTTTCTGTTTTTATTTAACTAAATAAATTTTTGAAAAGTATGGAATTAATCTCCATTAAATTATCTTCAAAATAGTATGCAACATATCTTAATTCCGTGAACTAACAAGGGTATAATAATTGAAATAGTTGCCGAAGTAAGGCGAAAAAAATTTTTCGATCGTAAAGCACACTCTGATGCTTCGCATCATGAGTCGTGCAATAAAAATAAAAAAAACTAAAACTTACTCTTTTTAACTTTAGTAGGATTATGCTCACAAGGATCTTCACTCCCACATTCTTCACATGCCTGTACCTTGGGTTTCTGATGCATGTTCGTTTTGTGGCTTTTTAATTCACCAGGTAACGCAAAACAAGCGCCGCATACATCACAAGTGTAAGGGCGCTCAGGTGTGGTAGCAACCGTGACAGTAGTAGGAGTCTGGACTACAACTTGCTGTGGTTGCTGAAGACTACTTGGTGTTGTATTGTGGATCCTCTTGTGGCTAGTAAGCAGACTCATATGCCCAAAAACGAGTCCACACAAATCACATTTAAAAATGGCATTGGTTGCAGCAGCGGCTATACTCATTTGATTTAGAAGTGAATTGTAACCAGCGGCTGGCTGGACGTCAAAACGATAGCAGCCTTTATCGTCGGTGGTTATTGCACTTATAGTGCTAACCGCATTGGCCTGTAGTTTCTGCACCATATTGACATTGTAAAAATACGGAAAGTCAGCTGTTGTTGTCTGCTGCTGAGATTTGTCTTCTTTCTTCTCCGTGACGTACATCTGCTGCGTCTGCTGCTGCTGTGACTGCTGACTCTGAGCAGCTTGCTGCTGCTGGATTTGTTGTGGATCAAACATGTTTGCTAGTTGAGGCTGTGGGATAATTTAAATAATTAACATCAAATAGTTTCCAGTAAGATAAATAAATTAATGATTATCACCTGACGTTGGTCCGTATAACTAGAGTTACTTTGTTCTGTCTGAGTAAAACTATTGGTCTGCTCCGTTTGAGTAAACATGGAACACTTGACTGGTTGCTCAACCTGTTGACTCGATTGATTTGGTATTTTAATCAAATCACGTTGAAACCGATGCTGCTGGTGTTGATCTTCGCTATCATCAATTTGCAGTGTCTCGTCTTTGATAACAATGTGCTGTAGAATAATTTAAAAATTCATTTATAAATTTATTGTCATGAGTTATCTAAGATATTAAATCATAATAAAACAAAGGAAGCCCATAGCAAAGTTATTCACGATTAGCACAAATACCCCAGCGATTTTTTTTATATTTTTTCGCGCGGCGGGCGGCATACCTGCTGTATTTGATCAGGATGGGTTGTACTCAACCATACCACGTTGTTACCATTTGACTCTAGGGCCATTGATGCGCTGCTTATGACCCTGCGCAATCAATGGACATCCGTTATAACAAATCAAGATATAATCTGATGCGTGATGCCGCTTGATACTGGAGGATACTTTCAACTGCTACTGCTGAAGAGGAATTTAATCAAACAATTACACGATTTAGTTTTATTTATTATTCTTTTTTTTTTTTTTTTTCACGATACTCTATGTTAGTAAGTGATATTTTTAAAATTTATATACAAATATATATTATATATGTGGTAGCCTGTGGTCAGTAGACTTCCCCCCCTCCCCTGATCAAAAGTCATGCCGCCAGGATGCCGCGAGGTGGATATTGAAGTCGGCTTTATAGTATGCGCGAGCGAGGCGCGACCTCACGGTATCCAATAAAAAAAAAGATTAAAAAAATGATAGCAACAAATATGTAATTTGGTAATAACGTGACATAAGACAAGCAAAATTTATTTAACTAAATGAACTATGATCTTATGGATTATCTGTCACGGATACTCACTTTTTATTGTCACTACACTACTTCAGCGTCCAGTTTAATGCACCCGGATGATCGGCGAGTTGCCATAACGGCAGCGGCAAGTGCGCGGGAGATGTTTAACAATTATCCAAATATTTATATCAAACAAATAATTATTTTAAACTGATCTAGCAGTAGAATCCACTGTACTATCGTCTTAACTTAACTTATTTAAATATTTAAAATATTTACAACTACCGGTCGTAAAACAGCTCTGGCTCGTAACGGAGCAGAAGGGTTAAACGAAAAAAAGAGGTCAGAGAAAGAAGGACGCGGTGGCCAAAGGTCAATGGTTTAAAACTCCGGTAATTATTCAGACTTTCGGGTTTCTTCTCGTTAACTAACAAAATATATTCCTCGTGGTGATGATTATTATCTTCTGATGTGATCCGTCAGGGCGACACAGTTGTCAGAACAGAGCGTTGGCAGCTCTCAGAGTTCATGTCGACCAAGTAGTAGGGCTCCAGTCTTGTCTCTCGACTCCTGACTCCTGGTGCTTCACTTTTCGGGAACGAGTCTTGACGGCATAGAAAAAAAAACTCTGGTATATAATTATATAGATATATAATATATTATATACGTATGAAATAAATATGCATATATATATATATATATATCTATATGTAGGTATATATGGTAGAGTCCAGGTCAGGCGTCGTGGTCACACACTCGAGGGGGGCGCGAAAAAAAAAAAGTTATCACAATGTTTAGCCGATCAAGTGTCTCAATCGATCCTTCTCAGAGGCGCTCGATGCGCGACATCATCGAGCAACAACGAGCTGTTGTAGAACGCAAAGAGTAGCGGCGTCAACAAACCCGTTGGCGGCCATTACACGCAACAAGGATAACACAATGGACGATGTAGTTTAGCTAAACTGAGAACAAGCACGCCTTTACGGCAACGCTATGCTACGTTCTGTTCCCGGGATAGAGAATACACAAAACCGATACGACTGTCTGACTCTAAAACTCTTCTCCTCGCACTCACTCCCTCGCACTCACCACACAAGCCCACTCGCATCAGCCAGCAGCAGGCTCGCTTTTTTTTATCACGCGGAATAGAGAGAGCGATCGAGAACTGAGTGGAAGAGAAACAGCTAAGAAGAGTGGAACAGAGAGCACCTTGCCGTGACTATAGACGACAGTACCGTCAAGGTCGATCCGTACCTCCACGGTTCCTTCTCTTGTCTTTCTTTACACCCTCCTGTGGCGCGGACCTCGGAGTCTGACATGAGCGACATCTACTCCCTGCTGCTGAAATTCATTTTCAAATAAAGCGCGCGAATTTTAAAGTGCGCGCGAAAAATTTAAATTTCGTTTTTTAAGGACGTTGTTTTTTTTTTTTTTTTTTTAACTTCGAAATATTTGAGGGAAAAATTTTTTGGAATTTGAGGCAGACAATTATTTTGAGTTTGAAAAATTTTGAATTTGAAATATTTAAATGTAATTAGATTTGTGTTGTTTAATAATAAAAAATTATTGGAGCTATAAAGTATTTTTGATATATTTATTTACATTAAGAAGAAAAATATATGGATGTATATATGTATAGATAAGAAAGTAAAAAAAAGGCGCAGACGCAAAAGGAAAGCGGGTGAGATTCAAAAAGACACGGGGTCAACATTTGTGTTCAGTCGATGTCGCGACGTCGCCGCGGCACCAAGTCGATCTGGTTTTTATTCAAAATTAAATCGATGTAAAAAACAACCCTAATTATTAATCCCTTAGCTATTCAAACTAGACAATAATTAACTTTCCACGCAGTAAGTACATTTATTATTCATTAAATATTTAAATAAAACAGTATTCATTTGTACATATATTTTCAGATGAGACCAGTTACGTAGAATTCTATATTGAAATAAAAGATCAAGTGATTAGAATAAACGATGTCTGATTCACCGAAAAATAGAAAAGTCCCGCTTCGGCCTAAAATAAAATTACCTGTGCCCGGACAATTTAGTCACTATGCTCAAACCCCTACTGGATATATGGCAACACCATACGGACAAACTCCGATACCCATAACTCCAGTATCCGGTCAGCCAAATGTCGTGTATGTCAATAAAGCCAGTGAATTTGTCTTCGCACAATTCAGAGGGATAAAAGATTTTACAAAGTCTGGTTTGAGTCTTGGTGAGAAATGCGCATTTTGGTTGTACGAAAAGGTATATATATATATTTTATAAACAATTAATTGTCAGCTGATGTATATATAAATACATAAATTACCATTTAAGGTGAGCTCGTGGAGTAAACGCTGGTTCACTCATATCTTTCTCTTCGTGGTTGTGTTGCTGTACAGCATCGCCGGAGCTTTCATATTCGTCTACATCGAGGGTCATAATGAGGAACAAATTTTACGGGACATCAGAAAAGACAGGAACGAAACAGTTCGAGTTATCAGAGAATACTGTGAAGATAAAGATTTGTTCGATCAACCAGACAGGTGGCGAGGTAAAGCGGCCAATCAACTAATGGACTACGAATCAAAGTTGAAAGAACACTATAAGTACGGATTGATGAATGAAAATGACAAAATTTGGACATTCTGGAATGCCATGTTTTATGCTGGTACCATATACACGACCATTGGTGAGTACTGATTATTTTTAAGTATTAAAAAGCGAGTAATTTATTCGCAGCGCGAGATTTAAATTCAGGGAAAGTTTTTTTTAAATTTATAAATTTACATTTATATATTTTTAAAGATATATGTTTCCTTGTGATACGCGTTACATTATTTATTTTATTTTTTAAAATTTAATTTTCTTGTAATTTTTTTCGCGGCGCAAATGCAAAGATCCCACGCGTCCTATTTCGGGAATATGACAGCTTATGTAAGAAGATAAAGATGAAGGAAAAAATAAAGTTAAGGAAATATGAAGATCTGAAATAGACAAAATTCATTGTAATTTTAGCTGTTGACCTGTTCTAAATGTGATATTTAGTATTTAAAGCTGCGGTATGTGACAAATGAATGACATATTAAATAACGTATTCTAGAGTGATAATGATGCGTATTTATAAATTTCTTGAGGAATGTTAAAGATATTTTAATAAACTGTTAAATGTGGTTGGATGTCATCTCGGTGATTTTTAAAAACTAAATAAGTGCGGGTGCACTCGCGACTGGTGGTGGTCGTGTCGTTGATCGTGGCAGCGATGGTGGGAGCTCGAGCTTTATTTTCGTCTTCTTCAGTCTTGTCTTTTGTACATCGCAACGAGCATCGTTATCAACATGGAGGACAGTTATACAGTGCACAGACGTCGTAAAGCTGCTGCTAGAAAACGTGATAAAACTCCAGAACCCTCACGAGCAATGGCAGCAGCAGCAATAGTAGCAGCCAAAGAACTTAATGATGATAATGATGAAGAAGATAAACAAATATTGGAAGCGCGAGCGCGAATGGAACAAATGGTCGAGGATACTGAGAAAATGGAAGAATTATTTGTTGATAGAAGATTTAAGTCCTCACACTCGCCAAGTCCTTCGTCAATAAATAAAGAACAAATAGTGAATGTTGTTGAGACTAAGAAGCAAACACACACAGAAGTTTCAGACAAAAGTGAAAATCAAATAGAGCTTAAAGTTGATAATAATAACAAGAAAGACTTGACACAATCAGAGAGAGAACTTATTGATGAGAATCACCCAGCAGAGAGTACTGTTGCTGCTGCTACTGCTACTAATACTTTGATGAACGAAAATAGAACAGAGTCGGGTAGGCGGATCAAATCGTCATCATCGTCGTCGTCACATGGAGATAAAGCACCGTCTCGACGAAGAAACAAACGTTCAAAAGAACGACGGAGATCAAGTGACTCGAGTCTTGCTGAGGATGACAGGTCTAGTAAAAGTGATTTTGAAGAGAGAAAACGTAAATCTCGACGAGCGAGGAAAGATAAAGATAGAGATAATGATAATAAAGATAAACATAATAAAGAGGCGGAATGTGCTGATGAAATACCGGTTGTCTATTCGGGTACACTGACACTTGTTGGCAAACAAATTATACCGTTGAGTAGCGATAGTCTTATTGAAGACTTTAAGAAAGCAGAGAGAGATTATTATGAGAGAAGAGAATTGGGAATTCTCGATGTTGAGATTGATGACTATGTAAATCCGAAAATTGAAGCTGCGTTGAGGAAACGTAAGAAAAAAAAAGTACGCGAGAAAGATGAACAAGTTGAAGAAACGGGTATTAAAAAAAGTATTTCAGGATTATGGTCATGGTTTTGCTTTAGAAAAAGAGATGATAAACCAGCTGAGATTGTTGCTGAACCTGAAAAAGATAAACAAATACTTATTGAATCTGAAAAAGTGCTTCCGAAATCCCGATCAAAGCTACTAGAATTTATACGACTTTTCTCAGATATAAAAGCCGAGTTTCGTGCTTTCGTTTATCAAAATCCTCGGGAAGTTTATTACATCCGCAAGAGCAGGAATAAATGTATTGTCCAGTTGATATTGATGATTATCTACTGTGGTCTCGGAGCTTTTATCTTCCGTTTTACTGAAGGAGCTTTCGAGACATTCTACAAGTGTGGAGTAAAACGGGTTAAGCGCGATTTTCTTGACAGTCTCTGGAGTTACAGTCACAATATGCGGGAAGACGATTGGAAAAGTATGGCGAGAAAGAAGCTAATGGAATTTGAAGAACAGCTACATGTCGCACATGAAGCTGGGGTGCATTCATACAGCGGGCAAAAAAGTTGGAGCTTTCTCAATGCCGTTGTTTATTGTCTCACTGTTATCACCACTATTGGTGAGACGTGTCCTATACTAGATTAATCGGCCTTACATGCATCTAGCAGCGCCAAAAATCCGCTAAAACAAATTTTTTTACTAGGGATAACACTAAAAAGTAATAAAAATAAATAGCACACATTATTTATTGGTATTAAAACTTTACAAAAAATTATATTTCACTTTATCTGTAACTTTATCAAAAAGCACATCTCCAGTAAATGCTGAACGATTTGTAAAATTAGAAAAAATTCTTGTAAAATAGAGTTGTAGTTATCGTACGTCAAGCCGGGTTCTAATATTTTGATTTAAAAATCTTAGAAAAATAATTAGTGTAGTTTATGACGTAAAACTTCTTAGTGTTGTAGATCACGTGGATTTTTTTAAAAATAAAGTAAAATCAAATTTTTTTAAAGTTTTAATAGCAGTGAAAAATGTGTACTGTTTATTTCTATTAATTTCTATTGTTATCCCTACTAAAAATTTTTATTTTAGTGCATTTTTGGCGCTAGACGTTTAAATATGTGAGGCCTTAGCATTAATAGTTGGCTTATTCATTAATAAATTAAGACTTATCCTAAATATCCACATGGAAAAAAATATATAGTAAATGCAACATGATGCAGTCTTGGTAAATAAACATGAGAAAATCATGTGGCAGCAACATGATTTGTCATGTTTTAGCTACATGATAATCATGTTGCGGTATCATGAGAAAATCATGTGGCAGCAACATGAATTTCATGTAGCCTTAATAGCATAAAATTAAGCCGCAAAAACTAAATATTTATGCTTCAGAAAAATTATTTGTTATCAAGCAAAAAATCGATTTTTTGAAAATCCTGACTACCCCTAACCCCTTAAGCAAAAATATCATTCACAAATGATTTAATTTGATAATTTACTCTAATTTTCATCTGCAATATTATAAATCCGAAAAAATCTAGTTGCTTGATAATAAATAATTTTTCTGAAGCATAAATATTTAGTTGTTGCAGCTTAATTTTATGCTATTAAGGCTACATGAAAATCACGTTGCTGCCACATGATTTTTCTCATGCTACCGCAACATGACAAATCATGTGGATGCAACATGATTTCATCATGTTTATTTACCAAGACTGCATCATGTTGCATTTACTATTTATTTTTTTCCGTGCATATAATCAATAATAAGAATAATAATTATTTCTAAAAATTCAGGATATGGTCATATATCACCTAGTACGACAACAGGCCGAGCTATCACTATAATTTACGCGATTTTTGGTATCCCGATGTTCCTTATCATACTCGCCGACTTTGGTAAATTATTTACAAGAGGCATTAAATTCCTCTGGGCTTTTGTAAGGAGAGTTTATTACACAGGAAGTTGTAGAAGAGTACGAAAAACTGCTCCCGTTCAAGTAATAACCATAATTTGACAATTAATAATTAAATTAACTTATTGTTACTTTATAAATTTATTTAAATTGTCAGGAAGTTATGAAAGGCGTCCAACTGGTTTACGATCTCGCGACATTCAGACGTCCGTCCCAAATGACTCCCGACGAACTTGCCGAGATGCGTAAACAACAAACAGTTCTTAACGTTGACGCAAATGTTCCAATCCAACCTGGTACTCCAGCTACACCTGAGCTGTCAAACTTTGCCATTAACGACGAATTTAATTTGCCTATTTCCGTTGCCATCACTATATTGATAGCTTACATATTTGTTGGAGCGACTGCGTACAATATATGGGAACAATGGGGCTTTTTTGAAAGCTTCTACTTTGTTTTTATATCAATGAGCACAATTGGCTTCGGTGACTACGTACCGAAGGTAAAGTAAATAAATTTATGTTTTAATATTTTATAATTAGTGTTATTTTAATGTTACATCGTTGGTGTACTTGAATGCTCGTACGATGTTTAGTTTTTTGCATAATTAAAATTTTAATTTGCTCATTTTGCATTTTTTTTTCACGCTGGAAACAGATGGTAAGATAAAAATTGCTGACGCAGGATTGTATTTTTAATTTTAAAAATTATATTAATTAAATAGTATTATTAATTTGTTAATTAGTTTATTGTTAATGAATATGTTTATGTTTACAGCATCCTATTTACATGATGTGTTCAATAGTCTACTTAGTGTTTGGTCTAGCTTTAACATCGATGTGTATAAATGTTGTTCAGGTAATAAATTATTACCCTTTAAAAAAAAATTGCGGAGTGAATTTGAAGCGGCTTTATTTAAATATCAAAACTCCGATTCGAAGTGAATGCGAATTTAAATAAAATCCAGATCATTCCGAAATCACTCCGGTGAAAAATAAATTTTCTATTTACTTCATATGCGGAACGAATTTTTAAAAAATTCCGTAACTCTGATTTGGAGTGAATGCGGATTTCAATAAAATCCAAATCACTCCGGAATCACTCCAGTGAAAAATAAATTTTCTATTTACTTCACATGCGGAGCGAATTTTATTAAAATTCCGTGACTCCGATTCGGAGTGAATGCGAATTTAAATAAAATCCAGATCACTTGAAATTTACTCCAAATTTTTTACCATATATTGTTAGTGTATAATTAAAATAATGAAAAAAATGATATGTAAATAAATAATTGCAGGTAATATTGTCAGACTCATTTAAACAAGCAACTCAAAAGATAGGCGCCACCATTGGTTTTGAAGTCGTCGAGGACGACGGATCGATAGAACCGGCTGTACCGCAGCCAGTCGAAGTGGCACAAGTTCACGCGACTATTAAAGAAGAGGACAATGAGATTAAAGATACTGATGAGATAAAAGCTCCGAAAGCTCATGAAGAAGACATTGACTTGTAATTTATTTATTGTTTTTTTATTTCTCATTCAAACTTACTGCATTGATACATTTACTATTGTTATCTAATTATTATTATCATTATTATTATTTTTTAAAAATTTAATTTAACTATTAAGCCAAAGAGACTCAACCAAAAAATCTAATCACGCATTTTTCGCAACACGCTGTGAAAATAAATTGTTCAATGCGAAATGCCTGTGCTTATTCAGGAATATTGTGCCTTTATAAATAAAATAATAAACTTAGATGTACAATAATTAAATTTTTTTAAATTAAATCCGTTCAAATAAATATATTTTAATTTTAAATTTCATTTATATCGTTGTCGTTATTTTTTAAAACTCAATCGCATTTAATCTAGCAAATAATTCAAGGAAGCTCTTGACTTTTCTTTATTCCACTCGTGTTATGTAAAATGGTCCATTAATTTCAATTAAAAAAAAAACAATACTTATATTTAATGAGTATGAATGTAGCAGACAAGCGACAATTTACAAATTTTTGAATAAATGAATAAAATCCAAGTACTTGGAATAAAAATTGTAAATGCATATTTAAATATTTGAAAAATAATACGCGCATTTTTTTAAATTTCATTATTTCAATTAATTAATTTGTCAAAAAATTTTTTTCTGCATTAATAAAATAATTTTTTTTAATTTTTATTAATAAAATAAAATATAAATAATTTTTACTCTATCAATAATTGGATAATTTCCTTGGATAAAAAAACTAGATCTCGAGTATTGACGAATCCATAAAATTTTCACGCTATTGTATCAATTGGTCTCGGAATTATGCAACGTTGAAAATATTATTCTGTACAGTATTGCAGTAACTGAAGTAATAAATAATCGTAAGTACTTCGCTCCAGAAAAAAATCTATTCAAATATTTACAATGATCTAGCAAACAAAAAAAAATATAACAGATGAGAATGAGAATGAGGATGAGGACGAGGATGAAGATGAGGATGAGGATGAGGATGAAGATGAAGATGAGGGGATGTATTGACACAATAGTTGATAATAATAATAATTCGTATATGTATGTATACATGTAGCTACCGATATGACGTCACAATGTCCGCAGTAGCGTTTGATGCGACCGTGCCGTGACTTAATGTCAGTACGCGCAAGCACTACTTACACGTATATATATAAACTGCCATCGCAAATATACATTTGGGTTTAAAGCAGCTACAGCACCAGTACCAGTACAATCATAAAGCCAAGTAAACGTAATTACAAGTAAACAGTAATCAAGATCAGAGATCGGCGTCTGGAGCCTGAAGCAAGTGATCTGTGGTCAGTAAGAGTGCTCAGTGATTGCTGATGAGTTGATGATGGGAAATATATGACATTGGATCCTGTAAATAAATAATAATTATTATCTGTTAAATATATTTGGGTTCATTATGTCGCACGTACAGTATGTTGATGAATTAGTAAAAGAGTATTTATTATTCCGCGGATTCAGTCAAACATTGAGGGCATTTGACAATGAATTGAAATCTGAAAAAGAAAAAGGCTTTCGGGTAATAATTTTTAAAAATCCATTATTCATAAATTGGCGGTTTTATTTTAAAAATTTTGTTTATTAATGAATTTAAATATTTTTTTTTTAGGTTGACAAAATTGTCGATCAGATGATGCAGTACATTTACACATTTGATTTGACGTCTTTGAGAGAACTGTGGGGTCACTTGGACACACGAATGTTTTGCCGATTAGAAAATCATTTTGTTCCTAGTGTTAGGAAACTTGAAAATTCTGTACTTAAAATGTATCTCGTTAATGCGACGGTTAATAATAAGCAGGACCGTGTTCATGAATTTTTTTCTAAAATGACACCGGAGTTACAGGGACACTCGGAGTGGAAAGAGTGGTTTGGTATGAATTTTTAAATAAATTAATACTCATTTTTTCAAATTACAAGCATTCTTACAGTGCCCCCTCCCCCAATTTTTCAAAATACGCAATTACTCAACTGTCAATCGTATTAAAATGTTATTAATGAATTAAAAAAAATTATGACAATAAAGTTAGCAGGCATTTAAAATTTTTTTGATTCTTTTTTAAGAAAAAAATAAATATTAAAAAAAATATTTTGAAAAATTGCACGTATAGTTTATGAAATTTTCGACATGTGCATTTTTTTAGAAAAATTTTTTTTTTATTATTTATCTGTTAAAAAAAATTTTTTTCAATTTCAAATATCTGCTAACTTTACTGTCATAAAAAAATTATAGCATTCATTGAAAAAAGGACAATTTTGTCGAGACAGAATTTTAAAAAAATTATTTACAAATTTCGCTTTTGGTTTTAAAATCAAATTTTTTTATATAAATAAGACATATAGATATTAGTCCGAAGAGTTACAGGAAATTTGTCTTCTTTTTCCTTCCCAGAAAAGTCAATTCAATTAAAAAATCATTTAGACGTCAAATCTTTTAAGCAGATATTTTTTTAGTGACAAATTTCTGCTTATTTTGTCAAAATTTCGATGTCTTTAGGTCAAAAAACTGCTACTTGGGTATCAATTAGGAGTTAAACAAAATTTTGAATAAATTTTATCCTAAAAAATTTGAAAATTGTAATTATACTGAAATTTATTTTCCAATTCCATTCAACTCCCAATTTAAATCAACTGCAAGTAATTTTTTTAAAAATCTATATCTCAGCAAAATTCCAACCACGCTGTCTTTATTTTAATTAACTGATAAAATTTTGATACCCATGACAGTTGAGTCATTGAAAATTTTTGAAAACTTGGGGCCACTGTAAGAATATAAATAATTTATAGTTATTATATTTTTTTTTAAATTTAGCGTTTCCATTTACTAAAAATCCTGAGGACAATCCAATCTATTCAGTGTACTTTAGTAAACAGTGGCAGGACACGATGCTAGTCTCACTACACAATTTTTTGGCAACGATATTTCAAGTGAGTTTTATTTACAAATACAATAAGTACATTAAAAATATAATTAGTAATAATAAGTAAATAAAAATGAATCGATTGATTCAATCTACATAAAATAAAAACGTATATGATAGTTAATGTGGAGCTGGTGAAAGGAAGAAGATTCTGGAAATTTTTACAGTGTATGCCACAACCTACACTTCTTACCATTGATGAGGACACGAATAAATTGAAGCGTCTGCAAGAAGAAAATGAAACTCTCAAGCAGTGTCTCGGTGAATCTGCTAAAATAGAGAATATCGCTGATGTTAATCCAGGGTCCACGCCGCAGCATCCGCCAATCATGGACGACTTTTATATTATTGCACAGTATGTCCATGTCTTTGCATTAAAAAAAGAAAAAAAAAACGGACAATTAATAATAATAATAATGATGACTTACAGAGAATCGCCGCTGCTGGAGAATCCAAAAACTCTACGGAGTTTGATAAAAAATATCGGCGGAGGTTCGAGTCCAATTTTGAATCGTAAATCTCTGTCGAGTAACAAAAAAAGTGAACTGGACACGACAGTTACCAAGAGAACTTGTTCCAAAGGGCGCGTTAATTCTTTAAGTAAAGGAGATTCTGCAAAAAGGAGCATGAGTTGCGACTCAAGATTAACAAGAAAACGTGACTTTTCTATTGAGACGACCGTCGAACGCAAACAAAAAGACAAAATTGATTCTAATTACATTCTGCTAAGTCAAGTGAGAATTATTTTATATAAATAGTAAATTTATTTGTTGATAATTATTTATTTTAATTGAAAATATATTTATAGGAAGAATATACGGAGCACAAGACTTCAATAATTCAATGCAGAAGCAACACGAGCGGTTCGTACGTGGCCACTGGAGATGCTGATGGTGTAATTAAAGTCTGGACACCTATTCCCTCACCAAAGTAATTATTTACCAACTCTACTTTTCAAAATAATTTATTATTCTGTAAATTTTATTATTATTATTATTGTTGGTAATTTTTTAGAACTGTCGCAACGTTCACGTCAACGACAATCAACTCCAACAAAGCAGTAACTTCTTTAGACTGGATATCGAAAAACGAAAGATATTTTTTGCATGGTGATAACAACGGCTCAATACAACTCCATGACACGAGAGACTGCAAAACCCTTTGGGAAATTCAACACGAGGGTTCACGTGTCGTCTCACTGACCTGCAGTCCTCTGGACTCGACATTTATCTGCTCGGTTTCGGACGCAAGTGAAAGCAAACTTCTGCTTTATGACGTCAAGACCCGTAAACTCGAACGAACATTACCAATGGACGTAAATCTGACAGCTCTTTGTTCAGTATTCAATCACAATGGTCAGCTGCTGATAACTGGTCTCTCAAATGGAAATCTTTTGATCCACGATCTACGTAGAAATGAAATTATTGACAATCTCACGTGTCACTTGAGTCCAGTAATTGACGTCGAGCTAATTAATGACTACACCAATATCTGCGTTCTCAGCGAAGACGGCAAGTTGTGCCAGAGAAGTCTCAATCAGACGGGGAAAATAATGTGGGAGACTAAAATTAAAATTGAAAAAAATTCCGTTCATGGAAAAATGTTTACGTTTGACCAGAGCGGCAATCATATGCTGCTTTGCACGCAGACTGGTGGTAATATCTACAAGGTAAATTTAATTAAATTTATTTTTAATAATGAATAATAATAATGACCCTGATAGCCAAGTTGCCACGCAACTTATTGATAATCTACTGCTGTAACCTGTCGTCAAGTTGGCCGCAAAAGTTGGCCTTCCCATAAATTGATCGCAACTTTCCTAGAAACTTGACGACGACTTTCAGCTTTTATAACTTTTGCCTACAAATTGACTTCAAATTTTCCAGCAACTTGGCGATAATCTACTGCCGCAACCTGTCATCAACTTTCTGAGAAACTTGACAACTTTCAGCTTCTGTAACTGTTGCCTACAAGTTTCTCAGAAAGTTGACGACAGGTTGCGGCAGTAAATTATCGCCAAGCTGCTGAGAAACTTGTAGGCAACAGTTACAAAAATTGAAAGTTGCCGATAACTCATCGTCAAGTTGATCGTAATTCATGTACACCAACTTTCTGATCAGCAACTCTGGCTATCAGGGAATATAATTAATTAATTAATCAATCAAATTACTAATTAATGGTGAATATATTTCAGATGCCACCAGGAGCTCAAGCAAAAATACTTGAACTAGGAGGCCACAAAGGAACTCTGTGTTGCGACTGGTCAACTGCCAATCAATCAGGAACATGTATCACTGGAGGAGCTGAGGGCAACTGCCGCGTTTCCACTCTTTTGTCACCATGATACAAAAATAAAATTAGCATGTGTATAAATTCTTGATATTTATAATTAAATATAAACTATAATTATTTTACTTTATTTTTTGACTGATTTTAGTGCAAATAATTGTAGATAATGTAATGTAAAACCTTTGTAATACATGTACAACACTTATTACTATTTTAATAATAATTTATTTAAATTACATGATACTTTTATTTATCCAGTTTGGAATGACAGAAACTTACGATCCTGCCGGTTTAATGAACGACGTTGAAATGGACCCACCTGGTCTAGTTGTGGAGACCAGAATCGTCGGAGAGCTTCGTTTATTTCTGCTGGTGTTATTGGATTTATTGCTGGACTCTAAATATAAATCTGGTATCAGTATACTATAATTTAAATAATTTTCTGTAATTAATATTACGTACTCTGCCATGTTGATATGGTTTATAAGTAACAGGGTTACAGTAATTGAGTTTTAATCTGTCTAAAGCATCTCCCATAATTTTATTTTGATCCTGCCGAACCAAAAGAGCTAGATCTACTATTTGTGCGACTGTTTCATAGGCCAGGTAGCTCAGTATCGTATAAACTGGCTTAGATATTTTTATATTATCTGAAATAAATAAATTTATCAGTAAGTACCGATCAGTGATGGGCATACTTAAGTACATTTGTATTTTAAGTACTAATTAAGTAATAAATACTTTGATATATAATAATTTTTTTTTTGTAGGGTAAAAATATGTAAGTAATTAGTATTTCGAACAAGTACTAAATACGACATACCGAAGTACTTAGTATTTTATTTATTATCTAATTACAAATACTTTTATACTTGATACTTTTAATTTTTCCTAGTACTAAATACAATAGTATTTAGTATTTGATTATTCAACTAAATAAGAATACTTTTGTACTCATAGAACGGTTCAAGTACTAAGTACATTTGTACTGAGATTATAAGTTGCATTTAAGTACTAGATCATTGGTATTTCTAACAAAAAATAATTAAAAACTCCGAGAGTATTTTTTAGATTGACTATAGAAGTTAAGCCAATAATATATCGAAACGATTCAACTTTTTAACTCTAAAAGAACTTTTTATTTAAAATTTTATCTCAATAGAAAAAAGTTTTTTTTTTTTTTTTAAGAACCCGTAAAGAAATGATGTTATAAAATTTCATATAATCATTTTTGCACGGGTATATAAAAATGATTGATTAGATTACTGCTTGAAGCTGAAACATAAACTGTACGCGTGCACTTATTTGAACTAAACAGTATAAATTTGACAATAATATATTAATATCATCTAATGAATAAATTTGACTATTAAAATCTTAGGAGTGCAATAGTATATTTAAAAATTATAATTTCAAGTCTCAATCGTCGTATGTCAAGTTCTGGTAGTGATAGAATAAGTAAAAATTTTTTTTTTAATAAATACTGTGGCAATTATAAGTTATGATTACAATTATACTTAGTACTTATATCAAATTTAAGTAAAAAGTACAATAGTCTTTAGTACTTACTACAACTTTCAAGTACCAAGTACAATGTATTTAGTATAGATAAATCATAAAAATACTAAGTTACAAACTATTTAGTACTTTTTCTGTTTCTGAGGATAAGTATTTTTTAGACACGTACCAATAATTAATTTGGGTTTCAAGTCTAATTTTACTTAAATACTCAGTATTTATTAAATCCTATTTTGCCCATCCCTGGTACCGATAATTTAAATAGTAATTAATTGATATTACCGTCACCAGCCAGCCAATTCATAAATTTAGGAGAAAATTTATTGGCAAATGATGCAGATCTTGCTTTGCTGTACTCGAAATACTGTTGTGTGTTTAATTTCCTGCTGGCCAACTCGGCTCGCAATTCGCGGTTGCGTTTCACCAGGTCCACGGTCTCATCCGAGTCAATCAAATCACCGAGATTGTCAATGGATTCAATGAACCTGTGGTGAGAACTTTTTTTTTTAGTGTCCTCGGTACTCAGGCATCCGTCGACTGACTCAGCCTCCAGGACTTTGTTGATAGATGATTTAAATTCTTTGAGGTCGAGGTATTTAACCAGTCGCTGCAGCTGAATTTTATCGCGACGCAGAAGAAATAATACATCTTTGTCTTCAATCGTTGATGAATCTCGCATCTCAGCTACTTTGCATGCTTCGTATATGATATTTTTCATCTCACGATAAACGACGCTGTTTATTATTTTCGCTGACTCCAGTAAAGGTTCTGCGCAGTCACCAAAACCATACATCATTCTGCGTATTTCTACAATATAAATTATTAAATAAATCAAGAGAATGCAGTAAATTACTATAGGAATTTTTAAATTCAATAATTTATTTTTTCGTACCTGTTATAAAATTAGTCGGGTCAGTTTTAAATTCATTTGCATTCAATGATTCAGTCATAATTATTTTTTTTCAGTGACTTTAAATATTTAATTTTATTTTTTTACTCTTTTATATTTTTTATTAAAGTATGAACTTAATTTATTGGAATGTTGTTGTAAACAAACGTCACACCTGTTAACCTAAACATAAACACATTTAAAAACTGACATTTGCTTGCCATTAAAATCTTGACATGGCGCTGAGTGTTTATTTCAAATACAAATAAACGACTTGTCTTTTTGAATTAGTGTGAGTGTGACAGACATGCGAGAATTTATAAATTTCAAATAAATAAATAAGTTAATTAAAATAATGAAATTTAAAAATAATGCGCGGGCTGATTTTTCAAATATTTAAATACGAATTTTTAAATTTTTATTCCACGTACCTTTTTATTTATTTAAAAATTTAAAAATTGCTCTTGGTCAATAAAAAAAAGTTGAAATACTTGATATGGGTCTAGATTCGAAAAATAACTTTTTATTATAATGTTTTCTACTAAAGGACATCATAATAAGCAAAAAACATAAATATTGTGATGGGTTATTTCCAATAGGAGCAAAGTTACAGGTTACTATCGATAGAAATAGAACAGTGCCGTTTTCATTTATTCTAATTCATCCTGATATGGGTCTGAATTCGAAAACAAAATTTTTCTATGAACTTTTTATGGTTCCCTCTACTAAAGGACATCGTAATAAAGAAAAAACGTTTTTAGTGTGATGGGTTATTTCCAGTAGAAGCAAAGTTACGGACCCCTCTACACAGAAAGACATAGACAGAGTCATCATCACTCATCTCTACTTATCCTCAGATAGGTCTGAACTCGAAAACAAAATTTTTCTATGGACTTTTTATGGTTTCATCTTCTAGACGACATAAAAACAAAAGTTTAACAGTAAATTTATTGATGAGTGTGAGTGTAGCTTACAATAGTCAATTTTTTAAATTTAGAAATAGCGAATTAAATGAAAATCGAATAAAAATAAAAAAATGCTTATTTGTAGAATTGTAAATCAGTATGTACATTTTAAAAAAAATTCTTTTTAGTTCATTTATTAGTAATTTAAAATTTGTTTCATATCCGCTAAGTTCACTTCCATAATTTATTGAATAAATGAATTTATTTAAATTAAAAAAAAAAACTTAATTTAAAATATAATTTATATTTATTATTTATCAGCATGACTCAAAGCATCTTTTTCAGGTACGACTTTGGCAACTTTTCGGAATTCTTTAGCTAGTGTCTTCGGACACTGCATTTCCGTCCAGCTGATCGGAATCAGGGATACTCCTGGAAAAATATTTTTAAATATTACAACACATTTAAATAAATATTTAAATATATAAATATATAAATACCTTCTTCACTTTGCGCTAGAACAACTCCTAGCTCATTCTCCGCAGTTGACAGAGAATATACATGTGCTTCCGTCATAGGTAACTGTTTTATTATAATAGGAATTTTAATAGTTGATCAATAAATATAAAGTTTTAATAATTAATGTAATTAATTAATTTTCAAAAATAAAAGGATACAACACGAGCAAGTATAATATCACCAGGTCGAAAAGATTTGTACATTTCAACTCTATCTTTTTCAGTCGCTCTCACATCTTCTTTTCTCAAAATTCCTCTGTAAGACCTTGCCAAAATAATATCGCCAATACATTTCACAATGCATTTAGCAAAACGCTGGTTGACTTGGGTCACCACCGCTGTCACCAAGTCACCAGGTGCTGGTATAATACTCAATTTATTGATACCATGTACCAAAATTGTCTTAACCTGAAAAAATCACCAGTTATTTGAATGATATTGAAATTAACCAACGTCTAATAATTTTTGAATTTTTTCAAAAACAATAAATTATAATAATAAAAATATTTTTAAAAATTGCACATATAGTTTTTTTAATTTTCTACACGTGTATATTTTTAGATTATTTTTTTTCTGTAATTGATTTCTCAAAAAAACCCGAAAATGATTAATTGTCTGCTAACTTCAGGATCTAGTCGTTCTCTACTCAATATTTTTATCAATAATCGAATGAAAATCCCAATTATTAAGACTTTACTTCATTCAAATATTCGCTAGTCGTCTTTAAAAATTTTTGAGTTCTAAATATTCAAAAATGACCTTTAGAAAATATAAAATTCCAGGAAATTTGCTTCTATCTCACAAGAACTCGGGATTATGACGTCAATAATTGGGACTTTCTCTAGTAATAAGTAAATAAATAAATGATCCTAAAGTTAGCAGACAATTAGTAATTTTTGGATTTTTTTTTTTCACCCAATTAATTACAAAAAAAACAAAAACTAAAAATTTCACATGTAGAAAATTAAAAAAACTACAGGTGGAATTTTTAAAAATATTTGTTTCTTTATAATTTATCGTCTAAAAAAAAATCAAAAAATTATTAGACGTCCGCTAACTTCAGTATCATATAAATAATGATCTTACATTTTGTTCTATCATTACTTCAACAGTACCAACAAGTTTTGAATAGATGTAACCATTTTCTTCGTAAGTTCCTGCACCAGCAACATTTATTTTGTTTGACAAACAAAGTCGTTGTCCTGAAAAATATTAGAGGTTAGAAATTATTTAATTATTATAAAACTGTGGATAAATTTTCGAGTAATCTTACCAGGGATACAAATTAGAGGATGTTTTTTATCAGACATCTTTCAAAATTTATTTAAACATCAACAATTTCAAGTGTTTGTTTATAAACTTCAGCACCCACTGACTTTGATAGTAAAAAATTGCCGAGTCCTGGCCCACGTGCTTAAATTATTTACGTTTGAATCTGCACAGCCTGCAAATAAAATGCACCTCGGGTGTCGTCGGTTTTTACTCCCACTCTAGATGTTTTATGTGCTAAATGTTCTCCCACTTTTCTGCGCGCATACGCAGTTCATAAATGTTTGGTAGTAGAGAATTTCCGAGGTCTATTCTCTTTCTGGGACCACAATAGAAATTTATTGGAATGTGTTGTAAACAAACGTCACACCTGTTAACCTAAACATAAACACATTTAAAAAACTGACATTTGCTTGCTGTTCAAATCTTGACATGGCGCTGAGTGTTCATTTCAAATACAAATAAACGACTTGTCTTTTTAAATTAGTGTGAGTGTGACAGACATGCGAGAATTTATAAATTTTAAATAAATAAATAAGGTAATTAAAATAATGAAATTTAAAAAATGCGCGGGCTGATTTTTAAAATATTTAAATACGAATTTTTAAATTTTTATTCCACTTACCTTTTTATTTATATGATACTGAAGTTAGCAGACGTCTAATAACTTTTGGATTTTTTTTTAGACGATAAAATGTCAAAAAAGAATATTTGAAAAAATTGCACCTGTAGTTTTTTAAATTTTCTACGTGTGCATATTTTTATTTTATTTTTTTGCAATTGATTTGTTGAAAAACAAAAATTAAAAAATTTTTAAATATCTGCTAACTTCAGGATCATTTTATTTATTCAAAAATTTTAAAATTACTGTTGGTCAATAAAAAAAAAGTTAAAATACCTGACATGGGTCTAGATTCGAATAATACATTTTTATTATTATGTTTTCTACTAAAGGACATCATAATAAACAAAAAACATAGATATTGTGATGGGTTATTTCCGATAGGAGCAAAGTTACAGGTTACTATCGATAGAAGTAGAACAGTGCCATTTTCATTTATCCTAATTCATCCTAATATGGATCTGAACTCGAACATAAAATTTTTTTATGGACTTTTTATGGTTTCTTCTACTAAAAGACATCGTAATAAACAAAAAACGTTTTTATTGTGATAGGTTATTTCCAACAGGAACAAAGTTACGGTCCCCTTTACACAGAAAGTCATAGACAGAGGCATCCTCATCCATCTTCACCCATTTTCATTCAACCTGACATGGGTCTGAACTCAAAAATAAAATTTTTCTATGGACTTGTTATGGTTTCATCTTCTAGAGGACATCGAAGAAAATAAGTTAAAATTAAATTTATTGATGAGTGTTGAATGTAGCTGAGAAAAGTCAATTTTGAAAATTTAGAAATAGCGAATCATTTGTAAAGCCAATAAAAATAAAAAAAATACGCATTTGTAGAATTGGAAATCAGTATGTGCATTTTTAAAAAAATTTATTTGTTTAGTTCATTTATTTTTAATTCAAAATATGTCTCAAATCCGCCAAGTTCACATTCATAATTTATTAAATAAATGAATTTATTTAAATGTAAAAAAAATCGTAATTTAAAGTATAATTTATATTTATTATTTATCAGCATGACCCATAGCATCTTTTTCAGGTACGACTTTAGCAACTTTTCGGAATTCTTTGACTAATGTCTTTGGACACTGCATTTCCGTCCAGCTGATTGGAACCAGTGATACGCCTGGAAAAATATTTTTGAATATTACAACACATTTAAATAAATATTTAAATACATAAATATATAAATACCTTCTTCACTATGAGCTAATACTACTCCCAGTTCATTTTCAGCCGTTGATAAAGAGTAGATGTGTGCTTCTGTCATAGGTAACTGTTTTATTATAATAAGAATTTAAATAGTTGATCAATAAATATAAAATTATTATTATTATTTAATGTTTTTAAATAAAAGGATACAACACGAGCAAGTATAATATCACCAGGTCGAAAAGATTTGTACATTTCAACTCTATCTTTTTCAGTCGCTCTCACATCTTCTTTTCTCAAAATTCCTCTGTACGATCGCGATAAAATAACATCGCCAATACATTTCATGGTGCATTTACAGAACCTTTGGTTCACTTGTGTCACCATGGCTGTGACAATATCACCAGGTGCTGGTACAATACTTTGCTCCTTTATACCACGAACTGTAAGTGTCTTAATCTAAAAAAATCTCCAGTCTAATAATCTTTTGATTTTTTTAAAAACATTAAATTATAAATATAAAAATATTTATAAAAATTGCACCTATAGTTTTTTTAATTTTCTACAAGTGCATATTTTTGGTTTTTCATTTTGTGATTGATTTCTTAAAAAAACCCGAAAATGAATAATTGTCTGCTAACTTCAGGATCTAGTTATCCTCTACTCAATGTTTTTATCAATAATCAAATAAAAATCACAATTATTGACTTTACTCCATTCAAATATTCTCTAGTCTTCTGTAAAAAATTTTGAGTTATAAGTATACCCAAGGAGCACACTTGCCTTTGAGACAACTATAAGATATCAGTTTTTAGGCTACTTTTTGACATATCAAAAACATATCATCAATATGTTGACAAACCGATCAGAAATTTATGTCACCGAAAAAATGTCTACTTAAAAGACGTAACACAAGTGACGACAAAAAGTAAATTACAAATAGTGATAAAATAGCAGTAAAAAATACTGAAGTTAACAGACGTCTAATAATTTTTGGATTTTTTTTTACAATATAAATAATAAAAAAAAAAGTATTTTGAAAAATTGCACATGTAGTTTTTTGAATTTTCTACATGTGCATATTTTTAGTTTTTTTTTTTTTCTCATAAATTTATTGTAAAAAAAAATCCAAAAATGATCAATTGTCTGTTAACTTCAGGATCATTCAGGATCATGTAAAATAAGTCATCTAAATGACTTTTTAACTAAAATAAGACAGGAAAAACAACACAACTCTTCTCTGTCTCCGGAAGCAACATTTGCATGTCGTATTTATACCAAAAAAGATATGATCATGAAGTTAGCCGACGTCTAATAATTTTTGGATTTTTTTTAGGCGGTAAATTTAAAAAAAAAATATTTGAAAAAAATTGCACCTGTAGTTTTTTAAATTTTCTACATGTGCGTATTTTTAGTTTTTATTTTTTTTGTAAATATTTTGTTTAAAAAAAATCCGAAAATTTTGAATTGTCTGCTAACTTCAGGATCATAAAAAGATGACGTAGGGACAAAAAAAAAATTTGTCTTGTCCTTTTCAAAGACATCTCAAAGTTGTCTCTGTGCTACTTGGGTATTCAAATATGACCTTTAGAAAACATAAAATTCCAGGAAATTTACTTCTAGCTCACAAAAACTCGGGATTATGACATCAATAATTGTAACTTTCTCTAGTAATAAATAAATAATGATCTTACATTTTTATCTATCAATAATTCAGCAGTACCAAGAAGTTTTGAATAAATATAACCATTTTCTTCGTAAGTTCCTGCACCAGCAACATTTATTCTGCTTGACAAACAAAGTCGTTGTCCTGATAAATATCAGAGGTTAGAAATTATTTAATTATTATAAAACCATACATTCATTTTCGAGTAACCTTACCAGGGATACAAACTTTAGGACGTTTTTTACCAGACATCTTTCAAAATTTATTTAAAAATCAACAATTTCAAGTTTGTTTATAAACATCAGCACCCACTGACTTCGATAGTAGAAAATTGCCGAGTTCTGGCCCACGTGCTTAAATTATTTACGTAAATTCAATCGGTAAAGTAGAATGTGACTCAGTATGTATTTGAAATTTTATTAAAACTTAATTTGAATTTTTAAAAACTTAAATACAAATTACTTAACATTAATTTATTATTTCTTAGCAATAAAATAAAACTGTACAATAATAAAAATTATTTTTTTATAATAACTATAAATACATATTACAAAATAGTTATCAATCATATACTTGTAGATTGTAGTTGTAAACAATATATATGTAAGTATATCTGATATAAATTTACAATAAATAACGTAAAATGCATTGAGCAATTGATAGGATTAAAATTTATCTTAAAGTTACGATAATTATTTATAGTAAAAATAATAATAATAATTAATGTTGATAATTAATTAGCTAATATACAGCCGAAACCGAGGTATGAAAAAAAAATAATTAATAAGATTTAAAAGTCTTAGCCTTTTTTGAATTTAATTAACAATATCGCGAGAGTTTGAAAGATTATGATCCAGACAAAAGTTGCGATGAAACCTTCGTAGACAGTTGGGTTTGAAATAGTCCATCCTCGCGCCAGCATTGCGCGAATTGATTCGGTGCTTTTTGTCAGAGGTAATACGTAACTTATTGCACGTAGAACAGGATGCATGCCTTCAACTGGCCAAATTATCCCGCAGAGCATGACGATAGGGAGAAATGAACCCATTGCCATGTACGTTGCGCTTCTTTCTGTCTCGCAAAAGCAAGCGATCACGAATCCTGTTTGGATAATTTAATATTAAGTAAAATATATATGATAGTTGATATTTTATGTTGGTAAATTTATTATATCGCGTTACTAATTCCAACAGCTCATATTTTTACACGCACTTTTGAATTTAGTCACGAAATTTAAAACCAAAAGGGCGTATAATTTTTTTTTGCCAATTTTGTAGACTTATTTTACAGCTAAAAATTTAAAAAACAAAATTTTGAATACTTATTAGAGTGGCCCAAAAAAACCGACTATTTTTTTTTTCGAGTCTTTAATGAGAATTTGTTAGTTTAAAATGTTTTGAAAAGCCTCTCCAAAAATCAGCTCGATAAAAAATTTTCAAGAGGTCGCTCACGAATTTTGAAAATATCGAAAATGATCGAAATTAGGATTTTTTGTTTCTGAATTTTTTCTTCCTCGTGGCAGCAATATTTTTTATCTGTAAAATTATGACTGTGCTGAAAATTTCAGCCCAATATTTAAATATTTTAACGGCGCTCAAGAATTTTGAATATTAACTGATAATATGTAACTAATACTTTGAATTAGTTTTTGTATTTTTTTATAACTCAATTACTGTCATTCCACTTAAATATAACTTTTGCATAACCGAAAATATACAGGACAGTCTTGAACAATAAAATTGGGTAAGTTTTGAATAAGCAAAAAAACCTAAAAATTGAATTGAAAAATAAAAAAGTATGTAAATAATTTATTATTTCTATTTCTCGGGTTGTATTTTTATTCATTATGATACAAATTGATGGTGAAAAAATTGAGAAGGTTTATTATTAATATTCGAGGGTCGCTCGAAAACGTCCAAGAGACAGTACTCGGAAACATTCAAAATTCTTGAGCGACGTTTAAATATTTTAATTTTGAGCTGAAATTTTCAGGGTAGTCATGATTTCATAAATATAAACTATAGCTGCCACGAGAAAGAAGAAATTTAGAACAAAAAAATCCTAATTTCGATCATTTTTGATATTTTCAAAATTCGTGAGCGACCTCTTGAAAATTTTTTATCGAGCTGATTTTTGGAGAGGCGTCTTAAAACATCAAACCAACAAATTTCCATTAGAAACTCGAAAAAAAAAAATAGTCGGTTTTTTTGGGCCACCCTAATACTTATATTTTAAATATCTAGACATAATTTTTTTCCACGTGTTCAGTTACACGGTGGATTAAATTTTCTGTATGTATTTTTGTCTTCAACACTAGATATCTATCTAAGCCTTGGACCCCAAGGGCAAAAAACTGATGAAAACGACATGAGATCTTAAGAATTTTCCAAAGTAAATTTTTAAATATATAATGATAATTTTTTTTCACAACTTTCAGCTTTAGAAAGTCTACACTATGATTGGCAATTAAAAAAAAAATTATACGTCTATTTGGTTTCAAACTTAAAGACTAAAACCAAGAGGTCGTAAAAAAGTATGACCTTTTGGAACTAGTGAGGCGATATTGTATTATCATCTTACCAAAGCACATGCCGCAGAGACCAGTTAGAATCGTCAAAAGTGTTACCCAACCGATTTCACCCTCGCATGTAAGTTTGAAAACAGCGAATGTCACTATTAAAACCATCAACGTTTGTCCTGTCATTACGACAAATTGTGTAACCACTTGACCGAATAGTATTTCCGTTCCAGTTAATCCTGATACCAGACTTCTTTCCAGAAGACCTTCGTTACGTTCCAGTAACATGGCGCCCGATGTCAATGCGACTGATAGGAAAAATATTATCCTGCAATTTTATTTATTAAAAATTTTTATTATTTTATTTTATTCATTTAAAATAAAAATTACGTACGTTAATATTATTCCAGGAGCTGCAAAGTCTGTAAAATTTGGTTCTTGTGGCCCGTAAATTGGTGTTTTAAACTGAAATAATTAAATAAAATTAAATTATCTATATTACAATTAAATATTTAAATACTTACGTCCATAGGAATGCTAGCAAGTTTTTCACTAAAATTACAAGCGACCATTACGTCTTTAGCAAAGTCTTGAAATGAATACAAAAAATCACGCTGCAGTAACTGGCCAATTTGTTGATCTAAAAAAAATTTATTTTTAATAATTATTAATTCCAGGGCAACAAATTTAAAAAATTTATCAACTTACTGGACATGTCCATAACGACAAACATATTAGCAGTCTCGGCGGTAAACTCATCAACAGAATTTGAATTTTCCAGTCTCTCAATCAACGAGTCGGTATAATTATGAGGGAAATTAACAGCCGCCCATGCCCATCCTTTTTTTACAGCATACCTCGCATCATCAACGTCATCATAATTTATAAATTCAACTTTACGTCTCTTCAAATGTTTTAGATAACGACAACTCAGCATTCTACGATCACATCCGATAGTTGATAAGCAAAGATCCGTACTCTTGTTCAACTCAAAGTTTACGACAGCAACTGACAGACCAACCGGATCCTTACCAATTGATAAACAGAATATTATTATCTGTAGGACCGGTAACCCAATGATGAAAAGCATCATGCCGACATTTCGCCACATCCACAAGAAATTTTTCCAAATGAGCGCTTTCATATGTTGTGGATTAAGCATTTTGAAATTACTTCGGCCTTTCTCTTCGGGCGGTAACTCGGGAATGTGATCGTCGTCTGAAGTAACAGCAACAGCAATACTGCGTCGACGACTTGATATACTAACATTATCACCAAATTCACCGCTCATTTCGTCATCGACATCAACATCCGGAGGCACACCTGTTACGCTACTGAGGATACTGCTGCGGCGTCTTAATCCCATGTTCTGTCGCCTACTTAACTTAAGAAAAACACCCTCGAGTGTGTCCATGTGATGCATCTCCATAAGTCTTGTTGGTGATTCTTCAGCAAGAAATTTACCGCCTCGCATCAAGCCAATGATGCTCGCTTGCCGGGTTTCCTCAATATAATGGGTCGTGATGATGATAGTCCTCATACCGTCTTTGGTAATTTTAACCAAATGATCCCAAATGTTTTGCCGGAGAACTGGATCTATTCCCACTGTCGGCTCGTCCAAAATCAAAAGCTCCGGGTCGGCTAATAGTGTCGCCGCTATTGAAACCCGTCGCTGCTGACCACCAGACAAATTCTTCACAAATCTATTCTCATTTGGCAGATCTAGAAGCTAAATAATGATTTAAATTAATGAATGATCTTAATCTGTCTAAAAATATCAACTTACTTTAATTAGAAATTCTAATTTTTCGTCAACTTGGACTGTAGTCATACCAGCACACCATCCGAAGTAAATAAACGTTTCGCGTATAGAAAATTCTCCATATAAAGCCGTTTCCTGAGGCATATAACCAACACGTGGACCTGGAACACCAGATCCTTTAGATCCTGGCTTACCTCCCAGTACCTAAAAGTCAAATCACTAATTGGTACTTTTGTTAAAATTTTTTCAAGTATCACATGTTTAATTTATAAGTCAAACCCAAATTTCTCCGGAATTCAAACGTCGTCTTCCCACAATACATGACAGCAATGTGGTTTTACCGCATCCACTTGAGCCTAATAGTCCATATCTACGTAACAAAATTATTGTTAGTTATTTATTTACTTATACAACATCGCGTGATGTTTTTGCAACAAACTCACATGCAACCCTTGGGTACTGTCATGTTTAAACCATCGAGGACGATATTCGGATTACTTTTGGGTCCGTATTTTTTGAATGCCCGTCTTACACATATTGCGTGACGTCTTCGAGTGTCCAAAGTTGACGGCTGAGGTTGAAATTGTGCTCGCCGTGTTTTTAATTCAATCGATGTTATTTTGGAGCTCGTACTTGTTGGCTCCGTTGGCTCCATTTTCTTTAAAATAATTTTTTAAGAAAATTATTAACAAATTTTATTACTTTTTTTTATCTAATTCTATTAATTCATTGGGGATTAATCTTCCGCGAGTCTACTTTTTGTATCTTTATTTTTTTTTTTACCGCACATGTCTTCTGGTATATATATTTATGTAGGTAAAGTTAGCATGCCGTGATGTAACAGACTCTCACCAGCATAAACATGCTCGGCTGGACCGATCGCCCGAGTGGCGACCGGATAATTTCTGGTGAAATCAATGCGTTTATTCTGTATTTTTTTTTTTTTTTTTATTATTATTATTTTTAGTTACTGTTATTGAGTGTTTTAATATTATGCAGGAATTTATCCAGCATAAATATGACACAATATTAATTATTATTTAAATAATAATTTAATTTAAAATGTAAAAGTAATTTCTCTTAAGATTTGGGAAATCCCGACTTATGTCATGGATAAATAAAATATAAAATTAAATATTTTATTATTTACGTTATTGACCGAGTAAAACTGAGTAATTAGTGCTGACTAATCAACGAGTTAAATAAATTAAAATCCATGTAATCAAAATGTACAAAAGAATTTGTGAGAAAGCGTCATAAATTTTAAATGTCAGATATATCAATGATGCAATCAAATTTCATAACTTTTTTTTAAATATTAAAATTAATCATGTAAATTATTATCTCTTTTTTTTATGGAGTAATAAATTTTTTATTCGCTCCGTTTTTTGTAATTTAAATAAAAACGCGCGCCATTAAATTTAAATAATAAAAAATTTTTTTTTTGTTTTTATAATTAATTCCTTGAATTATTAACACTGTCACATAAATTAACACTGATTCACATTTAGCTGATTAATAAATAGTCAATTTAAATAAATAATTATATATAAATATATTTAATTACCCGTCACTAGATCACACAATCCAATAAAATTTTAATTAGAAACAAAATGTAAAAACTTTCGCGATTTAAATCTAATTTTTAAGTGTAATTTTAATAGACGTTTGCGTTGGTAAAAACATTAGGTCATTTATGGTAAGGGAATATCGTGCTCAGGTGAATTTGAAATAGAGAGTGGTCTGATCAAAGTTAATTTAACTTGTGGAAGCCGCAACCAACTGGCTAAGACTGAGGCTCATGTGTACTCGCAAGTATCAAACCAAGAATCAAAGAGCTTGTGCAACATTTACCGTCTCCTCTCCGTGTAGTTTTCTGTGAGTTGGCTTGTATTGCTCACGAACAGAACCGATGACGTGTGTTCTGGTCGGTATGTCGCAGATCGCAACAAGAAACAAAAGTCAATTCAACCTCGTCGGGGGAGAGACGCAGGAGGATCACGGAGGCTGTTTCAATGTGCGAACCATGGACCATGAACATTGGACGGTGGATTATCCCGCGGGTTGCGTTGAGTTGACATTAATGTTTAACATTAATTAGCACTTTTTTTTACCTTCATTAATATACTCAACAAGTGATTGATCTTGAAATATTTTAACTTCCAGAGTGGCGGTCAAGATTTTGTTTTACTGAAATTTTTGTAAAAAATATTTTGTTCTTCATTAATATTTTAAATTATGTAAAAAAAATTTATTTCCTGAAGGCCGAGGACTAAAAATAAAAAAATTATTATATCATTTTATCCGATTGTTGTTTCTTAAAATTTTTTTTGTATAGAGTAAAAACGAGAATTAATCATGTCAATGAAAACAATTTTTTAGCCGTTTCTTTGGATTGATTAAATAAAATAATGATAAATTTTTAAGTTATTTCGTTTTTTAGTGAATTAAATAAGACATTGAATCTGTTTGAAATAATCTGAAGCACCGAGAGAAAGTTTTGGCGCTTGCAACATCCACAAAAATTATTAAGTGATAATTGAATAAAAAGAATTTTATAAATATATATTCCTAAAATAAATTGATCGAATATATGTTCATCATACATATTAAGTTTTAGCCTTTTGGCTAGATATATTAACATAAATCAATTAAATAAATTGCTGGAAATTTTTTAAGACTGTAAAATCTAAACTACGTGGGTTTACACCTGAAAGAGAGAGGTCGTAAAGAAGATGAAAAAAAAAAAAATTACACTGGTCCCTACAAGACGATTGGCCATTCAATATTGGGACTTCCCCATTCGTCGTTTTTGTGATATACAAGAAACCTGCAAACTTGTTTGTGACTTTGGACCGTATCCAAGGATACTAGCCCCTGACCTGACCTGTCCTTGCTTATTAAGTAGTTGCGTAAATGAAGATACATATTTTTTAAATTATATGAGATGAGTCTGGTACCTTTGTCATATTTAATTCACCTCATGCTAAAAAATAAAAAATAAATTTTGTGTAAAAATGGCCCTGAGAACTTTACACACGTGTGGTGTGAAATAGCGGTGTAAAAAATCCTCGGTGTAAATTATCCATCCGTAATCTACTTTTTTTTACACCATTTCGTGTTACTCATTACAGTTTTGATTAATGAGACAAATGATCATTGAAAAATTTTAACCACTAATCGATAACGATATTAATTTTATTTAGATAGTAAACAGTATTTTGAACATTTAAATATTTTTATCATTTTACGGTGCAAAAATTTTTAATTGACGCGGCTTAAGGGGGATAGCCACTGAGGATAAAAAAAATAGGTGATTTTCGGGAATTTTTTCGACTGGAATAATAAAAGAATTTGGGGATCGGGTTTTTTTTGTTTTATAAAGTATACATTGAAGATAATTCTCCTAAATTTTCATTAAAAAATATCATGTTGTTACAAAGTTATAAGCATTTTTGTGGAGCACCAAAAAAATTTCCCCCACCACGGTGTCATCTCTAACTCAAAAACGGATTATCAGAAACAAAAAAACCAAACGGTGTTGTAATCTGTATGCATGTGGTTATCGTTGCACATAGGAGATTTTGAAAATTTGGATTTGAAAAATAATGGCGACATATTAAAAATTTTCTCATTTTTTTGGATTCAAACAGCCCTAAAAAATCTTAAAAATCAAAATTTTCAAAATCCCCTACGTGCAACTTTAGCTACTGAATAGACGAATACGAAAAAAAAAAAAGTTGCGAATCGGTTGATATTTATGAAAATTACAGATGCCACCAGTTCAAAAAAAGTAGTTTCGAGAAAAATGCGTTTAAAGTTTTTATTCGATGCAACGGTCAGTTGACGTGCTGTCACAAAAATGACTATAACTTGAAAAATATTAGGAATTTTCATGTAAAACTCTAGATACATATTTTTGAACATATAAACTGTGATTTAATAAAAAAAAAAATTTTTCTTTTTAAATTTCAGTGGCTATCCCCCTTAAACTCAACACGATATTTGGTGTAATTTTCAAACAAAATTTTTTACGAGTCATTTACACTACACCGAGTCTAAAAATTTTTTACAATTCATGAAAATTGTAATTAATATTATAAAATATGATGTATTTATTTTATTGAGTCATTAAGAGTACTCGAGGTCGTCTTCCTCCAGATAATATTACAGTCGAATGGTAGTTTTAACGGATGCAAATTACCATACATGCTTTCTAGAATTTGCGGGACCTCGAAAAATACCTTGAGGCAAATAGTATCCTCTGAAATTATTATCAATCTTATTTTCATTCGGCAAAACTCGTTTGCTCGTCCGTTGTATTCAGATCCACAGTTTTATTGAAGCGGAAAAATTTCAGCCATGGAAGAGAACGAAGGAACATAAAGTAAAGACATAATTTAAATAAAAAATGTTTGCGACGACTGTAGTTGAGATACTTTTATGTGCAGAAAGAATAAATGCCGTAAAAAAGAAGCTCGCCTTGAGTAACTAAACGATCAACACGAACAGAGATCACTATTTTTCATATTTGTCTTCTGCTATTTACGTAATGCAAGCTAAAAAATTAATTATTGTTTTTTATTTTGAGATTCAACGTGGTAATTATTGGCTATCGATATGCCGTGTGTATTGTGAAGCGGTTGGAAAATTTTTTTAAATTAATTACTCGATAGTACATTACACAACTTTTTGTTAAGAAAAAAAATTGATTTATTTGACTTTCAACAAGTAATTAGAAAATTATTATAATTTTTATCATGATCTAGCAATTTATTTGTTACAAATTAAATATTCCGTATTTTAAAATTTAATTTTGAAACTCCAAATTAAATAATTGACAAAAAATGACATTATGGCCAGACACCAGATAATAAAATAAAAATTTACAATATATATGTGCATATTTTGAAAATTGTATTAAAAAAAATTAAACAAAAAAATCTCAAGTATCGAAAATTGGAATAGTCAACAATTTTTTATAGCGCGAAGTTAACATTGATATGAATTAAAATTTATAAATAACGTCTCAATAAAAACATCATTTTTCCTGAAATAACTGAGACAACTTTATTTAGAATACAAATCGAAACGCATGTTCGTGTTTTATAAAAGACAAGTATTTGCATCAAATATACATTCTCGTAAACTCATGTTTTAGTATTCAATAAACGTATATTTACGGATAATATATTTATAATAAATACATAAACTTGTTTATTATTTACTAATAAATATCCATTTAAAAAAGAACAAATCAACTATTTTTTAAATATAAATAAATTTTATTACCGCCAAATATTCAAATATTTAGAGGCCCATCTTACCCGTCTATACAAATCACTTAAATTCAAAAATATATATGAATTACGAAGACTGTAGCAGACATGAAATATTTTATAAATTTTGAATAAAGAAATAAATGAATTGAAATAATAAATTTAAAAAAAGGCGCGTAATTTTAAGAAATGATTTCTATCTAAAATAATTATTTAGGGGAGGGTGGGGCAGAGCGGCCCCCCTAAAATTTTGATCAAAAAAAAATTTTTTTTTTTTCGACTTATTACTATAAATCCCATATGTTTGCGCATTTTTACCCCTACGCATGACATTTGGGGCATAATGAACAAGCCGAAAATTTTGAAAAAGTGATTTTTTCATATTTTTATCGTAAAATTAAAAAAAAATTATTATAATTCCACATTTCTAACCCTACGCATAACACCTGGGGCAAAATGGACCAGCCGAAACTTCCGAAAAAATTATTTTTTCATATTTTTCGGCCGTTTCTCTATATAAGAGGCAAATTTGGTCACTAAAAATTTATGATAATAAAATTTTTTTTTTTAGTTGATAAATTTTTGAAATAAAGTAAAACTATAGAATTGTTTTTTTTTTTTTTAATTAAATAACAATTAGTAATTAAGGTAACGATTAAATAACGATTTATTACACCTTAAAAAATTTTTTTCGAGTAATATAAAACCAAAAATAGTTGTCAAGAGAAAGAAATACATTCTTAATGATGAAAACAATTTAAAAAAAAAAAAAAACGAAAAAAAAAATTTTTTATCATTTTTTGGAGGGGGGCCGCTCTGCCCCACAAAAAATTTTTTTTTTTCAGAATTTTGGCAAAATCTCCATAGATTTGTTCGAAATAGGACAAAAGTAAAGTGATCTTATGGTTGAAAGACACAAAAAGTAATAATTGGCTTAGGGGGGCCGCTCTGCCTCACCCTCCCCTACTTTCTTTTTATTAATTACTTAAATGTAAAAAAATTTAATTATGACTATTTAAGTACTCATAAATTTTTTTATCTACAGAAATTTATTATACGCGGAAAAAAAAAATAATCGAGTCGATTCGCGCCAGTGGCGCCATCTGTCAGATGAAAGAAGAAACTGTACGACTGAAGATAATTCAAAATTTTTTAAAATAAATAATTGTATATACATTTAATTCTTGCATAATTTTATATATATAAATTTGTATATATATATTTATAAAGTTATTTAATAAATTTAACTGTTTATTTATTTTTTTTTCAATTAAATATAATCATAATTTTTATTTAAAAATTATGATTATGTAAAATTACGAAATAACAAATAAATTTAAATATGATTGTTATTATTATTGCATTATTATAATTTATAATTTAAGAATTTGCTGATTCAAAGAGTATAAGTTGGTCATAATCATAACGGCTACAGAACTCAATAAATTGTTTTCTCAAAGTAGTAAGAGGGAATTACGAAAATACCTCAGTTGTCTTTTAGCCGTTGGATAATTTACAAGACAAACTGTTTTTACATAAATAAATATATAAAAACTATCAAAAAATCTATTAATTGTCTACTTGATTGCTAGTGACATATCCGTGAGTATTAAAATTAAAAAAAATCTAGTTTTCACACAAAATTAGAGCATAAGAAATTAAACAAAAATATTGACATATATTTTCTATTGTCCAAATATTACTGAAATATATAATGATGTATATATATATATATATATATATATATATATATATATATATATATATATATATATATATTACCTTAATCGGGTCATCAACTTGAATCCAGTTATTTATTTAAAACGTAAATTTAATACTTTTGGCGGGTAGAAAGACGGGAAATTTAAAAAAATACCGTTACGACGACAAGTTAAAATCCTGGGCCACATGAAAGACTGAACGATTTCAACCTCAAAAAAAATAACGAAAAAAAAAAATATAAAACAACATTTATAAAAAGAGAATTGTAAGACGATGAGAGCGATTCAACGACCTGACAACCGACTTTTACCACTTCCTTAACAAATTGTAAACGTATCCGCGCATTGTCAAATCATGCGAACTGATTCTCTGTCTATACTTACTCTTACTTCACTAAACTTATCGCTATTTTTATTATTATTTATTTAATAATCTTTTATTGCATCGTATTGCATTCACTTTCTCTGATACTCCATTATGTACCTCAATAACTTTTTTTTACATAAAGCCCGTAAACTTTTGTCTTACTCGTGAAAAAAGTTATGAAAAAACCGAATTAATGAATAACTAAATAAATAAAAAAAAAAAAAAGTTAAATAAAAAAGAGACAATAAATAGGCGAATGTAGAAAGTAATGTGGTGGGGTAAAATAAATGTCTGAATTTGAGCAAAAGCAACAATTGCTTTCCTCGTGCTCAATCTTCTTGGACCGTAAACATTATTATTTTTTAAATTTATTTATTTTTCTTCATTATTAATATTAATTTAATAAACTCATTTATCTTTTATTTTAAATCTTAACGCGAATCACTTGAATTATTTTATTCCGATAGTGATCACTGTCGGTGACGTGTAAAAAACGTTATAAATTTCTCTGAAATATATTTTCCATGCGTTGAAACAATACGTGAAGCTAATCTTTAATTAACCATAATAGTAATCGTAATTATAATTATAATAATAATAATAAATTACAATGACAATAAAACGTGATTAATTTATTAATTTTTAATCTTAACATTTTAAAGACCAGTCGGATTTTCCATTTCCATATTAAAAAAAATACAACAATAAGAGGCACAGGTACTAAGTATGAATGTATGTCTTTCTGAGGGAAGAGTAAGCAGTCAGGAGTAGGCTATCGGTCGTAACGGTAAACCTAATCCGGTCCGGGACAAGGTAGTGCAGTCTTTCGAGTACACTCGACCCTTTCAGATCACTCGTGGACCACAGGTGTTTTTTTGTGACCTATATTCACCGTATTACCTACTCGACAGTTGGAAAAAGTCAAAACCTGGGATAAATATCACCCGAAATTGTCAAACGTTCGATTAAACTGTAGGTGTGATAGGATAGAAGGTCAATAAGTTGGATCCGTATGAAGAATTGTTGAAAAAAAAATAATAATTATTATTTAAGTGTTTCAGACAAGTGTAAGTTAATTAATAATGCTATCGCAGCATGAGGCAGTCGTCGTGAGGAATGGAGTGAAGAAATACGGCTGTGGTAAACCGATTCTGGATCAACTGAACATGTCAGTGTCACGAGGTTCCATGTGAGTGACACGCGGAAATAAATTTAACGGTTTATTTTATAGTTATTGTTATTTTTATTGGGCTTATATTAATTTATTTATTATTTTATTTAATTAGATATGGACTGTTGGGAGCCAGTGGATGCGGAAAGACGACATTGCTGTCCTGCATCGTGGGAATCAGCTCACTTGACAGCGGAGAAATCTTTGCACTCGGTGGACATCCGGGCAGCAAGTCGTCATCAGTGCCGGGTCCTAAAGTTGGTTTTATGCCGCAGGAAATATCTCTTGTTAAAGAATTCACTCTTCTTGGTGCGCTGCATTACTTTGGGCGTATTAATGGAGTTAAAGATGACGTTATTGAAGAGCGACATATTTTTCTTGCCGAACTACTCCAGCTGCCGCCAAAGAATCGGCTCGTCAAGCACATGAGCGGTGGACAACAGCGCAGGGTTTCATTTGCTTGTGCTCTGATTCACGAGCCAGAGCTTCTGATCCTCGATGAGCCCACGGTGGGGTTGGATCCGATTCTGCGTGAAAATATTTGGGATTTTCTTGTCAATCTGACGAGACGCAAAGGAGTGACGGTTATTATAACTACGCATTATATTGAAGAGACGAAGCTTGCTGACAAAATAGGTCTCTTGAGACATGGAAAAATGTTGGCTGAAATGTCGCCAAATAAATTGCTGGCAAAGTGCCGGTGTGATACTCTCGAAGAAGCTTTTTTGATGCTCAGTCAGAAGCAGAATGACACCGAGGAAGAACGAAGACGCAGTCAAATTAATGGGGACATTGAGTGTCTTACAGAATTGGAAGAAATTTCCCATTATGGTCTAGATCTAAACGGTAATGAAGCCAGAAGACAGTCAGCTAATGGATACCCAAGATCTCCAGTGAGCTGCTATTCATATCCCGTTGAAAATAAAATAAATAATAAAATACGTTGGCGTAGATTTCAAGCCCTCATTATTAAAAATTTTCTACAATTTATCCGTCACCCAGGCGGCATATTATTCGCGCTAATTTTTCCCATGCTCCAGGTTAATATTTTTTTCAATGCAATCGGTCGCGACCCTCAGAACCTCAGCATAGCAGTTGTAAATTACGAAGCAGGAAATTGTCATGCTGGAAAATATCTCGGACGAGTTGATTACTCTGAGGAAAATCACTGCGAGTTTGTTGACATAAGCTGTCGTTTTCTCGACGGTTTTCAGCGTACGATTGCTAAAAATAAATTTTACGGTGACATAAACACCGCGATTGATTCTGTTAGGCACGGAGAGACTGTCGGTGCATTGTTCATTGGTAAAAATTTTTCTCTTGCGTTGCGCGAACGTCTTGAGTACTTGGGAGCACAGGAAATAAATAGCGGTGACATTGACGTGACCCTTGACATGGGAAACCGCCAAATTGGACTCTTTATTGAAAAAAATATATACAGTAAATTTGAAATTATTTACAGTGACATCCTTGAAGAATGTAATTTACCGCGAAGATTAATGAACCCGCCATTAAAATTTGAAAAGCCCATTTTTGGTGACAAAAATCAAAAGTACTCGACATTTATGGCGCCAGGGTTTTTGCTAACACTGACTTTTTTTCTTGCAACTTCAGTTTCCTCATCAATTATTATTGCAGATCGACATGAAGGAGTTTGGAACAGAAGTCTTGTTCAAGGTGTCAAAACATCTGAGATTTTAATCTCTCATTTACTGACACAGATAACAGTTATCATTGTCCAAGTGACCGTCACAACCGTAATTGCCTTCGTCCAGTACAGTCTTGACTGTCGTGGATCACTTGCCGTCGTGATTCTTCTAATATTTCTCATGGGTATCTGCGGCATGTGCTACGGCTTCCTAGTGTCCGTCATGTGCACGTCACACACAATCGCCAACTACATTACCACTGGTAGTTTTTATCCAGTAATTCTTCTCTGTGGGTGCATTTGGCCGATTGAGGGAATGCCGAATGTCTTGCAGTGGATCAGCTTTATCATGCCGACGACGATCCCCGGACTTGCTATCAGGAGTATAATCGACAAAGGACACGACATTGGTAATCCTCAAGTGTATCAAGGATTCCTGGTCGTTGCAGGCTGGACAATTATTCTCGTACTTTTGTGTTTTCTCGGAATGCGCACGAAAAAATCTTAGATTTAATTAAATTAATCACTTAGCTGAGTTTAACTTCTAGTCAATGCCCGAAGGAAGTGTTGTATTTGTAAATGTAATAATTATTGTTATTAATATATATATATAAATATAAATATATGATATGGATAATAAAAAATAAGGAAATTATACTCAATTAATTAATTATTATTATTATTATCTATTTATACAATTCATCATATACATATTTAGTTTATTTAAATAGTAATTATTCTAATCACGTGTAATGACATATCAGTTAAATGCTACTTTGGCTGCGCATCACGATAAAAATAAAATAGTAATACACGATAATTCATTTTTTATTTTAACAACTGACTATTCTCCAGTAATTTTATTAAATTTTTTTTTCATTATTGTATCGGTGAAATTGTAAAAGACTTCAGTCGCAAAGAAAATAAAATCCTCTTGCTCATAAACTATTTCTTCTTTATATTTTAGTGCACCGTAATTAACTCTATGTACAATTAAATTTTTATTATTTACTTAAAATATTAATTTACAAAATAAAATATATATATAATATATATATGATAATTTTTCTATAATACATTGTTTTATAAAAAAATAAATTGCTTCCGCAATACTTGCCGGTGATGTAATAAATAAATTAAATTAGATAACAGTATAATTTTGATAAATCTAAAAATAAATACTAATTATTAAATAAATAAATAACAAGCAATAATTGTAATTTATAAGATTAATAAATCTATAAATGTGCATTCAGTCTTAATCGAGTGGATGCAGCGTAACATATTTTTTATTTAAAAAAAAAAAAATTATACTAAAATTTATTTTGATAAAATAATTAAATTTTGTCACTAAAAATTTTAAGGGCACTGTCCCCCACTTTGTAAAAATTTGCAATTACTCAACTGTCATAACCGTATTAAAATTTTATTAATTAATTAAAAAAAAATTACGTACAATTGTCATCAATTAAGAGTCAAACGAAATTTTTTGAATAAATTTTACCCTACAAAATTAATATGAAGATTTTACCGAAATTTATTTTTCGAATTTCGTTTAACTCCGAATTGATATCAACAGTCCGTAATTTTTTTTTACTCTCTATCTCAGCAAAATCGTCCGTTTTTCAATTAATGCTTTAATTTTTTTTTAATTAATTGATAAAATTTTGACAGTTGATCCATTGAAAATTTTTAAAAAATGGCGGGCACTGTCTGAGAATGCCCTTAATCAATTAATTAATTAACCTGTTAGTTAGTTAATTAATTAAATAAATTAACACTAACCGCTACGTATTGCGACTGCAGTTCTTTACTAAAATTGAAGTATTGTCCATATTATTTAGACACATCTCTCGGTTACTATTGTAGTTGTTGTTGTTATTGTTGTTGTTGTTTCTGTCAGTGTTATTAGTATTGACAGGTTTATAATTAATGCAAGATATGCCACTACAATTATCAATAGCGTAAGATTTATTATTTTTATCAGCAAGAAGACAGCAGCCACATCCAACGAGATCAGCAGCAACAAGACGGTTAACTATCTGTCTTACAGTAGGCATGCAGGTCTTGTTGCTCCCTGAAAACACATACCACATGCTAAATCAGAAAAACAATTCTTCTCCGCAATCATTCCCTTCAATTTATTATTATTCATTTTATTTAACTATCTATTGTTCTATTACTTTATTTGATAAATATTTAATTATTTATTATTATAGATTGCGCAGAATTTTTTACAGGATTCTAAAATCCTCTAAACATTCGTATCAATTAAAATCAATTCCAGTGATAAAAATTCAACGGTCATTTAAATCCTTACACTGTAAAATATTTTCAGAGTGAATTCGGAGTAAATGCGGAGCGGGTGACTGGGTATTTATTTAATCGGAGTAAAATCCACTTCGAACTGAGTTTATTTTGATATCAAAACTCGGGATCGTACCGAATAAGGATTTAAATTAAATGCACATCCGTATGCGGAATAATTTTTTCTAAAACTCTAGAGCTCTGAATGTTGGAGTAAATTTTAATTTAAATAAAATTCGAATTCACTCCTGATTTTTTACAGTTTATACACTGAGAAATAAATAGTATTTAGAAATAATTTTATTGACAAGAATTATTTACTATAAATAATGTCAGGTGAAAATTTAATAAATTCAGTGAAGTAGAATTTAATAAATAAATTTTTTCCCATAAAAAAATCAAAATATTCAATAAAAAAAGTTTTATTTTCTCAGTGTATTTTGATAAAAGTTATTTTTTTTTTTTTAATATTTTTACTATAAAAAAATGTTTAAAAAATTCACTAATTAGACAATAGTATAATAAAGATTAAAGTAATTACTAAAAAATATAAAAGCAACTAAATCTACGTAGTGCAATTGCCGTGCAAAATACCAAAGCGTACAAGCTATTAAAAATGCAAGAGCAGAAAAATATTTATAGATTCAATAGTTTAAAAAATTTGAGTTTTTCTTCTTTCTTTTAGTTTAAGTAAGTAAGTAATTAATTAATTAAATTAATTAATTGTATAATGGAAGCTCCACTGTGTGACTCCGATAAAACTTTTTATCTTAAATCTATGAACAATTTATAATATTAATATATATATTAAACGGATTGATAAAATATTCTCAAGTATAACGATTGTCTTATCAATAAAAAATAAAAAATAAATTATTATCGATTGGCTTCAAGTTCCGTGTTTTTTAAAGTTCTTTTACTTGTTTTTTTTTTTAATTAATTAATACCGGAATAACTAGAGGGACTAGAGCATTCCAGTATAAATCCTTAGCTACAAAGCCGTCTCCCTGTCGCTGACAATCTTCAAACCGTGTTTACCGATTATAAATTTAACTGTATCGGTTCCCACTCGGGATTTTTCACTAGACTGTCGCGTTAATTGAGGCGAGTCTTCAGCTTCTTTAATGGCTTGACCAACGTCATCAGCAGACATGCGAAGTTTGTGGGGACTTTTGTTCACCCGGGCAACGCGAATATTGTCAACCGATCCAGCAACAATACGATCTTTCTTAACAATTCGTGCTGGCTCGCGAGATATCAAATTAATGCTCTTCGGACCAGGAAGATTGTCAACTGACGAGTAACGTTTTTTGTAATCAGGCTTTGCTACACTACGATTTATTAACGAACTTCCTCGATTTATCCGCTTCGATTCAATAAAAGTATCATCAGTAACTTTCATTTCATCCAATTGTTCCTGTATAATTTCATGCTGACTAGATTGAGCTGCCTCCTGCGATTGATTGGCATCCATCTCCAATCCGCAATTTTCAATTTCAAACTCCACGTCATCGAGAGTCGAGTCATCAGAGTACTCTTCTATAGAAGTAGAACCAGCTCTTTCTTCTTTGTCAATCGCTAACTCTTCATAATTAGCTTCGTCCGTTTCTTCACCGGCGATTTCGAAAATTTTTTCTTCAAGTTTACCAGCTCCAGCTTTCTTGACAGCTTGTTTATTAATACTGAAAGGTGTCGATTGATTAGACAGTCCAGTGTCTAAAAGTTCATCAGACTCGGGTCTAGATGAAGGCACTACGTCTAAATCTATAGCAACGTCGCCGCAAATTTCACACAGCTCGCACTGCGGCTCTTCTGGAAGGGATTCAACCCCTTGTAGATTACACGAGCTACATATTTCACACTCGGTAGAGTCCGGATCTACGGGTGAACTATTTGTTGAGTGAACAGTGTAAAGATTTTTACCGGAAGACTGATCTTTACTGTAACATACTGAACAATATTCTTCAGTTTGTGTATTAAAAATAGTTTTGGCATTATTTATAGTGTCAAATTTACTAGACTTTGAAGCTGATGATTTATCAGGTAAATTGATATCATCTATTTCAACTAAATTCAGTTCTTTTGGCAATAAATCAGCCTTTATATACTCAAAGCTTTTAGATTTTTTCGACAGCGCTTGAGGTTTACGTGCTATCGACTCAAGACTGCCTTGAAAAGCTTTTCGAGTTTCTTGTTTATACAGCATACTATTTTTTTTTGGCTCTTCCTTACTTGAATGCTCGCTCGAACTATTTTCACTCTCGTCGTCCATCATGGGCACTACTTGCTCAGCCAACTTCTTCGAACGTTTTGGACTTTTACGTGTGCTAATAACTGCTGGTAAATATTTGCCATTTATATTTTCACGTGAACTTGATTCCACACTGCACTTACGTACAGAACTTTTATTTATTTTATCATCCATAGCTTCCATATCAAGCTCAAAATACTGCGCTTCGTTTTTTTCTTGAATTTCCGGAATTGAAGGTGATGACAATACTTCTCTACTTTCAATTATGTCCGTAAGAATACTTTGGTCGTCATTATTTTCCAATGAATCAGCAATTTTAAATGATTCTTCATTATTTTTTTCATCATCAATATTCAAATCACGTTCAACTGATTCATCATTTACTAAACACGTATCGTGTTCTTGTTCAGATTTAAAATTTTCAATGTCTTCATTATTATCTTTTTCTAATTCCGTCATTAAATTATTATCACTTTTGTGTAAATCACTCTCAGTGTCATAAATAAAATTAGTGACGGTTGTGCCGTTGTCATGTGAACCTACCTCCCGAAATAGTTGCGATTCTCCAGTCTCAGTGGTAATAATCTGCTTCGCTAAACCCGGATACGAAAATTTAACAGCACCAGCACCAGTAGCAGTACCACCATTGCTATTATTTACTTTATTATTACCATTCTCAGTAATAATATTTATAAATTTTTCTCGCATACATTCAGTGTCATTTGAATTAACGGAAGTTAATTGTTTAGCAGGTGAATTAATAATATTTTTTTTTATCACAGATTCTGTAAGATCTATCGAGATTATTTCCACTGGACTTGGACTCGCCATTGTAACATCGCTTGGTGAAGGTGTCAAAAAAGCACCTCCGTATTTATCATCAATGTGCAAATAATTGTTGCTGTCAGTCGTAGACAATGTCAACTTACTTTAATTATCCAATAGCAGCATTTTTTAAAAAATTTATAAGCATATTAATTATATATATATTTATTTTTAATAATAAAATTTAAATTTTTTTTTTAAATTTCTATTAAGTAACAGGTGGCAATTAAAAATTATAAATCGTTGGGTAAAACTCACATTGTTGTTGTAACTACGTCGTATAGACCCCAATTGTAGATGTAATCGATAACAGGATCTTGAGTTAAGTATTTAATACTTTCTCCGCGTTTCAAAGCACGTCTTAGTTTTGTCGAACTCACTTCGTTGTTTATCCACTCGGTTACAATGTGAATATTGTGCTGGAATATAATATTTATGTATTTAATTAATTTGTTTGGATAATTTTAGTATTTAATAAAATATTACCATGTATTTAGAAAGAAGATCTGAGTCATATATAAATTTATTTGGATTAGATCCTTCTCTGGTGATTACAACTAACCCGTGCTGACCAACGATAGCATCAATCTAAAATATAAATTTATTTATTTAAATATTTAAATGAAAATTTTCATGATCCTGAAGTTAATAGACACTTAATAATTTTTGGATTTTTCAATAAAATAAAATAAAAAATGTGCGCATGTAGAAAATTAAAAAAACTACAGATGTGCTTTTTTAAGATACTTTTTTTTTTATAATTTATCGTTTAAAAAAAAAATAAAAAATTATTAGACGGCTAACTTCAGTATCACAAATTTTCTTATCAACTTGGTCTCGTTCTGGTCCAGTTTAAATTTAATTTAATACAAAATAATAAATTAAACCTACATCTTCATCAGCCCAAAGACCGGGTTTCCCGAAACTCTCAAGTAAATCAGCACCGCAGAGTAATTTTATTTTAATTGGAGACCTGTCTTGTCCATTGCGAATATTTTCTGGTATCCATTCAAGATCCTGACTGTCAATATGATTCTTTATGCTGCCATCGGAGTCTTGTAACACGGAGTTCAATAAATTCTGATGATGTTTAAGACTGGCCCTGGTTCTGGTCCAACAATTTTCACGTGTTTCCCAGGTACTGACACGTATCCAGTCGCTACTTTTCAACGCTAATCTGAGCATTTCACATCGATGTTCAGCAACAACTAGATCTTTTTTACCATAACTGTCATGAACTGGGGACATGACACCACCCACAACTATATGAGTTCCCATCCGATGCAAATGATCTCGTGCTATTTCTAAAACGTTATTTAATTAGCCGAGTTATCAAGCTGTTATTGATCAATCATTCCACACAATAGGCATTCTATGTATTTGTACTCTTTTTAATAATGTATGAATATATATATATAGATATAGTTACCAAACATTCGCAAGTGCATGTTCGTTGGTGGATTGTAACTCCCACATGACATCAATATTACGCGTGTTGGTGTCATTATTTAAATATATTTATTGCAATTGTTTTATTATTTACGTCAATTTTTTATCATCTTCAGCTGCTGTCTACGTAATATACCACCGGATTCACGTATAAAAATATAACACACTGTGACATTTGTATCTGTCACTTGATAGTTCTGCCATCTTTGATAAATTACTGGCGGAGTCAAATTTGTATCTATAAAAATTATTATTTTTTTAAATTTTTTATATAAAATTACCTGGATAATTTTCAGAAAAATTTATTTTTGATTATAAAAAATGAAAAATAAATTTATTTGAATCCTTTAAACTTTTTTAAAACATTTTTTGTTTTGAATTTCGAGCATGCGCAGTAGTTTATTTTTAAACGTCAGAAAATAAAAAAAAGTAACCGGTAAATAAATTATCGCGTACAAATGACAAGTAATTATATGTAATAATTAATAAAATATAATTAACTATGACACTGAAGTTAGCAGACGTCTAATAATTTTTGGATTTTCTTTTAGACGGTTTGAAAAAAAAAAATTTGAAAAAATTGAACCTGTAGTTTTTTAAATTTTCTGCATGTGCATATTTTTATTTTTTATTGTTTTGTAATTGATTTGTTGAAAAAAAAATCCAAAAATTTTGAATTGTCTGCTAACTTCAGAATCACAATTAACTAATTAAGATTTAAACGAGTGTCAAATAAATGAAGAGTTTTATGGATGAGTGCAAATGTCATTAAATAATTTTAAAAAAATGCATGTACTGAATTTTGAATTTTCTAAACATGGATTTTTTTATTTTTATTTTGCAAACATTATAATTTAGTATTTTAACGTTTTAAAAATTGTCAGACGTCCGCTAACTTTACTGTCATGTTTTATGTTCATGAGTAATTTTTGAATAAATTCTTCACGTACCTTTGACTGTAGTAGTAATTATAGTAATTATTACTTACAAAAAAAAATGTAAGTAACATTGGAGTCAGTAAATTATTTAAAAATGTGAAGGATAATAATAATTTATAAAAACAATTAATCATTTTAATTTGTTATTTATTTATCTCATTTGTTTAATTTCATTATTTCAATAATTAAACTAATTAATTAATCAATCAATCAATCAATCAATAACATAACGATCATGGATATTTTATATCATTAATATTAATCGTCATTATATTTATATTTACTACGTTTTCATTTTAGTCACAGCCGGCAAATTAAATTTGCCACCTTTTTAGCGTCTTTGTTAATTTTTTAAATATCATCCAGACGAAGAACTTTGAAAACGTAGTAATTGACAATAGTTAATTTAGATAATTAAATTCATTCAAAAATTTTTATTTCACTTCAATTCGACAACTTAAATTTATTCCCACTATTTTTCTTTCCCTTCTATTTATAATAACGCGCTCAATTCAAAAGCGTACGTCATTTTGTTAACATACACACGTTCAAACTTATATTCATCCAAATAATAATAATAATAATAATAATAATAATAATAATAATAATAATAATAATAATAATAATAATAATAATAATAATAATCATTCTCTCTTTAAATCTTCATATGATCGATCCCCAATACTACATAACATACTCATATTTATTTTATTATTTTAAAAATAATAATTGCAACCTTCTTTTACTTATTCCTCGCGTGTTACTGGATAATATTTTTATTCAAAAATTAATTTCATTTAATTGATTAATTAATTTTTCATTCATTATTATTTATGTTTCTCCAGTTTTTTAAATTTAATATCCACTAAGCGTTGATCTACCATTGATTAAATGCTCTTTAGTGCCGCATTTTATCGGCGATTGTTTAATATATAATATATCACTTTTTACTAATTATTCTTGATTTTTTTTTTTTATTTATTTTACTTTTTTTTCTTTCAAATTAATTGGAGCATTCCCGACCTCAATGTACCCCAGCAAGATCCATTTTTTTTTAAATTTTCATATCGTGCATTACAATTAATAAATAATAATAATAATATTAATATGATAATGACTTGAATATATATTTTTTTTCCATGGATCAACAACAACTGAGAAAAGGACCGCACTTTTACTCTGAAGAAGTATCACCACATAAACTTTTTAAAAAATCTTATCCAGACAAATTTAAATTTAAATTTATTATAATTCACATTTTTTTTTTCTTTGATGAGTCATTAGTCATTATCATAAATTTATATCAGCAAAGATCTATACTGCGGTACATTTTGATCATGATAAATACATATATTTATATATATATATATATATATATATATATATATATATATATGCTTGATTTAATTCCGAAGAAGATAACGCATCACTTTATATTTAAAGACATTAATTAATAAATACCACTGCCGGCATCCGCCTTCACTTAAATTAATATTCATATATTTTAATTTTTTTTTCAATTTTTTAGTTTTCATTTGCAGCATCAACTTAACCAATCAAAGCAGTAATTTAATTATTTATATTAAACTTTCAATGCCTTATCTCTGCTATGATCTGAGTAAAACTCAAGTTCCGTATCGGAAAAATTGAAAAAAAAAAAAAAAATATGATCTCGTAATACCAAAGCTTTTATGTAACAGGTTAAATCAATGCCCAATAAACCATTTTTATATGAATTGATCTACTATTTTAAATTGTTTATTTAAGTTATTGATTAAATAATCTGTTAATTTATTTGTTGGACGATGAAATTTTGCTTTGGTAAACAAATACGCGTTACAATTTTTATTTTTTATTTCATTTTTTCTTGCAGTTAATTTATACATTCAAAATTTAATAAATTTATTTATTCATGTATATATTATTTTATTACAATTACGGTAGTAATTTTTTATATATCTATATATTTATATATATAATTTTTTTTATCTTTTACAATAATTTTAATTTTTTTTTTTCGTTTTTTTTTTCAATTTCAATTTATAATCTAATAGACATCTAAAAATAACACCCATTTTTTTTTGTTACAATTTATAAATTAATTTTGTAATTCATTGTTTTAATTAATTTTTTTTTCTTGTTTTGTAGTTAATGTTAATTATTTTTTTATATTATTATTATTATTATTTTAGATTCTTAAAGATTAGACCGGACAGCGCTGGACGCGGACTGGAGGCATTGATGCCTTACATATATTTTATTTTTTTTCTACATGTTCAATTACATGGCAATAAAACAATAATAATAATAAATTAATTAATCAATTTGTTAGTTTACCTCAGCCAAAAAAAAAAATTAATTATAAAAACTCTGATTGAGTAGTTGCGTCAATTGAATTTACGTGTGTAATACTAGTGACGTAAGTATTAAAAATAAAATTTCGTATGCCAAATGTTATATATATATATACATACATCTACTATACCATACTAAATAAAAACAATCACAAAAAAAATAAAAAATATAATTTTAAAATGAAACAAAAATAATTTAAATAATAAAAAAATAAATTATTGATTTTTATAAAATCAAAGTCTTAACATTGGGACAATAGTATTACACACAATAATCAATTAATTAGAGTAACAACTGTACTTTTTTAAAATATATTAATCGAAAATTTTAAATAATTATAATTACAATAGTACGCGTATTTGCACTGCATCATCATAATATTGCTGCGTGATCCGCACTAATGCCATTTAAATCTCCCGCTATTGTACAAACATATTATTATTTTAATTTAATGTTTGTTAATTATTATTTATTTCGGCTTACAATGATCACCATTATTTAAAGTCTTATGACCACTCTACCACACATTGCCTCAATGGCGAAAAAAAAATATATATATATACATACATACATATGTATACATATATTTCACACACTTTTATTACAATCTCTCACTGTTACGACGGCGATCGGTTACTAGTTAATTAATATAATATAATATATACTTTTTTTTGCTTCACATCAGCTTATTCTTAATCCAAATTCCGAGATCATTTAATTTTGTTCATCAGTCTCCTTTTTTTTCTTTCATTTCAAAATTTTTTTTACATTACAATACAATCGCAGTGGCCACGGAGTTTCATGTTTTAATAAACATAATTAATAATACACGATTAATTTATTATTAACATCCACACATTACATTGATAACTTAACTTACATGCAATCATTTAAAACATTTACATGCAAATTTATTATATCAGTTTTTTTTATTGCTCTCATACTAGAGCACCGTAATAATATATGTATATATGTGTAGATACATATGACATTATTTATTTTTTTAGATCACGGGTTGCGCATGATACAGGGACTCTTACAGAATTTGTACTCTTTCAATTATAATATGAAATGACATTTAATCACGTCAATAATAATATTATTATTTATTTAATTAATACTTAATAGTATGATAGTTATTATTATTTTTTTTTAAAGTACTATTCGTGTATTTAATTACTTGTTAATGAACGCGTTAATGTTTAATTACACGCGTCCCTGTCCTTTGCGCGCTAACATTACACGAACATAGTTGTAACTAAACGTTTTTGTTTAAAATAATTATTTAAAAAATAAAAATAATTATGGTTTTAAATAATAAATTAAAAGATTTATGGACCCTCGAGTCATAACTTGTGATATTGAACATTTAACACATTAATCATGTGTTTATATATTTTTAACGAGGAGTAATAGACACTTTATCATTATCATTATTATTATTATTATTTTTATCAATTTAAATAACAGCTGTGTCCTTGGTAACGATTAGTGTTCACACTATCTGTTGTTATATTTTTTTTTACTGTTAAATCATTCATATGGTATTTAATTTAATTTTTTATTTTTAACATATTGCCTCGTTACACTTGAACTTTGTTAATTTTTTAATGTTCTTATCAATCTGTCAACATTCGAGGGGCCACAGACCTCGATAATTTAATTTTTTTTTTTCTTTCACTAAATATTTATTATATTTTAATATTATTCAAATAATTATAATTAAAATATTCATGTTTACATATAAATATATATATATGCAAGCTCCAAGAGCGAGTACGGTAAATAATAATTATTTTTTTAAAGTAATTTACTGGCGTTATACACTTGTCGCGTATACCTTTGGTAAAACCGACAACTAAAAGAAAAAAAAATATATATATATATTTAATTTAATAAATAGATCACGCATAAAATCTAATTGAAAATTAATTAAAAAGCTTTGATTAGTTTATAAATTTATAGTAATTAACTAAACAAGGTTCTGTTGATTTGGTATATATATATGTATATATATATATAGACATTTAAAAAAAAAAGAATTACTGGAGAAACTGGATTATAATTTTTTTTTGGTTTTCTTTCATATTGTTTGTTTTTTTTTGTTGTTTTGTTTTTAATATTTTTTTGTTTTTTAATTTGTTTTTATTTTTTTTTTTTATTTATCTTTAGTCAAGATAATCTGACGTTTGTCCCTATCAATTAGCTCGGTTGATTTCGTAACTTGTTATCCGATACCTCGACAATGATTTTTTTTTAATATTATTTTTTTTTGTTTTTTTTTCTTTTTCTGTCATCTTGTTACAACATTCCTGTATAATATATATTAGCGCTTATAATTCATGTCTTGTTATACTTGCCAATCCCCATTTCTCTTAAAAATATATACAATACTTTTACAGTAAAATATTAATTAATTATTTAATTAATTAATTATTAATAATATACAGATAAAAGTTTACGCGGAGCCGACTGATAATTATTACTGTCAAGTATTTGTGTCTGTAAATCATAAATAAAAATATATTTAGATAAAAAAAAAAAAGAACCCACTGATTATTCAGCTCGTCTTATTTATTTTTTATATTTAAATTGTAAACAATAGTTTACATAATTAACAAAACTGTTGAAATTACGATTGCACAAATTTATTGTTGTGTAATATTATTTTTAGAGGAATTATCAGTGGGATAAATGTTAAATAACGTTGATTTACAATCACAAATACCCTCATTCATTCGCGTGTCAATGACATTCGCCAATAATTAAATATTTAATTTTGTTTTTTTTCTTTTTGTTATTCAATTAATCGCTACTTCTTCGGCGCGATATTATTATTATTATCATTATAATTATTATTATAGTTAAAAAAACAATAATAATAATTCCGGAATGCTCCCTTACCACTAGATCTCCGTCATTTTATTTTTCATCTAAAATATTAAAATAAAAAAATTAATTAGATTCGAAAACTTGATTTTAAAATAAAAAAATAATTACAATTTATTACCTAAAGATTGTCCATCATTTCAGATAGAGTAAGTCGTGACGTAGACATGGCAACGCCACTGTCACTGCTGCTTTGTACGCTGCTGTGATCATCAGTATCCGACTGATTGCTCGTGTATCCGATGACATCTACTTCATCTGTATCATCACAACATACAAAGATAATAAAAATAAATTACCAAGTAAAAAAAAAATTAATTGACATGTGTCATTGAGAATTAAAAAAAAATCCTGTTACAAACCAGATTCTGAGATAGATGGGCTGCCAGTTGATCTGTCAGAATTGCGAGAACTGCTGGCTGAACCAGTGGACGATACCGTGGTGACAGAGCATTCAGATACACTGCGTCGTTTAGATATCAAAGCTGCTGTCGCGGCTGCAGCAGCAGCTGCTGCTGAGCTACATGATGATGTGGATGGTGCACTTGTGCTCAGCCCATAGGTATTACCCTCAAGGCCAGGAAATCCACGTAATGTAGCAAGGGTACTTGGCTGACCAGTTAGTTGCTCGAAACGTCGCCTCAGGTATCGGTGTTCTCGTGCCAACTGCTCCTTGTGCGCGGCATGCTTTCGTTCTCGGTCTTCCAAGTTCTAAAAAATAAATTCAAAAAACCGATTCAGTAACATAACAATCATCAATAAATTTAAATTGCTCTATTAATGTCACTTTGGAAGATTTAATTCAACTACATACTATGTAGCAGTGGTAATTTTTTTTTTACCTTGATAAATCTTTTGGCCTTGGTCAGCAAGCCAAGCGTTGTGTGTCTGGAGGTTTCAGCACCCAGAGGTACCAATATTTTCAACTTTTCCAGGCAATTTCTGAGGTGCGCTCGTCTATTCAGAAATATACAAACATTCAAAATCATCATCAATTTTTTTTTTTTTTTTTCTTATAAATATTATATTATTTGTGTACATAATTTATATGATTCATGTGTATTGGAGATATTTAATCCCTGATACGCTGTATAAATACGGATAAAAAAAAGGCTCAATGACGTGAAGCAAAGCAAAAATAAGGAGGCAAAAGTTACGAGGTTGTTTACAGTCGAGCGTCGAAGCGATCTAACTCATGGCCGGGCAATGCACTCTGCTCAGCATCGTTGCCAGTTGCCAAGCTTGGCCACAATAATCGCGCACTTGGCCGACGCTCGTCTCGCGGCCAGAATTATATGTGTGTTGTGAGTGGATAATAATGCCGGGTTTTGTTGTTGTAGTACTGGGACTGCACATAAACCGATACAACACTTGTGTTGTATATCATGTGTGTTAAAGTATCAGCAGCCTAGTACCCGCACCGCCTTATACAGTCCCGGGCCAGAAACAGGAGAGATACACGCATAACCTTTGTCTCATATATCATCCCACCGTGGGACTGTAATTGCGGTTAAACTATTTATTTTATTTATCCTCTCTCTCTTATTATATTAATTATCTTTGTCTTCCCTTTATTGCCTTAACTTGGAGTTATATGAATGTATTACTCGTATCAAATGCCAACTCACGAGTCAACAACACGCGTAAGGACTAGATACATCTATACCCTACTCCACCTTCTATTTACAGCAGATTAATATCATTTGGAGAACCCGTAGAAAATAAAATCATCGATAGTGAAATGGTGCCGGAGCCCTCACTGATGAGGATTATCGAGATCATCATCATCCACGATGATAAATGATACATGAAGAAATGGAGTTTTACTCTTTCTGTCTATAGTTTTTTTATTTCTGGTTTCTCTTGATAAAAATCCAAGTGTCGTGACGGTTCACGTACATGGAACACGCCAGGTGGAACGAGGACCTGTCTGCCGGCTAGCGGTTGGTCTATCCCCGAAATCAACAAGATCAATTTCAATGCGCTTCCACGTTGGCAAGTGCCGTCTAGTGTAGCACGTTGGAAGCCAAGTGAAGCAAAGAGTAGCATAGAGAAGAGAAGAGAAGAGAAGGGAATTAAATGAAATGAAATGGAAGGCAATGGAAGGTAAAAAAAAGCGTATCGTCACGCACAGAGAGTACGCGGTGTGAACAGAAGCGAGTGGATAGAACCCGAGGTGAAAGAGGCGAGTCGGCGCCCACGTCACCCATATGTATATATACATATATATATTCTACATAACACTCACTTTGATCCCACTCGCTTGGTTAGCGGGAGTATCCGAGTATCGACCGTACGAAATGTTCGTCGTTGTATCGATTACTATCCCTCTTCTCTTAACCCACACCCCACACCCCTGGGTTCTTGTGCAACCCCGCTTACTCCTCCTCCTCCTCGAACCTACTGTACTACTCCTGCTCCAATCCACCTTGTTCACCTCTTCGCCCTTCTCTAAAAGTTATATATCTCAAACCCACGGTATAACTTGTTCATGCCCTCTTCTATTTCCTGACCCCGTCTTTCTTGATCCTCGTCTTCATTCTTTCCTTCCTTCACTTGACTTTACTCTCAACTTTTTTTACCCTACACACCTCAGTATTAACGCCAGGTCGTTACTGCAAGCCCAGACCTCATGTCTATCACTCCAAGATCATGCAGATTTTATCGCGCCCCTTTGTTCTCTTACGCTCAACAGTAGTCAATCATCATTTCTCATCAGATATATACACATATACACACATATATATATACCAACATATAATGACAGCAGTATAAGCTGTATGAGGGCATACGACGCATTTTTTTCAACTTCCATCCATAATATTTCTTGTTGTTTTTAAAAACTATCTTCGTTGCCCTCAATCTATTTATATGTTGACATATTCTGGATGCATTTACGATGACGTAAACACAATAATAAATAACCGTATTTATGTGAATATATTTACATAACAATATCCTTATTAACTTTCACCCAATACATATACATAGTTTTTTTTTTTGAGGTTTTTCTTTTCCGTTATCATCATGAATCTTTATCTTTATCTCTTACTTTCTCACTTTAAAGTATAAACTTTTGCTCTCGTTGTCGCTATTACTGATACTATGCTGTTTGAATTCTCGACGAGACACATGGCAACTTGCCATCTGTACCAAATCGCTATGTATATCATTCGAAATATCCAGTGACCTCTATAAGAGACAAGGGAGAGATGACAGTTGAAAAGTTAAAAAGAGAACGATAATATTAAATAAGAAATATAAAAAGAAAATAAATAAAAGTTACCACATCAAATATTTGATATCTGATGATTTGTTGGTTTGTTTTTTTTCATTATGTCAAAATTATAAAACCTATTGCTCAATCGTCTTCGTCGTCATTATCGTCACCGCTACTGTTGTTTTGATAATAAAAAAAAAATATTAAGTAATTACAGTAAATAATAAAAATTAAATATAAAAATACACAGGATTGAGCTCCACTGTCCTCGAGGGCTCAAGGTGAACGGGCTTAAACCGGCAATGGCGGTGCAAACACAAGCGATTGGTGTGCACTAGCATCAGCAATAGCAACAGCAACAGCAATATTAACAACATTGGAGCGGTACAATCAGAAAATCAACTACTATCCGGCGTATATTCAATGATGCGAGACTTACAATTGCATTGCAAGTAATTCAGAGTATAATGAAATTAAAAAAACTAAACAAGTAAATAAACAAGTGTTTGTGCGAAGGTCAATTCTTAAGAATCGAACAGAAGAATTCACGTGGATAAATTTAATGTTGAGCTTAACCAAAGTTTCTTAACTTTTGTATTTTTTTTTTCAGCGGATACCGAGCGACTGGCCAGCGGAGATCGAGCCCGGAAAATCCTCGGGGGAGTAAGTCGTTGTTAAGGTGAAAAGCGCTGAATGCCGTTATACAAAGAGAGTCGCTTTAAAATTCAATGCATTTCAAATGGTACGAAGAGAAGAAGGAAGACCCTGAAGCCCTGTGGTCCTTTTTATTTATTTTATTTAACTTTTTTTTCTCAAACTCTACTCGTCACTCTAAACCAACACACACACATATATCCTTTTACTTTGATTTTATTCTCTCTCTCCCACTCATTATTTATTTATTTGTTCTTGTATCCATTACTCTCTCATTCTCTTCCTCGTTTCCTTTCATATGTCCAGTCCCCGGTCCCCAGTATCCCGCAGTCAGATACCGAGTTTAAAAACAGTGACAACGGATTTAAATTTTCGACAATATAATACACCAATAAATATATATTTATATACACATATATTGAAATAAGATTTATAAAAATTAAACGAGTTTACTATCATCAGAACTCACCGATTTTTTTCCAGTTCATTGTGGGTAGTCCTGCAATAAAAAAAATATAAATTACACTTACAGTAATAAAATAATTTATCTCTACTTGAACAGGACATTAAATAATAAAATAATAAATTAATAAAAAAAATACCAACCGACTACCCTGAGATTTTTTCGTCTTTGACCTTTTGGAGAGCGCCCTGAGATCATCAGGAATGGGCATAGTCGATGCATATCCATGCTCAGCTTCTGTTTACCACAAAAATTAAATAAATAAATTAATAAATAAATTAATAAAAAAATTAAAAAAAAAATATATAAAACATTAATAGAACATAAATTTACCTCTTTCTCTTCGTTCAATGTACTCAGCGGCTTGCAATAATGCAGCAATGCTCATATTTCCAAGTTGTTTAATGTTGCTGGTAGTTTTTTTTTGTTACAACTCTGTTGTCAACTTTAAAAGTTAACAATGTAACAAAATATATTTATTATTATATTTTAGCCAAGTATTATTTAACGTGAAGCCGTCCCGCCGGCCTGCCTCGCGTCCGCTTCGTTGTTCTCCTCAACTTCTATTACTCTTCAACTTCGTTCTCGTCCTTTTCCTCCTACTCTTCTCCTTCTCTTATTCTTCTTAAACTTATTTTTTAATTCTATTTCTTCTTATTGTCTTTCAATCTTTCGCGCCGGCCGGCCGGCACTTGGGACTTTAGGCCACTTTAAACTTGGAAACACTGACAACTTTTTTATCCCCCTGTTCTGTCACACACAAAAACACTTACACATATAAACTTATCTTTTTTTTCTAGCTCTATTCACTACGCATCAACACAGCGAGTAAATACATACGATAACAAAATAAAAAACCAGCAAGATGTATCGTAACACACGCACGTTTTAAAGTTGCGTGTATTCCCTCAACTCGTGTTTAAAAGTCGTCGGGTACGAGCTGCTCGATCAGAAAAAAAAAAAATAATAATAAATAAATAAATGCGTATTGTTGCGTTTGCGTGATAATATTATCAGTAAACCGTTAATGTGTGACAGAACCAGAAGGACGTTGTCAGGTCATATATATATATACATGTAATATATATATTTATATATAAAACTCACGTAATTAAAATTCAAAGTAAACTAAGTTACAAAAATAAACTTGTTTCCTTTTAAACATTTAAAAAAATATAAAATTAAATTAAAAAAAAAAAAAAAAAAAAAAAAAAAAATTTATACTTCCAGCTAAATCTTTGAAATGTCTACAGTCTCTGGATTGTCACAACACACTGATTTCACTTTCACAACCAATCACAGTTGATCCATCAAGCGACACTTTTATAGTCTCTAGTTTCGAGAGTTTCTTTGTCCTGAAGAACCAGAGTTGTAAGTTTTAGTTTTTAGTCCCAGTTACAAGTAAATAGCAGAGCAGCAGTACCAGTACCAGCAGTTGCAGCAGCAGCAGCAGCTCCGCCTCTCAGCACATTTCACGATCACGAGTACTTTGACACATGGGCATCCTGTGGACCAAAACAACAATGGCTGAAATAACTCTCACACTTTATAGGTTAAATAAAATAAGTAAAATAATAAATAAATCTAGAGTTACAGGAATGAATTTTAAATTTTAAAGTTATCGATAATCCAGTGGGTCACGCAGCATTTAACAAGTCGTCTCACGAACGCGGAGATAAAGCAATCGGAGCCGCGAGTAAACAACTAGCATACGTGTCATGCATCACATACGAAATGTCAAAAGATGCGTGGCGTTGTAAGCGGCCTGACGATGACGCGCATCAAAACGGTTCCCGCGTGAGCCTATTATATCAGTACAGCCTCATCTTTACTATCAAAACAACTAAAAACTACTCCCACCTTACAAACGTCAAAGTCCTCAAGACTTGAATACACAAATTAAACCAACAATCTTTAGCTCCAACAAATTTTTATAAATAAAATTTATCATTTTCTCTCCGCTCCATTATACTGTCTCGTTATATAGAGAGCTACATATTTTAGTCACGAAATAAAACGGTAATACAAATCCGTCGACGATCTTACGATTTAGGATTGCGAGCGAGCCGAGCCAAATAATACGCGTACCTTTTTACCACAGTTAAGTCTTTACATCCACAATCAAACATATATATTTTAAATACTCACTCATGTGTACGACACACGCATTTTACTATATACATACATATATATATTTATATATATTGTTACATATGAGGGGCTACACGAGGGAAGGCCAATTGAAATACGGGACTGAGGTACACGGACTTTGGGTAAGTTACGCCGTTAACGTCATACGATGCCGCGCTTCTGAGCGTAGGCGTGTATGTGTTTATATCATATATATATATGTATATATATTTATATAAATTTTATATACACGAACACACGTTATATGTATGCGCAAATCGCGTTCGCAGACTTTACTGTTGCTACCTACTCGGCCTCTCGCTTTTTGGCTACCACTTAAATCATTAATTACCAACCTATTTTAGTTTTATTTTATCTTTTTAAATACTGTAACCCCTCTCTCTCTTCTCGTTCCGTTATAGTCTAAAAAATAAAATATATATTTAAAAACTTGGATTACTCACGCGTCAATTAAATCGTTCGGTATTAGATCGTAAATGTCAAAAACAGAATGACAGTTATTATTATTTCTTTGTCATACCCGTGTTATTAAATGACTCCGTCTTTATTTAGCTAGCCTTGTTGTGTTCACTGCGCCGTTTTCACTTCACCAATACACCACCACACATTTATAAATATATGTACACATATATATAAAGAAATATATATAGAAAGCCCGTTGGGCAGTGCGATTCCTTTGTTACGTCTCGAGCAAACACGAGCGCCTCTAATGCCCGTATTTTTTTTTATGTGTATATATATAGATATATATATACATATATGTATTATTTATATTAAGGCGGATGAAGTTCAAATAAAAATAATTAGTTTGAATTAGTAGTACGAGTAATTAGTTGATGATAAATTTAAAATAACGAGAGGTACGACGACGAAAAGTCGAGGAATAAACGACAGTTCTGACACTTCCGCACTTGACGAGCACTCTCACGCATTTATCGATGTCAAATGTTTCTGCATCGCACAAGCACCAGTCATCCTTTCTTACGACAAACCTGATTGGCTCTTCCTGTTCATGACTGCAGGGATTCGACCAATAAAAACCACCGAAACAATTGGAACAAACGCGCCGCTGTTAGCCACCAGCGGCGTCACGTGAATCTCATGCCCGAAAACAAACCAAACAGCTGGCCCATCATCTATTACGTGGTTAGTTATCGTTACGGTTACTACATATTTTAAATTAATATTTATTTAAATGTGAGGTGTAGTTGGTGTATGACTCTCCATCTACAAGTAAAAATTAAAAACGTCTTTTGAAGATTTAAATCTTGAGCTAAATAATTTTAAACTTTTTATCAGCTCATGTGTCATTTTATTTATTATTATCATTAAAAACAATTAAGTACTCGCTATTACCAGCTGCTGCGGTTATTTTTTATCTTGACAAGTCTTATCTTTTATCAAAATCATAAATAAATTATCATTTTTTAAATATGCTCATTTAATTTAACCTGGGAATTTTTGAACGTTTTTCGAGTAAGTAATTATTCATTTTCATTTTTATTACTGTGATCACGTGATTAATTTTTTTTTTTTTTTAGGTTAGAAAATTCAATGATGGAAGTAAATAATAGAAGTGAGCTTGAAAATGTCATTAAAAGCAAGAGTACAAGAGATTGGTAAGTTGTCAATGAGTCATTGATAAGCGATCATGATCCAGAAGTTAACAGTCTGTTGACAGTCGGAAATTTTTTGGTAATGGTCTAGAAGTGGGGCTCCACATATTTTTCAAAGTTCCAAGTACTTACACCTTAAATATCTATAATTAAACTTTTTCTACGTGTTCAGCTACACGGCGGATTAAATTTTCTGTATGTGTTTTTGTCTTTAACACTAGATATCTATCCGAACCTTACGATCAGAGTGTACAAAATTGATAAAAATAACATAAAATCATGCAAATTTTCCAAAATAAATTTAATAAATTTTCTAATAAATATAAATAATTAATTTTATTAATACCGTAAGATGGACGGTGGCCATAGAAAGGTCTAACTAAGAGCTACAAAGATTTTTTGAACTCTTGTATAGTGAAAATTGGCATATTTCTGTTATTTCAATACTTTAACGGTGTACAACAGCTCACCTAACATTTTTTTGCAAGTAGTTTGGACGGTATCCGCCTTCCTTTGCTAGTATAGTGTCTGGCTGAAGCCCACAACACAGTTTTACGCCGGCTCATACTGGTAAGAGATGTAGTCTAAGGCAAGAGTGCGTTAACATAGCCTTACTGACGAGTCCGTTAACGTACTTAGGACGAAACTACAGAAATTATGGCAAATAGGCATATACCTTAAATTTTAGTGTTTGACTTAAGAGTCAATACATAGAATGAAATGAAAAATATGTCAAATAATGCAGTGTTGCACGGAACTGAAAATTCATGATCTTAACATCTAAATCAAGCATAATTTATACCTTTGGTATACACTTATAACTTATTAAGGCTCAAATAACACCTAAAGGAGCAATTATATCTTCAATCCGCCGACAAATGCTGGAGAATGAAATTGGTTTCAAAGCAATTTGTCTATATTTGAATTTTTGCTTGATATAAACAGGATATAACAGAGCCCCGATTATAGACCATTACCCAATTTTTTTAAATATTTTTTTTTCAATGATTTATTGTTTAAAAAAAATCAAAAAATTGTCAGATGTCAGCCAACTTCCGTTTCATTAAGCGATCAATTAATTACTTTGATATTCAACATACTAATTATTTTATTTATTTATTTACTTATAGTATTGATGGAATGCCACCATTGTCTATGGGCGGTGCTTTCATACCAGCTCAGTTATCAGAAGTACTTGATAATAACGTAAAACCTTTCCAAGGTATGACGGAAATCCACGCGCAGTATTATGCAATTGTGTCGGGTCTTGATGACTTTGATTACAGTAAATTAGACGAACAGAATTATTGGTACGTGTGGAAATTACTTCTGTATATTGAGTACCATCAGTGCATCAAGGATATGCAGAAGTATTCGTTGCTAAATCAGGGCATTGGTTTATCTGAAAAAAGACCCAATGAATTTATTGTCGCTGTACCAGGACTTCAAGAGGATCGTCCGTCTTTGAGAGAATATGACGAGATTGAACTGCTGCAAGTCAATGGAAAAAATAATTGTGTTGGTGTTGTTACTCATGTAGGCAAAGATTATGTCGCTATTGATGTACCAGCGTCATTTCGCAACAGTTTTACCAGGGACCAGGTATTTAATATTGAATTTCGCATCGATGATTGGTCCGCCAAGTGCTGGAATTATATTCTTGACACCGTTGACAAAGACAATATAACCCGGATGTTGTTTCCAGTGATGCAGTCTTCAACATTTGTGCCGGACAATTGTAAATTTAAGTGGATCAATGATAATATCAATAGAAATCCAGAACAGCAGCAAGCAATTATAAATATTGTTAATAAAACTTCATATCCGGCGTCTTATGTACTCTTTGGACCACCTGGTACCGGTAAAACATCAACAGTTGTTGAGGCGATATGTCAGATAATGAAAAAAAATCCATCAACTAAAATTTTAATATGCACACCATCCAATGCCGCTGCTGATGAAATCGCAGAGCGATTGCTGAAGAATCTGGGAGCTGTTGAAGATGATTTTATGTATCGTATGTACAGTTCATCAAGAAGCGTCGATGATGTAAAGCCAACTTTGAAGACATTTTCAAACTTTGCTGATCGTAAAACTGTTTTTGTTAACAAAGAAGTTTTTATGACTAAAAAAATAGTCATCACGACCCTAGCAACGGCAATACGGTTACACGGGTATAAATTACGTGAAAATTATTTTGGATATTTGTTCGTTGATGAAGCGGGACAGGCTACTGAGCTCGATACGTTGATTCCATTGGTGCTGATGTGTGGAAAAGATTCATTGCAAATGAGTAAATTTAGCGGGCAGGTTGTGATTGCTGGCGATCCAAAACAACTGGGCCCAACTGTACAGTCTAAGTTGGCTGAAGTTTTGCTCGGCAAAAGTATGCTCGAGCGATTGATGAACTGGCCTTTGTACAAAAAAGGTGATGATAAAAAATACAACTCACGATACGTGACAAAATTAATTCAAAATTATCGTTGTCACGAGGCGATACTGAGTGTCCCCAACAGTTTGTTTTATGATGGAGAATTGGTAGCTAAGGGAGGAAAACACACAACCCGAGCTGTCGGTTGGTCAATGCTGCCTAAAAAAAAATTCCCGGTTGTTTTTCATGCCGTAAAAGGTAAAGAGGGTCGTAAAAATTATTCTCCAAGTGTTCACAATGACAGAGAAATTGGTCAGGTAGTTTCTTATGTCAGAAGACTACTCAATTCAAATCTTGGTGGTAAAATAGTAAAACCTGAGGACATTGGAATAGTAACTCCTTATAAATTACAGAGAAATTTAATTCACAAAGCTCTGGCGGACTTTAATATAACCAATGTACCTGTTGGAACCGTTGAAATTTTTCAGGGACAAGAAAAAGACATCATCATTATTACAACAGTACGTTCAGTCGTTTACAAAACAGAAGAAAATAAATATCATATTGGTTTCCTATCAAATCCAAAACGTTTCAATGTCGCGTTGACTCGCGCCAAGTCACTGCTTATTGTCATAGGCCACCCTGATATACTGCAGCAAGATTATTGTTGGAGAGCGTTCGTTAAATACTGCGTTAACAACAATGCATGCTGTGGAGAAACATTCGTACTCGATAAATCACTTGACGGTTTGGATATACGTAAAATCAGTTCAGTTAAAGTACGAAAAGAATTGAAACTTCCGGCGAAAAAAATCGTCGAAGACTCGGGAAACTCAGCAGAGTGTAGAGAAATAGATTTCCGAGATTTGCCACGTCGCAGACGCGCACCCAGTGGGCCTGTGTCTGCTAATCAACTGCAGACATCAAATAAAATAAATGAATTATTGATGAATTTCGATAATGATTATCATCAACAATTTAATATGGATGAGGACATCCCGTTTTCTGATGAATCAGACGTCTCTGAGGAATCAGTCGACGAAGATGACTCCGAGGTTATTGATCCGGCAGAACAGTTCGATAGCAACAGTCGTATGGCCAAAGATATGTTTGCCAATTATTTAAAAAAATTGTGTGCTGATGAAGACACTTTTGAAGCTGAGCTACACAATAGAATGAAATCTTTAGTTATTTAAAATAAAATAGTTGTGATAATAATCAGTATTTTAAAATAAATTTGTAAGAATTATTCAAAATAAATCTTTAATATTTTCAATAATAAATGGAAAAATATTTTTTACAATAACCGTTTACTTAAGTACCACAGATCCATCATTGCTACTGGAATATTATTTAAAAATTACTAATTAATAAATTGTACTTAGATTTAAATTAAAAAAAAAAACTCCAAAAGCTTTTGGCAAGTAATAAAAAGATCATCATCAGTCTTCGTTATCAATAATCAATAATTAAAAATTAATTTTTAATATTGAGCCAATTCTTGGGTGTACGTAAGACTTCCATCAGCTGAGCTTCCTTTGATCCAGCGGGTGGTTCATGCATGTATTCCCATCTCGCGATTAATGGCAACGACATCAGGATACTCTCGTATCTAGCACCCGGAGTATACAGACCAAACTTAGTACCACGGTCGTAAATTAAATTAAATTCAACGTAACGTCCTCTTCTTAGCAACTGCCACTGTCGTTCAGCGTATCCATATCCATCGTCCTTATGCTTGGCAACCAGGGGAACGTACGAGGGTACAACAGACTCAGCGCACGACTTAACAAATTTAAAAGCCGCGTCTTGATTCGGCGTGTCCAGGTCGTCAAAAAATATACCCCCGACTCCACGACTCTCGCCGCGATGTGTAATAAAGAAATATTCATCGCACCATTTTTTAAATCTTCCATAATATGATCCATCATGTTGATCACACGCTTTTTTTAATGTGCCATGGAAATGACGAGCATCGTCTTCATTTAAATAATAAGGTGTCAGATCAGTACCTCCTCCAAACCACCACTGCACACTACCATCCTTATTGACGACTTCAAAGTAACGGTAATTAAAATGGATTGTAGGAATCATTGGATTGCGAGGATGAATGACTGCACTGATACCAGCTGCGAAAAATGGCAAACTTCCTTCGTCCATTTGCTTACCACGTGCTCGCATTTGTTGAATAGCACCTGGTGGTAGTTCACCAGATACAACTGATACATTTACTCCAGCTTTTTCAAAAACTTTACCATCTTGCATCACACATGTGATACCTCCGCCACCCTCTTTGCGCAGCCATCTGTCCACTTTGAAACGCTCCTCGTCTTCAAAGGCTTCCAGTGATCTACAAAAATCAGCTTGAATTTTCAAAATAAGCATTTCCATTTTACTTTTCATGTCACCTTCATTTTTTTTTAGAGTCTTCTCTGGAGTTATCGGTCTTCCCATGAACCCGGACACGTCCAGCTGTGATTTTGCCGCGTATGCTTCATTTTTTGAATAATTATATGTTACGATACCTGTTGCCATAACACCGACACCCAGGTAAGTAAGTCGGGATGTTTTTGTTGACTTGCTGCTGGTTATTACAGCATTTATAACTTTTAAATTACGAAAAAATATTCGCAACATTTTCGCCACGCAATTATTAACAAGTATTTACACAAATGAAATAACTGTTTACTTAATCGAGGTTATGATCAGCTGCAGTTTTACAATAAAATTTTTATTTTATTACAGCGCCAGCAGATAATTCTTTATTCAATTTATTATTATTTTTTTTTACTTCCCGTTATTTTTAAACCGTTAGCAGGATAAAAATTTGTGATGATCCTGAAGTTAGCGGACAGTTCACAATTTTTTGATTTTTTTTAAACAGTTCAATTTAAAATTTAAAATGAATGAAAATCAAAATATGCACACTTAGAAAATTTAAAAAACTCTAGGTGCAATTTTTTGAAATATTTTTTATAATTTATCGTTTTTGATTAATCAAAAAATTATTAAACGTCGGCTGATTTTATTATCATAAATTTGTGGGCATGCTGAGGATTTGGACTCAGGCGAAATTATTTTTAAATTGCGATTTTAGAAATTAAAAATAAATTTTTTAAATTTGAAAACAAATTTTATCAAAGTATTAAATTTAATTTATATCTATTAATATAAAAATTCGGGTCTTATATATTGATATTATGAATGAAAAAAATTCTTAGTAATATTGATAAATTTGAAAATTTTTTTACTGAGAATTAAAATAAAAAATTTGAGTGTAAATGTAATTGACAATTAGGAATTTTTGAATAAATAAATAGAATCAAAGGTAGTTCACTCGCAAAACGACTTTTCTTAGGAATGCGATGAAATTAAAACATGATATTAACAAAAATGTTTAATATTTGATGAAAAAAAGCAAAATTTTTTCACCGATTGTAAAACGAGATATTAACAATAAAAAAGTTGATAGTTAACATGCTGGAGATCTACGAAGTATAAAAAAAACGTATATTTTCCTGAATATCTTGAAAACGGTTCTTACCATTTTTTTGAAAAACTTATGCACTGGTGAATAAAAAAATTAGATTTAAAAAAAAAAAATTCGGAATTTTTTGATAATCGAAAAATCAGGGCGAGCATTTTTTTAAATCTCATTATTTTAATTAATTTATTTATTTATTTGAAATTTACAAATTGTCTGATGTCTGCTACATTCACACTTAAATTTAAAAAAATGCTCGTACTGATTTGTCAATTATTTAAAAACGTATTTTTTAATTTTTATTTCAAGAACTTAAATTTTATTTATTTATTCAAAAATAATTTAAAAAATTGACAATTGTCATGTAAATTGGCACTCATTTTGAAAATTCAAATCTGATCTAAAACGTCAATTTTAAAAATAAATTATCATTTAATTCTTAACTTTACTTAAATAAAAATGTAATTATTGTTAATTTGGTAATAAATATTTAAAAACTATCAAGACTGGTATTTTATATAAAAAAATTTTTAATTATATATTTATGTATTTTTTTTAAATGACATTACATATTTTTTATAATTATAGTTACGAAAAAAAAAAAAAATTATAATAATATTAATTATAGGCAACGTGAGTTGTCGCGTAAAAGCTGATAAAATTTACGCCTTCATTTTGCACAAAAATCTCAGATGCAACATTTTAAGTTCCCCGGTGGTGAGTTTAACAACGCCTTCTTGATTGTCAATTGACAATAAATTGCCCACTGCTTCACGATCCTCGCCGAGAATAACCTTAACCCGATCACCGTGAATCGGTAGCACTGGTTCCAGTTGATCACAAATCAAATTAACAACACGGTCTTCTGCTGGTAGAAATACTGAACACATTCCTCCCTATCAATAATTAATAATTAATTAATTAGTAAATTTAATTATTTTACAAGCAATAATTATAATGATGATGATGATGATGATGATGATGATAAACTTACGGATATTCCTCTGATGATTCCTTGTTGTCCAGACAAAGCAGGATCACCATGACTGTCTTTAATACGAACTTCAATGTCAACCGTATGCCACTCGGAGTTACCGAGCATAGCTGATCCAACACCAGTATCTAGACTCGCTCCAGGTGTCTGTGGATTGTACGGACTACCAGCGACACCTAAAAAAAAATTTATATTAATAATTTATAATGATATTTGATAATTAAAATGCTGAGCTAGATAATTACCAGGAGTCATAGGACTGTAGCTCATCGGCGAAGGAGTAGCAAAAGCTCCATGTGGACTGGTAGTGTATCCGGTACCAGAAGGTGATGGAGTTGCAACATATCCAGCAGGGCTAGGACTAGCAGTAGCACTGGCAGCTGGACTGGGACTTGGTTGATACGGACTGTAACTTTGCTCTGATCCGTACATAGTTCCTGGTGTCTGAGGTGTGAAGGGACCTCCAGTAGACGGATATCCAGGCGCATAACCCGGAGATCCACCTTCCTCCATACTGTAGCTATCAAAGTCATTGTTTCGTGCCGGTGTGTTTGTAACAGTTGGATCCCATGCTCCAGACTGTCCAGGTGTTCTGGACCCATCGTGTGATGGAGTCATAGAACCATAGTGCGGAGTACGTGATCCATTTTCGTACATCGGAGTCTGGGAACCGTGCATTGGAGTCTTGGCACCGTCGCGAGCGTACATGGGAGTTTGGCCACCAGCAGCGTATGCTGGTGTTCTGCTGTATGAGCTGAAACCACCGTCCTTGGTTGGCACTCCAACATTGGCAATATGTGATCTATCGACAGATATAGTTTGGCAAGTTGAATGCAGCTCAACACGAGCTGTTGTCTCGGTTGCATCTTTAACAATTCCGACATTTCCTTTGTATGGTCCTCCAGTTATTTTAATTGTCGTTCCAATTATTTCACGATCACGACGAGCGCCACCACCACGTCCTCGTCCACGTCCGCCACCTCTGCCGAATCCACCACCGCTGGGGTGCATTGGTGAAGCAATACGCGGTGACATGAAACCAGAGCTCGGTGAAATTGATATCGCTTTATTACCACCCGCTAATTGAAGGTGACGCGTTTTACAGACAAATATTCCACCGTTGTCGACATACATACGGGAATGAAGAAACGCAAAGCTACGATATAAATGTTTTATTTCACCATCACGTCCTGCGTGTGGTCCGTCAACAACTTTAACAATATCTTTCTTTTGAATTGTATTTTGTTGAGAATCCAATGCCACGGGATTACGATTCTCACGGCACTTGGTCAGTCCTTGTGGTCTTGCTTCTACAACTTTACCGTGCATAGACAAAACATGAAAATTTTCACGCTCCAATCGTACAATAACACCCACTGTCTGAGCATCTAGATGCACTAAGTCACCCCACTGGAATTGACCTAAACTGTCAACTCCAGTTGCCATGTCTGAGCAAAGCTGCAAGTCACGTGGAAGAACTTCGAGCTCGTGCATTGACAAATCAGAAAATAAAACAACACGATTTTGTTCAACTCTTACAATCAAACCAGTGTCCCCTTCATAGCGTCCAGCAACAACTTTTACATGATCACCCATTGTAAAATATTTCCTCAATTCATGAGCCTGGAATTCTAGAGCCTCTTTTAATTCTTCATGTTTAGGTAAGACCATGATCATGTTTCCATCAATTGACACGATTTTTCCTTGGAGATTCATCAATTCACCTTCACAAACTTCAACATTGTCGCCGTTGCTGAATGAATGACTTACAGATGAATCCTCCCGCCCAGTGCCAGTAGACGGAGTTCCATTTAATTCGATATCAATACCTTCAGGTGCTTCTTCAAAACGTTCTAGTTCTGATAGAGTTGGCTTTACACCCTCGACAATAATTGCATTTGTGTTGTAATTTTTATACAGGAATCCTTTACGACTGTACCGATTGCCTTCGAAAATTAAAAAGTCACCATCGCTGGTCACTTCACCCCCAATCGCTCTTATGGCTTCTGGGTCAAAAGGTTTCGCGGGTGGCCGCCTTTTCTTCTTACGTTTCGCTTCGATTTCGCCTTGAGCTGTTCTCAGAGCTCCACGTGGTCTGGTGTAATCAATCCTTGGCAATAATTTCAAGTAGACTTGATTCTGGGCAAGATCAACGTAGTCCACTTGTGCTATGTCATCTTTATTGATACCACGTTTTAATCTCACCCATTGTTTAGCTTTCAAACCGGTCTGTTCTTTAACGACTCTCAACACATCAGTCATTTCTTTGATCGGTACCATCTGCTGCTTCCAAATACCATGCCTAAGATTACCCACATTGTCAATAGCTGACTTAACGTGTGGCTGTTTGTAAGCTTCGATGTAAATGTAACCCTTCACACCTTCAGGCGCAACAACAGATTTTATTTGCAGTGGCTCAGGACTGAATTGATACGTCAAAAATTTACGCATCAACAGCAGGACTGTTGACTTTTCTTCACCAATACGACATTTGACCATCCACAAATTAGGATCCTTAACACCGGGCAAAAGTGTCTGCTGAGTGATTTCATCACTCATCTCTTCACCTCCATCTCCAAAATGTCTGATAGCTACTGATTCATCAGCATACTTTTTACGCAAGTACTCTTCTATTTCATCTTCACGCTGCGACTCCCACAGATTGGTACCACGTCTCCGTCCCTCAATTTCACGGGCCGTGGGCCCAAGCTCGTCCACTTCATTTCCAACAATTCCAATTTCCTGAGCTCCATCTTCCCACTCCTCGTCATCTTCGACATCATCATCGACCTCAGCTTCATCATCAATGAATCCACAAAATCTGTCTTTCTTTTTCTTCTTTCGTGGCCTGTCGTCATCCTCATCTTCATACTCTTCCTCATCATGCTCACTGTCGTCTAAATCTTCTCCTTCCGGTTCTTCCTCCGGCTCAGGATTGTCTTCCTCACCAGAATGCGCTTCTTCAGCCTCGTCATCTTTAGCTCCCTCCGAACCAGAAGCTGACCGTGAACGTGACCGTGATCGACTACGCGATTTTGAATGTGATCTGCTCCTACTCCGAGATACGGATCTTCCACTACCTCTTCCTGACTTTGCTGATCTATTGTCCTCGGGTTCGCTCTCACTAACAGCTGCCCCACTTTCATTTTCTGAGTAATTGCTGCTTTCCGAGTCAGACATTTTGAGAACTAGAAAAACAAATTTTTTAATATCATCGGACTACTTCTCAATTATTTTAATAATTAACTAACTAATTCATTAATTAACAATAATAATTATAAACTATCATCCAAAACAATTCTCAACTCAAACATAACCTCTACAAGTCCAACAAAATAAATAATTCAAAACAATTACTACCTCTAATTATTAATAATTTAAACTAATTACAACAAATAAAATAATTAATTACTTTATATAAATTACCTTTTGCTTAATTTATATTTTACTTAAATACCACAAATATATATAAATAAATTGATAAATTAATGACTTGAGGGCAACCTCTAGAGGTGCGATGTGCAAACTAACCATTTTTTTTTTCTAAAGCCGCTTTTCCATGTTGAAGTTGGCGCGGAGATTTAGTCACATGACAGATTTTCAAATTTCGCGCGCGGATGTACTGCAGCCATACACGATAAGTGTAAGTGTAGCTGACAATTAACAATTTAAAAATTTTTGAATAAAGAAACAAAATCTAAACAATAAAAATTTAAAAATGCGAATTTAAATATTTGAACAATCAGCCCGCGCATTTTTTTAAATTTGATTATTTGAATTTATTTATTCAAAATTTATAAATTGTCTTATGTCTGCTACATTGACACTCATTACACGATATTAGGCAGTGTTTTCATATAAAAAAATGACATGCGCAAAAAAAGGGATCAGCGACACAAATTTGTCCCAACTCCCGACCCCCTATTCGAGTAAACTTCGAGAAACGGAAACACATCATTCGTAATTATTTTGCTGGTGTCATAGTCATATATTATTCATAATTATTATCAAAATAATTATTCAGTATAACTGAAGCCACTCAACTACGATTTAATTGATAAGCTTTTGTTTTATCTATGTAAGTATACATTTTAAAAGTATATCCGATTAAAAATTATTATTTCTGTGTAAACAAAATTCGGCATCTTCATAACCGTACATTTTTTAGCGGGTTATTAATTTAAACGACGTAATATATTAATTATTATTTTAACACCTCGAGTAGGGTTTTAATTCCATTGGTGGCTAACGCTCTATTTTTTAAAATTTGATACTTTATTTTAAGTCATGAAAAAGTATTAAATAAAATATGATACTGAAGTTAGCCGAGGTCTAATAATTTTTTTTTTTTTTTTAAATGAATTGTAAAAAAAAAATTCAAAAATTACACCTGTAGTTTTTTAAATTTTCTACATGTACATATTTTTTTTTTTTTAATGATTTGTTCAAAAAAAAAGTGTCGATTGTCTACTAACTTCTAGATCATAAAAAAAATTTCTATTGTAACAGTATGAAAAAAGTATCTGTATAAATTTGAAAAATTAATTATCGCATCTTTTACAAATTATTTTATTTAAATTTTTCGTCCGAAACTGGTACCTCTACCCTAATTATAAATGTACTATACTGATATTGATATTTATTTTTAAAATTTTAGCATGTCACTGCCATTCAACCAGGAGCATTTAGCTCCATTGCAACGTTTCGTTGAATTATGTACCGCAAATCCTCAGATGTTGCATTTGCCAGATTTGGCCTTCGTCAAAAAATTCATCGAACATTTCGGTGGAAAAGTACCAATGCAAGCTACTGGAGGTGCACCTAGTATGGAAGTCCCCATGCAATCTCAAGATGATCCTGAGGTAATGGAACCAGAGTCTGATCCCGAGAGTGAACTCGAACTTGACATGACTAATGTTGTTGGTAAGTTTATAATGAATGAATTTTCTTTGACCTCAATGAGCTTTAAAAATAATTAATTAATTTAAAAAAATTGTAGAACCTGACAATGACCCACCACAAAAAATGGGTGATCCAACAGTTCAACCAACTGAAGAAGAAATATCTGAAGCTCAAGCAAAACGTTCAGAAGCAGTATCAGCTTTCGTTGAGAAAGATTACGAGAAAGCTATCAATCTTTATACAGAAGCGATAACATTGAATCCTCAAGCAGCTTTGCTTTATGCTAAACGTGGACAAGTTTATTTAGAAATGAAAAAACCAAACGCTTGCATCCGCGACTGTGACCGTGCTCTCGAACTTAATCCTGACAGCGCAGCAGCTCACAAATTCCGTGGCCGTGCCAATCAACTCTTGGGTAACTTTGAAGAAGCAGCAACTGACCTGAGATTGGCCTGCAAATTTGATTTTGACGAACAAGCTGACGAGTGGCTTCGTGAAGTAACACCAAATGTAAGTACCCTATTAATTAACATTAGACTCAAATTTATTTATCGTCATTTGTCTTTTTTTATAAATTATATCCCATGATAACAAAGGAAAGGAAAAGTTATTTACACTAATTAGGACCAAGTAGCAGACGATCTTATTAAAAAATACATATTTAAACGTTAACTATCGTATATATTTTTTTTTCTTTGATCAAGAAACAAAAATAATATTTATGATAATGATACATTATTATCGGAGACAAATCACGAAATGACAAATGGATAGACAATTGAATAAAGTTTATCTATGAGATATGAAAACAAAAATTTACGCAATAAATATACGAGCTATTAAATAGTGCTACGAAAAAAAAAAATGCATATGAGTATAGCGAAAGAAAAAAAAATCAAAAACTCGATCACAAACTCCACAATATTTTTAAACAATTATGATCGATCATAAATCGTTAAAAAATCTCGTGTCATTCATTATTATTTATCTTTCATCATACGAACACATTATTTCTTATCTAAATATAGTAATAATAATAATAATAATAATAATAATAATAATAATAATAATAATAATAATAATAATAATAATAATAATAATAATAATAAATTTAAATTAATATAATTAAATAAAATCGAATGAGCTTATTATCGATAGTAAAAGTATCTAAAGTTTTGTAGATATAAATACTAGATGACTTGAAATAGCTGATGATCATCGATAAAAACACATTAGATATTCCAGTTTGTTTTATATTTTAATGTATCTTATTTAATAAAACGGAACAAGAAGACACTGAAAGCACTGAGGTATTAGTAGTTACTGTAAATCAGCTTCGTCAATAATCTCGACGTTGTACTGCCAGCAGCGAGACGTTGGCTATTGACATTTCAGTAGCAAGTGTCAGCATGAATCCTGGTGGCAAGGATTCGTTCGGTACTTTGTTTATTTTATTTATATTTTAACATATTAGGGCTTAGTTACGATTTCGACGATTAAATACGACCAAGAGCCCGAATTTTAGGCGCGATTTATCGCAGGGTTTTAATTCCTTCAACTTGCTGGTGGTTGGCCGTTTTCTTCATGGATCGCTGCTTCAACAGCTTTCTTGTATTTACCCACTAGCTCAGGAAGATCGTAAGCGATAGCGACATCGAGCCTGTTGATGGGACATCCACGGAAATACGTGCAAGTTGAACTGAGTAGTGGAAAGTCGTAGAGCTGATTGAGGCGGAAAAAGTCACGATAGACATCAGGATCTGGTAAATCGTAGCGGGATATGTTGGTCAATGTGCTCAGTCCTTCGTAAATGTGATACTCTTGTGGGTTTTCAATAATTCTGTCACTTATTTCTTTTTTACCGCCGAAGAATGATTTGTGATTGTAGTAAGTTGTTAAATAACAATCTACCATCTTTGCGTGATTACGAACTCTTACCTACGGTAATTAGATTATTGTTATTATTTTTTTTTAAATACTTGAGGAGACCCAAAATATATTTTTACACTTACGGCAAATCTTCTTGCACTAGCGATCTTGTGTTCAACTCTTTTATCAATGGCCGTTCGTAAATCCCGTAAAAATGCACGTTCCTGAGCATAGAGAAGACGAGTAGGTGCACCAGCTTCATAAGGCATCGACCAAAGTGACGTCGAATACATTACAGGTGGTTCTGCACTTGACATAAGAGGTGAAATGTTCCATATTAAAGCGCCTTGAACCCTCATTAATTCTTCCGGTTTCACTTGGTCAGCTTTATTGAGAACAATTCTTGTCTATGGAACGAAAAAATGGATTAGTTTGGCCATTAAAAATTACTGAGCCAAGTCTATAATCTCTTACTTGATACTCTCGTCCTTTGAGTTGATCTAAAATAGCTTCAGTTTCTGGTCCAACGTCCAACTTGGACGGGTCGTAGACCAGGAAAATGATGTCTGCTCTGTCAATAAACCATTGGCAAGCATCATTGAATGGAAAGAGTCTCTGTACTTGTTTTCTGATCTCCAGTATTCCTGGAATCTCAACGATGTTCACCTAAAAATTTCGTATCGTTAATAACTTCTTGCACTTATCATTTAATTAATTAACTAAATTATAAAAGTGATTATAACCTTCTCTAGCAATTTGTTATTTAGCTTCAATCCCCTCAGACGATCCAGCAATCCCTGGCCGAACTTTTGAAGCCCGGAAAAGGTCCAGTCAGCAGCCAATTGAGTCCCATCCAATACTTCTTCTTCTTCTCCGTGCATGACAATGTTAAAGTAGGCCGGTGATGGCTCCGCTCCTGCATCAGTTCCATTTGGCGGTTTGCAAGACTCTTCAATGCAATCTTGCGAACCGCCTAAAAGACTATCTGTATCTATCTACGTATTATTTCACATTCAAGATAAGACTGTTAGTGGTAAATGCTCGCGATGGGTTTTTAAAGTATTAACATAATCGTGATTTTGAGGCAAAAATGGATATGAACAACTGTTAGTATACTGAAGCGTTAACATACCAGTTCTGAGTGCGGTTGTCTTGAACTCATTATCAAGGAGATAATTTATAATTGAAGATTTTCCACCGCTCCAAGGACCCATAAATAAAATCAGTGGCTTTGAAAATATTTCAGGATCTCCAAAGTGACGGTTACTGAGATCACGATATTTGTAGAGAGTTTCTAGTGGCTGAATAGCTGTGTCATATAATCTCTTTAATTCTTTTAGTATCACATCAGCGGCTTTTTCAATGGCCGCTTCTTTTTCTTCATTATCTTGGTCTAGTCTTAATATCTGATTAATATGATCGCGAGCTCTTAAATTATCAGGAATTTCAATTTCTTGAATTAAATCTTCTTCAGGAGAAGGCTCCTCATCAACTTCACCTAGAAAAATTTATATTTACTACACGGAAAGAAAATTATGAGAAGTTTTGCTATGCATTATGGGAGTGGTTCCCACACCATTATGGGAATAATACCTATACTATTATAGAGATCGTTCCTATAATTTATGGGAATGGTTCCTATAATGGTATGGGAGCTATTCCCATAATATTATGGGAATGATTCCCATAATGGTATAGGAACTATTCTTATAATATTATGGGAATGGTTTCCATAATGGTATAGGAATAGTTCCTATAATTTATGGGAATGATTCCCATAATATGATAGAAAGTATTCCTATAAATTATAGGAACCATTCCTATAATTAGAGGAACCATTCCCATAATTTTATGGGTATCATTCCCATAATTATAGGAACTGTTCCTATAATTATGGGAAACATTCCTATAATTATAGGAACTGCTCCCATAATTTATGGTTGTAATTCCTATGATGATATAGGAAAAAATTTCACAAAATTATGGGAACAGTTTCCATAATTTTCTTTCCGTGTATAAAAAAAATTAAATAAATTAGAAAATAATCAGTACCGTCTTCTTTAGACTCTTGAGTAACTTCCTCTGATTCTTCTTCATTACCCTCCGTGCTTTCTTCATCTACATCAACATCTCGTTTTTGACGTGACACTTCTGCACTGTCTTCATTTTTCTCATCACTCTCATGCTTATCTTCTTCACTTCTTCCTTCTCCCTCAGATTCAGTCTCAACCTCAGCCGTATTCTCATCACTTTTCTCATTTTCATTTCCTTTAGCTTCCTCCGACTCAACTTCTTCAACAACTTCCTCAACAGATTTCGTATCTTCTACACTCGCTTCACTACTTTTAGCTTCCTCACTTTTCAAATCACCTTCAACGTGTTCGTCTTCTTTTGATTCTTCCACACCTCCAGCTTCTGCAGACTCTTCAGTTTTATCCTTTTCTTCCGTTACTTCTTCGCTCTTCTCAGCGTCACTTCCAGTTTCTTCTGATTTAACTTCTTCAGTATTTTCTTGTTCTTTAGTTTCATTTGAATCGGTTTCGTTTTCCGCATGCGCTTCTACCTCACCGGATTTTTCCAGTATTTCGTCCTTCTCGATTTCGACATTTTCTTCGGTATCAGTTTCTGTAATGAAATTTAAAAATCCATTTATCAAACACCAAACATAAATAAATAAATAAATCAAGTCAATAACCTGAAACTTCAGCATTTTCTTCCTGACTTTCCACAGCTTCTTTCGACTCGTCTCCCTTATCAGCTTCTTTAGACTCTTGATCAGGTTCTTCATCAGGTTTTTCAGTGCTCTGTTCTACAGAATCTTTATTGTCATCAGCATTTTGTTCAATAGATTCATTAGCAACTTCCGCTGTACTTTCTTCACTTCCATCTTCTTTTTGTTCCTTTAAATAAATTAATCATTAATTGCAATTTAATTTCATTTAAAAATAAACTTACAGGTTCATCAGCTTGTTCTTTATGTTCTTCACTTTCAGTAGCGTCAACTGATGTATTACTTTCTTCTCCACTTTCTTGTCCATCTCCATCTTGTTTACCTTCTTCTCCACTTTCTTGTTTACCCTCTTCTCCACTTTCTTGTTCATTACTACCTTGTCCACTTTCTTTTTCATTACTATCTTGTATTCCATCTCCATCTACTTGTCCATCACCATCAACATGTCCATCACTACCTTCTTGCCCATCTCCACCCTCTTTTCCATCATCTTCTCTACTACTTTCATCAACATTCCCTTCAAAAATAAAAAATATTATACCAGAAATTTCAAAGTCAAAACTTATTTTATAAAAAAAAGCCATGAAATTTTACCTGTTCCCAGATCTTTCAAAGCTTTTTCGATATAAGGTCGGCATTGAACTTCAGATACATCCAGCTGATCATCGCCTTGCACATCTAAAAAAAATGTCTATTAATTTTCCAGTAAAAAAAGTAAATGAAACTTTAACTTTATCCTGACAGCGAATTTAAAAATTAACTTTCACGACAGGTGGATATTTAAATTAAAGACAATTGCTACCAAATTGACCTGTAAGAAACTTCGGTTAGAAATCGCATACCAGAGACATAAATTCTTCAGGCGTCAGACTTAAACTTTGTCTGATACCAACTTGTTGCGTCCCAAGTTCAACAGCGATCTCGGCATCTCGGCCATGGACGTGACCAAGTTCGACAAATCAATTTAACTTAGAAATCATCAACGAGAGATGAAAAAGTTACTGGAATGATGATTCATTTGATAACGAGCTCATCGTAATAAAATATAATTTATAAAATCATATAAATGGTGTGAGGAAAGCATCATCGAATCGTCAGTTGCAAACTAACTGAGAGCTTATTGCGATTGTGGCCCGATATCTAAGTTTAGATATTTTAGACGGGTAGGCGGTATTCACGGGCCGAGAACACGCATACTACTATTCATAAGAATAAATTATTTGTATACATTTTAAATACTAAGTAGTTTATGTTGCTACCTTGTACGTATTTTCCCTGGGTACTGAGTATTTATAATTTTTATTTATGCCATTGCATTGCTTATATATTATTTCGATTCTCCAATCAAGATCTCAGTCAAAACTAAAAAATTTTTAAATTTAAATTCAAATTACGATTATTTAAATTCAATGAACCACGAGGGCTAGATGTAAACCTTACATAACATTGACCTTCCTAGTATCGTCATATTTACGTCAGTTAACGGCATCATTTAATACGTCGACGTAACTGTGTCATGTTTTTATAATAAACTCAACGGTATTTTTATAATTTTATTTATTAGTAAACACGTCTTTATTTTTATAAATTACATGTCAATAAAATTGATCATCCCTCTGCTTAAAAAAAAATATATACACATCAAAATATTGATAGTAATCAATAACATGTGAAAATGATTTAAAATAGGCATTAAAAATTGAAAATTTTATTAAACAAATGATGATACTGGTTAGCAGACGTCCAATAATTTTTTGATTTTTTTTTAGACGATGAACCAGAAGAAAAAAAATATTTGAAAAAATTGCACCTGTAGTTTTTAAAATTTTCTACATGTGCATATTTTTAGTTTTTTTTTTCTTCAAATTTAATTGTTAAAAAAAAATCAAAAAATTTTGAATTGTCTGCTAACTTCAGGATCATAAACAAATGACCTTTCCTCGAGTTTATGTAACGATGGCAGTGTACTGATACTTGGTACCCTATAAATACTTTGGACACTAAAAATTTCATATTATTGCCAAGAGCGATTAATAAAAAAATAATAAAATAATTTTTATCATAATTAATTTTTATAATTTTATTAACAAATAGTAGATCCAGGTGATGATACACTTAAATTATGTGATAAACTTACCCCGTAAGGCGACAGCTAGAAGGGCAAGTATGAGGCCCACCACGACAACGGGTCTCAGACGTGCCGAGCCCGTCATCCCGTCGTTTCACTAATCACTACTGAAAATTACACCTCGTCAGACACCTGGATCGACGGGGACAGCTTTTTTTTATACAAATTTATTACTATTATTACTATTGCTATCTATTAGTAATTTTGAGTCGGTCGTGTTCTTTAACTCCTTACTCACAATAAACTGTCCCACGTCGATTTGCACAACGTTCGCGAAACCCTCTTGCACGTCTACATAAGATTTACCACCAACCAACCAACCCGTGCGTCGTCTTCTCTTAGCCCGACTAAATCTGCTCTGCTATCACCGCCCTGCCTCCTCGTGCATCTTCTTTCCTCACTCTTTCAAACATATCACAGTATTTTTTTTCTCTTTCCCTCTGCTATCTACTTGCTGTCAATTCTCAGCTTTTCATTCACGTTGACGTGATTCTTGATAAAAAATACTTTACTTACTAATCCTGACAATTAAATAAATTAGCAAATAAAATGTAGAATTAAATAAAAATATTTATTTGTAAATTTATAAATATCTAACCCACTTACTACAATTTGACAGCCGGTAGCTGTCAATCATGGATTAGTTTATTTATATTTTTGTGTATTTTGTTTGTTTATTAACTCCTGGTTGTATATTTTTTTAATAATAGAAATAAAAAGTTATGATATTTTGGTAAAGTAGGATTTATAAATTCGCAGCGCTAGTGATATATTTAATATTAATTTAACTAAAATAGATAATATATAAGAGGGCAAGGTCGTTTACGACACGGATACCGACGTAGGAAATTAGACGTCGTCTGAAATCACTTTACAACAAAATAACGTGACATTCAGTCAGAGAGACTTAACGTTAAGAGTACAGAGTTTGCCAGCAAGCTCAGTCATATCTTAGATATTATATTAATCCAATTGGTTTATCTATTGGACATTATAAATGTGAACAAGTAAAAGAGTTTTATTACGGAATTTAACATCAGCCAGCAAACAGAGCCAGAATCTATTATTTAATTTTACTTTACGTCAGAGAAGTCACGGAAAGTTTTATTACCGTTGATATTTTTTTTTTACAAATCTTTTACAAATATGGTGACAATAATTTTGATTTGCTGACGATGACGAAGATGAAGATTATTATGAAGTCGGAGATACATCTGACCTGTGATTACAAAATTATAATGCATAGAAATACTTGAATGTCTTACTGGGGACAAGGTTTCCCGTATAGCAGAATGTTTCTGCGGCTCGGACAGCAGAGCATCGCGACGCCGAGCGTCTTTATATTTAGACATATGTCCGGGCCGTGTCGCCGTATATGGTGACCCCTCAAGCACAAATTTAACCCCCTCTGGCCTCTCAGCCCATCATCAAATCCCTTCGATATATAGAAATATCTCGCACATTTAACTATTTTCCATCGACCCCTGACCGTGCGAATTGTCCACTTGGTCATCAATTCACATGACGTGCCGGTACCTAATTTTCGCGCTGACTCATTCAACGACCAATTTTGAAATCTATAAATGATCTGTTAATTGTTTAGCCATCAATATAAATTACATGGAAAATAAATTGTATGGTTATTTATAAAAGTAATAATTACTATCTGAGAATTTTATCAGACAAAATTTTTGGCAATAGCATCATCTAAAAGTAACGTTTTGAACGATGCTGATGACATCAGAATTATGTATTTCAGTCGTTGACCGTCATATTAAAAAAAATTTTTTTTTTCGTATTTATGATTAATTATCACTACGATGGTTTGATAACTAATTGACATTTTAATTTACAAATTTATTTTTTTCTATTGCAAATAAAATTTTTTTTTTTGCTGAACAGTTTTGTAAATTTATTAATAATAATTATAAATATTTTTTAGGCTCGTAAAATAGAAGAACACAAGAGAAAGAAAGAACGTAGAGCTTTTGAGAAAGCTGAGAAGACACGTCAAGAAGCCTTGAAAAAAGCGCGAGAGGAGGCCAAGGCTCGTGAAGCAAACTCTCGTCCATCACAAACTGACGATGGAGCTAAGCCGTCAATGAACGACTTTTACAGTTATTTAAAAGATCCTGAAGTTTTGCAGGCATTCCAGGTAAAATTTTATTCCTGTAAATTACCCCCAGTATCTGTATTATAAATTGTAAAAAATCGGGAGTGAACACGGATTTTATTTAAATCCAAATTCACTAGGGATTTCATACGCGTTCACTCCGCGAATTCTTTACAGTGTAAACATTAGGGTGGCGCAAAAAAACCGACTATTTTTTTTTTTTTCGATCTCTCCAAAAATCAGCTCGATAAAAAATTTTCAAGAGGTCGCTCACGAATTTTGAAAATATAAAAAATAATCGAAATTCGGATTTTTATTTCTAAATTTTTTTCTTTCTCGTGGTAGCAATAGTTTATATTTATGAAATCATGACTACCCTAAAAATTTCAGCTCAAAATTAAAATATTTAAACCTCGCTCAAGAATTTTGAATGTTTCCGAGCGCAGTCTCTTGGACGTTTTCGAGCGACCCTTAAATATTAATAATGAAGCTTCTCGATTTTTTCACCATCAATTTGCATGACAATGAATGAAAATATAACCCGAGAAATATAAATAATAAGTTTTTTACATACTTTTTTATTTTTTAATTCAATTTGTAGGTTTTTTTGCTTATTCAAAATTTACCCAATTTTATTGTTTAAGACTGTCCTGTATATTTTCGGTTATGCAAAAGTTATATTTAAGTGAAATGACAACAATTGAGTTATAAAAAAATATAAAAACTAATTCAAAGTATTAGTTACATATTATCAGTTAATATTCAAAATTCTTGAGCGCCGTTCAACTATTTAAATTTTGGGCTGAAATTTTCAGCATAGTCATGATTTCACAAATATAAACTATTGCTGCCACGAGAAAGAAAAAAATTTAGAAATAAAAATCCGAATTTTCATCATTTTTGATATTTTCAAAATTCCTGAGCGACCTCTTGAAAATTTTTTATCGAGCTGTTTTTTGGAGAGGCTTCTTAAAACATCGTAAACCAACAAATTTTCATGCGAGATCGAAAAAAAAATAGTCGGTTTTTTTGCGCCACCCTAGTAAACATAAATTTAATTACTAAATATATTTTAAAATAAAAGGATCCTGAGGTAGCGGCAGCTTTCATGGAAATTTCATCAAACCCATCGAACATTCTCAAGTACCAAAAAAACCCAAAAGTAATGAACCTTATCAACAAGGTTGCGTCCAAATTCGGTGGAGGTGCTGGAATGATGCCTGGCGGGTTTCCAGGTATGATGGGGGACAATATGCCCGGTGGGTTCTGTCCCGGTAAACCAAATCCTCCTGCACCAGACGATGATGTCGGTCTTGACTAAGTTACATAAAATAAATTTACTACCTTTATATTTCACATAAATTAACATCGAGTACTGTCTAGACTTTTACTAAAAAACAGTTTCTTTTTTTCACTTAAGTTTTTTCCTATTTTTTCACTTTCCACATTTCAGTAAATCTGCATTTAAGTTCGACAAAAAAAAATATTATTTTATTTTATTTAATTTACGTCACACTTCAATAATTATATGACATGAACTAAAATTTATTATTTTATTAATATAAAAGTGAATATGACTTTGAGTTGAATTTTTAAAGTTAATATACTATAAGATTATGAAGAAAAAACTCGAATGTTAAGAGTTTTATTCTTTCATGTATAAACATTCGTAAATAGAATAAAAAAAAGTTCAATAATAAATATTTTGTATTTATTAATTTAATATAAAACAATATAATAAATTTGATTAATTAAATAATTAATGTACTTTTATAAATAATTTTTATTTAACTTTCTATCTTCCCGGGTAGTTTTTTAAAAAAAATAAATTTATTACAAAGCTGTCGTTAGTTATGTACAGTACTGTGTTATTAACGACAAAAGATTAACAATAAATTTTATAATTATTTTAAAAATCTATAACCCACATCTTATGACCCAACAAATGGCTGTAACTTACCGTTACTTATGCGTTAATTTATTATTAATTACTCATATTATTTTATTACTTTAATGAGTATGAATATTTAACGCAAGTAATGCTGAGTTATATTTAATATTAATAATATAAACATTAATAGAGCCATGATTTACTTATATTTAATATTGCACGTTTATAGAAGGACATATTTTAATTTATTAATTAATTAATTACTGTGCCATTGATTTTTATAAAATATAAATAAATGTATTATAAAAAACTAGGTCTGTCTAGTTTTGAGCATGTGCAAATTGTGATGCCATGGCACTTTTCTGAAAGTCGGTATTTTCTGTCCAGCTTCATCTTGACAATAATTATCTTCATTTGCTTCTTCGCTAATTATTTCATCTAGACAGGAAGTAATTACGCCATTACCACTGAGACTTAATCCACGTCGATGATGTAAATTGCAGTGATTACGATAGCTGGTGTCTTGAAGATATATCAGTCCACCTGGATCACTAGCAATCCGCCGATGACGTGGGTTATGATGATGATGATGTCGGCAATGACGATGGTACTGATTGTCTCTTGAACTGGACGGATAAATTGTTGGTTCAGTTTCTAGATACAGCCAACTTGCGCTGTCTATGTACGGATGGATGTAATGAATCGAGTCGTCAATGAAAAGAGGATTTGGATCGCAAGTAAGACCACTGGGCATTCGGTGGGTGGGACAATCCAGTGTTACTTGTTTTATTTTTTTGTGAGCGCGATGTTTGTTTGATTGAGGTCTAAAATGGTGAGGAAAAAAAAAGTCATGATAAGTTAATTGATAAACAGGTAGAATTATTAATTTTAGTTTCGCACCTTGAACGTTGTGACGAGACGTGCCGTCAGTTAAGTGGTAATTCGCCTCTTGGAGTTCTGTAGCATTTATTCCAAATTTCTAACAATAGAACACAGCTATGGAATCTATAGAATACTAACAATGGTACGCAAATTCGTGAAATAATTCCCCAAGCCAGTACACCAAAGAACCTGAGTTGGATTTCTTGGGATATCCAATTTTGAGTGACGACTGTATCAAAAGCCCAGAGAACGGCGTTGCTAAATAACAAAAATGTAACGACTTGACGTGCTGGTTTGGTCATCATTTGAAAACGAGTGATGCACGACCTCTTGGAAGCCTCGGCTATCAATGTACTCTGAGCAAAACACTGAGCAAGCTGTAGTACTGATGCTGTCAGAAGCATAATATGCCGACCGCGACTGTCTGTCTCGTGTTCGCTGTCAACAGTTGCCAAGAAACAAGCGCACACAACTGCAGTAAATATCGAGTACAGTTGAACACCAAAGATAGCTACATTAGATAAAATATTGTCCAGTGAGGCAGGTGCTCGCGATACTATTGACATTTGTCGCACTTGAACTAGACCACTGGCTGTCATTACTCCACTCAAACTTAAAATTCCTATGAGTGTTCCGCTGGTAAGCCAGGACAGTGTTGCAGGTGGAAAATTTTCGTCTTCACGTACGACAAGGAAAATAAGAATAACCACGATGCCGGCTGTCATACTGAGGATACCAAGAAAAAGACCTTTACTTGCTCCATCGCAGCCCACTCGCGTGTTTCCTGTCAAGTCTTTTACGCTGTGAAATTTTTGTTTATGAGAAAAACGATTTTTACCGACATTTTGACCCATCACAAATGTCACCGCTGCTGCAATTAAACTAAAAAAAAAATTATAATTAATATCAGTGATGGGCATACTTAAGTAAATTTGTATTTTAAGTACTAATTGAGTAATAAATACTCTGATATACAATAATTTTTTTTTTGTAGAGTAAAAATATGTAAGTAATTAGTATTTCGAACAAGTACTAAATACGACATACCGAAGTACTTAGTATTTTATTTATTATCTAATTACAAATACTTTTATACTTGATACTTTTAATTTTTCCTAGTACTAAATACAATAGTATTTAGTATTTGATTATTCAACTAAATAAGAATACTTTAGTACTCATAGAACGGTTCAAGTACTAAGTACATTTGTACTGAGATTATAAGTTGCATTTAGGTACTAGATCATTGGTATTTCTAACAAAAATAATTAAAAACTCCGAGAGTATTTTTTAGATTGACTATAGAAGTTAAGCCAATAATAAATCGAAACGATTCAACTTTTTAACTCTAAAAGAACTTTTTATTTAAAATTTTATCTCAATAGAAAAAAGTTTTTTTTTTTTTTTAAGAACCCGTAAAGAAATGATGTTATAAAATTTCATATAATCATTTTTGCACGGGTATATAAAAACGATTGATTAGATTACTGCTTGAAGCTGAAACATAAACTGTACGCGTGCACTTATTTGAACCAAACAGTATAAATTTGACAATAATATATTTATATCATCTAATGAATAAATTTGACTATTAAAATCTTAGGAGTGCAATAGTATATTTAAAAATTATAATTTTAAGTCTCAATCGTCGTATATAAAGTTTTGGTAGTGATAGAATAAGTAAAAATTTTTTTTTTAATAAATACTGTGGCAATTATAAATTATAATTACAATTATGCTTAGTACTTATATCAAATTTAAGTAAAAAGTACAATAGTCTTTAGTACTTACTACAACTTTTAAGTACCAAGTACAATGTATTTAGTATAGATAAATCATAAAAAATACTAAGTTACAAACTATTTAGTACTTTTTCTGTTTCTGAGGATAAGTATTTTTTAGACACGTACCAATAATTAATTTGGGTTTCAAGTCTAATTTTACTTAAATACTCAGTATTTATTAAATCCTATTTTGCCCATCCCTGAATTAATATTTAGTACAAGTGATCTACTTTATTCAATTTACTCACCTAAATTGAACAATAAATGGGTAAAGAAATGACATACTGGACGTCCATAATTGACCTAGTGTATTTGTATTTAAACATTCTTGAAGAGTCACTACCTGGGCTATTTTTTCATCTGAAATTGGCTGGTATTTACCTATGATATATTCTGAAGAATGTCCTATAGATAAATACAATATTTTTAAATTAATTAACAAGATAAATAAATTATTAAAATATAAATACCTAAAATGTCGCGAGTGTGTCTTGTAAGGGATCCAGAAAGCCCTCGTAGACTCAAAGAAGATGATTTATCTTGACCTCTCTGAGCTAAATGTACAAAGTACGTCCATTCTAAAGCCGAGTCCCAAATAACGAGACGCGCCCAGACAGCAACATTCGTCGCTGCTAAATGAATGAAACCGAATCTCGCTGCTAATCCAAAACGTTCTACCAACACCTAATTACACAGAGCAAATAACGTGTATTTATACGCAACAGTGTCTTAATGACTATGATTCATTATTTTAATTATACCTGTGAGTTAACGAAAAGAAAATGCATTTGTAAAAATGTAAACATTCCGTGAAGAGCCGGATGAACAAAAACTATATCATTAAGACACTCAGCTCCTTGCATCAATGAGTGCATTGCCATTTCTAACCCATTGAAGACTAAAGTTGCGAGACCAAACACTAAATAAAATAAAATTAAATTAAATTGAATCAATAAATGATATTTTTAGTTGATTGTCTTACGTAAGGCTCCAACGCGTATATAAAAACTAGTTGGTGCAGTTCTTGCTCGTGAAATGTGAGCTTTTTTAAGCGAACCAAATCTAGTGAGCGACGTGCCACCAAGTTCGATATCATCTCTGCTACCTGATAAATTTCCGCAACTGTCGATTAGTACCCACAGGTAAATACTTATTATTACGATAATACTTCCAACGTAGAGGTACATTAAGAAAATACTCTGTAATAAATAAAAAAAATTTATGAAATTCAATTTTAACTTCCCGCCATAAAAATTGAAAATTTTCATAGCAAGGGAAGTTATGGGTTTCGGTCCGATTTTCGAAAATCGATTTTTCATCAGATCTCCAGGTTTTTAAGCCCTAGGAAACTATTCTGACTATTTTTCAGACGCGCGCGCACGTGTGTAAACTTTTTTTGTCTGATCGGTCGAGTAGTTTCTAAATAACTCGAAAAGTAAAAATGAAAAAAAATTTTTATCTTCCCGCTAAGAAAATTGTAAATTTTCAAAAATTCGGGAAGTTATTGGTTTCGGTCCGATTTGCGAAAATCGAATTTTCATCAGATGTCGACGTTTTGAGGTCTTAGGAAGCTATTCTGACTAATTTCAAGATGATGTCCGAGTGTATGTATGTATGTGTGTATGTACGTACCGATTTTCAACTTTGAGGTGTCATTCGAAGCGGCTTGTCAATATCTTGAAGCCGTGAGAAAATTGAGCTTGATCGGTAGGGCTCGTTCAGAGATATTCCAAAAATAAAATTTTTTCAAAAATGTTTTTTTTGGATAACTTTTAATGTGCTCGATGGATTGATCCCAAAATCGACTGGGCTCTAGAGCTTTATAAGCCGCGTCGAATGCCACCTCAACCATCGAAATCGGTTCATTCGTTCAAGAAAAACCGTTGTCGAAAGAATTAAAAAAAATTTTTTTTTTTTAGTTTTTTTGAAATATCTCAAAATCGACTCGATAAATTGAATTCAAAATTTGATCAACCGGTTTATTCGTTTGAGAGATATCGTTGGAGAAAAAATGGTAAAAAACTGTTTTTTTCGAAAAGAACGGAGAACAAAAGTATTTTCGAGCTCGAAGAGCTCGAAAATGTATTCACGACGAAGTTTTCGAGCTCAAAGAGCTCGAAAACAGCGGGAAGTTTTGGGGATGGCCCGCAGGGTCATCTGACAGACCGATTTTTTTTGTGGTTTTTGTTGTATAACTCGAAATTTTCGAGACCGATTTATTACAAATTTAATCAGATCTGTCTCAAGAAGCTCGAAGAGCTCAAAATTAACAAATAATGTTTTCGAGCTCAGAAAGCTTTTTTTTATGTATGATAATTTTGAAAAAAACAAACAATCTTTCTTGGTAACGATTTAAAATAAGTAACATAACTCGGTTTACCATCAAGGTCTCGGTTAAGGTCTAGTGCAGGTAATAAGTATAATGGGTCACGACATTCTCTTATGAAGTATACGTTATTCGTTGATTAAATTTTTTATCAATAATTTTGAAGTTAAATGTTACAACATTCGCCAATTTAAATTCTTATTTTGTTTCTACTCTTGCAAAATAAATCTCACTAATTATTTAACGAGCGCTGGATCACATTAGATGATAATCTTGTTATTTTGATATATTATTAGATTATAAGTTAATATACTTGTTGACCACAGAGGCCATTTTACGAATTCCAAGCATGTAAATAGCCATGACAAATTATTATCATGAAATTAACCAAGCGCTAGACTACTTTACATATTATACGGACATTAAACCGCAGAATTATTTTGATATCTAAGGATATTAGTACAGAAATAAATTTTTTAAATTTTAATTAATCAATTATTGATAATTTTTATGTATAAAAAAATTCTCATACTTTCTCTATTATTTAAAAAAATGTTAATATAATTTTGTTGACCGGAAGACGATAGTGATAATCTAGAGACTAAAGCTTTTAAAGATAATCAAGAAGCAAACTTCCGGTTTAACAATAATATATGTACTATCCAGTACACAATAGCTAAAAAACAATAGTACTTTGTAATATATAAGTATATATTTAAAGACCAACGCCTTTACCTCACCGCGATTTCACTTCTTCTCAAGTACAAGCGAATTAGAAATCTCGCGTTGCGATCGAGTGATTAGATACCAAGCACGAGTCTCTTTCAGGACACGTGTCTAGATACGCGGTTCAAAAATTTATTTACGCTACATTTATATTATTTCTCCATACCAAAGCATAAATTATCATTTATTTACCTGAAGACTTAATAATTGCACTGGTGTGTCCATAACTTCGGCTAGACAAAGTGCCATCATAAGGACTATCAGCAGTTCTCCATAGACGTTTGATAAGACGATCCATAGTTGCGAACTATAAGTAAACAATTTTCATATTTTAAAGTCTTTATAAAAGTATTATATGAATTATTTAATAAAAAAAAATTACTAAGGCTCTGGTTGATCTAGAAGATCATCAGGAGATCTCGCGCGCGCGAGAATCCTAGAAACTAGTGATCTAGATGGTGCCGTTGTGGAAGTAGGCTTAGCACTTTGATTGGTATCTGCTGGTTCACTAGGTCCAGCTTTATCTCTGCTATTCCCTGGATTCCCTTCTGTTGTACCACCTGTCGTACTTCCTGTTTCATTCAAGCTGTCGCGATCGTGGGGTTCATTATTTGCTGAAAAATGGATATATAATTTAAAATAATACACTAGATAAATGAAAGGAAAAGCCCGAAGGCGTAAATTTATAATAAAAAGGAACAAGATACGATCCATGAAATAAAATCAACGTTCCTATTATTATTTACGACTTAACAACTATCAAGTCAAATAATTGTATCGTTAAACAACAACTTTCTTCAATCTCAATTCACACATCCATGAACAATTCGTCTCGATAATAATTATACTTTTTTTTTTATCAATATTACAGAGCCGATCAATCGATATAATCTTAAATTACAGTAATTATTACATTATTTTATTTAAATTATATAAATTTGAATATTTTTTTTTTTTTAATAAAATATTAAATCTCATAAATTCATTACTGATGCTCGTAAATTTATTTAATAAAATATATCCATAGATTAAATATAATATACATGCTCGTGAATCCGTTAAATTGATGCAGTGAATAAGTATATATATATATGAGTGTACATTACATGCATGCTGTCATGCGGTAGCTATTTTTCTTTTTGAAAAATTTTTACAATACCAAGTAAATTTAAAATGTAAGTGCGTATGGAGAGTAATAGAAATTATTTTTTATATATTTTTATATATTTACATGGCATACAAATTTTTATCAATTTGAAATTTTTATAAGTAAGTATTTTTACAGCCCAAAATTTTATTTTTATAATTTAAATATTCTGTTAAAAATAATTTTATGTCAAAAATTTCTCATTATTTTGTCAGAATTTTGGTCAAAATCTATTGATAGGTCAAAAAAGAGCTCAAAAACTGATATCTTATAGATATCGCAGAGCCAAGTTTACTACACTAAAAAATCGGGAGTGATTTCAGATTTTGAGTTGGATTTGAATTTAAATAATTTTTTAAATACAGTACTAACTCTTTTTTTTTGAAAAACTTAATTAGTATTTGATAATTTTGATCTTTTCAAAGTCTTGCTATGAAATTTCACGTATTTGAAAAATAATTATACATAAAAAAAAGAAATTGGAATTAAAATTCAGATTTTTAAAATAACTGTTAGCTAATAATGAATACTATTTAATATAAAATAAAATCCACAGTGATTCCAATTTGTATGACAGTTATGACTTTAAAATGAAAAATTATGTGGAAATAAAGTTTATAAATAAGTTAATTTACAATCATATTTATATTTTATATTTTTGGCTGATTCAAACTCGCTAATAAAATCCAGTAATTTGTTTAAAGGGGGATAGCCACTGTGAAATTTCAAAAAACAAATTTTTTTTTTTTAAATCAAAGTGTATATGTTCAAAAAAATGTATCTAAAGTTTAATATGAAAATTCCGAATATTTTTCAAGTTATAGTCATTTTTGTGACAGCACGTCAACTGACCGTTGCATCGACTAAAAACTTTAAACGCATTTTTCTGGAAACTACTTTTTTTGAACTGGTGGCATCTGTAATTTTCATAAATATGAACCGATTCGCAACTTTTTTTTTTTCGTATTCGTCTATTCAGTAGCTAAAGTTGCACGTAGGGGATTTTGAAAATTTTGATTTTTAAGATTTTTTAGGGCTGTTTGAATCCAAAAAAATGAGAAAATTTTTAATATGTCGCCATTATTTTTCAAATCCAAATTTTCAAAACCTCCTATGTGCAACGATAACCACATGCATACAGATTACAACGCCGTTTGGTTTTTTTGTTTCTGATAATCCGTTTTTGAGTTAGAGATGACACCGTGGTGGGGGAAATTTTTTTGTTGCTCCACAAAAATGCTTATAACTTTGTAACAACATGATATTTTTTAATGAAAAATTAGGGGAATTATCTTCAATGTATACTTTATAAAACAAAAAAAAACCCGATCCCCAAATTCCTTTATTATTCCAGTCAAAAAAATTCTCGAAAATCACTTATTTTTTCGATCCCCACAGTGGCTATCCCCCTCAAATTTAAACGAAAATTTTTATAAGTACTAATTATTGAGAATTAAAAATTATTATTTACAATTATAATTCTTACAAATTAAACTTCATTTTTCTGATTAAGTAATTACTTATAAAATATTAATTAAAAAAGTCTTAATAAATAAAATTAACATAAAAATTCCAGTAGTCGTCCCCCGTTGACTTGCCATTAAATTAATAATTAATTAATTAAACATAGTTTAAATAACTGGTATGACAATAAATCATGAGGAATAAGATATTAAAATAAAAATAATTTATTTAAATATCACGCGACTTAATCAATCAAATAAAATGTACTGCTGTTGTACGCGCGAAATTTAACGCACCGTCACAGAATAATTAATTATGTTAATAAAATTATAATAATTAACATGCAATCCTGCATATTAAATTGCTCAAGGAAAGAAAGCATGTTAAACTCAACATATCCGTTCAATGTAATGCATTACATGGCTCGATATTTAAACTGATTAATGGTAATATATATTAAGATAAGGAATTTTGATTTATTTCCTAGTCTTTTTATATATAATAATAATTTTTAATGAAAGTAAAATCATTTACCGAAAACAATGAACATTTTTTAAATCTGTGCGCCATAAATTTCAAATTTTAACCAAACAATTCTGTCAATTAGTAAATGATAAAAGTAATTAAATATTTAAAATTCTTAAAGATTTATGGCTTTTAAATATTTTATTGTAAATATAAATGTTAATTAGTTAAATATGTAGTTCTGTAGCTTTACTTATGATTGGCCATAAAAAAATTCGAGTTTTTAAAACGTCTAGTTAGCTGTAGATTAATGACAAAAATTTATTATTTCTTCAAATTTAATTATTTATGACATAATTTTTTAACTGTCAAAAATTATTTATTTATTTGCCCGGCAGATTTGATTTATTTATTTTTATTAATATGACAATTTAATAGTATAATTTATTAATGTTAATTATTCAAAAATTTTACTTAAAATAAACCACATAATTAAAAAAAATATAACAATTATAAAATAAAACACTCACTTTTCATGTAAACAAAAAAAAATTTTTAGCTGTATTAAGTAATTAAAACTACACAAAAAATTTTTTATAAGACTCCGACGTTCCTATTCCAGTGTCATAAAACTCACTGAGAAGCATTAAAGTCACCAGGTTTTCTACTAAAAATATAAAATAATTTTTTCTCCCATAAAGTCGTTTTTTTTACTGGTCCATCAATTTAACTGGCTGATCAAGAATTAATGACTCCATTACTAAACGGGTATCAATTTAAAGTAAAATATAAAATTATCATATATATATCTTGATTAAATTTCAAATATATACATATAGAGTTTCAGTAGATACATAAAACAAAATTAAAAGAAACACGTGCCAATGGAGAAGCAGATTGTATTCTAACTGTAACTTCAAAAGTAAGGAAGATGCTGTTAGATAGCATTTCAAATGCACGTACGTCATGATTGGACCATTATCATCATCTTGGCTACTGTCTAACGACACTAAATCGCTTAATACGTAACGGCAGATGTCGTAACGGAATAAAATTTGCTTTAAAATCTCTACTGCAACAATCCAACTCAATCATCCACGTCATCTTTCGATTGCTCGATCCAAATATCAACAAATCTAATCAATTTATTCGCTAATAGTCTCCATTAATCGACAATCTATTGATTCATTCATAAATTTATTACCCAACAACTCGATTATTCAGATCTAAATTCAAATATTTAAAGAAAGTGCTTGAGTTTTTACGGCAAATACCCGAGATTTTAAATGATTTAGGTCAAGCGGTATCTCTCTTTTTATTATACCTTAAGATAAAAATATATTTATTTATAGAATGTAACTTTCCCTAATTTTAAATAAACCCAAAAAAATCGGTGTTGTAAATTATCCCTTTTAAGGAGAAAGTACAATTCATAATTAATTAAAAAAGGGCCTAAATGTATTCGAAAGTGCTGATATAAATAAGAAACTGAGCTACAAACTTTAATTTAAAATAATTCACCTACATCTTGATGGACATATTTTTAAAATTACATGTAATGAGTATTCATAACATTTAATCTCTCACCTGAAATACCTTCAGAATATTAACATACACAAACAATGTATGTAAGTATTAAATGATTGAGTGCACGTCAGTGTTTTGTATATGCGTAGCGCGAATTATTCTACCGGTACTTACATATTTTTAAGGAATACAGCTCACTGTGTCTAGTACCGTAATACGACTTGCATATTGAGTTAAAAAGTACTAACACTTTATATTAACATAAATAATTTTCTTATTTATTCCAATATAATTCTTACCGTTATCATAATTGTCTTTTGAAAAATATTTAGGCAGCTTGTCACCATAAATGTCATCAATGTCATCGCTATCCCGATTATCCAGACTAGTTTCTTTATCCATCGTTATCTCTTTTATTATTTCTTGTTCGTCAACTTCACTTATAACTCTCCATTTAGGCCTGCGATTTATTTCCTTCTTAACAATATGACTGTCTTTGTCATCATCATATGCAGATTTATCATTTTTATCTCTATATCTCCCATCAATTGAATCAACAGCAGTTGAAATATCTTCTGGACATTCCTCTATTTCTTCTAGCTCTTCTTCAAGCATGTACTCACGTTTTTCATTTGGATTCGTGTAAGCGCGACCGTAAGGCCCGACAATTCCAATTACACCGCGAGGAACAGAAATACCTGGAGCGGCCCAAGGATCATCTGGCTTTTCATTCATTTCGAGCTGTTCTTTAGCTGCTGAAGATGAAGACTCGAGCCACTTGTGAAGCTCTCGCTGCTTAGATAATATTTCTTGTCTTGATTTTTCTTCAGGACTGACTTCCGCGTCGGTAAATTTTCGCGGTTTGTTCACGACACTGTACAAAGGCTCTTCAGGTTCTTTGATTGCTTGACTTTTCACGGCACTTATTGCTATTTCTAAACACTTATTAGATTTATTTATGTACGAACAATCTCGGTCATCTAGAACAGTGTAAATGGGATCACGTGTTGCTGTTCTAATCCATCGCGGTCTTTTTTTTTTATCTTTATTATGTGATTCTGAATCGACCTCTGTATCAGAAGACAATGACACTACTGACAACTTTGATGATGACTTGTCTTTAGCACTGACAACAATCGGAATGCCTGCTAACTCAGCAACCATTGTCACAGAAGTTAAGTCCCCTTTAAAATTGAATTATGCCGCAGGAAGTCACGTACGAGTCAACCTTTGTATCGGAATTTTTAGTTACGTGAGTTCTAAATTATTTTATTATACTTTTTTGTCACTTCTTTATAATTTAACAGATGCCTTTTAAGGATTGAAAATAAATCCAGAAGCTTTAATATTTTTGACAAAGACTCAGTTTACTTTTCTTAGCGACCAGAAGTCTTGCCTTGTTGGGCAATGACTAGAGAAATTGGTCTCAATATTCCGGAAAACAATACAAGGAACCAGTAGTGGTGGCCGATCAAATGGATCTAGCTCGATCGTGACCCGTGTGCGTAAACTAAACTTTCAAAATAATTAACATTCAAGTCTGTTTTTAGTACTTCAAATATATGTTTTTTATTATTTTCTTACAATAGATAATAATGCTGCCGCTGGAGTTATAAAAAAAAAAAATAAAATAAATAATATACACATTTAATTTGAAAGCAGAAGAAGAGATCATGCGTAATGATCTAGGATGACGAATGAATTATTGTTGAGAAAAGAGTAATGATTAATCATGTCAGGATCTTATTGTCCTTGTTCAATCCATGTAAGATTAGACTGGGCACAGATGACGTTTAGCATCTGGGATCTTGGATCTAGGGTCTGGTACAAAGCAAATCTCACGTTTCTTTATAAACGATTCAAATGCCGCATTAGTGTCAGGAGAAGTGAAAAATTTAATACTTCTTACAAGCTAATTTATGATATAAATGTTCAAAGCTAAAAAAATATATTCGCAACAGCTGGACTGCGAGAGGACCTGAAAGTTCTCATGATCATTCAAGCTGGGGTATAATTTACCTTTACATGTTTATCTTTACAAGTAATAATCACAAATAATGATATTTATATTATGCTATTAGTGATGATGAGTTGATGACTGCGATGAGCTCTCAGTAATAATTATCTGATATCGATGGACACCATATATATGTACATATTTATCTATCATGATATGCACTTTATACGTAATTATTATTTTATTGTTTTTATAAAAATTTCAAGTGTAATTAATAATTAAAAATTTTTTAAATTCAACAGCCGGCAGAAAGTAATGAAAATAATTTTTACAAATAATTGCAGAAGAATCAGGGTCTGCCAGAGTGCAAGATGCGACTTGATTAATTTACAAGAAAGTCGATTGGAAATCAAATATAACCGGTCGTTATATTAATTTATTCTGTAGATATATATATACAAGTAGTGTGAAATATATAATTAATAGAAAAAAAAAGAAGATTGTTAAGATTTCCGCTGGAAGATTCATTTTTAACTTCGCGATGCGATGAAAAGTTATATATTGCAACAAAAAAAATGTTGATAGAGATTTCCTGCGATAAATAAATTTTTTCTATAATAAATTAGAGTTTGATGGTAAGATATGAGGATTCATTAACATAAATTCTAATTGAAAGTAAAAAAAGTAAATTATTGATTTATAATAAATAAGTTTTGCAAAGTAGGCTGGTAAATTATATATATTACAATGAATTAATATTCTGAAATAGAAACACAGCATTAAAATTATTATAGACACGCCTCGAAAGATTTTCTGATGAAAAATAACTAATGTGAATTAATTTTTTCAGCGAACTAGAAATTACAAGTTAATTATATATTGTAATTATAAATTATTCAGATGTCATCAAGTTACGGGGAATTGATGGATTAAAAAAGTAATTATAGATCGAGATCGCACAATTATAGTCGAGTGCGATTCACACGTGTTTAAATAAACGTTATAGCTGAAATATTCTCGTGCCTATGAAGATGATCTTTAGTAACAGCCTTAGACTATTGAGAAAGTCTTGTGTATTAACGGAACATGGCATCGTTTTCACTGGCTAGTTGGACCAATCATTACGTCCATTATTTTATTTATTCAGACTTTGATACGCGTATGTGCGTATGACAAAGAATCAGCAACCGATCGGTGGTGAAATTTCTAATTTAATTTACATAGTAAATAAGTATGAATAAAAATATAAAAGATGGTAATATTTTTCTTATCTTTATGTAAGTTTTGATGTCAACTTTGATGGATTAACGGTAAAATAAACTCTTAGATTTTAATACGGAAGAAATTGTTGGCCCTGCTCGGTTTCTATTAATTACTTAAGATTTATTATTTATATTAATATTTAAATTTTAATAACTTTCTTCAATAGTTTCCATTATTGTAAATAAATGAAATAAATTTCATATTTTACTTTCAAACGAATTATATTTATTATTATTTTTATTTTTTTTTTGTTGATAATAAAAATCAAAGACGTTGAAAGTACCAAGAAAAATTGTTTAGTTTATAGAGCAATTTTTTATATTGTCTTTTATTTAAAATAATTGAGGAATCGATAAGATTCGCACGAGTTCACATGATAGAAGAGAGTTTAAGTATTAATAAAAATAAGTAATAATAATATATTAATATAAGATTGTGATAAATAAAAACAATCAACTTCCGTGAAAACAAAAAGAGAAAGTAAACAGTAAATAATATGTATGCTAAGATAATAATTAGCGCAAGATATCAAAACCCGGAGGTAATTAGTATTTACTTTTGTAATGAGATAATAGATTGCATATATAAAAAAAAAGTAAAATTATAAATTAAACGTCAAAATTTATAATTTTTATTATTAATTGTTTTAAATATTTTTTTAAGGAAATGAAAGAATGTGAAGAAATGATTAAATGGGTAAGAATTAATGTTAATTAACAGAAAATAAAAATAATTTAAACTCACTGGACTTTGCCGAGTTGGACTCCTCGATTGGCTGGAGAGATCTTGAAGTCCGCGGCATTCTTAAGTTTTTTTTAAAAAAACTTATTCACTGAAGTATGTTTAAAGGGTGTAATAAAAAATGGAAACTGGTATGTCAACCTGCTTCCCGTTCACTGGCTCTTAATACTTCGCACGTGTCTCATCTCTCGTGTTCTTTTTATTTTGTTTATTTTAATAATATTTTTTATCCTTATTATTTTAATAACAACTTTAACTATACAAAAATATACAAAGCTACAGATTAATTTTTTACTCAAGTCTCTTTCTATCAAAATCCAAGTCATGATTTTCAATAGCTTTATTTTTTAACACTCGACACTCTTTTTAAATCACCGACACACTAATTGAGATATGACACTCACATTATAATTTAATTTAAATTCAAAAATTTATTTTAATTTATGATAATTATTAAATTTATAAACTTTATTGATAACTAATCATTTTTACTGAAATTATCATTTTTTGAAATTCAAAACGTTTATTAATTTACTTTCTTACAATCACTTTCACTTTGTTCATATTTTGGTACCAAATCAATTAAAATTTATAATAAAAAAACAAATAAATATCTGTGATAAAATAATTTTAGTCGGCTTTGATTTAAATAATTTAAGAAACCCATAGATAATTTAAATAAATAATAAACTTGTTTTTTAAAATTTAGGATTTAGAACTAACGCGTCGACGCGCAGATCTGGGAGTAATGAAATAACTCGAGGATCTCCAACTACCAGCTTCTTTTCTCAAACTTAGACGGGAAAAAGTATGAAAGGTGGGGATCTATATTATGATCTTGACTGGGGGTTCTATATCCTCTTTAAAATTTTTACCTCTACGTAAAATACCGCAGGGTAGATAAATTAACAATCTTTAAGAATCATCTTTAAATTTATTTACCCTTTTGTTCGCAGAAAGCAGATGGAGGATAAATAGAATGAAGAAATAAATAAAATAAAATTTCACGGATTTATAATCATTTAATATCTTCTTCAGAACTCTTGATTCCTATAACTTTACACTCATTACATGATCTTTGTGTAAGATAGTCATGCTAACTGGCTTAGATTTATCTAACGATCTTTTATTACAAATGCAAACGTAAATAAGTTTTTAGAATTTAAAATTTATTTGCGTTCTAGTTTTTATTATAAATTTATTTATTTGAAAGTTTAAATATTTTATTTCAAAAATGACAATTAAAAATCTTTATGTTTTACTTCTGTCTCAATAATTTACTTGTACTTTTTTTTAAATTAATTGCATTTTTTTATTTTAGTTTATTGCAGTTTAGTTTTATTTTATATGATACTGAAGTTAGCCGACAGATTACAATTTTTTAATTTTTTTAAACAATTCAATTTAAAAACGACAGAACTAAAAATATGCACATTTTGAGAATTTAAAAATCTATAGGTGCAATTTTTTTAAATATTTTTTTTGAATAATTCATCGTTTTTCAAAAATTCAAAAATTATTAAACTCGCGCTAATTTATGAGTGTGAATGTAGCTGAGGATTTAAAATTTAAAATATTTTGAAATAATTGAATTAAATGTAGATCGAATAAAATTTTAAAAATGCGCCTTTATGAAATTTGAAAATCAGTAATTGCATTTTTTTATTTTAGTTTAGTTTTATTTTATATGATCCTGAAGTTAGCCGACAGTTTACAATTTTTTGATTTTTATCAACAATTCAATTCAAAAATGAAAAAACTAAAAATATGCACATGTTGAAAATTTAAAAATCTACAGGTGCAATTTTTTAAAATATTTTTTTTGAATAATTCATCGTTTTTTAAAAATTCAAAAATTATTAAACGTTCGCTAATTTATGAGTGTGAATGTAGCCGACGATTTAAAATTTTGAAATGAGCGAATTAAATGTAAATCGAACGAAACTAAAAAAATGCGCATTTATGAAATTTGAAAATCAGTATGTGTATTTTTTTTATTTTTAAATTTTTTATTTTTTTCATTTAATTGTAATTTAAAAATTGTCTCATATCTGCTACATTCACCCTCATGTTTTTTTTTATTGGAATATTTAAAAATATTTTTCCCGCTAACCGTAAGATGGCTACGAGAATTCAAAACATTCAACTGTTTTTTTGTCAACGCGTATTTTGTTACAAGACAAAGGACTAGTGAAGTATAAAATTAATCTACGACGTAAGTAAAAGATTTTTAAAGACAATCGTTGGATTATTTGTAACAATATTAATTTGCACGACGTATGATTAATTAATAAACTAATAATATTAATAAATAATGAATGGTGATTATTTAAATTGTAATAACAAAATGATGGCTGTTAAAGTTGAGCCCGGTGCATGCTGTTCTAATGATAATAATAATAATGAAGTTGATGAGATAAAATCAAAATTTAAATTTAAAAATAATGTTAAGTGTAACAATAAGTGTTTCAATCTTGTTGACAAGTGGATTAATAAAGCTATTGTTCGAGTTCCAACTGGTGATAACTGGCACAATATCATACAAAGGGAAATTGCGTTGCTGAAAGTGAGGTACCCATTTTTGACAGAAAAACAGCTCAAAGGAAAAGCTCTTGTTAAATTTGGGATTCCATGTTTTATGGGAAATATTGTTAGGTATTTAAAGATATTATATTTTAATATGACTAAATATTTTCATACGGAAAGTAACAGAGATCCAAAAAATTTATTTCTATCAATTCAGGGATGGGCAAAATAGGATTTAATAAATACTGAGTATTTAAGTAAAATTTGACTTGAAATCCAAATTAATTATTGGTACGTGTCTAAAAAATACTTATCCTCAGAAACATAAAAAGTACTAAATAGTTTGTAACTTAGTATTTTTTATGATTTATCTATACTAAATACATTGTACTTGGTACTTGAAAGTTGTAGTAAGTACTAAAGACTATTGTACTTTTTACTTAAATTTTATATAAGTACTAAGCATAATTGTAATTATAACTTATAATTGCCACAGTATTTATTAAAAAAAAAATTTTTACTTATTCTATCACTACCAGAACTTTACATACGACGATTGAGACTTAAAATTATAATTTTTAAATATACTATTGCACTCCTAAGATTTTAATAGTCAAATTTATTCATTAGATGATGTAAATATATTATTGTCAAATTTATACTGTTTAGTTCAAATAAGTGCACGCGTACGGTTTATGTTTCAGCTTCAAGCAGTAATCTAATCAATCGTTTTTATATACTTGTGCAAAAATGATTATATGAAATTTTATAACATCATTTCTTTACGAGTTCTTAAAAAAAAAAAAAAAACTTTTTTCTATTGAGATAAAATTTTAAATAAAAAGTTTTATTAGAGTTAATAAGTTGAATCGTTTCCATTTATTATTGGCTTAACTTCTATAGTCAATCTAAAAAATACTCTCGGAGTTTTTAATTATTTTTTGTTAGAAATACCAATGATCTAATACTTAAATGCAACTTATAATCTCAGTACAAATGTACTTAGTATTTGAACCGTTCTATGAGTACAAAAGTATTCTTATTTAATTGAATAATCAAATACTAAATACTATTGTATTTAGTACTAGGAAAAATTAAAAGTATCAAGTATAAAAGTATTTGTAATTAGATAATAAATAAAATACTAAGTACTTCGGTATGTCGTATTTAGTACTTGTTCGAAATACTAATTACTTACATATTTTTACTCTACAAAAAAAAAATTATTATCTATCAAAGTATTTATTACTTAATTAGTACGTAAGATACAAATGTACTTAAGTATGCCCATCACTACTATCAATGATATGAATGTGAAAGAAGTTGACAATTTATGATACTGAAGTTAGCTGACGACCAATAATTTTTGGATTTGTTTTTAAACCAGAAATTATTTTTAAAAAAATATTTGAAAAAATTGCACCTATAGTTTATTAAATTTTCTACATGTGCATATTTTTATATTTATTTTTTTTTTTTTATTAAGTCGTTAAAATAAAGATTCGAAAATTTTTAACTGTCTGCTAACTTCAGGATCATGACAATTTACAATTTAAAAAAATTTGAAATCAGTGAATTAAATGTAAATCGAATAAATTAAAAAAATGCGCATTTATAAAATTTTAAAATCAGTGTGCTTTTTTTTCATTTTTACATTTTTTATTGCTTTATTCGTTTAATTATAATGAAAAATTTGTCTCATACCTGCTATGATCACACTCATTTTAATGATCCTTAAGTCAACTGGCAATTAACAATTTTCTGTTAGTAAATCATTTGCAAAAAAAAAAAAACTAAAAATATGCACGTGTAGAAAATTAACAAAACTATAAGTGCAATTTTTTTTGATAATTTATCGTTTTAAAAAGAAACAGTAAAATTATTAGACATTAAATAACTTCAGTATCATAAAAAATTGCAAATGAAAAATTGCAAATATTCTTTTTACTTTTAAATATTTGTCTGATGTCAGTATTATTTAATTACACATTTATTATACTTGTCAATCATATATTTTCTATATCAATGAGGATAAATTATCGTGTCCAACCTCCGTAAAATTTAGCTTTCATAAAAGTTATTTTTTAAACATTTATGAATCAAAAACTATTAAAAAATTCTCTCTCGTCTTCTCATTTTATTTTTTTAGCTGTACAGTAAAATTAAAAAAATATTTTTACGCAAAATATATAAGGGAGCTACAAGTAAGTAAAGGGCGGGAACTCTGGTATTTTATTCTTTGTCACTAATTTCCTGTCTTGTTATTTAGAAGAATAGAAAGTTGTCAGTAGGGACAGTAGATTGATATACTGAGAGTATATTGAGAGTAATTAAATTTATTTTTCTAAAACTTATTATTTTTATTTTTATGTAATAGGACAGGCGACAAGAAAGTCACAGGTGCACTCGCCAAGGAATTATTAAGAACTCGAGTAAAAAATTCAAGAGTTCCAGCAGCATTTAAAGCTTCTAATAAAGTTTTATCTTGTGTTAAAAAACTTGATGTCCCTCACAGTCAAGTATCAACCATAGAAAATTATCTCGAGTCAAATTCTCATGATATAAAAGATTTAAAGACTGAAAACAAAATGTTTCAACAACTGAAGAGTGTTGATGATAATTCAAAATTACGAAATCCATATCATTCAAATGATAAAGAAAATGATTGTCCAGATACACCAAGGAAGAAAAGAATTCACGGTTCTATTCACGTTCCATTGAGGACTTGTTATGATAACGATGACCCGCAAACACCGACTAAAAAATTTAAATTAGAACCGACAAAACCAGAAGACAGAAGATTATTAAAATTTGTTACTCAAGCTGCAAATGAAGTAATGGTCGATTCAGACACTGAGCCTGCCAAAAGTTTAATGAAACCGGATTGCTCACCCTCGCCATTGACAAAAGATTTGATGGAAAGAATTAAAAAAAATCCTATGGTTTATATACGGGACAGAGATGCAAATAAAAGTGATTTGGATGGCGCTCCCTTGACGCAAGCAGATGAAAATGATGTCGAGTCAAATTTTTACAGTACAAACAACTTAAAAACTGACAACAAAATGTTGCAACCACTGAAGAGTGTTGATGATAATTTAAAATTACGAAATCCATATCATCCAGATGATAAAGAAAATGATTGTCCAGATACACCGAGAAAAAAAAGAATTCACGGTTCTACCCACGTTCTATTGAATACTTGTTATGATAACGATGACCCGCAAACACCGACTAAAAAATTTAAATTAGAACCGACAAAACGAGATGACAGAAGATTATTAAAATTTGTTACTCAAGCTGCAAATGAAGTAATGGTCGATTCAGACACTGAGCCTGCCAAAAGTTTAATGAAACCAGATTGCTCACCCTCGCCATTGACAAAAGATTTGATGGAAAGAATTAAAAACAATCCTATGGTTTATATATGGGACAGAGATGCAGATAAAAGTGATTTGGATGGCGCTCCCTTGACACAAGCAGATGAAAATTTGAACGCTGAGAAGAATGATGGGAATGAAGAAATATTGACAGTTGATTTAGAGTCGGCTTCATTAACGGAATCACTTGATTCGTCAGAATATCCTTGGCCAGCTGGTCAACGTTTGCGCGAGTCTATGTCTCTTGAAAAATTAGATTCAACTCATAAGTCATTTGAAAAACTCAGTCTAGAAGATGATTCTGATTTAATAACAATCTCACCCATTCGTAAAAACACTCAAGATTTTTTGAGAATGAATTTAAATAATAATGTTGTAAGTCCCCTTACTCAAGATACTTTGTCAATAAAATTGTCTTCAAGTCTTGATCACGATTACGCTAAAGATGATGCCACTCAACTTGAGTCTTCTAGTTCATTAAATTCATTATTTCCTTATGATTCACGAATTTTTTCTATGAAATCTAACGACATCAACAGCGACAATGGAGGACAATCACCGTTGGACTTGAGTGGAAAATTAAAAGATATGGACAATATTTTCACACCACCTTCGCTTCCGAGCCAAGATATTAATTCAATACCGTCACAACTATTCCAAGATTCATTTTTAAAAAACAGTTTCAATGAGACTGAGTTTAGTGAAGATGAATTCAGTGAATATCCAGCTGATTCATCAAAGCAGTTTATGTTATCTGATTTATGCGATGAATTTAGCGAAGGCTGGAGAAAAGTTCCCTGCAATCGATCAGTTCTTCCGAGTACTGACATTCGTGAAGAAATGAATAGGATATCGATGGAAGAGATCAAACAGAACGTAACCCAAATTATTGATTATCTTTATGCTGATAGTGATACTGATTAAAATTATTTATTTATTTTTTTATTATTTATTTTATCAAAGTTTTTTTATTTTTTGAGTTTAAAATTTCTATATTATTTTTTTAATTTATAAACATGCCTATGCGTATAAATAATACGCAGTCAGTATTTATTTTAATTTTAACTTTTGGAAAGCAAGACAAAATTGCTTTGATTTACGATTAAAAAATATTAATTAGATATTTTTTATGCATTTAAAATGGTCTTTATTCATTTACTTTAAAATATTTTAAAAATATTAAATACTTTTTTTATAAAACAAATCCAATACTTGGTAGTAGACTTGGGAGTTAAGTAAATTATTTTTTGTATAATTTTCATTACAAAATAATAAATCCTACGTAATTATTTAAATTAATAGTCAATAAGAGTAAATTTAAAGTGCGTTACATTAAAACCGCAATAAATTTTGTGATATTGACGTTTGAAAAAATGTAAAACATTAATAAATTTGTCATAATATTTAAAACATGAACTTTAATTTAAATTAAATTAATAAATTATTTTTTTTTCTTTGATCCAAATCCTGAGAATCCCATAATTGCTGCCATTTCATCACCACCACTACCAGCTTCTTCTTCATTAGCTTCTTCTATTTTACGTTTTTTGTCTTTTCTTTTTTCTTTTCTGTACTCTTTTATTTTTTCTTCCTGAAAATATCCAATAAATAATTATAATAAATGAATTTATAAGTAATTAATTTATAAAATAATTGATACCTCTTCTTTTAATTCTTTAACTCGTTGCTCAAGATCATAATCTTTCTTCTTTTCTTCCAATTTCTTTTTGTTTACATTAAAACGTGCCTTCACTTGTTCCAGTGTCGATCTTTCAACTTTCATAGACATTCCCAAATTTCTTTGATCTATTTTAAATTCAAAATTCAAGTACATTAATTATTAAACATAAAATTAATATTAAGAGAGTAATTGACATAAGAGAACTTACGTTTGGTTCCATTAATATGATCCAAAAAATTAATAGAATCTTTGACCACACAATCGCAAACATTGCAGTAATATCTGTAATTAATTTACAAAATAAATTTGAATATTTAATTTTTAAAATTTAAAATTAAATATTTACCCGCCAGTTTGAGACGAAGGTGTATTTTTATTAATGACAACACTTTTGCCAAGCTTTGATTCCAAATCAACTTTATAATCTCTCTGCTTAAGTAACTCTCGTTTTACTGCTGGTTGTTTAGGAATACCCAGTTCTTCCTCGGCAATCTCCTCTTGTAGACGTTGGAGAGCCATCCTCTCGTACTCTTCTCGATTCCATTTTCTTCGATGATCGTCTGGTCTTTGCTATTTAAACAAAAAAATTAAATTCATTATTAATTCAAATAATTTAAATAAATAATAAATTTTTATGAGTGTAAATGTAGCAGACATCAGACAAATTTAAAATTATAAATAAATAGAGTAAATAATTTTAAAAATAATGTTTATAAAAAATGCGCTTATTAATTTTTAAATTTTTTAAATGCGCATTTTTTTAAAATTATATTTTATTAATTATATACTCTATTTATTTATAATTTTAAAATTGTCTGATGTCCGCTACAATCACACTCATTAAATTTTTTACGATCCTAAAGTTAGCAGACAATTAAAAATTTTTGGACTTTTTTTCAACAATTAAATTTGAAGAAAAAAAAAACTAAAAATATGCACAAGTAGAAAATTTAAAAGACTATAAGTGCAATTTTTTGAAATAATTTTTTTTTTTATAATTATCGTTCAAAAAAAATCTAAAAATTATTAGACGTCGGCTAACTTCAGCGTCATCATTTTTTTAGTTTTCAAAAATTATGAATTCTTGACCACAAAATTTTTGAAGATAACCTGAAAAATAAGTACTCTGTTACAACAAATAAAAAATTTAATTACCGTCATTTTATTAATTCCTTCAATTATTTATTGAATGGAAATTTTAATAATAATTTATTGTCACGATAAAATATATAAGTAATTTGACAAGTAATCAAATTACTTTACCAGGTGTCAGATATCACTGTCTATTTTTTAAAATCAAATTATTACACTCAAGTTTTGCAGGTATAAAAATTAGTGTTATTTTTATTTTTTAAATAAATTTATTTTGTTTGATCGAAAGTTAATTTAAACTCCGATTTGATTTTTAAAATTTCTAACAATCAACGCAAAACAACAAAACAATTTTATAAGTCACATATATGTAAATAGAATATTAATGTGACATATTTACAATTTATAACGTATCGATACTCGAACAAGCGCGAGTATTTAAAATATCGTTTCTTTGTATTTTTTTTTTTCAAATTTCAAACTCAGAAAATTAATTTATGTAAATAAATAAAACAATTTTGGGTTCCTTCTGTTAAAAATTTAAAAAACTAAAAAGATTATTGATAATAATTCATGATCGATATATAAAAAAGTAGTCCAATATATATGTAAATATATGGTCAGTCTCCATAAGTGGAAGCTGAGCTAACGCATCTTTTGTGCGCATGCAGTGTAGAGAATTTCAAATAAAATATGAGTGTCAATGTACTGATAAGTGAAAATTTTTCAATTTTTGAATACATAAATAAAATGTAAGTAGAATAAAAATTAAAAAATGTGTTTTTAAATCCGTACGCGCGTTTTTTCAAATTTTATTATTTGCATTAATAAGTTTATTTTTTTTAAATTCTTAAATTGTCTCATGTCTGCTACATTGACACTCATAATAAAATACAGGTGCTTCATGTATTTAATTTATAAAAAAAATTGTCATATATTTTCATTTAAATACTTTTGTAAAAAAAAATCATTAAATAAACGAGATAAACACATCGATAATTAAGAAATTATCAAGTTTATGATGAGTGTGAATGTAGCAGACATCAGACAAAGTTAAAATTATTTATGAATAGAGTAAATAATTAATAAAATACAATTTTTTAAAATTACGCATGTAAAAAATATTCAAATTTTTAAAATCATTTACTCTGTTTAAAAATTTCAAATTTGTCTGATGTCTGCTGCGCTTACACTCGTTAATTTTTTGATTTCTTTTTAAACGACAAATTATAAAAAAAAACTATTTGAAAAAATTGCACCTGTAGTTTTTAAAATTTTCTGCATGTGCATTTTTTTTAATCGATTTGTTGAGAAAAAAATCCGAAAATTTTCGATTGTCTGCTGACTTCAGGATCATGCGTTGGTACACATGGAGTTCAAGAAGAAACTGCTGCCATCTAGACCACAAGTATTTGAAGACAACTTCAGGCTGTTTTAAATTAAATTGGTTAGTTTATAGTAGTTATTCCATACATATTAATATACTTACATGTGTTTAATACATTTATATATATGTTCACATGTATTTTAATTTTTTTACTCCAAAGTTTCAGACACATATAAAACGCATATCCATTGAGGATGTCACCGTGATGACACGGTCGCTAGTTCAGAAGCCTCGGAAATAACGGAGTCGATCCATTAATTTTATGTCCATATTATAATATAATGCAATGTTAGTCAACACTGAATTAATACGGTAGCAATAATGCCAGGGTGAGTGATTTTTAATTTATATTAATAAATAATTTAAAAAAAAAAACGTTGCTTCGAAAATGTACAGTCGTGTGTTTACTCCATTAACATTTAAATTAGTTTGTGACTTAGATATATTATTTAAGATCTTTAAATACTTAACTTTTTAAATGGATAATAATAATGTGCTTAGTAAAATTATAAAATTGTATTCGTGGCGTCATCGTTCAGTTTATTCTATTAAATAGTTTGTAACAAAAGCATCTACAAGTACATTGTTATCTATTTAATTTTTTTTTCAAGTGGTTGATATTTTTTATAAGATATTTATTATTATTATTTATTTGTGTTTTTATATAGATGTCAAACCACGCTAAGAACGACAGTATCCAACGGGGGAATGCCGTTGATTATGATAAGCAATTTCAGGAAGACTTGGAAAGAGCACAAGCTCTCAGTTTGGAGAGTTTGGCTCTGGAGAAATTTAAAATGCAAAGACAGTTAGAATGCTCTAATAATTTTTTACAAAATAAATTTACTACACAACAGTGTAGTTATACAAATAGCGGTAATAATATTTCGGAAGTAGACAGTTCAGGTTCAGGTTCATCGTTGGATAAGTAAATATTATTATTATTTTAATATCTAATAACTTATAGATATATTTGATATGATAATTGATAAATGATAATAATTTAAATCACCAGATTACAATTAAGAAGTCGACCAAGGCCGGGTGGAACGCAATCAAAAAATTCTCCGATAATAGCACCGCCACCAGTACCCTGTCGTCGCAATTCAACGACGACCGTTGGCCCAACATCATCCAATACAACTGACCTTATTAATTTCACCAGTCCCGTTAAATCAGAGTCTAGTTTAGACGAATATTGCAGTGGGACATCGACTGTACCGTCAGTGTCGCAGCCGTCAATTGAACCCAAGTGGGATACTCATCCTTCGCTTCTTAAAAGAACAACGAGAGTGTCCAGGAGCAACAGTTCTGCAGCAGCATATCAAACTCATGACTTTCGTTATCACTCACCTTCGCCAGGACCCCGGGCTTCTACGGCGCCTTGTACGCCTGGTACTCCGGGAATAAGTCCAGTTATAACCCAGACAGAGAGTGTCGGTGATGGTATACCTCAGGTAAATTTATGTTTATATTATTTATTACTAATTATTATTGTTTTATTATACTAATATTGTATTCCAGCTGGCTTGGAATTTTTTTAATTTTAAAAATTATTTCTTCGCTCAGGTATCTCAAATCTAAAGCTTTTAATTACCACTCACAAGCCTTCAATTTATTTTTATCTTTTTACACTTAAACTTATCACTAGAGACAGGATTTTTACTTTGATTTAAAAACAACAATTAATTATTAATGCTGTCAAATTATTGATATTACGGCGGAAATATTGGTCGTATAAAAAAATTTTTAAAATAACAATTGTTCAAAATTTAATTTTATAAAAAAAATGTCTCTTATAATTTTTTCTTAGAACTAATAAGAAAGCCGTAATTTCAACATTAAGATTTTCGTAATTAACACAAATTTGAATCACTCATTATGAATCTTAATTTTGGAATCACGGTGAAAATATTGGTCGTATCAAAAAATCATAAGAGAGATTTTTTTTATAAAATTAAATTTCCCACAACTTTTGTTTGAAAACTTTTATGATAAAACCAATATTTTCGCCGTAATATCAAATATTAGAACCATTCATTTCAAAATTAAGGAAAAAATCTTGTCCCTACTTATCAGTAATTCTCATTGTAGAATATAATTATTTAGGCTCAGTTTTATGAAACTCACACATATCTAGTTTAAATTTTTTAAACGTCATTGGATTTATTTAAAATATTTTTTAAAACTATCCATTTTTTTTTATAGATCCCACCATTGCCTATGAATTATCGTCCACCAGTAGGTGGTCCAGCGTGCGGGTCAACAAAGCCAATATTCCCAATAGATGATGGACAGCTAAAAGTATTAAAAGTTATTGAAAAAAAACCAAATAATAATCTGATAGATCTGAGCGTATTTGAGAGTATAGAAGACAAGACAAATGTACGAGTGAGTGTACTTGAAGCATTTGATCCTTTACTTATAAAGACTGAAGAACCCAACAAAGAATTGAAACCATCAAAGGATGAATCTGTCAGTAAAGTTGATGGATCTCTTTACGACCCGTTCGATCCCTTTGACTACATGTACAGCACAAATGAAAGTGTTAATTCCGATCCGGTTTATGCTGCTGTAGAAAAAACGGCAATGTCGCCAACTGTGTCACCAGCGGCACCTCCACTGCCTCCAAGAAATTCATCTGCCTGGAATACAATAGAAAAACGACGGACTTCACTAGACCGACGACGAAAACGGCAGACTCGTTTGTACGAAAATATATCAGTTGTAAAAGCGCGCGGTTCGCTACAGGATTGTGATCTAAAAGCATTCCATCGTATGATCAAAGCCGTAAGAAGTGAGTTTCCGTTTAACGATCCGAGTACAAATATTGGTCATGTCATAAGTCCTATGATGGAGAATCTTTATCCAGATGGAACTAGTATAAAGTTAGTCGTTCATCCCCAATTATCAGACAATTCAGTTGATTCAGTACCGTCCATAACTTTTACTTGCAACGTTAGTTGTAGCGTCGAACACGTTATTCTTAATGTTGCTTGTTCATTAGAAGATAATAATATCGTTAGTGTTGAAAAATATTGTCTGAGAGTGTGGGGTCTAGCTGAATATTTAGCTCCCAACACAACGTTAGCGCAATATGAATACATTCATCAGTGTATTAAACTTGAAAAGGACATTGAATTGGCAATTATAACACGAGCGCAGATAAAAAGATCAATAGCACGATCGCTACAAGATGACAATAGAGATCAAGATTTAAAGCTTGAAGATATTCTTCCCAATGAACCTTTGGAGCCTATTTCTTATGACACTTTAATTATTTTATTGGAGACTGTTGAAAAAGAAATGGAACGTGTAGAAACAGCGGCAATTCAACTTGCATCACCTAATCATAGCTCTAGTCTTTTACCGCAATTGCAGCCCCGAGGTGTCGTACAGGCTGTCAAAGCTGTGTGTGCGTTGATGGGTAACATCGAGACCTATGAAATAACGGAAGCTGTTGATAATTTCGTCAACGCATGCTGTCAATTCTTACCCCAAATGCATACAACAAACATTGAATGCAAGAAACCTGAAATTCTTCACGAAGACGGCGATTACTCGGTCGTAACACTCAGGACAAAGTTTCCCGAAGTTCTGGGTTCTCATTGTCACAAAATACGCGACGCTATTCAAGACCTCGTTGAGACGTACTGTCATGCATTTCGCGTTGACTTTCAATTGAAACTACGCGGCGAGTATCTGACCAGTACTTTGGTCTCATCGGAAGTACTGGACACTGTACTAGTGCGCGTTGGATCTTTGCATCGACTACCGAATTCATGGAAACACGACGATTATATTGTAGCTGCTCAAATATTCCATGGAACTCGACCTGTTGGTAATCCTGTGCTCTCTGAGCCTATGACTCTTAATGTTAATTTTTACTCAAGAATACTCTTCAATACCTGGTTAGAATTTCGTGGTATCAGCGTTTGTCAAGTACCCCGTGAAGCGAGACTAGTACTCGTTATTTACGGCCGCACGTTACAGCCAACTGAACACGAAGCCAATTCGTCGACTGAAGGATCAATGCAAAAAGAAGAGTTGGGATGGGGCGCAATACAATTTTTTGACTACGACGGAGTTATGAGCCAGGGTAATTTTTTCTTGTCACTGTGGCCAGCTGCTGCTGACAAACGACTTGGTCCTGCACCAGCACCTGGTATACATCCTTACGGTGAAACAAATCCTATCATTGGATTAGAACTTCCTGATTACGGAGGACGAGTATTATTTCCTACCGAATTACGTGATCATGATGTAGAATCACTGGACATTAATTTACTGGATCAAAACACTAAAGAATTGCTGCTGGATATTTGTCAGCAGGACACTTTTTCTCGACCGCCAGTCGATGAACGAGAAATTCTATGGGAAAAACGTCACTATTTGCATGATATACCCGAGGCATTGCCAAAAGTTTTGCTGGCTGCTCACAGCTGGGACTGGGCATGTCTTCCAGATCTTCATGCTTCACTCAGAGTTTGGAGTCCACTGCCCCCCGTTCAAGCTCTCCAATTACTTCTGCCTTGTTTTCCAGATATCAAAGTACGAGAAATGGCAGTCGGTTGGATTCGCGAGCTCAGTAATGATGAACTTGTCGATTATCTTCCTCAGTTACTTCAAGCACTAAAACATGAAACATACGAGGCATCTCCTCTCGCCAGATTTTTACTAGAACGAGCCTTATTGTCACCACGCGTCGCCCATCATATTTACTGGCTTTTAACTCAATCACTTCCAGGACAAAGCCCTCAGGTACTAGTCGAATATTTTATCAATAATTATTTTTTTTTTGTTTTATAAAACTAATAAATTTATTTTTGACAGAATTCTGGTGAGACATCGCAAGAAGATGATAAAAGTATTAGTTTTACTCGGTACCAAAGAAGACTACAATTGATGCTTCGCGCACTGCTGGCAGTAATCGGCGAAGCCTTGAGAAATAGTTTTCTAACTCAACAATTATTAGTTAAAAATTTAAATGAAATCGCTGAGAATATCAAGACAACTAAAGAATCATTACGAATGGAAGCATTAAAATTGGGATTGCAAAATATTAATTGTCAGTTAGCTGAAGATGAGGGCACGTGCTTACCATTGTCGCCAAGTAGACAAGTATTTGGTATAAATATTCAAACTTGTTCATACTTTCCATCGTTTACATTACCATTGAAAATAAGTTTCGTCAGTTGTGACAACGTCATTAGCCCGGCTATTTTTAAAGTTGGAGATGACTTGCAACAAGATATGCTTACTCTCCAGATGGTAAGAATAATGGATAAATTATGGCTCAAAGAGGGTTTGGATTTAAAAATGGTCACATTTGCTTGCGTACCAACTGGTAATAAACGCGGTATGATTGAAATGGTAACGAATGCCGAAACATTGAGAAAAATTCAAGTTGAATTTGGTCTTACGGGTTCATTTAAAGACAGACCTATTGCTGAATGGCTCGCAAAACATAATCCGTCTGAATTAGAGTACGAGAGAGCTGTTGAAAATTTTACAGCTTCATGTGCGGGTTACAGTGTTGCTACTTACATTCTAGGAATTTGTGATCGTCACAATGATAATATTATGCTAAAAACATCTGGCCACTTGTTTCATATTGACTTCGGAAAGTTTTTAGGTGACGCTCAGATGTTTGGTAATTTTAAGAGGTAATTTTTTTATTTTTAAACCAAGTTTACTTGGGGCGTGTTCAGAAAAACACGAGATCGATAAATATTTAAATAGAACGTGAGTAACGGGAAAGGCACGTGGCTTCATTAAAACTAGAGGAACGAATGAATACCTGATACTCCATTTAAATTCTCTTCTGGTTCAACCAGATAATATTTGTGAACGTACAAGTTGAATCTTTTTTCTCCAGACTGAATTTCTGGACATGCCCTGGCTTTGCAACATCTCCAGTAGCACAGAGACAACTTCAAAGCGATCAGAAATTTATATCACCGAAAAAATATCTGCGAGAATGACTTGACGCAAGTGACGACAAAAAGTGAATTACAAATAATGGTCAAATAAATCTTTTAAGCAAATATTTTTTCGGTGACATAAATTTCTTCTTGATTTGTCAACATTTTTGCGCCTAATAGATCGAAAAACTCCTATCTTATAGATGTCACAGCCGTATGCTACTTAGGATCTATAAGATAATAGTTTTTTGACTTATCAAGGCACACAAATGTTGACAAAATAATGAGAAATTTGTCGAAAAAAAATATCTGCTCAAAAGACTTGACTCAAACGGCAGAAAAAATTGAATTGTAAATAAATATCAAGTGTCATCTGAACGACTTGTCAACTCAGATGACTTTTCTAAGACAGGAAAAAGAACAGAAATTTTCTATGACTTCTAGGACCATCATCTGTACGTCTTATTTGAAAAAAAAAATGGGTTGGAGACAAAATAAAAATTGTCTTGTCTCATGACATCTTAAAGTTGTCTCTGTGCTACTTGGGAATTTAAAATAACCAAAGAAAAAAAAAATTAATGATTTTTTTTTTAATTTTTATTCTATAGGGATCGAACTCCATTCGTGCTGACTTCAGATATGGCGTATGTGATCAACGGAGGCGATAAACCTTCGGCAAAATTTCATAACTTCGTTGATTTATGCTGTCAAGCTTTCAATATCGTACGGAAACATGGAAATCTTATTCTTCATTTATTTGGTTTGGTAAATAATTAACTTATATTATTTTATTTAACAATTAATTGGGTTTTAAAAAATATTATTGATAACTTTGTGTTAGTCTGAGTATTTATTAACTACTAAAGTATTATGAAAACACATAAAAACACCAGAACGGAAGAGCTCATCCTGTTGTGTTATCAGAAGGTGCTTTATTATCGCGTCAGTAACTTTAGTATATTATGTTAATTAGTCTCTCGTCCGAAACTCGACCATAATATCTCAGTTATTATTACGCCAGTTGTTTAGTTGCAACCAAAACAAGTTTTTAAATAATAGTAAAAAAATTTTTGAATTAAAAAAAATGGAAAATTTATTACAAGAAAAATTACAAGAGATATCGCGAAATAAAAAAACAATTGACCGAAAATTAAGTGATATTGAAATAAAAGAGACGTTAAATAAATTTAAAATGAATGAATACACAAATCCACAGATGACGTCTTCTGGTATTCCTGGAGTTACGATGGATGCTGTGAGTTATGTACAAAAAGCTCTTCTACCAGGACAAACAAATCCTGAGGCTGCTGCAACATTCGCACGGATGATTGAAAGCTCTCTGAAAAATTGGTTCACTCAATTTAATTTTTTCCTCCACAATTTGGCGCAATTGAGGTTTACTGGTGATCACAATGACGGTGAACTTTTATCATTCATTCCACGTACCTACACGTAAGTCCTTACCATCAAAAATTTATAATGTGTTTTTTTTATCACTATCACTATCACTAAATTTATTATATTTTTATTTTTTTTACACAGAATGCAGCAAGAAGGACAACTAACAAGTGTCCAAGTTCACGGCTACCAAAAACGCTATGATCCAGAAAAATATTACATGTATATTTTAAGAATACAAAGAAAAGGTCAACCAGATCCAACTTATTTATTCCGCTCATACAAAGAATTTTGTGAATTTTATCAAAAATTATGCATTCACTTTCCTCTTGCCAAAGTCGCCAGGTAAATTATTTATTTTATATTTCAGTTTCGCTTTCTTTATAATCTCTTTGTAATTTTACATCATTTTTATTTTCATCACTCGATACTGCTTGTGGTATCGGAGCTCGATCCTTTATCTTTTTACTTTTTAATTTATTTATTTTATTTCCCGTTTCTCGGGAATTATTTACATCCGCTGTATTTTGCAAATAATGAATTCTATTGTAGTCATCAAAGTCTTTATCTTGTTGCTCTGTACCATTTTTAGTATTCTTATCATCACTATTTTTTGTCAACGCTGCCATAGGATTTTGTGGTGGCAATAAATTCGGTACAACTGGAGGAGAGACGGGAATAACTTTTTGTTTTTTAAAACTTATTGATTCCGATGGACTCGGTTTATTATCAGATTCACAATCAAACTGAGAAAACTGTCTGTAGTATCCAACATTTTCCGTCTTAATAACATTTTTTTTATCCATTTTTATTCTCGCTCTAAACCACTTCAACCCCATGTTTATTTTTATTTTTATTTTTTACTTGTAAATATATAAAACTGACTAATTATTTTCTCAGAGCAATTTTATTGAGTTTTATACGTTCTAGTTACCGTCTATCTTTAGTCTTATCTCAAATATACGTTAATTATAGGTGATTCATCGTAAATTATCAGTTTATAGCGCACTATCTAATTTACTTTAAAGTTCTGTGAGATTATTTTTATATAAAAAAAAAAAAAAAAATTTAGCACACGTGGAATCATAAAGATCTGAACTATATAATTTTATTGATGCATTAAATAATAATCTTTTAATGTTATGTAATTTAAGTATCACTGACATAATATTAGAAAAAAAATATTTGTTTTACTTAAGCTTTGATTATTTATTTTTTTAGTTTACCGAGTGGTATGAGCGTGGGCCGATCAAACATAAAACAGGTTGCAGACAAACGTCGGGCAGACATTGAAAAATTTTTACTCAGTCTATTTAAAATGGCACCTGAAATATCACAAAGTGACCTTGTTTATACATTTTTTCATCCATTACTACGAGACCAACAGAATGCTGATATTCATCTTCGTAAAGTAAAAGGTAAAAAAATATAAATATTAATTTATTAATTAAATAAATATGGATTTTCACTTGCATTGAAACTGCAGTCGATCCCTGTTTTGCCAGCAAATTTTAGACCCATGCGATTAAGGGAGAAATTTATGAGTTTTCTTCCCTAGGGAAGAAACTCAGTTTCTTCGTTTCACCTCTGGATTTGTTTATTATAAACCTCTATAGTAAATTACACCAAGAGAAGGAAAGAGGAAAGTCCAATTGGTGTCCTTTTCTATTTTCCTCCGTGGTGTGTTTACGATTTTTTACCAGATCTGCACTTGAAAGTTTGTATTCCTGTTCTGTTTAGAGGAAAGAAAGTCATTTTTTCCTTCTATGGAAAGCAAATGATATAAATTAGCGCCATTCCCACAGAAGCAAAAATTTAAATTTTCAGGTGCAGATCGTGAAAAATATTTGTCATTCCAATAACCAATCAAACGGAAGTTGTATTTTAAAAATTAGAACAATAATATCAATTGAAAAAATCATTAAATTAATAAAAATCCATTTTTTCCTTAGTAAATTATTGAAATTTATCATATTTAAAATACAAAATTATTTTTTTGCCGCGCTATCAGTTAGAAATTCGATAAAAATTTTTCAGGGGAGGGTAGGGTTTTAAAATTTTTTTTTTTTTTTTATTTTTTTTCTGAATAAACAATATGTCGAGAATATTGTGTACAAATTTTAAATCAATCCGAGTAAAACTAACGGAGTTACAGCGTTTCAAATGACCGGCCGTGATAGCTGATTTTCATACCTGCTCGACCTGCCCCTACATACCCCTAGTAGAAATCAGCTGCAATTTTCTTTGTTCTTCCGAATCCCTTTCTCCGGCTGTGTGTCTTTTAAAGGATATAAACTGATGACTCAATATAAGTATAAAAATTCATATTCATTTATTGATAGTTTATTTCAAATTTTCACGAATAAAAAACTTTAAATGGATTTTCCCGAGAACGTTATTTTTAACGTCCATGAACATCATAACTCAAAATGTACTGAACCGATCCTTTTGAAAATTTGAACATTACTTCTTCACATAAATCAACAGGTAACCACGAAGAGTTTTTTTTTGTTTTTCATTTTTTTCTATTTTTCAATAACAAATTAACCGCGATTTTTTTAGCTAAAATCGCGCTTTTCACTTCCAAGCGCTGCAAAAAATCGAAAAAAAAAAAAAAAAAAATTCGTGGTTTCCTCGAGAAATACATCAACTTTAAAATGCATATCAGTTTTTTTTTCCGATGATCCGGTAACGAGTTATGATGTTCCCCGCAAAATGACTTTTTTTCGAGGCGCCTCCGGAGATTCAACGTCACCGGGTTATTAATCAATATTTTTCGTTGAAAATTTCTTCTGATATTCTTTAAAAGTTGTACAATAATATGTGATTAAGTTTGATGAAATTATATTACTCATCTCGCCGAAAAAAAATCACAAAAATCTGCTTGTTTTTCGCGTTTAAAACCCTACCCCCTCCTTAAGACCGGGTAATGTCAGCCCTCGTTTTCACCCTCGTATAAAATCGCCTTATATTAAATAATTTCTCGCTATTAATAATGTATTTTATTATATTTTTCAGTCGGTAATTGGTGGGCTGAGAAAAGAGTCAGAGATAACATCCAATGTGGACAAATAAAACTATCGTTGCATTACAGTCGTGGTACATTATCAGTTATGATTCATCATGCTCGAGGTTTGCCAAAGGTTGCAAATGCTCAAGAGCCAAATACTTATGTAAAAGTATATTTGAAACCAGACCCTACTAAAGCAACCAAACGTAAAACAAAAGTTGTCAAAAAAAATTGTCATCCATCATTTATGGAAATGTTAGAATACAGAATGCCGCTAGAAGTTATTAAAGAACGTACGTTAGAAGCGACTATTTGGAACCATGATACTCTACAAGAAAATGAATTTCTCGGTGGTATTCGTTTACCACTTGGTCATTTTGATTTAAATAATGAAACTATTGAATGGTTTCCTCTCGGTAGTATTCGATAATTATTTTGATACATTTTTTTTTTTTTTTTTTTTTAACGCACAATATTTTAAAATTATCAAAATTGACACTAAAAAATTGCGGTTGGTCCAGTGATTTCTTATAAATGATTCTAAGAATTTTTATTACGAGTTTTATATCAACTTTTGATAAATAATTCTTTTGCCAGGATATATTTATGAACCAAAGGAGGACCTAAACTGAACTCTTTTTACACTTTAAATAGTTTTTAATATATTTTTACATTAACGTTTTTTTTTTAACTTAATTTAAATATTAATTAATAAAATATCGTGCACTTCTAATCACTAAGCGAATAAAAAATAATCATGTTGATAAAGATTTATAAAAATTTCCGATAGAATTGGCTTCGTCGAATGAATTTGTGATAAAATTATTTATATTTAGATGATATCTTTATACATATATATCAACTATATTATTGATAACTAATTGTACATATTATATAATCAGTTTTAATATTTTTTTTTCTGTCTAATTATTAAATGTGTAAATTTGACTTTAAAAAAAAAAAATATTGATAAATTTTTATTAGTATTTTATAAATAATAATTTTTAAAAAATTCCTTTTACAAAAATGTACGAAAAAAAATTATACATATAAATATATAATAAATTGCTAATACAATCGTAATTTTAACCGCAAATTATAATTATTATTTAAAATAAATTGTAAAATTTATAATTGCAATATTTACAGACAATTTTTAAAAAAAGAAGAAAGTTTATCAAATAATTTAAATTGAAAGATTAATGACTGCATGAGATAAAAATTCGTAAATATAAATAATAACACAATAAATCACGTTTTATTTAAAATTTTCTTATCATTATAAATTTAAAAAAAAAGTCTGGTAAAATATAACAACAAATTATTATAAATTTAATAATTAATTACTGTCTTGACATTTTAACCTGCGATTAAATGTTATTGTTTAATAAAAATATTATCTGCGTAATGAAAAAATGTCTCGTGTAGATAAACGCTGTTATAAATTATAAATATTCTGATAAACTTTAGTTTTTATTTACATCAGTAAAGCAGCGAACTTACAGTGGTATAAATTTTGAACTTTGGAATCACGTAATTTTACTTATTATTATTTAAGGTCAGTCATCAAGTTGGTTAATAAAATACCGGGGTAATCATTTAATTTGTAGTGAAACACCGACGCAATTGGAGTTGCAACAAAATGTCAGTAGTTATTTTAGACGGTGGATTTTCTACTCAACTTTCTGTTCACGTGGGTGAGAAAGTCGACGGACATCCACTTTGGACAGCGAGATTTCTCGCGACAAATCCAACCGCGGTTTTTCAAACTCATCTTGATTTTTTACGCGCTGGTGCTGACGTTATAATCACTAATACTTATCAAGCCTCGATCGACGGATTTGTTCAACATCTTGGACTCACTAAAGTCGAAAGTTTTGATTTGATTACCAAAGCTGTTGATTTGGCGAAGCAAGCGCTAGAAGTTTATTTGGAAGAAATAAAAGATAGAGAAGTTTCAAATAAAAAACCATTAATTGCTGGCTCCTGTGGACCCTACGGAGCTTCTCTTCATAATGGATCTGAGTACACGGGTGAATATGCATCAAATATATCTAAAGAGTTTTTAAAAAAATGGCACCGTCCTCGTATCCAAACTCTTATTAACTCGGGTGTTGATTTACTGGCACTGGAGACTATTCCCTGTCGAATAGAAGCTGAAGCATTAGTCGAACTGATAAGAGAATTTCCTGATATAAAAGCATGGCTGTCATTTTCCTGCAAAACAGACGGAAAATCAATCGTCGACGGTAGTGATTTTCGCAGTGTCGCTAGTTCTTGTTATAATAATTCTGTTTCGAATCAATTAGTTGCCGTTGGTATCAACTGTCTTGCTCCTACAGCTGTCACTCCGTTAATAAAAGGTATTCAAAATGATGATAAATTTATTCCACTGATTGTTTATCCGAATAGCGGGGAAATTTATACTGTGTCCGATGGATGGAAAAAAATCGGAACGGAGCCACCACTGGAAACTTTTATTGATGAATGGTTGGATCTTGGAGTGAGATATGTTGGTGGCTGCTGTAGAACTTACGCTCTAGACATTTCTAAAATAATTATTCAAGTTAAGAAATGGCAGAAAAAAAAGCACAGTCTTGTTGCTCTAAGTGACAGTGAAAAACAACTCAATACTTAAAAATATTAAGTAATTATTTTAAATATTTTTTATTTACTCATAAAATCGATGATACTGAAATTGGCAGACAAGTTACAATTTTTGTTTTTTTTTTTCAACAATAAAATTTGAAAAAAAAAAAAAAATAAATAAAATAAAAAAAACTAAACATGCGCTCGTAAAAAATTTAAATTTGAAGGCCAGTTTTGCAAACTGGATTTAAATTAATATTACTAGTATTATATATTATTAATATATAAATATACCAGCAATTATAATTTAAACCCGGTTTGAAAAACTGGCCCTTAAATTTATGAGTGTGAATCTAGCAGACATCAGAAAAATTCAAAATTTTAAACAGAGTAAATAATTTTTTAAAAAATGTTTAAAAAACTTATTAATTTTTAAATTTTTAAAAAATTTAATTTCATTAATTATTTAGTCTATTTATTAATAATTTTAAATTTTTCTGATGTCTGCTACATTCACTCATTTAAATTTTCAATGATAGTAAAGTTAATGGAAATCTGAAAATTTTTAAAACTTTGAAATAATAAAATAAAAATAAAAAAATGCATGTTTAGAAAGTTCAAAATTCTGTACATGCATTTTGTTTAATTTTATAGTTTCAATTATTTAATTTTTTAAATGGAATAAAAAAATTGTCGTATGTCTGCTTCATTTGCACTCATAAATTTTCATCATCCTGAGGTTGACAGACAGTTAATAATTTTCAGTTTTTTCTTCAACAAATCAATTAAAGAAAAAAATTAAAGTAGAAAATGAAAAAAACTACAGGTGCAATTTTTAAAAATATTTTTTTTGATAATTTATCCTTTTAAAAAAAATTCAAAAATTATTAGATGTCAGCTAACTTCAGTATCATAAATTTTCTACATGCGCATGTTTACTTTTTTTTCAATTTATAATTTTAAAAAAATTCAAAAATTACACGTCAGCAAACTCCAGTATCATTAAAATAATTATTCAAATTTGCTTACAAATTAATTATTTTAATTTATAAATTTCATTTTATTTAAATAATTTAAATATCTTCCAGTAGGTAGCGTTGGAACTGCAGTTTGTTTTTCATTTTTTTTTTATTCGCGATAGTAAAATAAAATATTACGTAGTTGTGTCCATTGTCAAACTTGCCCTAGTACAAGTGCATTACATCGAATAATTACAAACTACTAATTAAATGCAAAAATAATTAAAAACTTGATAACAATAATTTGAATTAATAAAAAAGTTGAATGAAAAATTAAAAAAATGACAAAAGTCACGGTATTGGATGGTAGTTTTTCATCTCAAATATCAAAACACGTGAATAAAAGTCCTGATGGAGATCCTTTGTGGACAGCACGTTTTCTGGTGACAAATCCCGATGCTGTTCGTGATGCGCATCTGGATTTTCTACGAGCAGGAAGTGACATTATAGAGACCAATACCTACCAGGCATCAGTTGATGGATTTTGTAAATATCTTGGGGTAACAGAAGCTGATAGTCTCGACATTATTGTGAAAGCTGTTGATCTGGCGAAGCAAGCTGTCAAAATATACAAAGAGGAAATAATAAATAATGAGGATGCTGTCAATGTCAACCCGATGATCGCTGGGTCTTGTGGGCCCTATGGAGCTGCGCTCCATGACACTTCAGAATATACTGGTTCGTATGGCAAACGAGTGTCACGTGAATTTCTAAAAGATTGGCACAGACCTAAAATGGAGGCTCTGATAAAAGCTGGAGTTGACTTGCTGGCAATCGAGACAATTCCTTGTCACGAAGAAGCTGAAGCTCTTGTTGAATTACTCAAAGAATTTCCTGATACCAAAGCCTGGCTGTCATTTTCCTGCTCGACTGACGGGGCTACGATTGTTGATGGAAGTGATTATCAAGAAGTAGCATTGCGTTGCTACAATAATTCCCTCAAAGATCAGCTGGTTGCTGTTGGTGTAAATTGTCTGTCACCTCACAATGTCACGTCATATTTGTCGAAGATAAATAAAAATAATGGAGGAAATTCAGTGCCTTTAATTGCTTATCCTAACAGTGGTGAAGTATTTGTTCCTGGTAAAGGCTGGACAAAAGAAGATGGAAAAATTTGTGATGTTAAGAAATATACTCATGAGTGGCTGGAATTGGGGGTTCAGTATATCGGCGGCTGCTGCAGAATGTCTGCTGTTGATATCGCGAAAATTCGCGCCGAAGTTGACTCATGGAAATCGCAGGAGAGAGAGACAACTGTTTGATTTTATAAAGAGTTGGTTTATCGTTTATTATAACAAAAGTTTATGGCCATTAAAATACAACTTGACCTCTGTTATCACTGAATATTAAATTTATTATAATGATTGTAATTTTTTTACTGCGTAAATTATAAATTTTCCATCGTTTAACAATTTTATAGTTAAAATAAATAATAAAAGTATAACTATGTTAAGTTTTTTTATTAAATATTTCATTTAATAATTAATCTATTTGATTAAATACAAAATTTCATCTCCTATAGGATGACTGTCTTTTCCTGCTTTGACTTTAATTACTTTAGTTTCAAGATTGACGTTAAATACTCCGTCAGAAGGTATCAGAACTTTTCCATTTAAAATGTTGTCCACAGTTGGGACTGTTCTGGGTCCAAGAACCGGGTCTTCATACCGATAAAGAACCACCGATGATGCATCTGAAAATATTTTAAATTATATATAATAATTAAGTATATAATTGCAAGGGCAATCACAGTGGCTCCACTTTTTTTAAATTTTCAATGACTCGTCTGTCGTAAGTGTCAAAATTTTATCAGTTAATTAAAAAAAAATGTAAGTATTTATTGAAGATTAAACGAAGATTTTAAAAAAAATTACTTACAGTTTTTATCAATTAGGAGAAGAACAAAATTTGTAAATAAGTTCTAGTACAGTGATGGGCATACTTAAGTACATTTGTATTTTAAGTACTAATTAAGTAATAAATACTTTGATATATAATAATTTTTTTTTTTGTAGAGTAAAAATATGTAAGTAATTAGCATTTCGAACAAGTACTAAATACGATATACCGAAGTACTTAGTATTTTATTTGTTATCTAATTACAAATACTTTTATACTTGATACTTTTAATTTTTCCGAGTACTAAATACAATAGTATTTAGTATTTGATTATTCAACTAAATAAGAATACTTTTGTACTCATAGAACGGTTCAAGTACTAAGTACATTTGTACTGAGATTATAAGTTGCATTTAAGTGCTAGATCATTGGTATTTCTAACAAAAAATAATTAAAAACTCCGAGAGTATTTTTTAGATTGACTATAAAAGTTAAGCCAATAATAAATCGAAACGATTCAACTTTTTAACTCTAAAAGAACTTTTTATTTAAAATTTTATCTCAATAGAAAAAAGTTTTTTTTTTTTTCTAAGAACCCGTAAAGAAATGATGTTATAAAATTTCATATAATCATTTTTGCACAGGTATATAAAAATGATTGATTAGATTACTGCTTGAAGCTGAAACATAAACTGTACGCGTGCACTTATTTGAACTAAACAGTATAAATTTGACAATAATATATTAATATCATCTAATGAATAAATTTGACTATTAAAATCTTAGGAGTGCAATAGTATATTTAAAAATTATAATTTCAAGTCTCAATCGTCGTATGTAAAGTTCTGGTAGTGATAGAATAAGTAAAAATTTTTTTTTTAATAAATACTGTGGCAATTATAAGTTCTAATTACAATTATGCTTAGTACTTATATAAAATTTAAGTAAAAAGTACAATAGTCTTTAGTACTTACTACAACTTTCAAGTACCAAGTACAATGTATTTAGTATTGATAAATCATCAAAAATACTAAGTTACAAACTATTTAGTACTTTTTCTGTTTCTAAGGATAAGTATTTTTTAGACACGTACCAATAATTAATTTGGGTTTCAAGTCAAATTTTACTTAAGTACTCAGTATTTATTAAATCCTATTTTGCCCATCCCTGTTCTAGTAAAATCTTCATGTCAATGTCAATTTTATAATTTGAATTTTCAAATTTTGTAGATGAATTTATTCGACAAATTTCGATAAACTCCTAATTGATGACAATTGTAAGTAATTTTTTTTAAATTCTATATCTCAGCGACACTGTCCTTTTTTCTATCAATACTTAAATTTTTTTTAATTAACTTATGACAGTTACGTCATTGAAAATTTTTAAAAAGTGGGGGAAACTCTGAGAATGGCCTCAATAATTAATATTAAAATTAACCTTTTATACGTTTATGTTCCTTAGAAATTTTTGATGCAACATCAGCAGCAGTACAACCATCAGTAATTTTAATTGTCGTAGAGAAAAGACCGCTGCACTTTTGCGGATTTAAAACCTTGACAACGACTCCTGGTGTTGCAAAAAAATTAATGTATGGATAACCAGGGCAACATTCTTCCTTAGTTTTCTCAGGTGCATCATCAGTATAACGAATCTCAATGTCCTCTAGGTCAAGAGTACTTGTCAAGTAATTCTTACTACCATTAAGAACAGTAGTTTCATCAAACTCCAGTGTCAAGTTGAGCGCAGCGATACCAACAGCTTGCATTTTTTCTTTAGCTACTTGAACAAACGGCATCACACGTTTCATATATTTTTTCAATTCATTTTTCTTACTCAGTTCTAAAGAAATAACTTTATTGTCTGGTAAAGAATTATTATTTTTGTTATATAGTTCTTTCATTGTCGTCAGAACGATACTCTGCCAAGGCGGGAATGTCTTAGCGACCCATATTATACCACGATTGGGTTTTTCAATCGGAGTTGAATCACTTTTACCTTTACCAATTTTTTTAACCGTGCAATAATTCTTCAGTAAGATCCTGAATGAGTGAGCGGCATCCATAAGATACTGAGATGATTTTATGAGAATAGTATCAATGGGTCCAACCTCTGGCCAACGCGCTTTCAAAATACTTTCTTTGCCAAGAATACTTCTGACATGTTCAGCAACATGAGGACAAATTGGTGACAGTAAAATAGTCTGTAGGTCAATGTACTGCATTATCAAGTTCCAATTTACCCCATCCAGTGCACTCAGCTGTAGATATTTATCTCTGGCTGTTTGCAACTCAAAGAAACCAGTTCTCAGCGCTTCTTTGTACAGCATTTTAGAATAATTTTCATTAGTTTCCTTTATTTTCAAATTCATTTCACTTTGAAATACTCTGTCATTAAAAGTTGTCGGGTTTCCTTTCCTAAAAGTATTTTCAGTCGCCAAAACTTCACGCACCCATTCGATGAATGTGTAAAGCCGTAAAATACCAGCGTCTGCCATTGACTCAACAAAATTTGCATCTTCAACGGAGTCACCAGCGTCAGCGAGACACAGACGCATACCGTCAGCTGAAAATTTACTTACTGCCTCTGTAAGAGTAAGGAAATTACCATCGGACTTGGACATCTTGGCTGAGTTCAACATCAAATGACCGTTGGCACGAATACCCCGCGGCCAATTTTCCGGATAGTCTGACCATATTGCAACGTGATTGTAAATATAAAACGTAAGGTGGTTTTGAATTAAATCTTTTCCAGAAACTCTCAAGTCCACTGGGTACCAGTACTGGAACTCACGGCGCATTGTCTCAAGTGCATCTTTTTTAATTGACGTCTTCGGGAACTTTGTATTTTTAAAAAATATGTAATCCCAAACTTCCGGTGTCATTTGCTCTGGTTTTATTCCCAATACATTGGGCTTGTCGCCTTTGAAAGTTCCCCCCTGAATTAAATGAGCGACTGTGTAAAACGCGGTGTAAATTGTAGAGTCGGATAGTGATTCAATCAGCCAACTTTCATCCCAGGGTAATTTAGTACCAAGACCGTACGTTCTCGAACAAGCGTGCTCGTGTAACCAATCAAGACATGCCAAGAAATTCTTCCTTACTTCATCGTGGAAAGTTTCCATGTTGTCTAATGCTTTCAAGGCCTCTTTCTTCCAAGATTCTTCACCGTAATCCAGGTACCACTGATTGCAGAGAGCAACAACACACTCGTCATTAGACCTGGAGATTATGGTCTTCTCAGGCTCATAATAAATAACAGCAGTTTTATCATCGATCATTTCTTTCTGAATGAGTTTCTTAACATCTTGAATTTTTTTACCTTTGTGCTCACCTACCAGTAACACACCCTCGTAAAATCCTTTCAAATAAACCATTTCTTTGGCCTGCTGAAGTTTGTCTTTATCATTCTGCGACTGGATCTTCAATTGGTCATAAAGAGTTACTGCGGCGAGACCACCAAACTCCGGGATTTCCAGAATTGAAATTGGGTTGTAAGGCAACACCATCTCGTCTTTGATTGAATATTTTTCTCTGAAGGCTGGTTTTTTCTTCAAGTCTACTAGAGCCGCGTAATCATCTGGAGAGTCACTGGGAACTGATGTGACGACACCGGTACCTTTGTCTTCTTTAATTGTCAGCATAGGAAGAGTATAAATAACTTTGTGGCTCGTTAATGGAGCACTCAGTCCTAATCCCATGAGATCTTGACCAACAAATTCAGCAACAATTTGAATTTTACCCTCGACTTTCATGAATCCTTGATAGGACATATTCCTAGCGGATCTTTCAGTTGAAATAAAGACTTCGCCATTGGCTAGAGTGTAAGCAATGTAACGAATGTCGGGATGAATCCAACAATTTGTTTGTCCGTACATCGTTTCAGGTCTTAGAGTCGCAGCAACCAAGAAAACCGGTTTGTTTTTAACAGATTTAAGTTTTTCTGGGTAAGGTTCAAGTAATTTCATTTTTACTAAAGTATATTCTTGAGGACCAACACCTTCTCCTGATGAACGATCGTGATCCATGCAGGGTTGATTGTCTTTAGGAGAAAAAATTGTATATCTTTTTCCATATTTTACTTTATTTCGTGCTTTCAAATGCTGAAACTGCCACCTGATAAATGAATCAAAGAAAGGATTTACGTCGGTGGTAATAAAAGCACGACGCCAATCAACATGTAGACCAATTGATTTTAAATCATTGACAGCAAGTGGTGGAAAATACTCCAGCCAATATGATGCGTCGGCAAATTTCTTAATTTCTTCATCTTCAATACCAAGACTGCGCATTATTTGCCATTGATATTTAGCATCACTTGTTTTAGCAACGGCTTTACTTTTCTTTCCTTTACTCTTGTCTTTGACAATAGCATCGGTGGCATCTTCAATCACCGATTCTTCTTGTTGCTGAGGAAACTTTGGTGGATATCCAAACAATTCTATTTCTCTCATTAATTTATCAGCGCACGCTTTAATTGGCATACCAGTGCAATGGAAACCAAAAGGGAAAAGTACTTTTTTGCCTAGCAGTCGGTTGTACCTCACAGCAAACTTTAATTACAATAAAAATTATTTGGTAAATAAATTTTAATTATTTAACAAGAAATAATGAGTGTAGATGTAGCGGACATGAGACAATTTGTAAATTTTTAATAAATTAATTAATTAAAATAATGAAATTTGAAAAAAAGCGCGTACTGATTTTTCAAATATTTAAATACGCCCAAGTAACACTTGACTTTATGACATCTATAAGATAGTAATTTTGAGGCTGTTTTTTGACGTCTCGAGGCATCAAAATGTTGATAAAATAATCAGAAATTTGACATAAAAAAATATCTGCTTAAAAGACTTGACACAAGTGGCGGCAAAAAGTAAATTACAAATAAATTTTAAATAGAGATGATTTTTTTAAGGCAGCAAAAAAAAACTTGGCTTTGAAACAAAATAAAATTTGTCTTGTTCTTTTAAAGGACATTTTTATGACATCTTAAAGTTGTCTCTGTGCTACTTGCCAGGAAACAAGAGTTTCAGCTCAGAAATTTAAATGAAACTGTTGACATCTCGATGACGTACAGGAAATATTAAAAACTTCACTTAAACTTTTTCGCTCTCTTATACGTGTAATAGTATATAAATTTGACGTAAAATTAAAGCTGTACTAGACGTTATCGAGATGTCAAATGTTTCTTTTTCATTTTTTAGTTAAAATTTTGATCATCTAGAGAGTTCTCAGGGAAGTCAATTTTTTGGTCTATCGACAAGGCATCAAAATGATGACAACAAAACTTTATGTCACTGAAAAATTACTTGCCTAAAAAACTTGACAAATCGGCGGCAAAATGAAATTACAAATAAATGTCAAATGTCAGCTAATTGACTTTTCAGTTAAAATGACTTTTTTGGGACAGGAAAAAGAAGACAAATTTCCTATGACTCCTAAAACCACAATCTGTACGTCTTATTTTTTTACAAAATAAAACTTTACCAGAGACAAAATAAAATTTGTCTTATCCTTTTCAATGACATCTTTATGACATCTTAAAGTTGTCTCTGCTCTACTTGGGTACATTTTATATATTAATAAAAAATTTAAAAAATTGCCAATTGTCAGCTACACACTCTCAAGAAATAAAGTTTTAATTTATGGGATAATTACCTCACATTTCGATAGAGAAAACGTGTGACCCAAATGCAGTCGTCCGTTCATATACGGAAATGGAAAAGTAGCAAGGAATTTTTCATCTTTAGATTTTTGTTTTTTTGGAGCATCTTCTTCGTATGCTTTGCAAGCTTCCCACTTAGCTTGGACATCTTTTTCTATTTTTTGAAGATACTCAACTTTGAAAGTACCCTTCCTTTCATTCGCCTAAAATTTATTTAAATAAAAAGTAATTTAAATATTTATATATAGTAAATAACGGAGTTTATAACAGCTGCTAAATATTTAAGTAGGTTAGGAAACATTTATTTAAATTATATATATTTAACTTTGATATTTTGTATCAAATAAATAAATTATCAGCACTGGTTAGTCATTTTTATCAATACATACCATCGCTCTTATTTGTATTATCAATTATATACCGAAATTTATATTTTAATAAATATACACGTGAACGTGAGCATCCGGCTTATTTTATATATCAATACACAGTCATAGTATGACTTCATACAGACAATTCTGAGGATGTATGATGAAATAATACCTCGCTGACAGTGTAGAAAACGACACCATTTTTATGCGCGACTTTTAAAAAATGTAGAGGTAGGATACTAGATGACAGAGTTACTGAAAAAATTGCATCATTTTGTTTAACATAAACTACTTGCTGGTGACAATTTAATAACTTTATTTAAATATCAATAAATATTCATTAAATAGTCCAGCTTTTTAAATAATTGTATCATAATATTTAAAATAAACTTTCGTTTCTACGAAATCAATTAATTATTTATGATACTGAAGTTAACCGACGTCTAATAATTTTTGGAACCATTCGAAGCGATAAATTATGAAAAGAAAAAAAAATTTTTTAAATTGCACTTATAGTTTTTTTAATTTTCTGCATGTGCATATTTTTAGTTTTTTTTAACTTCCCGCTAAGAAAATTGAAAATTTTCAAAAATTCGGAAAGTTATTGGTTTCGGTCCGATTTGCAAAAATCGAATTTCTATCAGATTTTGACGTTTTGAGGTTCTAGGAAGCTATCCTGACTAATTTCACGATGACGTCCGAGTGTATGTATGTGTGTACGTACGTACGTACGTACGTACGTATGTATGTAAATATTCATAACTCTTGAACGGATGAACCGATTTTGATCTTTGAGGTGTCATTCGACGCGGCTTGTTAATATCTTGAAGCCGTAAAAATTTGAGCATTATCGGTAGGGTGCGTTCGGAGATATTTCAAAAATAAAATTTTTTCAAAAATGTTTTATTTGGATAACTTTTAATTTGCTCGATGGATTGATCCCAAAATCTAATCAGCTCTAAAACTTTATAAGCCGCGTCGAATACCACCTCAACTATCAAACTCGGTTAATTCGTTCAAGAGAAACCGTTGACGAAAGAATTCAAAAAATTTTTTTTTTTGGTTTTTTTGAAATTTCTCAAAAACGACTCGATAAATCAATTTCAAAATTTGATCAGCTTTAGAACTTGATAAAACACGCCGATTGCCGCCTCAACCATCAAAATCGCTTAATTCGTTCGCGAGATATCGTGGGAGAAAGAAATGCTAAAAAATGGTTTTTTACAAAAGTATTTGCGAGCTCGAAAACAGCGGGAAGTTATGGGGCTGGCCTGCAGGGTTAACCGATAGAGCGATTTTTTTTTGTATTTGATTTGTTTGAAAAAAAATCCGAAAATTTTTAATTGTCGTAACTTCAATATCATGATTTGATGATACGGAAGTTAACCGGCGTCTAATAAATTTTGAAATTTATTCAAAGCGATAGATTATAAAAAAAAAAATATTTAAAAAAATTGCACTTGTAGTTTTTAAAATTTTCTACATGTGCATATTTTTAGTTGATTTATTACTCGACTTAAATAAATAATAAGTGGCCACAAATGCTACTTTTACCCTGCGAATTATGAATTATAAAAATAATTAATTATCATATTTTCATATTAATATTAACTTTGAATATTGTCATATATATTAAGTCATAAATACTTCAATCCTAAATATTTTGTCATGGATATTTAGTCTTACTGGAATTACTACACTGATACAGAGCAGAGTAAAATCTATCAACCAAAAAATTGGTCAATTATTTAAATTTAATAAATTACAAATAATATATATCATCCCGCAGTAAAAAAATAAAAACATGATGACAAAAAAAAATATATTATGCCATTAGTGCATAAATAATTAGTAGCCAATAGATGACAGATCTATCATTTAAATGTTCTAACGGATCATCCTTGCGGTCAACTTATACCAGTAAACTATCCACCGAACCGCGAATCTTCAACCAATCATTTATACCCAATCACTAAATTACAAATGACAACAATCTATATTACGGTGTTTTCCCGATAAGATGTACAAATAAAAAATATGACCTTATTTTTAAATATAATAATGATTGACATATCAAGAACTATTATTACATTTTTTAAATCCTCGGTGTTTATTTTATATTTTTTAAAAATCACCGCTCATTTTTAAGTAGGATATATTTTACAAGCGAATGTTTAAAATTTGAATATTTTATTACATCAATTTGAGTATTTGGAATTACCGTTAAAAATTTACCATTAAAAAATAAAATAATTTGAAATTTAACTTCATTCCACTTTATCAATACGGTCCAGGTAAAACGTGATATACATTTGAACTTGATATACATTTAAATTATTATTATTATTACTATCGTAATAGTTACTTATATGTAAGTACCTACATAAGACCCTTCACTTTAAAGTCAATTACATTCTCAGCACATCTGCTAAATGAATTTATGTATGGGGAAATAATGATAATAAAAGTAATATAAACTTTAGTGACCTCAAAGACCGGTATGCTGGCGCTTCTTTTTCTTTTTATTATATTTCATTAACATTTTTTTATTTTACTTCTATAATAAGGAATCATACGTCGATTCAGGGATGAGTTTTTTTTTTTTTTTATCATCCAGGTAGTGGGGAACTGGATTGAGTGAAGCAAAGTAACCAGTTTACCGCGCGCAGTCCTTTCATCTACATCTCGTATGAGCGATTCCTTATATCGCGATTTGAATTTGAATTTGAATTTAAATTTAAATCAGTTAAAGTCCCAGCCATTGGATAAATGAAAAAAATCTTTACCTAAATTACAATTAAATAAATAAAGTTTAAAATTTTTATGATGCTGGATAAAAAAAAAGTGAATTTCAAATATTTAAATTTTGAAATTTAATTAAAACGATACGCGATGAAGGTCAAGTGGATGGGAGTGATACAATTAGTACTGGTATCATCAGTTTGTGCGATAGAAGTAAGAAGCACTGAATCTAGTGAAGAATATTTGCGCAAAGTGATGATTGAACTTCAAGGATTACAATCACCGTCAATTACCGGCTATCATAATTTTAATCCACATTTTTTGGCGGGTAAAAGATACTCGAGGACTAATGCCAATATTTTGACAGTTCATCAAGACGATTCGAGGCACAACGGATACCCTCCGAAAAAAAGTGAACAAATTATCGTTGAAGCTTCTAATCAATATTACCCACAAGTAATTCAAAAAAATATGTATATATATATTTAAATAAATATGATACTGAAATTAGCCGAGGTCCGATTTTTTGAATTTCAAAACGATTAATTATAAGAAATATTTTTAAAAATTGCACTTGTAGATTTTTAAATTTTCTACATCCGCATACTTTTAGTTTTTTTTTTTTTTGCAATCGATTTGTTGCCAAAAAATCCAAAACTTCAGGATCATAGACAAATTTTTAAAAAATAAAATTTTTGTTAACTTCTTTTTAGATGTCGCGGCCAATAGTAGTTCCGGATCAGACTAAAATTCAAAATCCACCTCTCGGTTTTACTAAAAATGAATTAGCGATGATGTATAACCAGGCGTTGCAGTCAGGTAATGCAATATCTTTGCCTGGATTAAAAAATTCATTGGAATCTGGACAAATACCTTCAGTTGTTGGTAATTATTTACATCTTCCCAATGCTGATAATCAACAGCAAACGTTTGCGTATTATTTTTATCCATTGAAATCATTTATGGACAATCTTCAAAATAATAACGGATATAAAACGATAGTAAGACTTTATTTTATCTAAAAGTACTTGAGTAATTTAATGAACAAGATTCCAGTAATTAATTAGTATTTAAAAAAAAAATTTTTTGTAGAACGACTTGACGCCAGCGCAGTCGGGACATCAAGAATCCCAGAAGCAGATAATAATAAACCCGCTTTTTATGGCAATCAGCAGCTTTGTCGGCATGGCATTGGTATTTATGCTCGGTGTTATCGTTCTTCCGCGGATTTTAGGTGAGTTTAGATCTCGGATAGTACATGATGAGCTTCTGAATCTCACGACGACTGTCAACGAGGCAATTGACAAGTACAACTACACAACAACGAGGCCGAAGACACCATTCAGTGAAGCTATGGTGGGAATTAAAACTAGACCGGTGCAACGCGTCAAGCGAAAAAAAATTCATCGCAATAGAAATGTAAAGACTGTATAAAAAATATATATATATATATACGTACATGTATGTGTTACTTGATTGATGCAAGTTCCGTATATTTATAATACTTAATATATAAAGTTATACACTGAGAAAAAAATCTCTTCGAATCCTTGTATATATTTAAATTTTTCAATCTGATATATTTTTGGTAAAAAATTTTAAGATTTCATTCAAAATAATTTTCTTAATCCAAACTTATGTTTACTTCAAAATATTTTTATATTTTTTTTGCAGGAGTGTAAATAAATTTGAATTTCTTTGGTCAAGAAAATTTTTCTTTGCACTGGATATCTTGGCGGATACAAATTGCGGCATTTTACGGTAAACGTAAGGTATTCTACGGCAATTGTGTGGTATTTTTACCGTAAATTTATAATAAGAGAACGGTAATTTACTGTCACATTGCGGCAAGCCTGGGGTAATTTTCCGTTAAGTGAAGTACCGCAGAGTAAAAAGTCGAAAAATAAAAAAGCATACGGTACTTACGGTAAAAATGCCGCATTTTACCATAAATTGCGGCAAACTTACCATAAAAATACCGTATTTTACGCGGAATTACCGTAATTTGCCGTAAAATAATGACAAGTCTGGGGTAATTTTCCGTAAAGTGAAGTACCGTAGAGTAAAATCTTTAAAAATAAAAAAGCATACAGTGTTTACGGTCAAAATTCCACACTTTACCGTAAATTGCGGCAAATTTGCCGTATAAATACCACATTTTAGAAAATTACGGAACTTTACCGTAGTAATTTACGATCCTGAAGTTAGCAGACAGTCACAAATTTTCGGATTT